>NC_071542.1:5531139-6966139 GCF_026979565.1 Vidua chalybeata
ACTTTGAGGTAAATGCAGTGGCATCTGTGGAAGTACTCTTTGAAATCTTGGCCTTTAGAGCTGTAGAATAAGAGAACTCTGTTCAGGCCTAATGGAATTTATCAAGAAGCCAGTACACAACACTTTTATATGACTTTCAGTAAGAGAGACAGTGTCATAATGGACAAGAAGGTCCTAAACAAGCCCAGGTAGCAAAAAGTTTAGACCAGAAATAGGCACTTCCCCTCTCCCCTTCCTCCTTCTCTCCTTTTTTATTCCCCGCCACTCTCCCTAAATGGACTGCTACAATTTTGCTGAATGAATAAATACCGTGAGGGTTAATGTAACCATATTAACTGGTAAGTGCATGGTCCAGAGTGCACCCACAGTGTTAGTTATGGTCGCCCTCCCAAATGAAAGGGAAAGCAAGCAGGGAAGCTATCTTAGAGAAATTCTCATGGGTTCCAGCCAAAGACTATCAGAAAGAAAAGTACTGTGAATATCTTGATTAACCAGAGCACTGTAATTCTGTAAGTGTAACTTGTTGTGGTATAGCTTTGATGAAATATGAGAAACATTCACTCTTGAAGGGCAGGCTAAGGAGGTTGTTACACACTGTGTATTCCAGCAGGATTATTACAAAACAGGTCTTGGAAAGGAGATAATGCCCCAGATTTCAGTCTGCCACATAGAAGTAGCATAGATGTGATTGCTATGCCTAAATTACAAGAGGATTGCTAAATGTTGTCAAAAGTGTGTATAATATATTGCACGTGTACTTTAATCCATGTATATGAGGTCTGTATGTGTTTTGCACTTACAAACAAAAAATAAATCTGTGTCTGTCTTAGCAAGCTCTCAGTCTCACTAGCAGGGCATGATTGGAATCCTAGATGCTTTTGGTCATGTATTTTGTACTTCCACATCTCCAGTATTCACATCTCAAATTAGATCCAGGAGGGTACTAGACCTTTTGTAGTGAATTTATATTCTTTATAATCTGTTCAGATGAATCAGCATGGAAATAGGCATAGAAATGTGGTCAAGTCTTCCCATATAAAGTCTGTTACTGAGTTTCATTAGAAACTCTGTTTACTTATTTTATTTTAAATTTCAGAAGTTCTGCTTTGGTCTAAAACTGTGTTCTATGTTTAATGAACTTCCCTCACACTGGACAAGTCAGAAAAGCAGTCTTGTGATGAGTATGGCAGTAGCACAGGATGGGAGGATGAACAGCAACATCTTGTCTTTGAACTCACTTCTGTTTCTTCTTTTGCTATGAGAAACGTGTGAAGTAATTCATTTGACAGCCTTCCGTTGAGAATAGATTAATTATTGCAGAGTATACATTTGGTCAGTATCAAGTATCATTCTCAGCTGTTGTTCCAACAAACATCAGCTGTTGAACTCTAACCTTTAAAAATATTTTGCTATTTAACCTCTATGCTGAAGCAGCTTGTGGCTTATGCTGCTCTGTTGGCCACCAGTGACAGTGACAGTTCCTCTCCAGCTGGTTTTGTGATGGTGCAAGGGGCTGGATGTGTGTCCTGCATAGCTCTCAGGTGGACTGGTAGGAAATCTTAAGCTCAGCAAATTAATGCATTGGTAGAATGGCATTTAGGGTTAAGTTTAGCTGTGCTGTCAGCTCTGCTTTTGTGCCTGGTGCTGCTGTACAGAATCACCAAGATGTTTAAATTACCACAGTCTTTATGTAGGGATATAATAAAGCTTGGAGCTGCCGTATTTGAACATGATGTCCTCAGTCAAAGAGAACTTGAAGATTGTCTTGAATAGAAAGATAGAAGATTGTCCATATAAATTTATATGCTGACTTACATATTCTATGGCATTTCAAGGTGAAATGATGGTATTGTAACCCATGTGTTTCTTTTCTCTAAGTGCTAGTCTGAGGAGAAAGTTAGAAATGCAAGTTTAAAGGGTAAATTATGCACATGTCTCATGGCATCTAATGAAACTGAGCATTTACTCAGAAACACTTGCATTTTTTCAGCCCCTACTACACTTGGTAGCAGAGAAAATACTTGCATAAAAATGTAAAACTAAATACACTAGGGAGAAAATTCCTGAATTCTTTTTTAGTGGTCATACAGCTGAAGATTACTGAAACTAAATAAGATTTAGAGATTTCCTACCCTTCCCAGTAATGCTTAGAAGAATTATTAACTTCAGAATCTCTCTGACAAGAGCATTTGCTGCTTGCTGGCATTTCTGTTTTAATTACTGGGGGGAACATAATGTGTTTGACAAAGCTGAAAGCTGCAATGCCTCATACTGTTTCAGCAACATACTGTGGTTTTAATTTATCTTAACCCATATTGATCAGTGGGACCTGAATTTATGACAGCAGATTTCCAGTCAAATGTCCCATGATTCCAGAATGCCTCCAAGCTGTTTGGCTTGGGACCAACACTAACTTCACAAACTTTAATCAGCAGGTAAATAGCTGTCTACTGTGTAAGTCTAAGTGGGAGTTTGTACATTAAACTCTTCAGATGAACACAGTTGGTGAAACAGAGAGTGTTATCTTTATTGTAAAGACACTGGTTTGTGCATACATAGATGTATCATTGGCTGAACAGCTTTCTGGGTATGGCATCATTTTGTGGCAATGTGTGGGTTCATCATGGCTGTAAATTAAGCACATGTGTAAACATTTACAGAATCAAGAGTTAAACATTTACAGAATTAAGAGTTAAGCAAATGCCTTTGTGTTAAAAGCTGGATGTGAGCAGTCCAGGTAAGAGAGGAATTCAAGTGCTCAGGCCCCCGTGGAGCTGCTGGCATGGATGGCACTGGTGTGTTGCTGCCCTGAGTGATCAGCACTTTTTTCTTCTTTGTCACAGCTCATCTTTGATGTCAGTTGTGCTTAAGCAGAACAAACAGTTTGTTGCTGTTTTTTCTGTACAAAGTCTTTTCAAACACCAAAAAAAGGGGGTGGGGGAAGGAGAATTGTGAAATGTATGCAATTGCCTCTGTTGCTATGTGAAGTTTAAAAGTTTTCTCTTAAGGAGGAGTAGTACTTATGGCACTTGACTGTATTGCAGAAACATATCAGTGAGTGAAACCTTGCCAAAAATAACTCACTTCCCTCACACTTCTCACAGGATCGAACAGTCTTTCTTACATTAGCACCAGATTTAAAAAGGCTGTGTCAATTCTCATCTGTTCTGCTTTAAAAATAGTCTTTCCAATTCCAATCACTTGACATTACAGGAGTGCTGCAGATGAATTCAGAGTTGAACTTGAGCAGTAAAGAAGGCAATTATTTAACTTAGTTATACATCTCTGTCATCCAGAGAAGAATTGCAGTGATAGTATCAGAAAGCTGAAAGAAACTATCAAATTTATTTTATAGTTCTGTCCATCTAAAAGCACTTATTCCCTGCATAAGCAGCAGTATATCTTTTCCCAGGAACTAGGTGTTTTCAATGGATTGTAGATTGGGAGGGAGGGAGTGGATTGTATCAAGGAGATAATAAGGGGAATGCATTTTTTATTGCTGCTGCACTGGGTGGTTTAACCAGATCCTACTTAAGGTCATAATACATTTGCTGGGGATGATAGCCTGTACTTCAAACTAGACAGATAATTCCATTCCATCCAAACCCATTTTGTGCAGAGATTATCACATTTCAGTAAATGTAGTTTGGGTTATAGGAATCAGATTGGGAATGAAGCTATTTCTCACCATTTCTGTTTGTGGGTTATACTGTTCATTGATTACATTCAAGGCTGTTGAGTTGTTGTTTGTATCAGCTTTTCTACACCCAGAATGCCTGGGTAATTCATCACTGGTAGGAAGAGGGTTTATGATCATTTTGCTGTCAAACTGTTTCTTCTTTGGGGGTTACATTTTGGCTTTTATGAATGAACTCAGGTTTTATTGTAGTTCTAGAGGCTACAGAGAATGCTGTGCTTAAGCCGACAGTAGTAAGGGAGGTGCCAGCCCTGCCTTGCCTGTACCACAACCACCTCACCAGCAGTTGCAGAGACATGATGATTATCTCATCATTTCTCATCTATTCTGGCATGTATAGCTGTGACATTTGTATTAATGCTCATCACAGTTCTCACTAGTTAGTAGTGGTTTATTCTGTGAAACCCTGGTCATTGGTTCAAGCTTTAATTCAGCTACAAGGAAAATAGAGGCTTCCTTGAGCTGCAGGTTTTCTCTGATATGACAGCAGGTTTGGCTTGTAAGTAGCATTTGGTTCCTCTCAAATGATGAAACTTGGATCCAAGGGGATTTTGGCATGGCATTTTGTGATTTTGCCACCCTCTCCCCTTCTTCAACATTTTCTTAATTATGTCCCATTGTAATTACTGCTCGCTCCTTTGTGACTTTCATGTTTATAGTTTACTGGGGCATTTCAAGTTTGGATTTGGCCTGATAATGACTGTGGAAAGGAAGATTACAAGATATATATATATATATATACCTTAGGTGTTTCTCATGTAACTGTCACAGTTCCTACTCATGTACAGTTTTGCAAATAGTCTTACACAAAAAAACGAAGGCATTGCATCTTGCAGTGCATTTTGCTATGTCAAAGTTCAGCTCCTCCATCTGCTATTCATGAATTTTACTTTTGATATGTCTATGCATGAATGCATATATGATAGGGGTTGAAAGCTCTCAGAGAATGCTACATAAACACTGCAGGAGAATAAATTCAGGGGGAAAAAATTCCCTTCATACTATTTGAAGTATGCTTTTATTAGAAGAGTAGTATCAAGACCAATAATTATCTGATAAGAAATGGTACGTTGTGTTGATTTCATTGATAGACACACATTTGAGAGACATTAGCAAATGCATCAAATCAGAGAAGTGTCATGTGTTATCTTTTTGTTAGAAAGGCTATTGGCTGCATTCAGTAAGTGAGCTATCAAACATGCCATACAAAACTTACCACTTGGGAAAAATTATGTGAGCTGTCCATTATTCCTACGTAATATAACTGATTACGCAGGTATTTTTATTTTGGTGGTGGGAGTAATAGGGGTGTGGTTTGACAGTGAAGGATGTAATGAAAGCTTTTTTGGTATGGACTCTTTATCGTATATGAAAATACTGTTTAAATCAGTAAAACCAAATTAATGAGTTCTTCCTTGCTGCTTACTCCCTGTAAGCATATGGGTGCTGTTGGAAACTAAGGGAGTTTTTTTCTGAGACAGTCACAGTGAGGGCAGCAGAGATGCATATCTTTATCCCTTTCCTTCACAGCGCATTTATATCAAGCCATGTCACAAAACAAACTCCAAGTGCTGTGAGCCTTCCCATAGTATGAGTGCAGGCATCCATGAAAACTATCCTTTGTCTAGTGGCCTTTTCTCTGAGAATGTAATTTTTTTCACTCATGTGTGTTATTCCTTTGAACTCTGAATGAGCACTTTGGCTGAACTTGGCAGAATTATACATTTAGAATTAAATGCCAGCAGTTTCTTCCTCTTACCATGCAGAATTTTGTCATAGGCTTTTCAGACAGTAAGCACAGCAGACAGTGTGCCCTTAACAACAGAAGTGCACTTTTATTAGGTTTTCTAGCCAACTTGATTATGGTTTATTTTACACACATTGTGTATAAGGCCCTTTGCTTTTACAGGGCTGTTCCCCAGCTCACCCCTGGAACATGCTGGTTAATTCCTATTGTATTCTAGAACTATTGTGGTATTATCATTATATTTTTAGAGAGAGAGAATTATGTGTTATCTGAAGTACTGTTCAGAACATTCAGTGTAGGCATCCCGACAAGCTGTGGAATTGCTTAAAATGCTGCATCTGAAAAGTGTGGTTTTCAGCATTATCCAAACTTGTTCTTTATTTGCAATAGCAAGTGAGGAAAGTGTTCTTATTGCCTATAGAGGGGTCTTTGATCTCAGTCACCTTAAACTGAAGTCTTTAACAGTTACAATTTTGTTCTTTTTGGGTAGATGCATGTCTTGGTTGTCTTTCTTGACTCTTGTACTTAAACTCAGGTGCCAGAGCAGTTATGGTGTTCCCAAAGGAAAGTGCTGGCAGGCTGCATGTCCATCAAATTTCTGATAAAGAGTCTGCAAAACTTGTGTTTGATTTTTATGAATGGTGTATACTCTCAGGTGTGCATTTCTGTCATTGCAGTTTGGGCTAACAAAATAGAAGAACAAAACAAACAGGGGTGATGATTCCAATATTGGTTCTTAAAATGTGTCGTGCTTTCCAAATGCAGGTATTGTAGATACAACTCCCATTCTTACATAATGGCTGGCCAAGGAGAACTTGTTCAACAGCAGAGAGGAATTAGTTGCTTTTCAACTTCCATTGCTATCGAGTACCTAGCCAAAAAACCACCAGATATCATACCCACATTCCATTTTCAAAAGGGAGTTAAGTGCCCAAATCACCATTTTGTATTAATTTTTTGGCTTATGTATCTTTGATAGTATTTCTTGTCCAATAGGTCATCTTCTTCTAGCTCACAGAGTACCCCACATTCTAGATAACAGAGATATCCATAAAGGCCTCTCAAATTTGATTTCCACTGGAAAAAGAAACATCTGTGGACTTCTTTGTATGTCCTCCCTCCATTTCTGTGCTGACCTTTCAAGAATCTTCCATCCTCCATCCTTTTTCTAAGCCAGCAGGAGCTTTGTCTCACTAGGAAGCCCAGGGTCTTGTTCTAAACCAAAGCTGTTTCAGCTGTACACTTTGCCATTTAGGGTAGACAGAAGCTGAAATCAGATCTGTAAAATATTTTGTTGACAGCCACAGGCGAGTACGTGTTCAGTACATTGGAGATAAGTTACAGGAACAGGGAAATAAGTTTAGAGTCTAACAGTGCAATGCAGCAAGGGCAGGAAGGCAGCCTTTAGCTCCAGACACCATGATCCTTAGATGTGATTCTGGATCTCACCCTTATCTGTTGCATTGTGGCAATTATTTTGGCCCCTAGCTCATTAAGGCAAATGTTGAAAGTTAGAAAAAAGACCTACCTGCAACACACTGTGTCCTGTGCTGTTGGTGGTTTTAAAGTATTAGAAGATGCAAAAAAGCCCATGTCAGCAAAGGAATTAATTATATTGACAAAGGCAACAGGGATGAAAATGCATGTGATATGTAAGGTTACAAAATTAATGGCTTATTTACAACTTCAACTGTTTTAGTACAGCATTTTGCCCAACTTCAAATTGTTCTAAAAAGGATTAGATATAATTAATGCTGTATGACCTCCTTTTTTCTTCTTTTCAAAGAATGTAGAGCTGTACATCTAATGAGGACCCCTGAAAGGACTATTATGTCCAATTGTCTCAATTATGCAAATAGCGTTGATATTTTAGCAGAAGGGAGGGGATACTTCAAATTAAAAGTTTCAGCTCCTGCTTTAGCCTTTCTGCAGTGCCGGCATTTTTACAGCAAGTACATCCCCTGTTTGAAGAGGAAAGGAGGTTTAACAAATTGGAGATTTGGGCGCTATCAAAGTAGATTTGTTGTGCCTTGTTCCACCATGAGATGAAAATACCCTCTGGGCAGAGAGATGGGTCATGAGACTTCTAAAGGATTACCTTCAAAGGGAGTCATGAGATTGGTTTGAACAAAGAAGCTGCTCACATGCTTATCATATGAGATTCTCTTCTTAAAGTGGTGGAAACCCATCTCCTTGGGAATTCTCATGAACTTCAGAGACTGAAAGTCCTAACAGTAAGATGAATGAGACGTCTGAACAATAAACAGAGAGATGGGACAGAAGCACAGAGTTAAATGCACTTTATTTATTCTAGCTGTAATTCATCTTTCCAAACTCTGAAACACTTCCAGGGACAAGCAGGTAGGCCATGATTTAAAATTATTTTTCATTTCATTCCTGATAGTCTTCTACCTTTTGTCACAGCGATATGTACAACTGAAATTTGCGCTGAAGAGCTGCATAGTGACCTGCAGCTGATGGGAGAAAGATAATTCCCTTGAAATGACAGTGTTCTGATTAGACTTCTTAGATTTCTCATTTTGAGAGAAAGAAGATAAAATGAGTTTTCAGGTCCAAAAATGATGTCTCAACCCTTCAAAATTAAAAAATTGCTTGAGTGTGACTGTAATGTGATGTAGAAATGCTGGCAAAGAAGCATCACATACCTTTGATCTACCTCTGCAGGTAGATCAAGAGATGGAGACTGAGACAGAGTTCTGGGGTTTTCTTTACTTCATAGGTTGTAACTTTTCATTTTTGGGGGGCTGTTCTGAGTTTTCAAAATTAGCCAGTAATATTACTTTCTGGAGCTCTCTTGTGGCAATACGCCTTCTGATGAGCAAGCTTCTTTCTGTATGTATTTGTTTCCAGGAGAGTTCATCAAGGTCTTACAGTAGGTCAGGTATTATGGAAATCTTGGAACTGGAAGAGGGCATAATTTTTGGTGGTTTTCCCCACCTCAGTGAGCGCTGGCAATCAAGGAGGTTGCCCAGTGAAAGATTTTTAACAAACATCAAGAGCCCCATCACATTCATACCCGCAGTGCTGCTGCTGTCGTGTGAAGCAATGCATTCCTGCCATAGAGCTCATTGGGCTGGGAGGTGAGAGGTCTCACGGAGCCCCAGCCTACCTGTGATGTCTGAGTATTCACATACCAATCTTTCAAGAGATTGAGGAGCCAAAGAAGCCCACATTTGGCCCTTGTTACCCCCCAGCTCTTTAAAGTATGGCCCCAAAGAAGCTCCCATCCGCTGTTATGTCCTTCCTGCCCTTTGCTGTGGTCCCACTGGGCTCTGAGCAGGCACCCACCACCTGCTGAGCCAGAGACAGCCATGGAAACAGCTCCTGGCCTGTTCCAGTCTACTTTAGCTCCTCTAATTCAGGATTTTAAAGTTTTCTTTTCTATTTTTGGTAACGGATTAAATCCAGAAAATGGAAACTTTTATTATAGTTTTTCTCCACTATCACTCTAATTCAAATCATGGATAGACTGTGGCAAGCATTATAAAGAGAAGGAACAAAGTGCTGCAACACCATGATAAAAAAGTCCAGGAACATCACTGGACATACTGTTTTCTGTTCTGTGGCACCCGTTGGTTCTCTTCACTCACCTCTTCATGGGTTTTAGATGCATAAGGACTGAAAAGATTGACCAGATTTTCTGAAAACTGTAAGCTGTGCAATCTTCCATTGCCCTCACCCTCTGTAATTATTTCCGCCCTGAAAGATTTAGGTTTTCACTAAGTTCCCAATAAATGTTGGCAACTCTCTGGTGTACATAATGCAATATTTCAAACATAAGTATTTAGAGTCTGCAGGAAATAATTTTAACCTTAAATTCCAATGCTTTTATAAAGGTTTCTGAAAAATTATGAGAAATAATTTTGTGCAAACCCTGCATTCCAAGAGTTTAAATAGCTGGAAATTCTTTTTTGAAAATGACAGAAAGCAGCAGGGAATAAAATGCACCTGATTGTGGCATGTTCTATGAAAGGTTTCAGGTCTTAACTAATGCCCAGAAAAAAATTGCTCTACTGAGTGTGAAATTAGCCACAGAAAGTTGCAAATTTTCAACTGCTCAAACTCTTTAGCAGAATTCTACCTGAAGAATCTTGCTGTCAGGAAAACTGCGTGTGCTGCAAACTAATGTTCATTTCTCCAGAGGCAGATTGGCTAACCAGTGTGTTACATACATATTTGCAAAAAGGCTGCATAATGACAGTACACAGGAAAACTAAATGTCTATAGTATCTTTTCTCAAAATACATATTTGTTCAGCATCTCCAGAATTAAGAGACTTCTGAGATATCCATATATTCTTTATATTGTGAATAGGGAAATGTTGCTTCGTAGCATTTTTAAAGTGCATTTTATTAACGTGCATCTCAGTATGCCTTAAGTGCTGGGTTTTTGTCACCACATTTTGAAAATGTCAGTGTAACAAATTCTTCAAGCCCAGCTGTTTAATGTGCTTTGTACTTCAAGTAATACTAATTACAAGTGTGCATTTAGAACAAACTCTCATAGATTAATAATACTCCATGCAACATGTAGTCATTTTCTTCAGTTTTATGTTTGTGGTTTGCCCTGTTTCATAAAGAAAAAGGTCTCAAACCATACTATTATGTCATGTATGAAAAATCAGTATGACAAGCTGACTTGCCAGAAGTTGTATAGTTCTCTCTGAACTAGGAACTTGTAATCTCTTGTATCAAAGAAGTGCTTATACTTTTAGTCCTTTTCCAAACAGCAAGCACATCTTTGATTATTTCTACTCTAATAGCTTTGTTTTTAATATTGTGGACTTGAATGACCCAGTCTCACTGATGGAGGCAATATTCTAGTCCAAATCAATGTTTTTTTGCATCTGCATATAAGTGTAGGGCTAGTAAGGGCTAGTCTTTTCTGCAGGCATGGTTGACATCTACTGACACAATTTTCTAAACCGCAAATAACCAGAAGAATTAAGTATGTGGGTAGTTTTAGTGAGAACTGTTCTCAGGCTTAGTTTTGTATTAAGGGAAGTACCTTGTCATGTTGATCATGATTTCATAAGTGTTGATTAATTGCACAAAGGTTTGCTATTGAGGGTGTTGAATCCCAGGGGTTTTCATTATAATAGCAGTTTTATATTTCAGGTTAGAATGAATGGCTTGTACTAAAGGCTTATAGTTTAGAATAATTTAAGAGAAATAGCCCACATGCAAATAATCTGGAAGCACCCTGACTTCTTTTAAAACTGTTATCTAGCAGAGTCTTTACATTAGCCAAGACAGATAATAGTTATAGTACAAAAAACATTCCTGAGCCTTGTCAGAACTAGATACCAGGGTCATCTTAAATCTTTAAATAAGAATTATCAACAAAATTGTCTTACAGATGAAACTAGTAATTACCAGTCTACTTCGGCTAATATAATGTTAGAGGCTGCTTACTGCCTCTCCCTGCTCATCCATCCTGCTGTATCAGACCTCTTGAGAATAGTCACTTAGGTAAAGCTGCTCACCACTTCCCATCTTAGTGTCTTGGTTTATATGTAAGATCTGGGAGTAAAACTGGCCTATGGAGTGTCTATAGGCTGAAGGTTCTTCGGGGAGAAAAGTGCAAAGGCACAGAACAGGCTGGTGTTTGTGTTCCCCATCTCCCAAGCACCCAGACAGAATGGCTAAAGGCAAGAGGAGGATCTAGCAAGGTATTAACAGAACTGGAATAAGTAACAAATGGAGATTAACATTATTGTTGACATGTCTTCCCTGAAATTTGGTGCAGTAAGGGAAAGGACAAACTGTTGCAGGAATGCCTTTTGCTTCCTTAAAGTGTGGTAGATGTGGTGTCTAAGGTTGTCAGTGAATTTCTTTCGTATTCTACACAGAAAAATTCTGTATTGAAAAACTACACAGGGTATGTTCTCCCCAGGCATGCACTGAGCCAGGCTGTGCTGCAGTACACTCCAAATAGTTCTTTAAGTTGCTTTATTATAGTTTCATTAGCTGTACAGTTACATTAGTGCTGGGCTGTGCTTGCCTCTCTGTAGGGGCTCATCCAACACACTTTGCTTCTGTGCCTCCATGGACTTTGTGCTGAAGCTGGGGATCTCCACCATTTCAGAGCAAGCCAGTCTGCTCTGGTATTGAGGCTGTAGCTGTTTTTCCCCTTGCAAAGCCTCCGGGGAAGTGCTGTGTATCTCTCGGAGATGCAGCAGAATGGTCTTAGCTTTGAAAAAGGAGCTTGTTACTTCTTACTTGCATACTTTGCAAACTGTGTCCCTCAGTTAATGAATATAGAGAGAAAATGGAATAATTTTCTTTTTTCAGCAGATGTTTGCTGTGCCTCTCCAGGAACACAGAGTGTAATGAAGCCATGAAAGCTCCTCACAGCTCTCTGTGCAGTGTAGCACCATTTTCTGGTTTGCACACCAGCAGCAGGAGGGATTTCTGGCCTCAGTTTGAAATAGCAACATTGCTTGCCTCTCTGACAGGCACTGCCATCCTGCCTGGTGTGTGTTAGTCTCTACCACAGAAAAAGGTTCCCTGACAAAGTTGCTACAAAAGCATGGGTTCAAATTGAACAATATGAAAAACACAGTAGGCTGACTGTCTCGAGATCATATATAAGATTTGATAAAACTCTCTCTATCACTAAGAATAAGAGTAGTCTCAAGCAAATAGGATTTTATTTGAAAGAATCTTTAAACTGTTACAAATCCCTATGCTCTTATTAGTGAAAAATATTGGAGGTCCTCTTTCTATTTGGTGTTTTTTGGTACTTCATAGTCTAATAATTACTAAAGCTATTTTTGGTTCTACAAATACATTTTTGATAGAGCTCATGCTTTGGAAATTTAGTAGATTCATAGACTGTTACTGTGTTCTGCAGCTGGGGACATTGTTCATGGCTCTGGCTTCTTCGTGGCATAACACAAATTTAAAATAGCATTATGGTTTTATGCCCTCTACTTATTTAGCAATGAAGAACTTTTCAGTACAATCTTACCAGTTTGTAAGTGGCTACAGAATTGGCTATTAACATACATCACATAGTTTGGAGGATTTTTCTCTGAGCAAGACCTTGTTATTAGGAGGAAAGTAATTTCTAGGCAGAACTAATCACCTGAAAGATTAATTAGTTGGGCACTTGGAAAAATTGTTCCTTCAGAGTGAAGAAGGATGATGAATAGTGTAAGTGGGATGTTGCATTTAAAGGCAGCACAAAATAGAAATTGTTTTCATGTCAGGATTTAAGTTCCAGATAACAGAGATTCTGCTAAATAATGATTTATTTTTTCTCCCAATTATTTATTGTTCTTATTTACTTTCTTTTAAGTAAGAGTGCACATGCTCTTGATATGAATTTCATTTCACATTCAGATGACTTCTTTCTCTCACTATCTCATCAAAGCAAACATCTCTGTGCTCAAATCTAGCATGAATATCCCAGTTTAACTCTGTAGAGCATTCTAATTTTATAATTGGGCAACACAGTTGAGATTTGATTTCTCTGGTAATGCCACCTTTTCTGCAGCATACTGCAAGCCATAGGGTACATTACCTGAAAAGTTGGTCAGATGGTGTTAACAGGGCCACAGATGAATGTTTCCATAAATGACGACAATCAGTCCACATCTTAACAAGCTGTCAGTCAAAGTAATTTGTACTAGTCCACAGATGTAAGCTCTGCTTCCTAGCCAGATCCATTTTTGTATTATTTTGTGCTTGATTTAGCTTGAACAGCTCTGTCAAACCCTGTATTATTCATGGCATACATTTGTTTGGTCCCTTGCCTACTCCCTCAGTCCATTTGTGCACCAGGCACTGCCTGCATGTCCAGTCCCCATCAGTGCACCAAGCCCTGCTGTTCACATGCCTGCTGACCAGCTGGGCCTGGTCCAGGCAAAAACTCTCTGGAGTGCAGCAGCTGTGGAATACTGCTCCTTCCTTGTGCCCCAGGTGCCTCTGAGCTGTGTGACAATGGATGCTCTGCAGTTACAAGGTGAGGCCAAAGCCCTATCCTGTCCTGTCCCCAAGACAAGCAAGCCAAGCCATCGAGCAAGGACATGAGTCCCTGTTCCAAGGAGCAGCACTCTGGGGGTCGTTGGAGCTCATAGAGCTCAGTACTGGTTTTAGACCTGCTTAAGCATGGGCTTTGGATGTGCTCCAGTGGCACAACAGACTCTCATCTCCATCCCCTGTCACTCCCCAAATTCTTCCACTTCCTTTGCTGGTCATTACATTCATCACAATCATGAAATACTGTGCCATCCTGCAGGGGTATATCTTTACTGAAATTCACAGCTTCTGGTGACACAATGTCATGTAAGAGTTTGTAGTGTGACATTTCCAGTGGCTTTCCTCTCCTGTCTGGATTCCCACCTTGGAGATTCACCAAGGATGTATTTACTGGTGCATAGCCCACGTGTTGTTCTTGCATAAAGCTGCAGTGAAACAGGGCTGCAGGCTTTGTTTTGGTGCAGCCTGAAATTCAGGCCCAGTACTTGTTCACTGAATGCTTGGTTATATATGAAGTGAAATACGTAACATTTAATGTTAATTTAGTAGAAAACTGAAATTATCTAGGTGTGGGAGAGAAAATTTTCTTCAGTTGCTGTAGCCATAGACATGCCTTTTTCTCAGCAAATAGTGTAATTAATTTGCAAAAGTCAAAGGATAATTGGTGTTTGTGGAACTAGTTCTTGTGTTTATTAATTTCTATATTAGCAAGGTGACTAGTCGTTTAGGGTCTTGATTTTGTTACTCTGTGATTTACAAACCAGTTATACTAATCTCTATTTGTTTCTGCAGGAGCATACCTTTTTAATGCTAAAGACAAGTAGCAAAACCATATAATGGAATGATATAAATCCAGTATTAGTTCATGCTGTTTCTCAGCAACATAGTGGTTTCTAGGCTGAAGTACACGAATCAGCAGTGTTTTGTTTTTTTTTTTTTTTTATCATAGCTTAGCAGACCTGTTGCCAGTTTACATAAAGGAGAACAAATATACCACTGAAATGTGGTTTTTTTCAAAACTAGGTTCTAATTAACACATTCAGGATTTGCAGTAACAAGCAAGTTTGAACTTCACCACTGTCAACAAGTTGGGTCTGCTTTTTTTTTGTTTACTTCAGAGGTGTGTGGAAAACCACTGTTGGTCTGTTGGTCTGAAGACTGTAGCTGATCTATCATAGTGCTTTAACAATTCATCCATTCCAAGGCTGTTAAAAGGTGCTTATTTTTTTTCAAACTCACAAGAGACAGTATGTGTACTTATATTTTTCCTTGAAAGACCAAGAGCTTTCCAATCCAGAGAGAGAAATTTACAGAGTCTGTATAAAGTAAGTGGAGAAAGTGCCCATTTTCTGACAGTAAATGTTTCTGCTCAAGTATTTGCACTGGATTATAATGAAGCTTTGGTTAAGCAGATTAAACAGACAAAAGCAGTGAAACTTCAAAGGCTGACCAAATGTGCTGAGGTTTTTATTTCCCCAGTCTGTAATGCCTGCTTTTGCCTTCCTCTCATTAGCACAGAAAAATAAGCCAGTAGAGCATAATTTGTTGTCCCTCTGTAGTGCCTGCAGCGACTGATTCCTAACAGGGTTCTAGGGGTGAGTATCGAAGGTTCTTTCCAAAGTAGCAGTAGATAATATACCTCCTCTGAGAAGGGTTTTAAGAGCAACTGCCCAGCTGAGAGTTCAGCTGTTTGTAGAGCTCCTTTTAGATACCAAGATGCAAAAGCTTCCTTCCAAACACAGATGTTAAGTCTGTGACTTAATCCAATGGTTAATTAACTATTTTTACGTGCTCAAAACAGCAAAAGAAACTCTGTGCTTTGATAAGCTACAAGGAATAAGGTAAAGCAATACTCACTGGCATGGTGTAACAATCCAAACTGATTTGGTATTTCTAGGTTGCATTTTCCAGTATTCTCTACAGAACAGTTAAGTGTGCAGTATCTGTTACGGTTTTTATTGTGAAAAATGTTTCCTGCACTGTGGGATTGATTTGGGCTTTTGTGTCGCTTTGTCAAGGAGTTATCAGAGACCACACAGAAGCTGGAAGTTTTAATCAGGAGGGGAAAGTGAATGTGTTTAGAATATATAAAATAATAAAACCAAATTAATTAAAATATTAAATATGTACAATTTTAGAAGTACAGAAATTATGTAAGCTCTGTAACAGGTTTCTGTTAAGCTCATTTTATAATGTTATAATTCATTAATTAGTATGGTGTATATGAGAAGTAACACTGGACATAGTTGTTAAACAGCAGTGCATTTGTACACTTTGTACATTTGTATGGTTTTGGATTAATTTTGAACAATTACTATAATTAAAATCAAATGGACTATTTTTGGATCTCTGAATATTTTAAACTGCCTGAATACCTGTGAAGTAGCAAAATCTCATCCCGAGCAGGTAAATGGCATTTCCTTGATTTAATCACCCACCTCCACATACCACAGAGCCTCATGGATCTCCCTATTGGGGATGTTTAATCTGGATTTTTCTAGAACTGTACTGATGCTACAGAGCAAAAGCATTTTCTAAGCTCCACTTCAAATAATACTATTGCTAAAATGTGTCATGTTGTAAAAGCCTTGCCAGAAGGTGTATGAAAAGAGTAATTTTGTTAATAATTTTGGAAGAAAGGCTCTTTAGTTTCATTTGAAGAAGGGATCTTTGGAGTCAAGACAGAAAAGCTGACCAAGTCCCATGGCCTTTCGATATTAAATTTAATACTCTTTTCCTTCTTATTCTGCTACATCACCAAGCCCTTTATGCTAAATGCCTGAGATAGATGCCTTGTCATTCAGAAAGCAAGTAAAGTTGTAAGCTACAGGAAGTTTTGTCTATGAGTTATTTCTTCCTCACTGTTGTGCTGTGAGGTCCCAAACAACTCAGTCTAAAATGACATGAGATGGTTCTGCCTTGGTAAATCAGCAAGATGGGAGTGGAGAGCAGAACTGCAGGATCTCCCAGGCCACTGACTACCCAGACTGGCTTAGAGGCACCTGAGAGGGTGAATTGTGTACCTGAGCAATTATGGACCCCTTTTTAATGAAGTAGAAACTTGGTTTGGCAACTTCCTTGCAGTTACTTGCAATGAGGAAACTTCAAGTAGTCCCCTATAATTTTAGACATAGTGGAGTAAATGAAGAAGCCAGATGGGAAGTAACAAGTCAACAAAGGAGCCTCAGAGACAGCTCTTGCCTTGCATAAGAAAGAAAGGTGAACTATGAAACCCTCTGTTCATCGTGCTGGAGCCTGTGCAGCACTCAGGGAGCGTGGCTGGTCTCAAAGCTGCTGACAGGCATCTGCAGCTGACTTTCTTAAGTCATACTCAGCAAGGTTTTAGTTCTTTTTAGGAAAAGTCCCTTTCCTTTTTTTTAAGTCAGCCTGAAAGTTCTTGTGTCATTTTTAGCTTCTGTGTCTGCAAAAATTTAATTTCACTTCCACAGCAGAAACTAAAGCAAAAGGTACAACATTTGCTTGCAACGTGAAAAGACAGTTTCATAATACAAACTCAGAAGAGGCAATTTTTATCAGCAAGGCAAAGATATCGGTGTCATCAAAATGTAAGTGGTTTTTAACATTTTTCGTTTCTTTAAAGTTAAAAGCCTTTTTTTAATTCGCTTTTTAAAATTGGTTTGCAAGCAATATAATAGGCCAACACAAACTGAAGGTTGTTTTCTTCCTCCTGTTTCACAGATACCCAAAGTGTTTGTGCTTTTATGTCACATGGTCTTTCAGTTTAAAAATGCCTCCTTCCAAGACACAGCTCATTCAGCGTAAGATATCTTAGAAAAGACTGGAACTTGATGTACAGTAGGAAAAAAATTATCTGAGAAGATAGTTAGTTATGAAGGGAAAGTTACTGAGGAGCACTTTCTGCATACAAAGAATGATACTAAAGCATTGTTTGGAGGAAATACTATTATCTATTTATTTCACAATTTATACTGATTTTCTGTGCTACGTTGAGTCCATTTACTGTTTACTGCAGTAAGAAGGAACAGATGCATTTTTTGGTCAACCTTGAAACTTTAAGAGCATCATCTTTCTACAGAAGTTTTTTACACACATTTGAGGTTTGAATTTTATCCAAGTCGTAGAAATTCACATCACTTCATGAGTAGATGTATCTGGTGTTTAAAACTGATGTAATGAATTTAGTAGCTGAAAATAGAAGGTGAATGTTGCTGTATCTGCCACAGAGAAATATATCAGTACATTTCCTTTTTTTTTTTCCCCTTTCTCTCTTTTAAGGGTCAGAAGGCTTGGATAGAGAAGACCTTTTCTAAAAGAGAATGCATCTATATAATTGCCAACAACAAAGACGTTACCAGGTAACATTTTTAATTTTTGTTTCAACAGAAAAGCTTAATACCAGAGAAACTGAACTTGGTTTGGGTTTAGATGTGTGAAACCCAGTTTAGTCACTGCCCATAAAAGGAAATGACAGGGGAACAAAAGCACAAGTCATGCTTGCACTCCAGTCTGCACAGGGCCATGGGATATGTCACTCAGAGATGAGAAGGCAGAGAGCAGGGGAGGCAGTGAGTTGTTAGCTCCTAGCTTTGCAAACCATGATAGATTCACCCTGAAAGCAAGGGTGCAGTAATGCGGTGCCATCCTTCACAATTGGTATGATATTACCAATGACAATAGCAGACAGGGGGATTTGATTTCTTAGTCAAAATATTAATATTACTTAATTGACTAGCTACATATTGTGGTCCAGCTTGTGTGGATAACAGAACAGCTAATGTCACATGCAAGCTGTCACCTCTAAGTAAGAAATAGGTGGTCAGTGTTCCTGTTCTGCATTTTTCCTCCTTGCCTGGCCTTTTACTTAGAGCAGCTTTCCAGTGCATAACACAAGGGAAGTGAATTTTTTTATCTTTGCATGTTAAAAAACCTAAGGCTGTTAATTCTGGCATATATGTGCATATTCATCTTGGGCAGTTGAAAATCTAATTTCTGATTTTTTTTTTTTTTTTTAATTTTTGAAGATACTATAATCAAAGTCACTTCAAATTTTAATCTCCAGGTGCTGCTGTGGCCAGCTCATTAACCAACATATTCCACCTCCTCCAAGTATAACAGCTAATAAAAATGAAGAAGAAACGAAGCAAGTGGAAGCTCAGCCAGAGAAATGGTCTGTCAGTAAACACACCCAAGCATACCCAACAGATGCCTATGGAAACCTGGAATTCCAGGGAGGAGGACATTCAAATAAGGCCATGGTAAGGGGCATTGGGTACTCTAAGGTGTTTATTCGTCTGGTGTTCAACAGACTCTTGAGTTTTCTTAGCAGTAAAAGTAACAGCAGTTCAAACTTCTGCAAAAATTCTATTTGTTTTTCCTCTCTTCTGAAGAAATCCAAACTTAGATTTGTTTCTTTGTTTGAAAATTTAAAAACTCTCTCTTCAGGATGAAAGGCAAACAGTAACTATTCTTTGCTCAGACAATTTTCAGAAGAGGTTGAGTGACAGCATTACACATTGCTCTTTGCAGTACATCCGTGTGTCATATGACACTAAACCAGATTCTCTGCTGCATCTCATGGTGAAAGATTGGCAACTGGAACTGCCCAAGCTCTTAATCTCTGTCCATGGAGGCCTCCAGAATTTTGAAATGCAACCGAAATTAAAGCAAGTGTTTGGAAAAGGTCTGATAAAGGCTGCCATGACCACAGGAGCTTGGATTTTCACTGGTGGTGTTAGTACAGGTAAGGAATTGCCATAACTTTTAGTTTACTTAAGAATTCAGTGTTGTTCATTCACTAATCTTTCCCACAGGCAGAAGATTTAAGTATACATAAACAAGTCATTACCCATTAAACCAAAACAGAAGCATTGTAATCATTTGTGTTAATCTCCTACCCAGCCCAGACCATAAAATTTTCCTGGGTCAGTATTGATTTGCATTACTCAGTGTTTCCCGTGAAAACAAATTTCAACCTTGGTTTCAGTAGCAAGGAATCTACCATGAGTTCTAATACACTTCTTTTAGTTCTTGGTTATCCTTGTAGCTAAGCAGTTTCCTACTCCAAATTTAGCTTTGCTGTGGTTTTTTTGTACAAAGATCTTTTTATTTCTAAAAGTGTATTTCCTGGTGTCGTGGTTTGAGTCCAATGAATAACATACGCTGAGACAGACAAGGGTACAGATTACACTGTGGCAAGTTGGTAACAGGGTAAGTCTTCCACAGGCTTCACTGGATTCAGCGCAATGATGTGAGAAAGTCATGGCACTTACACACAACCATTCCAAAATAAACCCATGGTTGTCTGCATTGCATGTCCTACTATTAAGTACCAGTACCAGTTTAATAGTGAAAGCAACACAGTAGCTCCCTGAGAGGCAAGAAGAAAATTCTGTTGTTTAGTGATCAATCTAAAGTGCCAAAAATGCATTAAAGTAATTGTACCTATAGGTGTCATTCGTCATGTGGGAGATGCCTTGAAAGATCATTCTTCCAAATCCAGAGGACGAATATGTGCCATAGGAATTGCACCGTGGGGCATTGTAGAAAACAAGGAAGATCTAATAGGAAAAGATGTAAGTGTTTAAGGAAACAGCTGTGTAAAAAATACATTGTTAATATTTCTGAAATATTACCTTTTTCCATTTCTAAAGCATGCCTAGAAGGTGAAATTGAACAATTTTGTGAGAAAACCTGTTGTTCAAGAATATTTCTCAGGTTGTCATATATGACCTCAAAGTAAATATGGAATTGCTGAGGTTTCCATTGCTTTCAATAGTAAAGACCTCTCTGTGGTGACAGTTTTACATCCTAACTTCAGCATGGCACTCTGAGCCTTCTGTATATCACATAAGGGCCTCATTGTGTGTGCAAGGCTGGCATTTATTATAGGTGGGTACTCTGGAGTGGCATATGAATTACTAGGAACTCCAAATGAGAATGTATTTTCTAATGCACTAAGAGGATTATGTAACAACACTGTGTGAACAAGGAGAGCATGGTAATGAGCTTAGGGGAATATGCAGGGGAGTGCACAATCTGACTGTCATCCTCCAAAGGAAACAGTGCTGTCAGGAGTGAAGATTTGAAATGTAAAAGCAAGCTCCATTTCTAATTCTCTGGTTTTTGTTGTAGAAGTTTGCTTGGTTTGTTTCCTCAGAAGACTTTGAGTGCCTCTGTTGGGTGGCTTGGGGAATTTTCCCATTTGAGTCTGAGTCTTAGTTCTAATCTAGGTGCATCTCTCCTTTTGACACAGGTAACACGAGTTTACCAAACAATGTCAAACCCTTTAAGTAAGCTCTCTGTGCTCAACAGCTCCCACACCCACTTCATTCTGGCAGACAACGGCACATTAGGTAAATATGGAGCTGAAGTAAAGTTACGGCGTCAGCTGGAAAAACACATTTCCCTCCAGAAGATTAACACACGTAAGTAGGAGTGGGGCAAGCTGTAACCATAACATCTTGAAGGTGGCGAGAAAGGGCTTGAGGTACTTGAAAGTATGGAAATTAAAGGCTTCTTCCAGCTCTTTCCAGTGGAAATGTGATCAGGACTGTGTGACTGGACTAGAACATGTGCTGTTTGATAAGTGGTGAAAGAGCCCACATTGAAAAACCATGGAGTAAAGATTGCGTAAAGGGATGAAGAAAAAGCAACAAATAATAGTGAGGAGAAGCTTCAAAGCAGTGAGGATCTAAGGAAAAGGAAATGCAAAGAATTTGTGCACTTCTAGGCTAGAATTCTTAAGCATCAGTAAACACACAGAATGAGGGATTTTTTACAGTTCCTGTTTACAGGAATCCTGTGTAGCTTAGTGATTTCTGATTCTGAATGTTCACACTCAAAATTCTTTGGTCTTCCTGATAAACTTAGCAGGCACTTGGATTTTTAATGACAATTAAGGCAATTTCACCTTAATGCTTTCATATTTAGAATTTTGTGCAGTTTTAAAATTTATTCCAGTTATTGTGGCCTCTCTAAAATAATTTTCTGGCACTTTTCTCATCATTATTTAGGAAAAAAATATTTTAAAATACATATATTTATGAGCATGTAAAAATTATTTTTAAAAGGTGAAATAAAAATATGTAAACTATTTAAAAATAACTCCACAACCCTAATTAAAAATGGTAAAAAAATGTTAATAGTCTTTCAATTCACACATCAGTTAAGAGCTACTGGAGAGTGTACATCAGTTCTACTACTTGCTTTTCTTACCCCTTACAGGTGCCTCTGTAATCTGTGTAAGCCTGTAAAAATAAGAGAAAAGAAACATCCAGAATGGGAATTGCATTGAACTCCACAGAAGTTCCTTATAGGGTTTAAGTGCTCTTATGAGTAGAGCAGAAAACTCAAGTGGAGTGCCAGGTAAATCCAAAAGGCACAATTAGAGATCAGCCATGAGGTATCCAAATGTTCTGGGAATTCTCTAAGTGCTGCCCTGTGCCTATGGCGAGCCTAAGAAACAGCTCAGGAAAAAGCTGCCCCTTGCCTTTGAGCATGGAGGCAGTGCCAGGTGCTGCTGTCCACAGATAGAAACAGCTCAGCCTGCTTTTGTCATCTTTGTCTTCTGTGGAAGTGCTGGCAGAGCTGGAAGGTTGTGAAAGGGAGCATTGGCTTGAAAGATCAGGAATTCAGGGCCCAGAGACAAGATGTTCTGTCATTCATTTTAATACCACTGGGGCTTGGGGATATCAACTCTGATTTAGGTAGTGTTTCATGTTTTTTGTCATGAGAAAGGCAAAGTTGGGAATACACATAGAAACCTGTTCTGTGAAGGGCTGCAGTACACCTGCTAGTTTCAACATACAGGGAGTTGTTTTGTTTCTTCTTAATCACTCCAAGCACAGGCACCTCTGCTGGAAATCTCAGGAGGAATTGCTAAAGATTCATGGACACACAGGCCAGCCAATGCTCTGTGACTCCTCTTTATCAGAGCTGGGGTGTACTGACAGGAGGATGTCAGGAAGCTTCTACTGTTACTGTGCATGGTGTTCCTGTTCTTCAGAGAGGAATCAAGGTTGAAAACATAAACTCTTTCATGCGTTCTCAGCCAAACAAAAAAAGTGCATCTTTATAAAGCGCTGGTCATTTCACAGATTAAGAACTGAATTCAAATGCTTATGATAGTAGAATTAGTCAGCATTCAGGTAATGTTTTGTCCTTCATTTCCCTAAGTGTCTTGTGACCAAGGCTACTGAGACCATGTGACCTGTGGGCTTCCCTTTGTCATCCTATGCCTGGAGATCATAGTGAGGCAGGGACAGCAAAGGGATGCTCAGCTGTCGTCTCTTCCATCGGCCAACCATTTCAGCCTCATGATAAAAATACTAATTTCATTTTTTTTTATCTTAGGAATAAGCATAGGTATGCCACCTTACTGAAGACTTCCCATAGGTAACCAATGAAGAGGTAAAGCATCAAAGGCTGGGAGCCATCCAAGTAACAGTGAAGCTGATGAAGCAATAGGACAGTCATGTTAGCTGCTTTATCTGTACATGGTGTCTGTCAAGAGAGGTTACAAACATCTGCCAACACTGAGTGGATAAGTGACCAGTGTGGAGCTGATACAAAAGCAAGAGCAGAGAGACCTCTTACTCTTTCCTTTTGGGCTTGGGGAACAGCATATGGATGTTTTTGCTCACATTGGCCATGAAATGGCTATGATTTTCCTAAGGGCTCTGGTTGGAAGTGGTGCTCTAACACAGAAATCACATCCGCTTATCTCAATTTCTTAAACTAAGTTTCAATGACACTTTTTTTTTTTTCTTGTTTCTGTTCTTCTGGTTTTTGCAGGACTGGGGCAAGGCGTTCCTGTAGTTGGGCTCATAGTAGAAGGAGGTCCCAACGTGATCTCCATTGTCTTGGAGTGTCTGCGGGAAGAACCCCCTCTCCCAGTGGTGATCTGCGATGGCAGCGGGCGAGCGTCTGACATTCTGTCATTTGCACACAAGTATTCAGAGGAAGGAGGGTAAGGGTTCAAGATCTTCGCCAAAGCTGTGTAGGATTATATGCCTTGCTTTCATAGAGCTTCATTAAACAAAAAAAACCAACAAAACCTCAAGGACAAAATGCTGCCAACAGAGGCATTCTGCTGTCAGTCAGCTTTTGTTGCCTGTTTGGTCTTAGCCCTGAAGTTAGAGAGTAGAAGTTATTACCACTTTGCATGCATGTTATGGTCCTTTGAAAGGAGCTTGCTCTCAGTACAGCACACTGTTTTACAAGCTCCATCAAGGTTTGCTGCACTGTACTTGGTGCTGGGTTGGGCATGCTAGATGTAAGGACAAATTCCCAGGAGTAGCACTTTTCTTCAGGCCGGGGCTGAGGTTAATTAGTGCATGCATTTGCAAAACTTGTGCTGCCTGATTCTGCTGTGTTGTGTGAATGAATTTTATTGTCCAAGAGTGCTAGACCAGCTGTGGAAATTTTGGGCTTCCTTCATTCTCTTGCTTTTGCCTTCCAGGCAAACACCTCATATATTGTCTTAATTAGGATGTGGTATACCTGTCTTGTGCTGAAGATAGAACTTATTTCCTTGACTGAAGTTGAAGCTTAGCTTGTATCAAATATTAAGCAGACAATTAGTGTTGCAAGCAGTGTGGATGTTACTTGCTGAATTAGGAGAGCAGCTCTTATGCTGGATTTTGTTGATGTTTAGACATAGCACATATTTAATTGCACCAACAGCAATTCAAGATTCAGCAACTTTCCTGTCTGTCTAACAAGTTTCCTTAGTTTAGGACAAAACTTGGCTTGCTTTTTCTTTTCTTTCTTATGCATTCTTCCTATCAGCTCATAGTTAATTGAAAGAGTTTATCAGAATCAGTCTCTCAGAGATGTGCTCACTGCATGACTTTCCCTCCCAGTGACAGTGCATACGATGCAGTGTCCAATTTTCTTCTCCAATAATTATGATAAATGTGTTTGTCTAGTAAGGCAGATCTATAATGAGAATTTTTTGTCAGTCCAATCATTTTCTCACAGTGAACTTTGAATTTTACTACATCTCTCAGGCACCTGCTGGTAATGTTTGCCAAAATCTGAAAACACATGTGCTTTATTGGGAAATGGATGAAGATTGAAGGGCTGTTTCGTATTGCTTCGGGAGAGCAAACATTCCTGACCTTTCTAGAATATTTTCAATCTGATTTCTTTAATTATCTTTTGAATTGTTCATTTCTTTCTCGGTTGGGTATTATGAGGTTTCAGATACATTAGCCAGTTCAGTCCTCTGTTTAAGACCATAACCAAGGTGACATATCAGAAATGTGAAGTATTTTGGAGTTTTTAGCTATATGCAAAGGGACCTGGAATATTTAGAAGCAAAGGTAGGGGTCCTGTAAGGCCTAGCAATAAAATCCTGAAGACTGAACTTGTTAACAGAAGTATATCTATGATATATAAGAGGAATACCTGGATATTATAGTTTCTTAAACAGCAGGCCTTCTGAATATATATTCATTCTGGCAATGTCTTCTTTTATGTCTCATTTTTCATTTAGGATAATAAATGAATCCCTTAGGGACCAGCTTCTAGTTACCATCCAGAAAACCTTTAACTACAACAGGAATCAAGCTCATCAGCTGTTTGTCATTCTTATGGAGTGCATGAAAAAAAAAGAACTTGTAAGTATCCTAAAAGTAGTTCACAAAGGTGATTTCTGTGACCAAACTTTACAGAGTACTTTCAAGTGCCATTTTCCCAGGATTATAGTTTAAGCTTTTTTTCCTCCATATAGCTGCATTAAATGTACACATTCATTCATTAGCATAGGCCAAGAAGGGATTACATCTTCTGGAAAGTCCCAAAACCAAATTTCAGATGCTTCTTCTGTGTAAATTGATAGGACTTTTCCACAGACTTCAGCAATAAGACACTGAGAGAAATGCACTAAACCCAGGATCCAGTGCCAAAAGTGGAGGAAAGATAATTGAAGAAGGGGTTCCTAGGAGCAAAAAGCATTCAGAGTGCATCAACATAGTTTTTGTTTTCCAACATAATTACTCCTTAACAGCCTTTAATTTCAGGAAAAGGGGCCTGGCAGGCCTGTCAAAAGAAACTGAAAAATTGTGTTCCTGAAGATCCCCCCCTTCCTTGCTCCTGGTTTGCTGCAGGTCTGCTGTATGTGCTGTAGCCCTCACTCAGGTTCCTGCCTGTCTCCCACATCCCAGCTGCACAGAAAAGTGTGCTCAGGAAAAGAAAACCTTTGACATTCATATCTGTGGTCTGGAAGCAGTGTATTGAAACTGCATTCACTGTGTTATTGCAGGCAGAATGAATCCCTGAGTGTTTGCCTTTGAGTAACTCTTTCTGTGAATTTTTGTAAATATGATGCCAAGATGAGTTCCATATGTACACCTTCACTGGGTGTAAAGTTGGTAGTAAACATGACTCTGATAAGCTGACTGAAAGAGAATCAAATCAGCCTTCCTAAAAAGTTGGTTGAGAGAAGAGACCCCACAGCTGCTTTGGTCAGAGTGTTTTGAATTTAAAATGTGCATCAGAGCAGGCCTGGTTAACTCAGTAAAATTCAGATACTGGCTGTGCAGCCCAAGCAGACTTATGGTTATGTTTTTCTTTTGATAGTTTTGTCTGTTCTTGTTAATTAGTAATATTTTTTCTGTAGTTCTTCTTTTTCTAATGTCATGTATCTTTGCATTCCTGCAAAACATATTCTAATTGTTGAGAAAAATGCTATTCTCAGTAGTTAATGTGAATAGTTGCTTTTGGAAAATGAAGTATTTGAGATTTTTTTGGTCTACATTTGGTATTAAGTTTGTTAACGTAGAATATTTGGTTATTCTGCTTTGAATTATTAGTCATCTAATAATGTAAGCTTTACATTAATTACTATTTTTAAAATCATTGAATTGCAAAATGGACTGAACAAAGCAAATGTGACTAAAAAGAATTGCTTTTTTTTAAACTTGGTTCTGCCTTTATGATTGTCATGTGTAACACATCTTGCAGCTAACAAGTATTTGAGTGTTATCATCAATGAAATGGATGCTATGATAATTATCTTGGGTAACTAGCATTTCCATTTCCATTACTACTGGGAAGTAAGAGAGTCATGAGAAAACAATTGGTTTTGCATGGCAGTTTTGTCTCCACATTTTAGAACATGGGTTTGGTGAGGATTTTTCATCAAGTTTTCATTTTCACCAGTGCAGGGATATTTTAGGATAACTTCGCTGAAAGAATTTAATTAAACACTTCTGTGAAAATTAAAAATAAAATTTTAAAAGAAAAATATAGTGCAACTGTACTTTTTGAAAAATCTTAAATTGGAGGAAATAATAAAGCAGCACCATTCTGGTCTATTTTCTATCCACATGTTCAGTGTGTCTCTTTCCTGTGTTGTAATTTTGTGTGTTTGGTTTTGTGCTGCCCCTTAGATCACTGTGTTCCGCATGGGCTCGGAAGGGCAGCAGGACATTGAGATGTCCATCCTAACTGCTCTCCTCAAAGGTGGGTTTTCCTGGCACTCAGGAAGGCTGCGCAACAGCATCCCAAGAGGACATTCCTATGCACTGTCTGACGTTCACTCTTTGTATTTGAGTCTTTGATTTCTTCCCTTGGATTTTAATAAGTGCCTGAGTGTGTTTGGTTACTATTCAGATTAGCATGAAGCATGAAATCTAGATTGAAAGTTTTGTGTGGCTTTTCTCACGTGAAAGCATGGGATGGCAGTGCTGCAACAACTGCCATGAGCTGATATTGCAGCTCATTTTATTGCAGTTCTAGCATACGTTAATAAAGTTAGGGGAAAAAGTGGGAAGATGAAAGGCTGTCTGGATTTTTCCAGATCTCAGATTGTGCCATTTAAACCTTAGAGCAATAGGATCAGTTCCATATTTAATTGGGGTTTGTAATGTTTGCTGAAACAACTGGTTTCTATCTGTGGATATACAGTAGTTGATACAGACTCTATATGGAATCTCTGGAGTCCCCAAATTTACACTTTTATGTACAGCATCATCCAGAGGAGCTGAGAGGGGTCTTTAAGAAGAGTTAAATGTCTGTCTTTAGTATCAGAATAAAAGTCAATGGGGAAGCTTTAAAACAAAAGAGAGACAATCTCATTAATCCTTTGGAAATTAGGATTATAGGGTTAAATTGAAGATGCTATAGTTTGATTGGATTAATCCACTGCTTTGTGTCAGAATTATTCTAATGATAATATGATGTGGAGCCAGGCTTGCTGTTTTCTAGTTATTGCAGGAGGTTGTCCAGTCTTGTTTCATCATGTGTGAAATATGAACCCTCTGTGTGTTTCTCTTTAGGTACCAATGCATCTGCTCCAGACCAGCTCAGCCTGGCTTTGGCCTGGAATCGTGTAGACATTGCACGCAGCCAAATCTTTGTCTTTGGACACCACTGGCCAGTAAGACAAAGTTTTCTTTGTTTATCAGTAGTTTAAGTTGTGTAATATTTATACCTTGGGTTTTGATGCTGCACAGCAATGGTGAAACACTGCAGTTTACCTGTGTAACTAAAATCCCTTATTTAAGCTATTTTCATGTCTCAATGTATTGATGCTTTTTGCTTTACTGCGTGAACCATTTGATGCTGAATTACTCCAAAGTATCATGAGGAGAGCAGCAATCCAGTTTTTTCTCTGAGGAGTTTATATAAACTAAGCATTATCTGGAGCGAGTTAAGCCTCCAAAGTGAGGTGCATGTGTGCCTCTGCCCTGGGCAGACAGGTTGGAAAGGGGAGGACTTTAGCTGTGTCTCAAGAGGTATAAACAGAAATACTGTCTGCAGAACAGAAATGGACCAGTGAGTGGCTACTTCTGCAGACATTATTTATGTATCTCTGTCCTCTCCTCTCTGCTCTGCAGTATGGATGCTATTTGGCATCATGCAGCATTCTTGTTAGGCTCTTTCTGTCTGGCTCTTTTTGCTATTTATTTTCACAACTATTGCTTTCAGAGAGAGCAAAGGAACTGAAGTGTCCCAGTCCTCTCACACTGATTTTATTTTTCAAGAGAAATCCTCCCCAGTCAATCTTCTTCACTGCCTTGACTTTCAATGTTACTAATCACAGAATCACAGAAGTCTACTAAGTTAGACTTAACAGCTTTTTAAAAAGGGTAAAGCTGTGACTATGCAGAAAGGCCCTTAAACCTGAGAAATTACCATTTTTAGTTGACTCAATGTGAGAAGTGGTGACTGGGGGGGTGAGCTTGGTAGGAGTGTACTCAAATAAATAGTTACTCTAAGATCAATTAGATTTCTAATACTTTAATGCATTATAAATACAGCCTTTAGGAAGCCTTACAGCTCCTGATGGTACAGCTCCTGAGAAGGAAAAGAAATCTCCAGCACCTCAGACTAAAGCAGGCAGAGGGAAAGGAAAAGGAAAGAAAAAGGGAGGAAAAGCAAAAGAAGAACCAGAAGAAGAAACAGACCCAAGAAAACTTGAACTCCTGAACTGGGTGAGATGAAATTATTTGTATAAAAACTGCTGAAGATGTTTTTTTCATTCTGAGGTACAAAGACAGAAGGAAGATACACACTTTCATTCTGTAGAATGCTCTTTTGCACATTCCCACAAGATCAGATTCTGCAGGAATGCTGTTTGATGTTTGAGCCAAGAATCCTTCTCTCATGCCATGTGCACCACAAGCAGCCGTATCTCAACAGTACAAGTCAGTACTGAGCTGCAGCATCTTCTTCCCTGCACTTGTCAGAAGGAAATAAGACCTCCAGTGAACATCTTCCTTCTGTGAATGTGTTAGTTTAACTTGTTCCTATCATGCTGAGCACTTAAATCCCTTTCTCACATAATGTGTCAAGCATGGTATGCCTGGTTTAGTTAAAAATGCTAAAGCTACATGTTGAAAGACTGAAAGTTACAGTTGTACTGCTAAAGTTTTGGAAGACTCTGCTATCTCTACTCACTTCATGTGGTTTAAATGTTACTTTCTAAATTCTTTTTTACTTCCAGACTAATCAACATATGTGGGAACTCAGTCCATATCCTAAGTAGTGAAAATGGCTGCTGCCCAACCAACTCTCTTGTACTCACATGGTCTCACATTCTCCATCCTGCAATTCAGGTGAACTCCCTGGAGCAGGCTATGCTGGATGCACTGGTCCTGGATCGAGTGGACTTTGTGAAACTGCTTATTGAGAATGGAGTGAACATGCAGCACTTCCTGACTATTCCTCGCCTGGAGGAACTTTATAATACTGTGAGTGAGCAGAAATGCTAAAAAGCCCTGTGATATTTTGCCACTGTATTGTATGTGACTTGAATCACCACAAAAAGGTTTATAAAAAAGGGATATTACACAGCTCTTGATAGAAAGGTGTTTGTCACTGTAGCCCAGTTCCTTCTTTTCACCCCTCTCGAACGTGATGGCACATGGTTGTCTAAAGTTCTGCTTAAGATGCTAGATCACTAATTGTGTTCATGTTTGCAAAAACTCTGAAGAACTGAAGATCTAATGGACCATGAATTATTTTTGTTTCAGAGACTGGGTCCACCAAATACGCTGCATTTGCTAGTCAGAGATGTGAAAAAGGTAAGCAGTGTTACATTTGTGTGATAGCATTAGCCATGTGAATCAACAGTAAAAGCAAGCATAGATGGGGCCAAGCAGGCATTTGAAATTAGATGGCAGCTCTTAAGAAAAGTTAAATGTCTCCCTATGGCAAACAGTCTAAATCGGGTATGGCAGTGCTAGCAATTTAAAAACTAAGGAGTTAACTGAATTAAGCTCTTATCGTGTAATATGGCATTTGAGATTTAGGTTGATAGTGTTTCTTCTCTACAAAAAGCTCCCAATACAGCACTGCAGGGGAGGAGTGGAGGCAAAGGCCTGCTAGATTAACTGGAAGCCCCACTCATGACTGCAGAATTGTTTGTTTCCTTGTGTGTTTTCCAGTTACTTTTCTCCTACTAGTCCAACTTTTTACCTGGGAGAAAATCTCTTCTGTCCTAATTTGTTATTCATTTGTTTCCATTACATGAAAATTTGTTCATTGTATGTGAATAGGGAGGGTCATTGTGAGATTTGTCATATTTTCTTTCTTAGAGATTTTGAAGCTTTTATTCAGTAAAATTCAGCTACATGAAATTGTCTATATTAATTTCTGCAAGGAAAACTCCCAGTTATTCCAGGGGGGTTCAGATGTGGGGATTATGCAGTACTGTGTTAATGTATAATTCATATTTATCTGCTTCATAACTTAACACTTTTCTCATTCAGTGTTGTCACTGTGAGTGTCACTAACATTCCTCTGCATTCTGCTGTCTGGCTGTCTCTCCTCTTTCCCGTTGCATTTCCATGCTCCCTCCCTCAGCGGCAATCCCGGGGATTCAGTTGGGTTAACCTGGAGGTGATGTGCTTCCTTAGGCTGTAGTTGTTCCATCATAGCAGCTGCTCAGTGGTGATGTAGAATCAGTCATTGCTGTAGGATATAGCTTGGACAATGAAGCACCATTTTTTTCCAGTGCAGTCAATACAATTATCCAGTTTTAGCTGTAACTGCTGGAATTAGAGTTTGCTGCACATTAATCATGGTCTGCATTGTAGTCTCAGCTGTAGATAATATGATGAAATGTAAGTTTCCATTAAAAAGTATGTAAAGTATGATTATCAGGGACAGTCACCATGACATTGCCATGTTTTTATACTGGATTAATGATAATTAGTACAGAGTTTCTTAAGTTCATGAATATAACCTTTGTAAACAACATAAACTTGTATGGATGCTCATCTATGAGTAAATCAAATGAAAATTTGCTCAGAAATATGAATTCTGCTAACAACAAAACCAAAAAGCTATGATCCCAAAAACTTTCATTATGTGAATAAGTTAATTTCACACAAATGTTTAAAGATTGAACTCAGCGGCTGTAAATAATACCCATGTTCCAATTTAATCATGACATATGTCTAGCCAGGCAATTTAATCTATGTCATTTCCTTATCCTATATCCTTATTAAGTTGTGGGGGTTTTTTTTGTAGGGAAATCTTCCACCAGACTATCATATCAGCCTAATAGATATTGGTCTTGTCCTGGAATATCTCATGGGTGGAGCCTATCGCTGCAACTATACTCGGAAAAGTTTTCGGACTCTTTATAATAATTTATTTGGACCAAAGAGGGTAAGAATGAATTAATCCTAGATGTGGCCATTGTGGTGGTGGTAAAAAATAAGTAATATTCTGTTCCTTTGTTTTTGTGAAACACTGCATATTAAATTCTAAAGAAGTGGTGCAAGGTAGAAGTTGAAACTCCAAGAGTGAAGTTATATAAGACAGTTGTAAGACATCTGTGTTAAAGGATGTGAGGACATGAGAGGTGGTAAATACACAGTAGTTTATCCTATTCCAGTAGTTTACAATCCAAGTATTCCAAACTGTGGTGTGCTTAAAAGCACTTTTTTATTTTTTTGCTTTTGTGACCATGTGGTGATTTTAATTCTCAAAACATTATTTATCAAATTATTCATTTAACTCTTCAGTCTGAATTAAAATCTTTCCTTTGAGTGGAGGATAGATATTTCCTAACCCATTGCATTCCTGTAAATACAATTTAAATGAAGAGTAGTAACTAATTGCAGCATTATTGGTACAATTATTTATAACAGTAAGTTTCATAATAAATGCTGTACATTTGTAAGTGAAAATGGGTTTGCTTGGTATTGTTTGGTCTTTCAAATTTTCCTCTCATCTAACTGATTTTCTTTTCTATTTTTTAATATTCAGCCAAAAGCTCTTAAACTACTGGGAATGGAGGTAAGTTGGATTTATTTAAAATACTGGTTTTATCAAAACATTTCCTGGTACAATACCCTTTTGTTTTTATTTGATTTTCCTAGGGTGTAGAGGACCTAATTTCTTGTCCTCCATTTGAGATTTTATGTCTTGTGCTTCAGAGGTGGTAAATCCTTTGTACAATTGATGACCCCTGAATTTTCCATAGAAGACAGAGGTCACCACTTGCAGGAGTTAAAACTGCTCAAGGAAAAGTACATGCTCAGTTGCTGAAGAGTCATCTTTGAAAATTGTGTGGGAGGTTGAATTCTGAATTTGGATTTAAATTCACATTTTGTTGAAAAATAGTGCATAATGCTGAGCTTGCTTGAATGAGAACTGATTTTGTAGAACAGCAATTCCTTTAACTTGCAATCCACTTCTGAGATTGGACTCAAGGTCTACAGTGATGATGAGCTCTGTCTTATATATGCAATGTTCTTCCTACATTTTTTAAACCCTAATTTTCCCAATCATGGCTTTTCTCCCTTCAGGATCCTGCTTCATTGTCACTACTTCCCTTCAGTTGCTTCCATGTTGGTTCCTGTAGTAATGGCCTATCTTCCCTATCCCCTTAAGAAATGGGATACTTAATACCTTCCAGGTGCACTGCATACATAGAGGAGATTGCTTATTCCAAGGTGAAGACTCCCTTTGGTATCTTGCTGTTCTTAAGGGTGCTGTGTGCCTGTCTTTGCCTTTTGCATGGTTGCCATGGCCTGCACGTCAGTCAGAAAAGCGCTCTGGTACCTGGAAGATGTGCAGGGATAGAGGAATCAGAATCACAGGCATATGGAATCAGAAATGACAGTGGAGCCTATCTGTAGGGAATTCAGCTTTGTTAGAGTCCCACTGACACTGCAGAGGAATTCATTAAATATTAATTTGTTGCAGACCAGCCTGTGCGATCCCACATGAAGTAGAGATCTGTGTACAATGCAGTGTGAAGGGATGCTTTCAGTACCAAGGGGCTCTACTGCACTTTTCCAGGATGGGTGACTTGTAATTACGTGTACAAGAAACAGCACCCTGAATAAAATCTGAGTCTGTGTGTGCTTGCCCAGTGCATGCTCTGTCCTGTTGCATTCATGGTAGCAAACAGCAAAACCAACTTAGAACTTTGAGTATTAATGTGTCCTCTCAGTACTTGTTCCATGCATGGCGCTGTTGTCAGGTGAGCTGTTAAAAGCTGATGGGAACAATTTTTCTTCCCAGGATGATGAGCCTCCCACCAAAGGGAAGAAGAAAAAGAAGAAAAAGGAGGAAGAGATAGATATTGATGTGGATGACCCAGAAGTCAGCCGCTTTCAGTACCCCTTTCATGAGCTGATGGTGTGGGCTGTGCTCATGAAACGGCAGAAGATGGCCCTGTTCCTTTGGCAACGAGGGGAGGAATCCATGGCCAAGGCACTTGTGGCTTGTAAACTCTACAAGTCTATGGCCCATGAGTCTTCGGAGAGTGAGCTGGTGGATGACATTTCTCAGGATCTGGACAACAACTCAAAGTTAGTAGATGCAGAGTAGATTTTATATCCACTTGCTACAAGCTTGCTGAGAAACTTTACTTTTAGTTCAGTACAATAATTTCTAAATGTAGTTTCACAGAAAGCCTTTGGAGCCAATTTATCAACTATAGACAAGGCAAAACGTGGTCTCTGGATCTCAAGGCAACACTAGCAAGGAGAAAACTTGCATTTTTTCCTGACAGAATGCATTCTTTCTTCAGCTTCTCTCTGTAAAACTAGCTAGTTCTATTTCACAAAGTTATTTTTAGAATTTACTCCCAGAAATTGAGTATCTGATGACATATCTAAACTACTTTTAAGATGTTGTTGGTCTAAGCAAATTCCCTCTGTTCACTAACGGTTTGTTTGGAACTTTTGTAGACTGTCCCAAATTAAACTTGAGATTAGTTGTTCTTATCATTCTACATGTGTGTGGATAAGCATGATGCCCAGTGAACAGAGCTAAAACCCCAAAACAGACTGATTTCTAACTGTAACTTCACTGATCTTATCTTGTTCCAGAGATTTTGGCCAGCTGGCTGTTGAACTCTTGGATCAGTCCTATAAACATGATGAGCAGATTGCCATGAAACTGCTGACATATGAGCTGAAAAACTGGAGTAATTCTACCTGCCTGAAGTTGGCTGTGGCAGCTAAACACAGGGACTTCATTGCACACACCTGCAGCCAGATGCTCCTGACAGACATGTGGATGGGGCGACTGCGTATGCGGAAAAACCCCGGCCTTAAGGTATTTCTGTTCTGCATCATTTCCAAAGAGAGTTTGTTGTGTGCATCACTTTGTTATACATAGTGTTTGCATAGCAGAAGTCACTTACTTAGAGATGTTTTACCCATTTTAAAGCTAATTTCTTTTGTTTCCAATTTCAGGATATTTAAGGCATATTACACCATGACAAAGGAAAATATAACTCCATAAAACACTTAGCCTGATTGGAATCTGAGAGAGAAATCGTGGCTTTCAATAAAGCATGAAATTTTTAAATTGAGAACATACTCTTTCTATTAAAAATTAGTTGTATATAAGCAACAATATTTCCATTAGGGGTCCATGCAATGGGAATAGAGATAAAATAAACCATATGTGGATGCATGCTTCTTAAATTGCTTAATATTGTGCCAGTTGAGACTCAGTGTTGAAAAGAGTGAAATCTGTGCAATTGCATTGTGTGAAACCATGTGATTTTTATTTCCTGCTTCTGTGATTTGAGGATGCAGTCTCTCTTACTGATTTTAATGTTTCCTAATTGTTTGAGTTACAAAAAAACAAGTAATGTGAGGGGGCTCTCACAGAAGAGAAACCATGAGTGAGTCAACACTAAGGAAGCAGAGCAGTGTTGGCTTGTGTGTGTTTTCATGTGAATAGAATCCTTTCTTTGTTGAGTTATGCAGTTGCTGTCACCCATATGGAAGACCCATCCTGCTCACCTCCTTATTTCCTTAAATCCCCCTTACTGACAAAGTGCTGTATCTGTCTTCCCAGGTCAGAGTCCCAAGTTTGCTCACATACACATTGTGCTGTCTCTGCCATTCTCAGTTTATTTCCACTTTCCCATATCTCCCTCTTAAACCTGTTTAAAATCTTCAGGCAACTATCCTGCCTTTCAGATTGCATCATGGTATTTCCCAAATCTGTTTATTATTTTCCTTTCTTTTCTCCAAAGAATTAATCAACCTCCTATTTATGTTTGTTCTAGTTTCATTACCTGCCTTCTTTTCTCTGCTCCTTTTCTGTTCTTTGGCTTGTGTTTCTGTATCTAAGCAATCTCATATAGTAAGAGAATTTTCCCAGGGCTATCTGCAAAGGTTCTTTTACCTTTCATAGTTTTTTTAACTATTAAAACTAATGATAGTAGATGTCTGCAGTAACTATAAACTCCAGTAACAAACCTGAAGGCTTCTAACCACCACTGTGTCCATTCCATGTCATTTCTCTGCACACTAATTTTGGAGCACAATTCTTAATTGCAGGGTATTTATGGAGATGGGAGTCTTTCCAGGGTGCCATAGTTCATTAAATATCTTATTGCCAATGCTTCTTAAGTACTTACTCATTTCTATAGGCTTGAGGATGGCAGAATATCTTGAATGCTATACAAAGGAAAATTTTGGGTTGGGACCTATCTTGTTACGAAATCCATAATATAAACCAATATTGAGTTGAATTCTTTCTTGTTCACAGGTTATAATGGGAATTCTCTTCCCTCCCACCATCCTTTTCCTGGAGTATCGCAGTTATGATGACTATTCCTACCAGACATCAAAAGAAAATGAGGAAGGCAAAGAAAAAGAGGAGGAAAATGCGGTCAGTAATTGAGATTATTAGAAAGTTCTAATATCTCAGGACTGCTCATTTTTGTAACTTTTCTGATTATGCTGTAGCTCACTCAGGTTAAAATCTCAACTGCCTCTGGGGGATAAAATGAGTCTCCCAATTCTGGGAGGGTATAGACTGGATTCTCAGGTCACAGGGCATCTGTGTAGTTCCACAGATTTGCAGAATTCTATTTATATACTTTTAAAAGGAGGTCTGTTGCTCAGGGGAATCCCTGCATAGTTAATAGTTGGCTGGGCCTGTGGTTGAGGAAAAATACTATTTTTACTGCTGTATATTGATGGAATCTGACAACTTTGGTCTTCCAGGATGCAAATGCAGATACAGGCTCCCGAAAAGGGGATGAAGAGAATGGAAAGAAAAAACAACAGAGCCTTCCAATTGGAACAAAGATCTATGAATTCTATAATGCACCTATTGTCAAATTTTGGTTCTACACAGTAAGTCATGATGATTAAACTGATAGTGATATTTTTTCTCACACCTGTGAAACTGAAAGCATTCCAATGTAAAAGTAATAACCATGTAATAAATAAATATTTTACTTACTTTTGTGGAATCTGATGAGTAAAGCACTCCCTTTATTCAGTGGAAAATGCATAGACAGTGAAACAGAATGGATAACTGAAGCTTACATTGTCATCCTCTAAAGCTCCTACATGATGTGAAGGAGGCTCTGTGTGGAATACACCAAACTAAGTGCAAGCTCCACAATCCAGTCACTCAATCCAAACTAGGCTGGATTCCCTTGCTTTCTAAAGGACCTGGCTCCTGTTCTTCATTGAAATGTCCTTTAAGACCCAAGAAGTAACCCCATGGTATCATTGCCATTTGCCCTGTTGCTCAGATAGGTGCAGCCTAGATCCCAGTCTGCTAAGACTTCATAGGTACTTTTATTAAAACAATTAGACCAAATCTAAACTAAAGTATTTATTTTTGACAAGCATCTAATTTTCTGTTTATTGCATCAAGAATTATCTGGTGTTAAACTGTTATAATAAAACAGAACATCTATTTACTGCTCATTGTGCCCTGTAAAAGGTATACTGGTTTCTTATGTGTTCAAGACTAGGATGCTTGATAGGTCATAGTAATATGCAGGTTTTCAGTTTTAGCACATTTTATTCACAAAACACTACATTGATCCCTTTTTGCTGCCTGAGTTAATAATTTAAAAGCAAAATTCCTATTTAATTTCAAAGAAAAGTGTTCAACATGGTTTTACAGTGCAAAGAAATTACATTTTAGTAAACTAAAAAAGCCCCAGGCATAAAGGGCCTGGTTTAGAGTACTTTAGAATTGCTGGTTTTCTTCTTTGAACAAATTACATCATTCAGCTGTCTGGATCGTATGTTCCACAGCCTCTGGGATTCCTTTAGGTGCTGGAGGCCTGTGGCTGTGCCAGTGTGGAGGGCTTTGCAGCAGGCCTGCTTCCTGCAGAGAAGAAAATATTTTTTCTTGTGCAAGTAAGGGTCTTCAGCAGCTGAATATTTCACACTTAGCCTCAACACACAGGTTCATATGAATGTCCTAATTAGCACAGTTATTGAGTAAAGGGGGCTTTGCTTTCATGCATTATCAGGCCCCTCAGCTAAGAGGATTTGCCTGCCTTCTGTCTGATGTTTCTTCTCTGGTGATGCAGCATTCTCTGCTCTCACTGAATTAGGCTTCAGCAAGAAACTTCCTCCTGAGACTGGGAGCTGCTTAAAGTAACCAAAACACCTGCAAACCTACTTTCCATGCAGCTGGATTTAAGTAACAAGTGTAGGAAGAGGGACTGAGAAAGGAAGTTTGTATGCCTCTGGCTTCAGCTGAAGAGTGTATTCTTCCCAAATGGGTTCAATCACATAATTACAGAGTGGAGAAAGCAAGTGGGCTGTATGGCTCTTTATTTGCCCTACCCCTCGAGGCAGGTGCTGCTCACACACAGCTTTACTCCCTATTCTGCCTTACATCTGCCTTGAGATGGTGGGTAAAGATTTCACACTGAGAATTCCATTCTTTAGAAAACTCCATTTTCTCCCTGAAATATCTTTTAGTTTGTTACTGTTTTGCTTCCAAGATTTTTTTGGTTTTTTTTTGGTTTTTTTTTTTTTTTTTTTTTTTTTTTGGTTTTTTTTTTTTTTTGGTTTTTTTTTTTTTTTTTTTTTTTTTTTTTTTTTTTTTTTTGTTTTTTTTGGTTTTTTTTTTTTCCCTTTAAAGTCATTGAATCCTTTTTCATTTGTTATCTCTGGATTCCTAAGGCCTCAGAATTTTTTAGTTTGGCTGGTCACCAAAGACTGCTGTGCAGCTTGGAGATACCAGCACCACCAGTTTGACATTTACACGAGTGGTTATAGAAAACTGAGTTTTAGATCTTTTGGCTTACACTAATAATCCAGGACTTTGTCATGGAAATTAGTGGAGACTGGAATTTTTTTGTGTGTGCAAGTCATCTCAAGTAATACTGCCTAATTTGGAAGGATCCTAGGTTACATCATCTAGAGTCCATAAAGGATTTTCCTCTCTTTTGGCAGATATCATACCTTGGTTACTTGATGTTATTTAATTACATCATCTTGGTGCGGATGGAACGGTGGCCATCAGTCCAGGAATGGATTGTCATCTCCTACATTGTCACACTGGCTTTGGAGAAAGTCAGAGAGGTAAAGTCAGCCCATACCAACATCTCATAAGCCTTAGAAAAAGCTTGCTTTAGAGATTATAATGGCATGGACTTGTGCACAGGGTTGAGAGGTCACACAGGGGAGAGAGAAGAGTCTCATATTCTAAATATACTAATAACTAAAAATGTTCTTGCTTGAAGCAAATTTTGCTGACAGTGGAGGCGGCCTCAGACACCTGTTGAATATTACAAGATTGGTCATTTTTCATGGGCATTACTTCAAAAATGTAACTTGGAGTTTTTTTTATTGTTTTTTTTGTTATATGTTCATTTGTTTGTTTTTTATTTCAGATTCTAATGTCAGAGCCTGGCAAGCTGAGCCAAAAAATCAAAGTTTGGCTCCAGGAGTACTGGAATATTACTGACCTGGTGGCTATTTCAGTGTTTATCATAGGAGCAATTCTTCGCCTGCAGAACCAGCCTTACATGGGTTATGGAAGAGTGATTTACTGTGTAGATATCATTTTCTGGTACATTAGAGTACTAGATATCTTTGGTGTGAACAAATATCTGGGACCTTACGTCATGATGATTGGAAAGATGGTTAGTGCCTAAATTGCTATAAATTATGTCTAAGAACTCAGTGGGAAACTAAATTTTATTCTGCTTTAAAAGGAGGTTTTCTATAGAGTAGGACTGAATACAGCCTGTGAAAAGTTGGTGTATGAATTTCATGCGCACACACAAGATGTTATAATCATGCAATAACAGATTACAGGTACACCAGCATTATCCAGAAACCCATCAGCTGTGCACAGGAGATGGTACAGCAATGATTATTATATCATCTCTTTGCAGCCACAGAGGAGGTCTGTGCTGAAAGCACAGTATACTACATTTGATGCAAAGGAGAGCTGGGATAGCAACGATTTTAACGTTTTAAGTATTTTGAAATATAATCTGGTATTCCTTTAAGTAACTGTTCTCTCTGCATTTGTATGTATGCTTAATACCTAAGTAGTACTTAAAGCATGATGTCAAGAAGATTCTCTTGCTGTTTTCTTGTTTGCTGTCATGCATGCTGGCAGACAGACCTGCTGCTGCCACTGTGCTCCCTGGTGGTGCTGAGAGCCTTTCTGTGGTCTCTCCATGCAGATGATTGACATGCTGTACTTTGTGGTCATCATGCTTGTGGTTCTGATGAGCTTTGGAGTAGCCCGCCAGGCTATCCTGCATCCAGATGAGGAGCCCTCCTGGAGACTGGCTCGCAACATCTTCTACATGCCCTACTGGATGATCTACGGAGAGGTGTTCGCTGACCAGATAGACCGTAAGAGTAGAATTCATAGTAAGAGTCTGTTTCCTGTTTCTGAGGCAGATGATCAGATCCAAATTAAAGACTGCTTTTAATTTGGAAGTAGTGTTTTCGCTTTATGATGATATTGTTGTTGTTTTCTTGTGGCAGACCTGAGACTGAGCAATTTTCTCTTCCCCACCCACATGTCTGCTCTCTTGATTTATATTCAAATTCAGTTAACACAGAAAGGGATGTAGTCTGGATTATTCTCCTGTCCAAGAATATGGCAGTGTGAAGTGTTCTGTTTACTTGCAGGGATCAACAGAGATCATTCTGAAATGTTCTTTTCATTCAAAGGTTTACTAAGAGTCAGTTCCAACAGAAGAAGAAAAGAAATAAATCCCTTGCGCAGGGAGGTTAAAATACACATATCCTTTCATCTCCAACTCAAAAGCAATGAGCTCATACATTTTTACTCCCAGTTATACATCTGTCTGCTTTCAGAAACGTTTCCATTTCATGAATCCCTCATGTTGTTATTTTCTATACCTATGGGAAAACAAAACAAAAAAACAATCTCCACTTGATTAGCTTTGGATCTGGAAATAGCCTTTCTTGCAGGAATCCTGCACACTTTAAAAAAATACCTGTCAGTATTTTAAAGGAGATGTAAGCTGTCCTGTTACTGCTAATTTTGTGTTAATATTTGAAATTTGTAGGACAGTCCAATGTGCAGCTGGCCTCCTCTAGTGTGTATCATGTAGTTTGCACTTTATCTGAAACAATACAAGCTGCTGCTTCAGCTTTGTGTATGTGTTACTTCAGTCACCTGCATATACTGATAGGTAGGGAAGTGGAAGGCTGAGGAACATGAAGGTCTAAGTTCAAAAACCATTAAGATTCATCATTATGAGAAGCTCTTATTCTAAATGTCATTAAGGTGTACTTTAACTGTTTAGCAAGGAATAAAGTGTCATTAGTCTATTTCTGATCAGTGCACAATCAGATCAGCTTTGTTTTCCTAATGAATGCTTTTTTAATTAATGTAACTTAGGGTACAGTAAGTTACTCTTGACAAGTGAAAGGTCAAGCCAGTCATCTGCTGTCTGATACTGCAGTCTTGGTGCACATGAGAGATCCTGAGCTTATCCCGGTTCACAAGTGGGACAATTCTCCCATGGAGAGGAAGTGACTGTAATGGGCTATCCCTTATCTCATGTTTAGTTTGAACACAGAATGTTTGCCAGTGTACCCAGTTTGGTTTCCTTATAAATCAAAACTCACACCTTACCAGCCATCTCTTTAGTGTAAGAGGTGGCTTCTCTCATGCTTCCAGTCATTTCTCAGTCATATACTCAGCATGCTTTGGATTGGAAATCTTTCTTCAGCAGTGGAAAAGATTTGAGGGTCAAAAGGTTTGGGCTTTCTGGTTGTACAAGTTCAGCTACTTGGTCCTTCCCAGATCAGAAGTTTTGCTGTGTTAGTAGCCTAAGCATAAACTAACTTGGAAATGTGTGGGTTTATGTTGTTTTAATAATAAAATAATTTGCCTATGCAAGGCATTCTTCTACACTGCCTTATGATTGTTCTGTACATTTCTGCTGTGTAGAAGTCTGTGGACTGACTCCCAAAGATCTTTTTGCTTTCAATAAGAAATTTTCACTCTAATCTGTCCGTGGTTCTCTGTAAACACCACAAAAGCAGCCTCAGAAGTCATTGGGGAGTAATGGCTATGGGCAGTCTAATTTGACTCAAGAGCTAATAGCTGGTTTTGGCAAGGTCCAGAGGTGTAAACAATTTATGGAAAAAGTGTTTCATCAAATTTTCCCTCTGAAAGAAGGTCATTTGACTTTGTCAGTAGATTCTCCAAGGATACAGAGAATCCTATAAATTCATCTGGATATCACAAGTCACAGAATTTGCTGGGCTTGGAAGGTACCTTTGGAGATCATCCAGTTGAACTTTCCTGCTCAAAACAGGGTAAATTAGATTTATCCTAGATTGCTTAGGGACTGTGCAGTGATGTTCAGAGTATCTTGAAAGATGAAGACTGTGCAGCCTCTCTGGACAACCCAGTTTAAATGGAATTGCCCATCTTTCCACCTTTGCCCACTGCTGCTTCTCCTTTCACTGAGAAGAGTCTGGCCCTGTGTTCTTTTCTCCCACACATCATCAGGTATTTATAACATTGGTAAGATCTCCTTGACCATCTCTAGACTGAATTATCCTGGCTTTATCAGTCTTGCCTCATTTGTCAGATAGTCCAATCTCCTTCGTAATCTCAGTGGCCCATGACCAGACTATTCTGATGTGTCCATGCCTGATTTCCACGGGGGAGCTGAGAACCACACACACAAATCCAGACATGGTTTCAGCAGAGCTGAGTAGAGGTGAATAATTACCTCTCTTAATTTGCTGGTAACACTTTCCCTAATGCTCCCCAGGAAGATCTTGTGTGGGTCACTTTCTTTACAAGATGAGCAAGAAGTTATCAGCATCTTGTACTCAACAGCATGATATTCTTAAACAATAAAGAAGCCTGGTTGAGTTTCTTTCAATAGTGTGACTTTTCTTACCAGCATTTAGGAATTGGCAGGCAAGTATCCAGACTGGTAGTCAAAATGGGCATTAATGATACTGATGTTATTACAATGTAAGATAGCATGCCTATTAATGGAAATGCAGCTATTCAAAAGAAACAGCTGACAGATTCAAAGCCAGGGTGATAAAAAAAAAAAAAAAAGGAGAATAAAAGAGAAAATGTTTCCATAATAGCTGAAAGAATGATTTTTGTATGATAATTTTGAGTTGCTTTGTGTTGATGGCCATTTTGTTTAATTGCCAGAGATACCATGTATATATAAATGATCATCTGCCAGAAGCATTTTGTGCTATATTATTATCATTAGTTTGCTGCCATATGTAACATTTGGGGAAAACAGCATGAAAAGGAAATTGCAGAATGCAATGCATTTTTAACAAAGACATTTTTTCTCAGCATATGTCTCTACTGTTCTGACATTTGAGTTGCTTATCTTTTCTTGGCAGCAGAACTGTATTTCCAGTCATCTTTTTTTGGATTCTGTTTATTATTGTGTTGTTTTCTTTTTTCTCTCCCTGCCTCCTTTCTATTCCATTCCTTTGGACTGGTGTTCAGTCTATGCCATGGAAATCAATCGTAAGTCTCTGGGGAGAGCTGATTATCTCATTTAGCTGAATATGTTCATTAATGTTTTTCTTGACAAGTTACTAATATTTTAATTACAGCACTCATGCAATATTCAGGTGTAAATGTTGTTTTTCTACTGTAATAGTTTCATTCAAAAATAAGCAGAGGAAAAATATTTTAATACAAAACGCAGATCAGAAGTTTAACTGAATTTAAGTTGTTGCTAAGACTTGTTTCTAGTACACCAACAGTAAAATAATTGGGTTTTTAAAATTATGATGTATAAGTGGCATTATATAACTAATTCCCTTTGATTACCTAGATACAATATTACTGTGGTTTTGGCAGTATTTTTATTGGTCCATTTGAATAAAATTAGGATTCACTTAACTTTCCTGCTATACTTCTCTTAGAAAAACCAGGAAAAAATTTAGGTCTAATGTTTGAAAAGCAAGTAAAATAAATGTTGTTAATTACAATCCAAACAGCTCTTTGAGACCTCAGTAAATAAGCCTAGTTTGTGTTCAAATATTTTGAAGTATTTTTCAAGTGAGGTTGAAGCATTGTGCTTTTTGCAAAATGTTTAAAAATGCTGGGTTTTCTATTCACATAAAGTAAATATGTTATGAACTCTGTCAGACTTCATATTTGCTTAGATTACAGCTAAGGAACTTGTGGCTGACAAAAACTTTACCGGCTACTAAATAGTTCCAAAAGTTAGCCTTGTATTTGAAATGAGATATATTGGCACTGCACTTAGAGACAGAATAAAATTGCTGCATTTACCCAATTCCAAGACAGCTCTTACCCAAGACAACCTATGTAATCTTAGAATTACTTAATGCAATTATTTTATATTGTTTTGATCAATATTCTCAATTTTTGTCCCATTCTCAGTGGTCTTATTTTGCTGTTACTATAAAATTTTCATTTTAGAATTTGATCTTTTTGTTAGCATTAACCTGCTGGTAACATTAACAGCCCCAGACAGGTCAAGTAATAGTCTGGGATCCATCTAGAGAATCCAGTAAGAGGCAAAAAGAAACAGGGCCGGAGACAGAAGGGTCCATCCAGAGGACTAACACTGGTCCAAGGTCCATCCTGGAGGCAGGGGTGAGACATAGCTCAGGCAGGGACAGGTGTGCAGAGGGGGCTTAGGTGTAAACCCCCAGCGAAGCTGGTCAGGACCATTAAAAGGCCTCTTCAGTACTCTGGACCCCCATAAATGTTGAATTTATGCTCAGCAATCTCTTACCACTAAAGCAATGCTTTTATCTCTTTGGCAAGGTATGCTTGCAAGCTAGGTTTAATAATTTGTTTATTATGTAAGTGTACACTTTAAGATCTGGTCTTTGTTACTGTGAGAAAAAGAAAATCCATGGGAATGTGAATAGAAAGCTACACTGTACAGTAAGGAGTTGCCTTTTGGCTCACTAATATGGAAGCAGAATTTGAGGTAGAAATACACATACTTGCTCCTGGAAATAAACTGACAAAATTTGGCAATGTTTATGCATGTGTCATCATTAAATAAATGTGAATAGTATTTCTAATTATCAGGCAATTTGTGAAAAATACCTTTCTTGTTTTTCCTTCAGCTCCTTGTGGGGACAATCTTTATGATGATGATGGTAAACGCCTCCCTCCATGCATCCCAGGGGCCTGGCTCACTCCTGCTATTATGGCCTGCTACCTTTTAGTAGCAAATATCCTGTTGGTAAACCTGCTGATTGCTGTCTTCAAGTATGTAAATGATCATGCATCTTTGTCTTATTGTCAAGATAAAGTTTCTGTTTGAGCCCATCAACTGATTCTGCCAGGGTTTGCATTCACTCAGAATCTCATTATTCCATGGATGTGATTGGCAAATACTGGCAGCAGGGTGTACCCTGGAGAAGAGTGAGGAAAGGTGGCTTTGAATTTGCCAGTGATTGCAATGGATCTGAGAGAACCTGGCTACTTCCAGTTACCTTCTAATGGATAGTGAGTGACAGGCCTCAAGGTTGCTCTGGGAAGATGAGAAATAGGATCCATGAAACCTGGCACACACCTGACAGAAGCCCATGTAGCCACTGGCAGTCATAGCTCTGCGGGAGAACAGCAGAACAACACTCTGAACGTCAAAAGCCTGAGGCATTTCCATTACATCATCTGGCTTTTGTCTTGTTTTGTTTTCCATTTAGAAGAAGAAATTAGGGCCTTGCAGAGTCCTTTCATGACCTAAAAAATAGTCTGTATTGCCGTGAACCATCAGGGAGGATGGCTATGTGTTGCTGAGGTCTGTGGCCAATCCAAGCAGCGTGCAGTATGCACATATCTATATTTGGACTTACCTGGAGTAAAACGAAATAAATTTCTGCTGCTTGTTCTTCCTACCTGCAGTTAGGTTGCATGCTTTTCCTCTCATGATGTAGGGATTAAAAAAATAATGACTTGCTGACAATACTTTCTGAACAGAACACCTGAGAAAACCAGGTGATCCATTTTTGTTGCCTTCAAACAGGTAGTGTTGGAGGGCTTGTTGGTGTAAGCTTGTGTCACAAATGCAAAAAATAGTACTTGGTGTGCACAGAAATCTGCAGTTCACAAAGCCTGTCTTTCATTTGATGTATGTAGCTTAAAAGGTCATGAATTTAAAGTACTCAAATGCCAGTCACATAGCTGGGGAGAAGGGGAAGAATCTTACAATGGTAGCTATTATTGGCTGAGGGACCAAGGAATCAGCAGTTTGGAAGTAGGTCATGCTGTTAACTCCTGCCTTCCCAGCCTGCTTGCACAGGGTTGAGATCGAGCTGGGGAATTCCTGCTGTAAAGGAGACACAGAATGAAGACAGATTGTTATTTATCATTGATCATAGTCTCATGTAGAGTTAACCTAAAGAACGTAAAATCTATGTGTACACAGGAATTATTTGGTTTTGAAGAGATGGTTTAACTGGTTTTATGAATGTAGATATTCTAAAGCACATAAAGTTAGGAAATAAGTGGACAGAAAATACAAAAAGGAAGTTCCAGTACCATCATCATCATAGAAGTGGCATGAGCTGTCTGAAGACACTTTAAAATAGATTGAAAAGCCTTTTCTAAGACAGAATATCAAGTCTGCTTTCTCTTAGTTGGTATTTCATAACTATGACTATTGTTATCTCTGGATTGACTACTATCACTTCATATCAACTGAATTTCAAAATTAAACATCTTTAAAACACACCCTACTTTGCTGTAAAAATGTTGAAGCTTCCAAGAATAAATTCCTTTACAAGAATATGTACCATGTTTTTGAATCAGAAGTTTGAGGAAGTAAAGTTTGAATTTAGGACATTCTGTGAAAACTTGAAAAGTCTTCTATGTAGGTCAAGCTGATTAGCATATTAAAGACATACTTTGTGAAGCTTCTGAGTTTAGCATACAAAATACTTTTCATGGATTTAATACTTTGTGTAGCATCAAATATTGGTGTGTGTTAAAAGAAATAGTTTATAACCAAGTCCCAAAATACCAATTATGTGATGCATAAATTGTGTGAGTTTCTTTTCACTGGCACCTAAGGGATTTGTACAGTAGGAGCAAATGGTCTGAGAGGACTGTTCTGAGTGGTGCCTGAGGGATGCAGAGCACCTGCTGTTTGCTACGTTCAGAAAGAGTAGTGAAATCATGAGTTCAATTTAATCCTTAGTTCAGTAGCACCAACAAAGAGTTGAACCAAGCAAATCATGTGGCTCCATGAGGTTATTTAGCTGCTGCTTTTTTCAACATAGTACTTGCTCAATCAGAAGTAAGATTAGGGACCTCGTAGAAACTGTACCTATGTTTTCTTTCAGCAATACCTTCTTTGAGGTAAAATCAATATCCAACCAAGTCTGGAAGTTCCAGCGGTACCAGCTGATCATGACATTCCATGACAGACCTGTCCTGCCACCACCAATGATTATCTTCAGCCACATCTACATCATCATCAAGCGGATCTGCTGCCGCTGCAAGAAGGGTGATGGAGACCAGGACGAGCGTGACAGGGGACTGAGTATGCAAGAAATCTTCTCTAAATTGAGCTCTGTGCACCACATTAGCAGAAAGCAGCAGCTTCTACAACACTGAACAGTTTTGTTCACCTTGCCCATCAAGTGTATTTGCAGAAGATAGTATGGGCCAGTATTTGTATCAAGTTAAAAGCTCTTGGGCTCTGTGGGTGCCTGAGAATTTGCAACTCTCAGATGCTAATAAAGACCTCCTTTAACATGCTTCCTTAAAACAGTGAGATGGTATCTACTCAATTCAGGGGTTTACCAAGTTCTGGTGAAGCCCATATTTTGGGAGCGGCAAATAGGAATTTCAGAAGGGATACAGTTTCAAATGTCAGCTATCGTGTCAGCTCTGTGATTGTGAGGAATCTGTGACTGCAAGTATCCCCACTATCATTTAGAGACTTATCTGCCATTTCACAGGGAAACTGTGATTATTCTTCTCCTAACATACTATGTAACTGTTAATTAGGATTTCATTTTTTGCTTCATGGAAATAATCAGAGGCTCACAAAATCCCTCTATTTCTACATTTCACAGGAAATGTTTTTGCACAATAGGAAAAAGAAAAAGGAAAAAAGGAAATGTGACACTCTTTCCAAATGCAAAGAGACAAATCCAGATAAAGGATGAATTGTTCCCAAAATTCCCCTTGTATTTTTCTTACCTGATTAGAAATTTCTTAACATCTTACCCAAAGAATATCTGTGAACAATCTGTTAAGTTTATCTGTTCCCTATAACTCGAATCCTTTTAAGAGTAACACTTGAATGAAGGAACAGTCAACTGGCAGAGATTGCCCAGGTCTTTATCTTGTAAAGTCTGGTCAGTTTGTTTAATGCACAGCAGTTAAACAATGTCAAAGTCATTTAGAACATCGAGCCCCCTGTAGATGGCCATGGAAGCAGATGATGTTCATAATGCATTCCATGGCCTTCACAGCTCTGCCCATCTTTAGCTAAGTGCTCATTGCTTATTTTAAAAAGTCATCTGTTCATTTAGTGCAGGAGTACAATCTGCAGTATGTCCATGTCCAAAATAAACTGCTAATTTGGATTTAAATTGTCTACCAGAATTTCAGAAAAAGGAAACTCCTCTTTTTTTCTTCTCTTTGCACAGAGTTGTTTCTGAATGATGAAGAGCTAAAAAAACTCTATGAGTTTGAAGAGCAGTGTGTAGAAGAATACTTCCAGGAGAAAGAGGATGAGCAGCAGTCATCTAACGATGAACGCATCAGAGTTACCTCTGAAAGGTACCTATTGTTACCTATTGTAACAAAAAAATCCACTCCATTTGTTGGGAACAGTCTTTTTAATATCTTCTTTATACTCATTGTTGAGTGAAAATACAAAAGATTTTGATCTTGAAGAAAGCCACCACCAACTCAGAAGCTGATCTGAATCCCCAATAACTATCAGAGCAGGTGCATCTCTCAAAAGAGCAAACTTCTTGTTACTCCTTCTGTTATGTCACTAAATCTGCTGGTTTGGGTAGCTTTGTTACAAGAACATCTTTGCTTATGATGAATTTTATACCTCTTACCCATCTGAGGATCACAGTGATGCTTTTTATCCATTTGAGAAAATTGCTGCTTGTTGAGCTTCCAGCAGTTCATCCAACCATGAGAAACATGTTGGAGCTTAATGACAAAAGCACTCAGGGTTCTTCCCTTGGACCTGTGGTTTACATTAGGGTCTGGCACTCAAAACTGCTGGATTTTAATCTCTGCCACAGATTCTCTTGCAGGCTTTGAACAAGGCATTTAGCTTTTCAGTATGAACTTCCCCATTTAAAAGATGGAGAATATTCTCATGTTAATCATTATGCTTGCTCTGAGGACTAGGTAATGTTTGCACATTGCTGTGTAAGCACACAGTGCTAAAGGCAGCAGCCTTTTTTACCAGGTCATTTGGCAGCACTGTTCTCAGAGGCACTGTTCTCTATTCTGTCAGTAGATCTGAGTAAGTCAAGAGATGCGGTCTTTTGTCACTTCCTTGAAATTAAGAAAAATTCTCCCTGTAATGAAAATCATACACATTTTAAACACTCTTTCACCTTAATCTATCTCACAGTATATGAGATAGATATATTCTGTTGATTAAGTACTCCACATACTATTTATCTATATATCTATTTGTATCTTCATTTTAACATTTGTTATGAATTAGCTCTGTGAGCGATATAATTCTTTAATAGGCAAAATTCTATCTCTTGAGAGAGGCCCTGAACATCTTGCATTATTATATTTGAAATTTGAGAATAGAGAAGTAAATTAAACCTGCTACATATATTCTATCACACTGGTTATCTGTGGCAATTTGTCAAATTCCTAGGTATTGTGGCAGAGAATAAAGCAGGGTTCATAAGCCTCACTGATTCACTATGGTCCATGGCCACAAAGTAGATTTGCTTATTTCTCATGGCTTCTTGCTCCAGATGCTTTGTCATCTTTTGTGTATGGGAGCAAGAAAACGTTAATTTAATTTTCACAGTAGATTTATTAGTATATGATTTCTAAGCCACATTCCAGTTAATTACTTTTATATGCATTTTTCTAGTACCAGCACATCCATTATGATACAAATGATAAGAAGAAAATGGGAAAAAGTATTATTTTAATTGAACTAGACAATAGTTCCAATCCCTTCAGCTGATACAAAATAGAAAGGTATTTCAAGAAAAAAAGCAATCCCATCAACACCAGTGTATGTTTTTCTCTCTCATACAGCTGCAGAACCTGTTTTACAACATGCTTGGATGTTAAGTCACTCTGTGAGCATGTCATTAGAAAGTACTTTTCATGTAACTGATTTGATGCTTCACAGTGAAAGAGAACAACTGAGCACACAGTGGCTGGCACACGCAGAAATGTTAATAGTAGTCTGTCCCTAAGGGCTCTCCTGCCATGAGAGGCAAAGTTCAAATACCTCTCTAATACGGTGTACAGAAAGCAAGATACAAGGTACAGATGACAAGAAAATGCTCATTCTTTTGTTGCTACCCATAGAAAAAAAGAACAAGGCATGATACACGCCACAAAATCTGCCTTAGGAAGAAATCAGGAGCTGGGTGACTGTAATGGGTTATTGTACTATTCTACAGGTTCTGTTCTCTGCTTCCTTTTTTATACTCCACAGAGTTGAAAATATGTCTATGAGGCTAGAAGAAGTGAATGAAAGAGAACATTTTATGAAAGCTTCTCTCCAGACAGTCGACCTGCGGCTGTCTCAGCTGGAGGAGCTCTCCGGTCGGATGGTGAATGCTCTGGAGAAGCTGGCGGGCATCGACAAATCTGAGCTGACGTACACGCGCTCGCGGGCTTCGTCAGAGTGTGATGCTGCCTATCTCCTGAGGCAGAGCAGTGTAAACAGCTCTGATGGCTACAGCATGTACAAATACCACATCGGTGCTGACGAGCTGACCTATGATGACAGCACCACGCCTATGTCACCAGCCATGCATAAAAAAGCCCACTCCATTGGTACCAAAGAAGATGGAGCAGACCCAAGGATGTTGGCTCCAGAACAGCAAACTGGACTCCACACCTCGAGTTCTAGTGCAGTCGCTACAGCAGATCACAGTAAATCTACATTAGAAATTGCACAGAATGTTTCCAGACCCCATTCTGGTTCAGGCGGTTTGGGGAGTGAAAAGCAGGGGGTTTTCAGTAGCGATGGAATGATTCCTCAAAGTGTAAACCAGATGAATGCTGTTACGAACAGTCAGTCAGTAGCAGGACCAGATTTTCAGAACACTCAGTTAAAAGTAGAACGTACCAAGTTAGAAGCAACCATCTCTTATCCCTTGGACAAATCCAAAGCAATGCGCTATTTTCCTCCTGAAACTTTCAGTGCTTGTCAAACCACTATGATGAAGTCAAGGAGCTTTATTTTTGCACAAGGTGGAAAGCTGGTTGGAGGAGTTGACAACTGGACCTCGGAGTACAGTACCATTATGGATGAGGTGTGCCCTTCTACAATTGAACAGTGGGCCACGGAGTGGAAATACGAAGTTGAGCAGCAGCTTTCTCAAGAGCGTCCTCCAGAATACCCCGGGTTGATCTCTGAAGCAGAAAGGCAAGCAGAGGAGAAGCAGATGGACACAGATGATGACAGTAATGTTGGTGAAGCAGGTATGAGTGCCTCTTACACCTCTATGCCTGCCCCTGTCAAGGCTGAGAAGGAGAATTTCCTGTCAGCAAAGCCAGAAAGGACTCCTGGGTTCCCATCAGTACGCTCCAAGAGTTTGCACAGCCATTCCCAGAAAGCCAAGTCTGTGAAGGACAAATTAAATAGACCAGGACATGCCAGCAGTGTAACTAATTTGGTGGTAGCGTTTGGCAGTGCAACAGAAGAACAGAAAACCAGGCAAGAAAATGCATCCACAGAAACTGAATGTTAAAGTGGCTTATGGCCCCTGTTTTACCAACAGCTGAGAAAGCAGAGTGACTAATTGAACACATTAGGCATTTGAAAATTAATGTCTAAAGAAGAATTATGAATATATGTATTTCTCTTCTTTTAAACTTAATAGATACATGTTCTGTTCTTAAATAAATGTTTGCTGGGTTGGGTGAAAGGGAGATGTTCTCTCAGGGGCAGATAAAAAGTAGGTACAGTCCACAGATGCCGACTATATGGTTCATTTGTTCCATTTCAGCCTCCCTCATAAGCTCATTTACTGACAAGATCATTATAAAAGCTCTTAGAGGAAGACCAATATTATAATATAATAATTTTATCAGAAGATTTCTCAAACTGAACAAATTTTTAACCAGCCTTAGTTTTATCCTTACTTATGCAGCTGGTTTCTTTGTAGCCATGGTGTTTTTCAGATCAAAACAAAATTGTTGGAGGCAAGGAAAAATTATGCAGTCTCCTCTTTCACTTCTGATTTCATGCATGCTGCTTAGCTTCTCTTTCAGAATGGCATGACATGGCAGTTTTCATCCACTAAAATAGGTCAGAGTGGCAAAATACAGTTGTGTTTGGAGAAATCTGACCTGGAAAGCCACGTGTAGACATATTCTTAATCTGTCCTTGAACTTTAGTGGCATAATCTTGCTTTCAGGATCACATCTGTCCCCAACCCAAAGCATGCTGACAGCCTTAAACTGTTGAAAAACAGTGATCATTGTTTCAAAATGTTTAGGGAGATTCAAAGAATATCAAGTACATGGATATTTTAATAATAGAAATCCAAGATCTGCATTAGTGTTTTGTATAAATGAGGTTTACAACAGAAGTCCATGTAGACTTAGAATAAGATTCTGACTTTTCTTAGATGCCTGCAAGGGAAAACAAATCAAAACAGAACAGGAAAGGTGTTCTGATCAGATGAGATCAAAATACAGCTGATCTTTGCTTGAAACAAATCTACTATGACAAATTCATCTTCCATTTTGCAATTTCATTATGACACAGGAGGAACAAGGAACAGTTTCTAGGAGTCCATCTAAACAAAATATAGATTTTCCAGATGAGAATAGAAATTCTGGACATTTTCTTGAGTAAATTTCAAAAACAAACGTCAAAGGAGAAAAAAGTCTCTACAGCAAAAGTGTTTTGAGGACTAGGAGTGGAAATCGATATCCATAGTTAGATGTATCCAGAGCACTTGTCTCTGCAGTGGCATTCTAAGTACTAGGTTTTGATAATTTTCTTCATAATAGCAGGGTGTTATTTGGGTTATTCTTCCCTGTTAAGTTTTAGGAACTTTGATTTTCCAAATATTCAGCACCTGTCTTCACAGGGGATGATTACCACTGAGCAGACAATTTTGAAAATGAGTTAAAGGTAGAGAACACTGGTCAAAGGTTTATGCTTGACTCATTATCCATCAGAACTCATTCATATGCTATTTTGAAAAGACACAATTTCTTTTTTCACTCACCATCAGCCCCACAGTGCAGGTCTCAATGTCCTCCTTGACAATGATGCTTACAGCATTTTGAAATGCAGAGATTGATGGAAGACTCTATAAATGCATTAATGGTATCTTTGTATTGTTTGCATTGTATTTTCATACTCCATCCATTCTTATACCCTGAAGTACCAAACTAAATGATCATGGAAAGTGCACAGACGTTTCACAAAGTTCAGTCATCATTTCTTTTGGAGTTTTGCTGTCTTGGTTCTTACCAGCAGGTTTACTGGTTTCACTGCTGTTGGAACAGTGTTGACATTTTGCTTTTTATGTGGGCTTCTCTTTTCTTCAACTTAGGGAACTTGACATTTTGTAAAAACAGAATGACATTTGAAATTGTTTCACTTCCATGTTTACTTCTGTGTTACCATTCTGTGCAACTACATAGCCATTGTGTATATGTGGTTAAAATAGCCTCCAGTTTGCCAATGCCTTTTCATTGTTTGCCTGCACATTCACCAGAAATGGATTCATTAACAAACACAAAGGGATGCAGCTTTTCAGCACTGTGCTAAACAAGCAGTATGCGTTGTGGAATGGAATACAGTGTGTTGCATACCTCTTGTTACATTGTCTTTATAAAATGTGTGTTAATCATGCTTTTGACCACTTAATTTTTTTAGCATGTACATTGAAAAATTATCTGATAGCATGTAGATTTCAAACAAAGATATTTTACCTTTGTATTTATATACTTTCTTTGTGTAAAAATATTTATAAAGAAACACATGAAAAATATGGTAAATTAATTCAATATACCATTTTTTTCTCTATAATGTCCAAACACTTCACTAATCTATTTCTTCTTATGCAGTGCATGGGCCAAACATCTTCTAAGCAATTTTTTTTTTCTAAACCCTTGCCAGTAATTTTGCATAAAATTTTCTATAGAGGGATGATTTTAAGAGGTTTGGATATTTTCTGTGCTCTCACACAGCATAAACTGAATGACAACCTCTCTGCCATTACATACGAAGTAACAACACTGGTTTTGGCAGAGTCATTTTAGACAAACAGCCATTTTAATAAGATTTAAATATGGTTTTGTATGTGCATAGAAGACTAATAATAGATTTGGAGCTCACTAAGCAGAATAATGACCAATACATTTGCATGTCTGCCTCCATGCTTTCTTGAATACTGGCTGAAAGGATGCAGGCAGAGAATTTGCATTTCTGAAGAGGCATGTTTAACACTGCTTTTCAGGAAGATGTGTCCCCTTTCACTGCTAACCATGGTGTTGTGAAGTGGTGACTTCACAACAATGTCACTGTGAATTCCATTGCCGTGATTTATTATGTGCCTGACCCATACTGAAGCAGGTCAAGCTGAAGGGGTGTGTACTCTAGGACTATGTCTATGCAGAGACATTACTCTGAGGTAATTCAAATCTGTTCACCTTACAGTATCTTGCAATACAAACATTTCCCTCTCCCTCAAGGCAAATGTTTTCAACACAGTCACTAACTGTCATATTCACAAAGGCAGGTTCATGACCTGATTCCATGAATTCCTACCACCTGATCCCATGAATTACCCCTTTTTACATTGCATCATTCAGGGACTAGCTTAACTTTGCCCTCACAAGCCTCTCCTGTTGCAGAGTCACTCTATCCATTTTAGAAGCTGGAGATCGATACCTGAAAATCAAGAAAGCCCATTTTCCATATTATTTACTAATTCATTAAAGCAGCCATTGAAACCTTCCAACTATGGTTCCTCCATGCTGCTTATTTGGATGCTTTCCAAGGTTCTGTGCTTGACATCTTCGGCAAAATATTTATCTGTTCTTCTAAATAAAAAAAAAAAAAAAAAAAGAACACATCTGCAAGGCCTTGTCAGGAAACAGGAACATGAGGAAGGTGCATGACCAAGGATGTTAACAGGATCACTTCATTAGCTCTGCAAGATGAATAACAGGACTGTGCCCTATTACAGGTGTTCTGGGCTGACACAAAGCCAGTGTGCTGCTGGGGCCCTTCATGTGGAGCAGGTGAGTTTTCCAAATGACAGCAGTCCTTGGGCACGGTGCTGGGGTCCCACAGATGCTTCTGCAGCACTGTCTTGTCCAGCAGGTCACTTCTGCCTGAAATAGTGTTGCACTCAAAAGCTGTTGGGAGCCTTGATGTAAAGTTGAGAATTTATTGTTAGTGTAACAAACTTTAATAGTCTAATACATTAATTGTTATTAGTTTGGATCCATCTAGAGAAAAGACAAGAAGAGAGAACAGAAAAGAATACTACTGTGCTACTAATGGAAAACCAGAAAAAGCTATCCAATGCACACTTCCTACTATCTACCCCTTATTTTGATGCTTATTGACACCTGCTCTGATCCTCTGGGTGTAATGGTCAGTGGCTACAGTGAGGATAGTGAGGACATACTGCCAGCTGTCAGCATCCCAGGTCCTTTGTAGGGTGAGCATGATGTTCATGTTGTTTCTTTGTCCTTATTTTTTTGCTACTTTAGGGGCATTTTTATGAGAGCCACAAAGTTATATCTTGTTTTTCATCACTGGCCTTTAAATCCTACAAATAAACCTGAATTTCCTTGTCATTAGAAAAATTGCTTTCACAGCTAAACAAACAAGGGACAGCTCAAGGCAGGCTAAGGCAAGTTCAGACAAAGCAGATCTGACAAGCCTCAGTCCTGAGGCCTTACAAAGTCAGCAAAAAGCCTGTGGCCTGTTACTAGCAGTGACAATTAGCCTCTGTTTGCTGGGTTATGAGGCTACATTAGCCCTAGGGATATTTTCTTCTCACTGCAGCCATTGCAGATAAATATTCTACCACATGCAGCAGTCACCTAAGCTGAAAATTCAGCCTAATTGTGGCTTTTGATCCCCTGTTGTGATCTAGGATCGGACAGGAAAGCAAAAGTGATGTAAGGACCTGGCTGATGTGGCTATTTAAAGACCATTTCAAATTGTGCCAGGCACAGGAGTTTGGGGCAGGCATAAAACAGTACCCAGCAGTACTTTGCATTGTAGGCTGACAAACCACAACGTTTGGGAGAAGTGAGACAAAGACTACAGATTTTCTTAAAACTGCAATTTTACTTTGCTTTTTCCAACTTTTAGCCTTATCTGCAGAGTTTGATATGGCAAAGTGGTGCTTTATGGTTGATGCCCTCTATCTTTACAATGGATGTAAGGTATGTCTTTATAACAGGCTTTAAATTATTTGCAGACGTTCAGCTGAAATATTTAAGTTCTGGTATCCACTTAGTGCTTGGTGTTGGAGTAATGAAAAAGAGGGTGCATAATTTCATGTGCCTACTCCTCTTTTGTCTCTGCAACACAAAACCCCCAATAAAACCACAGTGCTTCATCCTGCGTGACTCTGGATGCAAGCATTTCCCTTTACTTACCCTAACTGGACTGCAGTGCTCAACAAGCTATCACCTGAGCTAACCAACAGCCTTCAAAAAGGGCCTTGGAAAAAGATTAGATTCTAGTTTAGAAGCACCAGTAATCTAATAGGCACTGTCACAATACCTGTGTGAAATAGTCCAAGCCAAGGTAGAACACTGTGCCATGAACAGCACCCCACAACTCCAGACAAGTAATACCTACACAGTGGTTAACAAGGAAAGTACCTCTACCTGGCAAAGCAAAGTTCCATACCATTAAACCACCACAAAAAGAAGACAGCCTCCACTTTACAGATGTGCCTTGCAAAGGGAGCTTCTTTCCTGAGATACCTCAGGAAACGAAAATTTCTGCACAGTTTTTATGTCGTTTGTATATATTTAGCCAAGATTGTCAATTTTGCTGTTTTATGTAAGTAAACACATTTTAAATATTCTTCTCCTAGATCTTCATCAAGGACATTCAGGAATGACTAGTTTTTTTTACCAACTGCTTAATAAATTTAAGGCATGTTTTTATTCTGTAAGAGGTAATACAGATCTATAGGGCTGGCTCCCTCACAAGTCCCCAGAGTCCCACACTTCTGAGTGCAGGCCAAGGCAATTTGGGTGCAAAAACTATTGAGTGCAAAGTAGAGAGGTGTCCAGGTAAAGTAATAAACTGTACCACTTTCAGGGAAAAATAGGAACTGACTTCCATCAGTGAATCCCTGACTTTGCAGGCTTGCTGCACACTTGCTATAACTCTGTGCACATAGCTCAGCTGTGAAATCAGACAACACTTGTGTCTTTTTGTCTTGGAGATCAAAGCAGTAATTGAACCAGTCTTCAGAGAGCTATGAGAACATGGAAGTTGCCATAGAAATACAGGCCTGGAAGAGATCATCTGCACTAGGCAAGTTCAGCTATGTCAATAGCATCAGTGGCAGATGGTGGTCTAACCTGTTCTTGAACATGCCTAATGAAAGCCATTCTCTAATCTGCTGAGAGATCAAAAGGGACCATTGTGGAAATCTGTTCTGACTTAACCCCAGCCCTCATGCATTGCATAAGCCAAAGCACCTCCCCAACCACGGAGCTGCCTGGGGAGGTTGTAGCAGGACTTTTAGGAAGGTGTCTCATCTGAGCATGCACTGAACACAGCAGGTTATGCACCCCAGCCATCACTAACAGGTCATTATCTGCACTGTCACAAACAGTGGCAGTGTATGTAAAAAGAGCCCTGGGAGACAACCACACAGTGTTGGGGGTGATACCACTGGCAGAGCAGGCCAGGCTGCTTCTCAGAGAGAGTGGCCAAGTGGAAGGGTCCTGGTCAGGCTAGCACACAAGAGATACCACTGAATAACAAGGTAGAGGCAAGGAAAATAACTGTGCTGAGTAAAAAAATTTATTTTTTAAATAATGAGAATAACACCAGGCATCTGCACTCTTTTCAGTTCTGCTGGCTTTGTTGCATAGCTGGTCTTCCCACCATTATTTCAAGACCGTTGTCATAGAACAAAGGCATTCTCAAAAATCTCTGGCTTAGCAGAATGTTTGAAAAAAAGTGAGCGAGTGAGGCAGAGCTGGGATGGCCAGAGATGGGCAGGCAGTTGAGTTCATTGCCAAAAAGGAGCCAGAGGATTTCCCTGCCTGTCCTGCCTGCCCTTTTGCCTTGTCTGCCCTGCCCTGCCTGCCTACCCTGCTCTACCTGCCTGTCCTGCTCTGCCTGTCTGCATCTCATGGCAAGTTGTGACAATTAACTTGCTTCTCCAAAGTACTCAATTCTGCCAAATCAGCCTTCTTCTCCTACTGGCATACAACTCTTTCAGTGGAAACTTGTAACCAGTTCTAGTAACAATCCTCATAAATCTTGTGAGAGCTTAGTTTTGATTTTGTTTGCTCCTTTTCAGAACAGCACTGCAATTTCAATGTGTCAGTGCAGTCCTTAATGGAAATTTTTGCTATCCTTGATCATCCTCTCATGAGTAAGATTGCTTTTGCAGCTACTCCTAAAAAGTGTCTGTGCTGATGCAGAAACACTCTTGTAATTCTGATATGGTGTAACTAATCATAATTTTTATTATCACTGGCAAATTTATTATGTGCAATTTCAAGTCTGGGCAATTTCTGCCTTCCTCACCCCCTCACTTTCTCTTCCCCCCTTTATGAGTTAAATTCCCTTCCACCAGTGTTCTGAATATGAATAAAAACTTTAAAGGAGGATAAAGATAAGGGCTAGTCCCGCAGTATTTCTCACTTATCAAACATCCAAAGGATTTATTTTATAAAAGGGGATGAGAGGAGCTGTGGTTTGCTCTCACAGCACTCAGCTTTACACCATCAGCAGCACCTGAAGCACAGTGCACTCTCTAAAATAGACTGGGGCATGAGATCATGCCAGGCTGAATCCCACTTAGACAATGATGTGTACAGCATAAAGTAAAAGTGGTATATGTGAAAATAGAGGATAAAGTGAAGGGCATTGTCTGCTGACAGCAATAAGAAGGGACCTTTGTGCAAGGAGGTGCACTTGTTTTGAAAAGTACATTGGGATTGGTTTTATCTTCTCTATCTACAAGTCCAAGAGCAGGGTGCTCCCTCCTGGGCTGTTGAACAGCATTAAATGTATGCACATGAGCTTTCCTCAGTCTAGGCAGGTGCCAGTGAATTGTTTCCCTCCTCACTGTTCAATCAAGCCTTTCTGGTGCAATCAGTGGGGTATCTCCTCTAAATTGTGGAAACCAGATTATGCCCTGAAGTACGGTCTTTAATTGAACACACACCCTCAGACTTCACAAAAAATCCCAGGTTCTATAATGCAATATAATACACTTTCTATTAATGAGGGAAGATCTTGACCTTGCAGCTGATGTTGAGTACTGTATGTATCATTTTGTGTCTAAAAATGTGTCCATTTTTCTGGAGTCTTCACCACTATGCTGTAGCAGGCCTTTACAAATGTTACATTGTATGTGAGCTGTTCCATTTTCATGACAGTATGCTGACCAAAATTAGGCTTTTTAATACGGTGAGGCTGCAGAACACCAGCAGTTTGTTTGTCAGGTCCTGGCCTTCAACTTTCACCCCTAAACGATGGTCCTTGCTGTGAACTCTGCTTGGCTCACAGCTGGAACCAAGACTGTGGTGCACCAGCAGCCAGGGGCCAGCCCTTCTTACCCTACTGAACATTTCAGACCTGGCTCCAAAATCTGGAGAGACCTGCTGGTTTGAGCCAGTTCCCTTATGACTGGATCACCAGCAGGAGAACCCAGATTCTACCCCTTCCTTAGATCTCACAGCTGGCAGACCATGTATTCCCAATCTAGGGTTCTCCATTAAACCACATTTCCACCCAAACTGTTGCATCATGTAGGAGGTATTTCCACTGTGGAGGCCAAGTTTAGAGCAGTCATAATAATCACCTGCAGTATGGACCTTTATGGGTGCCATAGGCCACTAAGCAAACATGAGCAGTTACTCAGTTACCTGCTTAAAAGAGATAGCAGGGATGGATTTTGGCAGTTTAGGTGTTATTTCCGTGTCCTGGAGAAGTTCAGGCAAGCAACACGTGAGTGCCTGGAAATCTTAGAGGGAGTTACAATGATGTTGGATCAACATCCAGCTCCCACAGTCAGCAGGGCTGCAGAGTGGGAGGGTGACTGCAGCAGCTGCCTGGGGCATCATCCAGCCCTCACAGAATCACACAGAATATGCTGAGGAGGAAGGGACCCACAAGGATCATGGAGTCCATCTACTGGCCCTGCACAGAACCATCCCCAAGAGTCACATCATGTGCCTGAGAGGGTTGCTTACACCCCAGAGCTGTAACGTGTACACCTTCTGTAAAGGGTGACAGGGGAAGAACTCCATAGCAGTAAGTGATTCACAGAATCCCAGAATGTCAAGGGCTTGGGATGGAGCATAGATCATCCGGTTCAAAACCCTGCCATGGGCAGGGGCACCTTGCACTGCAACAGGTTGCTCAAGGCCTTACAGAACCTGGCTGTGAACGCTGCCAGCGACGGAGCAGCCACGACCTCCCCGGGCAGCCTGTGCCACCCCCTCTCCCCACCATGCTGGAGCTGGATTTCACCGCTGCCTTACGAAACAGCCCTGGGCAGCAGTAACTCATGCAGGCCCCCGAACGGGGGTTTCAGTTCCCACGGGGCTCTGAGGCCGAACTGTGCTCCTGTGCTTCGGTGGCCGGCCCCGCCCGCCGCAGGCCCGGCGTTGGCTGTTCCCTGGGACAGGCCCGGCGCGGGCAGGATGGGGCTGGCGGGGCGGTGACCGGCCCGGCAGTGCGGCCGTGCCGGGGCTGCGCGGTGCCGCGGGCGGGCCGGCCGTCACCGCCGGGCCGCTTGTTCCCTCCGCGCCGCCGTACGCGGCCGCGCCCGCCGCGCCCGCCCCTCACGGCCCGGCCCGGCCCGGCCCGCCGGGGCCGCCGCCCGCCCGAGGAGCCGCTGGGCCGGCTCGTAGGAGGCGGAGGGAGCCGCGGGGGCTCCATGCGGGGCGGCAGCGGCTCCAGCCCGGGCCTGCCCAGGCCGCTGGCTCCTCCCTTGGGGAAGGAGGGTGCGCCGGGGCCGCCCCCGCGGTGTGACGGGGAGCGCAGCCCGAGCGGCCGCGGGTGCCGGGCCTGAGCCGGCAGGCGTCGGCACCACCTCCGGGGCCCGGCCCGGCCCGGCCCGGCCCGCCCGCCCGTCGGCGGCCACAATGTTCTCCCTCAAGCAGCCCAAACCCACCTTCAAGTCGTACCTTCTGCCTCAGGTAACTGCCTTTTGCTGCCATTACTGACCTGCCCTCCCTGCCCTGCCCTGCCTGCCCCGGGCCGTCCCTGTCCCTGGCCGAGCTGCCGCCCCGGGGCTGTGCCCGCCGGCCCGGGGGGTGACGAACGGCACCTGTGGAGGGGCTGCCGGGTCCCCGAGCCCTCCGTGGCACCGGGAAACAAAAGCTGCGCAGCCGGTTCGGGGTGAAGCCCCTTGGCCTCCGGGTCTCCGCGTCGCACACGGACAGAGCCCGCACGGCGGTCGGGAAGCAGGACTTCTATCAAAATAAAGTCTTGTGTTCATTAAAGTCGGCCCGTGCGAGATCATTTTGGAAAGTTGTGAGTTATGCTTCAGGTGTTTGGGCTCGCTTTGCTCGCAGCGCTGGGCGGGATGAGGAGAAAGCAGCGGGTGCTGCTCTGCTGTGCAGATAGTTGAACTCTCACTTGTGCCATCGCTTCATGTTTAGAACGTGTCTGATGGCATAAATAAGAAAACCGAGTATATCTATCAGTTTTATAGAGTGCATATAGTACTGAGTGTGTCGAGAACCACCAGGACTTCTTGTGTTATCTGGATGTGCACTTGACAGAAAGTGGTATTTATTTACTTTAGACAAGACAGGACCTCTTCTAGCAACATGTTTGATATGTTGACTGATTTTTGGTTTTTCACAATTTCTTAGTAGAAATGAGATGTCAGTGTAACACAGTTCTGGATATTCCTAGTCCTGGGAAATAGTTATATTACTATCATTGTAGGAACCATGGGTTATTTCACCAAAGGTTCTAGTCTTTTTGTAGAAGATTTTCAGTTTTAAGGTTTGAAACTGAAGTGCAAGTAGGCATATGCGTGTTCTAGGCCTTAGGTTTTTTGAAATCTTTTCTCTGTTGGAAAGCTGTGCATGTTAGAAGTTAGTAGAGAGTTTTTTTGAACTTGAGTATCTATATCTGTAAATCTTGTTGAAGATCTTGAGCCATTATGGAGTTTCAAGCCAAATTTGTTTTTGTTCATCCTGTGACTTGTGGTAGTTTGGGATACCCAATTTGTTAAACATGAATATTTCAAATATTTTATTATTCTTTTGGTACAAATCTAAATGCCCTTAAAATTGTTAAAAACTCTTACTATGATTGGATTCTAGCTCCCTAAGATGAACTTTTTAAGTTAAAACAAGTTTTTCTTCTGTACAAGCAGGTCAGGCTTGTGTCTGACTGTAAAGTTCTGAGCCTTAAGTAAATTATCTTTTTTTTTTTCTTCAGGCTGATGACAATATAGCATCAGAACCAAGGATTAAAAAACTGGAACCAGTACTTTTACCAGGTAGGCATGAATCAGGAATTTGACAAATACCTCTGTTGGTGTTGATTTTGGTATATTTTAATCTTAGCATTGTTCATTGAGGGAATATTGCATTTGAGCAGGAAAAGGTAATGATATTTGTGTCTGTAGAAACTTATTCTAACACACCTGCAACACTAAATAAATTCGTAGCCAGTTTTGCCTGTGTGATGCTTTACTACATATAGGATAATGTCTTGGTTTTATTGTGAATATTGGAAATCAAACCACTGTTAAGTGTTTTTGCATTCTTAACACCTTTTGGAAGACTACTGGTAATTACACTTTCATCAGAAAGTCAGATATTTACCTGTGTGCAGAGCCCATTAGCAAAGCCTGCCCTGTCAGGGTCTTCCTTTATTTTAAAGGAAAAAAGTAATAGAATTTCCAGTACGTGGGTATGATTGACTTCTGTATTGGAAAACTTCTCATGCCATCTTTATTCATTTACTCTTATTGAATATGGTGCTGTTAGGTAAGTTTGGAATTTGTGTCTTCAGACCTCTAGAGAAGAATCTTTTTGGGGGGTGGGTGAAATAAAGCAATGCTTTTATTACTATTCATCATAACATATTTATAAAAATGTTGGGTATTAATGATGTCCATATTTTGAATAAGAAATAATCTCTGGTAGATGACAGTTTGACAATGAGTATTTCTAAAAGCCTTTTTTCAGATATGGAAGGAACAATCTACTACTGTTCCCAAGATTACTTTCATTGCAAACTATACATCACAGTAATAAATTTGGTTTGCAGTTTCTAAGGATAATTTTGAGCTTAAAACAATGTCATACTACAGGTTTTTTAGCATTCAAAATATATATTAAAAATATGAATTTACACACACACTAAAGTAGGTATAGACAACTCTTGAAATTATTTCTGTCACTGCTTTACATGAGCCTATTGCTAATTAAGCAGTACTAATTGATATGTGATATGGTCCAGTAAGGTACCTAAGAGGCTGAAATACTATCTAAGAGGATCAACTGAAAGAGTAAATAACAACTGCCTGACATTCTTCATGAAACAAAAGAATGCAGAGTTTGCTTGAGGCATAAATTTCTTAAAATACATTGCTGAGATTGCTTGATAGTTGAAAGAGTTATATTTTTATGCTTGCAAAACTTCTGCTTACCACTTGGCATCTCACTGATTATGTTGCAGTTGATATTCATCCAAGGCCTTTGACTCACAAGGAAGTGACTGCATGTTCTTTTCTGAGACATTCCACAGAACTGCAAGGCACTAGGAGAGTGCTTTGCTCAAAATGTAGCACATCTTGCCTTTGCTGTGGGACCTGGCCATGGGCAGTTACAAAAAGGAACTTCTGTGCTGCCACTTTTTCCAATGTGGTTCATGCTCTATTTGTGAAACTCTCAAGTACTCTTAAAATGGTGCTGACTGGGTTTGTTTTTCTGAACTGGCTTGTACTTATTCCCTCTTTGCATTATTTTCCTTGTCTGCAGTCTCTTTGAAGTCAGCATTTGATGGCTTTTGGGACATTTGTAGTAAGTTGCCCCAAGTTATGTAGAAACCACAGTATGAGGTACCGCAGACTTAAAGTTTCCACCTCCATATCATTCTAAGGTACTATTTTGAATTATTTCACAATAAAATTCACTGCTCTGAATAGCCACAGAATAGCTCTGACAAAATCTGTTCATGACTCTGTATGAGAGTTGGGAGGGTGTTAGAAGTGACTTATTTAAAGTTACTTAAATGCAATTCTTCCTGTTTGAAGTTAAGCACCAGCCTAAAGACATTTTTTGTTTCTGTCATCAACTGTGCTGTAGAAAAGTGCATAAACAAGTACACATTGTACTGTTGGATAGACTGGCTTTTGGATTTGTCATAACCCGAGTTCCTGGCCAAATTCCAACTAATTTAATTATATTAAGGCTGACTTGCACTTCCTTGTAAATACAGTTTCAGTATGGCATTCCTAATACCCTATCCTTAACAATTGTGTGAAATTGCTTTTGCTCTCAGGAACAGAGATAAACCTGAGTGGCTGAATGTTTCTTATGCTTTTTTAAGTAGTGGAGTTTGTAAGGAGTTCTTTTGGAATTAAGTTACATTAGCACAAGCAGGTACTGGCTCTAGTAATCTTCAAAACCTGCAAATGGTTGTATTAAGCTTTTGATTCCTAAAACATAGTGACTCTGAGGGAGTGGCTTGCTTACTAATTCCAAAGGAGCTAAATACCCTGCTGTCTAACTTGTATTTCTGCACAGTGGAGGTTAGGACAAGGAGTTACAGCCTAGGAAATAATACGTCTGCTTAGAAAATGAAGTGGGTTTTACTTAAAAAAAAGAAAATTCGTTGGAATCAACTTTCAACCTGTAGAGTTTGTTTTAGAAGTTTCCTCTGGAGCCCAGACCCTGCATCTCATCAGAATTTGGAGCAAAAGCCTGTATTCTCATGGAACTGTATGCCCTGAGGAGGGTGTTTATTGGAAAAAGGAACAAATATCATTTAAAACAAGTGAAAACCTTGGTTGTAAGGGACAACACTGATACTGCAGTAGGGAAAAGCAAGTAATTTTATAGACTTTGGTATATTTTCATTGCAAAAGAGATGATATAGGTTTGAGGTGGAGTTATAAAAATGCTTTCTTTTTCTTCCGCAGCTCTGTTTTCCTAGTGTTAGCTCTGTGAGTGAGAGTTTCAGCAGAATTAGTTAAGAGTTGGCCTTTGTAACAGTTTCACTTTTTTCCCCTTTGTTTGTGTGCATTGCTGTTTTTATAAGCATGTCAAAGAGGAAAATTACAGAAATAGCAGGTAGTCTACCAGTCAGTCTGTTAACATGCCTTGCCTGGCTGGTAGGAAATAGTCTGTGTACCTTAGGGTAGTGTGGAGTTCACGTTGGTAAACCTGAAGGTGTGTTTTGTTCTGGGGATCAGCTGTAGCCTATTTTCCATAAATCTGTCTGTAGGTTTCCAAGTCATCAGCCTGAACATTGAAAAAACCTGTCCAGCACACGTGGACTGTGAATGCAGCGTGTCTCCACGGTGTGAATGGCAAAGCAGTGTGCAGAAGTGTGCAGTACAGGGATGGACAACGGGCCAGTCCGGTGTCTGTACTGGAACCAGTGCCACACTGTGGTTTAGGCAAGACCAGGCAGCAAGATCCTCCCTGCTGCTCACCCAGGGCATTCTGCAACAGATTATGGAACCAGTGGAGCACTGATTGAGTGTGAGGAAAGCATTGTTCCTCTCGGATCTTAATGTCCACTTGAATTAGCTAAATTGTTGCTCAGTATGCTAATTTGCTAGTGCATTAAGACAGTAATTGCTGCCTGTAAGTTTTTTACAAAAAGGCTGGAAATGGTTATTAAATTATAGACTAAACTGAATTAGAATAGTAGTTTTTATCTTTAAGGCTTGTTCATGCTAAAGCAAGTTAAAGGGGCAGTGGCGGTGCGGTGCTATTGAAAGCAGTTATGCACAGGTTGTTGTGTCTGCCGCGTTTTGTGGTCAGATGACAGAAGTGAACCTGAGAGCCGAAACCGGTGTGTGGTCACAGCCGCGGTGGTGACAACAGGGCACAAGTACGGCTGGGCGGGGACAGATGTCGCCTCTCGCTGCCGGTGGCCGCGGAGGCGCCGAGGGAGAGGGGAGCAGGGCAGGCAGCACTCCAGCTGCTCCCTGCAGAGTGCGGCACGGGGACTTTGCTCTTGCAGGAACTTCATGGGGACACCCAAGTGAGGAGTCACAGGATATCATACAAACAGTGCTACCATATTCAGTTCCTCTTGCTGGATTTGTCTTACTTGAGTTTATGCACTTGCTTTCTATAGCCGTGTAAGCATTTATCTCCCACAGCTTCACATGGTAACAAGTTCCGTAGTTTAATTATATGTTGTTAGAACTCTTAATTTTTTTTTTCTGAAATTACCACCATCCAGTTCCTTTGGATAAATCCTAGTTCTTGTAGGATACAGCAAACATCAAGCCATATCCCTCCATTTCATGCAAGTTGTGGTTTTCAGACGTGTTATATGTCCACTTTGTTTTGCCTCCCTTTGGCTTAATTGTCTTAGTAGGTCCTAAAAATGAAGCTTCCCGTATCTGTAATCATCTTTTTGATTAATTCTGAACGAGTTCCTGTTTTTTTGCTGAGGTGGAATTATGTATCCTGTTCAAGATTTTTGCCATTGGATATATTCGGCTTTTATTTAATAATGCTGATTGACTTTACCACCTGCTTTTTTTTGATTTCTGTTGGCTTTTATATATATATATGTGCCTTTAGAAAGGCAAGTGACTGTAGAAATCTAATTTTGGTAGGTTTTTAAGACTGTATCATGGAAAGATTTAATCTTTTAGAAGAGTCTGTTTCTCTCGCAAGTTAGCTCCCGGCTTTTTGGCTTTTTCTGCTTTCTGCAATTCCTTATTACATTGAGTCATGTGTTCCAGAGCAGCTGCAACACATCACGTGATAGGAGAAGGAAATCCACTGTTCATTGAGGCACCCTTGTGCAGTAGTGCCCCAGGTACGTTCCTTTCTCACTGCTCTGGACCCTGCGCCTGTTCCTTGGCATTTTCCTTTGGTCTGTGGTGTCCCAGAGCGGGAGAGCAGAGGCCGTGCTGTGCAGTGAGTGCTCGGTGCTGGCTCGGCCCGGGGGCAGGGCGGGGATTGTGCGAGCCGGGGCCCAGGTTAATGAGTAACCCCCGAGATCTGTCGGGTCTGCCCTGCTTGGCTCTTAGGAATCATTTTGCCGTAATGCCTGCGAGCGAAAAGTGGGGTTGTTTAGTTGGTACAAGTGTTGTCGTTGTCTTTTCCTGTGGCTGTTTCTGGGATGAGGTATTGATATTCAGGAAGGCATTACCTGATCTGCTAAGGATGTGCATGTGTTGCAGGTGAGCAGCGACAGCCTGTCAGTGCTGATAGCACCTGAGCAGAACTTGCCTGAGGGCATCTCCAGAGCACTCCGAGCTGTTGATTCTCATTCCCAGTGCTGTGCAGTGCTCATCAAGGCTCGCTCTCTCCTTGTGCAGCTGAGTGAGACTCATTATATTGCAGGGTTAGGTTTTTTCCCTGCGTCAAGTTTTTTATTTGAAACTGAAATGTTACTGTGAAAATTAATTTGTTTGTTTTTAAAATTAATAGGTGATATAAAAAAGGAAGCAAAAAAGCTTTGTAGCTGTTTTCATGAATCAGTGTCATACAAGAACATGAAATTATTTTTAGCATTTAAGAACGGCCAGATTAGAAGTTTCAGAATTTGGAAAATAATGCAATTCCCTGGAGCTTTTTTAAAGTAGATGTTTCAGGGTTTTTTGTTATCTATACAAAGATTGCCAGAAGTTTTATGTAAGTTATGAGAGTTTTGCATTCTGGATTTGAAACCTGAAACAACAGGTTTCTGCAAACTAGTTTTTCATACTGCAAGAAGTTTAAAAATGAACCAAACACTTGACTTAGATTTAGAATGAGATGTCACTTACAGTAAGTATATAATAAGTAGTCTTTTCTGTTACAGCTTTTTTGTTTGTTTGGCTCAAAATAAATTTTCAGGCGTGGTTTGGGTTCAGTTAACTGCTTGTGTTTGGATTTGATTTTTTTAAGGACATAAGTACAACCAAGGCAGTCTGCATGCAGAATCTAAGTACCAGATACAATCTTAGAAGTAGATTTTACTGGATGGAGTAGTTTTGTCCTGCCTTATGTTATGAAAGGCATTTCTTAAAATTTCTGAGTAGTAATATATTTTAGTATTTGTAAACATCTGCAAAAATAATTTCCTTTATGCAACAGATTAGCCATAGGCCATTATGGGTCTAATTCCTTGAAGCTAGAAGGGTAACCCTGTTTTAAGTATTTTCATGTTTTTACATGTGCATTTTGCAAAGAAGTTGCAAAGTAATTGGTTTCTGCCCACTCTGCCCCACATTTGTTTAATGCTACAAGCCATTTAAATCCAGTAGCTTCTGAGGTGTCATCTGCCCAAGCTACTGGGGGTTTTGTCTCTGGGCATTTATATTTTCTTCTAATGAAGCAAGTCTTCAGTGAATTGATTCCAAACTAATTTCTAAAAAATGTTTCTATATTAATTTATTTGTTAAGCCAAACCTGTATAATTTAACACACCCAGTAGTACATTAGAAGTTCAGCATCTGTAACTTGTATTGGTAAAATAGTTATAAAATAACAAGCTGAAAACCTCAGTCTTCTCAAATTGTTACTGATTATATCGTTTAGGCAAAGGCAGGGTTTGGGAATCTGTAGTTTATGTAGCCAGACTTAAAAATATGCAAACACCAAGCACACTCCCTCCTCACTGGCTTGTCTGTTGTTCACATTACAGAACTCTGACCAAATCATTGCTAAAACTCTTATTGGAGGGATTCTGGTGATAAGAGTTTATTGTAATTTGGCCCAACTCTACATACAGATGCCAACAATTCTATTTTTCTCACACACAGGTGTGTTCTTATTAACTACTTCATGCTGGCACTTTTTTGTGCAACCAAAGAACAAGCCAGATCAGAGCCAATTCAGGTGAAATTTGAACTGACAAAAAAGGAAGAAAAGATCAATTTTTAACTGGATCAGTTCTCTGATGAGACTAACAAAGTCTGTCAAATGGCAGTGCCAACACAAGGCTTGAGGTAGAAGTGAATGTTGAATATGGAACTGTTTCTATTTTAGTGGTAATACAAATTCCTGGATTAAAGCAACTCTGTAAGCAGTTTTTTCGTTTGCTGCAATACTTTGTTTTCGATCTGTTTGATAATGAGAACTTTGCTCCTGATGGATGTTCCCTTCTTGCCATCTGGACCCCTGTTGTTTGTTGCCTATTCTACATTTTGTGTCCTTCACTATGGTTCTGAGGTGTGGGGAAAGCTTTTGTGGAGCATCCCATCCTAGTTCAGAAAAGTAATTATCTCTGTGGGTTTGTTTGGTTTTGGTTTTGTTGGTGGTTTTTTTTTGGTTTTTTTTGTTTTTTTTTTTCCAGTTTTCATAAAGATTAACCATTACTGGGCAAATACTGATTTTAGTCTTGTTATTGTGCATGGGAAACAGAAAGATGATCTTTGACAACTTACCAGAAAGCCTGTATCTTTTTGCTGCTTTTTTCCTTACTGAGCATTTAAAAAATTTATCTAAGCTCTTTTCTCTTAGTAGACTAGAGAAGTTAAAATATTAATAGATGATATTTTAATAACAATTTTCTAATGAGACTGGCAAAATAAGCTCTTTTGGTGCTGTGCATTTATAATACACCCCTCTCCAAGCAGTGGTCAGAACTGTTCTTTGGTAGAAATTCCAGGTTCTCCTGTTAAAAATTAATGCAAATTGTTTTTTGTTCCCTAGTAATCACAGAATTGAGCCCTCCTTTTGGAACACCCTTGTAAGAGCTCATGAAAATCAGAAAATAGATGAAAGACAATTATTTCATGAGCTTACATATACTTTTTTTTCCTTAAGTTTGCAAGTGCCTGAGCACACTGAACAGAAGATTTATTTAGAAGTGGATTAGAGACATTTACATCTAAATGCTTGATGCGTACTAATAAACTCATACAATTTTGGTATTCTCTCCGCAAGAGAGCAGATAAAGGGACAAAAAAATGTTGTAGATTTCAGTTACTCATTAATAAAGTTTTTCTTGGAAATTCCAGAAGTTAATTATTTGCCAAATATTTTACAAGTGAACTCATTATTATGCATTCTTAACAGTTAAATAGCTAGTTTAACTAACTTGAGCTTTTCTATTGTGAACTTCTAAGACTATGTTTCACATTAACAAGCTGGTTTTCTGTTGTCTTACTTGGGTATAATCACTGCCAGCATTGTAAATGGGAAACACGAGTTCAGTTTCCAGGTGCTAGTTTTTTATGGATTTAGGTAGAAATTACACGACTGCATAAAGTACTTAATAACCTCTGTTATGCTTATGTCTGTTAGACATTGAACATATCCATGGAGCTTCAATGCTCATTAAAGGAAGTTTATGGTGATCAATCTGTTCTTGTGCTTCTGGTACAGCATTGGGAAAGTTCCCTTAGCAGCATGTAGGGTACCTGCAAACTTACTGAGCTTGTAGGATTTGCATTCTTAATTTATGGAGTATGGTTTCAGCTATTCATTGCCTCTAGCAAGTATCAGATTTTTAATGTGATAAAAATACTGCCTGTTAGCATTTGAAGATGTGTATGTATGTATGTGTGCCCTGCTCCATCTCTCTGTATATGTATTGATCTGTATATGTGTCTGTATATATAAAATACTGCTCAGTTCCTTTAATTGTGCAGCACTGTTGTGTTCAGTCAGTATTGTTAGAGTTGTTGAAAACTGCTCAGTCTGTATCACCTCCTGCATTAATAAGGTTGTGGTCCTTGATGCTACTCAAATCAGCCTTCTTCCCTGAAAAGTTACAAATTTTCTTTATTAGATAAACAAAAAAATTAAACTTGATCCTGTGAGGCAGGACTAAAAAGTTACAAAAATATTGTAGTGAAAATGGTGTAGAACATCCTTTATTTTAGGAGATTAGTGATTGTGATTCAAATTTTGAGGAACCAAATTGCCACAAACCTGCTGCAGAGTGGTGTGGCTGCAGGCTGGGGGAGAGCACAGCTGTGCTATCCAGTGTTCCCTCCTGCTGATCCCTGGGCTCAGCAGGGTTCTCCTGCCTCTCTTCCAGCTCCCACGTGTTCCCAGGCTCTGCTGGCTGCTTTTTATTTTGATTTTACTGGATTATGCATTATGCTGGATTAGATACATACCATGAGTTCTCTTAACATCCAAAATTTGAACCAGTCAGATTGCATGTGCTTTTGGGAGATTTAGCAGAATTTTTCAGAAGTTTAACAGTTTTTGAGGCTGTGTATTAGGTGGAGAGTGTATTATCTAGATAGATCCTTCAGTATCTCCTGTTATTTTTGTGATTTGTGTATTCAATGTAGAAATATTTTTATTAAATGTGATTAGGCTTTCTATGTAAGGGTGGCAACCTGTAATTTCTCTTCTGGTTTCCTGTCAAAGTTTAAACAAACTGCTCTGGTCTCCTGAGATCATTCTTTGACTCTTGGAGTCAGATGGAAGTGTTGACTGCTGTTCCATGTCTGGAACAGCCTGTGACTGTTTACTGGGAAAAAGCAGCAGCTACATTGTAGAAATGTGCAGTGTAATATCTCTGAATAGCTCTGTTCTTGTCTTGTGTAGGAGAAATCACCTACTCAATTACAAACACAAGAAGGGTTCATTGTGCAAGTCCTGCACTTACTACTCACGTTGTTTATCTACTTTCCTAAATTTTCATTTTGAAAGGTTCATGCCTTTTTATATTGCTCATTATAGGTGTCCAAATGAGTGATAAAAGATAGGTCGCATAAAATTCCAAACCTGCATCTTGGGGAAAAAAAAAAAAAAATTCTAGAGGTGTTTGGAAACTGCATCTATTAAATTTGCAAACTTTCTCATTCTTCTGCTGAAGTTGGTGTGCACACATTCTGTCCTGCCATACCTTAATCCTTAGGTTCAGAATGGACAGTTCTGGGTTAGGGCTGCAAACCTGAGAGCAGAAGATAAGCTAGGCCAGAAAATCCAGAATGTATTTGTGGTGGATGAAATGAAACTAAATGCAGTTGCACTAAAATAGGATTAGAATTAACATGTTGCAGTGTAGCCACACAATTACGAGGAATGAAGGAGGGAAGTAAAAAGGACTGTCTTTGGAAAAAGAATGATGTAGCAGGCATGTTTTAAACTGTAGTAGATTCAAATTGAAGATGTGTAAATGTATTTAATTTCTTTCCTGTTTGGTTATATCAAAGTAATGAAGTACTGAAATAGTTTGATAATAGTAATTTGCTTTTAGGAATGTCTCCTATGTGATAGTAAAAAATATTATACTTGGTAACAGATAGGTGAATGTTACCAAAAAAAGCTATGAAGTTGCATTTCATTTCATGGTGTATTTAGCTCTCCATATTTTTTAATTAGAAATGTAGTGATACACTGGCAATATGTAGAGAGAGGAATAAAAATTTCTTAGAATTCAGTTTATGAGGAGGTTTTCTTCACACACAGGAGGTGACTTAGAACTTCGTGTTGAATAGTTGAAGACTTAATACCAACACAGAGGAGAAATTGCTTCAATAAATGATTTGAGCTTTTGCAGTTATTTAAGTAAATAGATTATTTGAAGAAATGCTGGGTATTACAAAGTTTCAGGCCAGACCATGCTAAGTATTGAAACATTTTCATTACAATGTTTAACAGAAGTAGAGCTTGTCATTCTCATGTACCCCATTATAAGACATTGTTTTCAGCTGCTGTGGACTTGAGTGATATTTTAACTGTTTGTACTGAAGCTGTCAGAATCAGATTTTTTATTTTCATATTGAAAAGCTTATTTAAGCACATTTTAGCCCTGTTTGAGGAAAGACTTTCTGTTTATAGACGTTTTCCCAGTTCCTGCCACTTCTGGCATTGAATATTCATGTGTATGATAACACAGGTCAATGAAACTTGTCTCCTCACATCTTCAAAGAATCCCAGAACACAGATCATGATTCTGGCAGCTCAAGGCTAGGGACTTCAACCAAGACATTTTTATAGCTGAACAACTGAGCCAAAAGCAGAGATGCTGCTATTAGTGACTTCCAGGCAGATCCCTGATTGTATCAAGGGCAAGAGATCCAGTAGGACTGGTAGGACAGCTGGGTGAAATACTAAGGTGTTGGAGGGCCTGGAGACAGCAAAAGGTGCATTTCTCTCAAGTGTCTGGGACACTAAAGGCAGTCCTTTCACGGTATGGTTACTTGGCTGCAGTGCTCATCACCTGAGGAAAGACCTGCTCTAGAGCAGGAGATAATGGGGAATTTATTCCAGGCTGTGGTTCTGCTCCTTGGACATGCAGTAGCTGACTGCTGCCAGTACAGCTGCCCGAAGAGCTGCTGGTTCCTTGCAGAGCATGACTGTGAGATGGCATTTCAGGCAACTGGGACTAAACATGCCAAACCTATTAGCAAATTAGGCTTCAGCACTCTTTAGGCCTTGGTTTCTTCTAAGCAGAATCTCAGAGCCAATATGAAATTACACTTTCCTCGGAACACACTTGTACTCCCACGCTATTTATGTTAGACAGCAGCAGCAGGAGGTGGTTGATCTGATGACAGAAGTGGAAGCCCTGTACAGGAATAAAAGGCATTACTAAGTTAGATTACTGAAGGAAGAGTTACTGTTTAGCTTTCAGAAATCTTGGCTGTGGAACTGAAAAGTATCATTTTGTGTAGTGATTTACTTTTTCTTTTTAAATGGTCCTCAGTCTCATTTACCTATATGCTTTTTTTTATTTTATAGCTGATGCCAGACCAATTAGCATAATTTTTTTTTCTTCATTTGGATCTTCTGTTTTATGAAGGAAATCCAGAAAATGTCTCCTTCATTAGACAGTCACAGTAAAAAGTTGGAAATGTGTTTGTGTTCCATTTTTTGAAGTCACCTGAAAATGTCTTTATAAATGCAAAATGCGATGTAGCCTGATGATTCTGAATTCAGGAAGTTCATAAAATTTTCTGAAGTACTTAACAATAGCCAGTATTTATTTATTTTTAAAATAAATACTAGCTGAAGTACAAGAATGTATGCTTGTTTAAAGGACAGTGTTGTTCAAACCAATGAATTTTTAATAGTGGAGAATTGCGGCTCTTGATCTCTGGATCTAAGGGAAGTAGTGTGTGGTTTTGTTGGGTTTGACTGTGAGCTGGGTTTCTTGTGGGGTTTCTTTTGGTTTTTGTTCTTTGAGGTTTGTTTTGGTTTTAAGTTGGTTGTTTTTGTTGGTTTTGGGTTTTATATAATTTTAACTACTGCACAATATTGTCCATTTTGGAATGGTAGTTTTCTGTTTTCCCTGGAGTGGTGTTAATTAAACTCCATGTTTACCCATAAGAGGTGGATAACTTGAAACTGGTAAAGAGTTAGGGATTGCTTGGTACTACAGACTTAGAATTGTTGTACGTACAGGATTTATATAGGCTTCTCCTTTCCCCTCCCTTTCTTCTGTTTCAGGTGAAATTGTGGTGAACGAAGTAAATTTTGTAAGGAAGTGCATTGCAACAGACACGAGCCAGTATGATCTGTGGGGCAAGCTGGTTTGCACTAACTTCAAGATTTCCTTTATTACAGATGACCCAATGCCACTGCAGGTTGGTTATTGCTCACTTGGCTACATCATGAATGTGATAAGTGAAATTATTCACACAGTCAGTCTGTCTCATATCTGATATAAATGGATGCCTTCTAAGCAGGCTACAGGATGAGGTTGCACTGTCCTGTTCTGAATGTGTTGCTGTTCCATCCATTCATATCCGAACAAGAGCAAGAAATTTGTAGAGAAGTGCATCCAGCTCCATTCACCTCCATGTATGGAGGCTTCTCCAGGAAGTGGTTTTACAAAAGGCAAAGCAGGAATTATACACAGGTGTGTTCGTCCTCGAAGGAGCTGTTTGCAAATGTCCCTTAGACTAGACAAGTGTCAGATCAGCAAAGCTCTTCCATGTGGTGTTTTATTGGTGTTACTGATGGAGGGCAGAGTAACCATGAAATGAGAATTCATTGTAGATGAAGCAACAAGAAGAGGGGAGAAGAACGCTTCTGCTTTGTCAAAGCAGAGCTCATGACATTCAAAACCATGATCAGTGTTTGAACAGCACAGCATACAACACTGGAAATCCAAGTAGTGAGCTGTGTGTTATTTTCAGTAGAGTTTGCACTTCCATTTGGGGCTTTTAAAGGACATGTTCCATTGACTAAAGATATTTATAGCTCTGAAAGTAGATAGATGCTTATTCAATAATGGTTAGGAAGTTTGACCAGAGCTATTTCAAAAGGCTAATTTTTGACACAAATTAGTTGTCAAAATTTGTCCCTGAAAGTAGAATTAATATATTTTTTTCTTCCCATGCTTACAAAAGTGATAATAATTGGAGATTTCTTATATTATTTATATATATATATTATACATATATATATTTATATATATTATACTTCAAATTGTATTGAATTTCTAAGATTAATTTCTTATACTAATTCAGTGCAAATAGGGAGGTTATTTTGCATATTCCACTGGGGTTTCTACACTGCTCGGTGTGCAGTTCAGCAGCCTCTAACCTCTAATTACTTGGGAATAGGCAAGGGTAGTACCTGTCAGAAAAGCCTAGGCATGCCTGATTTTTATCATAGTTTCTTCAAAGTTGTGCTGTATATCTGGTTGCAAACTGCAGAACTGCAATTAACGGCTGTGAGTTCTGTGTTTCAGAAATTCCATTATAAAAACCTCCTCCTTGGTGAACACGATGTCCCACTCACATGCATCGAGCAGATTGTCACAGGTATGTCCAAAATAGCTAAGTATAATGACAGGTTTATTCTTATTCAGAACCAAACTGTTACCTGCCTGTTAAGTTCTGCAGAATTGTTGACACTTGAGGTTTTATGTCATTAATCTACCCTGATTTCAAGTATTTGGTTATTTAAAATTAGGATAAAAGCTTCAAATGCTGAATAAATCTTGAGGTGCCATGCCATGCAGGAGACTTAGTTGGGTCTTTATATTATAGTCTTTATATTTGCAACTACCATACTGAATCAACAGGTGTTGTAGGAGAGACATGTTACAGCAGTACAGAATTTTGTTAGCAACATTTTTACATTGAATCATCTGAATCTGTGCCACTGAAATACACTAAATTGCAAAAATAGCTTATACAGTTAGACATAGATGGGATTTCTGACAAGAGAAATGCTGTAGTTTTCAGTCCTCTCTAATTCTTAGCAAGGTAATAGCTGGTGGTCTCAAAAAATCTGCAAATGGCAATCGACATCTTAATCTGAAGAAACAAAATACTTCTTGTGAAGATCCATGTTTTGATTTGTTGGATCCCTTAGACTGACCTATTTGTTAAGTATGTTTTTCATCTTGTAATGTAAAATTTTGTAAAAGTGGTAAGTTTTCAAATTTTGTTTATGGCATGGGCTGTTAAACTCTTGGTTTTTTGACTGTAGATAATCTAAATTATTGGTTATAAGTTTTCAATGCCCAAAGTTGGTTGTAATCACTGTGAAAAGATTAATGTGTTTCTCAGGAAGAACATGATGAAGAAATGGTATTTTTTTTTTTACAACAAAGAGTTGCTATTGACCTGTTTTATCGTCTTGCACTGGCCCACATTTGAGGCCCCTTTTCTAAAACATGAGATTTACCCTAATTTTAGTATAGCATAAGCTTTTACTAACAGGAATCAACGGATTTTCTACCTGAATCCAAATGTGCCAATAAATAAAAACCTTCTGGCAGCAACATTACTGTATCTGTTTGAACCAATCTTGTGTTTCCTTACAGAACACAGCTGAATAATTTTCTCTTCTTTGCAGTGAATGATACCAAGAGGAAGCAGAAGGTCCTTGGTCCCAATCAAAAACTGAAATTTAATCCAACTGAATTAATAATTTATTGCAAAGACTTCCGTATTGTCAGGTTTCATTTTGATGAAGCAGGTCCTGAAAGTGCAAAAAAGGTATTACCTTGTTATAAATTTCTGCCTTGTAGTCATTACAAGTAGCAACAGCTATGCTGATAAGAACACTTTGTATTATTATGTTTTGATAGAGAAGTGGGGGGAAGAATTGCAGATTATTCACATTCAGTTACAGGAGACTATCTGGACTTTTGGAGTCAAATCTATTAGGGAAAAAAAATATTGTGATGTATTAACTGTTTAGTATCGTATAAGATAAATCAGTATTTCTTGTCATATCTGTTGTACTTTTAAAAGTTATTAATTTATTAAATAAATATTTAAAAGGTCTGGAATCAGAATGTTGCATTGCAGCTGTACAACAGATGTTTGCATTTTTATGGAAAATGTTTCAAGCTTTGCTACATTTTCTAAAAGCCATAAGCTTTATTTCCCCAGAGGCTGAGTGTACTTCCTTATGCCTTAATGGTGTCACACAGCTCTTGGAATCACCATCTAGTCCAATTGACATGAACCTGGGCTCTTTCTCAACATCTTGTTAAGCAAAGACTCGTACACCACTCGACAGGAGGAATTACTGGGCTCTGTACATTCCTGGGGCTTTCCTTCCTTGCCCGCTCGCCCCGTGTTGCCGCAGGTCCGGGCGCAGCGGGGCTGTGTTGTTGGGGCTGCCCCAGGTGGGATAAGCTGTGCCGAGCAGGGCCGGCCGGGAGCGCCTTCCCGGCACTGGCTGTCCCCGTGCCGGCCCGCCTGCCCTGACCTCCGCGGCACCGCAGCTGGCACAGCCGGCCTTTCGTAAGGAATGACCCACTTTGCTCTCAGAGCTTAGCAATTCCCCTTCTCAGTAGGATCAGGTTTGAGTTTAGCCCTGTAAGTCCCAAGGACCATCTGCCCAGGCGTAAGTCTGTGTGCAGTTACTGAGCGAGAACTGCTGAACCGGCTCAGCCCCTTCATCCTCCCCGAGATGCTCGGACAGGAGCCCGTCATGAACCACCCTGCTCTGGCCTTGCCCCGTTCTGGCTTGCCCCCCTGCCTGCTGCCTATGCTGGCTGGAGCCTTCCACGTTTGGCAGTCTTCTTGCAGTCATTCCCTTGCATAGCTTCTTCAAAATCCCCCTGGAGCAGCCATCTCCTGCAATATCTTTACAGCAACTGTTTCTAATTGGCTGTCACAGCAAAGGAGAGTGATTAGCCCGGAGGAGGAGAGAATAAACTCAGCATCTCATTAACATTCTTTGTGCTGCTTTTCTTGTGCAAGAGCAAACAGTGAAACCATTTTATGAAGGCCTTTATGTTAGGTATTTGTAATTACATGGTCTTAGGTGGTTTCTTCTGATAGGAAGAACAGCTAGGTCTAGAGAGCCAGAGCCTCTTGTGGTTCTAGATCTTGTGCTGGTGGTGACAAAAGTGTAACAACTGCCATTTTCAAATACCAGAAGGTGCTCAGTGGAGAGGAAGAAAACTTGTACAAATATCAGCTGTGTGGTTACTGTTGCAGTTTCGATGCATCAAGTAGGTTACTGCCGCTTTGTGTGGGTGTAGCACAGAAGCACTTTAACTGATGGGAGATCACATTCAGCTAATCTAATCTAATGTTTCCATAATAACATTATTCTATTAGCATTAAAATATAAATGTATAGAACCATGAGATCCCTAGATCAGTTTTCCTGCATCAGGATTTTGCTTAAATTATTTTGGGATGCTGGTGAACACATCTGGAGTGGTCTCACACGGCATATTGAATGGAGTTGTTTTGTTCTTTCTGACATTTAGATGGCATGCTGGCACCACAGTATGGAAAGATTTTATCTGGTTTCTGTTCCTGCCCTTCAGGTAGTACATATTAGCAAGGTTGTCCTGGTGCTTAAAAACAGAAGACAGTGATCAGTCCTCCTTAAAGTTCTGAAGAGCCTCTTTAATCTATATTTACATCCAACTGTTTGTACAAGAAAATTTTGGTAGCTGTCTACTTGGAAATAACTGTGTGTGCATAACTTTTGTAGGGAAGACCAAGGCTTAAAGTGTACCTGATTTCTGATGTGAGGGGAAGCCTGCTCTTGGGCTGAGGGTGCATTGCTGTCTGACTGGGAAAGTGCCATAGGAGAGGACTGACCATGGAATTGGGGTTCTGGATGGAGGGGCCTGCATGGCAATTCATGTTTCAAAATGAGCTTCAAATATATGGAGTAGTTAGAAAGACAACAGGTGCTAACTTCATGCAGTTAAGGAATTTGTTTCAAGCATAGTTCCTTGCACGTACTGGAAATACTCAGCAGCATCCAGTGACATAAATTGGTGTTGGCAAAGAGAATGTAGTCTGTTCCTAAGGAAGTGTCTCTGTTTGCTGAACAGGGCATAAGGGAGAATAACTAATTAAGCTACCTTACTAGAATAGAGATTATTCCAAGTCTCTCTTTGAGGAGCTCAGAAAGATCATCTTTCCAAGGTTCTCTTTGGATGCTGTGAAAAGAAGGATCCAAGTTTGAAAGCAGGCTTCTGATGTGAACAAACTGACAGGCTTGACTACATGTGGACACATGGGTGATGTTGGCAGAACTTTTAGAGGTCTTTTTCTTTGCCTTTAAGCAGAAACATTGTAAGAACACATTAATTTATTTTCAGGTAAACTATTATAAAGAAGCTTAAAAATCAGTTCTGTTAGAAAAATACCCTCAGTACTTGTTGCAGCCAATACATGCTAATAAAATATTGTCTCAGCATTAGTCAGCCAGGTAAATATTTTCTTCCTCATTTTTATTAGTGAATATTTGGGAAATAAGCGTTAAGGAAAAATAGAAGGAATGGAAATTTGCACTCACCACTGCTTAGCAGTTTAATTTTGTTTTGTCTCTAAAATAAAGTGATAGAGTCCCCAAAGGAAGGAAAGCCAGATGGGTGTGGGAGGAAGTGGAGGATGGGGAAGCAAGGGTAAGTAAGTTGGGGACGTCTTAAGTTAGACACTGCAAAAAAAGAAGCATTTCACATTCCTTAGAGGAAAGGAATTACTTTGTTCCAAAAATGACAGCAAACAGTCAAACTGAAAACTCCTGCTATTTTTTAGGCACTGCAGTATTGGACATTAGAGTGAGAAAATAAAATGTATGAAAAGGTGAGGCTGTAGATCTTCTGAGCATTAGGTGATGGCCACTGTGTTGCCTCACTGTGCATATGGATCTTGGCAGTGCCCCAGGATGGCACACAGCCTGTGCCTCCATGACTGTATCTCCATTTTCTCATTCCTTTCTCTTCTGCAACTCTCTCAGTTCTTTTCTTCACGAAGCTTTTTTGAATGAGTATGAGAGTCATTTCAGAATCACATGCTCAATCAAAACAGAAGGAAAATTTTTTATCTCAAATCTTGTTTCCTGTGCAATCAAAAGTAGCCTTTCCTACGTCATAGCACTTGGGATGGAGAGGAGCATTTTTTTCCCTAATTGTTATGAACAATAATATGCAACTCTTAAGAATTTTGGACAAACGGTCCTGACCATTTCTAATGTGTTCCTCCCGCCTCCTCAGCTCTATTACCTTGTTCTAATTGCTTATACAGATCACAGAATTGGTACTGTTTCAAGGCACTGGGAATGCACGAGATACTGTCTTTGGAAGGGATGAAGAAAACTTGTTTTAGAAGTAAACTTACAGAATCACAGGATCAGAATGGTTTGGCTTGGAAGGGCCCTTAAAACTCACCTCATTCCACCCCCCTGCCATGGGCAGGGACATATTCCACTACATCAGGTTTTTCAAAGCCTTGTCCTGGTCTTGAACACTTCAGGGATGGCACAGCCACTACTTCCCTGAGCAAAGGTTAAAGATATTTTTAAAAATACAGATGAATTTAAAAAATTCTCCTCATGCTGGATGTTTATTTTCCCAATAGTTTTCCAGCCTAGGAAAATGAACAAAACCTGTTCGTGGGACTTGAAGTAGTCCTGTTTGTCTGACTTTCTACCGCAGGTGTCTGCTTGGGATAGGAATTGCAGTAGCAATGGAAAACAGTATTTTTCCAGAGCATTCATAAGCCAGGTAGCCTGGCTTAAGGAAGAAGGGAAAATCCAGGGCTGTGCTAACTTAGCACATCTGAAATTATTTTCACAACTCTTCTGCAAGAGCATTAGCAATACTTTGAAGCTCTTGCCCTTGGTAAAATTCCTGTTGAAGAGGGTGTGCCCTGAAAGTTATTTTTCTCAGATAGGGGTTGAACAGGGGACACTGACATAGGGAAATGGCTTTTGTACTAAGAAATAACTACAGCCATTGTGTTTACTGCCTTTAATAAATGAACTTTCCAACAAGCAGCCTATTCTCTTGTTATTTGTCTGAGCCTACATATCTTCAGCTTTACACAATTGTAAATTGGCAAGAATACCAAACATTTTTGAGTTTGATATGAGAACGCTTCCTGTAAAACATGCTTGTCTTCCAATTTAGAGCATTCTACTTATGGCCATAATCTGCTGAGATCTGTGGAATGTGCTTGTCTTCTGAATCTCTGAGACAATAAAGCTATTATAGGGATTTAGTGAGGAATAAGCAGAAAATTAGTATGCCTTTAGTAGTACTTGTTTAGTGTATCTATGAGTGGGATTTTTCTAAAATGTAAAAATAGAGACAGTAGCAGGATAAATCTATCACTTTTTAAAATGAGAGAAATAGAGGTCCTGAACCTGTGGGTGGACTATTTCACCCATGGTGTGAGTTACATCTATTCCATGGAACACCCAGAGCATTTTCCAGCTTCTGCTTTATTTAAAAGTACAAGTGTGGTCTCATATTTTTTGTGGGGAACTGGATCTGGATGGTCACTATCCCCCCCCACACCATTTTATCCCTCTTCACCCAGCACACACATACTCCCTTTTTCAAATGTGGCAAGCAAATGACAGGGATTTCAGCTGCTGCCTATTTAAAAATAGATTTTACTGTATTCCTGTTGTGTTATTTGGCAGCGCAATGGAATTTTTTTCCTGCAGTTTGTCCTGAAGCCTTGAGAGTAGATTAGCATAGTAAAAGGCTTTCAACTTTCACTCCATAAATGAAGATGAGGAGTAGCTCTGCTAGAATCAGTTACTGTAGTGAAAAGCTATGTAGAAAAATGGAAGTCAAAATGTGCATATACACAGATTTCCATTTTGTTTCATTGTGAATGATAACCAGAAGTAATGTGTTAGAAGTGGCCAAATATTGTTGAATAGCTGGCTTCTGCTTTGGTGCATACACTGAAATCACAAGATTTAGTAAAATGTACATGGCTTCCAGTTATGTCATTAAAAATTTTATCAAATCCTGGAAATGAGCTTTTAAGTGTTCATTAGGAAAGTCTGCTGTACTGTTTTCCAGGGACACTTCTACTGTTTGGGTGTCACCCCTGGAGTGTTCTGTCCTCTATTTTCCTTTGCAGTTTCATTGTAGAACAGAAAGTGTGGGGAGAGCAGTTAAAGAAACCATTGTTCTAAGACTCAACTGGAATTTTTTGTTGAGTATTTGTGAAACAACATTTTCAGCTCAGGTTAGTCTACTGTCATTACTGGTTTTATAAATAATGAGGACTGTCCCCATTAAAAGTCAAAGGATATAAAAAATACAATAAAGGTTCCATAACCAGGGATGTTGCATACAAAAAAAAAAAAAAAAAAAAACAAACCAGCAGCTTTCTCCAGGCAGATCTCAGCATAACTGAGCTCTCGAGCTTTGTTCCTGTTGCCCAGCGCTGCCAGCACTGACACTCCTTCAGTTCTGTGGTGCAAATCTTTCTGTTATGCCTATCACAATAAGGACAATTTTCTTCATAAAAAGAAAACAATTTCTTGGATGCACAGGATTTTTTTCAAAAATGATATTCAAAACTGCTAAATTCTAAATAAATTTTGTAAATGTGTTTCTAAATATGAAGAGTTGGGAAAAGTTGAAGGGAAGATAGAAAAAAAAAAAATTAGGTGATAAGAATGTGGACTTAGTCCCTGGTTAAAAGGTACCATTTAGTAAAATGCAGAAGCAAATACTGAGGGAAGAGGACAAAGTTAAAGACTCCATTCATGTCCTGAAATTTGAAGAATAACAGCACCAATCTCTACGTGATACTTTTTTCCTTCCTGAATTTGATTCTTCTAGACATTAGGGTTTTTGTCAAATCTTTTGTATTTATTAGTGAATATCTCCATTCAAAGAGACAGAGACTAGAAATGCTCAATGAAATTTTAAGTCTAGGATATAATCCTAAATCATGTGCTGCACTCTTAATTTTAAGAATCTTAGGGAAAGAACCAATAAGGTTTTTTATAAGTAAGTCACACATGAAAAACCTCCTGGCCCAACTGACAACTTCGTAGCCAAAATATCTGTCAAATGGTGTTAAATACTGAGACCAGATTTTAGTTCAGGACATGCCTGAACTGTTAATTGTTCAAAGTTGTCCTGGTAAAATTCCATTGTGTTGTTTCTGTGTTTTTCCCCTCTTCCCAAAGCACTGATTGCTGGCTGCTGTCAGAACAGTGCTAGGTTGGACCTTTTGAACTGACCCTGCCTGCTCTTAGGTTCTTCTGCTGGATTGATAAATACTCCTTTCCTTAAAGAAAATATCAAAAGACTGATTTTTAGTTTTTTCACAGCTCTGCATATTTGACACTGTTACAATTAAGGGCAATAATTTTTTTGTCTATACAGATATATAAATAACAGTAATAAATGTCTCTTTCCTAGGTGTGCCTTGCAATAGCTCATTATTCTCAGCCAACGGATCTTCAGCTTCTCTTTGCATTTGAGTATGTTGGGGAAATATATCATAATCCAGGTAAGGATGAAAGTACTTGGATTGTGCTTTTTTTCCTGTTTTTTAATACGTATTTTTAGTAAGACTTCTGTCCAGAAGCAGTGGCAAAAAGCATTTGAGGCTTTCTCCAAGGGTAACAAAATTGGCTTGTTCTGCACCCAGCCTCTTACTTATGGTTATAAGTCATTCATTGGGATAGACATTAATGACCAAAATCCAAAGAAATGTCTTTCCTGTCTGGAACAAAGCCAAACTGTGCCAGCATGAATACTCCTATTTCTCAGTTCACACTTCCATCCTCCTGTTGTATGTCTCTGTTGGTACTCTGGGTACCCAGTGAATGTCCCATCAGGCAGGCTTGCTCACCTGCCCTTCTTTTGGGAATAAGTTTCTCTTCTGGTGGTATTGCAGGAGGATTTGTGCAACTTGGGACTCCATACCTTCTTTCCTAGAGGCTTACTAGGCAGTTCTTACCACTCAAAACCTCCACCACCCCTGCTGAGTTGGAGCACACCCTCTCTGCTCAAGGCCAATCTCCAACTGAACCTTGTCAGTTAGGTAAGCCTGCAAAGATGCCTTTGGAACGTGATTTCTAGCGTAATGCTGTGCGGTCACCACTGAGTGTTCCCCAGCCAAGACACAGCTGAGAGCCACCAGTTGTAGGGTGACAAGCCTCCCCACAGAGCATGCTGCTGCTGCAGAGCTGTGGTACTGAGATCTGAACTCAGCAGCTGGCACTAGAAACCACTGATCTGCCTGTTACAAAACATGAACCTTGTGGAATTACGAGATCAGGCCTTCAAATTTGCAAAACAATGCATGGTTTTCATCCAGGTGCCTCTATGACTGCCCTGTGCATGCGCAAAAATAAGTGTGCGTGTGATGATGTTGCACACACAATTACACATGGAATTTCTTACCTCATAAAGCTTGGGCAATTATTAAAGTCCATGTATTTTCATGTTATAAAGTACTAGGGAGGAAGCCAATTTGCAGATAAAATTGCAATCAAATGTTAGGCTGTCACAAAGTTGCCTTTACTCTCTCTTTAAAATACCATTTGCTCTATGGAAAAATACCTAGTGGAAGAATTACGTAAGGTGGGTAAAAATGTTCCTCTGGAGCAGCAGACAAGAATGGCAAAGGAGAGTTGTTCTGCCATGCTGCAGTTCCTAAGAGAATATGAAAATCTTTTGGGTGGTGTTGGGGTGTTCTTGTTGTTGTGAACCCTGGTGTTTGTCCCATAGATACCTGGCTTTGCTCTTGCAATTCCAGTGCTGTTTAATGACTCTTTCTCCCTGCTACTCCCAGTAAAGTAAAAGGTGAAATGCTGTCTTTGTGCTTCCAGGGGAACAGAAAAAGCCTGCATTGCTCTGGTGTATGTGTACATTGTTTTTTCCCCAGGCTATATTTGATAGTTATATATCCTGCCATTAAACAGAAAAACTGACTTTTTTTTTATAATTACTGTATTTCTCTGTTTACCATCTTTGAAGAACTACTTCACTCTGATTTTAGTCCTGTTTTCTTCTGAAAATCCTAAGCAGTCAAAGTGCCAGTGCAAGAATGAAGTTGATAGATACAGAAAGCAGAAACCACACAGGTTATGGGATGTCAGCAGAGCTGTGACACTGTTCTGTTTCCTTTCGGCAGGCTCTTGCTGAGGCTCAGAGCTTTCATGGGGGAGGTAATAGGGCTGAATTTCAGTTTATTCCACTTCCATCTAAAAATGTACTTCAAGTGTCAAAAAACAAAATGTAATTTCTTTTTGACACAGCTGACTGTCCCTTTGGCATTTAAAGAATGACCAGCAAAGGAGATCCTTCTGTATAACAACAGCCTCTCTAAGCTCCTGGTCCCTAAACACAAAATGATAGGCCTTCTTTTTGTGTGGATATATATCTATATAGAAAGCCCAATATTTTAACATGGCCTTCCATTTCTTTTATTTGCTGTTAATACAGCAGTCATTTGAAGTTGCTGAAATTATATAAGTTTTATTTTGCTTTCTTGACATGGTAGCTATTAATGGGTAGCCTATAAAGGGTTCATGTTTTTAAAACATTGCAAACTTTGGAATATTGAAGAAAGAAAGCCTGTGACTGAAGATAACATTTGTTCCTGAGTATTAGTATGCCTTGGCTTCCATTGAGCAGCACAGCAGGCCAATTTTATGTTGCTTTTCTAATGAAATTGCAAGGAAAAAATACATTGACATCTTCATGTATCATCAAGCTGCCATTAAATCACTGCTTTCTTGTAATACAACAATAGATAATATAGATAATACTAGTCCTGTTGCTAATGACTTATTTTTGTAATTAGGAAGGTGAAGAGTTTGATTTTTATTTATTTTTTTAATGGGCATTGATGACTTTCCTTTTCCTAGCAAAGAAGGTGAATGGCATAGACCCAGGAGGTGGTGGTGGTGGCATCAGCAGTGCCAGTGGTCAACAGACTCCTCTGTTTGAAACTTACTCGGATTGGGATAGAGAAATCAAAAGGACAGGTGCATCCGAGTGGAGAGTGTGCTCAGTCAATGAAGGTTATATGATCTCCACTTGGTAAGTGGCTCTTGGGACACCAGCAGGAGGGAATTGGGCTGTCTTGTCCTGTGTGCCCCACAGCCTCTGTCATACCCAACTGTGCACTGCACCTCTTGATTGTGCTGCTCTCTGGAGAGGCCCCCAGAGGAAAGATGCTGCAAGTCTTGTCCTTGAAGGAAATGTCATGTCCCTAAAGGAAATGTCTTGACCCTAAAGGAAATGTCATGTTATGGCATTCATTGCTTTGGTGCTTCTGTACTTCCATGTGGGCCATGCAGTTTCTCACCAGTGTCTTCGAGGCTGTGCTGGTGCTGTGGCTGAGCCCTCACACTGGACAACAGCAGCCACACCCAGGGGCTGCTCTGGGACAGCCTCACTGAGCTGGTGACACAGCCCTGCAGCAAGAGGGAAGATGGTAAAAAACACAGGGAAAAGTAACCTTTTTTATCATGCTTTTTTCCACAAGCCTTCCAGAATATTTTGTGGTTCCGTCTTCCTTAGCAGATCAAGACCTGAAGCTGTACTCCTACTCCTTCATTGGGAGGCGAATGCCAGTAAGTGTCCTCTTTGTTCTGGTACTGCTCTGGTCATTGCACAGTATTCAACTTATTCAATTAACAGAGTTCTGTGCATAGCATTAAGGAAAAAATTTGTACAGAATAGCTCTAACCTGCACGATTTTGTTGTTTCTTGTGCTTTTCCCCCATGTTAGTTATGGTCCTGGAATCACCCAAACGGGAGCGCCCTTGTGAGAATGGCCAACATTAAAGATGTATTGCAGCAGCGAAGAATTGATCAAAGGTAAATGACTCGGTGTGTCACTCTTCTGTCAGAGGGTGACTGTGACACAGCACTGGGTGGCAACGGAGGGGACCCTGTGTGACACCACAGTGTGGGAACTTTGGAGAGATTGCTCTCTGCATCTGGTTCTGGCACAATTTTTATTCAAGGCCATTCCACTTTCCAATACTGAGTAACTTTACAGGTTTTAAGATATGTTTATTTTTTAGGGGGCTAATCATTCAGAAGACAGAATTTATTGATAAAAGGATCAGATTTACTATAATACAGCTTACATTGGTGGAGATTTTCTTACCTCCTTCAGCAGGACAGTAAAAAAAACCCCTTCATTTGTGGCGTTGGGAAATACAATTCAATAGACTTAGTATCATAATGCACATTATATTTCTGTGAAATATTTGTCATGCGCTGGCCTTAATGAAAGACTAAGGCATTTAGTGCCTTGTGTAGGTAGTTTACAAGCTTAGTGGGTTTTGTTCTTTGGTTTAATTTGTAGTGTGACTTTTTTTGTAACACACCTGCATTGTGTGTTAGGCTGGAGCTCTGAGTTTTAGTTGAAACCCTGTCAGATTTCCTGACGTAATAAACTTGAAATATGTTCTCTTCATTTAACTTAGGTAAGTCTACTAAAAATGATGGAAAACCAAAAACTGAATAGAGTTATTTAACTGTCAGTCAGCATCAGATTTCATTTCTCGAATGTGGTGTTTTAATGATTAAAGCATTTCCATTTTTTATGTTCAGTAATTAGCAGACACGAAAAATGTTTGAATCAGTAGCTTTATGGCAGGAGCAATATAAACCAGTAAACTTTTTTTTTTAGAATGAGGTGCATGTTTTATGTGGGCTTAATTGTTTGCAGTTAGACAGTGGCAGGTTTCTTGAAAGACTGTTTCTTTCCTCTCCAACAATAAACCTGCTGATTCTTCTCCTGCAGGATTTGTAATGCCATAACTCGAAGCCATCCCCTGAGAAGTGATGTTTACAAATCTGACCTAGACAAGTGTCTCCCCAACATCCAGGAAATCCAGGCTGCACACAACAAACTCAAACAGCTCTGTGTCGATGGTATGCTGGGCTTTCCTTCTTTCATGGGGGTTGTTTTCCTGACATGCATTGAATTCCAATCAGCCTGGCTGACAGGGACTGTTACTGAAAGTTGTTCTGCAGTGTAATTACTGTCCCTGTTGCAGACCCTTTTGATGAAACTGAAGAGAAGTGGCTGTCCTCCCTGGAAAACACTCGCTGGTTAGAGTACGTTAGGTTGGTACCATTAATAAAATGATGTTCAATGGAATGTGCAAAAATGAGCAGTGCATCATTTGAAGGATTCTTTGTTTTAATATATAAGTTAGGTAAATACAGATAACCCAAATCTTTTTCTTGTAGAGTGTGAATTTCTGTTAACTGTTAAATCACTTTCTTTTCCTGTCTAGAGCCTTTCTTAAGCATTCTGCTGAGCTTGTCTACATGATGGAGTGTAAGCACGTTTCTGTAGTTCTACAAGGTAACAGAACACAAAGTATGCTGTAATTTTTTGGATTACTTTGATAATGTGGATAAACAGATTTAGATAAAATCAACTGTAATCTTTATACATAAACCACATGGATTCTGAAGATCTCAGGCATTTGGGGAACTAGAAAGGAAAATAATTTTGTTATGTATCTGAACTGTAGTAGAGTCCTTAGCATCAAAGGAATGTTTTGCTTTGAGTCTTTGTGGGTTTTGTTCTGATAATGGTGATAGAATCAAAACCTTAGTGTGAACCTTTGTACTGTGTTAATTGGGCTCATAGTCCCTGCATAAGCAGTATCAGTTTAATTCAGAGGTTCTACAGACAAAGGTATTTCACTCAGTGCCCACTCCTTGTGTCTGTGCAAACAGGTATTTCAGAGGAAAAGACAGTGAAAAACTTGCTCATATCTGTAATTCTGTAATTTCTGTAGTTTTTACAAGACCTGTTCAGCTGGTATATCCACACTCCCCATGTAATGGCCTTCCAAAAATTGCTTCAGTGTGGAAAAATGTTGAAAATTTCTAGCAGCATGAACACTGTCTTCCTCAGCACACCTTGCTTTAAGTAGGCAGTTGGGTGTGAGTTTTGTTCTTGATGAATGCACTACTGTGCTGGGTACTGCAGGAACCCTTCCTATAGTATGAGTCTCAGTTTAAAAAAAAAAAAGAAGTGTGATTTTCTTCTAGTTTTTTTTTTTTTAATTATGAGAATAAACCAGCTAAAAGTATATTTTAAAGGAAATTCTAAGAAAAGCATGAGAAATCTAGTTGCACCTTTTTGCTTTTTGAAATCTAATTCTGTACATGTGCATTTACCTTATGTATTCTGTACTTTCTGTATGGTACTTGCAGAGGAAGAGGGACGGGACCTGAGCTGTCTTGCTGCTTCTCTCATTCAAGTCATGCTGGATCCCTATTTTCGAACAATTGTTGGATTTCAAAGCCTAATACAGAAGGAATGGGTCATGGCAGGATATCAATTTTTGGATAGGTGTAACCACTTAAAGAGATCTGACAAAGAGGTAAAAATTAATTGTACTTGCATGTGATCACAGTATCTGCTTGATATCATCCTGGACGTGTATTTATACAGAAATATAAAAGTAAAAATATGTTTTAATACTTTCAAATCTCATTATAACAGTATCAGAGGAAGTAAGCCTTTTTCCAGAGATATTTTTACTTTACCCTCTGTAGCCATGTGAGAATCGATGAAATACCAGGTACAATCCAATGGGTTTTTATGTTGCTTCATGGTTATACATGAAAGTATCTCACTGCTACAAACACTAGCATAGTCACGTTTCAAACTGAAACCAAAGGAGGTGAGGAGTGGGGTTGGAGGGGGTAGTTTTGCTGTATGTTTTACCAATCCCTGTTTCCATGCCTGTGGTGTTATCACCCAGCAGTGCTTTCAGAGCAGGCAGCTGCTGGAGAGGCGCGGCAGCTGCGTGAGCTGACATGGCTGCCAGGACGTGGAAGGAGGGGAGAGCAGGGCTCAGCTTGCAGCGCTGCCAGCTCTTGTTTGGCCTCTTCATGGCAGAGGAGGGGCTGCTAACTGCAGGTGGAAGCATGGAGTACCCAGGTTAGGAACATTTTTCAGGGACAGTGCCCAGAGTCACAGAACAGGAACATCCCCAGATAAACCGAGGACACTGAGCACCAAGCGGAGAAAATGCATGAAGGGATAAAGAAATGAGATGCCAAGAGGGAAATAATGAAAAGCAGCTATTTTGGCCCTAGGAAAGGATATATTGAAAAGTGAAAATGGGAAGGGGAAACTACTTCTAAAGCTTTACATAAATGATGGTTTATACTTTTGCAATTCATGGGCTGCTATGGAAAAGAGATAGAAAATGTGGTGAGAAATTAGCATGGCTGAATCATAATCTCTCCAGTCATTTCAAACAAGGAAGAAAACACATTGTAAAAATAAGGCCAAGTGGCAAGGAAGGTTCATACAAGCACTAATTTGGAAATTAGGAGGGACATACAGATGGCAGAAAATATTTTTGCAGCTGCATGAGTATGAGGGCAGCCCAGGAAAGAAGTTTTTACACAGAAGGGAAAGCTGTGCAAAGGTAGTGCTGAGAAAGAAGTGGCTAAACAGGAATACAGAGTGTCACAACTGCAAAGAATCATGAAAAATGCAAGACTCCAAATAGTTTACCCTATGGTTGAGTAATGTACCAATACTACAGCCAAATACCAAAACTGCAAAGAAATGGTTATGATTTGGGAAAAGCTTATGTTAAATCTGGTAATTCCTTGTTTCTTTTCCCAGTCTCCTTTGTTCTTGATGTTCCTTGACTGCGTTTGGCAGCTGCTGGAACAATACCCAGCAGCCTTCGAGTTCTCTGAGGTGTACCTGACCGTCCTGTACGACAGCGCCCGCATCTCCTTGTTCGGCACCTTCCTCTTCAACTGCCCTCACCAGCGAGTCAAGGAAAGCACTGTGAGTAGGAGGGGCTGCACCTCACCTGCTTGTCCAGCAGGAGACTGCAGCCTGCCCCCCTGGAAATAACAGCATCCCAGTTAAATGCTTCCTGTGTGTCCTTCCAATTGTCACACTCTGTTTGGGCCAAAACATGCAGGTCCCCAGGTGAATACAATCATAATGACTTTCAGGTGGTCTGTGCAGACAGTGACTATTCAAGAAGAAAGTCTATTGAATTTATTTGGTTTTTTTTTCCTAGGAAAATGTTGCTACTCTACATTGTTATTTGTACTGCTCTAGGAAGCAAATCTGTATCTGAAACTCAGAAAGTAGAATGATAGGCAATAAATAGAATTTCACACTTCAGGAAAACTTTAAAATCTCCTGATATAATTGTTAAATAGTTGAAAAAGTTGGAGATGCTGCATAAAGTTCCAACAGTAATGCACAATGGAGGCATTTAGAAAACAGAACACTTAATTTTGTTTTTGAAAATGAGCTTATCAGAACTGTGTGTAGAAAACATTTGATGGCTGATAAAAGTGAAACTGACTTATTTCATTAAATATTTTCCCTTTAAAGTAATAGGTAGCAACTTTACAAAGAAGTAGAGCATTGAGGAATTATTGGTGAATTCTCAAAATGCCAGTTTGGGGGTTAAGAGTAAGCCAACAAACAATTTAATAGAATTGAAAAGTAACTGCACAAGTGCAGAGCAACTGTTTTCTTCAGCTGTCTTGCTGCTCTGTTGTGCTACCCTGCTCTTCTTTGCCTGATAGTTATATGCTGGTTTTAGGATTCATGAAGAAGCCCATTTTCTTTGATTTTTATCTGCCTGAATGTTAACTTCTTGCAGGAATTTGCTATAAGCAAAAATATTCAGCTGGGTGATGAGAAAGGCCTCAGGTTTCCGTGTGTTTGGGACTGGTCTCTTCAGTTCACGAGCCAGGACCGGCTGCTGTTCCACAACCCGCTGTTCATCGGGAAGAGCACGCCCAGCGTGCACAATGGGGCCGTCCGGACCTTCAAGCGCTCCAAGGTAACTGGGGGGCTGTGCCTGTGGCTGAGGCAGTGCTCACACTCAGGGGTCGTGCTGGGGAGGCTGCAGGTGCCCTTGTATTAGCAGTAGGAGCCTTCATTGTCTTGGCTTCCCAGCCTAAAGAAATTATTTTCTGTAGAAGTAGCAATGTAAATTGTTGAGCCATGTGTTTTAGGACATTTTCTGATGTGGCTGAGTTATTGCCAACATTTGCATTATTTCACCTTTGGAAAAGTGATGACAGGCCACTTTTTTTCCCCCAGGGTTGTTAGTACTTTCAGTAAATACTGATTATAAGTCCATCATTTGTCGCTACAAAAAACCATATATATTTCTTTTTAAAGGCCACAGTTTGCCCTGTGAGCCCTGCAGCAGTGACTCAGAAGCTCAGAACTATTTAAAGGTCACATCATTTCTCTGGATGATGCATCCTAGCAGTTCAGGGAAATTTGCTATTCCAATGAATGCAGAACAGGAAAATTACCAGTATTTATTTTCTGCAGAAAAACTACAGCTCCACATTGCGAGGTGTCCCCCCAGCACTAAAAAACGGAATCATCGGTGAGCAGGAGTTCCTTCCAAGAAGAAACTCTCTGATACTAAAATTGAAGCCAGAGTTTTTCCAGTCAGCAGAGGGGCAGAGCCACAGTATGGAGCAGTACTTCAGAGACTGGTTTGCAAAGCCCGTTGATTTGCATGGCGTCATTCTGCCCCATCTCTCTGGAACACAAATAAAACTGTGGAAACTCTGCTACTTCCGCTGGGTTCCTGAGGCGCAGATCAACCATGGGGGCTCCATCACCGCCTTCCACAGAGTTTCTCTGCTGGCGGATGAGGTGGACATGTTAAACCGCAGCCTGCGGCAGTACAAGAGCAAGTCCTCCTTGCAAGGCCACTGCTCAGAACTGGATCAAAGCAGGATGTACTTCAGAGCAAATGGTTTAAATGACACCTCAGGTGCCCCAGACTTTCTCTCCTCCTCATTCCCATTTTCTCCTGTAGGGAACCTATGCAGACGGAGCATTTTGGGTACACCTTTAAGCAAATTTTTAAGTGGTGCCAAAATCTGGCTATCCACCGAGACGCTTGCAAATGAAGACTGAGGTGATGTGGAGGTTTAAAGGTTTGGGGAGAATACAGCATATCATTTTGTCTTTTCTAACTTAACACTGCTAAATGCGGCATTGAAAGCTGTAATAATTTTTATATACAAACATTACATAAGATTTGCACAAATATTTAAAAGCAAGGCAAGTCATGCTTCAAATCGCACAATTTTGTCTTCAGTAGTTCTCATCTGCTGGGGCTTCTGCTCCCTGATTCCTCCTGTTCTTGGGGGTTTGGCTCATTACAAGTGATAGAGCATTTCATTAGCTAATTGAAAGGCTTGGTGTGGTCGTTAGTGAGGGTTCTGCTCGCAATATCTTTGTTTTCCCAGATAGTGACTGAAGTGACCCTTTGATAAAACAGCTTGGAAAGCCAAAGTAGTGCAGTGGAGATGAACTGACAGCTGAAATTTGGGAATGTACTATTTTATAAGACTGCCTCTTCAGGAGTAATACTTACATAGATGCAAACATACTAATGTTCCATGACTGATCACCCTACATTGTGCTAATGCAGTGTATCCATGGAAGGGGTTGTTCCCTTTTCTTTCTCTCCCCAAAATGTGTTCATTAACAATTAGTCAGATTTGTGCTCTTTGTCATAAGCTTGACTTTAGACTATAGAAAACCACATCAGGACAATGCACTGTTAACCTTAGAAGATTTACTGTAGATATGGTATTGTAGTAGCTTTAGAAGTGCCTTTAATTGGGAGGAAACAGGTAGCAGGATTATTCTAATGCAGCTAACACCTCCCCAACTTTTTAAAACAGACTGTTGAGGGAAGTTCTTTTTCCATTCCCCACTTCCCCCTCTCCATTTCTGGAAACAACAGGCATCCAGAAGAAACAGCAGGTGTTCCTTAAGCTTGTTTGTAAGTCCCACAAGATCCTCACCTCAAGAGCACCTCAACTACTCAGCATTATATCCCTGCCATCCCTCCCCTCATTTTTTTGTAGGATGAAGTAGCTTTCAGCAGAACTCATATCTGAGCCCTGCTGGGTTCCAGAAAGGAGCACTGGCTTCTCATTGCCACTTCCACATGGGGTGCAGGTGCTGCAGTTACCGGTAGGCAGGTGCTGCAAGAAGAGCAGTAAGTTGTGCCTTCTTTTTGCAGACTGCATATCCATAGGGACAGTGCAATGAACAAGCACTGCCTGAGGGAATTACATCCAACAGCCTCGTTCTGCTTAATGCAGCAGCCTCCTCATTCTGAAACCTTTTAAAATGATGCCTCTCCCTGGATGCTGTGCCACAAAAGGACTCACAGGGAGAAAGGCAGGAGTGTGAAGAATTCCAGGAGATTTGAGAAATAGTGATGTGTCATTCTCATAGGTTAAGGCTCCTGTGAGCTGCCTTCTCTGGACAGTGAGGCTGTATTTTGTATTAAATTATTTCTGTATAAACACCAACGCTATTAGAACTGACACTGAGCCTCTATCCAGGTATTGCCTCACCAGTTTAAGGCACCAAAGGCCTTAAACAATGGACTCGGAGCTGTTCTCAGTTTTCTTAGTAGGGAAAAAAGAAAGCTGCAGGATGGGAATATGCAGTGTATTAGAGTTTTAAAAAAGGGGAGGGGATAGGATTTGGAGATCATTGTAAACCCAAACTGATCTTCAGCATAGCCTAAATCACAAAGTGGGGTTTGGCTCCCAGGCTGTTCTCTGACCTCCAAGGCTGTGCTGTGGTTGCACTGCTGGGGTTGGAGAGGGAAGCAAGGCAGAGCCAATGCAGAGGTGAACAGTGTCAGGGGAGGGGGCTTCCTTTTTTACCTTACAAACTTTCAAACCCTGTTCCTATGCAAAGAGGTTGCTGAGTGTGTGCTGTGTGCAACGTGGGCAAGCACAGGCTGTTGTGACACAATGCCAGGCGCTTCTGGGCAACTGTTTGTGAGGAAAAGACATGAATTCACCTCAATTGCTTAATTAGGCTGCAAGATGAGCTGAGCATGTTAAATGGTCCACAAACTAGTTGTGTTTATTTCCAAGCTTGCTAGAGTAGTCATCTCACTTGTTCATTATTCAAATGTTTGTTTTAGTTTGCTTTTGCCATTCCTGTTTTCCCATTAGCTTACTGCTTTCCCTGGCCTGATACTTGACATAAAGACCTCAACCTGTGTGCTTAGTGTCTTTTGGTACCAATTTTTTTTTTCTTTTAAAACGACAGTTAAAACTATAATGTCTTTTTCTATTCTTTCCTTAAAAGTATAACTACTTTGGTTTAATGGTACCAAAAATGTGTAAATAAATTACTCCACAAAAGCAGCTGGTGGAAATAAAAAGTGTTTAGGTTAGTACCCTTTGGGGGGGAAATGAGTACAATATTTAAACAGAATTGTCTTTTATAAGGAGATTTCAGACATTTTTACATTTCAGTTCTAAGATGTGTACAGATGCTGCAGAGGGTCTTTGTATTTTATATATATAGCATGGGAGAGGGTTAAAAATAATATGCCTTTATAATAAACAAAACCTGTCAAAAATCTATTTGCCAAACAGACTTAAAAAGAAATTTTATACCATTCCAAAAGGGGAGTTAGGTAGGCAGAGGCTAAGAGGGGGCACCTCCTGCAGAGAGGAAGGGAAGGGCTCCACCTTTCCCCAGACTTGAAGACAAGGTTCTGCTTCCTTGTGTGCATGGCCTTGCTGAGGAGTCTGAGCAGCTGCTGTGCCTGTGGATGCTGCTGCTTCCTCTGAGTTAAACAGCTCCATACTTTCTACAACAGGTACCAAGTGTTGATTTTGAAATATTCTCCACTCTGCACAGTTGCCTTATCAAGTCAGTAGGGACTGTTCTGGATATCTTTAATAACTTTCAAAAGCAATTTTGAGGTGTGAGTATCTATCTTACTTCTGCATTCAGAATACTGACATGCAAGTGTGTATATATATGTCTGTGTATATATATGTACACATATTTTCAAATTTTCATTTCTGTTCACCATTTAAAGCGAGATTCTGTTAAATGCCATTTTTGTGTTGCAAGAGTAGAAAAGCTACCAAGCAGCTCATCCTTTGTGTTTGTAGAAAATGTGCATTACTGCAGCTGTTCCTGGCTGAGTCATGACTTTGTACCACACAGGGGGAGCTCTGCAGCTGCTGCTGCAGCTGCTGAGCCCCAGTGCAGCAGCTGGGCTCAGTGCAGGGCTGGGACTTTGGTGGCACCTGAGCCTCCAGGGACTGCCCTGTACCTCCAGAAGTGCACTGAGAACTGTGTTTGTGTGTCTGCCCAGGCCTGCCCGTGTGCTTCATGGGTACCTGCCTGCAATACCACTCTGATCAATTAACTGCCTTGTGTTTCAATGAAAATGTAGCAAGCTGGGCAAACCTTTTGGCTTATTCTCAGATGGGAAGATATTAAAACAAAAAAAAATCTAACATGTATTTAAGCAAAGGATGAAATCTTAAATTTGCCTCTAACCAAGAGACACAAATCTGTACCTCAAATTGCTCTAGGCAGTAGGTTTCTAATGCTGTTGCTGTGATGGTTTAGAGTTCACCATTTCAACTGAAACTAAAACCTTTGTGCCTGATAATGATTTACTGAGTAAAGTAGCAGTGGCAGGAAGATTATAAAATCCTGATGCTGAGTTGTGAATGTGAAGTAAATTAGAGTCAATAAAAGTTTGTACCTTTCCACAGTGAACTGCAGGTGGTTTTCTTTCCCTTTCTCTAATAAAAAAAAAATTTGTGTGTGTGTGTTTTTTTCCAAGAATAGCATGGACACTGTGCTATAGAAAGATGATTAATAAAAATGATGTGCAAGTTATCTTATTTCTTGCTATATTCTATTATAGTGTCTGCAGTTTGCATGGTGATCAGAATTTCTCATAGCAGGGAACTTACTCAGTGTGAGAATGAAGACTACAGAGAAAAGATGTTGGCTGTGTGTTAAAATTAAGAGAAACCACGGATTTTGGTGTCTTAAAAGGGATTTAATCTTTTGAGTTCCAATTGGCTGACATACTTCTAAATGAGCAAATACATCAATTTATGTGGGGCAGAACTGACTATACTGAATGTGGTCATCTTGGCACTGACCAACTCATGTCTACTAGCAGAAGCATTTCCCTTTATGCAGGTAATACAGATACAACAGAAGGGGCTGTTAAATTATCCTTTCATACACATTAGAACAGCATTACTGCTTTATGCCCTACTCTCTGCCACCTGTATCTGTTTATATACAAATGCAAAATTCAAATACATAATGGTAAGTGGGGACAGGCACTGATAATCCTGGCAAGGGGCTGAATGCACACCTTGCAAGGAGACTTGCCCAACATAATGAATGTAGGCTACAAGGGCACCCCGCAAATGAGCAGGACCTGATGGCCCAGTTTCTGTATTGTACAGATGTTCTCAGGGTGTACCAGTCTGAAGGCAGCTCTTCCTCCTTGCTGGGCAAACCCCAGATAACCTCAGAGAATGTCAGGAATTGTGGAGAGAAGGGAAGGGCTCTGAAGGGAATTGTGGAGAGAAGGGAAGGCACTTCTGAACCTGAAGTGACATGCAGTAAATCATACTGACAATTTTCTCAGATTACATTTTAGAATGTTTTGTGCTAAAAAGGACTATAGTAATGTTCCAATAAACCAGAATTTTAGAAGAAACTATTTTTAATAAGCAGCAGCAGCCATTCGTGTGTGCTACCCGTTCCTTTAAGCACACCCAAGTTCCCCACATGATCCAACCTCTGTCAGCTGAGGCGTTTTCTCTTGCCTCCAACATCCTGCACGTGACAAACCTCCACTGCAGCCCCCAGCTTGTGCAGCTCACTCAGCCACAGCATCTGCTTGGGAGACAGGCGGTCGTTGGGGCCCTTCACCTCCACCAGCTACAAGGAAAGGGGGATGGTTAGAAGTGTGTCCCTGGGGGAACTGAAGGATCATTAGCTCCCACACATGAAGTATTTTTTACAGCTCTTATTTGCAACAAAAATAATAGAGATTTTAGCACAATGGAAGGTCCAGTGGGTGCTGAATTATTACCTCATATTTCAAAATTTAACTGTAAAAGAATGAAATTTTATATAGTAAATATCCACCAAAACAGACCAAAGCTTTGGTGAATGAAGATCTCTCATACTGCAAAATTGATTGTCTGCACCCTCACCTGTTCCAGCTGATACTGACAGCAACTTATTCAGGTGTTCTAGAGAACTAATTTCTGCTATTCAGCTATGTATCATGAACACATAACAAGTTGCCCCAACAGATGAGATGTCCTGTTGGAGCAACTTGTTATGTAGCTATTCCACTACTCTGCACAGACACAGTTGTTGTAGACTCAAATAGTCCAGATTTTGTCGAAGTGGTGCCAGAAGAACTCCTTGCTAACAGCAGTCGATGTGTGGCTGATTATAACAGGTGCTTTAGATTACGATTAATCAAAGACCTTTCCTACACCAGCCTTAGCCAGTGCTGATCTTGCTGCTCCCCACGCCCACTAAAGCGCCAGCACAGCTGCTGGAGGACCAGATAATCACCCCGTGCTCCATGGGGTGATTATTAAAAAGCCGCGGGTCTGACTCCACCGCCACAAGAATGACAATTTGTGTGGGCTGACAAGTGCAAGGTTTTACACGAGGGGAGGCAGCTGAGCGCTGGGAATTCCCGTGCTCCCCACACACCTTGAAGTGCCGGCTGTGGGAGCACCACACGAGCAGGTCGGGCAGGCCCCCCCGGCAGTGCCGCAGGTCCCTGGAAAGCCGCCGGAAAACACCGCTCAGGAACCTTCCTCCAAGGCAAGAGACCAGGCTCTGCAAGAGAAGGCTTGGGTTGGTTTTAATTTCCTGCAGAACCATTTCCCAACCCTCACAAGAATACTGTTCCAAGAATACTGCATGGCCCACCTCAGCTCTTTGTCTAGTCTCAAGAAATGTAAGTAGATGTTTTTTACATCAATTTTCCTGCTGTGCTCTCAGCTACTGTTACAGGAAAAGTGACCATATGAGAAAATTGTCAGATTACCTGTGCAGGGACTTCAGCACAATAATCCCTAATTCCAATTCCTCCCTCCCACCACTCTCCATCTGCCATGGCTCAGTGCCTCAATACAACCTGTTGAGCACACCAGGGCCATGTGCAATTGAATGTCAAGCCTAATTGGAGCGCCCATGCTGGGCAACAGTCCCTTACCTGGACTTGCTGGAGGGAAATAAAACGTCCCCAGTTAACCAGGGCTGCTGCTTTTCCCTCCTGAGTGGTCCAGACATCAGCAACCAACTCTGCCAGTGTCTCCGAGGAAGCTGTGTGAAGCTGCTGGAGTCTGGCCTCAATGACAGCCCTCCTGTTCTCATAGAAGTTGTCAGTGTATAAATCCAGGGGGGATGTCTGGATGAAAAGGTAAACACAGCTCTCAGGAACTGCCACCACAGCAGCTGTTCCCAGAATGACAATGTCCTACTTCATATTTTTCTTAACAACAAAGTCAATCAAACATTGAGCTGATTTATATTGCACATGACCACCATATAAATATTTATTAAATGGGGAAAAAATTGCATATGTTTTAATACCCAGTGCCAGTGCAACCAACACTGGCCACATCTTGGCCTCTGCTCTGTTGTTTTGAACTCTAGACAGAGGTTTCCTTTAACAAAGAATCCTGTGCATTCCCAGTGCTCTGAGCAGTAACGTTCCCGGTGGGATCTGGAATCGGAATCAAGACTGCTCAGGCACAGTGAGCAGTCTGAGGTGAAAGAACAAAGCCGTGATGAAGCCGGGGCGGATCCTTCAGCGCCCTCAGGAAGAGCCCCGGGACAGCGCTGAACACACCGGTGTAAAAAGCCCCTGCAGCAATTCAGCTTTGACGCTGCTGAGCAGGGCGGGCCGAGAGCCATTTTCAGACGCAAACGCAGAGTGCTTAGGAAACAGTCTTACACAAACGGCTGCCACACATAATCCCACATACAAAATACAGCCTAGGAATGACGGAGAGAATCAGGTGTGAGCTCAGTGTTTTTAGTGCCCGAGGATCATGAGTTTTGCTCTGCATTAATAAGGACAACAAGAAGAACTATTTGTATGAATTCCATTTCAGTTTTGTATGGCCTCTGGAGTTACAGCTGTCCCCTTCCTGTCCTACTTGTGAACCTGCTGGTTTTCAGCTCAGCCACAAGGACTTCTGCTTCAAATGGTGAAGAAAAATAAAGCCACAAGTTCACCTGGAATCACAGACCTTAGGGTGTTACAGGGAGCTGTTGGAGAGGGCTTTGTAATGTTGTTTGCTTGCTTCTTTCTTTGTCGAAAAGGAGGGATGATCCCAAAAAAAATGGTGGGGTGGGCATGGGTGCTAACAAACCTGAGTTTAAAAATAAGGCTATTGAAAAGCAACAGATTTTTTTTTTCTTTTGTTGTTTTTTCTTTTCTCTAATGGAATGTGCCATCTTCCAACGAGAGGAACTAGGCTGGGGCACAGCAGTGTTTCTCCACTGCTATCAAGGACACCTTGCCCAGCAAGCTCAGCTACAGGACACAAGCATTTAACCACACCAATCCCACCCTCTCTGACTGTGAATCCAGTCTGACACAGCAAATGGTTACTGAGGAGGCCCTTGGCAATAAACCAAATATAACAAATAATAAAAGGAAGGAAACACCAAGATCTGTCTGGAAAGTCCCTCAGAATAAAATGTTAATCTAATCACAAATAAGATTTTAACATCATTACTGAGTTTACAGCAATGGGAAAATAAATTAACTAAAGAAAGCCTTCCAAAATTACCTGATAGGAATTTCTGAACACATCAGGTATGTCATCCATGAAAATGATATCCCACATTAGAATCCCATACAGTGTAATAAACGTTGAGCCTTCCCCATGAATACCTAAAAGGCAGAGTTTAATAAAAATGGAAACATTAATTTCTACAGCAATGTCATATGAAGAGGTACTGAAGCATCACCACCCAAAGCAGAAATACACCATGTTGAGGTTCATGGCCAGCTGGTGTCAGCACACATTCCCACTGCAGCTGCAAACGCAGCTCATTCTGCCCCATTCCCCAAGCCTGCTGCTCCCAGGCCAGGGGCCTTCACTGCAGCCGTTTCCATCCCTGCCTGGCCCCCACAAAGCTTACTGGGCTCTGACAATACACAACTTTTTTAACATTAAAAAAGGATACTACATGGATGATAATAATAATAATATATACTATATTCAAAACATGACATATAGTATATAATTAGATCTTGTATAAAATATTATTCTATGTAGCTGCTCTATTTTATTGTAAATATTATCTTTTATATGTATACATATTTATATATGCAAATACACATGTGTTCATGCATGTATACCTGTGCTCCTACACATTTATATGTTCATGCACACATATAAGAATATGAAAGCAACATATCAAGGACACCAAGGAGGGCTTCTTCTAATACCTCAACACCAAAAGGAAAACTCAGGCTAACGTGGGCCTGCTGCTGAATGGAGGGGGGCCCTGGTAACAGGGGATACAGAGAGCAGGGCTCTGGAACACCTTCCTTGCATTGGTCTTCACTGCCAAGACCAGCTCTCAGGGATCGCTGACCCAGGAGACCTGGGGAAAGGAATGCTGGAAAACCTTCCCTTGGTTCAGGAAGACTGGCTTAGAGAACACCAAGGCAAGCTTGACATCCACAAGTCCATGGGCCCTGAGGGGCTGCACCCAGAGGTGCTGAGAGTGGGCAGACACCATGGTGAGGCCACTCACCATCATCTTTGGAAGGTGGTGGCCACCAGAAGAGGTGCCAGAAGAAAGCAAATGTCACCCATTCTGCAGAAAGGGAAAGGAGGACCCAGGGAAGTCCTGGCCAGTCAGCCTCACCTCACTCCCTGGAAAGGTGACAGAGTGCCTCATCCTGGGGCCATCTCTGCCCACAGGGATGACAAGAAGGTGATCATGAGTGGTCAGCATGGATTCACATCTGCTAACTAATGCCTGATGAACCTGACTGCCTTCTACAATGAAGTGCTGTGCACTGGAACAGGCTGTCAGAGAGGCTGTGGAGTCTCCCTCACTGGAGCTATTCCACAACAGTCCTGTGCCATGTGCTCTGGAATGACTCTGCCTGAGCAGGGAGGTTGGACCAGATGACCTCACTGTGAGCCCTCCCAACCCGAACCATTCAGTGGTTCTGTGATTCTGTGAGCATTTCTATATATATATGTGTACAAAGAGAGACATATATATGTATGACTATACACATGTGTATATATATGTATACGTATGCAAACACAAGGAAACACTTTTCCACTGTGAAGGTGATGAAACACTGGCACAGGCTGCCCAGAGAGGCTGTGGACTCACCCTCCCTGAGGATACTCTACAGCAGGTCATGGTCTGGGAGAGTTGGCTCTTGAGCTGAGGGTGACCCCCAGAGCCCCTTGTCAACCTCAGCCACTCTGTGATGTGTGTGTTATTAGTCTGTTAGTGCAATATATTATCTACAGTAGTATATGCAGTGTTACCCATCACACATACAGATCCCAGAACATGTATGTTATTATATACCATATATTATAGTGTATGTGCATTATACAAGCAGGATTCCTCATACATATGAGAGGGAGCATGTGTGTGTTGGGGTGTGTGCATGAAGCTGGTATGGGCATTCTGGATCACCACTAAATCACACATGGCCGCTGTGTGCTCAAAATTGTAGAGCCAAGAAGACCAATGGTGAGTGGGTGAGAGTGAGGAACTGAGTAGGGATTTCAGCACAATTCTCTCAAACTCTAAATATTGCTCCCTTCCTATTTACCTTTTTCTGATATGACCACTTTTGCTGCAACAATATTACCAATGAAATAAAACTATATTAAAATATATATTTTATAGAAAGGTACAAATGTTATCTTTAAAAATAACTTGCCTACCTTTTTTGCTTTTTTCCTGTAAAACAGACCTATATATTCTTACTAGATGATGGCTTTTCATAGCTCCTAAGTTGTAAGAGTGCATTAAAAAATACTAATAGAGCCTTTTCAAAAATTCCTGCAGTGTTGTGCTATTGGTATATATTGTTTTCATGGACATCTAGTACTAAGAATTAGTGGAGGTTTACATTTCCTTAGTGACACTCCCTTAAATGATAATACTAGCACTTTAACCTAAATTGTTTTACCCTTAGCTGTTCAATGGTAAGGAAGGCAAAGTAAGTGATTTTCTGTGTAGACGAAGAAAAAACACTGGGGTTTTTCCTACCACATTTCAAAACCACCTTTAGTAAATGAAAGCAGCAAATCATTAAAGCAGATCAGGCTGAAAATATATGTTAGAGCACTTTGGTAAGGAAGTGATGTATTAGAGGTGTTTGGGAAGGAAACAGAATCAGCCTAAAATTTGGTCTAAGGAACTCAGCTAAAACTGGTCTATTAACTAAACTGATTAGTAAATAGTTTCTTCGCTTACTCTCACAGTTATTTTACTGCAAAATATCCCCAAACCAACAGTACTGTTACCCTGATCGAAACCATTCTTCCTGTAATGAGTTAATGCCAGCTCCTCAACTGAGCACATGACTGTGGATACACTGCAGTCTTGGCCTCCTTCTCCATCACCAATATCCTCCATGAGAAACACAGATTTTCCCATTCCCGTCTGAGGACACATCTTTCCACTGATTGTAACCTGAACATATTAAAAACATTTGGTTACTTTCCAGCATCACATTTAAAAGGCTTTAGCCCAAAATTCCTTTTTCAGTTTGCTTAAAATCAGAACTAGATTTGTTTCCAAAAATCAACTGAATAAAATTTAACCTGTCATTCCTGTGAAATCATCCTCTTTAGCTTTTATAAACCGGCACATTTTTAAGAAAACAAATGTCTAGCAAAAATTCTGGGCAGATGGGAAGGTAGCCTTTCTATATGCAGGACCAGGAGCAGAAACACAGAAAAGTGAGGAGACAGACTCTGGGCTGAGACAAAGAAGGGCTGCAGGGAGACATGAGGTGAGGAGGTTGAGAGAGGAAGTGAGGCTCTGCTTTGATTTTGCCCAGACAGAATTATCTTTACAATGGTATGGAAAAGACAGATTTTTAAAAAATCTATTCTGTTATGATGCAAGTGCCCCACACTGAATATTTGCATAACACATATTTAGAGTGCATAACTTCCAAAGGTTCCTAAAAGATCAGTGGCTTTTTTTTAGCCATTAATCTAATGCTGACAACATGCTAAGGTTACTATTACTTTTTCAGCACACAGAATGCTTGGCCTGCAGCCACCAGAGGCAATGCACTGATCAGACTCTTCAGCCAGAAAGGCTATGGCTTTACCGATAAATTAGTGGAATTTATGGCTGATCACTTCCATAAAAAATATAAAGCAATGAAAATTAGATCAGTGTACAGCTGACTAACTTCAGGTAAGAAGCTGACCAATGTAGAAGTATTTGATTACAAGAGGCTTTTGTTTTAGAAACACATTTGTATTCCTTTTCCTGCACCATGTCAGTCAGAGGCTGGTGCACAGCATGTAACAAGTCTCCTAGATTACTTTTCCTTGTCTGAAGTAAAAAGAGCTCAAGAGTTGCTGCTCCCTTGCTTACATGAGTCACATCCTGCACGGTGAGGATGGGCAGGTCCTGCAGCAGGCCCTGGAACTGCTTGCAGCTGGGGGAGTCCCTGATGCGCAGGGCGCGCTGGCACAGGGACAGACGGTGCCCGGTGCGCACGGCCGGGTCTGCCAGCCCCCTCCGGATGCAGCCAATGGCCTGGCAAACAGCAAGGGGACAAACAACGATTGACTGACACCTCTGCACACCTCTCTGCACAAGAGCAACTGATTTAAGCACAAACACGTGAGTGTAAGAACCAGTGTACAGGACAGGGCCACCTCACTAATTGAGTGGTGAAGTTCTAACCAATGAGTAACAATTTGCACAAGGAGGCTTCTGGACTCAAATTTATCCTAGTACAGTAAAAAAGTACAGTACAGTACAATAAAAAAAAAATCCCTCTCAATTTCTACTGATTAAGGAAGTGGATTCATTTTCTTAGTTGAAACTGGTGTCTGACCTTAGGATTCCTAACAAAATCTGCATTTTTAGGAGACTCTACTCCACTGTTCTTGCCATAAGAAATACTTCAAAAAAATGTTTTCAGACAATGTCTGTAGTGTTTCCAGCTTTCCAGCAGCAGTTTTGAAGATACCTTCTTAGTGTTTTTCAAGTGCTGATGTAAATTCAGAGCCAGCCGATCCCACCATCTCCCTCTGCTGTCAGCACAGTACACATCCTGGGCCAGGAGGTTCTGCAGCTGCTGCACTGCTTCCTGTAGCAATGGGATTGTACCTTTATTAATTGGGTTACAAAACCAAGTTCAAGTGAGCTTGTCACTTTCCCTTCTAATTAATGAATAGTACAGAAACTTTCTCTCTGGACAATCCAAACCTACTTTTTACTCCCCTACCCAATATACCCATTTCAAATCCATATGTGTATCTTAAAAACTCTAGAATAGAGATATTTTTATGTAAACTTAAAGGTTAGCTGCCAAAAATACAGCATTTTTATCATTTCTGTATCCCTTATTGTATATGAAAAATATCTTAAGTATTACTTGTTGCTTTGTTGCTGAGGTGAAGTTATTTTTCAAAATAATCTGATTAACTTTAACGTGTAAGTCAGAGGCCTTTGGAGATGTTAATTCCTTAGGAAGAGGCAGGGATTTCTGGAAGACTTCTCTTTCAAGATTTTTCTTATTTAAAAACAATATCCAAATCTAGTGAAACACAGGTATCTTTAAATAATGAAACAAGCATATCTCAGCAATAGTTTTATGGTGTATTACATATGGTAAATCTTCAAAGCATAAGCAGAAATCAAAACAATTTAAAACTTTCTAAAGCAGCAGAAAAAAGGGGCACTTTTCCCTTAAAAGTTAACTTGTTACTAGAACTGTAGCAAGTCCTGGCAAACATATTACCAGCATTTTCCAGACACTTTAGAAATGTAAATTCATGTAAAAAAATTAAGCACTTATTTCTATTCCCCTCACCACTTTACCTTATACTTGTGAAGTCTCTGCAGAATTTCAACTCCTTGAGAAAGGATTCTTGTGTACACCCAGCCAACTGTGAAACGTCGCAGGTAATCAGGTAAAATTCTGTGATAGCTGAAAAATAAGAGCAGTTCAGATCAATTTAATGATGTCAATTTTACTAAGAATACTTACACCTAAAGCATTTACCAAACTAAATGCCTTATATATCCAAACTGATCTGAAATAAGTATCCCAGCTGCAAAGTCAAGAACCCAAAGGTAAGGCAATAGTTTGGCTTAGGGAGCAGGTGCAAGCTGCACTTGCACAGCTTATTTCAATATCAACACCAGCAGAATTATCAGTAAGTTTTAAAACAGATGCAAAACAGTAACTTACTACATCATATTTTGTTACCACTCATTCTCATAAGTCAGCAGTTCCACTTCAGAAACAAAGCTGAACAAAAGAAAAAGTCTCGAATAGGAATTTCCTGCCATAAAAGAAGACCAACATCTTTTCAGTAGGCACCTCTGTATTTCAGGACAAAGTCTTTCAAATTTATTTTTAAAATCAAAATAGATTTTTCCACTGTCTTCAGTGTAAAATGGAACAGACCTCCAAATGACCCCCTATGAATATTATTTTAAATCAGTTGCCATGGAATTGAATATAATGCCAAATATAAGGCTTTAATTTGTGGTGTATCATTAAAAAACCTCAAAATAATTAAAAGAAAAACTGATCAAGAACATTTAAAACCCAATAAATGTTATTTCAGTTCTCAGATATTCAGTAACATTTCCTGAGCAACGCCCACTTGGAAATCTAAAGACATTAATAACCCAGCATGTTTTCCCATAACATTTGCAACATCTTTTGTTCACAGTCAATTTTAATTTCTGCTTATTGCCATTTGTTTGAAAGCCATTAAAAAAAAATAAAAAAACAAAACCAAACCAAACCAAACCAAAACAAACCACCAAAACCAAAAAACTATGACAAGGGAAAAATAAGAAAATAAGGCTCTTGTTCTCCTGTACTGGCACATAGGACAGAACTGTTTTACTGCTATATCCATGCCTACCAACTCTTTCCCAAGATTTTATAAAAAAGGTCTTTTCACATTGTAACTTAAAAGCTAAACAATCAGGAAGTTCCAAGCTTTCAAGAGCACTAAAGTCTCTTGCTTTATCAGGTATAAATAACATCCCTAGCTGATAAGCCTCTCTCCAAAGGAACAGTATCCAAGGTAATATAATACATTTAACAGTTTCCCATTCAGTACCTCAAAGAGGGGTGATTCTTCAGTTCGCTCCAGGTTTCTTTAGCACACAAATAGAGATTATTAGCTTCTTCCCAGTTCCCATTTAGCATTGCAGTGGCTATATTATTTGACAGATGAACAGCAGTTGCATACCTGTGGTAAAAACCACAACTTTACCACACTTGAAAAGCATCTACAGTTGAAAGAAATAAATTCTTTCCCCTCCAGTCTCTAAAGACATTGAACCATGCAGCTATCTTTATTCTTAATCTTGTAGGATTAGCAGAGTTTAAACTAGCAGGGCACATAATGTTTAAATTTACTTAACACTAGAGAATATAATTTTTATTTAGCTCAGAATCAGCATAGCAAATGAAGAAACAGCTTTCATCACATTATCATGAAGCAAATAAATAAGCTATTTTGTTTCAAAATGCAAGCCACTGTGAATTACAACTCCTACCTTGACAGAAAAATGTACTTAAAATAATTGCAAAATTGACACTTCTAAATATTTACATCTGGAGTACTACATCTGAGTTCTTATTTGCCTGCACAAATGCTGCAGTAAAGCTCTTTCAGAAATGAACAGATTTCCAAGCTGCCAAAGCTCTCCCTACCTGATGAGATCCTCTCTGTCCTGGAAGACCTGTGTTTTCCTGTTTACTGTGTAACTGGGGAATACCATATGCCCCATGTTTGCCCTAAGGACTGTGGAGAGCAGGCCTTGACCAGCACTGCCAGCTTCTTCCTCCTCCAGCGACTCAGGCAGTGAAAACAGCAGCAGGATTCGGGAAAAGACAGCCCGAGCACCTTTGCAGACCCTGACACATTTTCCAGCCAGGTCTTTCACCCTGGAAGGACAAATAAAATATTATAACATGGTTTTTACCATGACTTGTAAAAACTAAAACATACTGAATGAAGTATGAGAATAACTTTTTTCCAAGCCAATTAATGCATAAACTTGATTTTCCTTGAAAGAAGCAGAGAGACTATGCAGTTTAGTATTTACCCTTCTCTTTGACTCACTGTGAATTGAAATGTAATGCCGCCCTTTTTATTAATAAATTTACTAAATACAGTCCTCTCTTGAAAAGGCATCTAGATTTCAGTCATTTGAAGCACAACTTCCATTCACCTGCAAAATTTACCTGTAAACATTTACCTTTTTAAAATCACTGTCCCGATACCAGCCTGACTCCTGCTGAAGATCGAACGCTGCTTTGACAACTTCAGAAGATCATCCACAAGTTGCTGTTTCTGACCATTTGGGTTTGGCAAGTGAAAGATTTTTGCCAGTGTTTTTAGCTCAGGGGCTGAAAGCAAATCCAGCCCTTCATACAGGTCTTCCAATTCAGATTCTAAAAGTAAAATTATCCACATATATTCATTGTGTTGTATTATTGTGTCAAGCAACAGCTCACAGTACATGCATACAACCTAATACTAATATAATGATTTAGGTTTGATGCCCGAAAGGTGGGCTGGAAATAAAACCCCATAGACTGGTGTCTGTAGGGCAGGTATTTTGTTTATTGCAGCACTGCAGGTGAAGGGGATTTCTCCACCTAACTCACCCACCTTTGCCAAGTGCTGTGGTATGTTTATGCAGTAAGTGTTGCTTAGTGTAACTCTGCCACTGTAACATCATTACACAGATGCCAGAACTAATTTACATGGTATGATCTGAGTGTTATTAGACAGTTCTTTTGCACTGTGCCTGCACCTCCCTGATTCAGGGCTCGTCAGGGGTCTTTGATGAAGGCTTCCAAAGTCTTCTTCAGTCCTCTGAAGTTTTCAACTTTGTTTTTGGAGCATGCACAGTTACTGTGTTCCTCGGTCTGTCTGGTCCTAACCTGCCTAAATTCTTTATTTTGTGGCTAATTGGCTTTACATGTACCAATTTCTCATTAACTGTACTTACCTATCTCTAAAGCTATCCACCTTCTTTTATGTCTATTCAGCATTAAGCAACTAGTTAACCATATGCCCCATTACATTGTATAGAAAGTTATTTGTATCAGGTTATATAGGTATAAAAGTATTGATTAGGTTATATAGGTATAAAAGTTACGGTTCAGCTTATATTCATATCAGGTTATATAGATACATAAAAAAGTCATGATTTAGGTTATACTGATATCAGTTTATGTATCCATATCAGAATGTACTGATGTCTTATAACTCAAGCTATATAAGCACCTTGTAACTTTGACCTAAGTTATATAGGCATCAGGTTCTTAAAAAATGTATTAACAATGCTATCTGGTTCACCCTGAAATTCTTCTGCACCTTCTTCTGGACCTTTTCACAGGTCTGCTTTGAAGGAAGGGAATAACTAGAAAAAGAACACACCTTACAACTTCAAAACAACTGCAAAGATTAAAAATTCTTTTGAGTTTTAAAAAAAATGCTGTTCAGAAAACCTGATGTTCTCTATTATCTAATCTGCACTATTTGTATTTTCACAAGACTACTCATCTACCTGAAGCCTTTATTCTGCTCCTCTATTCTGTTCCCAAGGCACAAACAAGCATGTACTGCATTGATCTCTAACATGACACAACTTCAGATTTTATTTGTAGCATTTTAAAGGTTTATTAATGCTGGCCTTACCTGTTTGTAGGAATCTGGCTTCAGCCAGTTCTTCAATTATTGGTGACAAATCCACACTTATCTCCCCATACTCTATTTTGTTCACCTTTAACCAGTTCAGCTTGCGTTGAAAAAGTCTTACATACAACTTCTGCCCACCAACTGTAAATTTTATTTAAAGAAGGGAAAGACAAAAAGAGGAGTAAATTCTAAACACAGTACTAAGCACCACATCATCACATTAACCAGAAAAATTACTTTGATGCAGGTACTCTCTAAAACACATTTTACATCTCCCCGTGTTCTACAAGCAGACTTGGTAAAATACCAGAATTACCTTTCCAAACAATTAATAAATTCATTAGGATCTTTAAGTTTTGTAGGTGGAAAAGTATTACAACATGTTTTGTAGGTAATGTACATTACTAAAATGCCTTTTGACATGCTTACCCTTCAAGAAATATTTAGTTTTATAGAAAAAGAGAACTTCATTTTTCAACCCTGCATTTTGTGTTGTTAAATAGGTCTTTTTGCTTTGTTAAACAGTCATTCAATGATCAAATATTTCATGCTAGAGAACAAAAGAAGCTGCAGTCTGACAGAATAATTCCATAATCACGGAATATCTCTCTGTGCAGCATTCTTCAGGTTCTTATTTTTCCAAAGATAAGCCAAATTATACTAATACATCTACTGAAAGAAAACAATGAGAAAAAAACTCCTATTCATTTGTTTTTTATCAGGAAAGTATTCTTTTAAAGTACCTTTTAAAAAGGCTTTTTAAGTGCTAACAATGCCAAAATTCAACAAAATAGCTTATTAAATTTTAGCTGAAAATAGTCTAGCTATTATCACTACATTCAACAACCTTTTGAATATTTAAATCAAGCCCCATTAACTTCTATTTTTTACCACTGTCTGCTACTGCTTAACTGAAAATGATCACTAATAAAAAACCACTGAAACACTACCAACCTAGACATACTTAAGAAATGGCAGATAAACATTAAATGTTTATTTAACAATTCTCCTGTCCTTATAAGACTTTTTCAACCTTTTCTTTAATAGAATCTTTCCAGGATCAGTTCACTGGAAGAACTACATTCAGACATATAACTTGTCATTTTCTCTGTGGGGTTATAACTCCTTTAAAGTCTGTCCCCAGTTTTTATCATTCTGGAGAAAGGAAAAAGGTTAACACACAGGCATTCTTTCTCCAGGCCATGGAACTGACCAAACTAGGGCTGCAATAATAATTTCATAATAAGCTTCATAAACTTACACTGAGTTAGAGACAACCCACTGAGGAATGGCAGACATTTCAGCAGAAAATAATTAAATACTGGAAAGTATCCATATTCAAGCAACTTCATAGTACTAAGCATATGTGTGTGGGCTTTTTTGTGTTATGATAACTGAAAGATAACGCTAGGGTAGAAACTTCTCATGTGGGACACATAACTCATCTACCTGAACTTTTAAAGTATCCTGCCTGGTATTTCTTGAAGGCAATGGCATCCATCTGCCAGCTGTCCAGGATTTGTTATCTACTGACTTAGTGCTATCCTCTCACTTCTTACAGCTCAACTGCTTCATCTTTCCTACCCTGCAAAGAGAGACTGTTTCATCCATGACCCTCACATCCAGTGCAGACATGGATTTATCAGCACCACTTTGCAATAATTCTTTCTGTATTCCCAACTCACACTACTGAAAGAGAAACAAGAAGCTCTTTTATCTAACAGAAGAAGCTCCTGTTACCGATCAGTGTTGTTCATGTCCAGGGAACAGAGTGTGGAAATGGGGGAGGTGTATCCTGAACATCTCTTTTAGTGTCTGTCAAAGTAGCCAACGCCAGCATACACTACTGGCCTAACTGTGAGTTTATTCCTGGATCTTTGGATGCAAATGATGTGCATCTACTGCTTGCCTCAGAGAGCCAGTAACGAGACTTCTGTTGCTTTCTTTCTTTATATATTCCCTTTTAACTACCACAAGACAAACAAGGCATTACCAAACTCCAAGATGTCCCTACTGTAATATTCTTATGGTCTGGAGTGCACCAATGGGCTCTGCCGACCACCCGAGGTTTGGCTGCTTGTGTCCATGGCCAGCTGAGATGCATTAGGATGCAAGCCAGGCTGCTGGGAGGGCTGAGTGAGGTTGTGTCCCCCCATTCTCTCAGGAGCTGTACCTAACTACATTAGCAGAGTTAATTTTTAAAAAGCCACTGAGAAGAAGGAGCTTCTTCCCTTAAAAAATACATCAAGTTACATGGTCAATTGATATAGTACTTCTCATATAAAACTATGTAAGAATGTTCCACTACATGAGGGAACGTGGAAATGTATTTAAAATAAAAAGATACCTGATAATTTGTAGAATTTGGTTATAATGTTCAAATCTTGTTCATTAAATAGTCTGACATCATCTTCATTCTGCAATACTGCTCGCAGGACTACTAAAAAATTCTGGAGGTAGTATGGGTGACCAGGAGAGTTGGGCACAGAGAGGACCTCGTCTATTTTGTCTAGAATGTCACCAGTGGAATCCTGAGATTCTGTCTTTTCCACAATTTCTAATAAAGTATGGTTCATGTCATTCTTAAAATCTTCAAGAACTTCCACAGGAAGTACCTCTGCATCATCCCTGCTAAAGCAATTTTCTGTCCCACGGTTCACTTCTGTCTTTGAAGGAGTAACCTCACTGTGAGGCTGAGTCTCAATTTCCAAATTACTGGTCAGCTCTGCTGAAGTATGGGTGGCTAGAGATGTTCCAAATTTATCAGGACTAAGTATCCCACCTTCAGAGCTGCTTTCTGCTTTGGTGCTCCTTGTACCAGATGGGAACCTTTTGTCATTAATGTTATCAGGCGGTAACTGTACTTGAACTATATCCATAAGGTCTTCTTGATTACATTTGTTTATTTTGTTTTCAAATTCAGATTCCCTCTTTGAAAAATTTTGTTCCTGGTGCTCTCTTTGAGAAGGCTGATTTTCTTTCTGAGAACTCTGCCCAGCATCAATCTCATCACCATCATCATCATCAGGTGCTGCAGCACTTCCACAGGTACTGTGAAGAGCTGGAGGTGAAAAGTTGATCTCTTCGTACAAGACCTGTTTTCCTCCCTGCAGGCAGCGTCTTCTGGACAGTTTGGCAGACAAGCTTCCCAAGGAGACTGTTCTAACTGTTCGAGCCTGGGATTCACTGTTGACATTAAAGACTGAACCACTATTGCTAAAATAAGGACTAGTCTGTTGTGCTGCACTCCCTCCTGCTTTCAATAAATTACTTTTGGAAGGACTTGTTTCTAGATTTAAGAGGTTTTTTGAAAAATACGAGCTGGAATTATTGCTCAGATTTTCAGCTGGGGGACTCTTATTCCTAAAAGAATTCAGTGTAGCATCAATAGCACCAATCTCACCACGGTTTCTCTGACATGCTTCATCTATGTGCTTATTTATTCCATATCTTGGCACCAATTGCCCACACATGGGACAGCTAACTTTGGTAGGGGGAACATTGTTAAAAAAGGAAGTAATAGAGGATGATGCTGAAGGTGTAGATGGTGTTCCTGTAACTTCTACTTTTTTTGTTGCTTCTTTTTTCTTCTTATTTTTACCGAGTGACAAACTTATTTGGGATCTTTTGATTCCTGAAGATCTAGATTCTGCCATTACAAAGCTTCGCAGCGATTACATGGTACAGACAACTCCATTCAGGCCATATTTCTTTATTCTGTAATACTTAAAAGACTTTCCTTGACTTTTCCATCTGTAATCCTCTGACATGCCTTGAAAAAAAAAAAAAACAACACAGAATGAGTGGTCTTCTAAGGTACCAGATGCAACCAAGATGAACAGAAGAGAGGCAGAGAAGTAATCTGTAACTTACAATGCTACTATCCTTTAGCTTAGGCAGGGAAGCACACCACAGGCAAACTGAGCACTGCAGCTGCCTTTAGATGGCTAAGTAATGGAAAAGTAATCTCAAGTTTGCATTTACATCAGCAAGTGAACCTGGAATTCAAATAGGCAAGTCCTCTAATTTTCACAGAATAGTCAGAGATGAAAGGCATCTCTGGAGATCATCCAGTCCAACCCCTCTGCCCAAGCAGGGTCACCTGGAACAGATGACACAGGAACGCATCCAGGTGGGTTTGGAATGTCTCCGGAGAGGGAGACTCCATGACCACCCCGTGCAGCTTTCCCAGGGCTCTGCCACCCTCAGTGTGAAGTTCTTCCTTACGCTGAGGTGAAACTTCTTGTGTTTTAGTTTATAGCCATTGCTCCTCATTCTGTCGCTGGGAACATTTTATCACTGTCTTGTTTGCTACTGACAGACTATTTTCGGTGCCAAGCACCCGTTTCCAGAGCACTCTCCGGGCTGCCCTGCAGCCCTCACTCTCACGGCTGCCGCGCCTGCCCGAGCCCATGGTGCGCTCGGGCCGAACTCCGCCAGGGCCGGGGCTCAGGAGCAGCCGGCGGCTCCACACCGCTCTCCAGGTGATCTGGATGGCAGGGCCCAGGCTCCCGAGGGGCTCTCGGGGCTGCCATCCTGACGTGCCCGCCCCGCTGCCGCCACCGCCCCTCCCCGCGCTGAGACCCCCTCGGCCGCCGTGCCCCCACACGGCGGGCCCCAGCCAGAGCCTTCCACAGCCCGCCCGGCCCGGCGCGGGCCTTCTGCCCTTCCCCACGCACCGGCACCGCAGCCGCGCGTCGTTCCCGGCGCCGTGCGGGGCCAGGCCGCGCCCTGAGGGCCGGGCCGGGGCCGCCGCTCCGCCCGCCGCCAGGCCTGAGCAATGCAGCGCCGATGGCGAGCACGGCCCTCTGCGCGCTCCCTCACGCAGAGCGAGGTCTGTTGCAAACGCCCTCCGCAGATTTAAAATTTCCTTTTACGACAACGTGTGGAAAACAGCTGAGGTCCACAGGAGCAGCAACTAGAGGTTTGTGGTTGGTGAGTTTTTTGGGTCTTTTTTTTTGGTTTTTGTTCGGACAAGAGCAAATAGTGAAATATTTTCACCCTGAGATTTATTGTTTGTATGGAGTCTGAAAACGGTGCTGGTATGGGAGATTATTGCTCTGAGCGGTAAAAATAAGCATGAAGAGAAGGGACTTCATCCCTGCCTATCAGTGTATGCAGGGAGCTGCAGAGCAGGACCAGGCTCTGCTCCGTGCTGCCCAGCAATGGCACGAGGCAAAGGGCAGAAACTGAGACACACAAGCTCCACCTGAGCGTGAGGAAGAACTTCTTTAATGTGCAGGTGACTGAGCACTGGATCAGGCTGCCCAGAGAGGTTGGAGTGTGTGGAGCTCTCTCACTGGAGCTATTCCACAACAATCCTGTGCCTTGTGCTCTGGGATGATCCTGCTTGAGCAGGAGACTGGACCAGATGACCCCACTGAGGTCCCTTCCAACCCGAACCATTCTTGGACTCAGAAGTTAAAAATTTCCTGCCTCTGGGTTACCACAGGCTTAAAAATCTTTTGTGTCCTCCCTCTTTGCCAATCACAATTTCAGAGTATAATTTCTACAGTTTAAATGCCTGGATACATCCTCAGTTTTTCAATAAATGCAGTTCCTCCTGCTATAGATCCAGAGCTATTATAACAGCAGATACAAAGCTCTGGGCTATAGATTAAAGAGACTGTGCAGTCACAGCACATGGCAAGTATTTTACACCGATATATATCTGCCCACACCAGGAATCTTTCTTTTTAGAATAAATCAGAGTTCTGTGGTAGAAAATAAGAGTAAAATCTACAGAAAACTGTCTGAACATCACCTTAGAAGTTCACAAAAAGTATTTTAAAGATCCACAGAGAATAAAACCTACTCAAATTTGGAAGAAAATTTTAATATATACAAGATGTATATATGTATGTATAAAAAAGGTAAATTACAACTTCAGTTTATGAACAGAGATTGCTTTCTCCTTCTTCTGTTTCTTCTTTAATTTGCTGGCATCTTTTATTTGCATTCTCACTTGATCTTGTAGCTGAGAAAAGAAGGCCTGGGATGATTTCAAGGCCTTGTCTTTACCTTCATCCTGTCATTGGACAAAACATTTGTTATAACCAAGAAATGTACAAACACTACCATTATATTACTTACTAGTTACTCAAGCGTAATGGTATTTCACTTAAAAAAAGATCTGGTAAGTGATTTTCAAAGGATATTGTTCACCACATTTTTATTCCACTCCTGCTATCTAAAGAAATAAATATTACATTATCTTCCTAAGTAGCAATTAGCCTGATAAGTAAGAGCAGGCATCAAGAACAGACCCTTGCACATCATGAACTACAACAGGGTATCTGTATTTTGTGTTCTACTTGCATTCTGAAAAAGTAAGTACAAACATCTGGAAGCAATGAAGTTATTTTTCCTATTAGTTTCTCATACTTCAAAATTTCAGAGATTTTTAGAATTTAATTTAAAAGGCATCATAAGTGGCACGAGTTTACCATTTTATAGCATGCAAAACAACATCAGTCTGATGAGATTATAGGGAAGGCTCCATAAAAAGGGCAAAGTTAAACAGGAATATTGTATTACAAAACAGTTTAAGTTACCCAAAGGTTATAAAGAACATAGAAACTTCAATGTGCATTCAAGGAGTCCCACTTGATGAAGTGGAATGGCTTAAATGCAGGAAATAAAAGAAAATGTCTTAGTATTTGCAGAACATCACTTTGTGAAGTTCAAAATAAATAGAAAAGTAGCACCTCACACAAAATCATTTCTGCCTGATGAACATGCTTTTATATAGAGTAATTGTATCATACAGCTTTTTCACGTTTTTCCAACCTTATACTTGTAATTCTTTGGGAAAAACTTTCCTTTTCTCTCTACAGAAAAATTATCTGTCCTTGGGATTTTAGTCTTACCTTGAGCAGAGATGCTTTGCCTTCTTTGGTAAGCCTTTTTAATTTTGCTGCAGCAGCTTTTTTGCTAAGTTTTGTGCCTTGTTCTGGTTTCATCTTTTCAAGAAGCTTTTGACGTTTCTCCTTTTCTCTTCGCTTCATACGTTTACGGAGCTTTTTCCTTCTAAGTTCTCGTTTTTTGTCTGTGGGAGTCTTTTCTGCATCTGTTTTTACATCACCAGCTTTGTTCTTTTCCTAAATAGATCCATAACAGTGCAAAAGACAAGACTCACTTCACAGAACTCAAATCTTTCCATTATTTCAAATGACAGCTCAGGATAAGGCAAAGGCCAAAAACTGACAAAAGCTGGGAATGAGATTTGTACAACTGATCCAGGACATGCTAATTGCTCTGCCCTAGTGTTGTTTAGCTTTCCCCGTCTCAATACCCATATAAATGCTGGAACAACAATGACCAGCACGTAACAGTTAAGATCAAAACCAAAGCATAGTATTAGGGCCTACTGGAGCCAAATAAAATTTACTCTTTCCCCAGTTAGGAAAAAAACAAAATCAAAAAAAATAAACCACCTCAGCCCTCCAAACCTCCCAACAACCACCAATGCTAAAATTCTACGCCAAAAAAGTCCGCAAGGTGTGGAACCACCCACCAGGATGGGAAGGGCAGAATTCCCACTGATCTGACAGACAGTACATCCTTCTATAGCCCCTTATGCTATTTTATATTTACCTTGATCTCCTCTGGTGCTAAGAGAGCAGCATCACTAACAGCAACTGGTGCTACTTCTTCCATACTTATAGCTGGAAGGTTTGAAACGATTTTAACTTCTGGCACCGCCTAGAAATAGGGAGACACATTTGGGACTGAGCACGGCATCTCAGCAGCTGGCAGACAACTGAATATCACAAGTAGTTGGGCTTGTTTAGAGGCAATCACAGTGCACTTAATATGAAATAAGAATTAGCTCAGTAAACACCAATGTTTACTTTGCTTTCCATTTCTGGAATATATTTTAAAGTATCCAGTTAAAAAAAAAAAAAGGGAGAAAGCCCCCAACTTTATGAAACTTATGCACTTACTGGTTTGGGTGTGAAGTGGAAATTACAAAGTGCATCCAGCTTCTGGAAGAGTGAATCCATCATTTCCTGAATTTCTTTGTGTTCAGGATTTTCTTCCTCTTCAGTCTTTTGCTGCATTAAAAATGCAATGTAACTGTAACACCATTCATAAGGCTATTTTACTTTAGCAAGACTGGTAACAACACAACTTACAATTCAGAGCCCTTTCACTGGTGAACATTCAGAGAAAGGCTAAATTACTTCCACTTGGAAAGTGTATAAATGAACACACAAGGGTACACGGTGTGAACTTAAAACCCAAAGGAAAGGCATTCTTCATGTTACCTGGTGAAGTTTCATGTATTCTTGCTCGTAGATTTCGGCAAGACTCAGCTTACTCTTTTCATGATCCAAACTGATCCGCTTCTTGTACTCAAAAGCTTCCTCTTTGGGTTTTTCTTTTGGTACTACGTCATCCCATGCCTGAGAAAGTCATAAAGTAATGACCAATTGCAACTACAGTAAAGTACCAGCTACATCTTATTTAGAACATTTTTCAGTTATTCATCTGGCACATTAACTAGTTTATGCATGTAGCTTCCCAGGACTCATCAAGTTTTGCACTTTTATTTAAAAAAAAAAAAAAAAGTAATAAAAGTTATAGCTCTACTTGTGTCCTTGGTTTTAGTGAATGAAGGCAACAACTATAACAAGTTACAAACTCTTCCCTGGCTTTTTAAATTCAATGAACAGTAAGGCTCAACAAGCTGTGAGATACAAATTTTCTGTCAGTGGCTTTGAAGCAAACAACTGAGTTTGGTCAGTGTGAGAGAGCTCAGAGCACTAGTCATGGTAACAGCCAATACTTACAGGCTAGCTTTATATTCCAAATAAACTCCTTACAGTTTTATCTGCACACAGTCTATTCTGAAGTGCACCAAAACTTGGCGTATAACAGGGATATAAAAATAGGGGTCCTTAGAAATGTAAAGGCACATTCATCAAGACAAAAGAACAACCAGTTGCAGAAATTAAGATAATTTTACATCTAACATTGGAAATTATTCCAACTTATCCTTGGAATGTGCCCTGTGATTCAAGTCTATGAACGATGTAAGGAGGAACAGGTAAGATAATACTAACCTCATCCAATATTCTCTGTTTAATGAGATCTTCAAGCTGAAAAGTAGTTTCTTCTGTGATCACAGGTGCTGAAAGAAAAAGGCAAAGAATTTTAAGATTAATGTTTCTCCAGCAAGAAATAGATCTTGTTCTATAAAGAATAAACTACAGAAAAAGAAAGTAAAGCCTTCACAAAAATGTAGCAATTGAAGGTGAAGTAAGTAAATATAAGTAAAAGTAAGTCACATTATGTAAGGCTGATAAATTATTAGGTCTGCCACCAAAGTTATGAACTTGCAGGTAAATTAAAAACTAACAAAAAGAAATTATAGTTTCCACTGTGAAAATGCAATGTGAAACAACCTCAAAATCACATCAAGAAGTTTAGCCTGGTCTCCTGTTACTCTGCTCTTGAGTCACAGGTGTTTTCAGCAAGGTCAAAGGGCAGAACACCCATCATGGTCTGGAAGATGCTGTGAGCAAAGCACTGTCCCTCTCCTTACCCATTCGGACTGCATGGTCAAAAAGCACTGTTTCTTCCAACAGGCTGTTCTCAGGGCGTTTCTGTCCAGTCACTTCTCCTTTAAGCTGCCACGGTTTCTCTTCTAACAATGCTTCTTCCAAGCTTTTTATTTTTTTGCTCATCTGGAAAACACAATTTCCTAGGAAATTTAAAAGAGAGCTCATTCCTAAACTCGCAGCAAGAAATTAATATTTATTTCAGGTACATGAGGGAATATATGACTGCAGATGTATCTATGTAGATAAACCACACGTCTTCCTTAAATTTCAAATACCTTCTTTGTATTTGCTGGAGTCTGAACAAATGAAACAACCATTAAAAAAAAAATTATTTGCCACTGTTTTGAAGTATTAGCCAAATAAAATATGAACAAAACCCAAAGAAAACCAAACCACAATTACCTTTTCCTGTCTCTTCTCAAATGATGACTTTATTTCACTGGGACTGATGCCCTTCTCTAATTGCCCTTCAGTTACATCTTCTGTTTCACTGTCATCTGGCAAATTGAAAGTTACTTTTTTAGAAGCTTCTTTACTTCTCATGTGCTCCATCATTTCATCCATATCCTCAAACCTGTAACAATAACATTTAATATAAAAGTTGAGAAGCCTTTATAGTTTTTCACATGAAGATATTTCACCCCTTAAATGTTTACCTGTTACAAGTAACTTACAGTTTACAACAGGTTTCAAGGATCCCCCTAAAGGTAGAGGACACTAGGGAAACTTCGGGGTAATAAAAATAACGTCGAACAACTCTTAAATGCTTTATTCAAATAAAGATCAAGAGACAGTATTTTAAAAAATTAAGTTGACAACACAAACCATGAACATACAACCGTTAACTGAGAATGGCAAACTATGACCAGAGTGAGCGTGGCATTCTCAGTATTTTCTGCTTTACTTCTGTGTAAAATGATGAGAACATTTTACTTACTCAGACATACTTCCTTCATTTTGCTCTTCAATGGCACTGTCTGCTTCCTCTTCCTGATCCTCTTCAGCACCATTAGCTACTAAATCATCATCACCATCATCATCATCAACTGGATCAAAGAAATCTTTGTATGTCATATCTCTAGAACTTTTAATTGGCTAAAAAGGTGAAAGGCAAAGAAAAAACCAAATAAACCACAGCTGTTAAGACTGACAGAAATCAAAGAGTATCTTGTCTTTTAAAGTCTTCAGTGCCTGGGGAACAGCACTTCTTGTGCAACAGTAATTCAGGGTAGTGATGCATTAACCTGTGGTAGGGCGTCATAGTAAAACTGATTTCTTTTCCTGGTGTTTACAATTCTCTACCACTTACACATACAGAAGTCAAGGAGCTGTAGATTTTGCCAAATACTTGTTAGAATGCACACTGATTCCTGGGTCTATTTCTTACTTGCTAGTGAGAATGTCTGGTAATATTAAAAAATAAAATACTTATTTTTGAATCAATTACTCATCAGTTTAAGTTGTATCAGAGTTACAAGGCCATGTCCCTGGAAAAAGCCCTTTGCTCTGCATCAGCCACCTTAGTGATCTCTAATTGCCAGATGCTGAGTGACAAATCTTTTTCATTTGCTGGGTCACCTATTTGGCAATTCTTTAAGGTCCCTGATTTCCTGTGGGTGTTATCTCTTCCTTTATTTATGTAAAAGCCCAAGGCCCATGTAAGGAGAGAATGAATAGCAGGATGCTATGTCCTTCTACATCAGGAAATTTTCTTACCAGATATTGATTCTTAAAGTAAAGCTTCAGAAGTAATCATTAGTGTCACATAAACAAATGTAACTTGGCAGTTTCTACACAGAGTTAAACACTTTATGGTTATCCTAACAGATACCAGATTTTGATTTAAAGGAAAAAACTTACTTTGACTTTAGCTTCTTCAGAGTCTTCCTCGTCATCTGAGATAATGTCTTCAAAATAATTAATGTCATCTTCTTCTTCTTCTTCTTCCCTGTCTTCCTTCTCTGCATGTTCTAAAAAAGCTTCCATCTCAGCTAGCTTGAAAAACTTGTCATCCACTACAGATTTTCTTCCCTTCTTTCTCAATGTGGTTTCCTTGGCTGTCTTTGCTTGTTGCTCCAGTGCTTCAATATCAAAGTCAATATCAGAGTCCTCATCACTGTATTTCTGCATTATGTTTTCTCTGAGTTTAATTTGCTTTTCTTTAGCTTTAGTTTTATCTTTATCTTTTGTACACACATTCATCTGTTCAGGTTCTGCTTCCATTATGTTGTCTTCCAACTCCTTGTCACTGCTGGTCTCTGCATCAGAGCCATCCTCTTCCTGGTCTGAGAGAAGGCAAAGATCTTCATCCTCGGCATCCCTCGTAATGGATTTCTTGAAGAAATCGAGAACTGCATTGTTCTGGAGCTCTAGTTGCTGCCAAATCTGTTCTTCATCAAACTTTTCTATCACCAGCTCTTTTAGGGGGCCCCCACGAACTATGCTACTTCCTTTATTCAAATCATAGAGAGTCTTTGTCATCGCTCTGAAGTCGGCAGCCAGCCCATCCTGCACACTAAGAGCAGAAAAATAAAAGAACTTAACACTTTCCACTAAGTCAATCACAGGGTCACACGGCTGCTCTTGTTGTACCTGCTTTGGTTCTCCAGTGCTACAGAACAGCACCTTTCAATAGCTACTGCTGCGGCTTAACTTTCCACACATCGCTTGCAGTACTGCTACTACACAGTCACAGAAAAAAAATCACAAAATTCTTAATCCTTTCAGCTTTATTACACTTCGTGTAGGAAGTAGCAGTGGAGAGAAAATTCCAGCTTTCTACAGCTGCATCTTACAATATGTTGATCTTATTTAAGCACTCCAGACATTTTGGAGAAGTAAACAGTACAGCACTAAACACCTCAGTCGTCCAAGAGCCAGACCCCAGGTTGCAGAGATGTAACTGCGCTTCTCCACCGCCTCACTCCTCAACTTTTACACCTGGGTAGGTGTAGAAGGTTTTTCTCTAGGGCTACCAATGCCTCCCCCCGCCACCCCGCGGTACCTGAGGAAGCACTCGGGGCGCGCCGCCGCTGCTCCCGCCACCCTGAGGCACGTCTGGATGCCCTGGATCCCCGGGACGCCCGGCACCGCCGCCATCGCCCCGGCACACGTGGGGCCCCGGCGCCGCCTCCGCCGCGCGGCACAGCGCTCAGGCCCGGGCGGCTCCCGCGGCCGCCGCCAAGGTTCCGCACACAGTGGTTCCGCCCGCGGAGCTCTGCCCCGCCCCGCTTCCCGAGCCGTGGCATCCCCGCCCCCTGGCCCAGCCTTCTGTTAGAAGCGCCTCGTTCTCCCAGAACCCCCAGCATGGTATGGCAGTCATGCCCGATGGCTGCTGCTTCCCGCCCTGGGAAGGGCGCGGTGTTGCTGCAGACTGGGATTTGCATCAGCACTGGGAAACCTGCTCTAAATATAGTGAGCCTACAGTCATCTTACTTCACAGTTTTGAATCTCTGACCTAGATACAAGGGCTATTTTGGAGCTGCACATTTCCAGCTGATTGTGCCGGCAAAACACCTGATCTTACCTGGTGTCTACAAGTTCAGGCTAACGAGGCACACACACACACACACACCCTTCACCATCCACACAGCACTGCCCAATGCTCTTCAAGTCCCCTCTTACATCATGTAGTTTCTTAAGGTTTATTTTATAAAGTCAAATTAAGCCCTACACCTACAGACCCTTGTGTTTTCAGCCACCCACACAGCCCTTGTGCAACGTGATCCAAAACTATGACTAACCTTTTAACTTCAGTACTGCTTCTGCCTCTGCCGCTTTCATGTTTCTTTCCTAACTAATACATGAAGTCTTTTTAGTGCAGAGAAAAGAATGCCCTGCAATGCCAGAAATTAAGATTTGAAGTGGCACAAGCTGTTTATGTACCGAGATACTTATATCTCAGCAACTCGCAGTGTGCTATGCCTGACACAGCAAGAGTGCAGCATCAGCAGACAGCCTGCTCACTGTCCTGAGTCTCTGGCACAATGCTTCATGGCATCCTGGTCTGTATCAGGAACAGCGTGGCCAACAGGGCCAGGGAAGTGGTTCTTCCCCTGTATTCTGCACTGGTAAGGCCACCCTTGAGTTCTGGGCCCCTCAGTTCAGGAAGGACATTGAGATGCTGGAGCAAGTCCAGAGAATGGCAACAGACCTGGAAAAGTAACTGGAGCACAGGTCGGATGAGGAGTGGCTGAGGGAGCTGGGCAGCTTGGGGTGTACCTTATTGCCCTCTAGAAGTCCCTACACCTGGAGGATCCAGCCAGACACCGTCCTGGTGTCACTTGTCCTGGCGACAGGACAAGAGGACATGGTCTCAAGCTGCACCAGGGGACAGGTTGGACAGGTTGGACATCAGAAGAAATTTCTTCTCAGAAAGGGTGATTAGATACTTGAATGGGCTGCCTAGGGAGGTGGTGGAGTTACTGTTCCTGGAGGTGTTTAAGGGAGGTCTGGATGTGGCACTTAGAGCTCTGGTTTAGTTGACAAAAGTGTGTTCAGTAAGAGTTTGGACTCGGTGAACTCGGTCGTCTTTTCCAACCTAACTGATTCTGTGGAATTTGCTCAGAAAACTTCCTCGGCAAATGCCCCTTTCTACAGCAGGCCTCTTTCGCACGTTCTCTCCCAGATCCGGGCAGTGCCCGGCCAGGGCCGCTGCGAGGGCAGGGCCGCTGCGAGGGCAGGGCCGCCGCCCGCAGCTCCCATGGCGCTGTGCAGGCGGGCACGGCCCCTCCCGTGACACAGCGCTGCCGACACGCCGCGCTGGCGCCGGGCCCGCGCGGAGCGGTGCCGGGGAGGGCGGTGCTGCCCGCGGCCGAGCGGGCGCTGAGATGGCGGCGGTGCTGCGGCGCGGAGCGGCCGGTAACGCGGGGCGGCGGCGAGCAGGGCGGAGGGAAGGGCGGCGGGAGCGCGGGCGGCGGCGGCGGGGCCGGCACGGGGCGGCCGTGGGTCTCGGTGTGTGCTCCGGCCCGGCGGATCTCCCCGTGAGAGCTTCGCAGGCCGAACGAAGCTGCCGCGTCTGTAAATAAAAACAAGTTCTCCCGATCCAACTGACGGGCACATTAACGACTGACATTAGCTGCATAGGGTAAACTTAAGGTACAAGGAGGAACTTGTCTTTTTTGAGATGTGGTTTGGAGGTGAAATTGAAAATAATTTCCCGTTTATGATAATAACCTGTACTGCTAACTCTGGTAGAGCAGGTTAAACTCACAATACCTAAACCACACCATTTTACTTGGTAGCCCCAGACCAGGAGAAAAGTGAGGCTCAATGCTGTCAGTGATCAATCAGTAGGATACTGGGAATGAAAACACCTTTGTATGACTGCACTTTGAAGGAAGGAACAAGAGCCACAGCACACTGAGACTCAGTTCCCTTGAGCTGTGGAGCCCATCTGATTCCCAAAAGCCCCGTCCCGCACAGAGCAGAGCAGTACTGTGAGCCCAGATGGCTTCCAGAGTTCCCAAGAGGCTCACACTACCTTGAAATTGCTGGAATTTAAGAATGACCATACTATGCCCTTTCTCCATTTGGTCCAGAGAGTGAACACACAGCCCCTATGTGCCAGATTCCCTATGCTAACAGCAGCCTCTCCATGCTTTGGGAGTTTGTCTCCACCTGAAAAGAGTGACGATAAAACAGTGCCCGTGACAAGGTTCTTACTGCAACCCACTGTTGTAAAACCTTCCCATAGAGAACGTGACTGAGTTCAGTTGGATATGGCTTGTATTTGATTCCTTAGTTTCCTTGATTAAGTCAATGAACACTGCTCCACAACAGAAGCAAAAAACAAGGCTACGAATAAACATTTAAAGGGTGAAGATCTCAGTTTATGGGGTACTTCAGACTTGTTACTTCATAATCTGCTCGGTTAAAGAATGTAACCCTTACTTGGTACAATTGTATATTTAAAGTCTGATGTGCATACTACAAGTAGATCAGTCAATCATCAATAGAATGACCCCCAAATAGATCAATTTTAAGAATAGTCTTCAAATGAAGCTGAAGAAGGGTATATACTATAGAACTAATTTTTGTGATGTATATATAAATGCAACTGTTTCTTTCCTGGAAACATGGAGATGATGGGATTTCAGTGTGAAGTTTGCTGAAAAGTTTTCTTTTTCACTGCAGGGCCATTTTTGATTATTGGGTTAGAAGAAGATTAGAATTTTAAGTAATCTATGTAGTTACTAATCTAGATAATGCAAAAAAACCACAAACACTTTTTGTTTAATCTCAGTCAATTCAATTATGAATTTAAAATTAATACTCTGTATGCATCTGACTAGAGCTAGGATAAATTCACAAGACTTCATAAAATAAATGCTTATATGAGTGAGCATTTAAGTATCTTTGACTTTACAAGAATCCTAGGAATATCCTTCACTTTTTCAGTCTGTTGTCTTCCCAGGAAACCACACAAGAAATCAAATATTTCTGGGGCAGAACCCCTAAGAAAGAGCATTTTCTATTATTTTTGCTAGTGCTTCACAAATAGTTGAGTAACAAACAGTCTGTGTCTTTGTCTATTTATTTGAAATAGAAAAGACCAAATTAAATAACAGTAACTGTCAATAACTGTGGTCATATGCCCTGTGTGAAGCACAGCAAGAACTATAGATGTCAGATGTAAAAGAATGGGAAAATCTTTGCTTTTCCATTAGTAAAGACTGCTTGAAAAACATATCTACATTAGTAGTATTTCTGTTGAACTGCAGCCTGTTAATATTTGGAAGAAAAATAAAACAGTAAAAGGCTCTGGAACACTTAATAAATTATATAGCAAGGGATCATTCTCTTTCAAAGGATTTTTCTTATTTAGAGAATACTGCCTTCCTCCAAGTGGAAAAATATCTCTTGCTTCAGCAAGAATTGCATCATGTCTTAAGAAATTACAGTACAAAACCCAGCTACTTCAGTAGAAGCTTAAGTGGGCAGGAAAGACTGGATAGCAGATATTGGGGGTTGTTACTTTTGTAACACATTTATTTACTCTGGTTAACTGTCAAACCCTGTGTTAGTTAATTAGCCTGCCTTTAATCATGCATGTTTTTACCTCATGCATTTGAGGCATTGCACAGTACTGCTCCCTCACGGAATAACGTGGTTCATCCTGATTCAGCTGCATTGACATGGCAAGTGTTTCTACAAAAGTTCTTGCGCAGACATTTGAAAAACAAAAATTTATTTTTCGTGTGGAAATGTCAAAGGGATTTTTTTTAACATGTAAGAAATTGAAAAGCAGTTGCTGTCCTATACCAGTATGATAGCCTGAAGGTACCAAGTAAAAGAATTGTCCAGAACTTCTGGCTGTGATGAAGGAGATGACAGAATGGACTGTGTGAAAGCCTGGCAAGAAATACTGCAGAGCAGTTACTTGCAGCACTGGACAAGCTTCTGGAAATACTTAATGCAGGATGTTGATTTACTATCATCAAAAGATTGTGAATAGACTTACTTTTGTGATACCGAGTCTTTGCTAATATGCACATTGCATGTTGTAATTTTAAGTGTCAAATACATGCAAACATTTCTTCCTCCATCACAGCACCATGCTCAGAAAGACTTAGGTTTAAGGGTTTATCAGTTTTTGAAGAAAAATTAACTGGTAACTGTAGAATCGTGACTTCCTGTGGAATGGTAGCTCTCAGTTCCATACTGTGAAGCAAAGCTGATTTAATTAATTACAGCTATTACTGACCTTACAGAGTACCAAGAGCCCAGCCAGGCTATCTATTCTGAGTGTGTTGCAAAGCATCCAGAATCTCAGCGCATCATTGGCACAATCTCTTAGCAAAATAGCACATTTGTGCTTTTTTTAAAGCAAAGAATGCCTCAAAGACTCCCAAAAGGCTAAGATGCCTCTAGCTTGGCCTTGAGGCTCTGACTTTGCCTAAAGCAAACTGGCATGGAATTATAATGTGGTTTTTATGACTATGTCCTTTAATTCTAATTTTGGTTCTAGAAACAACTGATACTGTTGCAATTTTTCCTCACCCCCAACCCCTTTAGATTCTAGTACTGACAGATTAATTTTTAAGGTAATTAATTTGTAAATACCCTTATTTTACATCTTTTTTGTGATCTTTTTGTTTGCTATAATTTTGAGATGTATAGGCATATCCTTGTTTCTTTCTCTATTTCATAAGAAGCTCTGAAAATTTCAAAAGTCACTTTTAAACACATTATACAGTTGGCCTTTACAATTAGTCCTGTTTTCCTCTTTTCAACAGGCATATGTAAGGATTTACAACATATTTGAGTCTGCTTTAGGTTTTTATTTATTACTCCTTTAATACTTCTGAATATTTACTTAGTCTGAAAACAACGTAACTGTTTCCTTGCTCTCAGCCTACCCTGAGCATTGCACGAGGATGTGCCAATGACTTGGCAGCTCTGCAGGCCTTTATAGGGGAAAGAGCAGGCACTGAGACTGTCTCAAAAGCATCGTGTCAGTGCTGTTCACTTGTTTTTCAGGGCTTCTTAGCAGATTGCAGACTTCTGCTCCCACAGTACGAATTCTCTCGTCAAAGTCCTTCTCACAAAGCATTCCAAGCTGTTTGTGGAAACTGGGCCGACTTAACCATGTGGCAATTGCAGTGCCTGATTTGGAGAAAGCTCAGTCCTTGTATAAAGATGTGTTGGGAGCCCAGGTGAGTGAGACTGTTGCTCTTCCTGAACATGGTGTCTACACTGTTTTTGTGGAGCTGGGAAATACCAAGCTGGAACTTCTACATCCTTTAGGAGAGAAAAGTCCAATTGCAAGCTTCCTGCAAAAAAACAAGACTGGAGGAATGCATCATATCTGCATTGAGGTATTTTAACATAATATTTCTTGTAATAAGATAGATACAATCAAGTATGCATATTTTAATAAGTTTGACCTGTGACAAGAACTAACATATAAGGTTGTCATATTTCTCTCTTATACAAAGGAAAATTTAGACAGATGTTTTGATAGGTGAATTGTTTCAAAAAAGTTAAGTGTTTTAAGAAGAAATTTAATTGCTTCTGACCAGATTTAATACCTGCAGTGCAAACCGTGCTGGATACAGTAGAGTAAGAGAGCAATCCAAGCCTGGTACTCTTCTAACACAGATGCACCCAAAGGCTTCCCGCTGTTTACTGTCTCTCATCCTTGGGGATGCAGGGGCTCATTCCAGCTGAGCCCACACTCCTCTTCAGGCCATCTCTGCAGGACAGGAGCAGCAGCTGCTGTGGCTTTTCTATTCAGGGAAAGAATCTGTCACATGTAGCCTTTCTAGTTTAGGTAATTTGACAGTCATTCCTTTCTGTTTTGCAGTCTGGTAGTTGTGTGTAGGAAGAACTGTAGTGAGTTTGGGATATTCATGGACAAAACTACTGCAAATGGGTAGGAAATAGGTGATGTCTGTTCCTCTGGATTAAAGCTAGGAATTCCCTACCATGGCACTGGGAGAAGAGTTTATTCACCAAATTATGTCCAGACACCTCAGCCTTCAAAAATAACAGCGATATTTTAATTTTAGGTCTTTATTGATTACTGACTATTGAATTTTCTGAACTGAGGGTAAATAATATTATTTCAAATAATGAATGCATTTAAGTTTGAGAAAACTCAAATTTCATTAGATGACATGACATCAGAACTTCAGATCACAGTGCACAGTATAGGCATATTTTGTTAATTACATATTTCTGTAGGAAACTGTACTGAAATACTGTTTTAATGGCTATTATTATAGTTAAGCTCAATAGGAAGACCACATCTGGATACATTTTTGATTATTACAAGCTTTTTTCCTTAGGAAACTTTATGAACTTTAACCTCCTCAGAAGGAGAATACATAAATTTAAAAGGGACTTTTACCTTCTGCCCACTGCCCTCCCTTTTTCACCAGCATATAATGAGTCATCACTTATAAAGGCAGGTATTTTTCTTTAGTTATTGAGAGCAGAAAGTAATGCAGAATTTAGATTATTTATGGAGTCCTTATGAAGTAACAACAAAAAAAAATGCTTTGTGCATGAGTGATTTTGTTTATTAATTTCTTAAATATTGCACAATCCATTAAATGGTATTTTATAAAATCTTCAAATAACAAATGCAAACTCCTGCCAGTTTTAATACTAGATGTTTTAAAATGGTTTATAACTTATTTTCAGAATTATATTAGAACTTAGAAATAACATTTCAATAAGGAATTGTTATTGCTCCTAAATGTAAAATCTGCATAATACAGTGCAATATGTTAATTTGTGTGAACTGTATCTTTTTTAAAAGGTTGATGACATAAAAGCGGCTATGACAGAACTGAAGAAAAAAAAGATACGAGTATTGAGTGAAGAGCCAAAAATAGGTGCACATGGCAAACCTGTGATTTTTCTTCACCCTAAAGATTGCCATGGAGTCCTTGTGGAACTTGAGCAAGCTTGAGCTGCAATATTCATAAATGAAACAATAGAAGAGTTGTGAAGTTCCTGAGGTGGTGCTGGGAATATTGATGTGGTATTCAGTCTTTACAAGTTCATTGAAGTTCCCATGGATGAAGTACAGCTTTTGAGTACTGAAATAGTGCTACAGATTTAGGGTCTGTCTTTGCTGGTGTTACTGATCGAATATGTTGGCATTTATTGAATGCTCTGTGATTCTAAACACAAATACATGAGCTAAGTTACATATGTACCATAGTGATTTATTTTTTGTTGCTTGTTTGCAGCAAGATTTTACCTCTGTAGCCACAGAAACGATACAGTTTCTAGGTCAAGCTGCATTATTTTGCTCTACATTTCAGAGCAGAGACCCACTTCCCAGTGACAACAATATAGCTTAGACATTTTCTTTAGAAATAAAGGAAAACAAAGATTGTGTTTTCTCTTTTCACTATTCACCATCTGTGCTTCACACTGTTTGATTGGTTCATGCAATAAAAAACCCATATATTATTGTATGGATGTCTGCAATCAGTAAATAAGTTTTTCTTGGCATAACAATTACTGCCAAAGAAGTTACCATGCATAAATCATCATTTAGTTGTTTTATGAACTTTGTGGATATGCAGGCAATGCAAGAAGAGAACTTGAAAGCTACTTGCCTGATACATATTTCACATTGTAATGCAGTTGTGACATTTTAATTTTTTCAATTTTAGGGTTTTAATTTTTTTTTCCCAGGCATTCTCCATAGAAGGACATCTTGATGAGACATGAACAAGCAGTAATTAATCTTTTCACTTACTTTACAAATAAGGTTTTCCTGTGCAGAAGCACTTACAAAATCAGCAGCAAACACGCTCCACGTAAGTCTTGCTTCTGTACAGTTGTTAGCATTAAAGACCATGCCAGTATGCTGATGTCACAGGCTGCAGGCAGTTTTGTTAACTTATTTATGAACAGACTTCACTTTATTGGTGCATATTACCCAAGCAGTCTTTTCCTGAGACTTTCTTTTATAGGTTTGTTTTGACATTTCGGCTGTAGAAATAGGACTTGCTATTTCTTGAGTTTTCTCAAGTCTTAAAAAGTCATACTTTCCTAGCTTAACTACAGTCTGAATTTTAAATTTTCCTACATCTCTGCATATGCAGTAAGAACCTTCAGCTTGATACAGAGATCATCTTAATGTAGGCAACTTTTTACTTAATGGAATTATTTGTAATGTATGTCACGTTTGCAGCAACAAAATACAAATGTAATGTTGACCTGAGATTTAAACATGTTTTTAAAGACATGACATTTCCTCATGAATTTTACTTCTGAAAAAAATCTCTACAAAGCCATGATTTTTTCTTTTTAACAAGATAGTTTTGTACCCAAAATAAATACTCCTTCTATCATATTTTAAGAAAAACACAGGATTCCTACATTTCATCAAATCACTGCTTAGAGGGTAGTTTGTGATCTAAATTCTAAACTGTTTAAATTTACAAATCCTAAGGCTTATGAAGGAAATGCAGAATGATTTAATATTCCTGAAATATGATTTGGCCATTCTAGGAGATACTCTTTGAGCAAAGCTGCTCTTGTCATTTCTTTCTGTCAAAGACAAGAAGGCACCTTTTCTGCAAAACCAGCATAGAAATGCCAATACTAAAAGCCTCACTGGTTAAGATAATTGAATAGAAGTCTTTAAACCAAGTAATCTTAGTTTGGTGCAACAGAAACAGTCCTCTCATGGCTCATTCTCCATTTCTTTGTCCTGTCTGAAGGAGATGGACTTCCGTGTATGAAATCTGTCAACATATCAGAGTCAGCAGCTTGAGGTAGTGTCACAGCATATGTCAGAGTTGAGACAGCCACAACACACAGAGTATCCCCATATAATTTCAGAAGGTTTTAAGCATTCACCCATACAGAGTAACACCATACCTCATCAGAAGGCTTCAGGCATCTGCCCACATAGAGTAACACCATGCCACTGCAGAAGGCTGAACGCATCTGCCCTTCTTGTTCTTTAGCCCAACCTTTCATGCCCCTCATGCTGATGCATTGCACCTGTGTGCCCTCTGTTCCCTTTGGTGGTTGGGAACAGACACTGGCACTCCCATGGCTCATTGCTGTCAGTGCTGCTCACCTGCTTTTCACAGCTGAACCCACTGGGGATGAGGCTGGGCTGCAGCCCCACTCCCAATTACCACAAACTGTGTGCCTGTAAGGTAGCGCTAGAGAACAGAGATTTTTAAGTAAACACCTCCTCCACCTGATGATTGTGCTCCCTATCTTGGCAGAAAGAGGCTTGTATTACTTTTTAGCTAGTAATCAGCAATTTTCCTGACTGACTGACATGGGGTTTCCCAGCTCTAAGTCAGCTGATGCATTTTGTTCCTTGTATCTAAGTCGTGCTCCTGTCTCACAGTTCATACCTTTTTTGACTATTCCTAAGGTGGAAGTCAAGAAAATGCCAACACACACACACACAACCCCAGCCCTGCAAAAGAGAGTTTAGGTCTGCAAATTAGTCAGTACATAAAACTAGATCATGTTCTCACAAGCTCTTAAAATTTGATGGGCTCAGACCCCCTTACTTGTCTGGTTGTGTGCTACAGGACAGGAGAATTTCCCCTTCTGGAGCTGTAGACCTAGAGAATAGCCAAGGGAGCTACAGCTACATCTGATCTGAAGACAGCTACAACTGAGAGAGGTTTCCTGTTCATAAACTTAACTCCCTTAGACTTCAGTGGGAACAGAATCAGCCCCTATCAACTGTGTAGTCCTTCACCTTAAAGCAGGCAGCCTTCACAAGTTGTTCTTCTGACTTACCAAGGGGTTGGGACAGGGCTTACATACATGGGCCTTACTCTTTGTCACTACCATGATTATAAGAGGGGAGTAGCACCCAGAAGAACAGTGGAAATTCAGGGATGGAAACTGGGGAACGAGAGAGCTGTGATTTGCTCCTTTCAGTGGAGGGACATTTAACAATACACCCCTGTTGCACCATTATACAACTTCTGGGAAGAACAGCAGTGATTCAAGTAACTGGAGCCTGATTGTCTTGGAAGGAAAATAGGCTTTGACAGTATTTCATCTTTTTTGGGTTTTGTCTTTTTGGTGGATTTTTTAAAACAGCAAAACCTTCTTCTCTGATAATGTCAAGCTTCTCAGAAGATGGAGTGTTAGTATTTTGCCAGTAAATTTTCTCACGCTTGTGCCATTTGTCAAGTGCAAGTTCCCTGTTCCAATCTCTCCATGTGCCTCTATTCCCCTCTGAGCTGAAGCGTGTTCCCATTTTATGCTGCCTAAGGCAGACAAGACACATTTTTCTGGACTCCATCAACATTACTCAGGCAACTAAAGAGCTCATAATTAAATGATGCAAAGTATCTTTTTTTACTTCCTCTCTGCAATCCTCAAGTCACTCCTAGGTGGGAGGAGGTGAACAGGCTGCAGAATGAATCCAATTCCTTATGATGAGACAAACCTAGAAGCAAACTTAAAATGCTGAGAACTAACTGCATGCTTTCTAAAAGTTGACCTTACAGTTTTGCAATTCTGCAAAAACTCCGTTCCTGTCATGCTTATACTGCAATTAATGCAGCCGAATTTCATTCTGAATTCTGTTGCTTTCATTATTACCATATCAAGCTGAAGTCTCATAGAAAGACCATGATTCATGGAGATGTTTATGTTATCTGGTTGAGGTACTTACAGTAGGAGTGTATGGACAATGATATCCTTGACACTTCGTTTGATCCTGTTCTTACAAGGAATTCTTCCTGTAGTGATGTGACGTGGGTTTGTTGGACATAAGAACCCTTAACTAAGAGAAAAACTCAGAATTAATTGTTTCAATATCAGTTCTTTTACCAAAGCAGTTGTCATGTTGGCCAAATTGAGGCTGTCAAACAGAATAAGTTCATCAAGTTCAACTAGTTAATTAATATGAAAATGGGAACTAACAACAATGTATAAATTAATCAACCTAGGGCTGACATTTTGCAATGGAAGACCTCAACCACTTAGGAATGCAAGATCTGTTACCTTTGACAAGCATTTTCAAAGCACTTTGAACAAATTATGAAATAAATATCTTATTGTGAAGGAGGGATATTTATATCCTGTATAATCCTTAAATATCTATAAAATTATGTCAACTCTCAATTTTAATGTTCATTTGCACTGTCTGGTATATTGTCAAAAAGCATTGCTAACTGCAATGTTCACAGCATAGATTCACAAATGAGGAAGAGTTCTCTGATACATTTTAAAGTAATTATACATTTTGAAGTATTTAATGGCATTTATAGATCTAAAGTGGCCTTTCAACTGTTACTGCTAAAAGAAAAATAATAAATAGGTATTAAAATCTTCTATGAAGTAGATCTTTAATGAAATTTTTTACTTATTTTTAACATTGCATTTTTTTCAGTAATAAAGACAGGTTCAAAACATAATTTTAAGATCTGAAGTGATTTGCAACTGCAGGTACCCTGAAAGCATATGTAATGGTGCACAATTTGCATTAAATAAGGGGAATATCCAACTCTGCACCCATGGCTGGCTTTTATGGAAATGATTATTTCCAGAAATTGAAGAGTAAGAGAGGTATGTTCATGGACTGGTATCATGCACCCTATTTTTACTTTCCATTTTGGTATGTAATTTTCTATAGTAACCATCTATCTGAATCACTGTCTCCAAAATGATGTGGAGGGAGAATGTTTGTTAGAAACTTCAATTAAAAAAAGTTAAAAAATTATATCCCACTCCCTTTGGGACCTCTGAAGTCTTTGAGAGGTCAGTTGTGGTGCAATACTTGCAGCTGTATTAACTTCATAAAGAAAACATCTGCCCTATTGGGCTGGAAATACTGGTTTTGGTATTTTGATAAAGTGAGACTTTATTATGTATATGACGCTGTTTCATCAAGTTAACAATTTTGAGAATTAATAATTTGAATTAAAAGATCATTTGACGAATGTTTAAACAACCTGCCTACAGATTATATATGTAGATACACTGCAGTTCTTTGTAAAACATACATGCATTACAGTTTGGGTAATGTTTTGAGTTTTCAGTATCTTCAAAAGAAAACCAAAATCTGTCCAGTAATTGGGATGTAGAAAGGGACAGATGGGAAAAATCACCATAGAAAACCATGCCAGAAAATAGCCTCTTAGCAGTAAATGGAGAGTCTTAACAAAAATCTTAATAACTAAACTAAAAATTAAAAAACTCCCCCCACAAAAAGGTGTTTCCTTGAAGGACCTCTGCATGTACATGGAATGTGCCTTGATGCTAACACCAGGGCAAAATGAACACACACCACACTGAGCTCACAGCTATTACAGTAAACACCGATACCTAGCTAATTGCAGTGCAGTATCATTACATTAGAACAGCCTTTTACTTTTGCTATAGTGAGAAAGATTAGCTACTATCTCAAATTTGCATAATTATTAGCAAAGCCTGTCAGAATTGCTCTAAGATATGTGATTCTTTATATACAAAATAGTCACTATCACCTAGCTGCCCTAAAAATATCTAGAGCTTTCTAATAAAAGGCCTGAGGAACCAACTGTGTTTATCATCCACCATAAGAAATGTTCTTGGAGAAACCCTCTTCAGTGAGCTTTTAAATAGTACACATTGAATTCTACATTATTAAACTTTAGGGGTGGATATATGTATTATTTGCACAAGGCACAAAAATCATGATTTGTTCTCATAAATCTGGCCGTATGATGGAACGTGACTGAGTCCAGTGCTGTCCCTTGCTATAATGTTCAGACTTTTGGTGTTAGGGGTTTTGTTGCACTGGAGCACCTCGAGCAACAGGGAAAGGTGAGGTGATCACCTAGCAGGATGACATGGCATTCAGGAATGTAATTCACAGAGAGATGCTGTGAAGACTCCCAGAAAACACCCTCAGCTGCAGCCCAGCGCCAAACCAGGACCCTGAGGATACAGTGGCCTTACCGAGTGCCACAGCGGGATGCGAGCGTCCAGCAACATCGCTGTGGCAGCTGCTGCTCCAGGGGCTCTCGAGGGGAGCTGGGGCCGGGGCCGCGGCCTGCGCTCCTCAGTGCCCACGTCTGGACACAGTCACTGAGTCACAGAGCTGTTCGCGCTGGGAGGCACGGTCACCTGGAGCAGGTGACACGGGAGCGCGTCCAGGTGGGTTCGGAGTGTCTTCAGAGAGGGAGACGCCACACCCTCCCTGGGCAGCTCTTCCAGTGCTGTGCCCCCCTCAATGTAAAGAAGTTCTCCCTCAGGCTGAGGTGAAACTTGTGCTTCAGTTTATGACCATTGCCATTCGTCCTGTCGCTGGACACCACTGACGAGCGCGGCACAGGCGGAGCTGGCACATTGCCCGGCCGCGGGTCTGGAGGTGGATGGCGGACAGGTCAGTGCGTCCCGCCGAGCCCCCCGGGCTGCCCGGGGCCGCCCCCCGCTCCCGCCGGGGCCGTGAGGCGGCGCGGGCGCTATGCGCCATGCAGGTTCCCGGGCGCTGGCGCAGGCAGGTTCCCGGGCGGGCCCGCCGCGGTGTGCGGCGCTCGGCAGCCACACAAAAGAGCGGCTGCGGCTGCGGCTGCCCCGCTGCTCGGGACCGGCCCCACCGCTGCACCGCGGTAAGGACCGGGGACGCAGGGCGGGGGGCTAACCGACCGACCGACCGACCTACCGACCGCCGGCCGGGGTCGTCGCGGGCACCGGCGGCTCCGTCGGGGGTGCGGCAGCATCCCGCGGGTCCCCTCAGGGGAGCGGGGAGCCCCCGGGCACGCCCCCGCCCCGCGCCAGCACGGCCGGGGCTCCCCTCGAATCGGGGCTGGGGGCTGGTCTCCCCGCGAGCGGCTACCCCCGCCCCATCCCATCCTCATCTTCATCCTCATCCCCATCCCCTGGCAACCGAGCTGCCCGCAAGCGGACGGGAAGCCGGGGAGAAGGGGAGCCCCTGCAGCATGGCGGAGCGGCCGGCGCTGTCGCGATCGGCGGCGCGGGACTCCGGCACGGGGGGCTGCCGCACTCCCGCTTGTCCCTGCTGAGCCCGGGGAGGCGTCCCCACCGCCCCGCGCCGGGCGAGGGAGAACCGGTGGCGATCCCCCGGGGCCGGGCTGCGGCTCCGCTCGGCTCCCCCGGGGCTGGGCTGCGGCTCCGCTCGGCTCCCCCGGGGCTGGGCTGCGGCTCCGCTCGGCTCCCCCGGGACGGTGCGAGCTCCGAGCCCGGCCCGGCCGCCTCAGCCCCGCCGTGCCGGGACGGCGGCTCCGGGTAACGCGGGGACCGGCCGTGCAGCATCCGCATCATGTCAGCGTTTTGTGGGAGGGCGGGAGGCTTAAGTCCGTTTGTCTTAATAAGAGTGAAAAGAAAAGCGAGAGGAGCCCTCCTGTAATACAGCATCGCTCGGAGTTTGTATTTGGTTCTGATTTCATGTCTCCACTGTAGCAAAGGGATCAGAGCCTTTGATCTGCTCTTTCCCCGTTCCCTTCATCATGAGATGTGGAAGGAAAAGGGTGCTCAATTAAGAATACCTGATTTTTGTTGGGAAAAACAGCATTAGATAGTATAGCATGGTCTGTTTGCCTCTTACTGAACAGTTTTTTCAATATGTGTGTGTGGTGCCTTGTATTGCCATAACAAAAGGGATGGGGGTGGGGGAAAGGAAGGGAATACTGCATTTAGAGCTGCATCTTGGAAAGTCAAAGACTGCCTTATTTTGCCTCAACTGGCAATCTGTGCTTTCAGATTTACATACTTTGCATCCTCAGTGTTGTTTTGGTGGTTGTTGCATGCTAGTGAGAACATACAAGAAAAGAAATTTAAATGAAGATAAGAGATCATACAACGTGTATAGTACAAAGATAATGTGCATTGCAGTGATGTTTAAGAAAAGTCTGAAATTACCGTGACCAGTTGGAAAAATGCAAGTAGTGTTTTCAGTTGCATTACTTGGCTCTATAATCTCCCAGGAGGGGCTGGGAAATCTGTTTGCAGAAAAGGTATTTATCTATTATGCCTGCTACCCAAGAATCCCTCATTAATTAATAAGTAGAACTGAAGAAAAGAAACAATTACTGTCATAGTTTTTTGTGGTTCTGTGTAAGCCACAGTGTTTCAAATATAACATAGTTTTAAAGGGGAGGCATTCTAGTTTAAGTCCTTATTGCCACTTAAGATAAAATACAGTATGTGCAGGTTATGTGTTTGAGAAGCAAAAGATTGACATTTATGCCAAGCATAAGATGACAATTTATCATCCTGGTTCTTCTCCATATGGGACAGACAAGATGAAAGAGCTTTTCTTTCATATGTTGTTCTGCGAGAGCTAAACTGCTGAAGTCGAAGCCACTGTCCTTAGTCCATTTGGGGCTCATAGGATTTCATGCTGCAGAACTGTCCTTGTAAACCCTGACTGTCAGAGTTTCTAAATTCTCTGATAGTTTAGCCCATATCTGCACTTGGAAATATCTGAAGCTATTTTTAAAAATGCATCAGCAGCTATGTTATTGCTCCCTCTTGATCCTCTGATAGTAAAGGAAAAGTGTTCTTGCAAAAACCATAGATGCTTAGCTCTTTTGGTCAAAGTATTACAGTTCTAAGGAGGAATCTCGAAAAGCATGTTTTGTGTAGTTACTTGATTAGTGCTGGTTCAGGCTGAGGACTGGACATGAATTTAAACAAGCTAGGTCTTTAAAAAGTAACCTTTGCTTAAGGCTGTGAACATGAGAAAGCACTTCAAGAAGCATAATTTTACCATCTCTCAAGCTGTTCTGATAAGAATATTTGCTAAGAAGTAATTTATGAAAATACCATGGTTTAACCATCTTTCAGTTAATATTCCTGTGCTGAGGGTTGAGAAATTAGAGAAAGTGACCTGTTCCAAGCTACCAGCTCACAGAGAGACATATGGAGGATTCTGGTTTTGTTCAGAACAAATCTTGGTTGTAGTCTTTGAACACAGTTCAGGTGCTTCTGCAGACTTTTTATATCCATTTCCCTTGTAATCTGTGTTTAAATAAACAAGGCAGTTGTTTCATGCTTTAAGCACTGAAGTGGTAGTGGCCAAGGAGCAGCCCTGCCAAAAAGGTCCAGAGGTCCTGGTGGACAGCAAACTGGACATGAACCAGCCACAATCCCTGGCAACAAAGATAGCCAGGAGCATCCTGGTCTGCATGAACAACAGTACAGCCAGGACATTGAGGGAACTGATTATTCCCTTCTGCTCAGCACCCAGTAAGTGACGTTTATAACCCTGGGTCTAGTTTTGGTCCCTCCAGTACAGGGAAGTTATTGAAGACCTGGGGCTCTGCAGAGGCCACTGAAGTGGCTGGAGCTGGAGGCTGAGCTCTGAGCAGAGGGTGAGGGAGTGGGGCTTGATCAGCCTGCAGAAAGGGAGGCTATGGGAGCACCTAACAGCAGCCTTCCAGTCCTTAAAGAATTCCTCAGGGAACTGGAGCCAGACTCAACACAGTGGCATGTGCCAAAGAATGAGAGACAAAAGGCATATGTTGAAATAAAGGTTCAGACTGGATACAAGCAGAATACTTTGTCCCACAAGGACAGTCGTACATGGAGACAGGTAGCCCAGAGAGGTTGTATGGTCTCTGTAAAGACCAGACTGGATAATTCCCTCAACAAACTGATCAGGGCTCACTGATGACCCTGGTTTGGGCAGAATGTTGGACAAGAGATCTCTGACATTCTTAACAACCGGAAGTGTTATGATCCTGTTTGTCTATCTGTACATGATACAAGAAGGAGACATGTTTCCAGAAGTCAGATTTTAAAAGAAGATTTAGAGTTTCAATACTAGGACTAATCTGTGCATCTCAGCAAAGATGGAATACAGTATCAGTATGATATATTAACTTCTATTATGTGTGAAACAGTACATTACATTGATACAAACTAATACTTTATTATAAGCCTCCCAAGGAAGAGATATTTGCTTGAAATAAACAAAAAGAAGTGCATACTACTTGCAAGCAAGAGCTTTTTTTAGGAGATATCTTTTGGCAGTACTATGAGGCAATTAAAGCCTTGCAACATTTGTGCAAGAGATCAAGAGATGTAATGGTAGTTGTTACATCTAAAGAAAATAAAGCACTGATGCAGTCACATGAGCTTCACAAGTTAAGAGGAAAAACTGAAAGCAGAATCAGAATTTGCTGGTTTTTAGACTTCAAAAAACTTGCAGTCGCTGAGTCAAATGCTCTTTATAAGTACTTGCAAATGCTTTCAGTCTACTGGGAAGAGTATTGCATGTATGATTTCTTTTTTCCTGAGGACCCATGAGAGCTGCATGAAAAGCAGCTCAAAACAGCACCATGTGATTGGTGAAGTGTGTAGCGCTTTAGGCTTTTGCTGTCTGCAGAAGCTGAACATGCGCCACAAGTTTTGTCATGGCATCCACGAGAAAAGAACTTCCATTTGAATTCTCAGTTTTATCTGAACTTGGGTCTTCTCTTGGCTAACAATAGTATTTTTTTGGAAGGAAAGCCTTGCACAACTGGTAAAAAATGTACAGATTGAACAGTTTGTTTCTGATGCTGGTAGGCAAATGCAGTGTCACTTGAGTACATGCCACTCCTTTCCTTTCTTTGTTGCAGTACTTACTGTCTTCATTCACATGCTGCAGTAGAGGAAGGTGATTTGCACTTCAAGAGGAGTAAGTTAGAGCTGAGCAAAGACTGGCATGGAAAACTCTGGGATTAATAGGTGCTTCCACCTAAGCTAAAGAGGAAGAACTAGAAGCCCTGTAGGTAGGGATGACAGGGAAAAAGTGTCATTGTTCTCAAATAACATGAAATACTGCTGGAGATGCAAACTCTGAAGTATACTCATGCATGAAGGGATAATTTTCTTTTGAAATAGAAGGAAATGAAGAGGAAAGGAAAGTTGGCAAAAAGGTATACAAAAGATGTCAGTTATAGCCAATGTGAGGTTTGCAGTCTAGATAAGGATTTTCAAATAGTAGTACTTCTGCAATGCAGACATCTACTGATACCAACCCAGGCTTCCAGTGGGAGCTGCATGAGGAGTATCTTGGAGTAGTTGTCTGGTTTGAATTAGTGAGATGAAGTTTCCTTCAGGAAATAGCCCTCCTAGTTACGGGCCTAATAATGAAGATTCAGCCACATAGAAATTGATATTGCTTTATTATTTAAAAGGCAGATTGAAAATTTCCATTCTATTAATTGGAGTTTTTGAATTTTGTTTTGTGCATTGATAATAGGAATATTTGTGAGCATATCACCAATTTGCATTATTTCCAGATTGCTTTTGTTCCCTTTACTGAGAGATCCTCTTCAGAGATGCACTTCTCAGCTACAACCTTTGCATAAGTTTCTCTTCCCAAGTGAATTGTACAGTAACCCTGATAACTTTTGAGGAGTGAAATACTTTTTATTTATGAAATATTCTCCAAGAGAGACCTGACCTTGCAAGTTTTTCTTGTGTATATATTTTGTCTTTTTGTTAAGGGTTCACAGGATCTGAACCTTGAAGATTTAGTGTAAGATTTATTTTTTTTATTAATTTAATGAAGATTAAGTGTAAGACAGAAAGATTTAGAAGTCTTTCACCTTAGTACAGAGGTTAGATTTAGCTACGAATTCATAATGTGGTCATAGCAGGCACATTTACTTCTTTCTATCTTAAATGTACAAAACCAGCAACAAGCAGCTCACAACCCAAATCATAGTTCTGTAACACTGACCATGAGTGAGGGTGCAAACCTAGATTTGACCACTGGAGTCCAAAATGCCAAGGGATGTTATATAACATGGGAATGTGTGGTGAGAAGCACAAATTCCATAGGGACAGCACTGATCTAAGCAGTATTGTAAAAACCTCTCAGAAGGAGTAGCTGTGTTTGGCATCCACTGTTCAGGTTCAGTGAAGTACCTGATCTTTATGTGAAGAATAATAAAGAAAATAATATTCCCACTATGCCATCCACATCTTCACTGCCTTCGTCCTCTACCCAGAAACAAAGGTGCTTGGGTGGACTCTTGGTCACCCAGTGTGCCCTTCGAGAACAGAAGATCAGAAGTGTTAGTTAACTTTGCCTTTTCCTGCTCCAGAAACACAGTAAAATATGCCTGAGTTACTGGATTAACTGAAAAGGATGAGGGTGGCACAGACCAGATTCTGCTCTAGAATGACACGGGATTTTACTTTTTTTCCACCAATCGCCAAGAGTGAAATGGTATCAATAAATTGATGTTACTCTCAAGAATGACTGATACGAGCTACCACAAAAATTATTTCAGTGCAAGGGTAAATGCATCTTTTTTGTTTAGTCAAATTTTAAATTTGGTCTCAAAACTCATGCTGTGAAAGCTGAGAGATGCCTTTTCAACACACCTGGGGGAATGTATGGAGATGGAATTGCCTGTTTCTCATGCAGAAGCAAGATTGCTTCAGAGCTGCTATGCTCCTCAAATCCATACCAAATTGCTCTCCTGGGAATGAAATCTTGTATTAAACACTGTTACTAAACATATCCTTTTTTTTTTTTTTGGTTCTTCTTCTAATCTGCAGCTTTTGTGTCTTTTTGTGTCTGTTAAGGATAGCCATTCTGCATTCTGACTGGTACCAGGTTTCACAGGGTTGCTATGCTGTCTTGAGTTTCAAAGACCACTACAGCTACTAACAGATAAATAATCATCAAGGCAGTTACAAAGAACATAAATTTATTTCTTCTCTTATAAAATGATCCAGTATAGGAAAGAAGCATGCTTGCATGGTTCCAAATTCTTACTATGCAGCATAGCACATTGTTGCCATGCTACCAGATTGCTTGCCTTGATATTTAAATTTGCCCTTAGATTTGTATTTAAAAAGAATGAACTGTTAACAGTACATTAAAATATAAAATAACCTGACAAGACATAAGCCTCATCACCAATTTGTTCATGGTTTTTTGGCCTCTACAGATTTTAATTTTCTTTTCTAAAATAAACCACATCATCACAACAAATCTAAGATATGCACGAAGCAATGAAATATGGAAAGATTCTCTTTGGGAGTGCAATAAAGGTTTATATCAAAGGAGGAATATTGATTATAGTTTCCATACTTAAAAAAATATGCATTTTGCCTGCCTAAGTGCCTTTTGCCATATTTTTCCTCTTCAATTTAACATGACAAAGGGAAATCAGAGTATGATGATATTTTCTTGTTATTGAATTGTGGAAGAGAAAGGAACATTATTTCTATATATGTGTATGTGTAGAAATATATAAAATGTCCTTTAGGCACAAAATCTTGTGTTACTGGAAGACAACTCTTGATTACAGATAAGGCAGCTTTAAAAAGAAACTTATCCCAGTGATATTCTTAGCCAGTCAATCAGTGTGGCTTTAATTATGCAGAAGTCTTTGACATGTTACGGCCCAGGAGATAAGAGCTGTTGCATACTAGATGAATGAAAGGGAAGGAATTCTGTTGGTGACTAGAAATTCCATGCTCAGTGCTGCATTAGAGACATAAAATGAGCACTGCAAGGGAACGCTTCTTAGTAAATTGTGATTTGCATTGTATTGCTGATTCTAACATTATGAAGGTTGTTGGTGGCAGAATTCTTCATTTCTGGTTAATAACTACTGGCTTTATTGATGGAAGAGTTGCCATGAAAATACCTGTGTAGTATCAGGAATATACCTTTAAGTCAGTTGTATTGGTAGGAATTTCTTAGTTTGCTTGCTTTTTGGTTTGGTTGATTGGCTTTTGTGTGGTATTTGTTTTTTGGGTTTTTTAAAAATAATTAAGGGGTTTTCTTTATATTTTCAGTGCTAGGTGGAAGTTTCAGTTTTCACCAAGTAAAAGGTGTCTGTTATGATACTGGTTGTTTTCAGTACTTGGAGAGAGACCACCTTAAGGTTTTTCCACATCTATTCCACACCTATCTGCAGTGATAATAAATGATCTGTACAGCAGGTGTTTAATTTGGTATTTATCCTCCATTTATTATTCAACCCATATGAATTATAACTGACCCTCCAACTAACAGATAAAGATTTGGGGGGAAAATGGGGGGATTATATATTACAGCACTACTATACCATTTATATTATACATTTTTTAGTGTTGGGACTCTTTTGATATTTCATTATTTAGTTTAGGCTCCAGCTTCTGGTGTGTGAGAATCACAGCTTTGATCTTATACTCAGACAGGCTCCAGGAATGAAGAAACTATGAGTTTGTATTTTAAACATTTGTGGACAATATGATACCTTGAATTCTGGAGTTCTCATGATTTGCTGTGCTACAGCAGTTGTAGTAGAAATAAGTTCCTTAGTACTAACCAGCATCTGTCTCAATGTACTAAGCTTGAGTTACCAGTTTTCTTTCTGATGGTACTTAACATTGTTATACCATTCATGATAAATATAAACAAGCCAAATGTCATCCAGAGTTTCTGAACCAGCTCTTTCATCAGTGAACAGCCCATGTACACACTTTCCTCTATTCAATGATATTCCTATTTAAAGTAGTAAATAAGTAATGTAGTAACCTGCTACAGTATTGGTAAATCCCACTGGAAGGTTAGGAAACAAAAGCTGTTTATTACTGCTCTACGTTTCCCACTCTCCCCGTGCCTTGGCACAATGACTCTTCTTTCTTGACAGGATGAAATCCATTTTGTCTTAAAGATATTATCTCTGTCCTCGTCAGATAAGCTCCTGACTAACTGTGGCTGCCAGCTGAGGCTGGCCCTCACTGACTGGTTGACAGTTTGCACATGCGTGTCACACTGACTCATGGACTGTGGCTCCTCAGGTTGACCCTGTGGCACTCCTGGCCCCTCCTCCCTCCAGCCTCAGAGGCTCAGCAGGGTGGATCCTGGGCATGAGCTGCATGCCAGGCTCCTTGTCACAGGATCATTGAAATGGGGGAAATTCAAACAGAAATTTCTAAATAGTAAAGTCTGAAGTTTACCGCACATGGGGAACTTAACTAAACACCATAGTAGCATCCTGAATGAAATGGAGGTGATTGGAAAAAGAAGATAGATTTACATACTATCTATGCAGTGGAGCCTATGAGCCAACCAAATGTCTAGGACCCCTTGGTGGAAGGCATTTAGAAGGCAGCAGTAGACTGTCTTTGCTCAAAAGACTGACCTGTCTAAATAGACTTCACAGTTTGGTATCTTCTGTTTAAATTAATCTGACAGAGGAAAAGAATAGTGTAAAAAATTGGTACCAGGCCAATAAACCTCATATTATGATAGCAAAAGATTGTGAAACACTGAATTTAATCAGTAACACATAGACCAAACCTTTACTAAAACCTGAATCTATAGATATGTCTGTAATTATCAGAGAACAGAACTTAAATGTACCTAAACTGGAAAATCTTAATTTGGTTCTCGTATTTAGTTGCATTTTGCTGTTAACCGTCTTGCTGGGCTAAACTACAAAGATAAAAATAATTACCTTTGTAGATTAACATATTAAATATTTTACCTATGTAAATATGAATAGCATGTAAGTAAAAAGTTCTCTGCTTTGGAGAATATAAAAGGATGATTTTGCAGTTATTACAGGATTTTCATTGTTGTTTTCTTTACTAGTATTGTGTCACTGAGGATGGGAGTGAGGGTGTGTTTGATTTTTTAAACAAACTCCCCAAAGACTGCTTTATTCATTTTTCAGCTGTAGACTTATAGATTTTTCAGCTCTTTGTGGCAGGAATGTCTGCAGAATATTTAACCTGATGAAATCTTGGTTAATGGATTTTTCCACAACACACATAATTTAGGATTTATTTGCCCCCAGTTGAAAGTTGTTACTATAGCAAATACAAGATGAAGGATAAAATGGAAAGGGATATATGATGTGCATCTGGTAAAGGGGCTGATACCAGGAGGCACAGAAGTTGATTATACCCTTGCAATGCTAGGCTACATAGGCTGGTATAAAGACTGATCCTGCAAGGAAGCCTTCTAGGAGCTTGTCAATCCATTGGGAGAGCCCAGGAGAGGTGCACACAGTGTTAGGTAGTTGTTATTTTACAGCGTGGACAATTTCTATTATTAAGGGACTGTGACATATCTTTAAGTGTCTGGAAGATTTGGACTGGGTGCAGCTCAAGCATCTTTGAAATCTTCAGTTTTGCTATGAGCTGCAGCCTTCCCTGCAGTGCTCCTGCTCCTGGGAATGTCCCACAGCCCCAGCAGGACTATGGCTGCCTGCTGCTGCAACACAGGAACTTCTGGTTACCACCAGGAGACTGCCATGGGCTAGTTGTTCAGTTAATTCAGTTGTTGATAATAATTAATCTTAGAAAGGTGAAACAGAGTTGACCTAGTGATAGAAAAAATAGATACTGTTCAAATTTTTAGAGGAATTAGTCTACATTTGACTTTTCCAATTAGCACAACAGTTATATAATTAGTAGTCTCTAAGGATCGTATTCTGCCAGCCATAATACTTAGTGTCATATATCCATATATTTATGCAACTGTGGACATTACTTACTTTAAACCAGATATCAGAATTTATATACCTATTGCCTTGGGCATCAGTTGAAGACAAACCAGTCTATTTCTGAACAAATAATGAAATTACTGAATAAATCAGCTAGACTCATACTGCCATTTACATTCTTGCCTCAGTAACTACTTACTGCATGTTTAGTGATGAGAGATGCAGAGTTATGAATTGGAAAATTTATAGATAACTACAAAAGAAATTGACCCACAACGTACCAATGTGATGCTTCAGTGATTTTTCAACCATTTCATTTTTAAGGGAAAAATGCTAATTCTTGAAAGTGTTAGCCAAATGTGTAGGTACATTTACTGAGAACCTAGGAAATGCATGCTTATTTTAATACATTTTGCAATACTTTATCTTACAACAAATTAAATAAAATGCTGGGGAATTCTTGTTTTCATGCTAGCTTTTTCATATATCTATTTCTAAAGACATTAAAATATTAGAGAATGTTCTTTCAATAATATTCCCCTAGTCCTTTGCTAGTCAATGAATGTTATTTCATTAATATTCCCCTAGTCCTTTGCTAGTCAATGAGGCTTCTTGTGTGTAGGTGTCTTCCACACTGCTGCCCAGCTATAACCTTGGGGTACAGCAACCTTGCACTGCAGGATTAGTGCCTTTTCTCCAGCAGATCTGCTCCATAGAGTTGTTTTTCTGTGCAACACCAGTATTTTATATGCTGCAGTTAAGCCAGCTGCAGTCAAAACCTACTCTCTTGTTTAGGCCAACTGTAAATCTAATTAACCCTGTTGACCCTGAATCTTATTCAATCACAGAGTTTACTTCCTCCAAGAGAATGGCTGAAGCTGTATGAATACTTTTTAGAATATTGTCTAACAGTGAGTTTTCAGTGTTCTCCCTGTTCTGTGCTGCACTGTTGCCTGCTTAGCCTCTCCGTTACTAATAGGGAAAGTCTGTGTACCTGTGTGTGAAGAAAAGGAAAAAAAAATCAGCTCCAAATGCAGCCTAAACTCTCCACATGGTTAGGATTTTGACAGACCTCTAGAACTCTCAATGTTGCCACCTCTGGCAGAGCACAGGATGGCAGAGAAGACAAAGAAGAGATAGCCAGTTATCTCCTGTGCTCTCATGAAGCTAATGAGCATGGAGGAGTGATGTGCACAGAGTCCAAGATTATTCAAGAGACTAAAAAATACAAATAGCATAGTATGAGCTGCCAAAGGCTCATGCCAATCTGTCCTACCATTTCTGCTGGAATATTTCTGTTTACACTTATTTTCATAATGACAATGTTTCAGCTTTATCAGACACCTGTAGAGAGTAGGATCTACAGTCTCATTTATAACAGTTTCTCTACCCTATAATGACTTGGCAAAAATGAGCTGAACATTCAGTTATCATAATGAAGATCCAAAGGAAAATGGATGCTTCCTAAGGCCTTCAGTTGGCTGATGTGTAAGGGGAACTATGCTCAGAAGTGATTAATTTATGGGATATCATCTCACAGCATCAGGCTTGAGAATCCTACAGATTCTGTTGCGCTGTTACAGAAATCACCTAAAATCAAGATGCTTTTTTCCAAAGATGGTCAGAAACTTTAAGAAATATTCAGTCCCTTGATTTTCTTACCAGAGCCACTCAAGATAGGGAATAAACTTCAGGGGTAAACAAAGGGATTGCTCCCCTGCTTTGTCTGATGAAGCTCAATTCTTCACTTTTCAACAACTTCTCCAACTAGACAAGATCCACATGCCTCTTTTCTCCTTTACAAGCCATTAGGATCTTATCCCAAAAGCCAGGATTGGGATAAGAGTTGTGCCTCATAGCCTAGACAGCTAATGATGCCTCACTTCCTAGCTGTAAATGGAGCAATTTAAACAAAACAGTTAATACCTACAGTTCCAGCACAGAAAAGGCTGTTAAATCAAGAATTTTACTTGAAATTTGCCTGCAGATTTCTTGAAAAGGGTTTTTCTACCTTTACTGAAAAACTTTTTCAAACTAGAGAGTAGACAGTTGAGATAGCCAAAGTCACATTTTTTAAAGAATCTTTTAACTGTGAGCTAATTGCATATTTTATTTCATCCACAATGAGTGTTATTTGCACTTTATGTAACATCAAAAATGAAATGAAACTTTGAAATCTTCTGTTTAGGCAATGAAGATATTGAGGGGAAAAAGAAGGAAAAAAAATTAGCTCAGTTCTCCAAAATAAAAGAACCCTGTCTTTGGTATTGCAATTTCACAGATAGAAATCTGCATAGACTAGTCTGTTTATCTGCTCAAAGCTCTTTACATAACTGGCACTTTGTCATCTTCTGTCTATAAATTATAGGCAGTCATTGCTGGAGTGTCTGAGTAACGCAGCATAGGGTTTGCTGCTTTGCATATAAATGGAGCTACAGTCCTGGATCTATGTGAACAGAAATATGGACATGAAGGCATTCTTGCTCTTCAACTTGATACCAGAAAACCCCTACCCTTAATGCCATACATCTGTGGATTGCTGGTATAAATATGAAGCAGATAACCTCTTTGGCTCCTTTAAAATTGAATGATGGAAATTGATTTGGGAGAAAGATGTGAGTGCATAAATCACATCAAACCAAACGCAGGTTGTTACATGAAATAGGCAAATTAGGTAACAAATTTTATGTCAAGTGTTTCTCCCTGACTTGGTGAAGGGAAGGCTTTCTTCAGATGTTACTCTTTGCATTGATAATACAATAGTAGAGACAGTTTACATCTCAGAAAACTCAGTCTGGAACAACCTAATTTACATCTTTCCTAGTGTGACACTACAGTAACATCTGGAAATAGATCCTTAAATAGAACAGGAAATAGGCTTTATCTAAATATTCACCTTACTAATTAACTCTTCCTGATAGAGTAATAAGATCCTAATCTTTCAGTATACACAGCATGTTACAGCTGGCAGATTTAAACATCTCTGTAAGTGCTTGGTACTTTTTTTTTGGAAATCAAAAGGTCTGTCTATACAACCAAAAAACCAAGCTGCAGAGACCCAGACTTCAAAGGAGTTACAACATCCTAAATGTAAAACTCCACCTACCCCAAATGAGGATAAACGATGATATCATTACTTAAATTATACTGGTTACTGTGGATGATCCATCCATAGCTTATTGCTTCTTTTTAATGGCATTAAATAATGTGCTGAAATTTGCATTGCAAATTGTAGGACGGTAGGCTTTTCTTTTCAAACAAATCAGGTCAATTCCACCTAGGTCTTCTATATCTAACAATCCAGTAGTGAAGAGCATTTGGCTACCCTGTTTTTCATCTTTTGTTTGCTTAAATTATTTTTTGTTGACCATAAATGACAGATTTTTTTTTTTTTTTTTTTTTTTTTTTTTGTTCACTGTTGGGTTTCACAGATGTAGGTTTAAGGAGATTATTTTTGCTTTAGGATTTAACATCTACCAACATGCTGTTCATTTTGTCTGATATCACGGGGGACTAGTTCTTTCATTTGCAATTTATAAATCCTCATCTTCAGACTTTGGTTTTCAGATAGCTGGATGTTTGAAACATCCAGCAATTATTAATTTAATGAATTTTATCTCAGATGAACTAAGTGTTTATTCAACCATCATGATATATGATAGGTCCAGGATTTTGGTTTGTTTTTAAATTTAAATAGAATAGATAATGCTAACCTGGTAGGTTGTTGAGGAGTCACCCTGGGAGCCCTCCCTTAGTTTGATGCATGTTTGATGAAAAATGCTGTTTTTGTGTGTCCTTTACTCATAAATCTGGTGATTAACGTTCCAAAAGGACAACAGCAGAAGCTCAAAAGCCCATATCCAATCTTTTTTCCTTCCAGAAACCTTGCATCTGGAATGAAGAAGTCAAACTTCTGCTCTGTGTGCCTAATAAGACCCTAAGTGTTTGCAAAGGTGGTAAACAAAGCCGTGGCTGAGTTTCATGTCAAGTTTGTCCCATGATACCTCAGACAAATGCCTGTCAATGTGCCTGCTGTGGCTCATACAGAGTCTTACACTCCATGCAGACCAATTTTTCATATGCCTGCAGGAGCAGCTCCATACACTATGCTTGATAAATAAATCCTTTATTCCCTGTAGAAGTCTAGATCTTGAGATTATACCAGTTTCTGATCCCATCGTACATGGGACAGAGCTGCCAGGTCCAGGGAGAACAGGAGCTCTCCAACATTTGCTGTGCAATAAATGATAACCTGCTCATAAAACAGGATGTCTGAAACATTAAAATGCAAGAACAGAAGGTGACATCAAAATATGAGCCTTGCTTGAAATGCCTGAGTTAGCTAAATCTCTATGCTGCTTTCAAATATGTTGCCTATTCTTTTACAATTAAAGCTTGAAATTATTTTATATATGGTGCAGTGATTGACTTCAGAATGGAGAATTTTAAAAATCCCTATGAGAGCTTCATAATAATTAATACTGTTATGCTAGAAATTTGAAAATAACCCTGTTTCTTTCTCAGTGGTTTTCAATCTGTTCTTGGCAAACATTTTCCTATGCTGTGTTTCTTGTGCTATGAGAGCCATTCTGGATTGCTGATAGGCTCAAAGTCAAGCAGTTTGATTTGATAATTCTGAGCTGGGATGCTATGAGGTTCAAAATGCAGTTTAGCATTTTACAGGGGGCTGCAGGTCACTATAGTCTTACCAAGAGCTCATCCTGTATTCTGTTTTCTTTGGACTGTGAAAAACCGACACAGGACAGAATTTCCCCATTGAAGTTTCATTATGTTTTCAGAGCTACTAAATAAAAAATGTATATCCTGTTATACTGTAATTTTGTAATATAATGTATCTTAAGCATTTTTGGTACTACCAGATTATTAGTATTTTATGGAACTTCCTTCCACCATTTAAAAATTAATACTTCATCATCTCTGATATTCAAAGACTAGAAAAAATGCAGATAAACCAGAAAGAAGACTGTGGAAGAGGCAAACAGTTGTGTATCCATTCTGCACCTGTGCAAAGGTCATTTTCACGCACTAGAAAGCTGAAAAACCCTGCAAGATAAAACCCTGCAGCATGTAAGGAATGCTGAAACAGGCACAGCCAGAGGCAGAACCTCTGGATCCATCTGCTGTCCTCATGCGTGTAATGGGAAGCTTGAGCACATGATGCAGAGCAAATGGGGAAAAAAATCACTTCACTTCCAGAACTGGCAAATCTCCCCATTACACAACACACGTACAGTTCTATACTCTGACAACATAATTTGACCTTGAAAAAGTCAGTGTTCTTCACAAACCTCCAGAAATGTATTCTTTGCATGGGAAGGTACTCGGTTTTTGCATTTAAAAGAAGAATTCATTATTCCATGCAAAGTCCATGTTCAATTTTTTATGTCGCAGTGATGTTTACTGCAATTGCTGATACAGATCTCTACTGTTTTCATATAGTTCAGCTGATCCTGACTAGATTTACTCTTTTTTTATTTCAAAGTTTTACTAAAGCTTTCAATGATTCTGTTCATGAGGTGTCTTTTACTACAGAGAAGTACCCCAGGGTATTGTATAAATTAATATGCCATCCATGAATGTAGCTAATCATTTGGCAGTGAGAAACAAGAGACTAGATTACTGATTACCTGTAATGAAGCTGAACAGGATACTCACATGTATGCTGAAACAGACTATTATTGTATTAGTGATGTCCTAGGCAAGCTGTTTTAGAAGTGTTAAGTGTAGCAGCTTAAGAAATAAATAAGAACAGTGGTAAATAGTACTAGTATTTTAGTTTAGCTAATTAAAATTTTATGACTGGTAGAGAGGATTTGAGTTTATGGCATCTTCAGATTTGGCATGGGGAAATAAGAGAATTCTCAGGAGTTGACTTCTGCTATAACCTGTCATATCTTATTATGCTGTTTCCAACTCTGTCTGATTTAAAAGAAAACAGACTTATAATTTATTCTTCACTAAAAAGAAGAGGAAAGAGAGCCCAGTAAATGCAGCCAGGAAGTACATCTGAAATAATATCGTGATAGCTGTGAGTGACTGTTAGGAGCAATTGCATCAATGATCATCCTAAGAATAATTATGTCTTGCCTCCTAGGAAGAAGATTCAGAAAAATACCATAAGGAAATATTTGTGGATTTCAATAATTACCTGATCTGTAATGACCAAATGCAGTCTAGATAAACACAAGAATGTGCCCTCTTAAGCACACAGACAAAAAATGAATGAGCAAATCTCTTCTATTGGGGAGCGTGTAGATATGTTCCACAGAAAGGGGTGTTCTTGAAATTTTCACCTGGGCTTCAAACATTTCTGCCCCAGGAATATCTCCAGTTATATTTATGAAAACATGGCTGCTCTGCATTAAAACTCCTTTTAAGTTTTGGATTTTATTTTAAACCAATCATAATTTAAAAAACATAAGACTTTCCTTCCTAATGAATTCTTGTACAGTGTCACAGGGCCATATATAGCCTGACGTAAATGTGTCATCCTTAACTGATGTCTGCAGCAAAGACATACATTTGTATGAAGGACAGTGTGGCTTAGGATTGGCTCTTAGCTTTGGGATGAGGCATGGACACAGCTAGTAGTTAATTCTGTAAACCTCTGTCAGACATTGTGGAACTCATAGAGATGATAGCAGAAAAAATTGACAGTCCTTTAATCCAATTTCATTGCCAGCATCTTTAGCCAAGACTATTCTTGGTGTTTTCTATTTGTGGGAGAAATATGATGAAGAATAGTGATAAAAATAGTGTATTAAATTATTTAGGAATTCAGTGATTTAGGAATACTAAACTGTAACTTTACCCAGGTGATCAATGCTTGTGAAAGAAGGCAGCTCTGGGCAGGCCCCGTGTAATCTCAGAAGGGATAAAATGCCACAGTTGATTCACAAAGCACTGTGAAGATTTGGCTTGTGTTTTGTCATTGCTCCACCAGTTAGGAGTTACTGTGTTGATCAGTGGATTCAGACAAGGAAATTCTGCAGCATTTAGTATTGTTACTGCAGAAGCATCTTTACATTTAAATTGAAAGAGTCCTTTAAATCTTCTCAGAGAGACAAGAGGAGACTGGACTCTCCTGCATGACTTTGCATCTCCCCTTAAATAAACAGTTTCTATATCTTTGGAACAGGAACATTATCCTTGAAGGAGTGACCATATGTCACTTCCTGCTCTTCTGAATAGCTTTTATTTACTGTAGTTTCATAGAAGACACTATTAATTACAGATTTCCTTAATGTACACTTTGATTTTATAGTAAGAATAGGAGTTAGGTACGTGCAGTATGTGCTTCTGCTTTGGAGCAATCTTTTTAATTTGCTTTGCATATTGGTACTTTGTACTGCTGTCTTTTTGCACCCTATAATTTTCTAGTCAGTCATCCTCCTATATTAGCTTCCTAATTCCACAATAAAAAAAAAATTCATTCCTTAATTGATCCTTTGCAAATAGGTTTTAAAGACATAGCTGCTTGTGTTGCTTTTTCCTGATACTCTGCTTTATACATATCCTCCATTCCTGCCTCTCTTTACTCAATTGCTCTAAGTTTCCTTCCTTAACTTCACCCAGACTTCAGCACTCCTGACAAATGTAAAATAGAGCAGTCATGTTGAGAAGAGCCTTCACTGGGTTATTCAGTAATTCCTCTGCATCATGTCATCATTTCAGTGCTAAAGAATTTTGAGGAAATGGCTTAAATTCACCTGAGCTTAAATGAAAGGTGAAAAAGTAGAGAAAACAAAATTTCAGATCAGGCAGGTCCTGAACAAACAAAATATGCAGCCTCAGGGCTGCAGGAGTGCAGTGGTAGTCTATCAGGCTGGCTGAAATTGGAAATAGCATTCTCATTTGTCATGCACTATAATCAAATTGGATGCAGATTTGCAGACCTGGACAACAATTGGATGTCATTAGTTATTTTTACACTGCAGAGAATGTAAACAGTAGTGGTTTGGGGTATCATGTAGTGGATTTTTGCCAGTGTTTCCTTTATTATCTGTAACTGGTGACATGCAGTGATTTTCTATGCAGAGCAGCAGCTGGTTTATTTTCTTCTAACTGCCATACCTGTGTTTCTTTGTGGATGCAAAGAAAATCTTTCTCAAGATAGCAACTAACAATTCAAGAACAAAAAACACTGGGTTTGATAGTTTAAGACCTACCTAGGTGCTAATCATCAGCCCTTTGAGCAATTTTAGAACCTTCAAGTTTCACTGCTCAGGTAGTAAAGGTGACACTACGATACAATTAAGGGCTTTTTTATTACTGAAGCACTAGCATTTGTTTTTAATAAGGTGCTCTAGTCCTTTTGTGCAGACCTATGAACTGTTTGTTCCCCAGGCTCCTACTTCACAGTTTATGGTGATGTATTTGTGCTGCAGCTGGAGCTGAATAGGAAAATGAAAATAAATAAGGATAGCTTGTCACTATGGTTTGAAGTTGAACTGATGAAAATGAATTATCTTTGTCTAGCTTTCTAAAATTCACAGTGACCACAGTAATACGTATCAGAGCCAAATCAGAACACTTTGGAAGGGATTTTGAGAGATATCTCATCATAATCCTAATAGGCTAAAAAAACCTGATGATATATGAGATTTACAGGTATTTGAGATTCTCTGGTTTAATATCTGTTCTTCCACCTAAAGTACACAGCCATCATTTACTTACTAATACTTGCATGGTGTATAGGAAGGTTTATTTCTTTTTTCAGGTTACTTCTAAGATCCCTCTGTGTTCATACCCATCCCTTTCTCTTGAGCTACACTTTGAATCCATACCCCCAGCAGCACTGATGATATAACTGATTTCTGGAAAATATTAAGAAGACTAATTAATTTGTCTTAAAATTTAATCTAAGTTAAATTATATGTTGACTTTAAGTGTCCTTTTCTGTATAACTCTGTGTATGTTTTCAGCAATTCTGTTCTAAAACTGATGATAAAGGAATAGATGGATGAATTGCCCTAGGAAAAATGAATCGGGAGATCTCTGGTACAGACAAGGCTTTGTCCACCAGACTACTGCACTAACTCTGGGGAGGTGGAGTGCATGATTTTGAAAGAAAAATACTTAAATGAAAGTAGAATGAAGCTGGCAGTTAGTGTGACTAGCTGGCTAAATGTGATACCTAAAGAATTAGAAGAATACTCTATGTTCCAATGATGTCACTTTTAACTTCAAAGTATTTTGATTCTAAAATTAGAGATGTTCAAGTAAGAAAAGAGTTAATGGCAAAATACATACTTCCTTAAATGTTTTTATGCTACTGGTATTTTTAAGAATCTTTGTAGTTAATATAATAGTTATGTTTTTATAAAAGCATTACATTCTTGACAGCCTCCAGAGCTTGTCTTAATGTCTTGTGTAGTGGAAAATAGCAGCTCTGTTGAGGAAATGGAACTCACTACTAGATGTGCTCTCCAGCAGTGTAACAAATATTCAAGTGTAGCAATCAGAGAAAGTAAGAGATAGATCAGGATTTGTGTCCAGTTAAAAATTTACATTCATTTACTACTTAGAATGGACTAAGTCAAATCACACATTGATTTTCCTAACAATAGACAAAATACATATTAGATCTTAGAAAAAGAGATTATTATCACCAGTATATAACTAGTAGACAGTGTTTACTAGGGTGTACAGTGTCTATGGCAAAGTTCATTTTTGTTTCTTTTGTTCCTGTGTGCTTCCTACTTAGCAAGACAGTGTTTTATGGTTTAGTCCCTGCTAAAATGTATCTCAAAATAATTGCAGTGAAATAAAAGAAAACCCAACTAGGAACTATAATTCATAAGGTCTTAAAAGTTTACTTTGTTTTTGTGCTCCATCTTTCAACTCCAATGGAGTAACTGATCAGAAATGAAATGTCTGCTCTTCCTATAGAATAACTAAGCAATGAGTTATCTCTTCCTCAAGCCCTCTGCTCCCCAAATTAATCATGATAATAAACCCCTAATTTATTACCCATAATCAACTTGAGATATATTTGCACATGTATGAGTTCCAGGTTACTCAGGGCTGCTGTATAACTTCTGAAGGTGTTGGATGCTTTCTAAAGAACAAGTACCACATCCTCATTATCGTTATTATCCACTAGGCAAATGGTTTTTGAGACTTTTTGAGGAGTATGACCTTTTTACATCATCTCAGCATGGAAGCTTCTGTTTGCCCACTATTAATCTCCTCTTTGCAAGAGCATTAGTCCTCTATTTTTGTGGTTCCTTTGTAACTTCAGGCCTCAACATGAGGATGAACAGTTCTGCCAAAACAGACTATGGCACAGGCCCTTCTTATTCCAAAAAGGAAGTTATTCCCTCCTTGACCTTTAAAACACATACTTGCTAAAGCGTTACTTGACTGAAATGTGTGGGGCTGTTCCTCAGATCAGACTTGCTAGGAAACCTGAAGTATTTCTGTGAATGCTTGTGTTGGAATGCTGCTTATTGATTCAGAGTGCATGCATGGGTTTGTGGGTTAGCCCAGGAGAATTGCTGCAGTGTGGTGCAGTGGTACAGCAGCTCACTGCCACCTCTTGGCATTGATCCCAAGGGTTGAATCTTATCACAGCCAAGCTTTGCAGTACTTTTAAGCCCTACTATGGAAAGGACTTGAGAAAATTAACTGATCTCTAACTGTAGATCTCAAGGACATTATAATAAAATAATGTAGCAATATAAAAATGTACAGTGAAGTACAAATGGCAGCTTGTATAATAATATTGTACAGGAAGTGCATCTCAATAAGCAGAGAGAATGTGTTTGGAATGCTATGGAACCAAGTCATCACAACAAGATCAATTAGAGGGGATTGAACTCAGAGGCCTATTTAAATTACTTTAGTAGGAAGCATTAATATCTTGAGTACAGCTTCTAGGAAATGTGCTGTATTAGCTGTAACTTTCTGTCACAGACTTCTAATAGCTGAACAGATAATTTACTGAGTGTGTTATAAAAGACTGCATATCTTAAAGCAAAATAATTAAATAGAATATTAACTGTTGAAAAATTCAGTTTTTAACACAGCACTGAAATTCTTTCATGTCTAACCCAGGCCACTTCTTCTTAAATTTTTAAAAGACTTTAATTCTTATTTTAGTTGCTTAAAAACTCTATTTGCATGACTGTGGCAGCAATTGTAGAAGAACAGGAGAGAGGCCAATACTACAGAACTTGCAGATAGAAAAAACACTTACTGAAATACAAAGAACTTTCTTTTCCTTAATTCCTGCTGCAATAGTTTCAGCTATTTTTGTTATAGAAAGTTCAGAGTTAACATCAAGTTGCTTGTAGTGTGTGATAAGAGAGAGAAGTATTTTGCTGTACATGTAGATGTCCTACATAACACCTTTGTAGCCCAGTTTCACCATTTTTTCAGGAGTTCTATCTCTTTGCAAGATTATCACGGGAAGAAAAATAAAAAAAGAAAAAGCTTTTTTTTTTTTTTTTCCCCTGAAGAGATGAAGGGTTCAATAGAGCTACAAAACAAGTTGGAAAATTTTCTAGTCCTTTGTGAGAATTTCTATCTCCGCCATGTAGGCTTGGGGCAAGTCATGTTCAAACACACCTGCAGGTCCTGAAAAGTTGCTGTAACTACACCCTGGCACTGCTCAGTCCCTTCTAGTCAGGCAAGACAGCACCCAAACACTGAAACAGCTTCAGCTCAGCATCCTTCAGGGCTGGGAGGAATCCCAGCAGGAAGTTCTGGAAGCACTCAGGTCCCTGTGCCTCTGTCACTGCTGTGCCTCCAGTACTGGAGGTGCAGGAGGCCTGGCCAAACTGGGAACTGAGAACCCCCTGGGATTCTGAGAACCCTTGGTGTCACAGTGGAGAGCTCTACACTGGGAGCTCATTAAACAATGGCATGGTAGCAGCTGCATGATTATTCACAAAGCACTTAGGATATTAATGATGTCTCTTACTGTAGGAGAAGTTTCTTCATGATCGTATCCAGCTGGTGCAGAAACATTGTCTGTGTTCCCTGGAACTGTGCTGTTTCCACCACCCTTCAGCAGAGATGCTCTAAGAATCTGGACTAAATCCTAAAAAAAAGGGGAAAAATATCCAAATTGTGACATAATTCCTGATATAAGATATTAAGCTGCTAACCAAAAAGGAAACTATGCATGGAAAACTTAGATTAAAAGTAGCATTGCAAATAAAAGTACCTAATTTAATCTGCCAAAATATTTTATCACATCAGTTTATTTTTTGTACCATGGGGTTTTGAGCAGCCTGTTCTAGTGGAAGGTGTCCTTGTCAATGGCAGTAGGGCTGGAACAAGATGATCTTTAAGGTCCCTTCCAACCCCGGTCTATTCCTCTCTTCTTTGAGCTATAGGACCAAAATGCAGTCTTTCAGATGACACTGTTTTAGAACTGCTTTTTGATTTGAGACTTTTCATTCCGGTGGTCCAAGATCAAAACCATTGCTCTGTTCTCTAGGGTCTTTGACACTGCCAGCATGATTTTCTTCTTGAAATTGTGCTCTCTGCTGTCAGTCTTTCATGGCTGTATTGTTTTCTGTGTCCTGAATATTTGTCAAGATGCCTACCCAAGGAGACTTTCTTTTCCTGTAGAAGTCATTACAAGTGTCCATTATTCTATCTTATTTCCTCCCATAGCCTTCAGTAATCTCATATTTAGTTATGGATGATTTATACTTGCACCTCTATTCCAGACATTTCCTTTGTTCAGGATTTTAGATGTTCTCTCAGTATTCCTAAAACAGAAATATATGATCTCTAAACCAGAAGTCTTTATACCCTGTTACTTCCTACCACAGCCACTATAGAAAAGAACACTTTTTTGCCTGTCCTTCAGGCCTGCAATTAGCATTTACCTTTTCATATGCCTTCTTAAATGTAACATACTTTTCTGTATAATATCTAAGGAAGTAATCTTCTTTTGCAATTCTAATTAAGTTGTGTCTAATTTCTGTAATGTTTTCTCTGACCTTAGTGAATGCAGTTTCTCTTTTCTTATAGCCACTCAGGCTACCACTACAAAGATCATATTCTTACTCCTCTGGTGTAAGACTATCACATCACCAAAGCATTGCATCCTTTTCCATTAACAGAAGTAGTAATAACAATAATTTTTAAAATCTGGTTTTTAAAGTGAAAGTCTTAAAAGTTCTTAGTCTCCTATTTTATTTATTATCCAGCAACCAACTAGAGATACAGGACTTCGATCATCTATTTATTATTATATCTAGTAAACAGGTTATGCCTCTTCCTGTTCTGGCTCTTGCATGTAGGAAAAGGTGCTAGGAAACACTTGAAAATATTTATCTATATCCTGCATATAAATTAAGAAAATTTTATTTTCTCCTACTACTGACCCACCCCCTGCCCCCACAAAGGAAAAAAGAAAATAAAAGGCAACTGAAGTGCTAATACTGGTGCTCATTATGATTGACCTTTTTATCAGTGTCTTCCTGTTCTCCTGTGCAGGAGAGCTGTTGGCTTTTCCTTTGGAGCTGAAGCAGGAACGTGCTTGGCCATGGAAAACCTGACTGTTCTGTGTTTGACAATCCACTGCAGCTATTCTGTCTTGTACTTTGTAATATGAATACTAAACTGTGGTAGACTCAACTAATTTCCTCTGACTTGGCAAACTACCAGCACAGGGAGGTGGAATGCATAGATTCTCCATCCTTCTTGTGAGAAAGAAGAGGAAGAAGTATAATACAGCTCTTCAAATCTACTTCAGGTCAATTTTCTTATTATACTAATAATTTTTTTTGTCCACTGCAATAATGTCATTAAAACTAAATTTCTATCTTTCTCCAATAGGGATTAGTAAAAATATTCATGGAGTATAGGAAATTATCCCACTTTCTCTAGACACAGCACAAATTAATTACTTTTAGATAATTCCATAGATAGGCTATAAAATAAAAAATATATTAAAACCAGATTCTACTCAGTTTTTCAGCTTCTGTATGCACATCCATTGCCTTAAATTATTTAAATTACTTTGGAGGTATGACTGTAAGGTCTCTAGGGAGATGAATGAGAACTTCAGGAGTTAGTTAAGGCTTATATTAGAAACATGGAGATGAAGTGAGTTGGGCATAGAGAGTACCTGTTTTTCCTGGTGCAGGATACCCTGCCTATTTGAAGTTTTAACACCACTGGAGAACAGGTGAGGTAACCTGAAACTATTCCGAACTCCCAAGTAGTTTTACTACCTTCTTTCCTCCTTTTCCATTTTTCCCGCTTTTAGAGTTCAAATTTCCCCCCCATATATGTTACTCCAAAATTATTTATTACATTTCCATCTACCTTGCTTATAGGCCTAAGTAATTTTTTGCCATTGTTCAGAAAAGGTAAGTTTCTGCTTCTATAGGACTTCAATATAAGGACTGTTCACCAGTGACACAGCTATGTCAGAAGTGAGCAATTTAATATCAAATTAAAAGAATTTTGTATTGTCTGTACTCGAACAGATGGTACCCTTACTCATTTTGTGAGCATGAATTACTACGAAGCTTAAAATAATTTATTTACTCTTAGAACTGCAGCCAATATCTTATTATCTAGCTACTAGAGCTTTCACATGTATCAGCTTAACCAGTGATCCAGTTCTTGGAACATTATGTTCCTTTTGTGATTCTCCTGGGAGGACTTAAGGCCTCAGAACCAATGGATGAACACACATTTCTTTAATTTCTGAAATAATACTATGGAGAATCATAGGAAAACTCCAGGAATGATTCAATATATTAAAATGGAGCTATGTTGTAGAAAAACAGTGTAATAGAAATTACTTAAGGCCCCTTCCAATTTCAAATTATGTATTCCTAGTTTATAGTTTTTGGTGATTTTGAAGTTCCTGTAAAGCTTTGAAGACATTTGAAGGAAATTACTGTGTACTTGGGGTTTTCCTGTTCTTGGGTACATTTTGTGCTCAGCTGTTTGGGCAAATTTCAGCTGAAGTGTGAAAACAAAGTTGAAGAATGAGAAAATGCTGTTGAAGAATGACTGTAAAATAATACTAAAGCCTTTCAAATCTTACAGGTAGGGATTTGATAAGCATACAATAAGAAAGGTGACCTGAGGCAAATACATAGACAAGAGAACCAGGAAAAGTCAGCAGCTACTAATTCTACAAACCCTTTGAAAGAAGCAGGATGCTGATATCCTCTTGCACCCTATGCCTTGCTTATGCCAGCTTATCCCAATACACCCATTTTCTTTGGGATAAGGCAACGGGCTGAAGCTGATGCACAGGACATACAGGTGACAGAGCACATTTCTGAAGTACATCAATTTACCACTTTTCAGATATTGTAGATTCTCAGAGGCCTGCAATTCAAAAGGTATCATGTTTTCTGAAGTAGATTTCACTTCCCTAGACAAAGCTATAGTAGCTTTAGCACTGAACTGACTATTTTTTGAGACATAGGACTAAAAAACTGAAATTGATTCAAAATGCCTGCTTGGTTTTCATTTATTGGTTGTATTCACCTTAAAATTGATGTGGATTTTTTGGCTGTTTGGTTATTTTGGTTTGGTCTTTTTAAAGAAAGAAAGAAATATTTCACCTTAAAGGACTTATTACTAACATTTCACTGTTGTTGAAATTAAAAGACATGGAAAGCCATATTGTACATATCTATAACTCTGCTGAATGGTTCAGGTCCTGCTTAGGCAGGCACACAAAGAGGGATCTAAGAACATTTTCTTGTCTCATTTTCTGCCTGCCTGCAGTGCATCATCCCAAAGCACATATCCTGTTGCCTTTATCTGAAACATAATGACCATAGAATGCAAGCAGTTAGAGATACTCTTTTGTTAATAGGTTGATGGAGAAGGGGAGGGGTATTCTTCTTAAATAAATACTGCTTTATGAAATATGCTGAGATTAAAATTTACCAACACTAATTGGCTCACTTTGTGAACTCATGTTTTTCTCTAATTAAGCAGTGGTTTCCCAGCTGCAGTGGCTGCTTGAGGGTACCAAACTGATGTGAATTACACTGTCTTTGCAGTGAAACGTAATATTGACAGAAATTTGTTTGCATAGTATGATAATGCAGCCTAGAACCAAAGCTAAAGCAGCATGAATACTTTGATCTGCAGCTGTGAGATTCATTCAAATTTAACCATGCAGAAATTTTTACTGAAGTAAAACTTTGAATAAGTGTCTTTACCTCTGAGTGATCCTACTGAAGGACCTGAACTGAAGTTGTTTATAAGTGTGGGATAATGTATAATACAAATATAGTTCTGGCTTCCCACTGCTTATTTTTCTTCCCACTTCTGTGAAAAGAGTTCAATTTGTTGTACTTCTGCCTTGATTTCTCTGCTACAGTTTTTCCAGTTAGCAGTAGTATAAAAATTAATGAGCCTATCGAAGAGATAGTAAAAACTTTATCAAGATCCAATGTCCTGTGCTATTTCACATACATTTGTAGAAAATTGCTTGCTCTTTTTTTGAAAAGCTCTAGCTCTGTATATCTGAAGGCTATAAAGAGGCACAAGACTTGGTCAAGAGTGTAAAGGAAGTCTCAGGTGGAGATGAAAACTGAGTCGCTTTCAGCTTGGTGTCTAAGATAGGGCTCTTAATTACTAAAATGTTCTTGCTCTTTACAGTAACAGCAGCAGATGCCCAGACTCTCGTCATGTGCAGCGCTAATGGACTGTATCTCCTCTCCTCACTCTTACGGATAATGTGCTCTCATTTCCCCATTTCCCCATTACTGTCACTTCTTCTGCCAGAGTCAACAGTAGTTTAAATTTTCAAATTCCAACCTCCTAGTAAAAGTCACTGTCTACCTGTTGTTGCCTTATTGAGGAATTGGCTTTGAATGAAAATTTTAATTAGGCTTAACTACAAGGTTTGATAAAGAGTTTTGAAAGATGTTGCAGTTTCTAATTAGTTGATTTTTTGCCCGCTAACAGAGAAATCTCTTTAGAGTTCATTCTACAGTAATGGAAATATGATGGAAATTCTATGGAGATTCCAGTACCAAAAAGAGTTATTGCTCATAGCAATCAAATATCTGCTTTTGAGGATTTTATTCCAATGCTTCTGATGGCACAGTCTTTCCAAATGCAGCCACTTTTAAAATTTTGAATTGTTTATTTACTCCTTTTATTTTATATCTAGCTATGGCATTTCAGTTTTGAATATGTAATATAGTTTAGTGAAGTTTAGTTTATTTTCTAAAATTTATCTTAAAGTATAATATTCATATGATGTCTATAGAAGTATTTTCTGTAGTTGATTTTTCTGGGAAAGGTTATTTTAGAATATAGCTAGCAGTGATGGCTTCTATTAATGCAAGCAGTGAATTAATCTGCACTTCACAAAGCAGAATCTTTTATCAGGTACAACATAGGCGTGCAAAGAGATAAGAGGAGCAGCAGGTCTCCAGGCAGTGGAAAGAAGGCACAGATGGCAAAGACTGAAGGAAGGTTTTTAAAGGTAGAAATGGCAGTTGACACACCTAACATCATCTATGCTTTTAAAGTGAACCCCATGCTCTCTAAATCTCAGACATGCCTGCTGTTTATATTCCATGTAACAGAAACCCACCAAAAATAAAATTACAGATTTTTTTTCAAAGATATGGGGGTCAGCCCAAAGAATGGTGTTAATGATCCTGTGGGGAAGCTGTGCCGATTTGTGACTTTGATACTTTTACTCTTTTAGAAGTTTGTCCTAGTTTGTGACTGTCCACATTTCTTCCTAAATGGTTCTTTTGAAAATCAAGAATAAATCAAACATAGTAGCAATGTCTCTTTCCTCAAGTCACCTCTCCTTCCTCTGTTTGGTGCAGGGGCAGCTGAACAGGAGGCACTGCAACTTGCCTGTCCCTGGATCCCACTGCTCAGGGGAGCCATGTGCTTGGCAATTAAGCGGCTTTCCAGCTGCCAGGCACTCACTGGCTCAGGTTTCAAAGGCATTTTCACTCTCTACTGGTTTCTTACTTGCAAAATATTTTATTGCATGTCCTAAAAGTGTGCTAAACTATTAAAAGTTATTTCCGGATAGAGGACGGAGTTAGTTGCAACCTCATATTCTGATATATACTTTAGTATATTTAGTATATATATAGTATATTTTGTTTCAGAATATTACCTAAAAATACTCTAAATAATACAGCATGTGCTTATTTCATATAACTTATTGGTTCTTAATGAATAAGTAAATATATTTCAGATCTTGCAAATACTGGCCTAGACAATACACCTGCTGTTCTTCAGAGATGCAACTCTGCAATACATAAAACAGACCTTGGGTTTCACTGATCATTTAAAGAAGGAAAACAAAGAAACATGCATTGTTTCCAAGCCTTTGACATGCTGAAAGTGAGAGTAAGGAGAATACAACTAGGCCTTCTTTTAGTAAAGAACAGGATTGTAAGGGAGGGGGGAGAAAATTAAATTCAAGTTCTTCCATTTAAAACTGTTGTTAGTCTTAGACAGAATTCCCCATCAAATTTCTATTTTTTTCCCCTTTCTGCTGCAGTTACAATACAAAATACTCTCCAGCATATGCACAGGAACCATTCCAAGGAGAACAAAAAATACCAATCTGAAGTATCCAACCCAATCAAAGTTTTGTAGACTAAGGAAACACTGGCAACATAATTTATTTTAATGGACATATTAAGCTTTCACCATCTGTTCTGCCCCTAATTATGAATGCCAAAAGAACATATTTCACAGTTAAATCAGTAAGATGTTATTCATGCACTTATATGTTACTTCTACACTAACACTTCTGTGGTGTTCTCATGCTGCCTACGCAATTCAGAGCAAGCTGCTCACATCTGAAATTGAACTTCTTGGTAAAAAGTATTTTTCAATAACTGTTTCAGTGGGAGAGTACTTAGTGTAAAACATATTTTTAAAGAATAATTGGGAGGATGAAAGCCTTTTGTTTTTGTCATAACTTCCTAAAAATCAAGACTGTGCACAAGTATGTTTTTTCTCTGCTTTCTTGCATTTTATTCCCCTTGTCTGTCTAGATGCTGTGCATGCTGTGTGTGTACAGTGCCTGCCTGCTGCAGCTGTTGTTCCAAGCAGTGTATTCTCACTGGAGAAGGTAAAAGGGAGCAGCTATTTTTAAGAAAGAAAAATTGAGTAATTTATAACGCTCACACTATCAAGTCAAAGATCACCTAAAACAACAAAAAAATGCTACAAGTGACACTTCTTGGTGTTTATGTGGGAGAAGCAAAGGATGTCTTGAGTGTATAGTACAACAAAAACCCTGAATTCTTCTCCTTACATGAGGCATCTCTGTTCCTTCCTTGGTCAGCTGCAAGGCTGTGCCAGCTGGAGCTGTGTCCAACACAGGAGATGAGTGTTAGCATTAACTGCTATGGTACCACCTGACATTTAGTGGAGCAGTCTGTACCATCCTTTATCCTGCACTTCAGGAAAATAAAATAGATAAATACTCTCTTTTACTCTTCATACACCATGTCTTATTTTGGATTAGCAATTTAGCCCTTTATATTTGCTTGGACTTCCAAGTGTGGTAGTTGTGTGATGCAGAAGAATCTTAGTGTGAAAGAGGGGAATCATCAGACTGTTAAACTGGTGTCCAAGGAGCACAGCTATCATCCAAGTACTCTGGAAAGTACAGGATATCTTTAGCAATACAGTACAGAAAATAGTAAAATGGAGTGGAAAAATATAATTGGTATTATATGGTTTGCTGAGGCTGAACAACAAGAAACAAACTCGGCAGAGCACTGGACTCTTACAAAGGATCTGAATTTTCTGCTGGAATACAGTTTATGTTCCTGTAAAGGGTGGAAGGGATCACCATTTTCACTTGGCTCTTTTGCAAGAGGTCAACTGGATACAGACTTTTTGAAATAAAACCGTGTAGCAACAGTACACGGTAATAAAACTGTACTAGCAACCCCTAACTAATTTTTTGTAACTTTATAAAATTTATAGGACAAACAAATCAAGATATGTAGATTATGAAGTGCTGCCTAGAGACAGGGGGAATCAAAGGGATTGCCAGCATTCTAGAAAATTTTCTAAATGAATGGAGGCAGGAGATACCAGGAAGTAATTCTTTTTTATGGAATCAGAAAGGGAACAGAAATCCTTTGTTATTCTAACCTGGGGAAAATTTTTCCTTTATCCACACAGGCATAAAACCAAAATTCCCCAATATCCTGTAGAAACATCAGCTTGACAGAAATATCCTTAAAAATAATTATGGTTTGAAATAAATGCAACCTACTTTTCTCTGCAAATGACTAGAAATTAGTTCTGCTACAATCTGACATGGCACCCTAACATGCTGAAGTTTAGAAGGACTTTCGTTCTAGAATTTCATTTTGCAGATTGTATTTTTTTTATATTGTGGTCTTTGCACTGGTTAAGTGTAATTTTTTTTATATTTTTGTTGAATCCTGAACCATTCAGAGGTTGAAACTTCATGTCCTGTAGCTGTCGACAATGAACATATGCTGGCTATCTAAAACGAAAGGACAATGCATTCATTTTTCTCTTTCATTTATGCTTATAAATGAAAGCATAAATATATGTGTATGGGACTTTGTCTCTGTGGCCATACAGGAAACTATCCAAAAGGGCTCCTAAGTATGTGAGGACATCTGACAGTAAAAAGTATGATGGCAAAGGAATCCAATTGTGTCAACTGAAGGCATTTTCTTATAGCACCATTTAAAATACCCTGGTTTCAAAAGAAAAAAAATTCATTTTTTCCTTAGAGTAACTAGGTTTTAATTACATGAAATTCTATCCATGTCTTATTTTAAAAAGGGGAAAAGAGATTAGCAGATGAAAAGTTGAATAAGAAATTTAAAAGGTAAATTTTGTGCGTGGACTGAAGTTTTTAAATAGACTGTGTTTGTTCATTTATGTGAGTACATGTGGAAATAGGTTCTTGAGCCATTGATACAAAATTATAAGAATGCTGAGAAAAGGAATTGTATTCACTTTTCTAAAGTATCTTACAGTTTATACACTGGCAATTAGGAAACTGCATAAGATCTGTAATGTAAAAGCTCAGAGAAAATACATATTTAAGTATATCCAGTACAACTATGAAGCAAAATCCCTTCTAATACGAGACAATACTTAGAGCATCTTTAATTTCCATCTTTTAATTTACCTCAGTGATCTGGAGCTCCTTAATACTCTTGGAGTCCCTGTGCAGCATCCTTTCTGGTACAGACTCCTTTAATTACAGCAGCCAGCAGAAGTGAAGAACTGCTGGTGTTTTGTGTTAGTAGGTCAGCCTGGCAGGCACCTGATACTAAACTGAGGCTTGTTCACACATAACCTGATCCACCTGGTGTGCTTGTGTCTCTGCTTCAGCTCATAACGTGGAAGCTGTGTGATGCAGATTGTTAGAGAAGATAAAAATGTTATTATGAGAAGGAGGCCTTTTGTGCTTTTGTTATCTTGGAATAACCAATAAGGGTGGGTTCTTCCTTGGAATGTTTTTATGATGCTTGTCTGAAGTTAATGATAGTACATTCTGTCGTGCCTCCTAAAGACATGGCAGAGGTTTGCAGGCAGCAGGTGATGTGGAGATGCTCTGTTTGCTGTTGCTCAAGTTATTCAGGACAGCTTGTTACTGACAGCATATCTGCAGGCTTTCAGAGCCTGCATTGCTTGGGTTTGCCTGAGACACAGACAGCATTGATTACTGTAGCACGTTGTCAGCTTTGCTGTGTCAGCAGGAAAAAAATCTTTTGATGTGGAGAAATAGAAATAGAAGGCATTCAGTGTGTGCTTAGCTCCATTTATGAGTGCAACATTAAAGTTATACCATGCCATCCCACAAATGCAAAAAATATTTTTCCCTTTTCTCCTCCAAAGAATATTTCCTCAGTAGGAATGTACAACATTTATGGATTACTGCATTAAATGAAATTAAAAAAACAACTTCATGTTTTTTTTAATACAAAAATTCTCTTTCAACAAGAGATTGATTGTCAGTATGCATTTCCATAGTTCTTATTAACCAGCCTCACAAATGCAACTTCATGAGCTAGATGAGAAAAAGTCCTTTCTCCTACCTCTTACAGTGGGAACATACATCTCCAATTCTTCTTGCACATGTTCTTTTCAAGAAGCCCTTGCAAATAACTAAAATGTTAAAAATTAAAAAACTGCTACTCTCAAAAATAATTGTGGCTGCTAGCCAACATGTGCAAGACCAAGGGTCATGACTACAGGTGGTTAAGATTGGCCAGGGAGAATGTCAGAATCTTCTATTAGAACACATATGGATTAGTAAAGTGCCTCCTTCCTACTTGTCAGTGTTGTCTCTTGGTTGGCATTGTAGAATTAAGACTCAATTAAGCCACTTACTAACTGCAAGTACTACCAAAGCTTTCAAAGATCTTATGCATGATCTTAAAAAAATAAAACATCTGTGCTGTGGATATGGATAAAAGATAAATGGAGATTGCCCATTAAAAATTAACATTATTAGCTGCTGCCAATCTTTTGACTGTCCTGCAGGTCACCCAAGCAAGGAAGTACCAGAGCGGCTTGGCACAGCTGGCACATCTTGTGCCCTGTGCTGCTGCCACAGCACAGCCCTTCTGCCTGAGCTGCTCCTGAAAACTCACCCTGGGTGTCTCCAGCTGCTGTACATGGACACCACAGCTGGGAAAATGGGTCAAGCAGGATTTGCATCATGCAAATTGAGAAACAACATTAAATTGCAAGTGCATTTTTTTTTTCACCAGCCCTTTCAGTGATAATTCAAGGAGGGTCACAGTAGTAGTCTGTGCTTATGGATATCTTGTATATCCAAAGAAATGGAAATTTGCTTCTGTGGCAAAAATTTTAAACTGGAAATTTGGTTGAATCATAACTAAATATTTCCTATTTTGTATGCATTTCTTATTTCTTTTTAGTCCACTTTTTTAGATGCATATGTGAATTTCATTCAGCAGTGCCTGCTCTGACAGTATTTCCATGCATTGTGTTTAGCTAGTGAAATTTTAGAATTTCCTCAGCAGATGTTTAGGGTAGTGTTTGGGAGAGCAGGACTGACATTCTGATCAAGGTTACTACTGAAAGTAGATTTAGAAAATTTTGGATACATGTTTGAAAAATATTTTAAAAAACAATAAAAGGCAAAAGCTTGATAGATAATTAAAAAAATTAAAATTACTTGAAAGCTACCAAGTTGATTGTTACTTTCCTCTGCCAAACTCATAGTTTTGAGCACGTAGCTGCCTCCCTACCACCTCCAGTGATACTTTCCTCTTAGCAACTCCAGGAAAGGCCAAGCAGAAACTGCATATGCTTTGGAAATAATGAAATTGAATAGACCCAAGGCTGAAAAGATAAACTAAACACACTGGAGGAATAATTTTTGTCAATCCTTTTTGGTTGCAATGGGTGGCACTTGTAATAGCCACAGATTTGGGGGGTTTTATTTAATTGAAATCCTTCTAACTAACATGATAAAAATAAAGACAGCTCTTTGGTAAATGGTGAATTGTAATATCTCGTTCAGCCATCCCTATCTCTCAGCAGCAGACAGCATACCCTGAACACATTACCTGCTTTGCCACTTAATATACATGAATTACTAAACACATTTTTTACATGAGTCAGGGAGAAGTTTTATCCATTGGCACAACATTCTATAAATTAATAGATGCATTCTAGATTAATGGTTTTGATCCCTAAGCTAAATATCTAGACACAAAATCAAGATATGCAATGATTATGATTTACTTTGAGCCAGAAAATCTTATTATCTTTATGTTTCCAAATGTTAAATCACTGCCTTGAGGCCTGTTTTGAATAGCTTAATCATGTGGAAAGGAAAAAAAAAAAGGTTGTCCTTACTTTGGAGAATTACATTTGGAGACAGAGATATAACTTTAAACAACTGTTGAAATAATAAAAAAACAGAAGCAGAGAAAAGGAAAATGTGCTAGAATAAGATGTGAGAATCTAAAATCTGAAAGTGAAAAACATCTACTCCATAACTTAGATTACTAGTAGGTACTCTTATGCAAGAAAAGTGTGATACAATATTCATCATGCAAACATTCACAATCTAAACATTCAGAGTTCAGTTATTTTTCAGTAAGACCTTACATGGCACCATAATGAATTTGACATTGAGAGGAATGGAATGAAAGATGGGAGAAGATTCAAATATGCTAGTAAAAAAAAAAACAAAAAAAACCCAACAAACTAACATATATGTGGCACTCATTTTTCATCTTTACAACGTGAAATCAAAATACTCCCTTTTTCAGTCACTAATTCAGAGTAGAAATTGCAAATATGAGAAAGGATTTACACTGAGCTCGTTTAGTTAGGGTATCATCTACTGATGGAATGGAATTGCAGAGCTTTTGGAAGGCTCCTGGTGCAGTAGCTGGAGACTGAAATACTCAGACATCCACACAGATTTAGTACAAGGACTTGAAATAAGCCTTTGTCTTTTAGACATCTGTCTTCATACACAGAGATAGTTGTTTTAAGGTGCAAGACAACTGTATGCTCATTATGTGGTAATCTAACAGTCTCTAGGTTTTCTTCAGAAACTTTCTCCAAAGGTTCCTAATCACTCCTACATACCAATGAAATGACTGCAGATATGAAATTAAGTCTCTGTAAGCTGGGAAATGGTACTTCTGGGAAACTCTCAAAAAGTCAGTTTGGTTTCTAAAAAAATTCTATCTGCTTATTTTTCTGGTTATGTAGTCAATCCTAGTTAGAAAGGAAAAGATGTTTTAGCTGTAATTATGGTAGTAGATGCAGGTCTTCTCCCTGAGGAGCATTTAAGTTGTCCTTGGTAAATGTTTCTTGGAGAAAAAGCATGTTAATGAAATACGTCTTGTGAAAATGGACATGAGATCGAAAATCAGTACTAAGATCTCTCCTGTGTTGTGCTTTACTGAGCAATAACAAAGAGTTGCTGTAGCTGACATGAACTTCTGCAGGGCTGTAATATTTGGTAACCAAATTCTGCAGTACTCTGCAGTTGGAGTGCAACACTGCATTCAGTGTTTTTTCCTGAGGTACTAATGTAGAGAGCACACTACTCTAACCTGTTTAAAAAAATAAATTGCATTTCAGAAAGATTGCTTTCAGCAACTTGACTCTCTAAACACCTATTACATATCTCTTTAGAGATATCAGAATTTTGTGGAACACTTCTTTGCCCAGAAGTGCCTCAGGTTAAGAATTTTGTCTTTGATTACTAATTTTCATCCCAATAATTTGACCTCCTAATAAATGAGGTGATTTTGTGCAGTGAGTTTGCCTGGTATGCCCTAGTGACAGCAGTGAAAGTTTTTATATTTGCCTCTTTTTTTTAATTTTATTTTAACAAATATTTTGAGTGATAATAACTATCCTCTGTGGGCAAAATTCTCTTTAGTCTAAATTGCCTGTCTCTGCAGATAAGAGAATAGATTGTCTGCAGTGTTGATAAAAAGGGTGACTTTTGACCAAATATTTAGAAAAATGGTACACGTGAACTTTGATTTTATATCAATTTAAATTCAAAATTATAGAAATTATTATTTAAAATAGTCCTAGTGATAATTCCTGCATTTTTGTGAATAAAAACAGAAAGTTAGAATTAACACCTGCCTCCACATGTATTAACTTACCTGAAAGGGTAGGAACTATCTTAGAGTTATTCACTGGCAGAATTTGAGTTAGATGACATGCTGTGCTGGCTTAGAGGAAAAACAGTCATCAGGCCCAGTATCCCATCTTCCAGCATGGCCAAAAGCTCATGTTTTGGGAAGATAAGAACAGAGTAATAGCTAATGAGACTTCCCCAGAACTGTCTACCTGTTCCTATGAGGTCAGGAGTCTTTTTGAATGTGTTTTGCCTAGGACTTTTTCTTTTCCCTGAGGAAAGAGGCACCACTATCAAGTTCTTCACTTTTAAAAAACTTTAAGTGAGCCTCAGAAGTAAATGAGGCTTCCTCTTGTACAGAAGAAAGATGCAAGTTTATTCTGTTTTACCCAAGAGACATTTGAAGCCAGGTGTTGCTCATCAAGTACACTCTGCCTCCCTTAGAGTCATGTCCGGTCTGCATTTCTAGATGTTATTTAGTAACCTAAAAGAAAAAAGATGTTTGTGGCTAAAGCTCTGCTTTGGGAACCAAGAAAAAAAGGAGCAGTTCACATAGTTCAGGTACTTTAGTCTGGGTCCTCAGTGGGTGGTAAACATGCATTTATGAAATCAGACATGTGGCTCCATATTACAGGGATATGGGTTTTATACACTGGTGAGCTGCTCCCATGCTCAAAGCTAAATGATTCTGCACCTTCTTTGCTGTCCAGCATCTGAAACAGCCTTTGAGGTCAGCTATGCCCTACAGATACAAGGCTTAGTTCTGGCAGCTCCACCAGTGTGCCTGTGCACGCTGCTTCTTGGGCAGGCTTGAAAGCAATGAGTGTGGGATTTGATTTAATACTGGCCTTATAGGTGGCCCTGCTGGACCTGTAGTGACTTAGTGAAAATCAATTCAAGTACAGATGCCAAAGCATCATTTGTTTTCCCTTTATGCAGCATGTCCTAGTCCCCATAGCCATAGGGAAGAGCAGACCACAGGAAGGACCAATAATCCATTTGTCAATGCCCATTTAAATTGCAGACTTAGCTCAGAGCACATCCTCCACTGCTCACATGGCATCGAGCACAGCGTTCTCCTGTCAGGTCACTGTGTGTCTCTAACACCAAATACGAGTTTAAGGCATTGTGCTTAGTGCTTTGTTTTCACTGACTATTTACATGCAAACCTGCTAAGCTCTAACTGTGTCATTCAGAGCACAGTTAAATAACTTTGCATTCAAAATACTTATTTAAAAGGAAAGGTCTCATTTCCATAAGGTGTATATATACAAATCAAAGCTGGTGGGTGTAAGGTTTCAAGCCATTCTGAGGATCTGCTGCAGTGATTGACAGAGTCTTTATCTTCTACCCAGTTTTTATAAATCAGAGAGGATTTTACTGATGTGCAATTTGTGCCTTAGAAACTGAGAGGAAAAATCTTTCTAATCTTGCTTTTCAAATGAGGTGATCATCTACTAAGGAGCAGTGTGCCTGAAACACAACCAGCTGCAAGCTACAGATATTTTTTCAAAGGTGGAAAATGTAAAATCCCACAATATAATTCACAGTTAAAATCTCTGATTATCTTCATTATCTACTACTCTTGTTAAATCTTTATTTTGTAAAAAGTCTCAAAAATTAACCCTGCGATTTCCTAATTCTGCCGAACAAAGGCAGACTATTTTACCTTGAAAAGAACTAACACAATAGTCTTTGCCCTTGTTTTATTCTTTCAAATTTTTTTTTTTTTACTTATTTACTAAACCTGCCAGCATGCAAGTATTTGTATGAGTTTAAAAATCACAATGTTCTGTCAAGGAGAAAAATGCAACCTAATCCTCTTACACTAATTAAATGGGAAGAGTGTTAATGAGGAATGTGTAACTTGTCAATGCCTGAAAAATCTAATTTTGGGTGAGGTTTGACTCATTAAAATAATGCCGTCAGTCCTTTTCCTGTAACATTTTAAAGAAAAATTAATTTTTTCCCTGTGGTTATGTTAAGTGAGTCCATGTAACCATTCACAGGACTTCAAGGTCAATAGTGATAAAGAGAAACCTTTTTGAGGAGTTATTACACACTCAGAATCAAGAAGCTGTAACATTTGAGTGTAAATGGTTGGGTGTGAACCTCTAACCCAGCACTTAAACCCTGACTTATGGGAAAGTTAAGCATCTCCATTTTCTTCTACAAATGAGGCCTTTCCAGTGACCTCCCTCCACAGCTCTTCTAAATTGCCAGTCTCAGTATTCCAGCCACCCTCCTCCAGCCCTCTTACATCCACTGAATGGATGCTCTTGGAGTAGGGTTGAAAATGTTTGCCTCAAATGGCACAGTTTGAAATGTTTTGTTGAATCTCCAGGCTTTATTTAAGGTGACCTATTCTTCATTATTCCCTTCTGCATTATTATTCAAATGGTATGTATGATTTACCTTTACCTAACCTGCAATTAGTATTTATTGAAGGAAAGCCATCTTTTTTATTTTTTCCTCACAAGGCTGGAGAAGCACATATATGAAATAATTTCACAATGATTAATTAATTGCCTGTGGTAAGCATTTCCAATTTTATTGTGTTAAAAATTTGAACAGAGGCATAATTAAAATAAATCAAAGGCTCTTTTCTTGGTAAAGGGTAAACTGAAGTATAAAATACTAATAAGGAACTTTTGAAACACTGTACTTGTATGTCATGTATTTTTAAAGTCAGTATCAAGTTTAAGAATTTCTTCTCCTTTTGAATGGAAATACGAAAAAAATTTTAAGTAATGGCATTCTAAAATGTCCCTTTTTTTCCAGTGCTATTATGTTTTACTTTGCTATAACATCACCTCTTTGCATGAAGGGATACTCTAAAATATAGACTTTGCTGAGGACATTTATTTCAACGAAGAAAGTTGAGTGCCGTAAAAGCAAAACAGTTAAAAACATATTAAAGGCATAATTCTATAGTATTAAAATAATAAAGCAGCCTCCCTGTAAATTAAATTGAGCCAGGATGAGAGTTGGCAGTATTTCTGTGAAGCCACAACAAAGAATAAAGGGAGTGGAATACAGCTGTATTGGTGAGAGTAATGTTTTGTGGAGTTCAGGTGCACCAAGTCTGTGTGGTTTCCTTGTGGGTGTGGAAATACATCTGCAACAAGTGACAGATCTTAAAAGCCATGTGCCTGGCTTTTAAAAGATAAAAAGACGATAAAAAGAGTTGACACAAATGCTTTTGGGATATTTGCATCCACCCTGAAGAGCTAATTCTTAAACAGCCATAGCTTTTTGAAAACTGTCAAGAAAAAAACTGATTTCAAAGACACAAATAACAGGAATATATGTGGTTGCTGTATTTCAGGTGGAACTGGATGTGACCAAAATGCAACATTTTCATTATGTCTACTTAATGGTGACGTTAAATTAAATAACTCTGCCTTATAGTTATCTGATATTGTTAATGGATAAATTTATCCCATTAGATAAATCCTCAAACTACTTAAATGATGATGTTTAAATGGCAAGATTACATTTTTTGAAGTACTATCCCAGCCCATATGATTGTCTCAGCATTCTTCAAATATTCTTTGATAAGCTAACTCATCTTTCCAAATTATTTTAATCTTAGAATAGCCTCCTAACTTTTCTAAAAAGATTCCTGGGTTTTTTTTTTTTTTCTAGTGGAAGAAGGAAGTGAAGCTGATTATGTTATAGATTTACTAATTATATCCATGTAGATATTAATATATCTCTTATGTAAATGTCTATAAGAGATATACTTGCTTGTGTATTTGTTGTGTAACATGCATGACCTGGTAGAGAAGCCTTACTTCTCTCTGCAGCTAGTGGGAGTGTGTGTGTCTGACATACAGTTCCAAAAATTAAAGGTTTCAAATTCGTGATGAGCTAAAATTATTCTTGCATGTGTGAAAACCTATTTAGCCAACACCCATTGGGTTCTTTTATAGCTGTGTGATAGCGACAGAGTGCAAAGCTTTCTCAAACAGCTTAAATGTAACCAATTTCCATTCCCTTCTAACTGCATGTAAGGTTCAATACATATTGCTGTAGCCAGCAGTAATCTCAGGTGCAGCTGAGTGTGTGCAGGAGGCTGGGACTGGGTGCCAGGGCTGTGTTGGATTGCCAGGCTCACAGCAGTCAGTGTGGCTGCACCACAGCCACAGGGACTCTTCTGCTAAAGGGAAATGGTCACATTTACAGCTTAGACTTGTGGAAGAGAATCCCAAGGAACCAAGAGATGTTCTATTTCTTCTTACTGTGAGGACCTATTCATTGCAGTTTCATTTTTTCCTCTAATAGCATTGAAATTTGGAATTCACACATCTTGTCAAAAGTACCAATCCCTTACCTTGGAGAAAGTCCCCAAATCCTGCCTCACCTTTCACCTATACCCCCAAGTCACCCATCACTGTATAGATTTGGTGGCTTAAAAGGCTCTTCTGGGAATTTGCCATGGTAGATTAATACTTTTTTCCATATTCTAGAAAAAGTAGAATTTTTTTCTGACTCTTATACAACATTTCTGACTACACAATACACTTTACAGTCATGGTTCAATCAATTTTAAGACACTGTATTATTGTGGAAAAAAAAAGAATAATTCGTTATATTGACATTTTAGGTGGAATCAGTTTTATTCCTAAAGTAGCATTTAAAGTGACATTAGGGGCCAAATGCATAAGATTTCTTTAGTGGTTTTCCAGTGAATAATCCTTTCCAAAGTATACCAGTAAATAGAGATAAGAAGGGAATTTATTTCAGTTGGCTGGTTTTTATGAATATTTTGAACAGAAAAATGCTGTGTTAGACTTGGAGAACTCGCAGTAAGTGATGGCTTTGCCTGCCAGTTGTGCAAGGCCAGGTTCTGCTAATATGGATATGTACAATTGTGACCTTAGGAGGTTTCACACAGCTGCCCCAGCTTCAGTGTCTGCTCCATTGCTGAATTCCAGCCACATGGCTCCCCACTGTTACAGCACCACTGCCTCATGTTATGCTTAGAGGGATCTGTTATCATCTAGTGCAAGTCAGTATAGAAACCAACCTTGTTATTGAGATAAAAGTCTTACCCAGGAAATTGCAAGATGACAAGAAGCATACAAATTAGCAAGAGAGAGAAAGATCACCAGACTTCAGAGTAGCCTCCGCAGTCAGCAGAAACTTACTCTGCAAAGATTGTAAAACTTTGTATAATCCATTCTAAGACTGACTGAAAATTCTACCAGAGCTCTGGATGGATTGCAGATTGCCTCAGAGTGGCTGAATGTGATTTAATTGAATGGCATATATTCTTTATGCATGATAAGGTTAAAATAGAATATACTTTTTCCTTACTCCTGAATCTCTTTCCCTTATTCCTATACATCCTATGCTTTTCTCTTATTCTCAGTAAATTAGGAGATAAAATAATCATAAGAAGATACTAAAATTTGTATTTATTACGGAATAAAATTCAAAGCTGATGCCTCTGCATAGCTATCACTGGAACTTTGTGTGCTTGAGGGGTACTTTTTCATTATTTGAAAATGATCTCTTGGAGCAGAGCAGTCACAAGAATAAGCCATAAAATTTCATTGCCTTAATTTTAGAGTCTCATCTTATTCTGTTGAATACAAATATTCTGCTTCTGTGCTTCCCTCTGTTTAAAGGGCCTTAAAATAAGGTTCTGGTTTTGGTGGCTTTTTCTCTATAGCAGGCTTAGCACTGCAAAACTGATACTTGTCCTAACTCTCACATCTGTATGGATGCAGCACCACAGGTTTAGTATCACTCTTTGAGCTGGGAAATTAAACCCTAAAGGATGATTAAGCCACAACAACAATACATGATAATTAAATATGTGATTACACATTTTTATTTCTGCTGCAGGAAATAGCTAATCTTTTTAACTATAAAAGCTATACTCAGCTGGAATATATGCTCAAGAATACCATCTTTGCAGTGCTATAGTGCCACTGTCTTTAGCATTTCTTTGTCTGTTCTACTTTTAATTTCTATTGGTGGGTGCCAGTTATAGAGCATTTTTAGAATAGCTTTTACAAGGTAATTATTGAATTTTAAGAGCTTATTAGATTAAACCAAACAGAAACAGAACCTATATACCATGAAAATATATACAAGAACATAATTCAGAATGTAAAGTCTTTAAAATATAGGAAAAATAGTTAAATCATCTCAAAACCCCCTTGATATCACCTAGTGACTAGCATAAAAAGGAAGATTTTCAAGCCCACAGAAAAGTAATTGCGAAGATCTCACTCTCAGGTGAGGTAATCAAATATCTCAAATGTACTTGTTCATGTTGATGTGGTTTAACAGACATTCCATTGCACATCATCTCTTGTTTGTTGGTGCTCTCAGGGTGAGGAGAGGTGCATTAGGTATGGCTGGCTAGATGCTGTTCATGTCTTCAGAGCATTCACAGTTCATATTCTACTGAGAATGCAACCTGCACACTGACAACATTTTGTTATAGCTCAGTAGTAACTCAGGACAGGCTGCTCCATTTTGAAAGCATTGCCTGTGGATACAGGGATGTGGATTTGCAGTATCTAATTCACTGCAGCCATTGTAGCTTTAGGCAGAATTTCTGCAAAACTGCAAATGAAACAATCCTGATATACAGAAATGAGCATTTGTTTTCTCACAATTTTTATTTCTCAGTCTGCTGTCAGTTGTTAAACTAATAAAATCAGCATAATGATGATTAATAATGGACATAATATTTTCTTTGTTTGCCTATTCAATGATTTTTTTGTTGTGACTACCTCAGATTCACAGTAGACACGTTAGAGGAAAAAGAGAATGGTATGAGAATTTGTTTTTGGTCTTAGCTACACAGGAAGACCCTAGTGGCTACTCTTGAGATAACTGCAAAGGCATGTATTTTAATGCCATCTATTTTTAGATGCCACTCATTTTCACTTCCCCCACACATTTCCCTCACTTCTTTAAGAATCATTCTTCCTCTGCTTCCCATGCAAATCTCTTGCTGTTTTCTAAGTCTCTATTTCAATTATGTTAAGCATATTAAAATAATATTTAGATGATTAATTGAAGCTCTGAAACACTGAGTAGCACCAAATCTAAAGTTGTTGTTAGCTGTTTTTCCTCCTGGCCTACACCAACTGTGTCTTTAAAAAATCAGAGGCAGGTGGTATTGATGCCTAAAGAGGCTACCTGAACAGAGGCTAGACAGTGTTAAAGGAATAAAGTAGGGTTTTGTTAAAAGGCCTTTAAAGGATGCACCTTGGGCAGTACAAGAGCCCAGCTGTGGCTCTACCCAAGATGGACTCTGAGTCACGAGTTTTCACACTTTTATAAGTTTTGGTCCATTTCCATATTGGGGTTGATTGTCCAGTTACAGCTTCAGGTTATGAAGTCCCATCCTCTCAATTTGCCCTCCTCAATTCGTTGTTGTTTACACTTCTTGGGCCTGAAGCTGCAATGCTGTCCCTGGTTCTCAGGCTGGAAAAGGATTGTTTTGTCTGATTAAACTGTGAAGAGAACTTGCTAACATTTTATATGAAGTTCAGAGTTACATACTAATGCAGTATGGAATCTGGAAAATGTGAAAGCTAAAACTTAAGGCATCAGTATAAAATAATGTGTAATCATAAACTTATAACACAGATGTACACTGCGTGAGCTTGGGGAGTTTAGATTAAAAGAAAGATCTTGAATCTGGACTTTACTGTGTTGTTGCTACAATTAACAAATCTAAATAACTTTTGTTGGTATTTTTCATTTGTAATTCCAGCTTTGTTTTTGCCCTTACTGAAAACAAGGGACTGTGTACAACCAGTCACAGGGGCAGCGTTAGATGAATCCAGCTGCTCTCAGGCTCTGCAGGTGAGCTACAAAACTCACAGCACCTACTGTGTGAGAGCCAGAGGCACTGGGAAACACTGACCATCCCTTCCTTCCATCCTCAGTTCACAGAAAGCATGTTTGGTGGTTTTCTGGTTTGTCTATTTAGAGTGTGTAATGTGCTTCGTTTTCTTTGGACCTGAGGCAGCCCCAGCCTGACAACAGCCCAGCAGGGAAATGGGAAACTGGGTCTTGATAGAAGAGACTAAGAAAATAAAGGAATATTGAAAGACATCTAACTACAGTGCCAATTTTAAAAAGTTTTTAAACAAATTATCATAATTTTCTCTTTTCTATCTCATGGAAAAGAGAAAGATTAAAACAGGCTAATTTTGAATGGAATTTCACAGGACAAAAGAAAATGCATTTCTGAATTCCAAGATGTTTCTGTCTGGTGCAGACATCAGTGTTTTAAAATGTATTTGCTTATTTGTATTTTGTTGAATTTGAATGAAGGAAATGTGAAGGAAAAATGAAGGGTAAATATGAAAGTCCTAGATAGCAAGTTGCTGTTAATTCTATCCACATTTTATGTTTGCTACTCTTGTTTTTATAACACTATCTAGAAGAGGTCAAGCATGTGAGAGTAGAAATACCTTAAAATAAATAGCAAAGACATCTAATTTAAGACTTGTTTTCTCTCAGTCCTCAAATTGTTGTTGTGGGTTGAGAAGAAAATTCTCTTGAATGAAAGAAGGAATAAAAGGATTATTTAGGTCATTTTGCAAGAACCAAGAGAAACTGGAAGTTAAGCTTTAAACTTCCTGGAAATGTCCTGAGTTGTCAACAACACGGACAAAACATTTCAGGTTTATTTTATACATAATATCTATTTGTCAATTTGTAAATTTGTCAATTTGTGTATTTGTCAAAGCTAATTTTCTAAATGGCTTTTCACTATTTTAAGTCACTCTGCAAAAATTAAACTTAGCAATTAAAAAATTCTTCATCAAATGTATTGTTTATGCACAAAAACCCATAGAAAGGAACATACTCCCCCTAAATTAAGTGTCCTCTCTAATTCTCTTTGCCTCTTTGGTTTTTTTAGAGTGTCAATAGCACCATTGAAGTGTTATATATGTGCAAAGATGCTTTAGTGTGGCTCACCTAAATACTTGTATTCATGAAGGTTTTAGTAAAGCATGCAGAAGCTTTCTAAGCAAAGATAACATACACTGTAAAAGGCAGAAGTGGCATTCCCAAGACAAACTCCACTGCTGTCTGTACTCATACTGGAGATCTATACACAAGGAAAATCTAGAGCTCAGCCCAGTTTTCAGTCTCAAGTTTCACAGTAAAAAAATCAGATTTCAGCTGCTAAAAATTAATAGTTTTTCTATGCAGGCACTTACTTCAAAGTATTTTTATGGTATATTTTCATAAATAGGTGAAAAAAGACATTTTACCATTTTATAAATATCAAACCATCTCCAAGTGAGGCATCAAATCACAAAGACTGGAGTTTAGCATTGCCATCATCTAGATTTCTCAGGTGACTTTGCCAATTTTTTGTCCTTGCTCCCTAAAGGTTTTTTGGAGAGAACTGAGGAAATTGGCCATCCCTGAGATATACAGGTTCAAGCAGCACCCCTGAATCGTAGATGGCCACGAAAATCCTAAAGAAACAGGTGTTTTGAGCTATGCAGGACCTGCTGAGTTTGCATTGAAGAAGAGGTATGCATGCATATGACTGTGTTTGTGGGTATTTATTGCCATGCAGATCTAACATCCTAGACATAAAAATCAAACATCCTGGTTTGATTATGTCCTAATAATGTAAGTTTCTGTCTCAGGTATTTCCCCTCCCTGAAACAATGTGTTGGTGTTTTATAGAGTGTTTTTGTTTTAAATTCAAAAGCCTCAGGGAGAAGGAATAGACATTTTTAACAAGCCTGGCTAGTAAGTCCTATGGCAGGCTGTGCCAGCCTGAGTGAGACACCTTCAGTAACACTGAGATGGCACTGGGAGTGTCATGACAAGACCCTAATTTAATCATGTTGTGGTAGTCCTCATTGTTGGAGACCCTTTTCATCCCTAGCATTAGAAGGTCAGTGTTACGCAGCTTACTCTGTGCAAGGGGGACCAGCACACCCCTTCCTCCTGTGCTGTGTCCCCTTTGTTAGAGACTGTGCTCCTTCCAAAATCCCATGTCACGTGCTCAGTCCGCTGTCACTGACACTGCCGGATTAGGGCTCCCATGAGAGTTGGGATCCCAGTCCCACCTGCTTTTAGAGGAGCTGGCAGTCACCCTGCACTCTGCTTCTGGAGCTCTGCATGGTCAATTCTCATGGTCTGGAGAGTCAGCGCCACTGAAAAATGAAGTTAATGCAGTTTGGCCTTGAGGAATCAAACAACTACAGAATTTGACAGAGTCACAGCAGACTCATGCTCTGTTATCAGCTTATTAAAAATTCCAGTTCTCAGTCTAGGATCAGTCATAATTCTTCTGGACCGACTTAGCAGATGGGAGCCTATTAAGTCTTCTGTAATGAAAGCCTACTGAGAAATACTATTAGTTTGATATTAAAAATTGTTTTGAATGAATTGAAGTTAGATTCTTTTCCACTTTAAGTTATCTCTTTATTGGAGAAGAGGCTGGTATAATTAGCATAAAGCTCTGCAATCATGAATTTTCTGATGCAGTTCTGTTGAAAAATACTGTTATCTCAGTTACGGACGTACTGAGTAAGTAGATGAATGTAGCAGATCTAAACATATGTCCATGTTAAGAGGGTTGGGTGTTGTTTTTTTCTTTTTTGCAGCATTTCTAGATTATGAATGTATAGGGCTAGCATATGGAATAGCTTCAGTCAGCAGTGCATCCATGGCACAGCTCAGCAGAGAGAAGCAGGGCTGTGGGCTGTATGTGCTATGATCTCTCCTGGCAGTAAATTGTGTGGCAGTGCTTATAACTTACATCTAAAGATGACTTACAAAGAGTAGAACCAGTTTAATAGCAGTGAGATTGCAGAGGATATCTGCAGAAAATAGGAGGTATTGAACAATTCCAGGGAAGCGAAACTAGAGCGTCAATTTTGTCAAAACTGACAAAGGGTGCAGATATCTGAAATGTGGGAGAAAGACTAAGGAGTAGATGGAAAAACAAACCTGGGGAGGAGAAGGCACACAAAAGAGGCCTTGCAAAATAAAGTGAATATATCAAATTCAGGCCAGTAAAATTCTTAGGTTCACCTGTAAGTTGAAACAGCAAGGCTCAAAAATCATTTGGCTGTAGATAAGCATGCAAAAGTATAATTGTTGCCAAAAGAACCTCAGACTACTGTGCATGTTAAATGTAAGTAACTTGTTTTGCTCCCACTAAAATGCTATTCAGTTTGTGAATCAAGTACAGATGCAATGCAGTTCCTTAACCACCAGCAGCAGTATGATACTAGGTATTTCACCATGTTTATAGTTGTGTACCATTTCCCATTTTTAATGCTAATTTAGTTGGTCTTTTTTACTGGGAAGATAGTAAAGAGATCTTTCTACACAGGTGGAAAGATGTAGAAGTGTTAAGGTTTATAAACTCACTACAGCTGTCTGGGATTAGGTGCAGCAAATTCAGGAGAAAGCTAATGAGTATAATGAGCACTGATAAGAATAAATTCCAGCTGTAAGCCAGTAGTCTTGTTTCTGGGAGCAGAAGAAATTGGTTCCCCTATGCATACTCCTTTTTACTCTCACATGGAAATGCAGCATGTGTTTCCTGGAGATTGATTTTCCTTTCAACATTGAGCTGAGCCAGGGAAAATTAAGAAAAATAAAGTAAAACCATTATTGAAAGAAAGGCACTTTTACTGAGAACCCTGTGTAACTGGTTCCTTATTCACCGATCCTGAAAACACTGATGGAGATTTAGTGATGCACTGTACAACTGAAGTCAGGGTTTGATTGTCTCAGCAAGATAAAATTACTTAATCCCAAGGAAAGTAAACAGGGATCCAGCACTGATCCATGTTCCCAAGAGCACTTCATCCCAACTGCAGCCAGAAATGGAAAAATGTGCTTGGAGTGATGCAGAAATTTGACCTAACTCCCTGCTATCAGGGAGAGAGCTGAGATACAAGAATCAGGAGGGAGTCTTAGACCAAGCAGAGGAAATAATCTGTAGGCTCAATTGGAGCCTTTATTGATAAAGTGCCTCTAGATCCAGCAAATCATTACTCCTCTCTTCAACATTGAGTAATATAAGATAAAAGTCCAGTATTTTCTCCAATTTCTATTTTTTTCAAGATACCTATGATGTTAGAAGGTTACAGTAACTGATGTGAATATTAGCTAAAGTACTAATCCATGCAGTCAGGGGCTCAGAAGACTGTGCAGTAGTCTGAGTAGCAGAACACATAGTAAAAATTTGGTATCTGTTGCATTTCTAAAGAAAAGTCAAAATTCTGGTTTTGTACTTTTAAAACCTGGAAGATTAATGTCTCTGTAGGTGAGAAGACAAAAGAGTTCAGACCTGTGGTCCTCAGGAACATTGCTGTTTGACATGAAACAGCTTAAAATATTCAGGCTATGCTAGACCTAATCTGTGACTAAAGCATTTTTCCAGGAAGCTTGAGAGATATTTTGAAACAGGGGAAAAAACTAGGCTGCCCTGGCTGTTCTAATATTTGAGTTAAAATACAGCTGTGTGTTTCCTTGACAGCAATGTATGTGCAGCTCCATAAAGAGCAGTTCTCAGACTGGTGTTTGAAAACTCAGCTCAGTAATTCTGATGTGTTGGTACAGTTGGAGAAGTTACATTTTGTACTTGAAGATCTGTAATCAGTGCACATTCAGTCTGCAATTCATGGGCTGAAAATAATAAATTCTGCCTTTTTATTTCAGTACTTTGTTACCTTAAGAGTAGTGCCTGAGAAGATTGCAAAGGAGGCCAACTAGAATTGTAATTGTTGTGCAGAGATTGCTTTGTAACTTCAGTTTCCATAGCATTAAGATCAGCATTGCCTCTCACCAAAAATCCAGCTTATTTTGCCTCAGTTCCAGCATACAGGGGTAAAGCACTGTCCTCAATCATCGCTCAGGCTGAATTAACTGAAAACCCATTTCCCATGTCCCAGTATATCAGTGCTAGACATGCTTGAGAGGAATTATTTTCTCTATTTCTTACCAGTGCTAGACATGCTTAAGAGGAATTATTTTCTCTATTTCTTACCACCTATAGTCTAAAAATTTCCAGTCTGCCACAATTTTTTTAAGTTCTTCCCACCAGAGTGCAGATGCTGCACATTACCAGGCCCCTGGTGGAGCAGGACAGCAGGGCCCAGCTGAGAACCCTCATGCTGGCAGTTCCCCATAGCTGATGGACTCCACTCATCAGCCACTTCTCCTTCCCCAGGCTCCTGCCTGCCTTTTGCCTCTTAGATCACATTCAGGTGGCTTCCTGCAATGTGTTCTAGAATATCTACAATGCACTGGATTTTCCTGCAGCTAAGTAACATCTTTGAGCATTTACCACTGGAATTTATAAAGGGCTATCACTGCAGAGATACCACTTATGGCAGTTTTAGGGCCTGGATACCAAATGAAGAGCCTTAGATGTGAGTGGAAAAACTCCATTATACTGGCTAAAAAAAGGGCTCTCATCTCCATATGCTTTAGGAAAATCTGAGTCATGGATTTCAAACTGTGCTTGTTACAGGCTCTGTGTTTCTGCATCTTCAGCTACACTGTTGTGACTTATGTGCAGGGTCAACTGCGCTGTAAGTATTTAAGTATTATTTAATATGGATATTTCCACTAGAAGACTGAGGCCATTGCAGATGAGAACTTAACTTTCAAGAAGAGGCACTGAATTTGTTCTGTTCTTGACAAAAAAAAAAAAAAAAAAAAAAAAAAAAAAAAAAAAGAAAAGGTTAAACCAGATGAGGTCTCTGTAGTTTTCTTGCAGTGCCATTCAAAATTATTATAGCACTCCATCTTGACTCATTTTAGACATGCTTGTGTAGTGTACTCATGCTTGAAATGGTCATACAAGCAATTTGTCTTGCTTGTGGGCAGTTTTTTGCAGCCTGTGCAGGGCATTGCAGTGTTGTGACTTAGATTACTATTTTAATCCAATGTAAAATTAATTTTGTTTATGCTGCAGTCACAATATAGAAACATCCTTAGTTTGCAGTAAGAGCTGACTAAATCAGACTCTGACTAACCCTAGTGGATGGATGGCTTGGTGTTCTGAATTTCTTATAACTGACTCCAAAGTAAAAAAGCATCATTATTATTAAAGGGATAGAGGGCATACAGAGTGCACTGAGAAAATCTTGCAAGTCTGCTAGTCCTTCCAATAGTGAGGAGAGGCAAGTAATCACTGAGAGTTTTGCCTTCAGTGATCTTTTCCTTTAAAACTTCTCTTCAGATACACTATTTACTTTAAAGCTTTATTATGTCAGGACTAATTCTGCAAGGTAACAATAACTAAAAAGGACTCCATATGCTGGGTTCCTTTCATATCTCCTCCTGTGATTAACATCCTCTCTGCTTTGTATTTCAGAATCTAAACCCCATGTTTCAGGGATAGATTTGCCATGTGACATCTTTGCAATAATCCATGGATACATCAGATCCCTGGTTTTGTCACAAACTAAGGATTGGGATTTCTTGTGGTATCAGAAGTTCTACAGGGATATCTATAAGGTTCTAGGTTACAGTGACAGGATTTATTTTCTAAATTCATAATGCCTAAGAAATTACTCCCTATATAGCTCTTGTAATCCTCTAGCTCCATGTTAGTTTTATTGCTCAAGCCTTGGAAAACTGGTTAAATCAAAATGTTCTTGCAGTTGTGTGGAGCAGGTGAGGAGCCTGAGCTCACTTCATGCCAATGAAGTAACTGCACAGGTCAAGTTTATCATAAGGATACAACAATGAAATACAGAGAAACACAAATACTAAAAGTAGATTATTTCCCCCTTCCAAATCATACAGCAGACCACACTTGTCAAGCCTGTCTAGAATTAGCTATTTTCTTTAAGTATTTTTTATATAGTTCATATAACCTTTGCTTATTTCAAATTCAGTATTTAGACAAAAAAATGTAATTTAAAGTAGCACAAGTGTTTAGCAGGAAGAATTAGTGAGCTTTTACTGTAAATGTGTGTTTTACCTGGAATATAGATTAGACACTGAAAAAACAGAGGGATCTGGATAGATTGGAGCATTGGGCCATGATTAATTTAACGAGTCTAAACGCCAGATTCTGCTCTGGGGTGCCGGTTGACAGCAGTTCAGGACTCAACAACATGCTCTGGCAACCCAGAGAGCAAAGCATGTCCTGGGTTCTGTCAAACGCTGTGACCAGCTGGTCAGAAAAGAGGACTGTCCTGCTGCACAGGACTGTCCTGAGCACTGATGCAGCCTCACCTGGGTGCTGTGTGCACTTCTGGACCCCATCATTTAAGAAAGATGTGAAGGTCCTTGTATGTGTGCACAGAAAGGCAGCAGAGCTGGTGAAAGGGCTGGAAGGAGGTGTCCTTTGAGGCGTGGCAAAAGGACTTTGGCCTTGTCTGGTTTGTGGAAGGGCGGCTGAAGTGACCTCAGTGCCCTCTACAGCTTCCTCCAGAGGGGAAGTGGGCAGGGAGGTGCTGAACTTCTCTCCAGATAAGGTATCCAGTGATAAGATGCTTGGGAATGGTTCAAAGCTGTATCACAACAGGTTCAGACTGGACATTAGGAAGCATTTCTTTACCAAGAACATGGTCACATGCTGGAATAGGCTTCCAGTGGCACTCAATGCCCAAGCCTGTCAGTGTTTTAAGAGGCATTTGGAGAAGGACCTTAAAGCATGCATTAACTTGGTCAGCATTGGATGATTGTGGTTGGTCCCTTCCAACTGAAATAATCTATTATAAAAGCAATATCTGATTTAACAATTGGAGATACTTCATGGCATCCAGCTAGAAAGGGCTAATAAACCAACAAGTGCTTTTTTAAAAATAACACTTTTAATAGCAATACATTATCTTTTAGTGCACTATGTGACTGCCAAGTTAGTAGAATTATTTTCCTTTCGTTTTGGTAAGAGCAGGTCAGATTCTAAATGTTTGCTTTCAGTACATGTTAAAGAAATGCCTAAGCTGAACATTGAAAAGAGGTCCCGTTTACTGTGTAGTGATCAAAGCATGACCCCTTACTGGCAAGAAAGAGAAATTGAAAACTAATTTCAAGGTTCAGGATTAATTCTCTGTCAAAGTGACAGAAGAGAGCCTACACTAGAATACATTTAGCACAAATGTAGAACCTTCTCTTCATCTGTTCCTTTCAGAGTACAACTTATTACTTTGATTTCATGGTTCCATAGCATAAGCATTTTAAAAGTTAGATGTCTGAATTTGGTCAAATATCTACAAACACAGGCATTTTACCAAATGAATCTATCAATTTGCTTCCTATTAACATCACTGTTCTCTGCTGATGACCTTTTCCTGAATGTGTGTTTTTCCATCTTCCCTGCAGTAATTGCTGGAAATGATTGTCATGTAAGGAGCTGGCTATGGCAAACAGGAAACATCAAAGCACTACAGCCAGCATGCTGGATCACAGAGCCAGAGCTTGCCCGACTTCATCTCACAACAGGGAGCCTGAAAATGAAGAAAGTGACCTTCCCATTGAAGATTATGCAGCAAAGGAGGCAGAACTAGCCACTGTCAGAGCAGGTAGTCCAACCCCTGTGGAACATGAGTGCAATGACCATAGTGGAGATGGCGACTCCAGCTCTGACTATGTAAACAACACTTCAGAGGAGGAGGACTATGATGAAGGCTTGCCAGAAGAAGAGGAGGGGATCACATACTACATCAGATATTGTCCAGAGGATGACAGTTACCTGGAAGGAATGGACTGCAATGGGGAGGAGTATGCTCCCCATGAGGAACACCATGTTGAAACAGATGAATGTCAGGAAGCTGTAGAAGAATGGGCTGAAGGCAAAATTCAGCACCAAGATGAAAACGAGGTGATGGACAGGCAAGAGTGGCAGGAAGGTCAAGATAATGGCATTCAGATTTTGGAGGATGAAGCATCATCTTTGGAGATCCAAGACCAAGAAGAAAACATCCAGTACTGTCAAAGTGAAGGTGACTATCCGGACTATTACCCAGCAGAGGCTAATGGAAATTCACAGGGAATATCACCATACCATTCTAGAAAAGAGGATGCAGAGCTGGAAGAGCAGGAAGAGGACATTGACCAGATTGTAGCAGAGATCAAAATGAGTATGAGCATGAGCAGTATTAACAGTACAACAGAAATGAGTCCAGAGCACACTGGGACTGAAAACATGGCACATGACTACAAAGAGACTTGTTCAAAGGGAGAAGCTGTTCACAGTGCTAACAGGCACGAGGGGAGGCCAAAATCACTGAATATCCCATGTGCCTCTAAGCACAGTGGAGATGTGCATCGAGGTTTTAAAGCAAAGTCAAGATCCCCTGAGGACAGACAGAAGTGGCCACAGGAGCAGGTATGAGGTGCTTTTTTTAACCAGACAGTCAGAGGCATTATGCAACAGTTACATTAGTTATTCCAAACAAAAATAGCGATATTTTTATATCTATTAATATGTATTAGCAGTATTTTAATTTTTACTATAACTCCATTCACATAATCAGATTGTGTATTTAGAAAGAGGTGCTAAATATAATCAGCACACATAGAGATCTAGCAAAGAGATTTTGCAAAGAGACAATTCAAACAAAGGTATTCCAGATGCATGGGGCAAAACCAGTTTCTTTACATTATTTTCATTCTGCAATGACAGTCTGGAGAAACTTCAAACTGGGGTCAGCATTGAAATAGTTGAATTTTTTTTCCATTAATGGCTCCTGTACTGTCGCCTTCATGGTTGATAATTTTCTATTTTTGATAGAATATATGTCAAATCTAGATACTATATATGTTAAAAAAACCTTCAAGAAGTGTCTGCATATTGCTGTGGGTTTTTTTACTAGCTGGACATATCTTGACAAGGAGGAAGAAATAAGAGCTTTACTCTTACCAAAAATGCTGTTAAGCAGTTTTATCACAAGAATGATGTAGAAATTAATTTAAACTGTGCATGATCTTTTCTTGTTCTAATGCTGAGTGCCAGAAAAAGTCTAAGAATGAAGCTCAAGCTTTTCTAAAGGAAAGGAGGTATGACTTTTTTATGCTGAAGTTTCAAATAGAATGTGGTTACTTCTTAGAGAGAAAAACCTCATTCCCTAATGTCATTTTAAAGCCTTGCTTTTGCACCTCTAAAATTATATGCAGTTAAATATTAGTTATCTTCTGCAATGAACAGATCTACCTAGAAGAGGTAAAACATAACATATGCTTGGATAACGAACTAGTAAGGATAAATGAATTACTTTAATTAAAATGCTTTATTAAACTTCACATGCATAAATTTCCTGTTTCAGCTTTATCAACTCTGTAAATAGGATTTTCTATAATTAAGTACCCCACAGTTAAACAATTTAGTCTAGGTGATTTCATTAAAATACAGTAATTCCTCTGAAAAACAGTAAAAGGAAATCAAATGCTTAAGTATATGCTGATGAAACAGGTCGACCTTCATTATAATTGTGAACAAAAAAAGTCTTAGGGGATATTTTCAGATTTCCCATATCTGCAGCAAGTTTTTAATATTCATTACTACATTCTATTTCCAGAAGTATAATTATAACCAAATTGTGCAACTTACTATATTCAGTACCCTACTGCCAGCATAAAAGTCCCTTAGTGAATAAGCTTGCTGATGTTGAATGGTTTGAACAGCTACTAGGTGTTGGCTGGGAGCACAGAGGTTGAGGTAGCATGTTCTAGACTTAGTGGTGGCCTTTCTCCCAGCAGTTACTTCTGGGAGTGTTGTTCCTTGCAAGTTCTCAAAATATTTGCAGAACAAAAGACCAGTTACTGAATAAGAAAGAATTCCTCAGTGCTTGACTAAGTAATTGTTGGGTTTTTCCCCCCATATTTCGAATATTCAAGACAATATTTAAAATAGACTTTCGTTTTGACAACTTTTTGTTGTTTTGAAGTTTATTTATCAGAAGCTGAGCTGACCTGCATTGTATCTTTGTCATTCTCAATAGACTCCTAACAGCTGAGGGCTGTGTAACACCTGGGTACTGATATAACTGCCCTGGTGTGAAAAAACTCAAAAGTACCTAAATATTTGCCTGTCTGAGCTTTGATTGTTATTTCCTGTCAGTGTTGGACCAGTGCCTTCATCTTGCTTAATATCAAGGGAAGCACTGCTGTGATAGGTAACCCCAGGCTGGATGAAGCTTATAGCATCACTTTTAGTAGCAACCACAAACTCCTGTCTGAATGGATAGAGGGCACTGGACAGTACACAGTGTTTCATTCCTTCAAAGATGGAGACAGGAAATTAGTTACAGCAGTACAGGTATCTGCTCCAGATCAGGCTAAACAAACTGGGTGACAAGGCATGCATTTCATTTATAAGAAAGGCAACAAGGCACAGCTGCTGTGGGCCCTTCACAGAAGACAGGAGCACAAGCCTCCAAGGCAAAAAGCTGTGAAGTGGTATTTCTTACAGAGATACAGAGGCTCCCAACTGGAGATGTGGTAATTGTCCCTCTACCCACCCAGGCCTTCAGGGAGGTAAAAGAAAGAATAAAAAACAAGTTCAATAACCTTTGGCAAGTATTACTTGAATGTGTGTGTCATGACAAGACTGGTCTTACCTTGCTGTGTTCTCACCTACTGCAGTAATCATTCTCAGCTTTACCCACAAATCATGCTCATGGTGAGGGCATTAGAGTAAGAGTTGAGTACCCATTTCTGCCCAAGTTAGTTTTTTTCTTAATAGCTCTGTGGCATGACCCTCGGAGATAGAATCCACACGTGGGGTCACTAATTGCTGCCGCAGGTCCTCAGCTGGGTAATAATTAGCATTGACTCCGTGGTTCAGAAGGCTAGATCAAATGCTTTATTGTATCATCTTAAAGTATATTTCTATATTACAGTAGCAAGAGCTCTTACTAACAACTAACTACTACCTAACTAACTAACAATAAAAAGTTGTGACTGTCTCCTGAGAGACCTGACACAGCTGTGCATCTGATTGGTCATTGAATCTAAACACCATCACCAGAATCCAACCAAGCAATCACCTTGGGTAAACGATCTCCAAAATACATTTCACATGAGAACAAGGAGCAGAGATAATAAGTGTTTTGATTCTCTTCTCTGCTTTTCTCAGGAAAATCATCAGAAAGCCTGTGCCTGCTCTCTGTGGCCAGAGAGCTGCTGCCACATAGCTCCTTTAAAGTCCTTAGTACAAGGTGTGGCTGGATGTTTAGCATTAATACTGGACCTCAAATAATTTAGATAAAGTGCAGAGAATTTTGTTTTCCTTCTGGGGAATTCAATTCATTTAGTATTTACTATGAAATGTCAAAGTGATGGATGGAATTAGAATACTACCTAAATGTGTCTCATTTGTGAAACCAAGATAGCCATAATTTTTAACTACAATATTTAAACCGACTACAATAATTCAATTTCTTCCATAGTGAAAGGAAAAAAACCCAAGCCTATTGTCAGTACATTTGCATGCTTAACTTACTGTTTGCAGAGAAGCTGCTTCGAAGAGCCTTGGTTTTGTCACCTTGCTAAAAGATCTATTATTATAAGTTTGCATCTCACAGTATAAAGTATCATGCTGAAAGGGATGATACAGGCACACCTATTGTATATAAAGCAATTTTTTTGCCTCAGTTATCTTTAAATAAATGTAGATTTGAATGCTTCTAGGTTAAATCAAGATATACTACCTGTATGTCAGTTTTTGTAAACAATGAGCAAGCAGGAAGGTGCATTTGTTGTTTTAGGCACACAGTATGCTATCCTTAGCCTTTTCATGTTTCTGTTCCTCTTCTTTCCTGCCTCACATTGGTAGAATTGCTGCTTATTATAACATTTACATTCCTTTAAGATGCACAGCTATTAATTCTTAGCTTATGATAGCTGCTAACATTCTGTTTGCAAGACATTTGCTAAATAACAAGTAAACAAATGTGATTTTAAAGGTTCCTGTTGCCAGGTTTGCTCCAGAAAACAGTCACTTTTTAAGAAAGACCCAACAATTTACAGAGAAGGAAAAACAAAGTAAGCATCTTGTTTGATTTTCAGTGTGGGCCAGTCTCCTGTGTTAAATACACATGTTCAGGTTTGAAAACTTCAGGGATATATGAGCTTGGCTTGATTAGCCTTTATTTGTAAATAAAGGGAAGCACTGAAGGGGATGATTTGCACTAGACAAGTCTGAGAGAAACCTAGAATATATTTAGAGTGTATATTTGCTCTGACTCACTGCTTAGCACAACTCTTATTCCTTGCAGGTTTTCCATGCTTATGATATTTAAGAAAGTCATCACATCCATGAAGTTAAACTGACTATTTTGGGTATTTTATAACAACACAAATTTAATAACTCCCTCAAGCTAGATGTTTCCCACACACCCATTTGACATCTTGGTCATCTCTCAGCTAATTGTTGAATTATCACATGAAGAAATTTTCTTTTTCTGTTTCTAATTTCATTTCATGTGTTTTACCTGTAGCAGAGAAATTGAGTATGGTCAGACACACTGCTGATGTAATTCTCCTCAATTACCACAGTTTTTAATGTAACAAACATGAATTAACTGACTGGTGTATCTTGGGATGGAAGAAGATGAACTGAATGACTCTTTCAACTGTCAATAGCATACAGTACAATCAGAAATTTTAAATGGACGTGGTATTCCTGTGCAAAAGTAATTGCTTTTTGGAATGCTGTTAGATTTGCTTCAATACAAATATTACTATAATAGTAGTAGTTAGCTACAATACTGTTGATTTGGCACGCTATCAGTATTCAGTGGCTTTACCAGGTGAAAAATGAGAGTAATGTCGTGTTGCAAATATGTGCTTGTACTGCAGAAAATATGAGCAATGGTCTGGTCTAAACTAAAGCTGAAACTACAAAAAAACTTCTCCCCTGTTCACTGCACCATACCCTGTCCTGCTTCCTTCCCCCACAGCAGAATGGCACAGGGCAGTTCCAGCCCCATTCTCCTCCCCATGACTGCATTTGGGACTCAGTTTCTCCTGTTGCACGTGCAGAATTAGCATCATTAAAGAACTGTAGAAGCTGTGAACAAAAAAGCAAAACACTGGACAGCAGCTGAAATAATAAGCAATGGAAGATGTCTTTTGCACTAGTCAACTCAATTAAGTAACTGCTCCTCTGGAACCTCCTATGTGGCAGAGTTTACTCTGTCCATCCCAGCTAGGATCCTGCCCCTGAAACACTGGCACTGGCATGGCTGAGCTATTTCTTCTGGCTAGGGGCTGAAGATGACTCTGGGACTCAGTGCTTGAGCCCTGACAGTTTAATCAGTCCTTGTTGCTAATGTCCGCTCAAGGTAGATTTCAGACTCCTGAGAATGTGTCCTCTCCTACCTTATTCAAGCAAATCCTATTTACCAACAATAAAAGAAAACCTACCCCACCACTAACCTTTTGAAGAAACAGGAATTTGCCATGAAATTTGCCTCCTTTTCAAAGGAAGACCTCAGAGGAAAGTCTGCTTTTTAATGATGCTGCCTTTGACACTGAATCCTACTGCTTCTCATTTCTCAATCATTCTTTCATAACACTTGCATACCTCTGAGAACTAACCAAATATGCTTACACAAACTGCCCTAGCAGGGACACCACGAGCTCCTGCAGTGTCAGTCTGCTTGCACAACTTTCATATAGGCTGTGCCCTTTGACTTCTTCAACATGGAAATCCAGAGACAGACTAGAGATCCCTACAAAAAAATCTGTCAAAGAAAATTTAACGAAGCCATTGTATTTTATCTCTTTCTTCCTGTCCAAAAGCTTTGCACACATCAATGCTGCGACTGTGTTTCCCTTGTCTCTGCTGGTAGAGCTCAGTATTGACACAAATATTTTTTTCCTTCTCTCAGCACAAGGACAGTCCTCTGCTGCTGCAGAGTCAAAATCCGGGAGTGTTTTGTCTATAAAAGATTTCACTTTTAGAACACTGTGAAGAAACTAAGATGATAGGCAGTTTAGAAAATGTGTTTCTTAGGACTTGCTGGAAGCCAGTCTGTGTATTATGGGATGCATTTGAGAGCAGTTTGTAGAAAACACAAATGGGTGTAAATGAAGAGTATCAAAGAAGGTTTCTGCATTCTCCTGTGTGTTCTAGGCAGTTGTGGGGCAGAAGTAATAAATAGCTGTTACCAAGTGACAGTTCCCAAACTTACCAAGTACTTACTGAAAGTCCTAAACAGTCCAAACAGTCTCAAACACAGTTCCTCTGTGCTAATTGGCCAAGTCACAGAGTTTTAGTAAAATCAATGTCTGCTGCCTAAAGATGCATAAGTGACAAAGTCTTCTCAGGAAGTTTAAATCAGAAGCAGCATGTGCTCCTAATTACATCTCCCTAAGAATTCAGCAGAGCTTTTTCTCTGAAACTCATCATGGCTGGTTCTCAATTTTAAATATATTCAAGGACAAAAGGAAAAAAAATGGTTCTTTGAGGTGGTAAAAATAAATTGGAAATTATTTTAATGTCTACTGAAATTTGATAGAGTATTGAAATAATTTTGTGGAATGCTTAGGTCTCTCAACTTACTCTGACTCCTCTTTTCCCAAACATGACTTGTTTACTTGGAATTACTCATCATCATTTTCTCTTCACTCCTGACGTGTACTAGCACCACCACTAAACTAACACATAAGTAATGGAATCTCTGTGAGAGAAGAGTGTGAAGTCTGACCTTTTTTCCTGTGATCAGATAGTTGTTCCTTTCCTAAAGTCCTGCTTACTACTTGGGTGAATCTTTTTTGTGTATGTTGTCTTGCCTGAAAATTGCCATTACTGAGCTCTAATGTGCCTGCTTCCTTAGCATATTTTGTTTCTGCTGACTAAATATTAGTCATAGGGAATAATTTGTCTAGAGGTGAACATAAAGACTTGTTTTGCCTACAGCTACATACTGCATTTGAAGGTCAGAAGCCAAGGAGTTACATTCCCACTTAACATTCAGGCTGACCCTTTCAAATAATCCTTGGTGGTTTCCATTTGCACAATTGTTGATACAAGTTTTTATTTCTGAAGCTTTACAATGGAGGTGGCATTTTGGCCCTATTTTTATACATTATAGGGAAACTAAGAAAAAAGGGAAAATGAAATATCCTAAGCCATAATTTTTTTTTTCCAGAAATCACCTTGATTTTCCAGATTTGTAACACTGAAAATCTGAAATTCACTTTCTCGGTTCTTACCAGACATGGGCACTCTCCGTGCTGGCTGCTGGTATTGTATGACTTGGGTTAGGTCTGGAAAAGAAATTCTTCCCCTGAGACTACTGGAACAGGAAAAAAGGAGTGTTCTGTAGTTTAAAATAGTTAGTGTTGTCTTTGTGTATGATTTTATATTTTCTCTTTCACATTTCTTCTGAAGCCTGAGGTTGTACTGCCAGCATCCCGTAGATTTGCTTGGCCCACGAGGAAGGAGATGCCACGAAGTATCTCCTACAAACATAGGATCCTACATTCAATGCTAGAATTCTGGTTTTCAGATCAGAGACAGCCATTAGGGCCGTTTTGATTTTGTACAATACTGAGAATAAACACATTAAAAATTTCTGACTTTGCTTTCTGATTTATTTGGACATGATAGCATTTGACTTAATTTCATATGAAAAATTTGCATTGACTGTGGTAGATAGGGACAGGCGAACGGTTAAATCAGTACTGTAACAGCTACTTAATGATAATTGAAATGTCCTATTATTCACATCAAAGTAGATACTTTATTATAATTAAACAGCTTAACATTTTTATGTGAAACTGATATTTGCTAAATTACAGTAGGAAATGCTAACTGCTATATCACATTATAATATTTTGGTACCAGTAATGAATATTGATTGTACATAAATAACTTCAGAGAAGTAATGGATGTGAAATCCTTTATTTTTTCCTGCAGATGTGCAATGGTTTAGAGCAGCCCAGGAAGCAGCAGCGTTCAGACCTCAATGGCCCAGTTGACAATAACAATCCCCCTGAGGTAGGTACCTGGGGCTGCCAGTTGTGCTGCCTGGCTTCCTGCAGCCAGGCTTCCAGCAGAGAAAGCAGCCTCACACTGTCAGCCTTCTCCCTCTCACACAACAAACCTAAGCTCCATTTCTTTTCCTGAACTGACAATAAATACCAGATCTGCCTACTCTGAAAAGGCTTTGAACTATAGCCATGAATTTTTCCTGCCTCATTCATTTTATGTAACTGTCTATGGTGTGAACTCAAGCCTAAAATTTTCTGATGACATGCAGAGTAGGGAGAACACTTCAGAAGTTCTCTTTTTGTGTTATTGGAGTGCAAAAGTGGCATCCAAAAGAAATTGTGTCTGCTTCCATTCCTCCCCCGCCCCTCCCAGTGTCAGTCCTGGCTTAGTCAGCTGTGAAGAGACACAGTGATAGACAGACCTGCTCTTGTCACTGAAGACTGGAGCATAGAAGACATCTGAGAATGCAGAATGAGTTATGCTTGGGGCTAGACACAATGAAATGAAATTGAGACTTAAAAGCAGAAGTCTCTTATCTCAAAACCATAACATATTTAGCCTCTAGCCTGTTATATTAATGAAGAGGCACATTTCTAAAGCCTTTTCCCATAATGGAGAAATCAGCCTCTTTCCTGGAAATGGGAACGACTGAGGAGGCTGGGAAAAGACAAAGAATGGAAGGTCTGTATCTGTTCTAGGGACAGTAGCCTAAGAAGAGCACTGTTACGGCCCCTGCTAAGATTAAGTGTAATTCTATATACTGAGCAGTCAGGGACAGTTCTTTACATTCACTGGCCCAGAATCTTGCTTTGTGAAATATTGTTAAATGTTCTTTATTGGAAATTTGGGATATCTCTAATAGGCAATGTGATCTAGTAGGCAACTGATTGTATTGGGAATTGCTGGTTTGTATTGTTCTTTGACATCTGACTTTTTAGGCCATTTTCATGGTCTTCCCCCTGCCTCCCTTATTTTTTTTGTCTGGTGGGACCTTAAAATACTTTGAGACTCCTAAGTACAGGAGTGTAACAGTTAAGTTGGGTTAATGACTGTGATGTAATGTGTTCAGTGTGCTAAACAGTGCCTATGTGACAGTGTTCAGCTGTTTAAATATAATAACAATTCACTTCATTGTGTGAAAGTTATTTTGTTACAGCTATACCATTTTTATTTCTCGACAGACAAAGAAAGTGTCTTCCTTTCCAAGTTTTGTTGATGGTAAGTTTAACATTATCCATAATTAAAGTAGGATGAAGTGGAAGCAAATACTTTAATACATATAAAAGATCACAGTTCTAAAAACCAGTCAAACTCAAGAGAACACAGCTGCAAAGTTTAAGTATGGAAGTATTTAACATTTTCACCTTATGGCAATGGGAGCTTAGCGGTGATAAAAAAGGAGGAGCAGGTAGAGCTCCCAGAAGGATTCAGGTGAAAATTAAGAACGCCTGCAAATCTGGAGGATGGTAAAAAGGGTGTAACAGTGGGCCCCAGCAGGAGGTTTATGAATTTGTAAGAGCACTTTGTTCTTCAGGGCCCATTATTGAACTCTGGGAACCTGAGCTGTCAGCACAAATGGAAAGGTTGTCCCAAACTGACCAAACAATGGTAATCCAACCTGTGTTCAGGAGAGCAAAGCTTTCACATGTTTCTTCAATCTCTTCTGCAGTGCTATTACATATATTCTGTTTGAAGAAAAATAAGTCAATTTATTAGCACAAGCAGGTGGACAGAAATAAAAGAGGATTGTGCTGAAAAACAATACCATTCTCTGATTCACAGACAGCTGAAGAACCTTTCATAGGGAAAATGCACACAGATCTTCCTGCAAAGAAAATGACTACACTGTGAAGTGAGAAAAGACAGTAGGACATTTTCAAGAATCTGATCCCTCAGATCTGCCGTGAACACACACAATAGAAGCCTTAAAAGAATGTGAAAAACTTAATCTCTAATGCCATTCTCAACTCAGGGAAAGCTTAATACAATTTAGAATAATATTAGAATATCCAACACATTTTTCTTTTATTCCCTGATCTCACCATCTTGACAAGCATTTTCTGTTTCAGTAATGTACTTAAAGAACTAGAACAAATTGAAAGTTCAAAGATTGTCCCTTCAGGTTGACATCTGAGGGATATTACATGGAACACTTGGCATGTACTGGCTAACAGGGCCTACACAGAGGTACATTTCAACACATTCCCCAAGAGTGGCAGAGACAAGAAGGCAAGCTGATGCTTTGTAATAAGCATCTGCTGATTGCACAGTGGACAGGCATAAAGCAGGGCCAGCATGCACAGAACTTTAAAGCAGGCGAGACAATTCCCCCCTCACAGTGCTGCAGATACAACTGCACATTTTCATTTTACTGGGATAAAAAGGTTATGTCTTTTTCTTTACATACCAGTCAGCTCACTACTCTGCTGGAAAGGGGTCAGGATACCCTTTACATAATATAATACAATACCTTTTTTTAGTTCAATCGTTTTGCTTGCTCAGTAGTGGCACAGTATGTGAGGATAAGCTGTCTATTAGGCTTTTTCTATTGCAGGTATTATATAGCATTGTCTAATACAAATAAATACATGGCTCACTAGGAGCTTATGATAGCTTACATGACTGCTCTCTGAACTCAGAGAAAAAAAACACAGTTTTTATTATTAATTTCTATGTAGAGTCCCAAAAAGTACAGGACCCTTCTGCACATAAGGAAGATTTTGCCAACTAACACTGCTGTTGTTCCCTAAGCTTTGACAGCAACACCACAACCATATTCTGGTTATATTCCTTTGCAGTTTTAAAGCACTTTCAGCATGACTCCTTAACTACAGTAGCTATATCTATATTTCTATTGATACATAATATTTTTCATATGCCATGTGAACATAAAAAATACCTTTTAATCTATCATATCTAAATGTCTTTTACTGTTAGAATTATTTTAGTAGTAGTACCACTACATGCTCGTAGGAGTAATTAGTTCTGTGTTCAGTGGCTCTGGCTTTTCTGCACTCTGTCCTATCACCATAAATCTTATTCCCTTACACAGTAACAAGCACGATGAAGTAAAGAAGTCAGTCAGAATATGGAATTAGTAGATAGACAATCTGGAAGGTGACTTGTCCCCTGTATCCATTTACTCCTTATGAAAAATCTGCAGCAGTGCCACACATCCCTAGGTCTTAGTGACTTCTGATAGTTCAGCAGGAAACTGAACTTCTGTGCTCAGAGTGCAGTCTCTAAATGCTGTCTGAATCCTTGACTTGCATGATGTTAGGCAGATGTAAAAATGCATTCTTGACAGATTAATGAATTCAGTTATGCTAATTATTGATTTTTTTGTTGAGTTTTCCTTTTTTCTTATTTTATGAATACGAACATTAATTTAGAAATGTTTGGACATAGTCTATTTAGTGTAGAAATGTCTTTATACTCACTTAAAACCAAGTAATCTCTATTGCCTTGACAAGTGCAGAAATTTGCAGTGAAATTTTTCAGAAATAGTTATCTAATGTTTAAGCTCCAATATTCAACATAAATTTCCAATCTTTGCTCACATCAAACTAACCTTCACGTTTGAAACCTGTTCCTTCTTCCCCTCCTCATCAGTAAGCCTTTGCACATGCTTGCAGTCAAGGGCATGCTTAAGTGCTCTGATGAGCTGGGACCTCAGCCAAGTCTGCATTTTTGTATTATTTAAAGCAGACAGAGATAAGGGAAGAAAACACCCAGGTGACCCAATTTGACCCCGGCAATTTTCAGCACCATTCCATCCTTCCAAGAGATGTCTTGTTTTACCTGACAGCTGCTTACATTGCTTTCATGATGGGAAATGTATGTTGGAAATGTTTTCTGCCCAACATGTCTTTTTTTATCTCTATTATCTACTGCTGTAAGCATTTCCTGCATGCTGCTGATTTATACATGATGTAGCTGACTGTTCTTACTATAATGATTCTGCAAAACATAATTTTTTAAAGCTATGAAAAGACAATCAATGACATCCAACCAAAAAAGCCCTAGTCTTTAAGAAATCTAAATAAATAACATTATGATTATAAAATTGCTTAACACCCTAGATTATTTCCATGCTCAAGAATTTTTTCATACAAATTAGTTAAAAACACCCATTGCTGTCATGAACAGCCAAGACATGAGAATAAGTGGTTGTTGCCTTTGTAGCATCCATAGGTTGCACAGACCCCAGAGATATCCTGGGCATTTTGCTCGATATAGTAATGACTGTATGAGAATTTGCACAAAGAATTGCAGTATTACTTGTCTTCAGACACAAACATTTCAAGAAAATTAATCTAAATTACCTACTAAGGGAGTTTAGTTAAACTGATTTAAACATGTGGGTAAGCCTATTTCAGAGTGAAACCAATCTTGATTCAATTTAGCCTCATTTACTTGGCCCAAAGTGAACGAAAGAAAACAAAATTAAAGCCACTTTAATTTTGAGTGAGTGTGTTGATGCAGGTATCTAATGAAGTTTTGCTACCTTAACATTAAATTCATGTCGTTAATTAATTTCCCTCTTTTCTGCTCTTGAAACAAGATGTCAATATCATGCAACATGAGTATTTTGTTGCGTGCTGGAAGAAGTAGAGATGCATTAGACTAAGTTTTAGCCCTCAAAAGACAAATGAATAACACCATCAGAAGAGGCACCATACAAAATACATCATCCATCTGCTGAAAAACATAATGGTACAGAGATGTAAGCAAAGAGAAGCAGTGATGGAGGAACAGAGTTCTTGTGGAATTTTCATTTCCTTTGATTTCTTTTAGTGAATTAAGGCTGCAAGAACAAGGATTGTTTATTGAGATATTGAAAGACTTGGCTTTTATGAAGAGTATCAGTGACTTCTAAATTACTGCCTTCTCAAGGATTTCTTTGAGGGTTTTCATACTTCTAGTGGAGATTGTCAAGATATTTTTTTATGCTTTCCCAATACTTCAAAAATTAAATTCCACAGAATTCTATTCTGAGTTATAATGAAGATCTAAACCATTACTGGATTTGTACAGATGTGAGCTAAATCAAATGTGTTCTGTGGTATATAATGAAGATTAAAACTATGGTGTTTGATTGCAAATCAAATACCTCTAATTTGTATGAGCATTGTTAGTTAATGTCAGGTCTCTGAAGAGTGCAGGACTGGTATAAATATTTATCTACATGTTTATATACCTTGAGTCCTGAATTACAAAGACTGTGGGTTTTTGCTGGGGGTTGAGATTTCTGGCAGGTGGATTTGAGAATTGCAGGAATGAATAAGTGTCAGCAACACTGCCTAAAGAGGAAAGTCACTCCTTTTAATCATGTTTATATTCTGTTGGAAGACTTTTGCTAAATTAGAATGGAAATACAAAGGATAGGAAAGCTCACTAAAAGATGTATGTGTAAACCACTATTTCAGTACATTTAATCAGCATAGCATACCATATATGCTATGTTTTTCATAATAATCATCCACATTTACTAGATTATAAATAAATTGAACACTGAACAATAAACCTTTTTTAAAATTAACATTCCCTTCAGTGTAATTTTTCTCCTCACACAAGATTTTTGTACTTAAAAAAAAATTTATTAGAAGGTCGTCAAGTGGATCTAGCTCAAAGCACATTTCTTTTATAAAACTGTTGAGGAATAAAAAATGTTCAGTATCAAGAGATTTCAGCTAAACTCTGGAATGATTGTTCTTTACTGTCAATCTAATCAAGCTGGATATAAAGCTTAACAGCTGAATAAAGAGGATGGTGAGCATAGTCCCAGTATTAGAAAGGTTGTTCAAGCCTCAATATCCTTTATTCAATTTCTCACCTTCCCACTTCTTAGAAAGGCAGTAACTATAAATGCCTCCTGTCAGTTCCAGGGCCTTGTGAACCTGAGGACCTCATTGATGGAATCATCTTTGCAGCCAATTACCTGGGCTCCACCCAGCTGCTATCTGAGCGCAACCCTTCCAAAAACATCCGAATGATGCAGGCCCAGGAGGCAGTGAGCCGTGTCAAGGTAGGGCATCTTTCTGGGCTGTAGAATACTCTCTGATCCTTTAGCAGCTGATCTCTGAATGCTGCAGGATCTGCAGCCTCAAACCTCTCCTGAGGTGCAGTTAGGTAAGTATAGATCAGTATTGTAAATGTCATTAGTTTACAGTGCTTGCTGTAAAAATGCATACAGCAAAATAGAAATTATTCCAGAGTCTATTAAAAATTCTTTGGAAGCTGTTAAACAAATTCAAGTACGAGAGACAAATTGCAGATTGCAATTAGAAAATATTCCAGTGGCAAAGCACTGGGATATTTGTTTGACTGTGGTCTTACTCTTCTGTTATTACTACCTTTGACTTACTACAAATTGAGAAAATTAGTCTCAGTATTATTACTTATATTATGACTTTTTTAGGACAAGAATATTCATTGCTCTTGTTTTTGGATTTGGTGTTATTTACAGTGAACAATTTCTTTGTAAATAATGTATCATCGACTGCTTCATACAGCTGTGTAAAGAAAATAGTATTTTGGTTAAGAATCTAAGTAGTAGATTTTTATTTTAGAAGTTATTTTACCTCTGATGTAAATACCTCATCTGAATAAACACACTGATAGAGGCACATTTAAATGCTGGGAGAAGAAGTATGTGTATAGTCAGTGAAGTATTTAATTGCTAAAATTTGCATGGTTTTGAAGGAAACAAGTTTGGAAAGGCCACTTACAAGAGATTCTCATGACTGATGATTGATTTAGCATTTAGAAAGAATGGAATGCAAAAAAGGTCCAGTTCTTTAAACTTTCCAAACCTTTCTGTTTCTATTTAGCATATTGTGATATCTCAAGCTACAGTAAGTAATTGTTGATTGCAATTGACTCCCTAAAAACTGTTGTATGTATTAATACCAACCCAAATCTGTCAGGGGTACCTGAGTACTCTAGAGACTCATGGCAGGGGGCTTGAGCTGTGTTTTGTTCAACAGTTACATGTAGATGTGTGATGAACATGGAGACAGAACCTTGGGTTTAAGACACGTGTACTGCCATTTTTGACTGCTGTAAATTTGGCAGGATAAGTGTTGGGAGCAGCTGATAACAGAAAACACTTTGGTACCAATTCTTTTGTAATCAATTGTGAATGTGCACAATGCCATGAAATCCAGTTATGCTTGAGAACTGCATAAGGTATAAACAAACCTTTCTCTCTTGCACCTCATTCCCCCACTGCTCCCAGTTTTTTAATTTTCAGCAGTCTGGATTCACAGTCAAAGTTTCCCTGACTTCCCACACTGTGTTTTCTCTTTCCCTTTGTGTACATCTGTCTGCATTCTTTTTTTTATGCTACTCCTCAGAGGATGCAAAAGGCGGCTAAAATCAAGAAAAAAGCGGTGTGTAAACTGTTTTTCTTGAATGCTAATGTTTACTTACATTTTTGTTGTCCTTGTTTTCCATGTAGTGTCATGTCTTTCATTACAGATCCTCATAAAGTTGTCATTTTGGTTTCTTCTTTGGTCCGCAGTGTAGAATAGTGAATGGAGTAAAATGAACTCATTTTCTTCATTGTTCATTTGCTGGAGTGCCTGCCCTTCTCCTGTTGAATACCTGTGATTTGTTTACTCCAGATGTACAGCCATTGTTATCTGGGAGATGTTTTTGAATGTAATGCTTATTTTGATTTTACTAGCCGAAGCTGTAAGACGTACTTCATGTGCCTGTGACTTACTGTATATTTATTAAGTTATTGTTGATATTTAAAACCAAAATAAATTCACCACATAGTAGCTGGAACAATTCATACAGGAAACATTGCACTCAGTTAAAAACAATACTTCAGGTTACTAAATACAGATGACAAAAATATCACCATAAAGATGGAAGCAATACAAGTAGTGTCTGCCAAAGTATGTGCTTGCTGTTTTGCTAGAAGATAATTTGGATAAAATTAATCTAAATTAATTATAGGCATAGCTAAGTCTTTATAACTCCAAAAAGGATTAGCAAATACATCATTCTCATCCTAAGCCAGTGTCTGACCTGGAGACTGGTGCTGCCTATAGCCCAGGCCAAGACAATCTGTGGCCATTTTATTCTGAGGCTGTTGCTACGGTTGCTGCTCAGTACCACCTGCAGTGGTGCCCTGTGCCCAAGCAGCCTGGAGCAATCCATATGTTCCTGTTGGACTAAAGAATTAGGGAAGCTCATTGGACAATGCTTCAGTGAGAGGTAGCAGTTGCTTTGCCACCTCTTCTCCTGTTTTCTCAAGTGGAAAGAGTCAGGACTCACACTGGAGCATGGCATTGCATTGTAATCCCTCTTGCCCTGTGACCATGCCCTCTGATGGGGTATGGAAGTGTTTCCCTAGTGAGCAGTGCTCAGAAGAAGCTGTGGTCTAAAAGTCCCCTGATGGCCTTCTGTGATATGAGAGAAACATTAGTTCAGTGCTCGGGTCTTTATTTTCCAGGAAAAAAACCAAAAAGCTAAAAAAAAATTCCTAAACACTACCACAGTAGTGAGCATCAGTTTGCACTTTTTCTGGTGAGGCCACTGAAGGTGGCAAGGGCTAAACAGCTGATGGGAACTAAGTCACCTTCTCAGTTCTCCTACTTTCTCAAGTCTGGTGCCTCAAGTACTGAAGTGCATCAGTGAGAAAGTGAGGAAAAACCAGCCATACTTTTTTGCCTGTTTTGGCTATAAATAGAGAATTTTAATACTTGAGCTGTCAATCTCACAGGCTCCAAAAATTCCCTCTTACCCAGAAGATCAGAGTAGGCTTTACTCTGTCAATGCATCAAATGTACTCTTTGCATGTCTTTAGAAACACCTTTGAATAGCCAGCTCTGTAATGGTTTAAAGTGCAGTTGTCTTACATCACATTATGCTTGAAACAGTCATTGAATTTGTCATTCTGAAAATTAAAAATTCCCTTGTAAAACATCATCTGTCTTTTAGACCTCAGAGGGAGATTCCCAGGCCTTGACTGAAGTGGATCTGTTCATCTCCACACAGAGAATCAAAGTTCTAAATGCAGACACACAGGTAAGTTGGATTTAAACTCTTGGAGAATAATTTGAGTTAGACCGTGCTCTTATACAATTAGTGGAACACTTTATTGAACCTGGATAAATTCAAGTATTCAGAGTATTCAGAAAGAGCTCCTATACACTTGCAAATATAGTAAGATTGACACTTGTTTTGCTTACGTGATGTATTGGAAGATGTCTGGATGTTGCTATAATTGAGCTATAATTCAACTCAATTCAAAAAAAGATTCAAAAGCCTTTCAGAATGTATGTATACCACTCCTCTGGAACAGCTTCAGAACCCAGATTTACAGTCCAACAAGGAAATAATTTGCTGCTTTGACTAAGCCATTCATATCCTGCCATTTGTAAGATTTAACCTCAGTTTTTTTCCATAAATCACATCTGAGCCACCACCCTCTTGCCTAAGGTAAATTATTAATCGTTCATATAAAAGCAGCATTTGGATACCACAGCAATGATCAGCCTCATCTTCTAGGAATGCTTGTATATTCAACAAGAGGTGATCTTCATAAAAAGGAGTTTTTGAGGAATTTTCAACTAAATACATATAATTTATACATGGATCCCAATATTTAGTAATCTCACAAGAACTCATAAACTTGATAATACTTACAGGAAGTCTTCAAATTTTCATTCTTATGAGAAGCATTGAAAAGGGCAATTTTAGCAATGTTTTGTCAGAAGTAAATCATGCCCAGTCAATAGTTTCCTTTTGTTTAGGGGATATATTTGTTCATGGCACAGAAGCAGCACATGTCATCTCTTTACCTAAATAAGGCTTTAATATAATATAACATTTTCAAGATTATATAATCTAGATATATATCTAGAGAAAGAAGCAGGCTTATAAAAACTTCAGAGTGTAGTTATGTCTGATATATGGCCATCTATGTGGCAATGGAAAGAGAAAAAGAGCAGAGTGAGACTCATTAGCATGTTCCTCTAATGTAGTACTGTTCAGTATTTTCATAAACAATTGGGAAAATAGAAAGAGAAAATGGTTATTGAACTTGTAACTTGGTGTATCAGATGAGAATTCAGAAATACGGCTAAATGAAGAAATGAGCTGAAACTATAAGAGACACTTGAACAAAGATAAATGTAGCACTCTAAATTTAGGGGTTTGGTTTTACTTATAATTGGTTTTCTAACAATGGAAACTATGAAGCACCTTCTTCTTCCTAAAATTTAGGAGAGCATTACTAACCTTTAATGTGAGGGTAATGATAGTATCTCCAGGAAATGGATTATTTTTCTTTTAATATAAGCAAATGCCCTTAACATGCCACTAGAGCTGCCATGAGATGAGCCAGATGAGTGGAATAGCCCATCTAACATGGGCAGCAATATTTACAACCTGCCAGCCATAAATCATCCTGAAACTGTGCTTTATCCACCATAAGCAATACCACTATCAGTTGTGGCTCAGCCTTTTCTTCACCTCATGGTAAACATGCATCACCCAGAGATTATATTATCAAAGCTGATAACTACTTTTTGCATTAGCAGAAAATAACATGCTCATAATTTTCAGTGCAAAGATGACTACACATAGTTATTGAAAAATGAACAGCTACAGTTTATAGCTGGAGTGTATGGCAGTTAACACAAACAGTGTCTTTGTTAAGTAAGGATTAGTTGTAGTGGAAGTCACTCTTCTTACTTCTTTAAATAGTTCAGCATTTCAGCTGAACACCAATATTTTTAAAAATAAAAAGGGAAGGTTCTTTGAAGTAGCCCACAAACACTGTCAAAGGAACTGGCATCTTACTCTTCTGATCCCCTGAGATTTGTAGTGATACAAAATGCAATGCTCCATCATGAGTGGTGTCCAATATCTGAGCTGTTCAACCAGATGAAAACAGTAATAGTAGAAATTGTTCTAATTCCAAGCAGTGTTTGCCCTGGGGTTCTGGTTGTATTTTTTGTTTGTTGGTTTGGTTTTGTTTGGAGTTTTTTTTACAGTGTGTCTTTCAGAGAGCTATTACAGATTTATTCCCATGATTTTTAGCATTTTTGGCTTGGTAACACTTTTCAGTGCTAGTGAAGGTTCCTGGCTGGTATAATTACCATGGGTCTATTTCAGCTGGGGTGGCAGCTGGCAGAGACAACCTGTACTTTCATGGCTTTATCAATTACATAAACCCTGTTTCTGCAGTATGCCATGTGTTTTAATCCATCTGTAGTGTTGTATAGCTCACGTGAGGCAACAGCTGAATGAAAATGTAACATTTCCATTCAGAAAATGACATGCAGCAAGGTTCAAAATGCTGAGCAGCACCAGTCAGGTGCATTCCCAGGCTGGAAGAAAGCCAGCAGTGGTGATTCTGTTGCCCTGAACAGCACTAGGAAATGGCACCCCTGCACTTCGTAGCTGCTTATGCATTTAGTTGCTGAATACATTCAGCCATTGAGCACCTGCTTAGTGGGAATGAAGTAGGAACAGCCTTATGTTTGACCACGTGCCTTGTTGATAGGACAGGAATTCTTCCCTATGCACAGCTTTGTGGGGTTGCACTCAGTGCCCCAAAGCGGCAGAAGCCAAAGCAGCTTCTCCCAGCTTCTTGCTCAGTCACTGAAGAGACACAGGGTGTGAAGCAACTAGGGAAATGAAGAAAGAAAAATAAAGATACAGAGCTCACAAATGTGTATGTGCAGAGCCTCTGGTGCATGATCAGCTCCACAAAATCGTCTGACTCATTAGGCTGTCTTCACACTCCCACAGGACTACAGCACTTCAAAGCTTGGAGGAATGCTTAGGTTTTTTCCTTCAGCTGTTCTTTGGGTTTCAAGAGTAGCAACAAACAAGATTCTTAAAGAATTCCATGAGAAAGAAGGGAGAATCTGAAAAAGGGCAATCTAGACAGGAGAACAATGGCTTCAGCCTGAGAGAGGCTGAATTTCTAAGGACAAATATAAGGACAATAAGGATTAAATGGATGGGATTCAGAAAGGGATATGGGAAAGGATAAAGAGGCAAATGGGCAGAGAAGGAGGGATTTATGGGAAAGTAATAAAGGAGAGGGGTGAAAAAGAAATATTAGTAATGGAAATTTGAGTACAATGGAATATGGAGAGAGAAAGGAAAAAGTCAAGTCACAAGTAAGTCAAAAGTAAACTCATGTTTACAGTCACTAGATAGTATTTGCCTTATTCTTAACAGAAAAAATGTGGGAGGGATGGAGGAATGATTGCTTTCACCCCTACAAGGGGAAAATAAAAAAAAACTCAAACCATTTAAGTAACCTCTCTGTGATGATATGGACAGAAAGCTTTTCTTGGCAGGTGAGATGAAATGCCTTCATTTTCCCAATGCATTCACTCTTGTGCACACTGCATGTATGATTACACCCTTACACAATACTTGGTGCACACTGCTGAAAAGCAATTATCTCTTATCTCTGCAGAGCTCCCAACATCCTGCTGAGACATGTCCAATATAAAACATTTCTCCATTCTGACAGAAGTGCTGTAAATCCTCCTGAGGCCCCGCAGCCCTTAGAGACACTTCCCAAACCACCTCTTAACCATCATTACTTTTCATAGATTAGGTATAAGCATTATTTCAAGCCTGAGAAGAATCATTACAATAATTTTATGGGTAGTGATTATCTTCAGCAAGACAAGTGGTTCTGAGAAACAATGATAATTTGTAGTTTTGTCTGTCAAGTCAAATTCTACTGAAATTCTTAAAACAATTACTTTTGTTGACTTAAAGAACAATCCATCTTCCTTAGGCCTTAGAAAATTGTTCAACTAATGCTGAACTAGTGCCAAGCTGTTTACATAAAGAGCGTTGCTGCTTATATAAATTATTAAAATTGTGAGTTGTCTTGTGCCACATTATTTTGTTCCAATTAAGATGGAATTTGGTGGATGCTTTTAGATGCTTTTAGTTCAGAGTGAGGGTCAGGGACGGTCAGGACACATCCTCCAGTAGTTTGATTAGTACAACTATTACATTTCTGGTTGTTTCTAGTTTGAGCAATAGATAAAACCTGGAAAAACTCTCCAAACTTACCAGTGACCCCAGTCAGAAGCAGATTTCAGGTGTGTCCTTTCTATTTCTTTAAGTACAGTTTGTCCTAACAACAGCAAAATATGTAAAGAAATAACATAATTTCCCAACAGCATGAAAAGAAATGTAAAACAGTGGCATAGCTCTTCATTCTTCTTTTACAGTAGCAACCATGCTGTATTTGCTCAGGCAACACTTCCATTGAAGCGAATGTCTTGAACAGCTACTCTGCTTCCCTTCGACTGCAGAGGGAATATCTGGGCCCATAGGAAGTGCTTCTGTAGCTTTTGTCTTTCTCAAGCAGCAGGCTGTCAAGGAGAGGGCAGATGCAGTATTTGCAGGAGAGCAGCAGGCATGGAGAACTGCTTTGTTTGTCCTTGCTCTGTGCAGGAAACAATGATGGACCACGCACTGCGCACCATCTCCTACATCGCTGACATCGGGAACATCGTGGTGCTGATGGCGCGGCGCCGCATGCCCAGATCCGCCTCCCAGGACTGCATTGAAACCACTCCTGGGGCCCAGGAGGGCAAGAAGCAGTACAAAATGATCTGCCACGTCTTTGAATCAGAGGATGTAAGTAAATGGAATCTATTTATTTAAACAACATAGGTCATGGAGAGAGCTCTGAAGTCAATGGCCATTCATGGGCAAAATTAACCTGTAGGATATCAAATTGATCAATCATCCCGGATTATATCCTTTTGTCCAGTGGGTTGGCACTGTGTGTGACACATATGTGCCTCCAGGCACTTGGAATGAGGTGGAACCATTCTGGACCTCTTCTTAACTGAAGCCAAGTCACTTCTACTGCCTTGGAAGGGCTGCACAAGGCTGCCATCTACCCAGTCCTGGTTCCCTGAGGGTACTGACCTGTAGTTGTATGTACTCTCAAACATGCCACGTGATCCTTTGGTGTTTAGGACCACATTCAGCTGTTTTTTTTTTTCTCATCCCTAGCAAAGATTACGAATTAGAATTTTTATACAGAACCATAGAGTTCTGTCCATCTCTGCTGTACATCCTGTTTCACTGTTGTGAAAAATGCTGATGTGCCATCCATACCTCTTGTGGCAAAAGAAGATAACCTTGCTTTACTGCTGTTGTATATCCAGGTTTGGGATTGTAGTGAATTAGGTACTTCTGTCTGAAGTGGCAGAGAAAGGACTTCAACCTAAAACATTTATGGAAAAATACACCAAGCCAGTTAAACAGAAAAAGCAAAATTTGTTGTCAGTTTCTAACTTGACAGTAAGAGGCAGTACCAAGTATTTGTCATCACTGTTATTATAGGAATGGTTATAGATATAATTTCTAGGTATATATTTAGATATAATACCAATTAAAAAATAATGGAGTTCTTTGGGTCAGACAGTCATAACTCAGAAGTTGCATATATTTTGAGCTAAGCAATCCATTTTCATTATTTTAAAGCAATTAAGCCTGTGAAGGAGAAATGGCATTGTCTAAAGGTTAGAGTGCTAGACTAGGGTTGTTCTGAGACCCAGTTAGCTCAGCTCTGTCACAGCTTTGCTTGGGTGACCTTTTCAAGCAACTTAATTACATTATCTCTAAGTTGTGTATAATGCTTTCACAGACATTCATAGGACCTCAGAGATTGAGACGAAATTAAGATGTAACAACTGGCTGTTACTGGCAGCAATAGAATAGAGCATGACACCTGGAGATGTTTGCTTTGGGAATGTAGAATGAAGACAAAAGCAGAGGATGAACTACAGAGAAAGCAGGAGCAATGAAGATCAGAAGGACTCAGTAATGAGTGATGAACTTTAACAATGGAATGATATGAAAATGTCCTGAATGACTTCTGTACCACCATACTGCCCAGGGCAGTGGTCATAGCACCAAGCCTGACCCAGCTCAAGAAGCATTTGGACAATGCTCTCAGGCACACAGGGTGGAATTTTGGGGATGTCCTGTGCAGGGCCAGGAGCTGGACTTGATGAACCTGATGAGTCCCTTCTAACTCAGCATATTTTGTGATTTTGTACAAACCTCTTGGTATAGAGCGAAGACTTGAAAATATGCTTTAAAATAAGAAGAAACAATTTGTGACTGATATCCTTGATTTTCTAAAGCCATTTCCAGTCAAGCAGATTGGTGCTTTTGTGCATAGCAGCACAAATGAAATAAGGAAACAACCTCATAGCATCAAAGAAAACACTTGATCAGTAGATTGTAAGAAGATACAGATTTATAATGTCTAGAAAACCTCATGCATTTGAAATGCATTTAAAATGTACTGGCTGTCAAAGAAACTATGTTGCATTTCCAGAATACAGCTTTGATTAGTAATATTTTTTAGTATTACTTTGATTAGTAATATTTTAAAGGCAATTTTTAAGGTGCAATTAATGTCTCATATCATCAGGAGTTACTCATATGCCCCAATGACCCCACAAGTGATGACCCACAAATATACAGAACTTAACATGGCATTCTCCTATGAGCTGCAGTAAACTCAGAGTAGAGAAAAACAAAATTCAAATGTAGAAAAAGTGACTACACATTCCTATTACCGATCTCTGTTTCTCTGTGTTCCCTTGCCATCTAGTGGAATGTGCAGATAAGTGCTCCAAAATTTAAGAAAGACGGGGCTTTTGAATGGGTGTTCCCAACATTAGCAAGCTTTAATGGTGGGTCTGGCTGCATTCCTGAAACGATCCCTGACATTGCTAGTCAAGATGTTAATGGGACTAGCTGTCCTAAATGTACAGTGGGTAAGCAGGGCTATTCCTGGTTTGCTGGGAATGTGGGACAGGCATCGTGGCAGTAATAGGGGAGCAGATGGCTCTGTTGAAGCAGTGTTTTCAGTCCTGGAAAACCAGGGTGGAGGAGCAGCAGGTGACACCACAACCAGAATCATCAGTGCACACAAGTCTGTGCAGGCATGTGCAAGCAGAGCATCCCTCCTCTCCTCACCCCTGCAGACAGACTGTGTTCAGAGGCAGGGCTCGTGGCACTCTTCACCAGCTCTGCTCCATGTTGGGCTGGAGCCAGGACTCCCAGTGCTCACTGGAACAGGTACATGAGCAGCATATGGCTGCTTGCTACTGCAATATACTGAGTAGGGGGGAGCAGCAGGGGATTTTAATGGAGTTTGCAATTTGATTTTGGATCTAATTGGTTCTTTCTGTACAACAGACCTTAAAGTGACTATATATACATGCTAATGCAGAAACTTTACAGGATCCTTATTTTGATTCTGTCTTAAAATCTAATCTCTCTCCTGGTTTCTTGTGGTTTCATTGGTAAACTGTTATTCTGTCCTTTCCCTGAGCTGCTTTTTTCCTACATTTTAGGCACAGCTCATAGCTCAGTCAATTGGTCAGGCTTTCAGTGTGGCTTACCAAGAGTTTTTAAGAGCCAATGGAATTAACCCAGAGGATCTCAGTCAGAAAGAATACAGTGACATCATCAATACCCAAGAGATGTACAATGATGATCTAATACACTTCTCCAATTCAGAAAACTGCAAAGAGGTAAACTAGTTTTGGATTTTCATTTCAGATTGGTCCATTTTTTCAGAGTAATGTAGTTCCCAGAAATATTTTTTTACATTTATAAGGACGATGTTAAAATTTCAAGATGTGTCCTTCCTCAGTCCTGTGTACTAAAACCAGCTTTATGGGTTATTAGGATTTCTTGCTTTCATGTTCAGGGTCTTTCTGTTTCCATTGATCAGAACAGTAATAAAGTACATCTACATCTGAGCTAGATAAGCTCTGTGCTATTCACAGTACACAGTGTAAGGTGATTTTATGTTTCACCTAAGTACTGACACAGAAAGAGCTGAGAGAGTTGTGGTTTTCTGCAATAGATAACCTCAGCAGAAGTCAGCTGACCATCAGCATTCCCTGTCCTTCTATATTTGAGAGAAAATAATTCCCTGTATTTGCTTCAAGAGCGTGTTCTCTACTTAAACTTTTGCTCCACTTTATAGGTATTAGCTGTGCTGTGGTTTCTGCCAGTTCAGGAGAAGGCATCATTTATGTTACATCAGGGATCTTACATGAACATGCTAGGCACGAGTATATTCAATAATTAACAATATTAATAATAATAATAATGTTAATAATAATGAAGAGATCCTTGCCTGAAAAGAAGGACAGACAAGCCCTGAGATCAAGAGGCAAGCTGAGCAGCACTGGCAGGAGTTGAGCTGAACAAAGCCTGGGTTGCAGGCACTGCCTTAGCCACAAAATGTTAGAGCCTCCCCCTCTGGCTGCCAGGTTCCATGGACAGAAAGTTCCTCAGCGTTCATTCCCTTGGCATCCAGTTCCACCACTTCCTACAGAGTTAAACATGTGCTAGTGTTTTGCTTATTAAACCTCTATGACCTTCAAGAAACAAATGGAGGATGCCCCTGAAAACAAACAGCTGTGTTCCAGTTAATATTCAAAGTCATGCTACCACCTAATGGCAAAGAACAGAATTTGGTTCTGGATTTGTAGATGTTATTTGGGAACAAGTGAGATACTCATGCTCCAAGTCAGAAAAATCAAAGCAAAAAAAAAAATGTTTTTCCTTTTTAATTACAGCTCCAGCTAGAAAAACAGAAGGGAGAAATTCTTGGGGTAGTGATTGTGGAATCTGGATGGGGATCCATTCTACCCACCGTTATCCTGGCCAACATGATGAATGGAGGCCCTGCAGCACGTTCAGGAAAACTGAGCATTGGAGACCAAATTATGTCCATTAATGGTACCAGTTTAGTTGGTCTGCCTCTAGCAACATGCCAAGGGATCATAAAGGTACCCCAAACTTACAACTCTATGCTGTAGATTGTAGGCCAGCAGAGGTGTAATCTTCTGACAAGTGATCCTGTAGATTTCCAGCAGATACAATTTTTCATTTCACTGTAAAAAAAACCCCAGTAATCTGTCATTAACAAAAAGCAGAATTAGAGATTCAGGAGTGATAATGCACAGAAATTTAGGGCTGGAGAACATGACTGCAGTTTTGTTACTGGGCTATAACAAATGAGGCCAGGTCTGTAAAACTTGTCTAAATTAAGTTACTCAGTTTTCAAAGTTTTAAACTTCCTCACAGCCTCCAGCATAAAATATGAAGATTAAAATCTCCTAATCATTTTTGGGTTCCATGCAGATAAAATGGATGGAGGCTGGAAGACTGCAGGACAGATCAAGTGAGCAAATGAAGAATCTGCAGACACGATGGAATCCCAGAATGCATTATCTTTAGTCATTGAGACTAAATCTGATGTCTGTGCAGATTTACCAAGAGCAGCAGAAGCAGGAGATTAATTAGCCAGATGCTGGGAAAGAGCAAGCAGTAGTCAGTTTTGGTTTCTATTGGAAGATTTGTTTAAATTTCTGTAGTAATTAAAGGCAAAATTTTAATGTTTTGTTGAGCCAAATATCTTAGGAAATAAATAAGAGAAATTTATCTCTAAGTTAACAATCAATTTCTGTTGACTCTCACTGGTTTTTCTCAGATCAGCTGCTTAACGCTCTAACTATTAGGAAATCACAGATGAGGGCACAGTAAGATTCATTTCAGAAATACTGACTTTTGGAATATCTTACAGGGACTCAAGAATCAGACACAAGTCAAACTGAACATTGTCAGCTGTCCTCCTGTTACTACTGTCCTCATAAAACGGCCAGACTTAAAATACCAGCTGGGCTTCAGTGTACAGAATGGAATTGTAAGTTTCCGTGTTCATTGATTGTTTTGGGGTTTTTCCCTTTACTTTTTGTTTTTTCTTTTTCAAACACATATGGAAGTCCTGAAAGAATCTTGCATGACCTCACTTCTTCTGTTTATTAAAACCTTACAGTCTCTGAGTAATATAATGCAAATGGATGACACTGGGAGAAATCCTTGAAGAATTTTCCTACATAATAAAGCAACAAGATTTACAGCCCTGTTTATTTGGTGCAATACCCTGATCATGTAAAACTGTCAGTGCCAGAGTTGCAAGGAAATGTTATGCTGAAAAAAGTTTTTACAATTATAGCACTTTAATCTTACATCTGATTCTGCTTCTCTTTTTAAAATTTCATTACACATTCACTAAGACTTTTAATTTTTCTTCTGCTGTGCATAATTTATGTGGATCACATGGTTGTAGGCATGGGAATATAATTGTGACCTCCTATTATTAAAACTAAACTCTTATAAAAGCTAACTTCTCATTACAAAGTAATTGTATAGGTTGTGGCCTAGGTACCCCTTCTCTTTGTGCTGCAGCTTCCCTGTAATAGCAGCAGCAAGGAGGAGAACAAATGTGGCAGTGAACACTTACCCCAGGCAGCTTAGGGTTCTCCTCTCTCAGTTCTTCTTTCCCAAGCCATTCTCTGACACCTTTCCAAAGCAAACTCCCCACACAACTAACTCAGGTGGTCACTGGCCCTTCTGGGGGCTGACACTAGCATTAGAGACTGGCTGTAATGCAGGACCATCACCATTTCCTTTTCCTCCAGTCTACGAAAAAAAATAATCAGGCTGCTCACACAGAAACCACATCACAAAGGCTGTGGGCTCTGTCCCCTATTCTGTGAAATGCATCTATTGAAGTTGCCAGATCTCTGTTTGCCACCCTTTGAGAGTTGGAAGAGTAGCAAGTAACTGTAAGATGTGGTTCATGAGCCTTCCTGCACTTCAGCAAACAGATGGCTCAGAAGTGGGTTTGCAGCTCTCCTGGCTGTCTCTCAGTTACTACTCCACCCAAGTTTAAAATGTTCCCACCTAAGATTAATTATAAAGGACACTGCTGCACACCCTGGTCCAGCTGGGTGCACTCTAAAGTGGTTCCTACCCCAGGATCTGGTTTCACCTGATCTCACAGAGGGTGCCCTCTTTGAGGCACTGATCTCATTCCTAATTGCTTGCCCTCTGTTCCACTGGTGCTATGACCAAACAAGGGAATACATTTAAGGACCTGTAAGCATCACTGTAGTGTGATTATCAAGTTTTCAGGAGCCCATTCATAGCTTTGGTGGAGGTGGGATCAGGGCTGGGCAAAAGAATCAGGCCGAGGTGGATTAGGAGAATCCCTTGCCCTCACATGGACAGGGAGTCTGTGTGACAATCTATTCATCTTGTCCCTGCTAATCATCTCCTACAATGACTGGAGCCTCAATTTAGTAAATTCTACAGGCTTTGCTTGTTTTCTGTTACAGTGTGCTCCCTCCATCTTCTGGCCATTTGTCACCACACTGGCAGATCATCATTCCTTCCAGTTAAATTAACAACATTCAAATGACATCAAATGTAAAGTTCACTAAATTCAGCAGAAAAATCCTTTTCATATAGGAAAAAAAAAAAAATCCTTGCAGTGCATTTCATTTATGAAAAGTCTGTTTGAATATGAAAGCCAGTAAACAAAAAGATGAGAGTAACATCTTTTGTTAGGCTGCTATGGAGACAAACCTCTGGGCCTGTAAAATCCTTTCCTCTGAAAAATGCTTTCAACATTTGAAAATATAACTGAAAAATATCGCTCTCTGGTAGTTTGACACTGTACTCTTTAAAAGTAGTTTTGTAATTGCCAGCAATTGTTACAAATTATGATTGGAACCAGAAGTAATATTGTTATTCTTTGTTGGCTCAGCATTAGCACGGCAAAGAAATAAATGGCTTGTCAGAACAGATAGAATTAAATGTCTCTTTCTGGTAGGCCATTACCTCATTATCCATGCAGCTGGGACTTACTTCTGTGCCTCCTCTGACAGCAGCTTTACAGTGGTTCCTTTTCACCCTGCCTATCTCATCTGTGCAGGATGCAGAGCCATTATAGTAGGAATAGCCCATAAACACAGAACAGCTTCTGGCCACAGAAGCCTCACCTGAGCTGGCCTTGCCTGTACAGGATGCCAGACACTGCACTGCTGCAGCTGAAAGAAGGATGTTGTGCACACACACGTAACAACTATGAGTGTTGTGTGATGGGGAGGTGAGCATTAGATGACCTATCAGCCACCTTCTGAGTCATTATGCTACAGTTCTTTTAAAATGATGTTATTTAAATACAAGTGATCCTTATGTATCACACTATTGTTTTCTAGATTTGTATATCACTTTTTTTTTCTTGATTGTGAAAAAAAACTGTGTATTACCAGTTATATTTTCACTGCTGATAAAACACCACTTCTCAGTCTAGATCTCACTTTCTCTGAGAACTCTATGTACCCTGTCCCTAGCCTAGCAGAAGCTATCTAAAAATACAGTAAAACTTTACAGAACATTTTATTCTTTCTTCCCTGCCTTTGTTCACTGTCATTTAAACTGGCAAAAAATTTACAGGGTTTCAACGGTGTAATATAAAGGTGAGATGAGGAGAAATCTGGTTTTAATAGGTTATGATTAAGGCATTTACACAGAATAAAGTTTGGCACTATTTTATCCTTAATGCTTTGCTACTCTATGGACAGTTGCAATAAGATTGATTGTGAAGCTACTGAAGTTTCATATCTGATGTGCTGCAGCTTGTCAAAGGCATTGCAAACCTGTCACAGCTGAGTGGATTGAATCAGTGTGGTCTACACCTTTTTTTTTCTTTTTTTCCCCTTCAGTTTACAGAGTCAATAGAATATTACAAGAAGCAGACATGTCTTGCTTTATCTAATATTATAGCTGCTGCCATGTTCAACAAATACAACATGTTAAAAGAGTTCTGGCTGAATAAAATCATATTTACTGAGAGGTACTGCTCAGTTTAAACTCACCAGCTTCAGCTGTCATAGCTCCACTGGCTGGAGACAAAACTCTTAAGGCTGCTTTGAGTCAGCCTTTCAAATACAGGAGTCACTAAATGTCTGCTGTAAATGCAGAATATTTTTTTCTCTGCGTATTCTGTCTCTGGCTTAGCACAGTCTGGGAGCCTGGGCAGAGCCACTCTGTGTCTGCTTCTCTTTCTACCTCATTAAAACACTTAATGCTCACAAAAGGAAGCTGCCTGCCTCCCCTGGAAAGGGATTCCTGAATGAAGAGACCACTTTCTATGTCTGGGGCTGTTAGAAAGAAAAAACTCGCTGATGGTATTAAAAGTGCTAAAAGTGCTTTGAGAGCCACGCAGTGAAAAGGGCTCTGGATAGATATGCAAGCCATTATCTTTGCCCTTATGCCAGTGGGGTGATGGATCATATTTCCATCTGCTCCAAAAGCTTTTATTTCAGCTGTACTGTCTATCTGCTTTTACACCACGGAAAATATATTTACAGGGTTTCTTTTGGTACACGCTGCTTTTTGTCCTTTCTGATTACTGCTCCCCAACAGCAAGGAGCAAACTTATTCTAACAGTGAGTTGAATTGAGAAGCTTTCTGTAAAAGAGATCTGTGTAGTACAGCTTATCTTGTGAGCTGTGTGATTAGAAGGTAGACTACCTGCAAAACAATTCATTGTACGTGACTGAAATTCAAGATACAATTCTGTGAAGTGATAGTGCTTCTTTCCATTGAAGCCCACCAGAAATACTTTAAGGACTACAGGAGGTAACTCAGCCACTGGAGAGAGCATGGTGGAAGATAAATCTCACTGCAGGAGGAATGTGTTGGGTTTTTGGTTTTTTTTTTTTTTTTTTTTTTTTTCCCTGAAGGCTGAGAAAGGCCTTTTATAAGCAAAGAATAACACTATATTCTCACTCCTCATATAAAACAGTCTGAACTTCAAGTGAGAAGGGATTTATTTTTTTTTATAGCATTGTTATTTGTGGAGAGGAGTTTAAAGGAAGCTGCTAGTGCCATACAGGAAAAGATTCCAGTCAACCATAAGCAATGTTTTACCTTCAACATGTTCCAGACTGGCCATCTCCCCACATACTGTGCTTCTGAATTAGATAACAAACTCACTGGGGCACAAGCCACATCTTATTTTACTTGTATTTAGCTCTGAACAAATGACCAGATCACAGCAAATAACAATTCTTGGCATATCATTCTAACCACTGACATTAACTGCAGAAACAGGCATTAGCTGATGTTCCAGCACTCATTTGTTTTCCTCCAAGAATTGGTTTTTCTCAGTAAACAAAAGGTAAATCCCAGTGATGCTTAGTTCCAGAGATTCAAGCAGTACATCATCTGCCTTGTGTGATTCATAGACTTAGTAATTTGAAATCATTTACCAGCAATTTCTATCTAATGCACAGCAGTCTAGTCTGCCAGGGAGGATCCCCTTGCAGCATAGATACTGTTGCTAAGGAGGAAACATTCTCAACCCCACACCGGATTGAGATTTCTCTTTCAGCCTGGACTCTATGCATGTTGCAACCTCAGAACACTTTAGGTAGCAATATCTGCTGGGACTGTGTCTGATGACTGTAGTTCTTGTAGAATTATTACCCTATTGTAGGGGTCATAACATTCAGAACTCGTGCCTAGTTCTTTACTGGAATCTCAGCTGCCAGTTGAAGAAGAATGGCCTAACTTGCCTCCTTCATCCCGAGCTCCCTGTGGCCAGCAGCACTGAGCAATGTGGAGGGAAGCTGTGACCCTGGGGAGCAGAGCTCCCTCCTCTCCTGCAGGGGCACAGGAGGTTGTGTCCCAACAGTGGATAAATAAATCTCTTTCCCTCGTCTCCACTTCTGCGTTGCTACTACTTGTATCACTGGGAAAGGTATTTTTATGTTCCCAGGTGGAACCTGAAAATGAAAATTATAATAAGGCAGAAACCTCAGAAAAAAAATTCCCTTTAACAAACCACTAAACTAACATTTAAAAACTCATAGATTAATACTTTCAACAAGCATCTTCTGGAATCCTTACAGTGTCACCACTCATTATTATGCATTAAATCCCAGTGAGTGCTGCAATATGGTATCTCTAAACTTCACTAAACATTGCTTTCTCTTGGCAGATTTGCAGCTTGATGCGAGGTGGAATAGCAGAGAGGGGAGGGGTAAGAGTGGGACATCGGATTATTGAGATCAACGGGCAGAGCGTTGTGGCTACTGCTCATGAGAAGATAGTACAAGCATTGTCTAATTCAGTGGGAGAGGTAAGGGAACCAAGTCTTTATCAAGGAAGTAAAGCAGCTGAAAAAAATGTATGTTTCAGTTGAAAAGAGTATCAACACAGCATTAAAATCACCAAATCAGTAAATTGAGTCTGGCACTAATAAGAAACAATTAACAGAATTTTATTAACAACTAATGATGCACATTCACTGCATTTTTCCATTAATTTTTAAGAGTTCCTGGCATAATTCTGTACCTTCAACCTACTGTCTGAATTAAATCAAGTGATTAAAGGAAGAAATCACTCAGGGGTGTTGGCTGTGAAGATGTCTCTTGGCTCATCACTGTAGATATTCTCAGCTCAGTCAGAGAAAAAGAGAAAGGTTTTCTAACCAGGCAAGAGCCTGGGAAACAGTTGGGAAAGAATGTAAATAATTCTCTAATCTATCTTGTTATTCACATTGTTTATAGATATGCTCTGCCACTGTGTGTCATTCACTGCACACCAATGGTGTGACATGTTTTTACTCTAAGACCAATGAAATTAATCTTCTCGATGTTCTCTATATATAGAGCAATATATTTAAAATAAATCAGAGCTCATTTTCTTTGCCTTCTGATCTAGAGTTCTCTGTTCCCGTCCTGCTCGACAGCAACAATCACTACAGCATCTGCCATAGAAATTAATTACTATGTCTGAGAGATGCAAACTGATATCCATTTTAATAATTTAATTTCCAACTTACCTTGGAAATAAGTTAAGACACCTCTCTCCAGTACTTCTAGAGAGATCAGCAATGAATAAGCAAGATTGTCCAATTTTTCAAAATCCCTCATGAATTTAATGGTAGTCTAAATACAGAACCCTGGCCAGATCTCCCTCTAGAGTTCCTCTGACAAAAATTAAAGACAGCTGGCTTCCTTCTGGAAAATGACATCTGACAAACCATAACAGAGTATTTGTCAGGAGCAAAGCTGTAGATTCCAACAGCCCCTCCGTGCCTTTATGGTCCCCATTTACCGTGTAACTTCTCACCTAACACAGGAATACAGCATGAACTTTTTCTTCTTTACAGCATGAGGAGAAGATATCAAGGCAGCTGGGGAGGGTCTGTATTATCAGTTAGTAAAGTTTGCCTTCCTTCCTCTTGTGTTTTCCACTAAATACTTAGAGCTGTAAGTACAGTTCTGGTGGAGACCTGATTACCTGAGCCTTGGACTCTGTTATTCTGTGAAATCCCTCTGACACTGGGGACTGGAGTCCCAGGACTCCTTGAGGAAGGAATTTAAGTACATTAGCCATAGGAGAAACTGTTCCACCAAACTCTTGATTGGCATTTAAACATCAGGTGGCAAAGTCCGAGTTTTGTGTTCAGAGGATCATACTGCAATTAGGTGAAAATATTAAATGACATTCCCACAGAGAAGGAAGATAGAATACAAATCTAAGCTCCATTAATACCAGAACACCAAAATGAATTTTCTGAGAGATCTGTGCTACTTCTTATTTAAGGTCTGTAAATTTTACTGTAATTGGAGTAGGGTGTATCAACTAAGTGTTTAGGTGGTTTTTAAAAGTATATGATGTCATATCATGTAATTGTCATTAATAAATAATTAAAAACCAAAACAAAACCAAACAAAACCCCCAAACCACATGAAAAAAAAAGCAGAGACAGCAAACCAGTGTCCTAAAACCAGAGAACTTTGAACTAGAAACTTTAGTAAAAAAATCTATAGAAGCCAGGACAAAAAATGCACTTTGACCACAGGGAGAGACAGATGGGGCCTTTGGATTATTTTAAACTAGGACCAGCTCTACTAATGTCTGTGTAATCACTTGACAGATTCACATGAAGACTATGCCAGCTGCCATGTTCAGGCTTCTAACAGGTCAAGAGACCCCCCTGTACATCTAACATCTTCCATCCAAGCTGAAGCTGTCTTAGCTGAAGAGAACTTTGTATTTTGTATGAACGAAAGGCTTGGAAGCTGACCTGAGGACTCCAGAACAAGGAACAGACAGGTGTCTCTGCCTTTTCTCTCCTTCCTTTCTATTTCTTTGACAAAAAGTGTTGAGAAGGATGGTCAAGGACAATATCACTGACAAAAATCTTTGTAAACATTTAAGTATTTTGAACATCTTCTAAACTCTTTTCTCATAGAACTTAAAACATATTTATTTGTAACCTTTATGTGGAGTGATGTATGTCTGTCTTGTTTGATAACACAGTGAATGTGAATATTTGATGAATGAGACTGCAGGAGATGGCAAAGAGAAGCAATTAGAGAAAGTTCTGGCTGCCTCAAGTTAAAAAAAAAATCCCAGTCCCATAAAGTGGTCCAATACTGATGACTTTGCATAATTTTAAAACTGGTGCTGAATCGATGGTATTTCAGTGGAAAGGAATGTGTGCAGTTCAAACTTTTAGACTCTACTGTAAAGAAAACCACTGTAGTACTTGATATTGTTATGACAAGTGTAACCTGTTTGGCAAGGTGTGAACATAAACATGTAACAAGTGTTTCATATGCTAAATAAAGAATAATTGCCACAAGATTAAAATCAAAATATTTATTTAGATACATATTTATTTTTAATGCTTGTGATTTTTATGATTTAACAGAGTTATTTCATGGATAACTTATTGCACAGGTTGTGTAATGTATGTGTTGGGCTGGGTTTTTTTTTCCTTTAATTTTTGCATATTACCTTTTTGTTCATATTAGCTCAAAATGGGAAAGCCATGCTTACCTGTTTCTGTCTTTTATAAAGCATTCTTATTCCTAAGGCAATGTGTTCTGAATGTAAATTGTTTTGACAAATAACCTAGCACCATCAGCAGTATTAGAATGTGTGTAGATAAAAAACCTAGTAGTAAAGTTGTATTCCTTATGAGATAAATGTTAATTGGTGTAACTTTGTCTGTTTTTTTTCTTTTGGCCAAGGCCTTGAAGAAAATACACTGTGACTTAAGAAGCCTTACCATGCAGTAACTAAAGAGCTGTAGATGACTGTACTTCAAGGAGTAGTGTGTTGCATGCAACTGACCTTAGGAAAGAATTAACCTATCACTAATAAATCTGAAATAAGAAAGGAAGCTTGCTTATTTTGTTTGTTGTGTAACTTTACATAGTAAAAAATTCCAAGTAGAAGATCATTTAATTCTTCATCTAAGTGCAGTTGCAAAGGTCACAGATTTATTTTTTTTTTAAGGAAATATTCTCTTGAATTAGGAATTTGTGTATCATTATGATCTTGAGAGTAGAAGCTTTCAAATTAGCATACCTTGTTGCCACTGGATGTCACTGTAACTTCACATCAATACAGAAGCATGCTCTAATTAAAATACATTAAAATGGATGAATCTGTAAAACTTAAACTACCCATCTTCAGCTACGTTCCTTTGTGACCTTTTCACAGGATGTCTGCCCAGCTCAGAGTGACACAAATGAAACCAGTATATGATTAAACCTCAAATGGAAACTAAGGCTACTGACAAGCACTGCTGCAAAAAAATCCCTAAAATCCTGAAACATCAACCTGTGGTAGGTTCTTTATGAGAACCTTCTGTTTAAGGCTTTTCCAATTTCCTCTGAAAGAGCCAGGATGAAGCTTGCACTGGAAGACGTTGCTGGCAGACCTGTGTTTATGCTGGTAATGAAATCAGTGTCAATATTTACTTTTTGATATATTTTTAAAGATCAATGTTAAATAAATCATAAACACAGCAGAACCACAATACCATGTTTTAGTAATAAAATTGTCAAAACTATTAATTGGAGTAACAATTCTTTTTGAAAATACTCAAGGCTCTGCTACATAAAAATTCCTCTAACTTCCTATCAGTTGGTGTTGGTAAAAAGTTTGTGAAAGATGCCTTTTGGAAATGCAGAATTTCAGTCTTCTTCCCTAATGCACCTTTTGGTCACACTGCAGAGGATTTAACATCAGTTCTTGGTCGCTCATGCTACTGCAGGACTGAACTGGTGAACATTCAGAACAGAGCAGGAATAAACCACATTGCAGCAAGTACTGGAGTTTAAAAGGGCAGCCCTGGGAGGGGGGAGCTGTTTTAATTGGACAGATCAGTTAGTCTGGAATGAAAGACACTGGAAGAATGGATTAGAAGCAGCACTGTATGTGTGTATAAATCACCTTTATGTTTGTATCCAAATCAGTTGTTGAAAAGGCAAAGTCCAGAAATACTTTTTTATTAAAACACTGACGATAGTTAAAACACTTTGAGGTACATTAAATAAATACAACTTTGAAGTTGTACAGCCAGTCTCTGGTGGGTTTGCAATGGTTTTCATGAAATGCTGGGCAGCATCAGTAGCATTTCTGTAAGTACAGTGAAATAAATGCATTTCTGGTTGGGAAAACACTTGCTATGACTTCACTAATAAATCAATTAAAAGTTTGCAAAAATCAAGGCTGAAATTTACATTCAGAAAAACAGCTGTTCTCATCCTGCTGTGGGGAAAAAAGTGGAATTCCAAAGGAAGACACTTTTTCCTTTTAAAGTCATCTAGCTGTATTTGTTCCAGTCCTGGTTTCTTCCACACCTCTCTGCTGCAATGACATACCTGTGGATACTCTCAAAGGATGGTTTCCCGGCACACTCCGATTAAACTGTGCGGCCGCTCCCGCTCCAGGGCGCGGCCGAGCCGGGGCCAGCGCGCCAGGGCCGCGGGGGAGCTCAGGGCGCCACAGCTCTGCAGGTGCAGATCCTCCTGCAGCCGCTTCCTGCAGCTGCCCACGTTCTGCTGGGAACTCGTAATCACCTGCGGAAAAAGGCAGGAGGGGAGAAGGAAAGAATCGGAAAAAGAGGGTAAGAAAAGTTCTCATTTAAAAGGTCCAGTCTCTGAATAATATTTCATTTAAGCTGTCTAACACTGCAACTCTTCCAAAGGAGGTTCAGCCCTCCAGAATGCCTCCTACTTCTGTCCTTGCAGCTGGTCAGGGCTCAGGACTGGGCACCTGGAAAGCACAGCCAGGATTTCTGTCTGAACTGCAGTGTAAAATGTATTGCTGCCCAATAAATACAAATTATTTCTTACTAATACCATGTAACTATAAAAGAGCTTCCGTAGGAATTGTCTGAAGAACTTAAACTGTAAAAACATTTAAATAAGGTATTTGTCTATGGAAACTGGACACATCTTTAGAACATTAGTGGCCTACCTGGTCTATGATATTGGCACTGAAGATGGCTTCTTCCATGTGTCTCTCATCAGATTTAATGACTGACCGTATGCTGTTCACTACGTGACGCACTTCTGGAGGGAGATTACAGTTTGAATGTTCCAAAAATTTTGCCACTAAAATTTTTGTGTCTTTATAGGCCTTAAGGTCCACTAAGGAGTGTGGCCGCTCTTTTGAGACCATGTGAAAAGCCTTTGGCTTTAGGTGCAGATCAATTTTCCTCGTATCCCTCTGTTTTCCAGTTGGTAGAAAATTGCTCAAAGAATGCTGGCAAGCAGAGGCAGCCATATGAGAACCAGAGACAGGAACTAAAAAAGGGGGGGAAGAATATCTTTAAAGTAATAGTTTAAAAAAAGAAAAAGAGAAAAAAAAAAAAGGCAAAACAAATATTGTCACAAAGTTTCTACTTTGTCATAAAATGTCTGTTTTGTTTTAAAGAGTAGCAAAAACATGCTGTCAAGGAAATACTACAAAATAGGTAATTTTAACCAAGAGTAACTAGGAGTAATCAGGAGTAAGACCTTCCCATGGCCAAGGAGGACTGCCCTGAGCATGAGTGGGTGGGTAATTGAAGTACAGCACAAACCAGACATTTTTGTTACCTCCACCTTCAAGGACTTCAGTTGACATTAATGATAAGGAAACTTACCAGCTACTCTATGTTACATGTAACTCAAAGTTTTAGGCCCAGCCCCTCACCTCAACTTTAAGACTAAAGTTCTGCCTATTTCTAGGCCTTGGAAATTATATGCAAGACAGATTAGTGAGAAACACAGAGAAAGCAAAGATGCTGATCTAAATGAGAGAACCTAATTCACAGAATTTATTTTCATTCAAGGCAGGTTCCATCAGCATTGTACACCATACATGTATGCTGTTAAGTGGCTTTTCTGCCCCAGATTTTTTAAAGCTTTAAAGCTTCTCAGAAGCTTTTCATTATTTTTAAAACAAAATAAGGAAACCCATCTTCTGCTTTAGAAAAGCAATTCTCACCTGTTTCTCCTGTAGCCGGAAATAATCCTGCATCTTGGCACTGCCTGCACACAGAAGTCCAGGCACAATTATCACCTTTAACCAAAGGCAGACAGAAAGAGCAAAGTCAACCCCTGCTGTCCTCTGCCCAAAGCAAGGAAAAATACACTGGAACCTCTTATTATCTCCTTTAAAGAATTAAACTACTCAGAAGAATAACTGCTTGCAAGATGTCCATTCATAAAGAGAAGCTACTACACCCACAAATACCTTATGAGTTGTTACACAAACAGGAAGACAGAGCTCATGCTTTATGGTTTCTCCTGTAATCCTAAATCTTTCAGGCCTAAGTGCTGAAACTATGGCAAGCTCCCTATAGAGGCAGACCTCAGACCTTTTCTGTATTTCCTGGGTGGACAGAGTTTATATGGGAAAATGGGAAAAATAAGAAAAAGGATTCCCTCTCATTTCTACAAAACCAGAATTTTATTCAATATTTCTCTTCCTTTTTAAAATATATTATCATCGTTTTCAGTACAAATGTAATACACCATTGTTTAAATTAATGGGGAGGTGAGCAGGATGGTACCTGATGAGCCAATCAATAACAAGTGGTTATGAAGCATCTACAAACAGCTTTGGATGCCATCTAATGACAGTTTCTGGGATTCCAGCACAAGGATCAATGATGATGAGATCACACTGTACAGTAACTACCACCAGCAGTCTTTTTCATTTGTCACAAGATGGAATAAACCCTCACATTTTTTGTTAATCTGTTTCCAAAATTGAAAATGGTTCTGAACTTCTAGGTAGCGTAGGAAAGGTTTTCTTCCATATCTCCAGGGACATTTTATAATGAAAAGCTGGCATAATCCTCTCTGGTAGAGTGAATAATTAAATGAAGGAAACAAATGTAAGATGCTAAAAACATAGCAAATCTGTAAGAAATTAAGAGAGACAGCTTCTGTTCTGTCTTTAATTTGTTCTATTATGTTTAAGTACTGCAGCACATGAATCATGGCATGGTTATTAAAAGGAGACACTTCAGGGCTTCTGTCTTCCCATCCATTACTAAACAGTTTAATGTACTTGCAGCAAGTCAAAACTACACCACTGGACATGACCCTGAATTATACGGAACACAAACACTACAATAATCACTCAGGCACTTAACTGATACAGCCACATTGTCTATCATAGCTGATTATAAATGAAGTTTATTGTAATAAATATCTGTGCTAGGAGTTGATTTTTTCCACATTTGCCATGACAAACTTTACAGGGAAAAGGCAGAAAAAACATGCAAACTGTTAACTTTTAAGCAATTTTTTTAGGAGGGAACCATGTCTGACAGTGGTATGTGAACCCACCATTCTTATGTTGTTCAGGGAGTACACAGTGAGTACAAAAGCACCTATTAAACCAAACCTTCATTTATAATTTCTCCACTAGGAATGACAGGTATTTAAAAAAAAAACAAGTTTACTTAAAAAGGTTTAATGGGAGAATTATTTGACTATACCATATAGACCCTATCAGGTCAAGATGTGCTTGCAGCAAATGAATTGTATTTTATTGGCCTAAAAGACTGGTTTCATTAGATCTCATTGCTGTTGTGTCACTGTCCTGTTGCACATATGCACAACCATAAACTCTGTTGGAACAACTCCTGTTCCAAACTCTGGGCAGTGCAATCACAGTGCAATTCAAAATCCATTTCACAAAAATCTACACAGTAAATGTCAAGGTTGTGCTTCTAAACCTCTTCACATTGGCTTGGAGGTGACGCAAAAGATAAATTTTTTCTTCTAGTAGAAAGGCAGTGTCTTCAGAAAAACCCAAGCCCCAGCTACAATCTGATCACTGTATTTTTATTTTTGAGAACATAGCTAAAGCTCCTCCAGCCTCAGTTCTCCAAAATCCACAGTTATTAACAATGTGTAGTATTAATACATGTGTAGTTACAGCTCTGTCTTTCATAAAGTCAAGTCCACTTGATCAGTTCTTCTACTCCAAGACAAATTTTGAAAAGTACATGTATGTTACTGAAAAAAACCCAAAGCACTTCTTGTTTGTTGGTTGAGGAAGCTCAGTTGGTTCCCTTTATCTTTGCCTATTATTCAATCCTGTAGGTATATTTGAAAATTCTGCAGTAAATATCAACTATCAATCGTCAGTCATGAAAAATCCAGATCAAATGCCTCTTGAAACTTACAAAGACTGTAAAAAACTTCAGCTGTTTGTCACAGTTTAGGAAAAATACGCTTCAGGGCTGCTACAAACAGCCAGAATGTGTTACTAGAATTGGGCTCCTTCTAAACTATGAATGATTTTCAAATCAGGTTCAATAAAAAGTAGAGGAAGGGGATGCAATGTAACCTTCACAGAGCAAAATACTGCAAACCAGTTTGCCAAACATATGTATGAAGAAATACATCTAGGCTTAACTAGAGACTCAAGTCAATCCTTCCCTTAAGGGTTTCATTAGGAAGTGTCTCCTGCAGGCAGCAAAGTAGGTTAGGATCCAGCCCCTCTGAGTCACTGCTCTTGCTCCCCCTCCCCTGTGTGTCAGTATCCTAGAACTTTCACTCCCTCTTTACTCCAGTCTCTGCTAAGCCCAGTTACATCTCAGTAATGTCCAACTCGTGTCCCTCCATGCCACTTTTCCAGAAGAGATGATGAATGTATTTAGGACACAAGAAAAAAAGAAGGCAGGGCTGCCCACGGCAAACGCTTCTCAACGAGCATATGGAGCACAGCTCTGGGAAGTTGCAGAGCCTGACCCAGAAGAGAAAGGGTTGTTCTTCTTGACTTTCACACAGCAGAAAGGATTCAGAAATTCCTACTTACTGTCTGCTTACTGGCAGCTTCATTGAACATATGTCTTAGCAGAGTAAATGTCATAAAATAAATGCAGACTTCTAGATTAAAGATTCACTCTTCCTGGCTCAAATGCAGAGGCTACATTTCTAAAGGTAAAAGACATTCAATTATTGAGCTAAGCATGAAGTCTCTGAAATTATAAAGATGCAAGAAGTGCAATAGAACCAAAACATCATCCTAAATGAAACCAGTTATTTCAATATTTTGTCTCCTTTTGCTCTGAGTTAGTCACATGATTCTTCCTCTAGATCCCTTAGAAAGCCTGGTGAACAGATCTTGTAGCAGCACAAGCCATGACATCTTAAAAAGCTTTAAATCTTTACTTTCAAGCCACTTCTCCAGGTTACCCTTCTGAATCTCTCTAAACAGCTTAGATCCCTTTCAAATAGTAGACAGTTCTACATTCCTGCTATTATCCTCTACTAAATCAACCCTTTCTTTTTCACTAACAAGCATATTTTTATGAAGCTACACTGTTCAGCTAACGTCTCCTCTTCTCTTCCCTACTTTTCTAAAAGGAGATTCACAGCAGAAGACACATCCACGACAGCCAAAAGCCTTCCTTTTCCTTTATCATCTTGTCATGTGCCTCATGTTCATTTCTTTGTCCTTCAAAACATATCACCACACACCTCAAGTTGCCACTAGTCACAGTGACTGCCTCTGACATGCCCCAATACTGCCAATGTCAGTGTCACCTTGAAGAAACACATCCTGCTGTACAACAAGCATGACAGCTCCAGTAATAGTTTCCTAAATAAACCCCATTGCACTTCTTAGTTTAGCCTCTCAGTAGAGCAGTAATAGAGAAGTGGGAAAAGCTACTCAACACATGGTCTTCTGAGCAGAGCAGAAAGAATGGTGAAATTTAGAAAAGGTAAAATTAATTTTACTCTGTCAATTTTTCCATTTCCATTCTTAAAAATTTTCAAATTTACAAAATATGCATGGAGGTAAAGCCTAAGAAACACCTAAGAAACCCTCTTTGGAATGCTGCATATAATTCCCAGCAGCACCAATTGCTCCACAAATCAATCCTAGTACTTTGCTCCAGGTTTGCTGCCCTGTGGTCCCACACCTACCTTCAGTGGCAGACGAGCAGGACACAGGGGCACTGCTGGAGCGGACAATGTTTGAGGCTGGGTGCTTTGGGAGGTGCTGCTGCTGGACAGCAGCCTCGGGGCCACTTGCACGTGGTGAAGTATTTGCAGGCCCAAAACAGGGTGAGGTCTGGAAAGTGGCAGGAGGCTGGTGAAAGTCCACACAGCAGGTTTTCTTCTGCTTCAAAGGTGGTGTGGCACTGCTCTCTTGAGCATAACTCTGCAGTTCTCGTTCTGAGGGGCTGTAATTCCCTGAGGAACAGTCCAAGGACCTGCCGTGGACACAGTTCTTTTCCTGTCCTTGAGACCTGTCTGTAGAGGCTCGGCTGTGGGAACTGTCACCCTCATCAGGAAAGCCCTCTGAGCGAGTTCTGTGAAACCTGCAGTGAGTGTGGCAATCCAGGGCACTGCAGCTGTGGTCTGCAGCCCCCTTGGGGGTTATGCAGTAGGGAGAAAGATCTGCAGACTGGAGAGATCCTTGAACTTCCAGCGAACAAAGATCTTCAGAGGAGTAGCTACAGTCTGGAATATCAACAGCCTCAGAGACCATCAAAGAGGTGCTCTCAACAGAAACTGCAAAACAAAGAGATGCAGAGAAAAATAAAAACTTCTTGCCCGCCTTCCCAATCATCTCCCTCCCCATGTTCTGCAGGCTGACTTAAATTGAGCAATCTGCAAATTCTTTTATCAATAAGAACTCAAAAGCACTAAGATGAAGCATGCCAAAGCAAAAACCACTGAAGTAATTTACTTCTTTCTAGTGTCCTTCAGCAAAGACATTTTTGTGCTGTTCTTGATACTGACTTTTCAACTTTAAATAAACAAGCCCTGTACTGCTTCTCATCTACTTGCATCCCCAACATCTTTGCTTCAGGCAGCAAGCTTCCTATTCATGCTCCTGGAAGCCATGGAGGAAACTACTCTTTGGAGAAGACGTGTGAGGGTCAGGAAGCCACCCATGGCTGCTGACAATGAGACACAAGCTGCAAGGAATGTGCAGGACTCTTCAAAGAGAAATGACAGTCGCCAGATCCACCTCAAAGGACTTAACTAGAGCTTGCTTTGTCCAGCAAAACTCTCCTCTGCACTTCCAGCCCCAGCCTCTGACTGTGAAAAGGTCCTTCTTGCCATGAATAATCTGAAAGCAAATAATTCTTTCACCATTAGGAAGAGCAGAAGAGAAAGTCTGCTCAAAACTCCCACTTCCATCTCTAAGGAGACAAATGCAAAGCCATGATCACCTTGTGTGCTGAAGTCCGGGGTCGTGTTCCTCTCCCCTAGGCTCGATTCAGACACTTGCTGAGCAGCACCAGTGACCTAAATGAACATTTGGAATGAAAGAGCTCATTAACCTGAAACTCACCAAACAAAGTGTAGCACTCAGGATCTGAAGGACACACCTGACAATGCTGAGTCACTTTCATATGAGCTGCTATTCAGACTGAAAGCTATTTAAAGTACTTTACATCTTTGGGTCAGAAGCAAATACAGTGCAAAGGCAATTCTCAATGAAATTTTACATTTTTCCAGAATCTACAAGGTAAATTCATCTTGAATTCACAGGCACTTGGGGCTGCAGGCTCACACTACTAAACTTAATATCTGAGTTTAGTAAAAGCAATCTCTCTACAGTCTGTGTTTCTCATATTGTGCTAGTTTTTTTGTTCACATCATATCACCCTAAAATAGGAGAGAGAAAACCAGAAACCACAAAAACAAGCACAAGAGCAGTATTTTCCTTTAGTTATTTGTGAGGATGTTAAATGTTAATGTGTTTTGAAGCCCTAGAACATCCTTGCCAGCCAGGTGCTCTCCAGCCTGGTGGAGATTGCTGAATGGAGATAGTATTACCACTCACCTTTTTTCTGAAGGGGTGGATCTAAGAGGGTAACTTCCCTTCACTTTTGAGAATCATGTGAACAAAATATAGAATCATTCCTGCTGGAAAGACCGGATCTATAAATACCTGAAATTTAGGAAATTTTCTTTCTACTTTTGATTAGACTTTGGATTGGACCTTGTTGCCAATATTGATAGATTTTTAGCAGTTCTTCAGGAATGTGATTATCAAAAAAAAAGTTCCAATAAATAGCTGGTAACAAAAAATGAGAAAAAATACAAAAAAGGTTGAAAGAAATGAAACTGATACCATCTTGAGCAGAAAATATCCTATCTATTTCTGTCTGTCGGGCCACAATTAACTAGTAGAGCTTATGGTTGGTGACAGACTAGAAATCAGCATCAGTTACCTCTGTGCAAACCTTTGTGTCAAGCACTTAATCTGTGTCTGGCATAAAAAAATGGGATGTGACACAATTAGTCTGAAGCTATTAGGGCAAGAGCTACCATTTCACATGCCAGTGTAGATTAAAGCACATATATGTGTGTATAACTTACTGTGCTCACTGTTTTATTTTTATCTATCTATCTATCTATCTATCTATCTATCTATCTATCTATCTATCTATCTATCACTATGATCCAGAGACCAGAAAACTTCTTTTGATACAAATTTTGTTTTTAAAAATTATTTGAAGGTTTAGCAAATACAACTCCAAGGAACGAACAGCAGCAGAAATACTTTAACTCAGCAAGAGATGGATAGAGGACTGGGAAGCAAAAATAAAATAGCTCGTATTTTTAAACAATTCCCTTGGAAATTTCTTAGCAGATCTTTCTTGACTGTAGCAGAGTATCACATCCATGGTCAAAAGTAAAATGTGGTGTCACTTGAAGTCACAGATTGTTCCTGGGATCTAACTGGAAGTTCTGGGAACTAAGTAGAAGAGTAAGAAATGTTCACAAATGCTCTTTGTTGCTGTAGAAAGCTCAGACTGACTACCTTTTCAAAGAAACGGTATAATGTTTTAAAGGTGTTTGTTTCTTTCTAAAAATCTAGGGATTCTAGGGGCTTTCATAAATTCTTAATCTAGGCGCTTTCATAATCACTGGCTTAATTTCTTAATCACTGACTGGAAAACATGTGTGGAAAATTTGTGCTGAAACATTTATTGACACTCTACATTGTATCTGAATAATTGCTGAATGTATTTTATATGCATCTGGAATTTATTAACCCTCTTGCTTGGGGGAAGGAGAAGCAGGGTTTTAATTGCAGCAGGTAACACTGACAATTTTGAAGCCAGGTCAGAGTTTTGGTTCACACAGGAACAGCACATGGTTTCATGCAGGTTGCTGCACAGCCAAGGGTAACAAAACCTTATTGAATTCCACATCCTCAGACAGTCACTAAGCCATCAATAGAAAAAAGGAAGAAAACCTGTGCTTTTAACAAGTCCACAGAGCCTACAGGTTAGAAAACCTTATAAAACACCGTCATTGATTTAGTTAACCCAGCATCCTGATCTGTTTGTTCTTGTCTTTTCTATATCCCAGTCAATACTTTGCATGGAAAACACTGAAAACCACTTTTTTTATAGTCATGAAATGGGAATTCCTAATCAGTACAGATGACAACAGCAATGTTTACATGGATGCAACCACTTAAATTAGCACTGACATTTGTTGCCCATAAAATGCATGAAATACCGAGTCTAATTTGGTACAATTTAATAAAATTCTATGGACCTCAATCCATTTAAAAACAAATAAAACCTATTGCTTGATGCACAGTAAAAGGTTTTACAATTATGACATTATTACATAATGGTTCCCAGAAGCACTTTTGTAGCTAAATCCCTGACATGATTTCCATTGCCAAGCCTGCCTTTGAGGGATTTATAAATCGCATTATTGCAGTTCCTACTGTACTGTGCTCTATGGGAGCATTTGCAGCATGTAAGGACTCAGGTCTCCATTTTGTTCTTCTTGTAGACCTAAAACTGTCTTAGACAGCTCAGCTGGGACACTAATTGCAAAAAATACATGAAGACTTTTGTTGTCAAGAAAAATCTGTGGCTGTCACTGTAGGCTTTGGTTATTGCTGCCAGTGAGCTTCAGTGCTGAGACACAGAGCCTGTCACAAGCTCTCTGAACAGCAACTACCAAGTTCTTACAAACTCACTCCTGGTAAGAAACTATATAATTATCACTATTAGCAATGAAGTCACCACTCATCTTCACTGGTGATTAGAACAAACACCTCTGGAGCTCAGGTGGCCAGAGGTGAACAGGCAAAGTGCTGAAACTGACTCCAGATGCCAAAAAGTAGCAGTGAATAAATCTACTTATTAATGCCAAGCTCTTCTTGCAAGAGCATGACTTTTCAGCTTTAAGTCACATCTTGTTAAATGGTATTTTTGTTACATGCTGGTGCTATTGTGCTGCTGCATGTTGATACTCACACCAAGAGTGGTACCAGTCACCAGAGTGCTCAAAATGATTTTGTGCTTGACTAAAAATAGACACTTAACTAATCCTTACTTAGTACCACATATGAATTCTTATCACAGATAGGAGCCTTCTCTTTCCCCCCAAACCATGCATGATTCATATCCCTTTTGTCCATGTTTTTATCACTGAATATTGACTTCTCCAAGGCCTGCAGGTTCATCTGAATTACTGCCAAGGAAAAAGGATGGAACTTGGATAAAAAATATTCTAGAAGGAGATGGTCTTGAAAACTCCAATTTTGCTGTTCAGCAAGGAACTTCACTCACAAGCAGTTCATACAGATTCATTTTATTATAGCCAAACAAATCAAAAGTAATGCAATGTTTGGCCAGTTTGTTGTATTGGGTGGAGGATATAGTACAAGGCAAGGATCAGAAGATCTGTCAGAAGCTGCTCTGTCAGTCACAGGAGCTACAAAGATAGGCATATCCTGGGGAGATTTAATTACATTTTTGTGTGAGGTTTTGCATTTCAATGTTCTTTTTTTTCTCAGACACTTGTCTTATTAATTATCTTAATAATCTTGTGTATAATAGTGAAAATTTGTATCATTTCTTTAGGTTTGTGGTTCCAATTCTGGTTTCCCTCAACATGGAAATAAATCACTAGGAAATATTTCAATGTTTTATTCTGGGGAAAGGCAAAGTAGTCCCCTCTGTAATGTGGGTGCAATTTGGCAACCTGAACACAGGTATTTCCTCAGTGTGCTATTAACAACTGATAAAGAATACCTAGAATGTTTGACTCCATGAGTTTTTACTGGAGCCTGAAAGAAATAAGAGCTTCTAACAGCAACTGTAAGTATTTTCCCTTTGTGACAGCTGATTTAATTACCACAAATCCCTTCAAGGAAATGCTGGAATCAGCTCTGGCTGTACATGCAGACACGTAATAATTCCAGTTTCAGCTCAGTAAATACTGTACAGTACAGAATAAAGCAAAAAGTGTAATGTAAATATTTGTCTCAAGCACACTGGATCCTTTCTGTAAGTCCAGGGTAAAGTGTTCTGCACTCTCAGGAGTAGCAGTTTCGTGCCACATAACAGCAGAAGCTGCTTACTAAAAACTGTAACAAGTAGAATGTTAAGCAATAGATAACTACTCACTGCTGTTGCACAGGAAGTAAAATTTGTTAGCTAAACCCTTATAAAGAAAATTGTCTGGAAAATGTTTTTAAACAATAAAAGTATTTTCGAATGATTGTTCTTTAAAGGTTATCTAAAATTATTTTGCACCACGAAAATTTCAAGACCACATAAAGAATTTCCTTTGGTTTTCCTCACCTGGCTGGCAGGCATCTCTCCAATCACTGCCTCATAAGGAGGGGGCAGCTCGCTTGGATACAGCATTCCTGGGCTATTAATGGTTACTTCATATAAAGCACCAAATGGGGAATGAGGGAAGTCCAAATGGAGATTTCTACATAAAAACATAAACAAGCAAACAGTTAAGAAATGGCATTGATTTATTACCTATAACACAGTGATGTAAAGACTTCTCTGAATTCAAAGCCAATACACTACAAAGAATTACATTCAAGAAATTTATTAGACATCCAAAATGAAGCCCTGGTTCACAGGGTAGCTTTAACAACTGTTTTTTATTTAGGATGCCAGTCATCTATACCAGCCTGTTTTGCCATCATTAACGTCCTCCACTAGTCCAAATTAATACACATTAATTACAATAATTTCCTTTAAAAATTAAATCTTATACTCAAATTCAAATGTATAACGTTAACTGTGAAAGGATCACTTACAAAGGGATCTTTGCTCAAAGCTCAGACACTTATCCTTGTCTTAGTTAAGTTCAATCATTTCTCTATTGCAGCAGTGCTTTAACACAAATATTTCCAGATGTAGCCTAAAAAGCTTGCAAAAAATCATGTAATCTCTCTGGAAAAGAAGAGCCTAATGTAAGTGAAGGACATGATCTGGCTTTGTATTCTTTGAAAGAGCTCCCTAGCCCACAGCTCAGAACCAAGTGTGAGTGCCACAGCAGGGAAAGAGAATCACCTCTGTGCCTCCCCCATGGGCGTGCAGGTGTATTCCGGGGGGTAGTAGGGAGGGGGGGGGATTGGTGGGATGAACTCATCAAAATCCAGGGTTTGGTGCAGGACAGTTCCATGTGGAGTCATGCAGTCAGGATTGGCAGAATGCGGCCTCTGTGGCAGAAACTGAAAATGAACAGGTAAAGTTCCTTCAGATGGTAGAATCATCATCACCAATATTAACAATTTTAATAAAAGGTCAATATTAGCGACCCTGACCAATACCAAATTCATTAATACCCAAGCTGAAATGAAGAAGGCACTTCTGGGAGCATAAGAATACTTGTGATCAGTGAGGAGGGTGAGTCAGATTGCCAAAATACAGCACAAGGTTTTACTAAAGACAGAGAGGCCATGGGCCTCTAAGTCAGTCAGCCTTAGGATACAGGACACAGACATTTACAATTTAATGGCTTTTCAAGAAGTATTTCTGCATTGTATATTGTTTTAGTGTAGCCCCACATAATCATTCCTATTTTAATAACTAAAGGAAAATAGATATAATTACTAAAATAAATATTTTCATGTTTTTGTTTCCAATCTGAACTGCCTTGCACTCACAGAGAAAAAAAACCCAACACCAACCCCCAAAACAACCCCAAATAAAACTACCTAGAAACAGGCTACTATCTAGACATTATATTTTGAATAAAACAGCTGGAAATATCCACCCATTTTTCACTTCCAATGAAGGGGCCGTTTATAGCTATTCTTTATCATTCTTGTAAAATGAAATATTCTTAATAGCTGTTTGTGATTTGGTGATACAGACACTGCACACTTAAATGTGGTATAAAGGTTATAAGCATTGGTATGAAAGTAAGAAAAACATTGATTCCATACACACATCTCAAAATCCGAAAGAAAATAACTAGACTGCACAATAAAAAGTAATAATAATGAGAACCACATTGACATTTGTGACAAAAACCTCATCAGCTTCCAGCAGAGCAGGGATTTAAAGAAGTCATTCCAATACCACTGATATCAGGAACACTCAAAAGTGTTCTGGGAAAGGCCTGAACTAATACAAGATCAAATATGGACCAGATACCACAGCCCACACCTGATTCTATTTGGTCCCCATGGATCAAAGGAGGACTAAAAGACAATCCAAAACCACAGATTTTTTTCTTTTCCAGGCAAGATTCTGCTCTCATATAACTTTTCTTGGATCAGTAGATGATATATATACTTGATCTTTAGCTCCTGCCTTCTAAAACAAGCCTGCTAAGAAACTTTGCTGAAGGCACATTTCTTTTTTAGACTGGAACAAGACAACCTATGTTTTTGTACTGTAGGCTCATTACATTATTGTTTGTTTAAATCCATGATAAACATTCAGGAAGCAGTAAAATAAAAGGGAAAATGTTTATGTTTAGGAGATCCAGCAAAGTAAATTACCTTCATTTTTAATATCACAGTTCTATATTTATCACTTTTTGAAATTTAACTTGGTGTAGTTCTGCTGAATTTACATTACCACAGAAATGATACTGGTCTTTTGTGTTTTAAAGCTTGAGTTACATCTCAGTTCTATTAAACTCCCTCCATGTATGTTGTTTCAAAGGTCAGAGCTGTAATAATATAGCACAGCAGAGGGTCAGGAGGACCAGTATCAACTGTTTGTGAAAATGAAGTATTAGCTGCTCACTGATCAGCTCTCCAGAGATATTTCCACACGTAATTATTAATAAAGAACCTCCTTTGCAGAATGAGTTATTTCCTTACATCCTACAGCCAACCAAAGATTTTCAGCCATTGTGTTCTACTCATGGTACAGCACAGAAAAAAAGACATGGCATCAGTTTGATTTATTCTTTGTTATGTGAAATGTCTGATGCTCTTTTGTCCTCCATGTGAGGTGGGATGCTGTTATCCCAGGTACTATCAGACATTTCTCTATTTGGCTTACAGAAAAAAAACAAAATCTTCTTGCAGTCATTTGGTCTAAACTCATCTATCTTTGAACAGCCAGTTCCCAAAGTGTAACACAATATTAATACCAACCATTAAACTCCAAACTTCTGCCCTAAGCAATCATAAGCTATCATCGGTGTGTTACCATCACAAATACATGGAAGAATCTTTTAGGAAAACAGGAATCAAGACAAACTTCAATATAATTACCTAAAATTGTAAACATTTATCATAATGAAGACAAATATCTGAGTATGGTGGGTCACATTTTTACACTATTTGACTCCACCAAACTCAGGACTGCCCTCATTTTCCTAAGAGAGTTGATAATTTCGGTCATTTTTACAGTCTGGAAACAAAACAATTCTAATTTACAATTTCCTTGACCTTCTCCCAGACTATTTCCATACTGCCATGGACCCCAAGCTTTGGTTTGCACCAGAGAACTTGTAGCTCTGTTCCCTTAGTCCTGGAGTTCCCTGGAGCTGGATCCATTCAGCCTCATACTGGGAGTGATACCTTTACCACTGTCAGAACAGAGCAATTAAACACAGGGCACTTTCACAGCAGGTGAACCATCAGCACACACTTTGTGGGACATGACAGAAGGGAGAGGTTTTACACAGGGCAGAAGGGGCTGTGGTTCCAGGAGGAAAAGATCTATTGCTTGGATGCAGCTCAGTTGAACAGCAGAGTTATCTGCATCCCTTTCAAGATCCAGCAATACAAACCATGGCAACGAACTGTGACCAACACTTGACAACGAGCAGCAGCATGGACATGGAAATACACATGTTTGGGGGTGTTTATAAACAACAGTTTACCTGTGTGATATCATCCTGCTGGAAGGCACAGAAATTAAAGTGAAAAAGGCTGTAAGAGGGAAACTAGCAGGAAATGAAACAATAGCAAATATAAGGGATTACCACAAAGAACAGACATCCTTGAGAAAACAATTGAAAACTAGTAAATCGGAATTAAGTCATATTTTATTCCATACTACGTTGTCTACTGATCTCTGCTAGCCTGCAAAAGCTTATTCTTTCTACAGGAAAATGTATTTTAAATATCTTCAAGAGTTAGTCTCAAATAGTGAAGTCTGGCAGGGTTTCAGCAAAGGCTTAATACAAATTTCATAGGTTAAAAAAAGACAGTAATAAAATGCAAAGAGCTGAGAAAGCTGAAGAAAGACTGACAAATACTTTCACACAGAAACACACATCTCTGGTATTAGAAGACAGCTGTTATCAAATAATCAGTCTCAAGATACTGATGGCAAATGGGACAGGCAACAAGAACCGCCAAGCAGAAAATGGGGGTGGCCTGTTCAGTCACCAGGATAAACAGGATCAAGTTGCACTCACTATCATGTCAAAAACTACAGCTCACACCATGGAATAACTCACACAGTGGGTTTCCCAGCCAGCCTTGGGATTAAACTAATGGCCACTGCAGAAGCAATGGACAGAAAATGGCTGCAGACAAAGATAAACAGCGTACAGCATCTCTCGTAAACACTAAACACCCAACTGCATGAAATTTAGCAAAAATTTATAGCTATCAACAGATACTTCAAACATATTTACTAGAAAGAAAGATAAAGCACACGGCTGTGGAAATCCAGAAAACTCAACCACTTCTGTTACCCTCCTGGAGCTGTTGGATGCTGGAAGCTTTCAGAAATCTGACAGGCAATGAAATACAGATCTGGAATTCATGGTCTTTGAGGAAACAGCTGACCTTATGCTTGAAGCTTGGCATTCAGACTATTACACAGACAGGTATTCTCTCATCCTTGGCCTTACTTTAGTGTGTGAAACGTGTCTGATACTGGATGGGCATTACACAGTCCAGTGCATGTGCTAAAGGGATGTGGAACAGAGTGCACACCGACCACAGAACTCGGTGTGTTTTCATTGGGCACGTCTGACTTGGACAGAGCAGAACAGCCTGATTTAAACAGATCTCATAGTGAGGACTACTTTTTTTTTTTAATTTTGTCTGCAGTTATGAGGGAAGAGTAAAACATGCTCTCTGTCTGCTTGCAGCAGGGTAAACAAGAAAGCTGTAAAACACTGTAAACCCACTGCTTGGACTTGCATTCAATACAGTAGTTTGCCAAGGCAGCAGCAGCACATTGTTAGGAAGCAGAGAATTAGAAGCACAAATGCTAGAAGTACCCCACTCCCAAAAGACGTAAAAGTTTTTGAAAATGCAGTTATGCTCAAGGGTCCATTACCACAGTACTGAGAATTCCACACAGCAAACAATGGGGCTGGACACGAGAAACCTCCTCTGCCAGCTCACAGCCTGCAGCCAGACACATCAGCTATCCCTGCCCAGGGAAGAATAACACATCTCCTTTCTCAGGGTTTAACTTTTCTAAGTGAAATAAACCCCATTACATACATACGTGTAAAACTGTAAAACTCAATCTCTTTTTGACAGACTGAATTTCCAGCTCTTCACTGAAAGGTTGTCTTTAAGTTGGTCACTGACGTGATCAGAAGGTATTAGTCATGTTCTGAATATTTTGAGTACACTGAGGTAAAGGCTGATGGAGGAGAGCCAGTTAAGGAACTGAAGAAACAGCAGGTAAGACCTGTCAATATAATTTTCTATTGAAACAGTTCCTCATGTGATTCCATGTGGTCCATCCTTCTGCCCAAGGCATGTGAGACTAACAGCTCTGCACCAGGATTCCCAGCTGTGGGACCTCCCTGCTAAACATCAGCAAAGACATTTTGCGCTCTGTACATCCTGCAGCTGCTCAGCACCACTGACCCCATGTAAATGCCACTGCTGAGCCACTGCTCAGCAATTACAGCTTATCTAAACCACAATGCCATATATCAGTATGTGCCTGGTGCTCTAAGGGAAACTTATCTGGAGTTTTTCCTGTATCTGCATGTAATTACCTCTGTCTTCCATATCACATTTATTACATGCATTGTATAACTCTGAAATCAGTCCTTTAGAGACTCCAGAGTTCATTATTCTCATTTCAGTAATTTATAAAAATCTGCTGATTTTTGAGAATGGGAAATAGAAATTTCTAATTGCATATAATTGAATACTGGCATGTCATCCTGAGTAAAAGCTCTGTGCAATACACTTGGGTCTATAATTCTGTCTTCAATTAACTGTCCTCCTGGACAGGTTGCTGTTTCCTTTTCTAAAACATTGGAATCAGCATCTGCTGAAGGGAAACGTAGACTCTAATTGTCTAGAAGAACAGAAGGATCACGGTTGACTCTCCTAACTTTTCCCTGATCTTAAATGGAAATTATGAGACAGAAGATATTTTGATACAGAAAACACATTCAGATTTTTCTGCTCAGTTGTTCCCAGTTGCTGTTCCTACAACCATCACAAGCCATTAGCTCTGTAGCCTCACAGGCATTGCTCTGTGGTATCTTTTTTGAAGTACTTACCATATCTTAGTCTTAAATGTTAAATATTCTTATTCTACCAATGAAGTGTTTGATGAAAAATGCTACATTTACTAAAAATGTCAAAAGATTTCCTGACCTAAGGTATGCATTTATGGTAGGTGTGAGGGAAGTATTTATGCAACCATATTTGCATTTAGGATTTTTCTATGGATGCACATTATTCCCAATACATATTTCTAAAGGGACTGTCATCTGGGTTTCACAGTATCTGTAAGTGAACTTTGTGCCCAAAAAAGGATTATTTACATTTTGATGTCATTAGATTAAAAATGGTATGTAATAACATAAGATCAATTCTCACTTAAGCTTGACTCTGCAGGTTTTTTTTATTACTATATCACCGGAATATGGGGGTTAAACAATGCCAGCAAGATATTACCCTCATACAGAGATGCTTTCTGTGAGGTGTTTGAGTAGAAATATTAACTAGAGCCTATTAAGATAATGACATGCTGAATTATCACTAGGACTGATGAAAACAGTAATTAAACATTACAGCTTGCATGTGTCATCATTACCTTATTTTCCTTACAAAATAACAGATGGTTTTAGGTATCACACAACATGAACAGCTACTAACAGTGATGGTGATAAAATCACAACACACTCAATGATATCAGTGCCAGCACTTCTAGGATAAGAAGTGTATAAACATATCTGGAGTGGAATAGGTGTAATTCATGCTTTAGCTCAGCCACAGTGGGTGCAATTGTATTTCTTACTTTAATCCAGGCAGCTACCTTTTGAAGAAAACAGGGTGCATTTTCACAGTAGCCATCCATCAGACAAGATGCAAACTGAAACTGCCTCAGGCAACAAATGAAATATCATGGAAGTGACAGTTTGGTTATTAAGAGAGGTTTCTTCACATTACAGAGCCTTGATATGACCTGATTTGATCCACATTTATTTCCTGGAGGGGTGTGTACATAGAAAGAACAATTCTGGGAAGCCCTGTAAGGGAGTGCAGCCTCAAAGTCTCTAGTGAAACACAACAAATGCCTTTTCAATCTTTAGCTATGATATCATTTTCTCTTGCAGCTTTCATACAATTGGTAGGATTTCTTTGCCTGAGCAAATGCATATACTTAACACAGTGAGAAAGGTTAAAGTGAAATGAAAATTTTGGAGTACTTTCTAAAACAGTCAACTCAAACAAGGAACAATCCAGAAAAAATATAAAATAAAATATAAAGCAATAAAACCACTTTGAAGTATTTTGCTGTATTTTTTTTTCCTTAGCACTTGAAATAAAATATTTGTTAGGTAGGACTGGTTTTAAACCACAAAACTCCTCTTCAAATTCACGGGAAAATTTAAACTGTGCTTACTACTGGACAGCTTGTGTTTGTTTTTTCCTAAAGGCTGGGATGTCAGAAGACCGCAGTTTCCAGTAAAATACATCAGTTTGCCTGTATGAATCAAGACACTCGCTGTATGTAAAAGTCATCAACAAAGCACAAAATCACAGAATCATTGCTGCAGATTTTCTTGAGACTGTTACACCTGCTTTATGTTGCTAAGCAATAAATTGGAATTCTTTGAATTTGCAAAAATTACCATTCCAATGGATTAATTTCTGAGACAAGAACACAGCACAGGAATCATAGAACTGATTGCTCCAATGACAACCTAATGACATCCAAGGAGGGTGTTCCCTGTTGCCTCTTGTTGTTACAGGAGAGCCTGCAGAGCTCTTGAATACTGTAGAACAGAGTAAAACCATCAGCACAACAACTAAAACCTTTTCAGCTATGAGGAGTGGTATCTCTTGCTGCTGCTGTCAAACTTCCAACATGGTAGAACCCAGCTAAGAGAAGATGCATGCATCAGTGAAAAGTAAAAAGAAAAAGAACAAATCCAGCATAACAAGCAAGAGAAAAGGAAGTTAATCAGATTTCTGGATGTAGTAGAGCAAAGGGGAACTGCAGATCATGGGGCAACAGGCTGAAAGTAGTGAAAGAAAAAGAAATCCTCAGGTGAGAGTTCAGCTGGTCTAAGTCAGCGTAGCCCCAGGGAAGTTACGCTCACTTAGGCCTGGTAGGAATCTGGCTCAGCAACCTGAAAAAAGAAAGGGAAAAACTGATAAACAAGAAAAGACTGAGACTGAGCAGAAATATAGATATATATGTATTTCCCTTCTTCCGGGGAGAAGGAAGAAAATTCTTGTCGATGAAGCTGAAAGGGTGGGAGAACAGACAACTTAGCAGGAAGACAAAGCTGGAAACACAAAGCATAGGAAGCAAAAAGAAATAAACATTGAAACCAGGAAATGGCAACATTGCCTGGTGGGAAAGAAAGAATCTTAAAGATATCCAGAATGAGGTGGCAGAGAGAAAAATTATGTGCGTTTAGGAATTTGACTTCCTATTGAGGCTACTGCTTCTTGCATATGCCCATCAGAAGCACTTTAATATTGGTCTTGGTTCACTGTTACCTATTCGTTTTTATTCCTCTGACACTGCTAAATACCATTAAGTGTAGATCAAGATTCCTGGAATATACACTTCTGGATCACTGTTACCATTTTTCCACTAGACAGACAGATTTTTTGAGGTATGATAATCTCTTCATCTCCCCATCATCACTGCAACGTGAAAAAATTCTTCAGTCAATGGGTATTCTTGTAGTAAATATGGAGGGGGAGAGTGTATGAAAAGAAAAAATACCCAGAATATCATAAAAACCCTCTAATATTTAAAACAGAAATGTCATCAGCTAAAGTTATTATTTCTGTTAATTGTTTCCCATCCACCCTAGTGTTATTAAATAAGCACTGTTTACAAGCCTCTACAAGCCTGCACAATATGTATACACAGAGCCCTACAGCAAAAATGCATTTATGTACTATTTGCAGTAATTATCTAAACATATGAGCCTATCTTATTATACCCATTACTATGTGAAGCAAACACCAGATCCCAGACTGAAGATATTCTTTAACTGGGTTTGTAACCCAGTGATTGGAACACTTGTCTAGAAAGGACAGCCTTATCTCCATAATGTATGCACTTAAATCAATACCCACGGCACTGAGTGCATTTCTAATTATTTATTTATTTTAAAAACAACTGTGCCTGCATGGGCAGGCTATACAACATTTCTGTATTGTTTAAATGGTTTGCAGCTAACTTGCTGGGCCAGTCTTCCATCTATACAAACTTTTCCAATACAAGATGTACAAATGGCTAGTGTTAGGTTTGTGTGTTTGTCCTTGCTTATTAAACAAGACATTTCCTAGATTAATCAGCAATAGAGTAAGGTTACAAGCAGTGGAGCTTGCCTGAAAAATACAGAGCTTTTAATTTTTTTTTTTAATTTTTTTTACATTGAAATCTTGTGAATCCCAACACTCATTTGGAATAGGAAAGCTGCCCTTGTCCAACCAAAACAAGACAGCATCCTGTGATGCAGCTGACTATGCAGAAGATTAATGATCCTTTTCACTCTTGTTTTGAACAGAAATGCTACTCTGAGGCTGAACATGTTTTCCTTATGAAAACACAATTATTGGCGCAGGGCTGTGAAAAGTTCCAGTTTTGAGCTTATACTTCTCATACTCTGTAGCTCTCATACCAATCTAGTAATGAAAATTAGGGTCTTAAAGCTAAGTAATTGCTCTGGGGAGCGTGGAAACTGGAGATAATATACAAGTGATGACAGCAAATGTAACGTGCATCTGTAACTGAACCTCGTTAACAAAAAGAACAACTCCCAATTGCAAAATCCTGATCATACCACTCGACTATAATACATAAACATTAAAACACAGCAGCTCCTCATGCTGCATATATCTATATACTATGTTTATATAGATGTATGCAGATAAAAAAAATACACCCATGTACACACACATTCTAACACCACACAGAGAGAGACACACAAATAGGCTTAAGTTTATAAGCAAAGAGTAGGTGCAAAGAGCATCCACAGAGAGGACACTGTGTTATGCTGGACAAACCCTGTGTTGCCACTGAAACGTACTCACCATTTGCAGAAGATCAGAAGAAACCATCTGCATGCAACACATTGCTGTTGCCAAAGCACAGACAATAGTGGAGATGATATTGAGAGCGCACACACTGAACAACAGGTCCTGCGAAGAGACATCAGCAGAATATCATCTCTTATCTCAGGGACACAAAGGACAGGAAATGCTTGAGGAATTTGATAACAAACACTCTCAACTGCTATCGATTAATATGGTCCCAAATAACTGGGTAGAACACATTTAGCTTGTAATCTTTTTCAGGTAGCAATCCACAAAGGCAGCAATTACAGAAACAAACATCTTCCCTTTCCCAGTTCTCGCAAGACATTTTCTATTAGATATTTCCTCAGAAATATTGATATTCAAATTCTCTTTTTTTCCCAAAAAGACAAATTAATCTTTCACAGTCAACTCCAAGCTGCAGCTATCACAAAAAAGATCCTATGAAAGACACCTCTGATTAAAAACCACATGCAGAAATATTATTGCTTTGAGTAGTTGAAATCTACAACGTAGGGTTGTGTGTTAAAAAAATTCTAGTATGAAATAGAGACTTATCCTATGTCAGAAACTCGATGCATCTGAAATATTTTTATATGAGAGAAAAGCAGTGATTACACACCCAGATATTTCACCATCTACTGATGAATTGAGTACCTATGGTCGTATCGTTGGCTTGCTTTTCTAAAGAAAAAGAAGCTTAAAATAGAACACAGAATATTGGTATAACAAGTAGAATAAAGGAAAATAAACATTTGAATTAAAATGGAACATTTTTATAGCAATGGTACCACTAAAAATAAAGCATCTGTCTCTCCCAATCACTGGATTTGCATTTACCGTCTTCACGGCCAGTGAAAACACATGAAAAGAATTTAGTGTGCTGGCATCATTTCAAAACTGCTACAATCCTTGTACAGAAACATACATGGCTGCTGTGGCTATTGTGTGACTCAGTTCTCTGAATAGCCAGTAAAAGCATTTGAGAAAAACCAGTGAGAACAAATGAAAAGCTAATTTAAAATTGCTACAATACCATGAGTAAAAAGCACTCACTGTGTAAAGAACATTCCATAGGATCTAATTTTAAAATAGTACTTTATTCACTGCCAGTGCATGAAATAACTTCTATGCTATAAATTGCTTTGTTTTCCCCAACAATTCTGAAACAAATGATAGAAAGGTGCAGATTTACTCCTGCCACTGTAATTGCTTGCTCCTCAAGTGACCTTCATTTGAAGATGGAAATGCCAGCCATGGGAACCAGGCAGACAATAAATGGGCCAAAAAGTTTTAGTCATTTAATAACTTACACTGAGCCAGATTTGCTCTTGCTGATCTGGTCAGTAGTTTTCTGTCTTCTTGGCCAGCCCCTCAGCCAGGGGAATAACGAATCATCAGCATTAACAGCAAAATACTGGAAGGGCCAATCACTATGTCACTTACAGAAGGTGATGCAGAGGACTCACTCAAAGTCACACAGACCCACTTAGAGCATTCAAATGGAGGTAAACAGGCAAAGTGATCCCTGGAGACCCAATTTGTTAACAGTGGCAAAAAAAGGAGATTGAGATCCTTCATGTTCTGCTTTCCACATACAAACCTGGTAAAGAACACTGAGGCAGAGACAAGATCTAGGGTAGAAAAATAGGACAACTTCCTAGTAGGAAGAAACATCATCCATTGCCTACTACAGCCATTTAAATACAAAAAATATAGCCAATCTGAGTTCATAACTTAATACCATTTATACTAAATAATAAAATCAAAGTTCCAAATTAGAATGCAAAGTGTCTCTAAGACCCTCATACAACTTTACACATTCCAGGACAGACTTAACTGTGCCTCTAAGTCTCATGACAGATGTTTCTCTCAGCTGTTCCTAAAGACCCCACAGCTTTATCCCACTATTCCAGTGTTTATTTTTGCCATCAGTGCCCTGGTTATGTCCATCCCACAGATGAAACCCATGGCTTCTTTTCTTCCATAGCTCTTGAGAACAGGCTGTTACACAGCAGACTTTTATACCTTTGAACTCTATTAGCACTCCTGAAGCCTTTTCCACCTTTACTGCATGACATATTGACACCATTTTCTCCAATTCTCAACTGAAATCAACTTCCTAGGCCTCTGATCCTTTTCATTAAGCTAATTTGTTTCACCCCACCTGGGCCTACATTTTTCCTTAAATGCAGAATCCTAAACTAGGCACAGCTGAAGGCCTTGCAAACACTGACTCTAGTGTGAGGATTATTTCTTGTGCCTTACAGGCTACACTCATCCCTACCCACCCCGAGACATTCCTTGGCACACTGGGACAGCTGTGCTCCATTTGTTACTCAGCATTATGCTTTTGATGTAGGGCAGGGATTACTGCCCACAGGAACAGCAGCCTCTTTCCACACACTCCTTTCCAGGCTAAGCACACAATTCCTCTTCCTGCTACAATCTCTTTGAAGGTGAAGGAACAACCAGAAAATTCCAAATGCAGGGATGAAGAGTTTTTATGCATTTCATAAAGATCAATAAGGACCAGACATGTAAAACGCTGTAAGTCTAAAGTATTAACAGAGACAGTAATAACTGAGCAATGATTGTGGAGGCCGCACCACCACTAGATATTTCTTAAAGCAAGACTGCTTCTTTATTTGTTTTGGCTTTTTTATCCTGAAGTCTGTTTCAATTCAAACAGGAATCAAGCCACAACCCACCCTTCTCCTCTGCTCCCCACTCCCCCCACCCTCCCCAAACATTAATCAGCCTCAGGCAATTTACCATTTTCAGGAAATTCACTCCCTGTGCCCTGTAGAAAAAATAATTAGGTAATCCATGACACTCATTTATTCAGCTGTAGATAAAAAGTGAGCAGGAACTAAAGCCCTCCACAGCCAAGCACACTGCCAGAAGGACAGGGTAGGTGCTTACAGACAGCAGCTGGAACAATGACAATTAAGACGTCCTTTAGGAAATGTCTGTGAAAAACGATTGCAACAGGGGCAATCGTAACTCCCCACAGCCCCAGCCCCAGCCACCTACATTTATAGGTGCCTAAAGGAGCAGGAAATCTGTACTAAATACAAAATCAGGGAGGTTTAGTAACAGATCTTTAGCTGACATCTACCAGAACACTAATCAGAACACACAACATGTGAATCTCTAATGGTACGAAATACAATTCTCTGTTCCTCAGAAATGGCTGAAACCATTTTCTCTTAGATGCTGTCTTTGTCTTTTTAAGACAAAACTCTGATTCTTCAGCATGTTTATATGATAATTAGTGCTCTGATAAGTATAATGTACTAGGGAGAATTAATCTTCTACAGGTTATATATACAATTTTCTTCATACACCTTAGCTCACTAGCTGCAGAGGACACAAATCCCCTTCAGAGTGGAATCAGCTGTCAGAATTGCCTGGAACCATGCCTAGATCAGTCCAGAGATACATGCACAGCAGTCAGACAGCACTGTGAGCTGTTTCTCTGTGGCCACTTATTTTCCCAAGTAGGTCCCTCACTAAATCTTAAAAGTGGTGCTAAAATTTAGTACTGACAGTGAAAAAAGCAAGGTTTCATGGTTGCAATATTCCATTTATACTACAACTTGAACAATTGCCAAATTAATGGTGCCAGCACCTGCATAACTGTTTATCATGCTTTTCCTCCATAATAACAGACACCTTTGACTTGTGCTGTGTTCCCAAAGGATACCTGTGCATTCCCAAACCTTCTTCATACTATCATTTCCCATACATCTAACTTAGGGACAGAACAGGTATTTTTTCTTTTTCCTAATTCAAGCTGTTTTCACTATTATTCTTTTGACACTGTTTTTGTGATACTGCACCTCAGTTCTTCCTTTGTTAGCACAATTAAAATAATGCATAAATGTATAAAAATGCATGTTCTATAAATGTGTAGCCCAAAATCCTGCAGAGCAGATTAAAATAGGAGATTTATTACAAAACCTGAGTATTATTTAAAATCTGAATGTTTAATTGCAATATTTTAATATTCTGTATTCAAAAAATGTAATTTTAAGATATAATTAATTGAGAATATAAAAACTCACACTGCAATATGCTCAAAAAGTAATTTTTCCTAAAAACTTATTTTCTTTGTTTTCCATCAAACTGCTGGGTGATAAAGCAGTCAGATGGTATCAAACTGGAATAAGTAAAAAATTGGTGATTGCCACATTGATAACTCAACTGTAGAAACAATCATTTAACAAAGCAATTTAGAACAGCTGTTAGCACATGCAATTACCTGACAGAAGCAAAGAGATGAGATAGAATCTAAAATGAAAAATGACAATGGCACGAATCCCATCAGCCAGTGATGGGTGCACTGACAAGCTGGTCCTTTATAACCAATGAACCCTCACTCTACACGTGTTCACCCTCCTGAAATTCTATCCTTCAGAACATCATCTGTACCTCCTATCACAGCAAATACAAAGCAAAACTGGAATAGTATCACTTCACTCTAATGGTGGGCCACACCCATAGAGTTCCTTCAGCTTAGAAACCAATTTAAAACTGCGTTTGTCTCTAATAGCAGTTATCTTTCAAAACCATCAAGTAAGCCAGGCTAAACCAGGAATATCTGGACATCTTCAAAACTCAACTCAAATGCAGACTTTGGTAAGTATTTAGTCACTCTCTTGCTTCTCCCTATCATAGCAATAAACTGTACTGTAAGTTAAGTTACACGCATGAACATCAAAGCACAGAATTTGTCGCTCAGTACAGACCACACCACACAGATAAAGCACCATTACCTCAAAATATTCACTCTGCCAAGTACTATATAGAAAATTAATCAGCTGTGCTGCTTACATAGAATGAGAAACTGTATTTAAACCTCTTTTGCTCTAGAAAGACACAAAGTACATCCATTTCATCTTATGAGTTCCAGTCTGCTCAACAGTATTGAGCTGACAGCTCTCTGTACAACACACTCACATTTTGCTGGCTGAATGGATTTTTTTCCTGTGGAAATAAAAGATTTGTAGTCTTTGAGGTTCTTGACACTTTTGAGACCTTAGCCAATATACGATGAAAGAAGCAAAATCAGCTTGCTGATGTGTAAAAGGAACACTCTGTGAGCAACAGCCCTGAGCACATGGATCTCAGCATCCCCAGCGATCGATGGCTAAAAGTGGCTCCACGGCTGAAATGCTGTGGAGATGATTTCTTTTCTCCTTGATTGACTTCAATTATAGTGCTTCATTTCTTATACTACTGTATCCTGAAAAGAGATAATGAGCAGCAAAGCTTTTTCACCCATGAAATTAGTGCCAATGTACTTCTTTTATTCAAGAATTCAAGGACAACAATCCTTTTAACTCAAAACATAACTTTAGCTGTTCTCACTGGATACATCTACAAAAACACTGGGAAAAATATCTGCTCTACTACAAGGAAGGCTCAAGAATTAATTCTGAGTCAAATGGGTCTCAACCACACATTGCATTGTAAGTGGAGAGATAATCAACACTTCATATAATAGATTTAAGGTTTGAAAGTACAGTGTAATTCACTATTTTATCACATTTTTAAGAAGCAGTCTACAGTGCACTGCTACTTAAAAATAAACTGAAAAATGTCTTCTCTGCTTGCACTCAAGTTTGCATACCTTCCAACTCAGGTGCTGCATTAAATTTAGTACTGGGATATGATAGTTAGAGACTACTAAAAGGCTAAGGTTTCATAACATAACTGGACAAGGATGGAATAAGCAGATTCCAGTCATTCAAAGAGGCACCTTTTCAGCTGTGAGAGAAGTTTCCAACCATATTCACTCATTGTCCAAGCTATTAACAGAAAGAAGTATGAGGAAGGAAAAGTAGCTCAGCTATTCAGAGTAAAAACGCCCACCCTGATCCACCCTATTTTTGATGGTCTTGGTGTGGTAAATACACTCAGAATGTAGGGAATCTTTTCAGCTGCCTGTAAATGAATGTGAAACAAATCCAGCATTTAAAAATCTGATCTGGAATTACTTTTTCTGTGCTGAGCTTTATCCAATTTTAAGTAGCTTATGAAGCCTTTCAGGTAAGTCATTCAGTAAAATTAATAATATTGCATTTGGTCTTACAGTAAACACGAGGAAAGACTGTTCTCATAACTCTAAAGAACGTGCTAGGAGCCATCCTCCTCTGTTTTGCAAGTGGAAGCACCTTCTTCTGAATGAAAAAAAAATTAAATATATGAGTAGACTTGATCATCAGGAAATTCAGTAACAATAAATTTGGATTCAAAGGAGAGGAAAGGAAAGAAAGTATTCACACAGAAGACTTCAAGAGCCCTGACCTACATAAATCTTTAATAGAGATGCCTAACTAATGAATGCAATCAGAAACCTGAAAGAGCCATTTACTATTTATATTGCACTTGAACTTTAGCAGCTCCAAACCAAATATTTATGCTGAAGACAGAGGAGGGAATCAGCTTCTCTCCTTGCCTGATAGTCACAAAAGCATTCTACAGATGCACCTTAAGTAAAGTAGGAACCAATTATGTAAATAACAAATCTATAAATTCACATACATGTCTGCAGGTATTCTAGACTGTGTAAGCTGCTAAAAGTAATTAAAAATACTCACCTGGATCATTACTAAACCAAAACAGCATAACGTTCCCCTCTTGCATGTCAGTATCAGACAGCAACAATACATTACAAAATAATTCAAACTTCTAAATACCTAACTTCATCCTCTGAAAATGTTGCACGTATATCTTAAGTTCAGAATACTCTGAGTTTAGAAAGAAGACAACATTTTCACAGATGAAAGATGTCAGGAAAATTTAGATATTTTACTTTAATTAACATGACAAGAAAAACTCAGATCCTTAAAATTTCATCCACTTCCTGTAGAAAAACAGATTAAGTTGATGTTATTGAAACTGCATCCTAAATCCATCCCATCTGTGGTCATCATCTCATTTTTGGACACCTGATTCTTAATAAACCTTTTAAACTCTTTTAACTAATTTTGTAATAGATAGGATTTGCTTGTGCCTTCATTTGGCTTTAATTAAACCAAGTAACTTCCTAATATAGGATAAAGCTGTTCTAGAAGTATGGTTGCTGTAAAAAAAAAAAAAAAAAAAAAAAAAACCAAGATACTAGGACACTGACATCCTTTGGAAGCACAGATCATTGACCCTGAGTATCCAGAGGAAAGCAAAGAACCTTATTTTCTGGAGCAGTTTAGGAACTACTAATGCAGGAAACTGTAAAAACCCCTATGTCTCCTAGTGAAATACAGAAACCAGGAAGTCTCTCCACTGTAAAACAGGGTAGATGGATCACACTTGGGTGCCTGCAGATCTTAATAGCAGTTCATCACATCATACAACTGTGCTATTTTTACTGAGGTGTGCAGACAAGACTACAAGTATGGCATCATAAATATAATTCTAACCCTACCAATTCAACACCCTTGAGTGGGCTGAGACCCCATTACAACAGTGAAATGGCACAGTATTTTTCTCCATTTTGCTGTAACATCTAATTTTGTGCTGCAATCCCACTATTCAACTAATCTCAGAAACCAGCACTTATAGATCAGCCAGCATTTGCAATCACTACTCGTATCTATACATGTGCATATGTGGGACCATACATACTGCAGTGGTAGCTCCTCTGCCTCCATTAAAAGGTTTGAGTAGTTTATTCAGGGCTTGAAATGAAGAAAGAAGGAGGACTGATTTACAAAAAAGCACACAGAGATGGTTCATTGCAGAAACAACAACAAATTTAGAGATTTTTCAAAGCAATTATAAACCTCCCACTCAATATCATGCAAGGCTCAGTTAACATACACAGGACCAGGAGCCACTGCTGGTTTTCCTTGTCCTGTTTGATTGCCTGGGAACAAGATCAGACAGGTGATATGTGCTGGATTGTTCTGTTCATAGTGAAGCTCCACAGCTGCTACCACCAAAATCCCACAGATGACTTAGTGGAAACGAGATTTTTACCCCACCTGCAATAAAGAGGAACACGGAACCTACATAATGTTATAAATTAAATGTATAACCTTAACTCGGGTTCTCTACATTTTCTCACCCTCTGGCTCCTCAAACAATTAATACAATTGAGCTTTTGGTACTAAAACATGTTTCTTTAAAATCACATTGTAGTTGTTAATTGTAATTAAAGAGAGTGAGCCTTATTACTGTCAGCTGTTACCTAATGAGTTGTAACTTTTTTTCTTATGGGCTTAGTAGAACACTGTTCTTAAATTTATAGCCAGGAATCAGAGCTAAGCCAAAGAGAAAGCAAATGTAGAATTAAAACTGAAAAAGATGTAAAAAACTTTCTGAAAAAGTTATTTTCCTAACTACCCTTTCTTAGACGAAAAGTTCTGAACATAATTAAACTTGCACTCAGATTATACTCATGGGAACTCCTATGCTTAAACCCATTTTCTTGTAGTGTAAGTTGATATGTCAATTCCCTTTATAAATGATTGTTATATCGTAGAATAAATCAAATTTTGTGCTTGTATTCTGATTGCTGTATTGGTTAGAATCCTTGTTTTTATTTTCAGCATATGTCACTTCTACTCACTCCATATGCTGATAAGGTCCTCCAAAGATAAACAGTTGTTTTCCCTCTCATTAAAGTTTACCTTGCTGACATATTTACAGGAAGCTAACATATGCACCCTCAATCTTTATTTTCATGCGATTAACAAGTCAGCTTTTCCTGAATGACAGGTTCATCTTTCTGCATCTGTCATACTTTGAGGAATGTCCTTCTCGGAAGTTACTTTCTTGTAATACATTTCACTGAAGATTGTTTTGTTTTGACCAACAATGTCAAGTTATGCTTCTTTTCCACTTATTAAACTCCTGCTACCAAGTAGGTTTTTGCTCAGTTACCTTTGTCATGCTGATTAAAACCTGAGGCAGAGTTCTTACTTAATTTTAGGGCCATATAAAAATATTTTAACTTCTACCTCATCCATATTAATTGGTGGTAGCTTTATTTTTTTTTTTTTTCTTAACAAGGCTGAAGAACATTTAGGTATTTACTACATACCTTACATAGCATCTCTACCCATTCTGAATTTTAAAATATATCTTCAAATATCAATAAAACTTCTATAGCTTTCTCAAGACCCATCTGAGAAAATCTACCTCCCTAAGATCCTTCTCACAATGAATTTCTCTACTCCATTATTTTCTATTAGTTTTATTAAAGTACATATTTTGAAACTGAGAGTCACAGATAGAGTTCTGCTGATCATGCAACTAAACCTAGAATGAATCGATATCTGCCTCTCAGCCTAGGTTTCCTTTTTCTGAGCTGCTCTCATTGATTCCTTATTATTTTTCAAAACAACATAGCATCAATGCCTTCCCATTTGGTGATAATGAAGTGAAGCAATGATGGCAGCAATTACACTGAGCTCTAAGTCACTTATACAGTATTCTTAGTATTTGCTCTCAATTTTTCATCTGGGTAGCTGTAACACAAAATGCGACAAGATTTAAACTTTTTACAATGTTGCAGGGCAGTTTATAAGCAGGTTTCCAGCATCACCCAGAAAGAACACTCACTCTTCTCTCCCAAAGTAACATCCCTGCCTTCCTGGCAGCAGCATATCAGGAGATACCTCATCGTTCTGCAACGCTTTGTGTTTCTTTGCAGTTCACCATAACATCAACAAACACCACCTTGGAACAGCAAAGTGAAAGATACCTGTTCTTGCGCCTTCCAGCATAAACCATAGCCAGTCTGAACTTCTGTTTCTTGAGTAATCTTTAACAAAACAGTTACCCACACAAATGCTGATATTGAGATGGAGATGTATTTTGCACATAAGGGTGGCCAAAGACAGAGAACAGCAGCTGCTGCTCCCTTCATCACACACTTTGTCTTGCTAAGTTAAAACTGCAATAAACAGTTAATTCTCTCCTAACACACCTTGAGGGTCAGCCTCACTGCATTGCACTCCTGCAGAGGGTTCAGTTTCAGTGTTTCTCCCAGGTTACTGCAGCCTGATGTCTGATGCTGCATTTCACAGCAAACACAGACACCATCGCTGTCGAATTTAATCTGTGGAGAAAAGAAAAGGTCAGAAAAAGTATAAATCAACAGAAACACACTTCCCAGAAATAGTATTTACAGTTACAGTGATGACTACTAAATGCAAAATTAAAATCTCTGTGCAGAACCTTAGGAGTATGTTTTCCAATGGTTAATATAAGCTATAAAAACAGGTAAAATACAGAAAGAGGATTCAATGTCAAAAGTGTTACCTTTTATGCTTCTTTTTGAAAAAAATTTGCTTTGCAGGGGCAGGTAAAACCAGACTAACTCAACTGAATAAACATAAAATCATACCCAATGTGGGAAAACCAAAAATAACAGAAAGAGGTCAGAAAATATGTGAAAGACTCATGATCACAAATCAGTCCTTTATTCCCCTAAGTAAAGATGGAAGCACAGTGGCTGGGTGGTGAGATCTGAATCACCCTGTTACTTAATCTTTTGCATTAAAAAAACCCCAACATTTCCAGACACAAATCCACAAAAAAAAAAATTCCTAATGCAAATACACATTTGCTATTTTTAAATCAAATTCTCCCTAGTATGTTGCCAATTTCCTGAACAAAAACAGGTACCAGCATTCCTTGTGGAATTACCTCTCACAGCCTTATACATAAAATAATTTCAACAGAATATTTACTTACTTCTTAGACCTCAAAGAACATTTAAATTGTTCATATGATCTTAAAAGTTATATGTTTAAATATATGTATTTTTTTAGTGCTACCCCTATCAGGCTTATGTAGCACTCTCTCCTTACATGCTGGTGACCAGGACAGCAGATGGAAGAGCAAAAATAAGGGTCAATTAAAAGAACATAATAAACTTCTCCAGATGAGGTACAGATGACTGAATGCTTGCTTACTGTGATGAAAGCATGCTCAGGGTAGGAGCTACCTCAGGAGATTTCAGCTCCTGAGACTCCAGATTGCCCTCTAGCCAGCACAATTTGTAAAAGGCTTTAGAAAAAAATTGGGTATGTAAATTACACCATTTCCCATATTCTCCAAGGCAACACTGGAAATAATTGTCTGTGGCAACTCACAGAAACTGGTCATACCCTATGCCATAGACACTGCAAAGAAATAAAGAAAAACCATTGGTTGCTCACCTCTATGATAGTTGTGGGGTTTATTTCTCATTAGCATACAATTTAACTACAAAGCAGCTTGAACAATTTCAGATTAGTTCTTTTCCAATTCCTGTAATCTTTTAATACTTTCTTTTAAAAGGTGAAATATCTGTGCAAAACCCAACTAAATGGTTTATGATCAGCTGACCTCAGCTCTTCAAGCTGATGTAAAATCAAAGCACTGGATGTCACTGGGGAGGTCTTGCTCCCAAAACTCTCTGTAAATGGTTCAGGGGTTGAGAAATGCTGCTGAGGAATTTTGGAACTCACACTTTGAATTTAGAGCTGTGCCAAGGCCAGGGGCCAGAAGGCTACACCTGGCAAATCAATATAGGCTTCAGCTGCTAAAAAGTTTTTGTAATGAGGAAAATGGACTTCAGACAAAGCTTTCTACTGCAAGATTGTCTATTCTGATTCTTGCTGCCCCTGTTTAATAAAGGACAGGCACTGACTCATGCCACGCATCTCGCATTTTGAATGTGAAATACAGATCCCAGGGCCACCTGTATCACATGTAATGAACAGGTGAACAAAGATAAGGCTCAAAAGGCTGGGTTAAGATTCCCCATTTATGGGAGATTCTCAATTAATTCTGAAAGTTGTTCCATAACTCTGTACTGTGCAGTAGGTCTTGTTTTAATAATCTTCTTAAAATGAGTTAAAAGCTTATTGTTTACATAACAGTTCTTGCAAAACACAGGGCCACCTTAAGAATCACAGCATATTCAAAACCAGCCAAGATTCACTACCAGATTGGAAGCATATTATTTCTGGAGAAATTTTATCAATTTGCCTTGTTGTGCACCTTTTCCTTCCATGTTTGTGAAGTGACCTGTTTGCTGAGTTATGTACCTGCAATGGGGAGCAGGACCAAAGGCTGTAGGTGTCACTGCATTTGTGTTCTCAGCAATGCAGCAGCTGAAAGCACTCCTGAGCCCCTGCTCCAGAATGCCCTTCCCTGCCCTGCTGCAGTCTCACACTTGTGCAGACAGGATCAAGAGTTCATACAGCTATTCTGTCACCTAAACAGTGCCAAGATTAACTTTTTTTTTTTTTTTTTTTTTTTTTTGGGAAGGAAGGAGGAGAAGTGATTTATTGTGAGCCCAAATCACATCTCAAAGGACATTCACTGTGTGACTCCATAAACAAAGACAGTAGCACTGACAATAAATCTGCATTGGTACAGGGAGAAGGAGTTGGGATCACTCCTTGCAGCTGCTGGGCTGGTGTTTGCCAGCCTCAGACACAACTACACCAGCAGTGCCTCCAAAACTGTCTGTGCTTCAATCTCTTTTTGGCTGGCAGAGCTCAAGAATAAAGCATCATTCACTTCATGCTCTGCACATACCCCACCATCCTGTGCATATTTGTGTCCCACTTCGTGATTCTTACTCATGCTAGTCAGTACTCACAGCAGAGTTTGTATGCTTTCATATTTATGACAGTTGCACAGTACACCCTCATCCAAACCATATTTAAGATTTCAAACATCAGCCAGAGCTGCCTACACGCATAAATTGTCTTGTAAGTTTTTGTTTTGTCAAAAAAGCAGTACTGTTACATCAAAAGTCATAAAACCCATTAAAACTTGACTTTTATACAGCAGAGAATCAAAAAAGGAAAGTACCTTCCAGATTTATTACAAATACATGCACACACTCTCACAGGCTTTATGGGTTTGTTTTTTTTTTTCATCTGTATCAATTAATCAAATTCTGTCAATGCTGCTGGAAAGAAGCTTGTTTGGCTGCTAAGTGCACACACACTCTCCCCTAACAGGGCAAATTAGGAGTTAACACTGTTACTTTGCATTTTATCACCTCCTTAATACAAATGTAAGTCTTCTAATAAAAGTAGTAATAGATTTTACTACTACTTCTAAATTAACCTTCAGGGTTTTTTATAGGAACATAAAAGAAGGGAAGGAAAAATTTCAAACTGAAGTATCAGAGTTCCAAAGTTGATAACAAGGCAGTGAAGTACAAGAAAGCTCCACTTAGGGGAAGGAACTTCAGTCAATTCTAGTACCTTATGCAGAGGGAAAGATGGGAGGATCCAGTAAGGATAAAGTTGCATTGTAGGGAAATATAAAGATTAAAAACTGACAGATGGCCAAGAACAAAACAGACTATATTCTATTTCCTGGAATTTTAAAAATTGTTTTTTGATATGCACAGACCTGGGTTTAGCTCCACTGCAAAATGGAATACAAATAAACCTCAGTACTGGACCCGGGCTCTGCCATTCAGCTCTTTGTGAACCTGCACCTGCTTCACTTTTCCTTGCTTTGTCTATTCCAGCTAAGATAATTCAGGGGAAAGAAGACTCTTCCTTTATGTGTTACTGTAACCACTAGCCAATTTCAGCTGTACCGACCAAAAAAAAAAATAAAAGTAATCTTTCAATAGAGAGATTGACACTATCACTACTTTTCTGAATAATAATCACCTGTAAATTTGATTAAAATTACAGCATTTATTTTTAAATTAATAAATGCCTTAAAAGACAGGTAAACACAATAAAAACAAACACAGATGAAGAAATAAAACATATTCTGTCTTGTGCAGTAATGGAACAAAAAATATATTAATTGCTCTACCCATACATGTTAGGAACAATTTTTAGAAAACCATTATTTGAAGAAGAAATTTCTATACAGAAATGTTTCTCCTATACACATTAATGAACAGCTTGAGTGTGCAACTTCTCTGTATATGTCTGACTCTCACTGATTTAAAGCAGTATCTTGAGGTTTTGTCTACAGGATCTGCAGGTAATTATGAGAAAAAAATTCCAATTTTTCATAACAAGGCATTAAAGCTACTGCCCTTTTTTCCCCCTCAGTGTTGTATGTTGCTAAGCTGCAGGATAAAGAGCACAAATACCAACTTCACAAATTACACATCCAAAATGCTAACATATGGCAAGCACATTTCTCATATTCACACAGAAGTACATATTATGGAATCTACAATAAATCCCCAGTCTTTAAAGCAAAATAAGACCACTGTCTTTTTTTTTTTTTTTATTCAAATAAAAACACGACATGTGAAACCCTGTTGAATTTAAACTCCATAATACAGTAGATCCTATTATCACTTTTAAAGCCATGCATTCACCATGAATAAGTTTGACAGAAAGACCAGAACTAAAACAGAATTTATTTTGAATTTGACTTTTTCAGTATACTGTGCTTGGAAATTTACTGGTTCAGTTACATGGGATGTTAACTACATTTCAAACCACATGTCTGCAAAGGCTGGATTTTGACTCCTAGAGTTGCATCCCCAGAGAGTACATTTGTATCCTAGGAAGCAAATAAAGGATATAGATTTGATAATGTACACCAGTCACACAGTGCAGGATTACACAGCTCTACAGCACTAAAGAGAGCCATCTAAGGAATTAAAATTAAATATACACTTGGAACAAGTTGTTAAGAAACTAGGATTTTTCCTTTTTTAGTGAAAAATGGTAATAAAGTAATTAAATATGCTCAGCATAATACACCACCGCCTTCTGAGTCAAATCCTGTGCTTAATCATAAAGCAGTGCTGTTCACTACAGTGCATCCCTCCCAGAGGGTGGTCTATGAGAACAGAACTCTAGAATTCCATATATATGAGCCCTGCAACATGGCAATGCAATATGTTCATGTGGAAGTCCCCAGCCTGACTGAAATGGGATTTTGAGCAAGGGAAACCTAAAGAGTGAGGTCTGGATAGAAGAAACTGTTTCCTTTTTTTTTTCTTTAAACAGTTACAATATGATAAACAGCCGCAATGACATTAACTTGCCCTTATAGAGCACAACACACTGTGGCAAAGCTACTTATCATTTCATCATGCTCTAAAAATCCAAACTACAGTTTGAACACTTATTATTTAAACTCAAATATTTCAGTCATGAGTTGACTTTTGCAGACATCTTTGCAAGTTGAAGTCAGAAAATACGCTGGAATTCAATGTGTATGTACTTTTTTCCCTGAGATAAAAACACAAGGGCTTTAGGAAAATTTTACCTTATAATTTAGAGCATGCTACATCATGATAATTTATATTATTCTGTATATTATTTAACACAAGTAACATTCATTTACTTTGGAAATGAAAAACAACTCAGGTTGGCCAACAAAATATTAGCATACACATACAAAAACATTCCTATTGTGAAATCCACTGCCTGGACAAGTATTGGATGGAAGGAATCCTGATCCTGCTGACATCAAATGGTAACCACCACACTGCTCTGATGTGGCCTGAATTCCACCTATTCTGCTGAAGCATCATTTTTACCATGACAGTAAAAAGTCAATCCTTATGATATTAAAAATTACTTTTTGAGGTGGCAAAACATTAAATCCATTAGCACTTAAACTTTTCCCAAAATGTTTTTTTAGGTTGTAACACATAGATTGCTCTACTAAATATCTACTGTTTTGGAAATTAAAGAAGTGTGTGTATAAAACCCTACCAGATGAAAACCAGAATCCTTGTCCTTGGTAAGAAACGTGTTTTCCATCACTCACCAACTGACATCCTTCCAGGGACTTCACCAGCTGAGCATTCTGACAGGAGAGAATGGACCCAGCCAAGTTCAGCATCACACACACTGCAGAGAGCAGCATGAAAAAGGTTATCTGGAAAAAACACCAAGCACCCCATTATTACTCACTTCAAGAGGCAAACAAGGAAAAAAATATAATTTAGATGTTCAAGAACTTCCAGCCTGTTACACAATTACATGGATGGCAACATTTCATGTATTTTAAAGAGAGTAGGGTACTTAATCTGACAGCATCCTTGGTCTTGCACTGTAAGTGAAAGCTAAATCAAAACTAGACATGGCTATTATATGTTTTCCTCCAGCCATTTCAAAATAATCCATTAATCTCCCACTTCTATCACACACTCTGAAAATCTAATGGGTTTTATTGCCAAGCATTACTAAAAAGTAAGATTTGAAAAATGTTTTATCATAAACAGATGTAGTCTTGAAACAATTTCAATCCTGTTGATGGGGATATGGGTATCTTAAATAGGAGAAATATTTGTGAATATCATATATCATGAGTCCCTACAAGTTGGGGAAAAAAGAGTGAATAAAATTCTGGATATACATAAATATTTGGTTTTCAAACAACAATTACAATTTAAGCAGCATCCTCCATATCAACTACTCATGGTGTTAATTACTCCTTTTTTCTCATCTCAAAATATGTCAAAACAAGCATTAACCTGATTCCATCATTTAATTATTATTTTATTGCTTTAAATGTACAAAAACCTGGTGCAGTCAGCGTAGACAAATCTCAACATACAGGGAATGGCACAAACAATAAGAGGCCAAGAACAAACATGTGCCTGATGTGTGGCCACCTTAAATATTCAGTGTTGACATTGCCATAACTCAACAGGAGTGTGAGTGTATTATATAAAATTAGTAAGAAATTCTGTTGCATCTCTTTTCCATATGCATGCTCACAGTTTACAGCCCTTCACTGTTCTCACAAGATGTTATCTTTTGTCAGTGCATGTGCTACGAATATTTTTGACAACCTTAAATCCAAAATGGCTGTATATTTTTTTTTCTAGTGCTTTTGGACAAAATCCCATAACCTCTGCTGTATTAACCAAAGGACAGAAGGCATGTTACAAACTTTAGTTGCCAGCTTCAGATTCTTCCAAGCATCACAGCTGACAACAAGGGCTGTCACATACACCAGGTTTATCTATTTTTTGCAGTACTTCCTCCATATCAGCATTCATTAATGAAGAAACCTCTATTGGTGTTTCCAAGGTAACCTCTTCCTCTTGTCACTGGCAGACAAGAGGGACATGAAACAGGCTCTTAGAATTCCTGTTCATCTTGGTGGGTCTATGCCTCACATTCTGTTTAGGAGTTGCATTTCAAAGTGGCAGCCAACACATGATATCAAACACTGAGGTGCTCTGTCACACTCGTCTTCCCAATTTTGCAATTTTATGCCTCACTTCTTAATGTCCCAGGCAAGGAATGACCTAATCTGGACATGGAGTTAAAGGGGGAAATTCATGTCCTTTGTAAGTCTTTTGAAACTACCTTGCCTCTTGCAGAGCACAAAGATCCTAATAAAAGGAACTGAAGAATATCCAATCTCTTTCCTTAAAGCTTCTCAGCTAAATACCAAAAAAAGCTTTCTACTGATGGGGTGGGACACACCTGGTACTCTGTTACCACAACTTCAGAGGTAAAGTTTACAACCATGCTGGAAGCCACAACAGAGAAAAGGAGGCACAAAAGTATCAATTACCATATTTACAGACATTAAAAAACATGTTCAGTGTGCTTCATTTTTTTATCACAAATCAGTCTTTTCTAACACTGGCACAGGTGCAGCAGTAAAAATAAACACATCTGCAACCCTTTGAAAGAGTGGCCACTGTGGATTTTGATGGAGACCCAACATTACACTATGAAACACTGTGGATGAAGTTAGATACACATTATTTATGAAGTCAAGTATGGCTAATTTCCACACTAAAATTTTCCTCAGAAAGAGAGCTACCAAACAATACATGTGCTCTGAGAGCTCAGTGTGACATACTGGAAGGAGCAGTATGAAACTATAAGGAAACAGTATAAGACACAGCCAACCCAATGATCAAGGGCAAAAACTTACACTGAAGTAAATACAGAAAGGTCAGATATTGAAGGGCTGTGACATCCTAATGCTGATCTAAAACTCCAATATTATGCTCTTCACCTTTCTAGTTACAACATATAAACAAGTAAAATATTCCTAGAAATCAGCAAGAAGCATTAATTCCATGAAGCTCCAAAAGTCACCAAGAACTAATACATGAACAAAAAGCAAAGCCCATGGATTTATTATAATTTGGTGGTAGCAGAACTAATTGGAGAAGTCAAAGCTTATATTCTGTACAAAGGACTCCATGGAAGAAATGTTAATAGGACTTCCTATGTAAATGTTACCATGGTCCTATACAAATTCTACAAAATTAAACAGTTTGGATGCAATTATTTACAATTATATAACAACTCACTATGTGAGATGTCATCTTGCACATGGACCCACACAAGGCTCCCCTTTTTACTCCATTTCTGGGAACTACTTTAAGTATAAATATGCAGAGCATATCAAGAGTGAGTCTGCGTCTTTGCAGTCCCAAAACACCACGCACATCTGCAATGTGTGTGAATGAAAATGTCAGTACCCTCCATGCCTTGCAAGGGAGAGCACAGAAAGAGTGCCCTTCCATACTGAAAGAAAAAAACTTAAGCACTAACAGGTTATATTATCTTTCCACTATAAAGGAAGTTGCTTGTAGTTTTCTCTTGAGTATAACTTGACCTTTTAGAAAATTATTAGTATTCTCAGATTATTTGTGAACATTTTTTCCTTCACATTTGTTAAATGTAGATACAACCATACACCTGCCTTCAGAATGTCCCAAAGTAGATCATCTTAATTTTATGGATACCACCAAAAAAACCAAAGGGATTTACAGAAGCTGATATATTCTCTGCCCTCTGTTCTTTTTCACTTTCAATTTTGCCTCTTAATATTTCTCTTTTCTTCACAACTGGCCTCAAGTAATTTATTATTTTTTGTTTTTATCATAAGCTGTAGAATTCCTTTCATCTTATTTCCCAAAGGCACTGTTAAAACTGTATTACCTGAAAACCCAAAAACTTTAATCCTTGAGATAGCTCAAAGCACCTTCTTGCCCTTACTGTCTTTCACCATTTGTTCTAGAATTGATAGGAGGCAAAAAGGGGAAAAACAAATGAACCAACTTTAGCATGCACTGCAGCTTGTGACCTGCAACATAAGACATTAACAATTCAGGTTTTCTGTCCATATACAGCTTTCTACCAAAAAATGCAGCGATAGCAGCTCTGAGGAAGAGGACTTGGGGGTGTTGGTGGATGAGAAGTACAGCATGACCTGACAATGTGTGTCTGCAGCCAACTCTGTCCTGGGCTGCATCATGAGCAGCGTGGCCAAGAGGCTGAGGGAGGATCCCCCATCCCTGGAAGTCTTCAAGGCCAGGCTGGATGGATCTCTGAGCAATCTAGTCTAATGGAAGCTGCCCATGGCAGGGGGTGGAACAAGGTGATGTCTCTCTCAACACAACCCAACCCATTCTATGATTCTATGACTTTCACAAATTTATATTAAACCCTGTTTTACCAGTACTTTTGATGGGGATTCTTTAAGTGACCCAAACCACCCACTCACTACTGCATATATACACATCAAGAGCACAGTAAAAAGGAGCAACACATATTATAATTTGAAGAAATACTTACTATTACAAGCAGGAAGAAGTTTCTACACGCAAAATAATTGAAGTCCTCCAAAAGAAATGTAAATATTGTATCACATTAAACCGTATTTCTAAAAGCACATTTTATGTCATTCCTCACACTTTCATTTTGGAGATATATATGAAACAGGATTGCTTTTTCATTGCTGGCTTTTCAACCACTAGTTCCCCTGGTGGTTTTCAGTGGTTTGATAGTCAAGACATGAACACTGAGACAAAACACTACCCTCTGTGCTGATGAAGCATATTACTCAACCCTCCTGTGCAGGGTACTTTGAATAAAACCAGGCATTGCCATGATAGGCTGGCTTCTGTAAATCTGTCGGGGTCAGCTGGCGAGACCCCCAACAGTGTGAAAGTTCTGTTTCCCCTAGCCTGGCAGCTGAAGAAGAGGTCTGGAATGTGTGAAGTTGAGTTTCCAAGGTTGTTTATTTTTTCTTATCTATAATAGTTTCTCTCTGACCTGCTGAGGTCCACCTGGTACAGAAGCCATAGCAGTCTCTGCCGAGCCTCAGGCATCTCTCCCACATTATATACTCAAAACCACATGTACCATGTTTACAGTTCCCGTACCAATACCTAAGATCTATGTTGCACAGTGTGTCCCTATCCTAAACCAACAGAAAAGTGTCACCATCACACCAAGATATGGAGGACAAGAAGAAGGGAAAGAAGGCTAGGACACGCCCAGATTCCTCCATCTTGTACCCCTGAATTACATTCTAAAAAACCCCAAAATTCTACTTTTCCACGCTGTGTCAATTCACCTATTACACTACTCAAACCCTTTTGGCTCGTAATTCCTCATATAGAGTTGGCAGCCTCTCCCATGGGCTAAAATCGAAGCCAAAGGTGTTTTTGACTTCTTGCCAAGGTCCCCGAGCCCCCTGCCAGGGTCTCAAGGCATCCAGGGTAGCCAGAGGGATGTCCTGGACTCCGACATAAATCTGCCAATCCTCTGCACCTGTAATACTGTGTCTGCCTGTACTTCCTGTTAATTCCTGTCCTGCAGCTCCTGAAAGGTCAGAAACTATTTCTAATTTCAAAGCTAAATAGCTCAGATGAAAACTTCTGAACTTGAACTTGGTGTATGTGATTTTACTAACCCTCTTATGGCCCTATTAACTTGCTTTCATTCAGCTAGATCTTGGAATTTAATTAATTTATTACTTATTGCTTGGTTGTATCTTCATTTCTATTATTTTTATTAAAATATTCAGTGGAAAATTCTAACTTCAAATATGATCCTATTTAAGATTATAAACAATGCTACTGGTTTTGATTTACAAGAAAAAATGATGCTTCCCTGTGACTGTATTTTATTTACTGCCAGAGCAGCAATCAGCTTCCAGCAGGAGTGAGCTTTGGAAAATGAAGGGAATGTTGGTAACAGCCCGTGGGCAACAGAGGGGGCACTGGGTGTTTGCAGCAGAATTTGCATCACACAGAATAACACCTATTTAAAGACCAGAAGGAGTAGTTTGGTTTCCTCCTGTTTCACTGTGCAGCAAACAACAACAACATCAATAAAGTGAGGGACTTGGTAGCTGCTGCCAAGGCTTTTCAAGAGTCCTGGAATTCAAAATGCAACCTTGGCTCTGTATACAGGAACAGAGTGACAGACAAATGCAAAGATGCATTTATATCAAACCAAATCTCCTAATATCTCATCATAAGAGATATTCAATACCTCCAAGAAATTCCCTGTCAGTAGAAGCAATGGGCATGCAGATAAGTTCCTCAAGTAGGATCAGATTAAAAGACTAAGACCACAATGAGTGCATCACTGTCACATTCTACACACAGCAATAGGTGTTTGTTGTTTCTGTAATGCTCTGCTACAGCTCCAGTAATTACATTATTTATTGCAGTATTTTTTAGGAAAGTGTAAGAGGGGGCCTGATTTAGTAATAAAGACCTTGTGCTCTCAGCTTAGAAACATTAACCAGAAATTTGTCAAAAGTAGATATTTCAGCACCTACTAATTTTCTGCTCTTTCTATTCCAATTAACTCTTTTAGCATCTACACCTTTCTGTATCACAGAATATTCTGAGTTGGAAGGGACCCAAAAGGACCGTCAAGTGGCCTGCAGACTACTGCTATATAAAAGAGAAACAAGAGGAGCTATACCCTTTTCTTTTCAGATAAAATTCAAACTATCTCTAGAAGTATTCAAATAATGCGACACACTTCTAACAGTAATTGTAACAAAAACAGTTTGCAGGTAATTAGTTTCATAGCAGAGAACAAGTTTAGGTTTTGTCTAATAATCTGTTAGAAGGACAATGGGGAGTTGCCAGCTAATATGCTAAAGAGGCTAATTTGAAGTTTGCTACATGCAAATAAGCACTCAAAGGAATCCTTCCATGATCTGCAGCTAATACTGCAACAGTGCAACCTTGTCATAATAACTTATAATAAATTGTATCATATATAATCATATAATTTTTACTGTATATGCAGTCAAAATAAGTCATTTGGACAAATTTTTTTAATAGTAGTTGTATTGTCTAATTTTTATCACTGACATTTACATTTATGCACCACTGCTCCCCTAAATAAAAAATCCATGCACATGAAATTTAAGTTAGTGTTATTTTGAAGGAGAAAGAAATCAGCACTAACCTATTTTAATGCTACTCAAAATGTTGCCAAGTTGAAATGTTTCAAAAACAACTGTTTCAGCTGTACAGTCAGGTGGAAAAAGAGGAGTTGATAAACAGTGTGATAATAAGAACTTCAAATATAATGCTTTCTGAATAGAATTTTGACCACACAAGCCAGACCTAAAATTTGCAACTACCTCAGCCATATTAGTTTAATTTTTCTCTCCAACACACTCTCCAAGGAAGTAAAAATGGAAACGTTTTAAAAATTAACAAATATACACTGTGCCTCAAAAATGTTCCACAACAACAGCAGAACGGGAAAAGAAAGCTGACATTTAGGGTCTTTTAGACATTTAGGACACTAGGAAAGACAACATTTTTCTAAATTAGCTTTGTATGAAACAGTCTGTATTTAAACAAAATAGATAAATCAGTAAATAAAAATGAATACATTTTCTTCAACAATGTGAATAGTCTAATAACTTTTAAGAAAATCTACATAAGACTGAATTTATACTTCCATAGCAACTGCCTAATGGGTTCATCCACCTAAACAATACATTACTTTTTGCAAGTGTCACATTGCAGGAAGGATTCACCTCCATGCACGTGTCAGTGAAATGCTACTCCAAATAAATTAACCTTGCACAACATCTGTAGCAGGATTCCCTGAGGAAATAAAGGCTCGTGTTGTCCTGCTGACAAGGACAGACATCAAATCTCTGCGAGCAGCCCTTCCTGGCAGAAGCTAATGAGACAGAAGCAGGATGTAAAGGTCACACTCACAGATATTTTGTGTCTGTCTTTCCTAACATATTAATAGCAATTAACTACTCACTTGCAATTATTCTCATTAATTAACAACTGCGTGCTCTCTCTGAGCACTCGCACACCAGAACTCTGACTGAGGAGGAAAATTCTGCCAGGTGAGCAGGGTCAGGAGCCACAAGTGCTGATCTCCATCAAGAGCACATGAGTATTTTCAGTATCAGTTTCTGAGGCAAGGCTTCAACGTGGGCAGCAGCTCTTTCCAATTCAATTGTAATGTAAACTCACTATAGTTTTGGCCATTTCAAGAAAAATTGCACATACATCTCCAAAGAAGATTCACATGAATAATTTGATGGAGATCCATCAGTAAATGGAACTTTAGGATGTCAAAGACCTTTCCTCATATATCTGAAGTAGAACCTAATCCATAATGCTGTTGCAGGTTTTATAGTATTTGTAGTAAGGAAACACAAACACTCAATCACACACATGTCTAGCTCAGGATCTAAACTGTGATTTACCTGGCCAGTAAATCCCACTCAAATTAAACTATTTTTCTTCAACAAGCACAGGATAATTAGATTCTCTTTGGGTAACAGTGTGTTTCCTTCCATCTGTCACACAAATAAAACTAAAATCACATGAGCCTTGATTGAGTACGTGAGCACAAAGAGTGAGGTATCCATTCCCAACTCCATCACACCTCAAAATACTTTATATTAGTTCATACAAATATTTATTCTACTTTTAAAAACATTTCAAATGCAGCTCAGCTTGTCTCGAATAAATTTTTGAAGCTAGTGTTTCCTCACCATTTGAAAACAAAATACCAAGTTTAACAAATAGCTCCCATGTTGCCCAACTAGCCAGCCCCAGTGATACGTGACATGAGATTCATTTACCAAGGAGGAAGAAGAAATGCTGAAGCAAACCAGACTCTCACCAAGAAAGGGTTGAAGAAATTAGACTGTGCAAAGGCTGCCAAGAACTCCAAGAGCAGATGGGATGCAGCCTGCATTTCTAAAAGAAGGAGCAGATGAGATGAAAGAACCATCAGCAGATATATTTAGAAAGCGTGTGAGAACAAGGGAATTACTGATGGCTGAAGAGAGGTGAATGTAGCACCCACAGCACACTCTTCATTGCAAGCAGCAGCAGCAGCACTGGGACTGGAACAGTGACAATTTCCCGTGGCAGGAACGCGCCAGCAGGAGCTGCTGCCATGGCAACACGATGCGAAGGCAGCACATGGGGAGGAGCAGGGGCTGTTTTAGGGTAAGTATCCAGTGCTTCTTTAGGAAGGGGCCAGTGTTATGCCCCAGCAGGGTTTGTCTGCTCTTCAGGAAAAGCTGCTTGTGGTCTTTTTAAACTCTACCACTGGGGGTAACTAATTAGCACATGGATGCTCAACAGACAAGTCCAGATTCTCACATGAGTGACAGCCAATGGCAGCTGGGCCCAGGAACAGGCAGCCTGGTCAAAAGGGTATCAGAGAGATGCAGACAGAGACCTAGGCAAGAGAAAGCTTTAAGAAGTGTTGAGATGTAAAAGAGGACTTCACATATTCATTCTAAAGAGATACTTCACCCTGTGGCATCTTTTCTGCACCACTGCAAAGATTTCCCTGATTCACTTCCTCAGTTTCCTTCTCAAGTATTGTTTCTTTCTCACCCAGTTCACAACTTTAGTGGGTCATTCTCAATTTTTTTCCCCTCTTCCTCTTCTGTCAGGTCTATTCTAATGAAAGAGCACTGAGGCTAGGTTTTTCTGTCAGTTGTTTCATGATATTAAAGAAGACAGAAGGGAATCAGCAGTCTAAGTTTAAAAAAAACATCAATAGGCAGTGCACATTTTAAAAGCTAAATGGATATATTAATTTATCTGAAAAAACAAAAAATTGCTACATTAATGTAATCAGAGTTTACACAAATTCAAATGTCAAGATTTGAAAACCACACTTTTCAGACCCCTTACTCAATCCAACAAGGGACATTATTTCATGGCCTAAACCAATAGTTCATACATTGGGAAAAGACCTCTCAGGGCATCACTTTGAAACAAATATAAAAGAGAAGCAGCTTCACTGAAACATAAACATATTTTAAATCTACTTTCAAACTGATGTTACCACTAAATACACTAACCTCACTTCTAGATCCTGTCTCACAGATTTTTTAGCACAACTCCAGCATGCTGTAGCAGTGTGCAGACAGATGATGCAGTTTGGTGACCAGCGCAGTACAGCCACTTTAGTGCTTTATACAACTAACCCTCAGGGAAGGGAGAACAGGAAGGCAAGAGGGAAAGAAAAACTTAACTATGTCCCCAAGTATAGGAAAATACTGTTTACAGCCTACACTTTCTTCACTGAAATCATTCAGAACCGAGATACAAATCTATTGCAATTCAGTTATTTATGGTGCTTGTGGCACTGAATCTCTGATATATCAGAGATCCTATTGTATAACTTCTTATTGGCATGGTTTTGATCCACTTCTTTCTGGCCATCTAGGTCCTATTCTTCTCAAATCTTTTGATGTCTATCTTCCTCATGTTGGCAGACTCACATTTCAATTTCTCCTTCCTGTCCCAGTCCTCCACAATTCTCTTCCCCCTGATTTAGCATTCAGCTCCTCTGAATTTGGGTTGGTTTCCTTCCATGCTCCCAGAAAAGAGGTCAAAGAAAAACACTCTGCTTTCAATTCCAAACCCTGGGTTCACATCAGCTCTGATCAAAATTTACAGCTTTACATCTGAAGAGCTACTTTTTGAACCAGCACTGGATTTGCTTTCCAAACAGAAGTTATTGCAGCCTCCCAAGCTTCCTTTGGAAAGCAGCAATACCCAGCATGCAACCCCTGCCCATCTCATCAGAAACTGAAAAACACAGGTATGTAAGATGCTCTTGTTTTCACCCAGTGTTTTGTTCACCTTTAAACTAATGCTTCAGCCTCAAAGACAAGTGTTTGTCTAATAGCAGGGTTCCTAATGAACATTTTGATCAAGGAATTCAAAGAATGCTCATGCTGAAATGATACTGCAGAGTGATCAAGGGATCTGTTAAGGCAGAGGGATGTTCTGCAGCTCCTCTCAACATCACACAGGTATCAAAGTCAGCAGTGACACATGAGGGGATTGCTGCCTCAGACTCTGCTCTTCTCCCACGCTGTGCATTCCTTCACTTGCTCTTCTCCTGCAGTCCCGACCTGTTTATGCTGACATTGCCTCTCCACTACATAGATCATCTTCTTATTCCAGGAACCAAACACCAAATCTCTGCTTGAGGGTGGGTACTGGAGGAAGGACAATCACTTTTTCTTTTTCAAAATTCAAATATTTCTCTCAGATTTTATCTGAAAGGAAGCTGTAAATTCTCTTACAAGAGTTTGAAAATACTTGTCTCACACCCCTAAAACTGCTCTAGAAGCTCAGGTTAAGCAGCAGGGCCAGGAACATGTCAACACTCCACCTCACTGAGCAGAGTATAGGAAACTTATTGTTTTATAAAACACTATATACACACACACACTAATATATTATACATATATATACTAATACACTATTTCTATACATTTTAGATTTCATCTGTTTCCTAAAGTTTGGTTATTCCTGCTGTAGACTGCAATGATATTTAGTGAGAGGAGATAATCAATGAGGAAAAACATTTGGACCAGTTTTACATATTCATGCATCTTATGAGGCAATAGTATACGTGAATGTATGGATTTAAAATTATTAGTAATTTCCCTTTTCAATATAGATGTTTTTCCAATGATTTTTACAGAATAAGAAAAATATTCAAGTCTGAATTTCAACTAATTCAAGTTTTTCACTGGAATTCTAGAAAGAAAAAATCTCTCATTTTGCAACTACCAAGCTGACCCAAGATGTATATTTTCTTAAAAAGTCAGTTTTTGTATTTAACTGAATCTTACCATGGGTGCAGCCTGAGACTGCACAGCAGTTCATCCTTTTGTCTGATATGCAGGTTGAACTGCAGCAATTTAGGACAGCTTTTCTTATTTTTCTAAAATGAAGAACATCTTATGTGCTCATCAAACACAAAAAAGGCTTGAAATAATGGTTCATTTGAAGGGAAAACACCTTGAGTTATATACACACTGATTTGCATGTTCACTGGTGCACAGAACAGGATCTGGAATGCACATTCATAGTAAATGCTTTTAAATAGCTATGCTGAGTAATCAAGTTCATTTATTAATAAGTAGTATTACCTTGTGCTCATTGACATTCACAGACTTTAAGAAACCCCATATTATTGTTCATTGAAAAAAATATTAAATCTATCAGTTTATTGTAAAAACTTTCAGTTAGAAATGTAAAAATATTTTTCTGGGGTCACCCAAATGCAGATGGCAACAGAGAAGCTTTCAACTCAATTCAGATGCTGAATTAATCTCCTTAGCACAAACAGATTTGCAATTACCATAGATTAGATTGTAACAGAAAAATAATGCGACTGCACAAATTGAAGTTTTTTACAAGGTAATTCCTCAAGTGCTCCACAAGCTCTCTCCCAGTTTTCAGACACTTCCATAAACCATGAGGAAACAAATTCCTACTTTAACACTGCATTTTAACACTAAGCAGTGGTAGTGACACAGCCAACACTTGGTTTCCAAAAAAGGGACCCTTGAGAAATTTTCCAAAAGCACTACCAATACTCTGAGATTTCAAAATGAAAATAGAGAAAGCTTAATGAGGAAACATCTGAAATATATGGAAAATACTGTTCAAAATCAATGTGTGAGCAATTTAAGTATCTCCTTTGCCTGAGTGCTTCCTCTGGTAAATGTAAATCCAGGTTTGATAACAGACCTGATAAATCCAGGTTTGATAACAGACCAGGTTTGATTCCTTGCATGTATAAAGCATTTTGGCAACACAAGCAACTGATGGCTAGGAGGGGACCAAGAAAATTCAGATATACTAACAAAAAATCCGGCAAATTTTCCAGATAATTAAAATTTGCAAAGATATTTTAGCAGGAGAACTTCTAAATTTCTGCACATTAATATTGCAGGAAAACGTCCTTAGTACATACACATTTGTAAATCTTTAACTGAATGCAGAATACAAAAACAGCATTCATACTAATAGCTTATAAATACTCAACTTCTTTCAGTTTTGACTTTGGTTCCAAAGTGTTAAACTATGCAACAACATGCTCATTTCTACACCAATACTACATAACACATTTCTAGTATGATACAGCCAGAAATTAATGGTTGATGAGCTATTTCTGTTTGATGCTTCTTCAACTTCCTCTTTTTGCCTGCAGAAAATAAAACATTGGCAAAGAAAAGACCCTGCATCTGTGGGAGAACCCTGTATGATTACAGTGCTGAGCAAGGCACATCCAGCAGTGTGGGTGGCTGACCCTGGCCAGCAGGAATGCACCACACAGCCACCCACTCACTGCCCCTTGCAGCAGGACTGGAAGGGAATTAGAAAAGCCCAAATGAAAAAAACAACTTGTGGATGGGGATAAAGATAGTTTAATAAGTAAAAGAAAGAGGAAGGAAAAAGCCAAAGCAAGCGACGCTGTGTGGGAAAACCAGAAAGCTTTGATACTGCACAAGTGCTGCTAGCAATAGTCAAAACACTGGTTATTATAAACCAGCTTTAGTCACAAATCCAAGATATGCAGAAAACTGGCACCTTAAAATATCACAGTTTCACCAGTTTTCAGGACGTCACATATGTTGCACGGTTTAATTTTATTTAGCTTTATTCATAGCTTCAAATGATAAAGCTATTTATCTATCTTTCTGCTATCACTCTTGGCAATGCCAGATTCTATAACACACTGCAACAAAAAGGACACATATTGTAACTGATTGTCTAGCTGCCTATAGTACTATAAAATAGGTTAAAAGGTAAGTATTGACCATATGTATTTGGCATATGTGTTGTATAAACAGATCAGGAGAAACATGGCTCATTAGCATGTCGGTGGTAGTTTGTGCTGTGAGGTTGCAAAGTTACACATTATTGACTGCTAATCAGAACAGTCACCCTGCACACGTGGGATCCAACTGCTCAAAGGTCAAAGAAAACAGGACATTATGTAGCCACTGTAACATCACTACACAGCTTAGTCACACACAGAAGTGAAAAACACCATCCCTGTCCCCATTCTTCAGCTGATGATTGTATCACCATCAATGCAGAAGATCAGGATCTAACACAAGACCATGAAGCTTACTCTTGGAAATAATTTCCTAGAGGAGATTTTAGGAAGATGAGCTATTCTGCAAACATCAATGTTACCATTACTGTTTCCTCCCTTTTATCTTTATTTCCTTGAATTACACTTACCACGACTGCCTATTTCCATTTCACCGAACGAGTCGATATTAGAAAGCCCAGCTGAATTTACAACATGCAAGTGAGTGTTCAGGAATCAGAGAAGAAAAGTCTCAACAGGCCTGGATAACATTTCTGATGTCTGAATATTATTTATTCCAATGATGTGAGCTCTGCCTACTGTCCGAGTTTATAATATGAAAGATATACATGAAATTCTAATCAAACTTATTCTTACCAGTGCAAGACTCTCTATTTCATACTGTCCATTATGCTTTATATTCCAGGGACTATCTTCAGTACTATGTTACAAATGTTTTGTGCTATTCTGTTACACATGCACACTGTTTCAAAGGCAATGTTTACCTGCTAACACATCCTTATTGACACAGTCATCAAATGTTTTTAATAAGCTTGATTTCCATTAAATACTGCTTTACATTAATAGGTTAACTGAAACTCTATTAGCATGCACACACAAAGAATGGATTACTGTTCATTATTAAGTAACTACATGAATCTCACAACAGAAATAATAATGTAGCTGAAAATCTTTCTGCAGATGAAGACAAACAACAACTAATTTGCAATGGGCTTTTTTCCATTCAGATACCTGCTAAAAAGATTGCTCTGCAGTGCATTTTTAGGCAAATTAAGTTAAATGCAAAGGTACAAGCAGACCAACAATCTTTTTGTGAGTCAGTAGAAAAAATACTGTTTTCACCCATGTGGTTTATACATTACAACTTCAAAGGTTTCAAACTTTTTGTACTAAGTGTTTATAAAGATCAGGATACACAACAGCACTGCAAATCATCCCCACAGACCATCAGGCTTCTCTATAAAAACAAAAGCACTGGGAGTTGCTCACCACAAGGGACAGGGGCCTCTTCCATGAAACAACACCGATCAATCCTGACAACAGCACCTGGAACAGAGAGCAGAGTTACTAAAGAGGCATGAGGGTTATACCCGTGTCATTAAAAACACAGTAGGTAATAAGATGAAGTTAATACACAGTCATGATACGTATTTCCAGAATGCGGGAAACCAAATACTAAAAATAAAATGCTTTCCTTTTATTCTCCATAAAAAATAAACAGAACTAGTACTAAGTTGTTTTTAAACAAATTTCAGTCCAGCTGCCAGATTCACTCAGTTGTGATCAGATCATAAGAAGTCATTAAAACATTTCTTCTCTCCCAGTCCCAATTGCCATCAACACTAAAGGAGAACAAATGTTTAGAGCAAATTTTCTTGTGATCTTTTACCACAATTGAACATTAGCTAAAAAGGGGGAGCAATGACAGAACAATCACAAAATCATCCAGAAATCCAGATAAATTAGCAGAAGGGTTTTTTGTTCTGTTTCACCCACCCAAACAACCTCCCCACTTGATCGTATGTTTGAGAGACGACCCATACATTCATTAAAACTTGGATTTAGCATACAGATATATTACTCCCTATACTATGAACCAAAAGCAAGCAGGATTCAGACCTTTATGCATCTAAGCTAATCTTAGGTATTTTAAAATAACATGCAAATTACAGTTGAGATGCCATAAGCTTCACATGTAATTAAAAATGGAGAAAGAAACAAGAAATGGGGTGAGGGATATTGACCCTGGTGTGGGAGAAAAAAAGTGGAGAGGAGACTTTTCATTACTGAATTACAAAAATAGTAACGTTAATAAAATAAAATTCAGATAAAAGAATGCATCATATATTTATTTCAAGAGTCCACAGTGTCATTTCTTCACCTCAGCTTGTGCAAAGAGTCTGCGTAACAATAACTTATATACTTAGCTAGTCACCTTTCCCACTCCATCCTGCTTTCCTAACAATCTTTTGGGTGTAAAAATAGCAGAGCGTAATAAACAAAAATGCATCTGTATCTAGCCACTGCAGAAGCAATGTACACTGTATTGGGAACCAGGCTGGAAAAAAACCAGTCTAGTGATGCTTGGTGGGAATGTGGAGAAGGAGCTGCTGGTTATCTGGAGCAGCTGCACTGTGATCAGTTTAAGCTTTTACAAAGTCCAGTCTGTGGACATACTTACTGTAAGCATGTTTCAAGCATATTTCACAATCTGACAACAGTGCTGCAGCAGATGTTGAAAACATTATTTAGAAAGACAACATGTGGAAAATGCACCTTTTGGTATTTTCTTTAGTAGCTGTGCCATTAAAAAAAGACCCCTCAAATTAGGTTTTTTTGTGAAACCTCAGTGTTAGTTTCTAAATGAAGTACAAATGCAATAGCTGGGAGATAAATGCACAGTAAAAATGAACGAAGACCAGCATATGGATATCAAAGACTGTCCAGATAATGCCTACATGCAAATGTGCATAGTTTGTATTCTACAGCATTTCCTACAGCAGAGAAGTTACATGCTTCTGGATGTTGGCCAAGTGAAGGAAAAGTCGAGAATTCCATCTTTGCTGTTAATTAAATGTGCTCACACAGCTATGTTAGCTTATTATTACTGTATGATAACTTGGCTCTGGGCTGATAATCCTGTAATGTGGAACTGCACTCAGAAGGTAAAATGACAAGGTTAGCTAGTTTATCTGCTGGCTAGACAGCAACATGCTCTCAACTAAATAAATGGGCTGGCTGAAATTGTGAGGTTATTAAAGAAAACCCTTTAGGAAAACTAAGAAATTGCATTCCAAACCAGAGCATGTATTGATACATAAAATATTTGTAGATAAAACATAATTCACCAAGTCACATGGTCAGAGCCAAGATACTCTAGTGCACTACCTATGAGTAGCAAATCTTTACTTTCATTTACTGTGTGACCTCCCTTCCATGAATTAAACCTCTACTCCTCTTGTCTTATTTATGGCATTGCACAGGGTGCAAGGGAGCTGATCCCTTTTGTTCAGCTGAACTACAACTGTGTTTGACCTTTAGAGAGGCCTTGTAAGATGAAAGAGGTACATGTGTTTTGGTATGGAAAAGGGGAGCTTTGTGGCACTCACTGTACTGGCTCTCCATGCAAAAGGTCAAGCACAGCCAGGCCACTTGATAAATTTACACTAATTATAGACACAAGAACTCAGTGTCCCACCTGTTTAATATTGGCACTATAAGAGGTCGCCTCAACAGTGCTGTCATGTAATTTTCCAACCTCCCTTAGTCCCCTGTCTCAGTCACTGGTTACCCAAAAAACTTATTTTGCTTTGAGATGCAGCTACTTCCAATGCCAAGCACCTCACATTAACCCACAATGTGCACAGCTATGTAACCAGGAAAGAAGCACACAGAGGACATCACATAATGATATTTAGTTAGTATACACCAAAATACTATCAAAATAGAAATCTACAGATTTCTTTTGATATTGAAGATGACCAGGAATTTAAGAACAAAACCAAACCACACCAACAAACCCAAACAAACAAGGAAAATACCCCACAAAAAAACCCAAACCCCAACCAATCTTAAGGTTTTGTTTTCTCTTCAGCTTACACTTCTTATAAATACAATGCTAACATTAAATACAGTAAGTAGAAACCTCACTTTATTTCTGTACAAAAGTAGCAATTATTTGAAAAGTAGTATGTAATTTACAGGCCCAAAATATCTTAAAATAATCACTCAGAATATTCAATAGCTCAACATTTCAATCCACACGGCTTCTTATGCTTTTCAAAAATCACTACATCACATGTATTCTGTGCACAGGTTTTTTCTTAAACAAAAAGTAAACTGGAGTTTGAGGATTTTAACAATCCCTTAACAATGGCAAATGTGTTTGGATTTCAGAACCTGCAGAGTATGTTTCTCTACTACCTTGGACCCAACTTCCATCTGCTGAATTGTAGTCAACCTCCCCATCACATAATAATTGAAATAAATGACAGCTACTAAAAACATTCAAAGAAGTAGCTTTGCCAGATTCCTTAAGGAGCATTCCCACAGATATATGTAGATATATGTATCTGCTGATTACCACAATGCTGATGCACGGAGAAAAAACAGAGTACATCAGTCCTGACTTCTGCAGCATTAGAAATGCAGTAACTCAACATGCATATGAAAACTCCATTATCATCAATGCAAGTGGTGCTCATGCATGACAAAGATGCATTTACTTTAACAGGCACATACTGAGGCAGGGCAAAACCAGAAGGTAAAATTACTTTCCAGTACAGGGACTCAAACAAAGGATTAGCCCTTGATGGTGTCTTTGCCAGCATTTTGCCTTCACAGTCTGGTGAATCTCTAGAAATTCAGAGGGCTCTTACTTTGAATATGGGACAGATCAGATGATGCAGTCTCTCAATGTATCTTAAATCATCTGCTTTACAAGTCTCCAACTCCAAAATGACTCTTGTATCTAATACATTCTCCAGTGTGGTTCCTTTAAACTTCTTTTCTGAACTACATAAAACCTACATTTATATAAATATTAATGAAAGCCACACTACGTATAGTGAAACACTATCAAGGTACAAAAAAACCCCATAGAAACTTAAAATTACTGATGTCTATGTATTAATTTGCTTAATAAAATGATTTTTTCCTTTAGTTTGACTTGGGATCTAAAAATGGTTTTCTAGTCTAATATAGAGCATGAGTTATAGAATTCATGTTCTGGTTTTATTTATATTTTTCCAATTTTATTCTCTACTGTTATTCCTGCTCTCTTGCTCAGCCTGGTACAACATATATCAAGTAACTTGGTTATTTTATACCAGTTTAAGGGCTAGTCACGTTTTCAGCTTGTAGAAACTTAAAATTACTGATGTCTATGTATTAATTTGCTTAGTAAAATGATTTTTTCCCTTAGTTTGACTTGGGATCTAAAAATGGTTTTCTAGTCTAATATAGAGCATGAGTTATAGAATTCATGTTCTGTTTTTATTTATATTTTTCCAATTTTATTCTCTACTGTTATTCCTGCTCTCTTGCTCAGCCTGGTACAACATATATCAAGTAACTTGGTTATTTTATACCAGTTTAAGGGCTAGTCACGTTTTCAGCTTGTAAATACAAGACTAATTCTCTAAGCAATGGATTCAATCACATGAAAAGAAGCATACAAGTTCTCCACAGTAATTGCAGAAATTCCTTCTCAGGCCTCTTCTAAGAACTAAATGTATATGTTTACAGAAATCTGTGTATGTGCTTCCAGAAACATGTGTTGTGAAGACAGGTAGATAACCAGAAACCAAAGAGCCTGTTTGTAACAACACATCAGACAAACACCATCAGGGCGGGCCAGGCAGAACAGGCACAGCACAAACAGGCAGATGAGGCACGAGGCAGCTGAGTGGAGAGGGCAGGGCAGAACCGGGCTGCCAAAGGGAAATCCCAGCACCACCAGTGCTTTCTGCCAGCTAAGCACAAGAGCAGCTGTGCTCCTGCACAAGGGCCTGAAGCCACTGACACTTCCCAAGGCTCCCCTCTCTGGGCTACAGGAGTACACACTACTGCAAAGATTAGTTTTGTCAACCCAAATGTTCCTGGAAGGGTAAAGTTCAATTGTACCCCAACTGCCTTTAGGTTTAGGTGTACCTCAGACAGTCTAAAACAATGGCTGAAATATCTTCCAGGATGATGTTTCTGTGAAATCTACCACAGCCCATGTAAAAAGTAGATAATTATTAAACAAAATGCAAGCATTAAATACTGTGTGAGTAATGCCACAACTATCATATACTCAGAGACTATAAAAGCATGACACATTACTACCAAAGCATGAAATCTTCTTATAATAACACTCTCTGCAGCATCTGCAATCCATTAGTGCAAAATGCTGGTAAAGTTAAATACATACTAGAGGAAAAAGAACTGTGCTGCATGGGAATTAGCTGAAAAGTGACTGGAATAGTCCACTAGTAATATTACTGTCCTTTCCAATTCCTGGAAAAACAGGAAGGATGAAAATCTCTTGGGGTGAAGGTGATATGAATGCATTAACAAGTACCAGAAGAAGAAAAAGGTTTATATATTTCTATAGGCATACACACACACACATGAATACTGTATGGACAAATACAGAACAGTGGCTTGGTTTTGGAATGGTCTTCCAGGGAAGTCATCCTAAAGAGTGGGTGCTAATAAAAATCATACCATTACACCACTTTCAAAACTCTGCAAAAATCAGTCATGGGTTAAAGAGTTTTTAAAATAGTTAACATAAATATTTATCAGCAAATATGCAAACTGACTGTTCAACATGCTGCTATCACTGGAATCCAGGCACTGCTCTCTCATTTAAAGGCCACATCCCTATAAACACAAAAAGCACAAATGCCACCAGACTGCAACCACAAGCAAAAGATCCGGACGCTGCAAGATAAATACAAGCAAGTCAGCAGCAACCAGAAAACCACAATGATTTAAGCACAGTTTTGGGCTACTTTATAAAAAGACTCAGTGTGTTCCTGACTCACAAACACTACATCATAGCTTAGTCGCTCTCATTTATCCACTGTGAACCTAAAAGTAATCTAATTCTAATTGCCATGGAAACGGGAGCAAAGAAACAAAATCCCTTGGTGCCCCACAAGAACAGGACAGTAAAATTACCTATACATTGACACAGCTACCAGACTGTATTAAGAGCACACAGTTCTGATCTCATTTTAAGCTCTAGGGTGAGGGGTTTTTTTTTGTTTTGTCTTTGTATTCCTATCAAATATTCTCCATACCCATCAGGAATCTGCTTGCTAAACATCTATAATTTGTTTCTAGAAGGAAACAATTTAACATACAGAGAAAAACAAGCACTGATGGAGCACATATATATCAGAATAATATATTTTTCAATTATAAAAAACTTGACATGTTCTGTATTTGTTAGCCTTCTGAGTGATTCAGAACCATTATGCTCAACTTCACTAGAATATGCAAACTGTATTAAAAGCTATGGATAGGGATTTAGATAAGATATTAAGCACAGAGCTGATATGTCAGTGACTCACAATACAGTCTTAATTCTAATCTGGTTTTTATTAAATATACTCACAGAACACACTATTACATTATCTTCTATGCCCCATAATGTAATCCATGGGCATTAATAAGGCACACAGCCATTAGCATAAGAGTATTTAAAGGGAAAGGTAACTGAGCAGTTTGAAACCAATCCTCCAAGCTTTCAAATGTATTAGATTATTTATGAACAAACCTGAAATAAACAGATGACTGAAGAACGAGCTCAATATGTGCTGTTTCATAGGGGAAGATTTTGAACTCAGAATAAAGTCTATTGAGATACTGTAAGGGATAACATAAGAAAATTTTGTGGCTCTTGAACAATTCTCTCAATTTAAAATGAAGTTCCCTCGCAACCTAAGCAACTTCCCTTCTCCAGAATGACCCATGAATGAAACAAAAGAACACAAGAGCTTTGAGTAACACCAGGAGCAACACTGCTGCAGAACCAGCTGCTGTTTTCCACACTGTTCAAAATAAAAGCCAGACCAAGCAATTATTTCACAAATAATTGACAGAAGAAATGTGCTGCCCATACATGATATTCAGCATCTCTACAGTAGCTCAGATCAAGTGTGGATAGCTTATCGATTCTTTGAAGCAGGAAGGGTTTACTGAGGCAGCAGTCAAAAGCTTAATTAAAATGCACTGAACCAAAGAAATCAGTGAAATTAGATGCAGTTTGTCCAATATGATAGATCTGTATGCAGGTGTTGTAAACTCAAGTGTCAATTCTTTCCTCATCTGAATATTTATTTCCTTGGTCTTTATGTGCATTCCATGCAATAGATTTACAAAGATTATTTCTAACAGGGATGAAACCTCCACACCTACAAGTATATTGAATTTCCTTTCCAAAACTACTGACACATTTTTAATTGTTTGTAATGAAAGAAATAATGCCTTAAAATAATTGGAAAGCTATTATGAGTCTATAAAATGAATCATGCTTTATTTCTTTCGTAATAGTTACATTCCTTCAAGGGCTGAAAATGTGAAAACTTCATCTTAATTCCAGTAATGAAGGATTCTATATTTTTCCATTACTAAGGGAAAGGTATCACCCAGCTATCAGAACTTCACTTCCAGAATTTTCACTTTCTGTTCCATTGTATTTTTTTAAAAAATTATATCCATAATGTTATTCTGACAAAAAAAAAAAAAAAAAAGAAAGGTGATACATTTCTGTAGACATTCCCTAATCTGTTTTCACACAAATCTTGACTTGCATCATTGACTCAGTACAGAAAATTATTCTAGAAATATTGTTTCCCAGTAGCATTAGGAAATTACTAATCAGATTTTTGCTGCTGGGCTCTTCCAATAATTTTAAGAATGAAGACTGAGATTGTTTAGATAACTGAAATGAGACAATGGCTCTTTCAATTACTGACACAATTTCTCAGGGGATGAAAGCTGAGGCGTATTATAAAGCGATCCAAATATCAATAACAAGAGCATTTTCTTTGCCTCAAACTCAGAAGGGCTTCCAAAGGCACATAAAATGCAATGCCTCAGCACATCTCTAGTACAGGGTAAGGTCCACTCCTCCAGTTCCATAGACCTTTTGGAGCTATATTTCAAACTGCAGTGCCACAGGGCACATGGAGAGAGATTAATCAAAAGAGCAATAGACCTCATACTCTAATGAGCATGATCACTGCTTTGCCTCCAGGCCATGCTACCAGATAAAGGAAAAGGTTAAAGATGCACAGGCAGCAATGAGAGAGAGAAAGGAACAGAGTAAATATTAAATGGTCAGATCAGATAAACACTGTCCTCAGCCTACTGACTTCTGTCACCATGCTCTTGGTGAAAACCACCTACACTACTGCTTTCACCATCCTTCCTGAGACAACCCTTCCCAGGCAGCTATAGCCACTACAGACTGCTGGTCACCACAACCAAAACAGGACTTCAGAGGCAAAGGACAAATGAATTTGGATAAACACACGTTTAATTAAGGATGGACAGATGCCTTCCAAACATGCCAACAAAGCAGGGGTTCTGAAGATGAATTTCATGGCAAGCTGAACATAAGTCAGCAGTGCCCTGGCAGCCACGAGGGCCAAGCGTGTCCTGGGGGGCATCAGGCACAGCATGGCCAGCCAGGCAAGGGACGGGACTGTGCAGCTCTGCTCTGGGCTGGGGCAGCCTCACCTCCAGTGCTGGGGGCACTTCTGGGCACCACAATATAAAAAAACATTAAGCTGTTAGAGAGTGTCCAAAGGAGGGCAACAAAGATGGTGAAAGGTCTGGAGGGGAAGCCACACCAGGAGTGGCTGAAATCACTTGGTCTGTTCAGCTGGGAGAAAAAAAGACCAAGGGGAGACCTTGTTGCAGTCTACAACATCCTCAAGAGAGGAAGAGAAGGGGCAGGAACTGATCTCTTCACCACAGACAGGACTTGAGGAAGCAGCTTGAGGCTGAGTCAGGGGAGGTTTAGGTTAGAGATTAGGAAAGTTTTTCCCCCAGAGGGTGGCTGGGCACTGGAACAGGCTCTACAGAGCAATGGTCACAGCACCAGCCTGACAGAGTTCCAGAAGCATTTGGACAATGCTCTCAGGCACATGATGTGATCTTAGTGGTGTCCTGCACAGGGCAGGGAGTTGGACTTGATGATCCTGATGGTCCTTTCTCAATACCTGTCTCCCAATACCAAATCTATCTGAACCAGTTTTCTACTGAGACAAGATCAAGGAAAATATCTGCACCCGGTCCCCTCTAGCCTCAGTGGCACAGAATGGAAAACCAGGTGCCATCAGCAGCCTGGAGCCACTGTAGCACCTTTCTGCCTTGTCCTTGCCCAGGATGCTCACAGGCCTCAACTCCAGCCACTTAAAGCCTGTCAGCAGCAAAAGGAAAAAATGAAATCATGCTGATACAGAGTCAAAATAGACTGAACAAAGAATGTAATGTATTTAGAATAATTTAGAGCGTTGCCTCTATTCTTAATTATTATAATCTCATTAGTTACTATTAAAGACTTAAAATGCATTATTTTTAGACATGCTGCATACAAGTTGTAAGATACCTGTTTTTGACAATCCTTGAGAATAATTCTAATTGGTTTGGAAAGAAAGACAAAAGGACATGGGCAAGTAGAAAAGAGTGTATCATTCCAGCACCACAATCAAACCAAGTTCTACAATGCACCCACAAGAAAATGAGTTTTCAATGCCAGCAGCAATGAAAGCCATCAAGCTTTACAGACGAGAAGGCACATATTGGACTGATCTAGGGAACAGGCAGGACCTTTTCTTACATCAAGCTCTTGGGCAGCACAGTGACATGACTTCCAGCTTAAGACTGCAGAACTACTTGGCAAAAGCATAGCTGTTTTCTCGTGAAATCTGACACATGACATGTCCCCAAAATTCAAGGCAAACACTAGGCAAGAAGTAAAAGTACCAAAATCTCTGTAAATCTAATTCTACTGTAGGGGCTTCTTACCTTGTCAGCAGGCAATAGGATTGGGGAGCACATGATTTGCTCTTCCAGGAATTTTAATACAATTGGTAATTTGAGCAATAATACTCCAAATGTTGAAGGAATAAAAGTATGACCTTAGTTCCAAAATCAAAGCCCAGAGCTATTTTAAGTGCAAGGAGAATGCAAAAGAGGGAATCCTATAACCAATACAGAGCAACTAAAATGATGCCTATTTTCTCTTCATAAGAGATTCAAAGAGATTACTGATATATAACACTAAACTAATTTGCACACCAAGTTGTAATTTATAATAAACACGGTCAAAATACATGAACTCTGAAACACTGCAGACAGAAAAACATCCTGTATAATACTGGTTACAAAACCAAGCTGGATCATCAAATTGAAATGTCTTCCATATTGATTTGGAAATAAAGTGAGAATAAAACACCAATCTTCATATGAGACCTCATCTCACACCAGACCCATTTGCCAGATCCTGGTGGTCTGCCTTCTAGGATTATTTAATGGCCATTCAACCACAAACCACACTCACTCTACAGAAACCCCTTTCCCACAGAAAAATTAAGGTCAAGGAGTCCAAAGGGTTATTCCACCTGACTCTAAGGTCAGGATTTCTGGTAAATATAATGAGAACTTTGTGTCAAGATTAAGAGGAAAAACATCTTATAGTCTTAAAAGAGCAGTTTTGCATTTTTACATTACTGCTAGATCGAAACACTTTACTCTAAAAATTTGTTCCTGGGGTTTTGCAGAATCATTCATCATCAGAATAACTCAGACCAGCAGAAACTGGTTCCTTACTGCATCAAATAAAACCTGCATTGTACAAGATCCACCTGTATTGTCATCTGTGGAGGAAGTAAAGATCCAGAAAAAGTGATTCCCATTGACATATGAAACATGCTTGTTTAACAAGGATTACAGATTAACCAGCATTATGCCTGACCTTTAGAGGCTGATCCACCACCATGTCCAAAAATTAATTAAATGTTAATTTCATATGGTACAGCCATTCACATACAGGCATTAGACTGAGCAGTCTTTTACTCTCTTTAAAACACCTTCTTAAATATCTCCTAAGAAATCACTATAACTTTATCTAATATTAAATGGCCAAGCTCAAATATGACCATTTTCCCACTTCATGGCACAGTCAGATGTCTTCATTTTAAAAAATTCCACAGAGTCAAAGGCAAAGAAAACTGAGTAAGCAGTACATCAAACTCAATTATATTTCAAAGACAGGGCCTCTTTGGTTTGTTCTACTTGTCTCTGATTGCCTGCAAAAAGCTCACAAAGAAGCTTCGAAATTACCATCCCAGTAAGATTCCCACACTCTCAATGTTTGTGTTACTGCAGCCTGGCTGACCACAGACTCAACAAAAGCCTAACATATTGACTTTCATAAAAGCAGCTATATCCCTACTTCAGCTGGAGATACTTTATTCATTAAGACAGGATAAACTAAAAACAAGACAGAGAGACTAATACTTACTTCCAAATGATTTCAGGCTATTACATTTTATGCACACTAACACAGCCTAAAAACTTTTAACTCGTAACTTTGGCATTTAGATTCCATCTTAGTTAAAATTTTGAAAATCAGCTCTCAAAACCCAAGACAGTGGGACGGTATTCCAGAACACGAAGTGTCACTTGTCTTTTCAAAAAACTTGCTTGACTTTACTGAACTTAGGCATGTAACAGAATGGGATAGTGACTTTGCACACAATATCTGGTTTTAGAACCATCTTCTCGCTATCTTTCCACATTAACTTTTCAGAATCAACATCTGAGATGCAAAAGTTTTATTTTTAAACTGAAGAATGCAGAGAGAGATGGACCTCTTCTGCTCTGGCCAGCAGCTTTCTTTTTGTACACATGGAGAAATTTGCAGGAAAACAGTGACAACAATGTTTGTTCTGACACAAGTATCAAAAGCACTTAACAGAGAAACTTGGCTTTCTAGCAATATGGAACAGACCAAGGACCACACTGAAGCTTGCTGATTGGAGATGGATAGGAGAAATCCAAATTGAGTTCACCTCAAACACTGAGCTGGCAGCTGGTGTGAAGAAAATCAGCCTCAGTACTGCAGAGCTGTCAAGGAAGAATCTCTCAAGTTATTGCTATTAATTTGTAGGAACATGATGACCTGTGTCGTGTGTCAGGGAGTCTCTGGTTAGGGGGTATATCAGATACTAGTGACTTAACTGGAAAATATTCTTGACAGGACAATCTGCAGTAGTAAGACTGCAATAGTAGGAGACTAAGTAGTAGTAGTAAGACCAAGTAGTAGTAGACCCTATCTTGCACTACAGTAAACACATCATGACTAAACACAAAGAGCACAGAACTGTGGCAATTCACTACAAAATCAGCAGAAGAGCAATCTTCAGAGGTTGGGAAGAGGGGGTCAGTTTCTTTGTTTGTGTTTTCTTTGAGGTTATGTTTTCTTTGTTTGTTGTTGTGCATTTTTTTTAATAGAAAAAAAAATCAATGCAAGTATCAAGCTGAAAGAACAGACATGGGAAGAAAAACAGTATAGCAATAAAAAGAATAGCTCTACACAAAAAAAAAAGGCACGGAAAAATGTGAAAGTGGCATTAATAGAAACTACATTATGCAAATAGTTTGCTATTCGTGTTTCATTCATCAACTTGGGAAACATAAATATTAGAAAGTATCTAGAATACTACTGATTTTCATTAGACAAAAAAAAGGTCACTTAAAAGACTCAAAGCTTGCTAAATGGGATTCAGTTTTCCTACAGCTTCTACAGCTTTTCCATACACAGATATCTAAGAGATCCCAGATCAATTCAGCCTCAGCTACCTGAGGTAGCTCACACGTACCAGCTAGATCAGGAATCCAGAGCTGGAGCTCTCCAGTTCCCCTCACCCAGATCCCAGCAGACGATGAGTCTCACACTGGTGGACCTGCATGTGCAAGAGAATATGCACAGCTCAGGTGACAGTGCGCACTGTGCTCACACAGCTCAGGGGACAGTGCGCACTGTGCTCACACAGCTCAGGGGACAGTGCGCACTGTGCTCACACAGCTCAGGGGACAGTGTGCACTGTGCTCACACAGCTCAGGGGACAGTGTGCACTGTGCTCACACAGCTCAGGGGACAGTGCGCACTGTGCTCACACTGATCAGGGGACAGTGTGCACTGTGCTCACACTGATCAGGGGACAGTGTGCACTGTGCTCACACAGCTCAGGGGACAGTGCGCACTGTGCTCACACTGATCAGGGGACAGTGTGCACTGTGCTCACACAGCTCAGGGGACAGTGTGCACTGTGCTCACACAGCTCAGGGGACAGTGCGCACTGTGCTCACACTGATCAGGTGGCTGGATGGCTACAGGTCAGACACCATGGAGATGCAGCCACATCATTCACACCACTCAGGCACCAGAAATGAAAAGTCTGTGCAGCCAGCATCTCTCTCCCCTCCTCCTCACCTGCTTGTTGGACCAAGCAGTTTAAAGAAGATATGAAATATCTAATAATAATACTAAGAAAAAAAGCTTCCACTTCTCTAATGTAAACTTTAACATAGGAAAAAGCAATCCTTTATTTGACTGATTAGGGTAATGCAGTAGTCTCAACAGAATGCATCTTTCAGAAGTTTTTTTCTCTAGGGAACACAGGTGAGAACAGTGTTCTCACTGTGAAAGTAAACTTATTCACAACTACAATATTCTTTTCATAATAAAGTTAAACACTAAATCAAGGAACTTAACTAATACTTCCAGGAAAAAAAATTCTACACCAAAGTAAAAAGTTATGACCAAATCTAAAATTAGAAAAATTTAGAAGTGAGAGAACTTCTAAGTTCAGGTCAGTGAAATTAAGTTCTTCATCTTATTAAAAACTTTTGCAGATTTTATGCCAGGTTGTATAGAACTACTCCTACATTCCTTTCCAATCAAAAACAAAAATGCAGATCTAAGAGAGCAGAAATCCTAACAAACAGCATTTGTCAACATCATTCTTAAAAATGAGTAACTTGTCCAGGATTATCTGGACAAATATCTCTGCAATATTTCCCCTTTACAACTCACCTTTATTTACATAGCACACTGTATAGATTCCCAGGGAAATTACCTTGGTGCAGGAATGAAACACAGCAAGTGTAAAGATATCTGTAAATCAGTTTTTAAAAAACTCATCCAGCTCCCATAAATTGCCTACATAAAACTCCAATAAATGAGCCTCAAACCAGTCCACAGGTGCACACACATAATTTGGCATTTGTATTTAGTTTTTGTTAAGTGCATTTTGCGAAGCTGACAAGTGTTTAATTGGCCTAAGTATAAGACAGTCCTGAATATCAAGTGACTCATTCTGCAAGAGCAAATGGAAAAAAGAAGAGGAGTGAATTGCACCAGAGCACCTAAACCTGGCATATGTCTGTCTTGCTAAAAAACCCCAGCAGAGTGCCCGTGGAACTTTCCTAAAAAATTAGGAAATTTTAAATATCTCAGTGCAAAATCACTTTAAAGGAGCCAGCATAATCCACAGCAACCCAAAGTGCAGTGCCTTGAGTCCCAGCTGAGGAGCTAAGTCAGAGCTGGAGAGCCCCTGCATGGATTCAGAGCCTCGTTATCCTAAGCAACACCAGCACTTCTCAGCTGCAGGACTGGATACAAGATTAGCCCAGAAAATTAGATCAGAACATCAAAGACCAAACATTTTCATTCTGGAGTCAAAGGGATCAGGAGAAGAGTCCTGGGACACAGAGAAACTGGGAATTATAACAGTCATTTTGATCTCAAAGGTGGTATGGACATCATCAATTAATCACAGCTTCTGCTTCACTCCTTAAAGAAAGAGGAAGAAAGAAACTGAATAGGAAAGAATGATGAGGGCTGTTAAAAACAAAAGACAATAATATTCAGCATTCCATGAGTATTAAAGTGGATTGGGAATCTTTTCCATTTTAACAATTCTCTCGATAAATAACTCTTGCAAAAAACTTCAATTACTCTCTTAAAAGTACAATGATTTTGTTCCCTGGGATAGAAAAAATTATCATATTCTCAGTCATTTTTTGTGTTTCAGCATGTAAAAGAACTTTCATCTATAAAGGAACTTTCATCTATGTCTTCTCATCCCACTTTGTTCAGAATTTCCTTCCTACTCGTTGTGGAACTGTTCCCAGACTTTACAGATCCTTTGTAACACCACACAGCATTCAGCCTTCCTTTAGACCAGTACCATGTACTTCTTTTTTTTCCACAGGGTTACAAACAGTCAGACCCTCAATGGCTAAAGACAACACCTAAGGAAAATCTAATGACATGAAGACAAAAAAAAAGTAACAGACTCAGAAAGAAAATACAAAGGAAAAAGCTAGAAAGCTTGGGTCTTTTTGCAGAGCAGGTTTCCTAATTTTGGAAAGCACAAATCTTTGTCACTTCAATAGGTCATCTCACCTTTCTATGCTTCAGACTCTCTGCAAATTAAGACAGCTCTTTGCTAATTCACTGTAATGTTGCAAAATTTAATGAACTTAGAGCATCTTATACAGCATGTCAGATTCTGCTTGCAATAAACAAGCTCTACTGTACTTTTTCGAAGTAATTTCAGAAAAGACATCTTTAGAGATCCATGTTTTATCCCTGTTGTAGTTACCTCAGAAGGTTCTCAATCTCTCTCTCCTGATATCCCCCCTAAGGAAATTGCCACAGAATTTTGGTGGTAATAGAGGGACCCTCACTCATGTTTTGATTGTTTTCATTAGCTTCTTACACTGCTGATAACTGCTTTGAAGGACACAGGACTTCTTTATCCCCAACGAAGTTTGTGAAAGACAGAGAGAAGCATCCTTCATTTTTTCAGTCTTTATTTTACAGAAGGACCTCAAATCCAACTTGTTCCAGAATTCCAGTACAGCTTCACAAGAAACATTACCTAGAAATGTTATTGATCATTTTGCAGATCAGTTGTGTTAGGGCACAAAAAAAACCCCAAAAAACCTGCAGGAGGGGCAGCAAAATTGTTACTGCTGTTGATAAAAAGAAGGAAAAAAGATAAAATCTGTCCTATCTCTTCCCTCTAGACTTCCTATCCAATTTTCCATCTTGAGACATGGAAATCAGTAGCAGCATCAAGTGGATTATCAAGACAGGAGGTAGAGAGCATTGTCAATTCTCAGTGGGGTCTGGTTTTGTTTTGGTAGTTTTTTGTTTGATTTTAAATTCACACACACACAAAGAGTAAAAGCAGATAACTGCTAAACAGGGAGCTCTGCAGCAGGCAGGCACTGAGGAAATGGGATATGAAAAAGAAAGGGCCAGAGAAGTGAATTCAGGAAGCTGTCAGAAGTCATTAGTAAAGCCAGAAAAATGTAACAACAATCAAATTTTAAAACATCATTAAAAGTAAAAGCAATACTTTTAATAGAAGTGCAAACAAGTGTATCTTTTTTTCCTACCAAGCAGCCAAAAAAGAAATAAACCACTTGAGATATAAAAATATTATAGCAAAATTAAAAATATTCTGTTTTGTAGCTGATAATTTATCCCCGTTAAGGTTTAGAATTCAACATAAGCTACGTATTTTGCAGATATATTCTGTAAACTTCTGAAAATGTCTGAAGGATCAGTGAAACTATGGAGAAGCAGCAGAGATGCTGCATGAGAAGTGCACAATTCACAGAGGAGAAACTGATGCCAAGTAATGCAGACTGCAAAACTCTCATTCCTGCTGCAGCAGTTCTGCAGACCATGCTTAGTAAAACGTTGCACTGCTGCCTGCCAATTAACATCTTACTTTATTGTCTCAGCAGAGAAAAAAACCCACTACATTGCTGCCCTTAAAACACAGAAATAATCCCTTGCTATACCTCAAAATATGATAGAAGTGAACACGGTATGTTACTTAGGTTATTACTAGATAGAATAAAGGGCATTCTGAACCTCTATTTTACACATCAAAATGCTGAGCCACTGCATATTCAAAGATAATAAGCCATTTTTTTTTAATTTTTAGGATGCTTTTGGACTTCCCACTAACTACAGACACCATAGGTTTAGAAATTGCTCATCAAAATTAAATTCCCAAGCTGACAAAGAGCAGGCTTAGGTTAGGTGTTAGGTAGAAATTGTTCCCTATGAGGGTGGTGAGGCCCTGGCACAGATTCCCAGAGAAGTTGTGGCTGCCCCATCCCTGGAAGTGTCCAAGGGCAGGTTGGGTGGGGCTTGGAGCACCCTGGGACAGTGGAAGGTGCCCCTGCCCAAGGCAGGGAGGATGGAATGACATGAGCTTTAGGGTCCCTTCCAAACCAGGCCATTGTATAACTCCACTATATACACTGTGCTCCAGAATCCATGATTCCTGCTATCCCACTGATAGCAAACCCATATAAAAATTCATTAATTTCTTCTTTAAAATACCTTCCTGAAATATAAGAGAATGAAAAACTAGGATCTGGTACTCTGTTCCCATATCACAGTTACTCTTGTATTCACTGAAGTTCTTGTCTCCCTTCCTACAGAGTAAGGTTATGAGTACTCAAAAAAAAAATACATGTACAATTTTGAAATTGGCAATAAGCTACCTATGTAGCAATTGTAACTCAGGGACACAAAACATTATGGTGCTGGTTTTGAAATACTCCAAGAAAAAGCAGTTTGCCACATTCTTAAATACTCTCTAATCCATCAACCAGTTCTGTAAGTAGTAGTAACAGAACAGAAATGTGGTCTGAAAAGCTCTTTCAAATTGATTTACATCCTGGGTAAGCCAAAGAAACCCAACCTTTTTCTGCCTCAAGATTTCCAAGAGAGGTGATCAGCAAGAGAAGCTTTCTCAAATCAGTCACTAGCACAATTCTATTTTCCTCAAATATACAACCTCTCAATTATATTATTTCCCCCTAATTTCTCACCTTTTCTTACTTCTTTGCAGTTTGCAGGATGTGCTTTTAACAGTAAAGCAATCCTGAGCTCTAGGTAAGCCTTCATACTGAGCATTTCAGTGAGTCAGTCTGTGCAGGACATCACAGAGCTTTCCTAGAACTCACTGTCAATATTTGGAAACTAAAACCATGGTTTTCATTCTGCATTTAGTGATTCTACAGGGAGGCAGTAAACTACCTTTCTGTATGTTGTTATGGCTTGTCATTTTTAAGCTATGAAATCCACCTTATACATGAAAAGAAATCACTAACATATCAAACCTTGATATTAGCTGGAATACAGTTCTAGCCTAGAATTTTCAAAACAGATGAAGTAAACAAGATTCAACACTGAAAGGAAATCACAGTAATTAACATTTCTAAACTACTCTGAAAATTTGAATCTTCATTTTTCCTTCTCCTGAAAATGACAAACTGTATACATTTATGATTTTATAATACCACTTACCTGTCAGTAAAAGGCTATAATTTGTTCCCTGTTGCACACCAAATACCTTTAAAACCAAAGCAGAAGACTTTTAACTAGAAAACTATTTAATATTCAAAGTAATTTTCTGCTACAGTTCGAGTCAAACATGACTTGAGTTGCATAGTGCTGGCTTCCAATTTATAAAGCCTTTTAGCAATGTTATATAAACACAACAGAAAGTGATTTTCTCCAAGTATTTGTACAGTAATTCCTCTGAGGAACAGTAAGAAAGAGAATGGAACCAGAAAACACGTGCAAGTGTTAATAACTGGCAGATTTACAAACACGAAACATCCTACATACTTATTAAAAAATCATTTCAATGACAGCTATTACACCTACTACCAAAAGCAGTTCTAATGAACCAGACTCTGTCAGATTATTCCAGCATGGCAAGAGGATCATATAGGGACTAACCCAGAAAGACAAAACTGGCTGAAGCCAAGTAGAGATATGTAAAGCTTCTTCTAGCAACACAGAGTCATGAGACTTGTCCATTAGTTCTCAGGAAAGTTCCTCTCATGAAAAATTCTCCAGTCTTCTCCACAGAAAATACCTTCTGGGTTTTTTCAGAAAATGGTAGTTATGATCAGTTATTCAATACTTTTAAAAGTTCCAGGGTATGAATGCAAATCAGAATTCATAAAAAAACCTGGGATGAATCTGAGTCCTTCAACTAGGCATGGCTTACTGAAATGCACAGCATCACAGAGTGGCACCAAACCCACCCAAATCTCCAGCTGTCACCCAAGAGTTTCCATCCCTCAAAAAGCTTGTTATGTGGGATCAGCACAGGAAGTGTGTGCAGCTTACCAAAACAACATGTTTGTGACAACCGTGTCTACACCCCCAGGCAGCGCAAGCCAACAGGAACTGAGCTACTGAGGGAACAGATGCTCTGGGAAGCTGACATCCACACCAGCCATGGATCTGGAGCACGGCTGCTTTGCAGGCTTTGTTTTGGTTGGGTGGTTGTGGGGGTTGGTTTGTTTGTGGTTTTTGTTTGCTTGTTTCATTTTGTTTCGGGTGGTTTTTTTGGGTTTTTCTTTTTTTTTTTTCTTTGTGGTAGGGTGTGGGGGTTTTGTTGGTTTTTTTTGCTGTTACTGGGGTGTATTTTGGTTGTTTGGTTGAGCCTTTAGGAACAAGATCTAGCTCTAGTCTGAGTCCATGGATTTAAATGCCCATCCAGAGCCAGACAGCATTAGAGATGCTGTGGAAGCACACTTTCCAGTTTAGTGCTATCCAGTCTGCACGCTCAGAGAGCTCCAGAAGATAAATGAAAGCCCAGTGTGCAGAATTCATTCTGAAAGTGCACATCTGAACCCACACAGTTCTGTGGAGACACACTGAGATAACCATCCACACATGACCTCAAGCTGGGAGACATGCTAGTACCACAACCAACCTAAGTACCTTGAAATATGAAAAACAAGTATTTCAAACAGGAAATTAAAAGATGTTTGCAAATGAGGATCATCTAACACTGCTGAAAAGTAAACTCAAGAGAAGTAAGGTATTAATACTTCAGTACATAAAGGGCCCTGTCAGAAAATGGGAAAACTGCAGAAAAGGACTTGAGGATTAGTTTAGCCAGGAATTAACATATGAATAAGAAAGTGACAGAGGAACACAGGGACTCAGACAGCATCTGGGAACAAATTAGCAGGAGTGTCATCCATACAGATTGCACAGTATCCATTCTGCTGCAATAAGCACTGGAGACTCTCAACGAGAATGCTCTGCCCAGCTTGCCCACATTTCATTAAATACACCCAACTACTATAGAGAATATAGGTCAGAAATAAAGATGCAAAGAGATTTAGAAAACTACTTATAAGTGAAGATAGAAAATTCTGTATGGTTTACCCAGGCTAAAGAACAGTGGCATTTTCTGGTAGGTTAAAAATCCTCAACAAATGAATAGCAACAAAATCATTTGCCTTTGTGTCCACCATATATTATGCATCAAAAATATCAGAAGCTTAACTTCCAAAAAAAAATTACATTCCATATTAGGATATACAGAGTTAATGTATGAGATTCATACTAGCACAGGAGTAGTTAAGTGCTGGAAGATGTAATCAAGGTTATACAGATTCCTTATTACCTTACTTCAGGAACATCTAAACAAACACTCAGCTGGACATGCTGCTGTTTATAGATGGATCTCACACTGAAAATAGAATAGATGAGCTGTTGAGATCCATGCCAAGTGCACATTTCTGTAACTTTATGATTTCTGTAAAAAATACATTCTTGATGTTTTATATGTTGTGTGTATACATATAAGCATAGAATCCAAATATGTTTGTAATACTAATTTATTTTCTAATTTACTTATATAAAAATGTGCATATATTTATTGGACATTATTATTTATTAAGAGAACATAATAATTCTCAGAGAATGCAGTTTACCACTCCTTTGGTACATTCAGGCAGCTTTGCTTGTGCACTTCCAGTGAACTGGAAGTAAGGAAGGTTTCTGTGTACTCTCCATCACCAAGTATCTCACTCGGGTATTTAGTTATTACCATGCCCTTCCTAAATCTTATATCAATGCCTACAGTTGAAACTTCTGAGACTCCCAAATTCTTTATCAAACAATTTAATGGCAAAATCCAGCCTAGGTCTACAAGTTAAAACACAATTATCAATTAATCTCTAAATATAGAAAGACTATTAAAGAACCAGCTGGCATTTTAAAATGATGAAAGCCAACACTGTTCTTTGGCACTAGCTGCTCATCAGCACTAGCTGATGTTGCTAAGCTACTGCTGCTGCCCAGTTAGTTACACACCATCAGGTATTAAATTCATGCAGGCCACTAGGCTGCAGGGAAAAAAAAAAAAAAAAAAAGAAAAGGAGGAAAAACAACACTCAAAATGTAGTCTTACACCAGTAAAACTCATAAGTCAAGTCCTGCTATCTGAGTCAATGAAGTGTAATATAGCTTGTGTCCATGATGAAATTATATACAGAGAAAATCAATCAGCCTTTGGTGCTATTTTAGAGTCCATCTCATCTTTACTTGCCCTCTTAATTTACTTCAGACTCCTTTTGCTATAACACAGCTAAGTTTTTATTGTTTTGCTGCAATGTAGATAAGCTTTTGTTATATACCTACATTTTGATGAGTGAGTTTTTAATTTTGTCAAATAAATTTCTTGACAAAAATCAGAAGCATATTCTGCTTCTGTGGGTCAATGGAGGCAAATTGAAGAAACTGTCAGAAAGGATGGTCATTTTTTGTCAGTTATTTAGAGCCCATGAAGATAATGTTTAGTATGTGATCACTGTTTAAAAATATCTTTTAAGTTTCTGGCAGTTTCTATGAGATTATAGTAGCAGCCTTTTGCCAATTCTTTCATCACTGATCACACTTGGGATTTGCAGCTTTCAAACCCAAACCTACACTTACTCTTAAGCAGCCTGGCCAGCCCAGGTAGCACCATTATACTATTTAATAAAGGTGGAGAAGACTCCAAGTATGTTCCTAATCACAAGCATCATCTCCACAGTGCTTTTTCTCAAGCTTGATTCCATTTTTATTTAGGACATTACTTTCACACCCTTAGCAAAGCTGTGTTGTTTGGAAGTCAGCCTTTTACCTGGGTTGGTGCAGGAGGAGATAATTCTATTGGTAGAAGACAATTTTGACCACTTAATAATCCTGTCCTTTCCATCATATACTAACTTCCCATAAGCACTAACTTTATGACTCTGATGTTTCTTCCCTTCCTCATAGAAATCAACTAGGAGGAACATTATTAAGATCAATTACAAATTGAATGCTTACTGGTTTAGGGGGTTTTTTTTTGGTGGGTTAATTTTGGTTGTTTCCCTAAGGTGAATACATAACCAGTAAAAAAAAACTACACAGAATCATATTTAGCCATTTTTTAGTCTCAGTCAAGAATCAATTGGATTCTGCAAACCTTCCTCTGATCAACACTTTGTACAAAGGAGCTAAGTGAGAGAGAGGAGAGGAAGAGATCTCAGGTCTACAGAAGACGACAGAAAGCCAGGAGATTTTTAATTTACTGAGGGAAGGGACCTTCGGTGCCTGCATTCAAGCACAAAGGTTATTGTGAGCTGGGAGCCACGGCAACCTGACAAAAGCACCAGAGCACAGCTGCTCAACACAGGAACTGGAGACACTCACTTCCACAGACAGAAAGGTTACTGTCAAAATTGCGATATTATTACCTCATCAAGCAAAAATATTTTCTGGCTCTCACTTTTTTTTTCCTTCTGAATAATTGACCTCCATTTTGTAGGAAAACAAACAAACCCCGACAGGCAGTACATCCTTGAAAGATCAGCTGTCAACTTACCCTGTTCTAGTTTGTTTCAACAACATATTATGAAATCCCCACTATATATATTAGAAAAAAAAAAAAAAAAAAACAAAACAAAACTCAATCAACAAAATATAAAATCCCAGCAACCAAAAAAAGACAAAAAAATCCCCAATAAGCAAAAAAAAAACCAAACAAATTGACAAAAACCAAACCAACAACCGGAAGTAAATATCCGTGCAGAATTTCCATTTATATTTGAGAGGGTTACTTCTGTATATTTGCTATTCCACAGGATTATAAACTGTGAACCTATATCTCAGCTAATGCTATATTACAATCCTAGATTTCTAGGAAGTATTCCTTGCATTATCTGCTGGCACATTCTTTAAAGCCTTGCTACAGACCACTGGGCCAGTGAAATGACAAAATTCATTGTCCCTGCAACGTGCTCTAGTTACTTTTTAAAAACATACTTTTTAAAAGCTAGAAAACTTTTAATTTCTCAGGCAAAGAAGGACAAGAACTATTCATCACTATAATGTTTATTAGAGTTCCCTCAGCGTGTTTGTACAACCTTGTTATCCAATGGTAGGGCATATTTAGAGCTTACTAAAGTAACAGATCATCACTTGTCAGATGTGGAAACACAGAGGGAACAGATAGCACATTTCTTAAGAAAGTTCTTTGGGGATTGAGGAGGTGTGAATCTTGTCTGAGAACACACTATTTGCTTATTCTCATCTTCCCACTCCTCAGGCATTTCAAGTGGCAACTGGGGAAGCAAACATTTCTCCCATTTAAATGACCAAGTATTCTTTAACAGATACCAAATATATTGATTTTTAATACATTTTATTGCCTTACACTGAAGTTAGTGCCTGCTTCTGAGAATTCCAGTAAACCGCACTCCATCCAACTATAACTTAACTAACTAAAATAGCTATATGACATATCCTTTTCCGTGCTAGAGAAACCACCTTCTTTAATATACAAACCTGCCTTTTCCTTCTCAAGCTATTCACTGGCAACTTAATTGGAAAAGAAAGGAAACCTTTTCTGCAGATCTGTTTGTAAAATTACAATTTTTCATCTTCAGGATGATCTCCTCAAAAAGTATTTTTTACTTCATCCAAAGTATTATTATATGCATTTATATCATTAAACTTTCCATTTCCACCAGAGTCTACTGATTAATATAATCACTGTGCATTATTGTTAATCCACAGGCTTCTTGTGGGACTCAAACAAATATAATTACACTGCCTGTTGAATTTTCTGCTTTCAGAAAACAGAACACTTCACAAAGCCTCATATTACTTTTAAGTATAAGCTTTCCACATCCTATTCACCTTTGGCACGACCTATGGCCTGTGCTGTAAGTCAGGACTTCCACCCATCAGCTTTGTTTCATGCTGCGGAACGGCCAGCGAGGCAGGATTTGCTGTAACTCTCACAGAGCCGCCCCTGGCTGCTCCTACAGGGTCCCAAGGGAACAGGGACACGTCCAGCTGGCAGGTGAAGCTGGGAGACACCTCTGCAGCAGCTGGGCACTGCTGAGACCTGCCCTTACACTCCTGGCTTACAGGTGGGACTTCCTGGCCAACTGGCTGAAACAGATCACAGCTTCAGTGCTGCATTGCCATGTTTTACCCAAAACCAAAAAAAGCTGCAGAAAAGCTGCTCCTAACGTTGGTCTCATTTACCTTCTCAAACTCCACACAAGAATTACATCAATAACAGCTAAACTGTCTAAAACACTGATTCCTGAGGCACTTAGGCTGGAGGCAAAGGAGGTCCAAAGGAGGTCTAACATTTTTGATGTTATATGGTTAACAGACAGACACAAGGCACCAGAAGTATTTTTAGACCTTTCTGAATCAGGGAAATATTGTTTAAAACATTGCTCTAATTTCTACATGATCTAGTTTTCAAGAATTTGAGCCACAGCTCATTACTACAGCATTCAATTTGGCATCAGATTCTTTTTCTTGATTAAGTCAAATACAGCAGATCCAATGAAATATATTGTTTGGGGATTCCCATATAGTTCCTAAATATAATATACCTAACTATAAACAAAAAAATTAAATTGATTTTTATTATCCAGGAGCTCTAAATGTTAGTGCATATAGAGTTACTTCTCCATAGGCAAAATTCTTCACAGACCTATCTTATTCCATTGACGTTATATAAATCAAATCAGACACTGATGAAGGGAAGAAATCTTCAGAATCCCAAAATAACTAACCTCCAAAAATAAAAATAAAATTGCTTGTTGCCGAAATATTCAAGATTGAAAAGTAACTGTAACTCTCAAATTGACTCCTTTTTTTCCCCATTCTTATCTTCTCTTAATTTTTCAAAATAGGTTAATTAACAAGATAATTACATCTTGTAATTAGGAACTAAAGCAGCTGATTGAGGCAAAACCTCAAGCTAGCCCCAAACAATTCATATGGGAAGGCAAGTTTTTAAACTGTCAGGACATGAGAAGGAACTATCAAGTGGAAGGACATTACAATTTGCCTAGTGGTCATTTCTAGTCCCACAGGCAAAAAGGGCACTACTGCAGGGGAAGGTACAAGATCAGAAGTAGAAAATGGTTTTGTTTCCTTCTACCTTCCAGCCCATTATTTCAGGTTCACAAACCCGTGAGGGGTATGACTGAACTCTTCAGACAAGCTTCACCTAGGACTGACAGGTCCTGTCACTGGGACCACTTTTCCTAATAGCTGGTTTGATATTTGGTCTTTCAGACCCTTGACTCACAGGGAAAGAAAATCCATCAGTTCCAGAAGTGAGGTCTAAAGGAAGCTGCTGAGGTCCTTCCAAGGAATCACTTCTGTAACTGATGGATTTTCTCTTTAACTAAAAACCAAGCTATGTTAAACTAGGACAGAAGGTCAGTGAAGGAAGATGAGCACATTATGTCTGGTAGATACCAAATGCCACCAGATATTGGTCTGATATTGTCACCCTTATTATCTGTACAACACTTTATTGTTTGTACTGTCATTATTACTTTTACAGTAAAGGTTCTTCTCCACTCAAAAGGCAAATATTACATACCAAGAGAAATGAGTCTGTCAAGCCACAGTGTAAGTTTTTGAAAAGCTCAAAGGAAAAGCTGCATTGAAGATTTAAACTACTTAGGTAGGAAGAAAAATATTTACTGAATTAACATGAACTTCAAAAACAGACAGCAATGTTTTAGTATTGTTCCTAGTTATTGTAGTGATATTTCACAGGATCTCAAAGTATGGTCTCACCATGAAGCTTTATTCCAAATTTCATAAGGAATAAAGGAAAATTTTTAATGGAGGAAAAGAAGTTGTTCTAAATTATTATAAATTCCTTAGGCCCAGACAAATATATGTCACACAAGAATAAAGAGGACAAGAGTTTCCTGTTAGGAACTCCTTAAAAAAGCTAATGTCTCCTCTTATACCAGAACAAATGTGGAGGACTTCAGCCTACACATTAAATCTGACTCCTACCTACCATAACATTACTTCTGTCCTTCTGAAAGGACAACCATTGCTGGTTTATGCATAAAAGGCAACATGGACAAGTTGTTAACATCTTACCTGAAGTGTGCAGCATTGTCAGGCAGACAAAGTGCACCTGCCACCCCATCTGTCCTGCCCTCACTATTCTCTCTGGTTCCATGCAGCAGGTTCTGTGGTAGGAGGGGCAGAGATGCATCAGAGAAATTATGTGGTGCATATAAGGGAATCCTGCTATTACAGACCCAACAGTCATGTGTCTCCAGGGCATGAGCCATTATCCTACATGTATTTCCCTTCCTTCCCCATCCCCCGCCACTCCAGTGGTGTATTGTGGCTTGCCTTGTTCTGGTTTTAGTGTTACTTTGAACATGAAAATTATTTTTAATACTCTGATGTATCTAAATAAATCTCCACTCCCTAAGTCAACATCTTTCAAGTATTCTTTATAACCAAATATTTGTTGCAAACTCAGAAATATTATTTTTTGATGCTCCCTTTTACTCTTTACGTGTAACGAAAATTTATTTCACATGAAAACTCTATTATGTTTAAAACCACTGCAAAATGAAAATTCAAATCTAGCACTTCTTGAATTAACATTGCTTTTTGGAAAGCAATTTTCAAGGCAGAAAGGACTAAAACAGCATCCATTTGGTTTATTCTCATTTGCAATAAACACAATAATCTTTCAGATACAAATCATGTCTGTATAGGCAAGCAAGAGGAAGCTCATCTGTTCTTCATCTAAAGATCCCACACTTTCATTAGCAGTTTTTTATATGCATTTTTTTACTTTCAGCTCACAAATATAAAAACTGAAACTTGCCACAAGAATGTGTAAGTGGTCCTACACACCCCCAGAAAATTTGTTTCAGTGGGAACATGTAAAGGGTCAAGTCTATAGTTTGATACTCTGGATGACCCGGGACACATAAAACAGACTGAGTTGCTTCACATCAACACACACACAGGACAGCAGCCTTTGCACTGGAGAGTGTCATTTTTTTATAGCCATATATTTCACAAGTTTTCAAAAGGTTTTTTATTTAAGCCTCCAGAAAGATAAAATTTGCTTGAACTGCAGCTAATTTCAAGATATGACAAAACCACTTTCTACCAATGTTATTTCCAGAATGACATAGGAGTGTCACACATGTTCACAGCATCATCAAAGTTCTTGATGACTGTTTACAGAGTCAGAACTTGAAAACCTCTTATTTTAGCAGCATTAGTCAACAAATGCTTTCACTGCTATAACAAAGGAAAACCATTGAGTTAAAAGTTCTGATAGAACCATGCTCACTAGAATGCATACCAGTGAGATAATTGTGTTTATTATTGATAAATTATGTTGTCCCTTGGCTATTTACATTGAATGATCAATGCTGGTTTGGTTTAGTTTTTTTTTTTTAAACTAGAGAGTAATTTTAATTTCTTTAGCAGACAAAAAAATCTGTCACAAATCTGAAAAATATCTGCAAATACAAGTTTTCACACAGATGAAAAGAGTTTTTTTCTCTGAAGAGAGTGAATACAAAAGTGACAGCATAAAGCTACATGTTTATTCTCTCAGTGCCTCTGGATTAAGTGTGTTCAGTTTAAAACCACCTGGTTTTATTTCTCTGGCACTGAAGGCTTATCTAAAATCTTCAAATTAAGATATGCTCTTTTCTGCTAAAACAGTAGCAAAAAAATCCAATTCATAAGTACATTACACCCCACACATGAAAATAATTCTGCTGAGATTGACTCTCCGTGACAGAAATAACAAACCTGTATAGTTATCAGTGAGGACATTATTTGCTGGTTCTGCAGAACAGAAATTACTCATGATGATAGCTTCTAGAAAGAAGGAAAGTTCATATTCAAAACTGAAAGCAAGCTTGCAAAGTAGAGTAACTCCTACTTTGTAAATTAGACCCAAAAGTTTAAAACTGTGCTGCTGTTTCAACTACCTATGTTTAAATCAAGCTCTTATCAAGATCAGAAATCCAAGTGTTAAATCCAGATTGCTTCCTTTAAGCAAAAAAATACATTATTCTTCAAAGTGTTTACATTTTCTCATTTTTATCAGAATATGAAAAAAATAAAACCGAACAAAACCAATAATAAAACCAAGTAATAAACTTTTCAGAATATTGTGAAATTATTCAATTTTTTTAACCACAATCTAATGGAAAACAATGTCTCAGTATAAACCATGCAGCAGTAATTCAAATAAGTATTTCTCATTTACTGCAAATTAGCTCAAAAGTACTCCACCTACTCAATGCCCTTAAAAGTAACACACCAAGCACTGGCATCTGCTCCTCAGAACTGGCTATTTTAATCTGCAGACCTGCATCAAATTATCATTGTAGATGTACCCAGGATGCAGGAAAATTCTGCCCAGCATAAAGCATTTCTAGTCATCTGTAGGGAGTTCACAACTTCTGCACAATACAGGAGCTTTCAGATTGGCCTTACAGGTTTTACCTGAATTACCAAAGAGCAAATGGAACATGAGCAAATCTGTTTGCAAAAGAATCTGGTGTTGAGAGCATCCACACCAAGCACTCAATGGATGAGTGGCTATTCAGACAGGCTGCAGTCTGGCCCAGAGACTTCATTCCTCCCAGCAGTCAGATTCCATTTACTGTGTTCTTCCAGCTCATCTTTTGGCTCCATTTTATCCCCAGGAGCCGAGTCAGTGTGCTCTGAGACCGCTCCCTGGCGTGCAGGAACAGTGAGTGGGAGCACACACACAACCAGAACTAGAGCACTGATATGGACACATGCACAGACCACCAAAAATAACAATGATAAAATACACTGGGGACAGGACTGCAGTTTCAAACAGCACAAGCAAGAACTTTTGAAGGAATAATCAACACTGTGTCCTTACAAACAGATTGTAAACCCTCTGTTTATGGGCTAGACACAGCGATTCTGTGATTTGCCAAAGATGGAAGACTAAGCTTGAGGGCATTTTGGTCTTAAAATGTTGCTTGCACGTAAGCTAGAGTGCTCTGAATGTATAAATATTCCTCAATTATAAATTCCCTATGTTTGTCACATTTGCATAACACTCCTTTAAAGCAATGTGGTTGCTCCCAAAGAGATGAGGTAATGACCACACCACCTGCTTCTAGAAGAGTAGCTTTCTCTAAATACACTACTGAAATCGTTATACTCCTATAAGTTACGTATTTTCAGGCAGTCCACACCTTACACAGTCCCATTATCTGTTCTGCCCTTGGATCCCAGAAGGCACAGGAGTGAGCAGAAAAATGAATTGTGAAAGAATAGCTAACTAAACATGATAATTCACAGCTCATTCCTTTAGTAAGTCACAACATAAAACTAAAATGAAGGTGTAATAAGTTCAGCAGCTGCAAATAATTAGATTATTTACCTTAGAAATTCCCACTTCCACCAAAGTACTTAGCTCTGTCCAAGTTTCTCAGTAGACTTAACCTGCTCCTCACAGCTAGTTCTCATAAGTTCCTGGGCAGTATTTGCTGTCTTTTACACCAAATGCTACTATATTTCCAACAATAAAAAACTGGCTGGAAAGGACAACCACCATCCAGGAAAAAGATTTCATTCCTATAGAGACTGAGACATACACCTATCTTTCTGCTACAGACAAAAACAAACCCACAAGAAACTAACTAAAAACTGTATGCTGACAACAGTAGGAGACTTACCCATAATATTTTTATTCTGCAGTCTGGCTGCCTACAGAAAAATAAAGACTTCAGAATGCAGGTCACTTATAATAATATGGGATTAATAAAAATGATGCTATTTCTTCCCTACAGACTGGACACCTCCTGCTTCTTATCATAATTATCTTTGCTTTCTTCCACTACTCCTTCCTGTAACACAGGAAGTTTTTAAATTAAATTGCTCTTAAGGCTAAGGTAACAGAACACACGCAGAAGCAATAAAAGCTGATGTGCCTCATGAAACAAATCATGTTGCCTTCCATGAGTCTGCTATTCTCTAGTGCACTGGAGACAAAAAAATCTCAAGGTTGTACTTAGCCTCAAATCCCCAAGAAGTTACAGTTATTTTACTAGGCACAGTTCAAAGAATTAAAAAGGAATGCTGTCATCTTTCTAAGTGTTCCTCTGTCCAGCTGATTTGCTATCATGCCATCAGGATATGGAAACAACACTTTCACCCATGAATGTCCTGTTCCAAAGCCCTGCCTGACCACAGACTCCGTAAAGCACAGAGGATGCACCCAAGGTCTCTCAGTTCTTATGTTCTATGATGTGTATGACCTCTTCTTGTGCACCAATGCCACTTTTAACTGGCATCTATTAACAGCTTCATGGGTTTTCTGGGTTGGATGTTTTTGGGTATTTTGTCTGTCACACAATATTGTCAGGATGTACAAACCAAGTATGCTAATAAAATTAATAATGATCCATCACCTAGACAAGACACATTGCAATCCTTGTGCATTTTATGAAGGTGAGAAGCAAGCCTGTGCAGGTGACTGATTTTTTTTTACCAACACTGTGTACCACAACACACATCCCTAGCAGGCTTCCTGAGACACAAAGTTCCAGACAGCTGACCTCCTTCCACAGGCTGCTCACATTTCAAAGCCCTGACAAACTTGCAAAGGAAAAGAAAGATGTGCCTGAGGTGTTAGCAAATCCAAAAAGAAGTCAGAAAAACCCAGGGATGGTAGTTAATAAAGGATACAGCAGTAGACAGTAACAGATAATGTCTCAAAGAATCAAAGTTAATGTAATTCTTTTGCAAGTATGTATAACTGAAGGTTCCACTATTGGTAACTACAACTGTGACTGCCCCTTACAATTCCTAACTGAGGAGTTAGCAGTGATCAGTCAAACGTGATAGTACCACTTTCTCAAATGTATCATCCCATTGAACAGCTTTTATTTTGTGACTAACACACTGGCAAAAAACCTACCATGGACTTATTAGCTGGACTGTGAAGAGGCAAAAGATTACCAAGTCATTGTAGGATTTTTGAAGTCATCCATTTCCTGGTCTTCTAAATTTCACCAAATTGAAGCAAGGAACATCAAAGTAACTGTCCCAGTGTGTGGATGCATTATCTTTCTGGAATGACATAAGATCTTCAACAGCCACACAGAGAAATCAGTTTCATTTGTTCCCTGGGCTTGACTATTTGATAATCTGCATTAGAGGTCTGGTAAGTCTCCCAAAAACTTTCTGTGTGGAAATTTACCTACCCAATTGCCAAACCAGCAATACAAACTCCTCCAAAAGAAACCTGAAAGTGAGTATTTAGAGATCTAGAACATTTGCTGAACCATCAGCAAACTTCACAGAATAACAAATTGTTGATGATAAACTAATCAGCATGGCTATGAGTCGAGAGATTTGGAATCTGTTATTAGACCAATCCTCTGAAGAGAAGGAATCTGGTCACATACTCTCATGCAAACAGTGTTCCCTCCAAGAAAGCTGTAGGCTGAACTCTCAGGCTGTGTGTGTGTTAACCAGGAATACTCAACTAAGCAATCCATACTATGGGTTCTCATACTCCCAGAGATGATCCAGAGTTCTCATAGAGCACACTCAGAAGTACAGTGGACACTTGGTGAAAAACTACTTGATAACCATAGAGTTAAGAGTTTCATTTATACCTACAGCAGGTGGGCAAGAAAGCTGTCCTTGGAGTCCTAGACATAAAATCATCTCCAAGACAAATAAACGAATAAATGTGTTCCAGGCTGTCCCAGTTCAGAGAACACTGGATCACACCACAGGAGCAGTGAGGTTACTTTCTCTCAAGGAGCTTGGCTTTGCTTCCACAGTCACACTGTTGACAAGAGGCTTCTCATGCAAACTTGAAGTTCCTTGTCCCAAGCTACAACTATCACTCTACTCCTCCTGACTATCCACAAATAATGGAAAATACCAGAAGAAGACAGAACAAGGGATATGAGGAAGGAAAAATAAAAACCCTTTAGCTGAAATGGAGAAGAAGAGAAAACCACAACTGCTAACAAATTATCTTTATTGTCATCTCCCCTTCACTTCCACAATGATTCTGTACAGGAACATGCCAGGACAACCTGCTGCATGTGAGGAACAGCCAGGATCACAGACAAGTAGAAGTTTTTGAAAGTTAACTCCTTTAAGCACCACCTGAGGTTTTTAAACCTATTTTGTACAATGTCACAGAAAAATACAGAAAAGACTCCTACATTCAGCTTTCTCAGTTAATAGACAAGTATATAACACATTTCCTATTTTCCATAAAAGAAAAGTTGGGTTTGAGTTCACACAAACAATCTCCCTTTATATCTGTTTCCTTTTTCAAAGAACACAAAAAAAGCATGTATTTCATGAACCTTGAAAACATTCTACATTAAAGATGCTTTTAAGCCAGAAGAATTGATCTGCTCTGAACATGGGATATGGATGAAAAGAGGCACAATTGAGAAGAAACTTAATAAAAAGGAAAGGCAGCACAAGATCTTCCAGTAACACACTTCTACACAAAACACAACAACTGTCAAGTAACCATACATAAAAAAGGAGATAGAAGAATACACAGCAAGATTTATACAAGAAGAATATACTTGCTAAGATTTCCAAGAAGAATACACTTGCTAAGATTTCTAGTGCCAGAGTAATTTTAGAAACTGGGCAATCTTACGATTTATTTCATTAATACTTTGCTCTGCTAGAGAGAATTCTGGTCTCTAAGCCTGGTAATTTTCTTAAATCAAGATGGGAGGGGTAGCATGATAAACATCTTTCTGCAAACTTCTAAATAATTTGAAGAAATGACTTCACAAAGTGAGATTTGCTTTTGCAGTCACATACCCACAGCACCATCAGCCTGTGGTTTGCTGCTGTCCCATCACTGACAGGAACCATGAACACCACTAAAGCATTTCCCTCAATCTGGGCATGTACAGAACCAACACACTACAAACTGGCATATAGTTTGCATTTTAAAGGGCAAAGAGGGTACAAATATTTTCTCATATTCAAGCAACTATAGACCTACAGGAGAGATAAATAACCTTGTCACTGCTTATACTTTTCAGTGATCTACCAGAACAGCCTAATTTTGAGACCTATCCTTCCATGATTAAAATGAGGCTAGTACTCTGTTCTTGATGTTCTTAACAGGATCGAAGACACTTATGCTCATTTCCCTTCTATGAAAAAACATTTTCTTTTACCCAGTTGAGAGAATGTGAAGAAGAAATCACCATTTTCTCAGGAAACTGCAATGGGAACAAGCTGCCAAGCATTTCAGCACACAGATTGCAAGGTCTTGCCAATGAATGCTGTCTATGCAGAGAATTAACCAGTACCTCCTTCTCTAAACCTCAAATTTCCTTTTGCTCAGTGTGAGGTTGACTCTGGTTAATTACCTTAAAAATGTCTCAATACAAAATATATGAAGATAAAAAGTATCTTCCTAACATAATGCTACGAAAGATAACCTGTTCATGGTATGGGATGTTGCTTAAATAAACTCTGCACTCTTCAAAGTTTTATGGAAATTATGGTGCCTTGTTCTTTAAATATGCTCTCACTTACATGGTCACTTGATTTGAAAAAGAAAGTGAGAAATCAGAACCTTTCCTTGCATTTGATTACAAAACTTTCCGTGAGTTTAATATGCAGACTGATCTATTTTTAAATTTTTTTCAACCATCTAAGCTGTTACAAACACTAGGAAATTATTTTCAAAAACATTTGAAAGACTCATAACAAATTTTTGAAGCCTTCATTAATATTGACAGGGCATCTGGTGTCAAAAACTGCTGAAAAGTATCAATGCCAAGACTACTTACTCTCTTTTACAATGTGCATTTCTAATGACTAAAAACTACAGTATCACATAAACACACACAAAAAAAAAATAGATTCAGAATGTCTAATATCAAACCACTCAGTTATTTACTTCCAAGAAGTGAGGGGGAAGTAGTGTGAAGGCAGTGAATATCGATGTCTGATTTTGGCACCAAATAAAGACGGGAAAGACAGTTCCATTATTTTTCTCTCATGTCACTTAAACCCACCTGTAGTTATTTCTTTAACTGCATTTTACAGAAGCAAGGTAAACACTGTTACTCTTCCACAGAAACATTTTTCAGCTGTGAGTGATGATATATCTAGTGTTTGTTAAATCCACTAAATACCTCAAAAGGGCTTTTAGAAAGGGCTTTGTAATCAACTAACTTCAAAAAGTTCTTTAGGGCTCATCATGTTTCAAAAACTGCTCTATTTCCTCTTAGTTCTTGAGGCTTAGAGGAAAGGATAATAGGAGGAAACTAGGTTTATTCTAATGCTCAGACAGCTCATTTATAAGGTAGAATTATTTTTTCAGAAAGGAAACTCTTAGTTTAGGAAACAAGGTACACCTGCCTCATTCTGATAACACAGGAAAACAAGGCCTTCTAGTCAGCAGTCCTGCAATTCCCTGAGCCTTGCACCCGTTCTACCACAGGCTGGAATCTCGGGTTTGGTGTCTCTGGTGAGCAACCAGCATGCATGCAAACACATTTTCTGTGACATACACTGCACAGAGAGAAGAGTAGAAAGCATCCACAGTAAGGAAAGCAGCCTATCTTGGAGCATAAGAATAAGCACCAGAAGTGTCTTTGCACACAGAACACAGGAGGTGGGGGAAAAGGTACTATTGAAAAAGTTGTGCTTACTGGAATCCACAAGCAGTTATGCATATTCCTGCTCACTCTGTCGAGGTAAGAAATAAAGGCTGCCTGAGCTGTGTTGGTTCAGTAGCACATTAATATGTAAGCAGCCAGATTATGAACCTAAAATTCACACCTCATCACAACAAATAATTGCATATTATCTTGCAGAGGATCAAATTCAATAGAATGACTATTACAACATCAATGCTATTAGTGTAAACTCATATTTCTTTTCAAGACTAGAATAAAATACAACAAAATCAAGAAAGATATCTAAATAATTAATCCAGAACTACTCTTCTGCTCTGAAGGACCCAGGAAAAAAAAGTAATATTCTGCATAAGAGCATATTAAATAGTTTAAGGTTTTAAAAAAAATTACACCTTTTCCACCACATGCTTAAAACTAAATAACCCAAAATATTTTATCTAATTCTCTGGTTTCTAACAAGCACATTTCAAGTTGAAAACTCTCTGGTCCGTTAAAAGAGCTGAAGAGACATAATTGAAACCAGTAACGCATTAAATTAAATGGAGCAAATCTTAACCAATAGCACAGAGTCTGTTACCAATGCCCTCTGTTACAAATGCCTAATTCTTCATAAATTTCAAGCCCCATTTCACTGCTTATGAGAAAAACTTTCATGAAGCAGGATTATCTTAACGTGTCCATGTGTGCACTGTGCCCACACACAGATGCAGCCACTCATGATCTGCACTAAATGAGACCCACCTGAGTCAGATTATCAACTCTTTTTTTTTTGTTTGTTTGTTTGTTTTAAATTTGTGCTACCAGGACACAATAGAAAGTGAACAGGATAACACAAAGGAATCAGAAGGACCCCAATTTCCGCTCAGAACAAACAAGCTTTTCCCTCAGACCAGCAGCCTCCCCCAAGGCGAACCCCAGCTTCTCTCAGGGCTCTCGGGTGCCCCAAAGCCACAGCCTTTCCACCTTTCTCCTGGCGCACTCGCGCTCTCCTCGGCACAACTCTTCCACGCCGTGTATGTACCTTAAATCCCATTCCTGCTGTGCTCGTCCCGTTTGGTCACCTCCAGCACCTCACGACTCGCGGCTGAATTTGCAGCCGCGCCAGACCCTGAGCGCCGGCCGCTCTCAAGGTGAGCCCAACTCAGCGCCGATAGAACGGGCACCGGCGGCAGAGGCAACGCCAGAGGCTCATTTGTCATCCCAACTTTCACTCGACGCTGTAAATAAAACCCAATCCACCTTGGCCAGCCCTTCCAAATGAGAGGTGGAAGTGCCACCGCGCTGCTGCGGGCCGGGGGAAGCGCCGTAGCCGTGCTGAACAGGGCGCAGCCGATCGAGGAGCTCACCTGCCCGCCTCAGCGCGGGGAGGGCGCCGAGGCCCGCAATCGCCACCCGCGTCCCACCTGGCGGGCGGCCGCGCATCGCTGAGGCGCCGGCGGCGGTCCCGCCCGCCCCTCCCGCGCCCCCCGACTCACCGAGAAGCCGGCCCAGAAGGGGCAGGAGTGGCGGACACGGGCCGAGGTGGTGAGCGCCAGGGCGGCGAAGCTGACGGCCACGATGAGGCAGCCGAGCACCATCTGCGTGACCCCCAGGGCCAGCATAGCCCGCGAGCGGGCGCGCTGCTCGCGCAGGCGGGACAGGCTGCGGGACAGCGCGGTGGGGCTGAGGGAGCGCGCCCCGCCGGGGGCCCGCGCCGCCCCGCCGCCCGCCGGCATCCTCCGCGCGGCCCCGCGCCGCCTCCCGCCGCCCCCGCGCTCCGCGGGGCAGCCGGGCGCTGCGGGCAGCGCGGCGCATGGAGGAGGAGCCGCCCTGCTCCCGGAACGACCCGCGCGGCCCCGGCCGGGGCACGGCGGGCCAGGGGCAGCCGCCGCCGCCGCCTCCCGTCCCCGCTGCAGGCGCGGGGCGGGGGGGGCTGCGGGGCTGCAGCGCGCGGGCGCGGCTCAACCTCAGCCGCCGGCGGGGGCGGCCCCGGTCCGGCCCAGCCCAGGCGCCGCTGGCCGGGCGCGCCCGCTCGGGGAGCGCCCGCGCCCCGCTCGCCGCGGCTCCCGCCGCTGCCGCGGAGCGCCCGAGCCCCGCTGCCCGGCGCCTGCCGCTCCGGGAGGGGAGGGGAGCGGGGGAGGGTTGTGCACGGCCAATGGCGGGCGGAGGCAGCGGCCGGAGCATCAGCGGCGGCCGCCGGCCCTGCAAGCTCGGCGTCGTGTGCGAGGCGAGCGCCGGACGAGGGGCCCGGCCCGAAGCCCCCCTGCAGCCGGACGGCGCCCGGGCAGCGCCCCTGAGCCAGCCCCGCTCCTGCCGCCAGCGCCCTGAGGGCAAAATCGCTCCCATCTGGGCTTTGTGCAGCGGCGGCACCGGCAGCCTCCCTCCTTGCTCCGTGTGCTCCCGTCCAGCGGCGGAGGAAGGCAGGGCTGGGCTCAGTTCTGTGTAGAAGGCATCTTAAGCGTTTTTTATTTTTTAGGTTTTTTTTCCTCACAGCAAACCATAACCAAGTCTCAGGCGCAGCATCCCCAGTAGCAGAAACATATGAGGCTTCTAATTATAAAAACTTCCCAGCCCTGCTGCTGCTGCCAGCAGGGTCTAGCATGGTATGGCTGCCCACAGCTCCTGAAGCCACTCTTCTGCAGAAAGGAAATCAGCAATTAGGCATCAACTGTAAACAGCTTGGCCTACTCATGAAAAACACACAAACAGAATCCAAACCCCAGATGATCATCTCACTATACTGCAGGATAGTTTAGGTAGTAAAACTATCCCAAGTTTAACATGTTTGTAGCACCATAATCTGCTAAAATAGTATTTTTTTAAATACAGGGATTGGCACATGTATTGTACATATCTGTAATTCTGTGATATTAATTAAAAAATCCCCTCAACCCGAACATCACACATACACCAGGCTTAAAACTTGGTATTTGTGACTCCTTTTCTTTCTGGAACTTTTCTTAGCATTAAATAGTTTTTTGGGGAGGTAGTAGTGAGGAAGTGTGCCTTGACAGGAAAGTGTCAGAGTAGGTCGCCTCTCTGCATACAATATCCAGATGTTTTACTGTAACTAAAGAACACAAAAAAGCTTGCTGCTTTCAGCTTAATTCACTGTGTCACACAGCATCATAGGGTAACAGCTGCTGTCACCCCACCATGGCTGAAATACTGCTCCAGCACATGTGCAAGCCATATTTTAATCAGAGACAAAAGCACCTGACTAAATTCTACACTGAAGAAACAACTGTTTTGCTAAAAGTTTTTAGCCAAATGCAGAACTGTACTACATTAACATTGTTCAAAAGAAGAGATAGCTTACAATGACCTAGTTAGACTGGGCCTGATAACAAATAGGAGTCAGCTAGAAACAGCACACCACTACACATTCCCAACTGATATTCCCAACCTGACTGCTGGCACAGGTGTGCTACGTCCCATCTGAAAGCCCAGGGAGAACAGATAAATGAAGGCAGGTGGGAATATATGGTTATAGATCACACTGAATTTCTGCTTATACCAGTTCACACTAAAACTAACATCCACTTGTATTTATTTAAGTAGAACTATTTGCTGTCCAGCATTGGAAACGTTACTTCAAAATGCCTGTTTCAAAGTCATGGAAGAGTCTGTGTTCCAATGTTCTGCCTGCCAAATAAGGCGAAAGGTTCTAGCAAAAAGAAACAAAACCAAAGCCCAGATGCAAACTGAACCTGTGCAGTCTCCATGATTAAGTAGCTCATTCTCCATCAAGGCAGAAATGCTTTAGGTTATTCAACAGTAGGACAATTAGAAACCTTAATAAATGCATTTAAACCTCTAACTGGGTGCTCTCATTCAGGAACAAGATGGCCCTAGGGCTTGGAGAAATTAGGACACAGTACACTGGGGTGTGAATTTACATCTCACTAACTCCCTGTGCTGATACTATTGAAAGCATTACATACAAAGCTATTTACCTTCATTTCTAAGGACCTTCTAACTTGTATGTAAAAATAAAAAAATAAATAATCCACATTTGTGGGTAATCCAGAGGAGGATCTGGCACTGCAAATCCACAGCTCATCTGCTGTCCGTGAACCTCACATGTGGATAAGCTCTCAGGTAATCAATACTTCCACAACTTCCAATATGGCCAACTAAGGCTACCAGAAAAAATTTATTTTGGCTTCCAGTATGAATCCACTGGACTTGAAATCACGTTTTGTCACTTCAGTATTTGTGAGCATTCAGATGTAGGTATTGTTCAAGATCTGAATTAGCTCTGGATACACTTCTTAGTTTTCTTTGAAGAGTCTTAGTTGCTGGATTTGTTTGAGACGTATTTGAGAACAATTTGGGAAGTAGTATTGTCCCTAACTAGAAGTTATTTTACTGAAGAGACCTTTTTACAATACTTCCACTGGTATTTTTCAATGCCAGATCACTGCGTGTAACTGTACTGAAATTCCAGAACTGTGGCCACAAAAGCTTTGGAATAGCCATGTTTATATGGGGACACTATAAACAACTAATTTTAAATTCACCAAATAATTTGTTTCCCAAAGGCAGCCAGAAGGGCACTACATATCAGACCTAATTATTAGCCTGTTAAAACCCATCAAAACTCAGAAGCCAGTATGATAATGATGCCACTTTTACCATAACTGTCAGCCTTTACTGGCTCCCACCAGTTCAGAAAGCAGCTTCGTACTAAGGACTGTATTAGTGGATAGAAATTTGTATTTATTCTATCTCACTTTGCACTGCAGTGAATTTCATGCGTCTGTCTCTTCAACTGTTATTTGAGATGAAGCAAATGGCATTTTCAAGTATGACAGAATTGGAAAAGGAGCAAAGAGAAATAAATTCACAGTTACAGTAAAGCCTCTCTTGCCATTATGAAGGTGCCCTACAGGGTACAGATATTGAAAGCATGTCCAAGGGCCCTGCCACAGCCACTTACATACAGCATGGCTCAAATCTGCATCCCTTACACAAGCTCATGATTTGAAGCAGCCCCTCTCTATGTATGCAGCTTTAAGGACTTACTAAGCACTAACAAACCAGGCTGTCCCACACAATATACATCTTAAAGATGTAGTGGAAAATGGTCAAATGTGGTAACAGTCCTGAAAAATAAAATGTAAACTTTATCTACACATACACACAAAATGAGAAACCGCCACAAAACTTACCTCTTTCCATATCCAACCTTCACCATTCATCTTGATATCTTGACTTACAATAGGTTTATTATTCTAATCTATAACAAGTAATTTCTCAGCCATTCAGATGTTGTTGCATCCCTATAACACCAGCAGTAGTAATTCCACTTCCTTTGTCCACCCTGTTGATTCCTCAAAGGGAATCAAGTATCCAGACCACAACATCCAGGATAAGTTCAATTGAAGCATATAATAATTTCTTGGCACATATATAAAAAAATTAATAATCTTTTTTCATGGCTACACTTTGCCCTGTTCTAAAAATAACTTCTAAGGCATTCCAACATACTTTATCTCAGTTTACCAGGAACCATCCTCAATATATCCAGTTTTACAGAGATAATGAAATTGGTTTATGGATACAATTACCTAAATATGAAGTCTGTATCACTGGCAGAACTGAAGAGCAACTTATTCTCACGTGCCAACTTCTAAGCATGTAAGGATATTTTATTCCAAAGATAACAGAAGCTGGTATTTCAGTACATTTAAAAAGAAATTTACATTTTCTTGCACTTGACAGTCAATTTTCCTTAAGTTTATCTTCCAAAAAATTGTACTGGGCAGGGACAGGAAGGAGGGCAAGACAGCAAATGATAAAGATTTCTTTATCTATACACCACACCCACTTGTAATCAACATCTTGCAGGAAGTATTCTGCTTTACTAGCCTTAAGCTTTGAAAATATAAAAGCCCCCTCATAGTAGCAGATACCAAAATGTGTCAAAGACAACAAAACAATACCTGCCAGTGCCCACCAGTGTAAGAAGGGATCATAGAGTTAAATCTGTACACTTAAAACCTTATGGTGGCACTGCTATCTTTGGTACTATTTTTCTTCTTGATGACTCTACAATTTTCTTAAAATAGGATAACTGCCTCTGACATACGTGTAGTTAATCAATGAACCTCTAAAATAAAAATCCTCTTCCCACCTCTCTACTTTTATATTAATAAAACTATCCACTGTGTTTTCACTTGGCAAATCAGATATATGATGACATTCCCAGTCCTATCTTTTACAGCAATTTTTCTGTGGAAGTGAATGAAGAGCTCACAAAGCACACCAATTCTGTGTTCAAAAATATTATGAATAAAAACTTTTAAAATTACTGTGAGGATCAGCAGACTTTGACTAAGCCCTGCTTCTGTGCTTGAAACCTAAGTGCCTATTTAGGAAAGCTTTTAAAAGGATATATTAAAAACAAGAGCATCTCCCTCATAATCATCAAGAGCCCTGCAATGAACCAATGCCTGGACAAAGTCTGCTTCCAAGAGGTAACACAAATAAGTGGAACTGTCACATCTCCATTGCAGGCTGCAAAACACACACAGATTCACACATAGAATCACTAGGTTGGAAGAAACCTTCAAGATCATGAAGTCCAACCCATGCCCTAAACACCTTAACTAAACCATGGCACTGAGTGCCATATCCAGTCTTTTTTTTAACACATCCAGGGTTGGTGACTCCACCACCTCCCCAGGCAGGCCATTCCAATATTTTATCACTCTTTCTGTGAAAAACTTCTTCCTAATATCCAACCTGTATTTCCACTGACTCAGCTTGAGACTGTGACCTCTGGTTCTGTCAGTGCTGCCTGGAGAAAGAGCCCAACCCCACCTGATCACAGCCACCTTTCAGGGAGCTGTACAGAGTGATAAGGTCACCCCTGAGTCTCTTTTCTCCAGGCTAAACACCCCCAGCTCCCTCACCCATTCCTCACAGGGTTTGTGTTCCCAGCCCCTCTCCAGCCTTGTCGCTCTTCTCTGGATGCGCTCGAGCATCTCAACGTCCTTCCCAAACTGAGGGGCCGCGCTATCCTTGGTGGGGTGATGGTGCACAGAAGAACCATTCTCTCACTTTTCTCTTAAAGGACTTGGAGTTATATGGATCCCTGAATATCTCAGCTTTTCTGCACCACCTACTACCTATGAATTGGTTTGTTACCCCAACTAGTCATGGACCTGCAGGAGACAAAGAGAAGTACCTGCTGCCATTACTTTACAGCCGTTACTGTGGTTCCTCATGCTTTTACGTAGAGGATAATCACAGATTATTCGGTCTCATGAAAGTAGCATCCTTTAACAACATAATCTAAGCATATATAAAGCCATAGGAATTACTTCTGTATGTAAGCCAAAATGGTTTTAAACAAGAAAGCTTTGCAGATAAAAAATGAAAGAAACCTCAATTTTCATGCTTTAACCTGAAAATGGTGTGTGTCTGTTCTTCAGAAGCACCTACCTTAGAATGACTTCCTCCACATGAGTGTCCTGGAGTGCTACAGACACCACTGAAATCAGGATCATTGCTCTGCCTTTTATGACTGCTTGAAAGTTCACATTGGGTACATGTGATTGGATTGAAAAGCAGATTGCCCTGTGGTTTTACAAAAGGCAAGCTAGAACTCAGATTTTTAAAAACGAGACAGATTTCTTTCCCAGATGATCAGCCTTGGCCTGGCAGAAAATGTAATCCCTGCAAAAAAAACCCAAAAAGCATAAACCAAAGAAGTACCTGGTATTTTCTGTCCAAGCCTTAGCAAAAATAAAACTACTTTAATCAGGACTTCAGTCTAAGAAAGTAAAAGATAGAAAAATATATCTCCAATATTGTACAAGAAGTTTTAGACAGCAGGTTTTTTGGTGCATTAAATAATATCACTTTTCTTCTGTAAAATTTTTACACGTGCAACACTTCTGTATATAAAGCAACAAATAATAGTGATCAGATTCCTTATTGATCCCATTGCCAAGAGTAAAAAAAAAAAGGTGGTAGAATTAGCCAGTTCATGCTGTCTTTTAAAATTGCTAGACGTTACAGGGCCAGAATCTACTAGACAAAATATTTTCAACTGTAGAAATTAAGTAGCTGAAATTCCCAAATAAAAACATAACAGAAACACTTTTATTAGTGTTCAAAATCAACCTTTTAGCTAAGCCACTAAAATACAGATGTAATTTTAAATGAAGAATAATTTTATGCATTCTTAAGTAGGTTTTTATTTCCTTTACTGAAAGATAAGTGAGTTACATTTTTAAAATTAGAAGCCAAAGACGTAGTTTTCTGAGAAAAATACCTCAACTTCTTACATTACTCACTAAATAAAATTTTCAAGAAATTAATTTGTTTGATTTACAGGTAAGTAATTTAAAGTATTTAGAATGAAAAAAAAAAAGAAGTCCATAAGTTCTCCCCTAAGTATCTTGCTGAGATTGTGGATTTTCTAGTAAAGCACATAGAATCTGCTTGTGGGATTCTACCTATTCTTCCTAGACATGAATGTATTCCTGAGAAGATAGAGGAGAAAAACTAAAATATTTTCAATCACTATCAAGTAAAAATCATCAAAATATTAGGGAAAACTTAGATAGACACACTTTCTAGGAAATAGCTTATTAAAAGCACATTGGCTTTCCAGTTGTTATTGGTAGATGAGAAAAGCTGTAAACAGGGGCAAAAGGATCTTCCCTGGAGAATCAGGAATTGGTGTTTGGTGGCTGAGACATTCCAGTTTTCTGTAGAAGCATTGGGTAGGCAATCTTAAATAATTCAAAGCTAGTGTAGCTGCTTTTAGCAATTTAGTTAAAACCTGATAGATGAACACAGCTTTTCTACTGTGGAAAATGGAGGGGACCTGAAAGACTATTCAGCATGGAAACTCAGGTGAGCTGAAGTTGAGGATTATTAAAGAAACTGTGGTTATTGGATGAAATTATAATTCATATAGGGCATTTCTTTTATATGAAGTTGCTACTGAGATTTTATGAAATCAATCTCCAACATATTGGATAATTTTTTCAAGCTCTTTCTTTGTGAAATGCAGCTGCAAATCAGAAGGCAAAAATGGCTGTCTGGATGTATCTGAAACATGTTCAAATTAATTGAAGGCATAGTCGAGTGTTTTTTTGCAATAAGTGACCATACATGGTTAGATACATGAACTGTTGCAGTTTTGCCAGGTGTAAAAGGAGTCAGCTGCATACTAACAAGCCAAAAGGACCCTATTGAGCAGAAGTTGTACAGTTTTGTCCCCTTGGTGGAACACTTCCATGGGTAAGCTGGAGCAGCCCTCAGGGCTTGCCCTTCCATGCCCAAAGCCACCCCCCAATCCAGCTGCAGCCCTGAAACGTGTCTGTGAGACTCATCCTCTCCCCTGGACGCTAAAGGGCCTCAAACAGAAGCAACTTTCTGGTGGCACTCACGGCCCTGCATCACTTTGTGCCCTTGCCCCAGACAGGGAGACAGCAGGACTGTACTGCAAGAAAAACCTGCAGATAGAAGTACACTGGTTTAATATATTGGGATAATATTTTTTAATCCATACCCTCTTCTCCAATGTATTTTCCACCAGCACTGCTGTATTTGTGCAGACATTTACAAATTCTCCTCACTCTCCTTTTTGGTTACCTAGCCCCCATGATCCTCTGCATTTCTCTAATCTTCCTAAATACCTCTAGCCTTCCCTAAATAACTCCACATGGAGTTCTGCATAAGGTTTGCAGAACAACAACATTCAGAGTAAAAGGAGAAAAATGACATAATTCTCCAGCAATCTATACTTGCAGAGTACCCTGGAAGTTTTATTAGGCTGTTATAACCTTTCTGCCTTTTTTTTTTTCCTGGCCATTTTGAAAGGAGAAGATTTAAAGAAAGAAAATGTTGTGATTTGCTTATTGAGCATCACACATTACTGTAGCATCCATTTGTTTTAAATGCTGATGAAATACAGAATGTATTTAGGATCAAACCCAATTTAGTTGCCCTAAATTGAGAAAAGTAAAAAACCCACTGCCCTGAAGACAATCAACCAGATACACAACATTCCCCTCTGCAGAATGGCACAGCCAAATCTGCTGCTGAGGATGACTAAGGATAGAGAAGTTCAGAGAAACAGATTTCACAGTTATTAACTAAATCCATTAAATCTCTTTTGAATTTTAATTGTTAGTCTTTTAAAAAATAATATTTTCACCTGTGTTCAAGATTTATTTTTTAAGTCAAACTTGTGTTCATCTCTGTCCAGGTATTGCAATGAACTTTTTCTAACTTCAACACTCTGGCTGGAAAGAAGTGGATTTTTTTCTGAGGTGGAACAGAATACTTTTTCCTTAAAACAAATATGCCTGAAGAAAAGCTATTTCTTCTGAAATGCATCACCCATGTAGAATATTATACCTGAATAAAATCCTGAGGTATTTGGAGTTCTTATGCATTATATGGACTCTTTTTTTTTTGGTAACAGAATGGCAGAAATATATATATATATATATATTTACTATAAACATAAATATTAATGTAATAGTATTTATATATTATAGTAACATATACATAATATGTATAATTAATAATATATAATATATCTATAGTAATATATGGATATATGTCGTGGTTTGACATGGAAGTGAATTTTTTCCAGGAAGTTGGGTCAAACCAATCAGTGGTCAGGTTTGGATATTGGCACCTGGAGTGACCACTGAAAGTATGGACACGCCTCTGAGAACACAGGGGGTTAAAAGCAAGAACTCCCAGGGGAACTGTCTCTTTGGTTCAGAGAGTGCAGACTCTCCCCTGCCCAGCCTCAGGCTGGGTGGGGGAGGGGAAGCCACGCGGCCTTGTCCAGGTAGGCCGAGGGGCTGAGGGTCTGGAACCGAGCCAGCTCCTGTGGACGGAAGGGTGGAGAGAAGCGGAGATGCCTTTGCCCCCCCCCCCCCCCCCCAAGAGGGAAAGAGACAGAGAGCCTGGCGGCACCTGGAAATTTGCCGGCAGAGGAGAAGGAGAAGGGGGGGGATGTCCAGCGTGGGAGGTGGAACACCGGACCGAGATACCAGCCATCCAGGGAGTCTGAACGTTTAACCCTTTCCAGGAAATGAGGGCTTTTTTAAAAGTATTACTCCTCCTTGATTTGTAGTGGAAGAGAGATAGTCCGGGACCTGAGATGTTAGAAGAAGAAATATTTAGGTAGGAGGAGATGATGAAGTAGCTTTTGGCTGGACTTTTCTTGTTAGCCATGGACTGAACCAAAATCTCCTGCAATAGAGACTGCATTTTAGGGGGATGCAGTGGTGACCCAGGGAGACCTGTTTCAGCTTCGAACAGCACAAGAATGGCGAGAAACGAGGAAAGCTGAAGAAGGAATGGTGATGCCCTCTGTCTTCGGGAAGAAGATGATCTCTGTTTTTGGACCCCTCGGCCCCAGGGGAAAATGGGGGGGGGACTGTAGTCCCAGGATGAGAAACTGAACTGTTGTATTTTTGGGTCCATGGCAAAGTATCCTTAAAGGAGCCCTATGAGCAGTCTGTCCATGCACGGTGGTGAGAGCACTGTGACATGGAAAGGAGAGTGTCACACTGGCGGATTTTCTCCGCGCGGTTGCCATGTGTGACAGGGAAACACAGGGTGTGGCAACTGTGTTTCCTGGGGGGTCTGTGGTGCAAGAGAGACTTCTCTCTCCCTTGATAGTTTGAGTATGGATTATCTGAAGGGTGGTAATTTGATCAGGAATCCCGGGTGGTGTTTCATGGTGGCTGTTTTAGGAATTGGGAGGAGGAGGGGTGTTTTAAAAGGTCTTCATCCTGGATTTAGTTTATGTGTTTTCTGTATTAGTAGTAGTTTAATAAAGTTGTTTTTTCCTTTGTTATTAAACTTGGGCCTGCTCTGCTCTGTTCCTGATAACATATCACAGCATTTATTTAGGGAAGGTGCATTTTCATGGGGACACTGGCATTGTGCCAGTGTCCAACCATGACAATATATTAATATATTAATAGAAATATATTGATATAGTATTATTGATGCTATTAATATATTATAAAATATAATTAATATAATAATATTAATATATATTAATATATAATATATAAGGCTTTAAATATAATTAATATAATTAACTATAATTAATTCTAATTAATAATTATATAATTAATAATATCGTATTTAATTAATGTATATTATATAATATAACCACTAGTGCTTAAATTAACCCCCATCCCTTGAATAATACATTAATATGATTAATTTATAACTATTAATATATATTATATATTAATATATATAATTATATCTAATATAGAATATCTAAGTCTTACTGTACGCTTTCTGAAAAAAGGCTTCAGGAAGAGAACTTCTGCATCATTATTTATTATTTATTTATGATTCAGGTACAATCAGTATATGGAAAAGCCTTTATAAACTTGTTATTCATATGTATCAAGAATCTTTAACTTTATTGTTCTAAATGGCTCATTTTTGTACAAAACTGTAACTTCCCTTTCAGCATAGAAAAATATGGAGCAAGTCAAGAAATTACATTTGTTCTGTGAAAAGCTACTCTTAACTGTCTTCTTAAATCAGTATGAAAATGCAATATTCCATTTTTGCCAGTGTTCTGAATGTTGGGTGTGCTTTATTTTTAACAGCATGCAAAGCTTTCTTTGCTCTTCAAAGTGCTTTTAATATAGGGTATTCATTCAACATCGGTGGCACTCCCTAGAAGAGTTTTTATCTGGTCAGAAAGTACATGGCCAAGTTTCTATCAGAATTAAGACTCTTGTGTTGGAAGGTGCAAAAAAAGATCATGGGACCTAAGATTCAGCAGATCTCCAGTGCGGAAGGAACAGGTTATTCCAAGCAGGAAACCTGAAATACACAGGCTGGTGGGACAGACACTGGCTGATTTTTGGTGCATTTGGAAGGTTCTGTCAATGTTCGACAAACAGTAAATCTTACCCATGCAAATGCCTGCACCCAGTGGCACCTCTGGAAGATTGTTTCCTCAAAAGGAAAAGAAATCTTTTCTATAATCACCCATACAGTGTTTCTTCTGAAAGACAGGCACTTGTTCTTTTTAAAGGAATACTGCCTATGTATTTTCCAAAGTAGCTTACTGTTGACCTGAGGGGAAATAAAAAACATCCCTGTGGAATATCAGTGCATAATGAGCAATGTACATTTGTGGCTGCCTAGGGAACAGTGCTGGCAGCATCACTCACCACAGTGACCTGAGGTCTGTAGAAATGACAGGTGGAATGAAAGTCTCTCTTTGGTTTTGGCAATGCCAAAATGAGAAGGATTTAATATGATGAAGAATTGTATTCCAATACCAATCTCTATTTTTCGTTTTTTAAATGTCTCTAAATGGAATATTTTTGGTGATGATTTGAAAAACAAACAAAATCTTACGCATCCCTCTTATATTATGGTAGTTGTCAGAGACTAATACAGGGAAATCTGGCAAAAACTATATAGGTGGAATGTAAGCCAAGGATATAAAATGGTTTGGCAGAGAGAAAAATTCCCTGCAGGATTTATAATAAAAACAATAATACAAAAGCACTGAATAGAGAGGTGTACATACAGAAAAAGCAATTACTCTAACAGAATATTAGTTACTATGACAAGTGTTTGAAAAATAGACTTATCTCAACTGCCAAAAATAATTAAGCAGATTGTCTCACTACCCTTCAAACAAAAGAATTAGTGAGACATTTCATTCAGGCTTTGTGCTTCTTTCTCTAAGAACCAGGAAAATTAATAAGGTCAGCTAGAGTACAGCTAGGATTACTCTTCAGCCAGTATTTTAGCACAATTCTTAATACTTTTTTTTTTAATCTCCCTCTTGTTAAAGCATTTCTTCCCAAGGGGGCATTTGATGGTTGGCCACCCTGTTCAGTGCCCTCTCATTCACCCTGCAGCACAAAGCACTGCTCCCCCTGGCAGCCCCAGGGCCAGTCACCCCTTGCTCAAACTGGAACCATTTCACACACATCTCCTGCAATGACTGAATGCTACTGAAGGGCCACTGAGGCCTGAGTTAGCAAGAGCAATTTGGAGGCAATTGCTCCATTACACAGAATGTGAGACAGTTGGATTATTATTTCAAGTTTTTCTCTGAGTATTTCAGGCCCCTGGGTAGGAGTTGATGTTGTACTGTGGAACTGAATAATTCAGAAGGGAGTCCCTTAGGAGAACAGCTGTTAGGTAAACACTTCAGGAAAAACCAACTTTAGTAAAGGCCTTTAAATTATATTTTTCTTTCCCCACTGAAAGGCTAATTATCTCTTAGTAGCTCAGAAGATTTTGTTTCAACCTAACAACCACTTAATGCTCCCTGTTCTCCTCACATTACTGCCTGAACAGTTTCTGAGTAGTATCACATAGTCTCTAATCATTACGCGGGTGAAATGTTCCCGGGGTTGGAAAAGTAACTTTATAAGCTTCAAAAATTGAGAAACAACGGGGGGGAATCTACTATTCTGCTTGTGCTTCTTACCCTGATGAATTCTTACATCCATTCAAACAGAGTTCTGAAGGCTACATGTACTTCTCAATCCTTTTTCTTTAGTGATGCTCTGCTTTAGCAGCTAAGGAGGTTGGCACCCAATGGAAAGTCATTCCTTGGATCCACACAGGACTTGCAGGTACTGTCAATAAAGTTCATCCCCAGGCATTTTGCTGCTCTGGGTCACCACCCTTGGTGTCCTCGGAAAATTGTGTCTAATGTGCTTCCTGTTAGGGGAGGCAAGTTTTAGGGTGTGTGGGTTTTTGGTTTTTTTTTTTTTTGGTTTTTTTTTTTTTTTTTTTTTTTTTTTTTTAGAAAAGCATTACTGTAAGTGTTCTGCTGCTACTCAAGATAAGGAACATTTTTACTTTAAATGTAGAGATAGAAGCTGATAAAATAACATATTGTTCACATAAGGCAGGACAAAAAATCATTCTGACATATAAATATTAAATAATGTTTCCAATATGATCCGTGCAACTGAAGGACAATTACAGCTCCCCACTCCCTCTCCCAGATAAAGCTACTGGAACAATATATCATTTTTAATGAGATTTTATAGCATTCTATAATTTCTTCTTACCTTTGTATATTATGAGCTACTTAGCTTTCTGTTGTGTGTGTATTCAAACCTATTTTTTATAGTTATATTTTCATTTGATTGCTGGTAAGCATAGGATTAAATATGTAGCCTAGACTATTGTGGAATTGCTTATAAGCCTCAGGTGTTATCCTGGAGGAAAGTAAACCCTAAATTAAACTAAAATCTATACTAGAGACACACTTTTGGGGAGACAAAAGTCATCCCAAACAGATACCTACTCTGTGTAATTCAGAATTTGGGTAAATGCAAAGTCTTTCCTTTGGATATCAGACTGCAAAGGGAAGGATGTCTGACAGGGTACTCTCAAAGTGCCTACCACAGTATTTTTTCTTCAGAAACCCATTAAAATTGCTTCTTTGCTCAAACTGTCAGGAAACATTCTAATTTAAAGTACTAGAGAACTGTGACTTAACAAGCTGTGCACTCCTTTTAAGAACTACTTCACCTTACCCACTTCCTCTTGCCATTTTCCTCAATGAAATTATTCTAATCTCATTCTTTCTTTTCTGCTTCATATCAGCTCAATGATAAATAAAGTTAATAGGCCTTGCAAATCACAAATAGACAGGTGGTGCAGTGATGGACTTGCCATTAGCTGCATTAGCACAATGTGTTTGGGGAATTTCAAGAACGTATAAGCACATTGAGCTATTACAGCCTATTTCAATAAATCACAGAGCATTTTATTTAATTAAATCCCTTTTAAAAGCAAAATTAAAGATACAGCTAGAAGTGTCGTTAGTACAAACAGGTTTGATATACTGAACAACTTGAGTTTTTTATTATTTTCTATCCCATAAAAAGAACATTTTATAATCCAACAAAAGTAGAACTTGATTCTTTGGTTCACGATGTAAAATGTTATGGTTGATAGCCTTTACATTACTGGGCTCATGGCCTGACAGCTTCCATTCCCTCACCTGCTGTGATTCTTTTTCCAAATCTTAGGACATTACAACCAGTGAGGAACAATAGTAATTAATTAGCACAGCACAGGCAGCACTACAGGCATCAGATGTTTCTGTGCAAGACAAAATGCTGTAACTGAAGAGAACAGCTTTGAAGGAATGAGGATTATTTTGCTTTACCAAAACAGGGGTATAGAAGATGATAAAGTAAATATTCAGAGTATGTATTATTGGTCAACAATGAGTATATCACCTCCTCAGTATTTCTTTCAAATTTTTAATGTTTTCTATGAAGGTAGTGAAACACTGGAACAGGTTCCCTGAATTGTGATCTCCATTCCATAATAGGAGACAGACTGATCATTATTTTAATTATTTAGGGAAAGATTATGAGGGACCAAGAAAAAACAGAGGTGAAAGATTTGAGTTGTTATTTGGAGTGGGAAGAATTATGAGGCAGAATCCAGAGCACATTTGCAGCCCTCATCTCAGGACACACAAAACAGGAGAGAGAAGCTGTCTCTACCATGGCCTGAGATCATGGCATTGGGAGCTGACACCCAGGAAGCTGACATGGGTGGTGCTGGGAGCTTGAAAATAAGCCTGGATATTTAAACTCTGGAATTAAAAATACCCACAAATGAATGATACTCCATTCAAAACAACCAACAAATGAATGATTCCCCTGTATTGAATGGGACTGTATAAGGTAAAAACCATAATTAACATAGTGGACCAAAGCCATATATATTGGAATGACTCTCAACTACCCCATTTCCTGGGTTTTGAGAAGACCCTGATATTGGTGAAAGGTGGAAGATGAGCAAACTTGACCCCATAATAAAGCTTTGGGCTGCCACTAACCAAAACACAGTACAAACCAGTATTTTTAATACCCTAGGAACTGATCCTATTATGGTACCCAGTAAGTTACCCCTCTTTAATTTGAACTAACGGTATTTAGTCTGTTAGTAGGAAGCAGCTTGCTTACAAAGTACACTGCCTGTGAAGACAACATATACAAAAGCTTACCCAACTGCATAAGCTATTTGAACAAATCCTCTTGGCCAGCATCAGAGAGCAATCTCATTTCAGTACAGCACAGCCACTCCAGTCCTCCTCAACCCAAGTTCAGGGCCTCTTATGAACTCTATTTCACAGATGGGAAGTTTTCCAACAGAGCAGTCTCCTGATCATCTCCACATGAAAGGCTATATTCAAAGATACTCTAATGAAGGACTTGAAACCAAATTAATCACTACCACAAAGTGCAGGAGATTTGCTGGTCTTTGTTACTGAGCTTTGTTTCCCTCCATGCCCTTCACATACAGCAGTTATTAACCACAGCAGGTTTGCAGAGTTAATGCAAACAGAGTTAGTACACAGACTACCGGACACTGGAGTTCCTTGACAGACAGTTTAAACAATTTCCTGTTTATAATTTTTACATTTGGTAATGAAGTAATTATCCTTTTGAGAGTCAACTGCTGAAATTCCAACATGTATTCAATGGCACATAAAAAAACATGAGTCTCTCCCAGAAGTTGCTGTCTTCAGATTTGGGTGACTTCATGACTCTCAGTGGAAGGGCAGATTCACTAACAGGGGAAGATTCAGCAAAAAATGTTTGAAATCATTTTGAAGCAATGCTTAAAACAAACAATAAATAAAAGTGCTTTGCTTTTGGCTGATATCTGCCATAGTCATTTATAGCTCGTTTTTCCCCTCCTGTGGTGATTTACAGCAAACTGAAGTTCTAAGCATGATTTGCTTAGATTTGCTTTGTTTCCCACAGCACTCCTGTGAGTAGCCAGAGCAGCAGGGACAGAAGTGCTGGGAGGTGGGGCTGTGCCAGGCACAAGTCAGAGCAACACAAGTCCTTCAACAACTGCATGGATTATTAGGCAATAGCTTATTTGCAACCATCCATCATTCCTTTCCTAAGCAATCTTCACCCAGGCATAACAACTTGATTACACAGCTCACACCATATGTGCCCATAACACAGCATTTCAGAGCTGCTTAACTCACAAATGCAATGTATGATAATACTTTTACCCACGTCAGTCTGGCATTTCACGGTCTGTTGCCTTCACTGTCCTTGTCTTTTGACTAAGTGTGGCTCATCTGTGGTACCCCCCAAAAAATCTGTAGTTTTAAAATTTCACCAACTGCAATGTCAAATTAAGAGCAGATTTTAAAAAGCTGAAATAGAAGCTAGACAAGTAAAAAGTTGCTACATTCGGGCAATACAGCTATTGTTTCCCACCCATTCCTAATGTATACTCCAGGTCCACAATAGGTTTTGGTGTGATTTTGAGTGAAGTAAAGCTAGTTACTGATGTAGGTTTTGGACACCTGTTAAAAACCTGAGGAAAGGGTAGAAGAGAAGTATGGTTTTTTTTTTGCATGTCCAGCTGATAAAGAACTATTTTGACTTATTATGTTGATATTACTTCTAGCCTCTTACTGTAGTCACTTCTGATAGCATCCCAGTGTCTGTATTATGTTCATAACAAGACCCTCCTGTGACCACAAGGACAAAACCCAAAGCCTGATTTTCCTTTTACTGAAAACCATGACTCCTTACACATCATGTGAATTTTACACCACTCAACACCAGTATGTACACAAAGGCTGGATTAGCAGTATGTGCACACACATTTCAAATTGCTGGCTGCAGCTTTTCTTTGCTTCAATGGAGGATCACATTAACAATTATTAGTCAGACACAGTGGGCAGCCTATTACATGTTAGGAAGGATCTGTCACTTAAATGGAGTGATGGCCACAAACACACATCCATGGCATTTATTAGCTCTAAGCTGCCATCCCAAGTGCTGGGGAACAGTTGAAATGAAAACGTAAGTCACTTCCTCAATCAGAATGAAAACTGTTTCTGAAAGAAATGCAAATAAAATCCAACTTCAGTCATCACTTGAAGCTGAACAGTCCACAATTGTGATCCCACAAAAACGGAGAGGCAAATTAAATCTTAACTGTGTACAAGTTTCTGGTCTGGAGGTCTGTGTAGAAATAGGTTGCTTCAGCATCCAACAGCTGGCCTGGCAGCTTTTGCACTGCAAGCAAAGTGTGAATTAACGTCCCTGATAGGGACAGTTCATAAATAAAGCAATATTCTAGAGCTAAAATAATTTTTGCCATGTGCTGAATCTTAGAAGTACTACAGCAAAACACTCTAATTCTCTAACCTTTTCCTGCTGAATTATAGAACATGGGCTGTAAATATTTAACCAAGACAAAGGAGGCTCTAGATTGTAGTAAGAATAAAGTGTTACCTCCTCCATTAGCCTCATTCTATTTTCAAAGGTATTCCAAGGTTCAATGGGTGGCAAGAACAGATTTCATTGTCAAACATGAAACCTTCCTGGGAATGTTCAGTGAGAAAATATTCCAGTGAGAAAAGAACAATGGAACACAGAGAACAGAGCTGTAGCTTGAACCTTGAAGTCACACAGACCGGAGCACTGAAGTTACACTGAAGACCTGCATGACCCAGGATGTTCTGTCTGTGCCTATCCCCCAGCCCAGGATGTGTCACAGTGCCCTTGCTGCTTGCAGGCACCAAAGCAATGATTTCCAAGGCAGACAGAGGCAGCTACCGCATTTTCCAGCTGAAAACAACTGACTAGGCAGTAGGGCTACTACTGCTGCAAAAACCAGATCACTTCTAGTACTGAAAGCTTTTAATGCTTCTTGACATTGGGCACCAAATACAGGTGAGTTAATTTACCTTCTAAATATAGCAAAAAATGTGTAAATAAGGAAAGCCTTACAGCATTAATGTCTGCAGAGTGAAAATTTCAAAATATTACATGGTAAGATCACATAATAGGATAAAAGTACTAGCAGCAACATCCATACTACACTGTGGCAACTTTGCAGCCATTTCATTCAGGAAGCCTCACTGAACACAAACAATTCAGCTAGATTAAAGTAGAGCTATGGACAGCTACAAGTACATTTTGTTCAATTAACAGCAAAAATATGTAAACCACACATAGGGACTTTGAGCTAGAACTGTTACGCTTATTTGCTTCCAATCTTCTTCCATAAACAGCATGACAGCAGAGCAGAGAAGGAGTAACAGCAACTGAGCAATTTTCTTAACTAATTTTTAAACCACACTGGTGTCTTAGAGGGTCTTTATGAAGTATGGTATTTTTGTCACTTCTTTTGGACACAATCAGATGCTTCATAAATTAGCAGGCCAGAGCAGTTCATAGATTAGAACTCACCTGGACTCTTAAAAATGAGGGAACAGCTTCACTGGGGTTGGCACAAAAGTTATGCTATCTGGTCAGAAGAGTCTTTGGATGGTTAAGGTTGGAAGGAACATCCAGAGGTCATCCTGTCCAGCCCTCACTGTTCAAGCAGGGTTACCCAGAGCCAGGTGACTTTTCCATGACCTCCAGGGGGCTATCTCATAGCAAATAAGTGGTTTGTGATGTTCAGAAGGAACTCTCTGGGTTCCATTCTACACCCACTGTCTCTCTAGTTGTGCCTCAGGACCCACTGAAAAGAGCCTGGCTCCACCTTCTTTGCACCCTTCCTTGTGGTAGTTGGTTTCTGCTGATATTAAAAATAAAAGATCCCCCCAAGCCTTCTCCCCTGCAGACTAAACTGCCCCAGCTTGCTCAGCCTTTACTCACTGTAGAGCTGCCCCACCCCCTTCACCATCTCTGTGGCTCTTGGCTCCGCTCTCTCCAACACATCCACATCTCTCCTGGACTGAGGAGCCAGGAGTGAACAAAGAGCTCCAGGTTCAGCAGTGCTGAGCCAAGGGGAAGGATCCCCTCCTGGAGCAGCTGGCAATAGTTTGCCTCATGCAGCCCAGGAGAGCATTGCAGATGCCTTTGCTGCAAGGGCACACTGCCAGAATGGGAGCTGAATCTCAGTGAATCCCAGTGCTTCCTGCCAAGACCTTCACAAGGTGCTCTGATGTGAAGGGAACACAGCAGAGCAGGAGGCTTCCACATGCCCCAGTACAGCACCAAAGAGCAAAGAGACACAAAGCATTTCCTGAGGCCATGTACCCACAGTGCAACTTCTTACCACAGCAATTTGTGGTAATTTGTTAGTGCTGAGGAAAACATCATTTCTACATCAGAATCACAAACAATGTGCACCAAAAAAAAAATTAAGATGTTGAATAAAGGGGATTGAAAGTTAACCTAGTTTCACTTCTGCACTTAACTCTATCAGCTCTGCATTCAGCCACACTGCAGCTGAGCAGCACAACTGCTCCACAAGAGTTATGACTGTACAAGATACAATTTTGATCCATCTCTTTTCAACTTGCTTCTCCTTTCCTAAATACATTGAGGATATTCCTGGAAGCATATTTGAACTGACACTGAAGAAGAAAACCCTGTGCATCTACTACATGTGAGACCTGAACTGCTGTGGAGGTTTTAGAGGTAACTTTGTTGTGGAATTATTGTTTTCTTCTCCTTAATTACCTTTAGTCACATGTCAAGTGATTCACCTAAGAAAATCTGTCCACAAATTTAAAGTTTTACTATGAAGAGTCACTTTGTATTTAAGTTCATTATTTATCACAACATACAGAATGAATGCAATTACTTACACCACCTTTCTTTTGGGTCTCTCTCCTTACTCACTTGTCCCAAAATGGCTGTTCTTAATGCAAAATAAACATCCAAAAAAAACTACTTAGCAAATGCCATGGCCATAAACACAGAGGCATAACATTCTGGAATTCTGCACATACTATAAGCAAAAACTATTCTGTATAGTTAATAGTATTCTACATAGCTGTATTTATCCTTACATAACTCTGCACCAGAACCCCAGCATCCCTTCCCATGTATTTTTAGAACTTAACATTTGCTAAGAATAAAATGATGCACAGATGGATCCCTGGATTTCATTGCCTCACTAAACCCTTAAAATATCTGTTCATTCTAGTCAAGACCAGAAACCTTTTTGGAACATCAATTTTTTTGCTTAACAGAAAGAAATTTCTTACTCAGCTGTGATTGCTGCAAGAAATTCTGACAGAAAACCAGAAATAAGTAAATCTTTGATCTTCGTGGATTAAAAATACTTTTTTTAACATTTCATGCAGATTTTTCCAAAGTCTAAGAAGTTACATGAAGGTATTCACAGAACATTTGGCATTTAACTTCTATTTTGTTAATAGAAAAATTATCATCTATACGCGAAATAACTAATTTCTTACAACAATTAAGAAAGCAAGGAATTAAAAAGCGCTTACTAATGAGTCATCTATTTATAGAGAAAGTCTCAAATGCTGGGAAGGCCTTTAAAATTTTCATTTTCTTAACTCCATATGCATAATTACCCAACAGTCTAAACATGAATTTTGTTACCTACTCCCGTGGCACAAAGGTCATCACCTTCTCCTGAAGAAAAAAGGTTTGGAATAAAACTCAAGACCTAGAAAATTATTTTATTTTGGAATTTGATCCAGATTACACCATCCAGACTGTTAGCAGTAGTTTACATAGACTGTTCTTTAGGAAATTACTCTGTACTACACTGAATTTTTTCCTAAGGTTTGTTTGCAATTTAGTTTGAAAGAGATAACAGTTTATGCAAAAAGAACATGAAAAATGAATTAACTGCAGACTAAAAAAGTCTATAAAAGTCCATAATCTTTTGCTGGGTATATTACATCAGAGCACCCTCCTGGCATTTTCCCTTTCATTTTATTAGTTCATAAAGACGACCCACAGTCCTGGAAAAATGAGAGGCAGAAAATACTGTTCTGTGGCAAAGTGAGATGGCATAAACTGGCCACAGTGAGTTTGAGACTCCTGTTGCACTGTCTCTTTGCTTTCACAGCTTTCTAAATAAGAACATCTATTTTGTAACTACAAAAGCAGCCTTCAAGCAACCACTGTTTTCTGAAAGCAGCAGCAAATCTCAAAAAATTAAAGCCCGACTGTTTTGCAGAAGGAACATGATAAGGACTATTTCTGCAAGAGTCCTTTCCACTGAAGGGAACATGGCCATCCTTTAGCTGCATGAGCAGCTCTGGGCTCCCTATTGCAACACACTGAGGCCTTCCTGATGACTGAATTAATACTCTGAACATCTTCCCCTCGGCTACCTGCTATAAGAACCTGCCCCTTGTTCGGGAGCTCTGAGCTCTGACAGCAGTTTTAGATGCCAGCCGAGGCATTTGAGGCTCTGCATTGATGTCGCTTTCCCTGTAGACAGAGGCAGCTCCGTGGAGCTCCGTGCCCTGGAGCGGGGCCGTGGCCGCGCAGGGCACAGCAGCGCCGGGCAGCCGGGGCCCTGCGCTGGAGCTGCTCCTGTTCGCTGTTCCTTACGCACGACTCCCCTCCAGTGGTTGTTCTTTTCACTCACATGTCAGCTCAAAGGCTGCCGCAGCTCTTCAGCCTGCGGGGAAAAACCAGTAGCACTGGCCAGTATTAAGGCTGATAAATCAAGAGGAGTGGCAAGAGGCTGTCAGAAGTTAAGTGTGGTTTTGTATTAGCCAATCCGTGTTACGTACAGGAGCTCTGATGGAGTCCTCATTGTGCAGAAGCCTGCACAAAGGGAATCTAACACAAATTGCTGATGTGAATTACTCCTTTTTAATTGAAGTGGTTTTAATTATATATTCATTTTCTTTCACGGTATGAGAAAGCAAACTTCTTAAGAAGTGTTTTTTTGTTCATAAACAGGCGATCACCTTTGTTTTTCCTATTTGCCAAGAGTAGTCCAATTACATACACATTATTATAATGTGATCAACAACCCTCAAGACCATATGGTAAAACTATTCCTAATTGCTATGGAAATCCAGTAAAAGTTTAAAGTGTACCAAGTTCTGTGGCAGATATGCATTCTGACCACCCCAGAATGTCCAATGGATCCTATGGGAGGTGAACAAGACTTAGACACACAAGCATCCCTCCCCTGGTACCTGCAAAGCTCAGACTTTGCAGTAGTGGCAGGTGTGCATGTGTATAGACATAAAACCAGACTGAAAAGATTCACTGGATGGGCAGAATAGTTTTCACTTATTCATATTCAGGCACATTTTCTGTTTCCTTGAGGATTTTTAGACTGGTTCTTGCAGACAGCTTCTACCACTGTAAAACTACTTGCCTATGATAGAACAGTAACCTTTTCTCTTAAAATAGGAGAATTGAAGCACCAATGCACACAACAAGAACTTGCATTCCTCCATCTCCATTTCTGTCACATTTTGGCCTGAACTCCATGCACGTATTTTTGCATAACATTACGGTGTATTTTCTGTACGTGGCTTGATCACGAGAAAGCCTCAATGAGGTGTTTATTTTTGATATGAAAATACCACAAGGGTCACATCTAGAAATGGAGAGTGGCACTTAATTCCTTCAGAATTAAGTGCTTTGAAATCCACACACACAGAGTAGTACAAAGCATGCTGGCCCGACAGCTCACTACCTACCATGCTACACTTTAGAGAACTACTGCCTACAGACCAGAGGAGCAAGGTCATCAGCAAACTTCTAACCATCCTATCAAAAGAAAGGAGAAACAGAAAACATGTTGAAAGTTATGGGTATGTCAGAACAGTTCTTGCTATTCATTTAAACAAGATGTTTAAATGAATGTTTTTAAATACCTGTGCTTGCTCATCACCTACTCTCACACTGCAGAAAGGTAAATTCTGAGCTCCTTGCCCCCAGAGCAATGCCAGCCTCCCTCACCTTCACTGATGGGATAGACAGTTTTGCATCCTATACACAAATTCATCAGAAAACACATCCTCAAGGAACTTTGCTAGTGTTTTTTGGGGTTGGAGGTGTTGTTAAGCAAAACACTGCAGCAGCATCAGCTTTATGGGCTCTCAGGAAACTCTTCCTGCTCAGCGATAGTTTTCAGCACTTCTAAAAAACTGCTCTCTCCTCTTACTGGCATGGTTTAAACCTGGGCAGCTGTTGCTATTACAGGCCAAGACTCCATACATTTATGCCCATTAAATAATGGAAATTACATTTATGGAAATTATATTTAAATGCCACCAGAATAGAAAACAACTCTCCAGTCTCTCGAAACCAAAGCGACCCCACAGGCTTCTACACCAGCAAGTCCCATATATGGATGAGGGACTGGGGGATGAGTAAGCTTTATTTCAGTGAGACTGACACAGCTGCATAGATATTACTGCAATAGCTTATGTCTGAATTGCCTTTTCAAAACTGCCTAGGACCATGAAGATGTCAATTATTATGAAAAAATGAAAGTCTGTGTATGAAATGTATCTGAAAGATATGCAAGCCCACTCTCATCACTCCTGCATTCTCAGCAGACATGTGAAGGGCTATAAAAACCTTCAGTATGTTCGTGATAGAAATAAAAAAAGTGGTGCCAATACTGGCAGCACCAGTGGAACTGTCACTGCTGTTCAGGGAAAAGGGCTGCAACTCTTCCTTCTGCCACAGGCTCTGGCTGTTCTACAGGGGCAGCAGATTATTGTTTAGGTAGCTCATTTCATAGCATTATTTCCTATGTAGTAAGGTTTGCATCTGCATACATCTTGTGCCTTTACACAGCTTTTAGACAAGACAAGATGAAAACAATTAGCAAAAGCTTAATTTTAAGCAACTATTTCCTGAGCACTAAGCTGATTTTCCCAATGTGCTGCTTTACTAACATGCTACTTCAGTTGACAAATACGTAAACTTCTCTATCATCAATGTAGTTAATTCTATCTTACCTTTTTATTTTGTAATGTGAAATATTTGGTCATTAATTCAGGAAGGACAGAAGTACAATTAGGAGGGAAATGATTGCAGTCAGTTTCATTGTTACACCACCTATACTTAAAGTTCTCTAGCAAGCTCTGTATTATGAATGATCCTTCTAGCAAAGACATTTCTCCTCATCTTCTTTCTACAAAGAATAATTTTCGATGTCAGGTTTCACTCTGGCAAGATCATCTAAATCTTTGGCAAGGCTTTAAAATGTATGTAATTTAGTATCATCATTAGTATGTAAAGATATAAAAGAACCTATCAGACTGAATACCTGATCTCATTTTCCTTAAATTCTACAGCCTGTTTCTTTTAGATCTTCCCCCAGATTCTAAGCCCCAAAGCTGAAAGGCAAGTAGGCCATATTTTTTCTGAGAAAATATTGCTTATTTTTAATATTATTTAGAAACTAATACCTTAACCAAAGTGTTTTCAACCAGCACTTACCTTAACAGGATGTAATTTATTTTCACAGCCTATCTACTGTGCTCATCAACTTTTATGTAAAACATATAAGTGGTGTAGAATACTGTAAAGATAATGTAAAACTAAGTGTATTTATTCTCAGATCCCTGCTTACAAGATCATAAGGCACAGTTTGGAGATAATGAAAAACATTTTTACCCCAAGCATTTGATATTGCCAAGGGATGGAACCAGTAGCCAGAAGTCCATACATTCACCCAGACCACCACGGCACTCAGCAAGTGTGGCCTACACTTGTAGGCTTCTACAAATGCCTTCCTCAAGTGACTTAGATAGTAAGAACACATTTTTCAGATATACTTAACAACATCTATTCTCCAAAGCTGTATGGCTTTAATTTCCATCACCTGTTCCAGGTTTCATCGCAGCAGAGAATCTTCAACCATACCCTACCATTGCTGATTTGTTTCACCTAACCCAGGTTGGTAGGAATGGATTACTTTTACAGATATAACTGTTTGTATATGTATCACTGAATATATATTGCTACTTTTCTTGGAAAAACAATAATAAGAAAAAACCAAAAACCAGAATCAGAGAGAAACAGCAATTCTGTGTCCCCTGTCTGTTTCCAACACTGAAGGCCCTTGTTAAAAATGAACACAAGACTTGAGATTTACATTTTTAACACTTCTGTACAATTTGCAGGGCCAAAGTTGACCAGGACATCACTGAGACAAATAGGAAGAATTGAGAGATGCAGTTTTTGAACTTCACAATAAATAGTAAATAGCAACAATATTAAAATTTTACAGGTGAACTTACCTCCTGCAGAGCCTAGCCTATATAAAATATATAATGAATGCAACCAGTTGCAAGGATAAAGACTTCCAAACCACTATTATTTTAAAACAAATGTGTTATTTTAGCCTACTTATTCTCACTGGCCATGTTTTAACCTAAAATAATGGGATTTAACAAGAAAGAAGGCATGCACATGGCTCACATTAGACACTTTGACAAACCTTCCTACAGGCAGAGAGCAAAAGACAATTTCTCCAACAGGCTGCTTTGCAGTACAGAATTGCCACATTTTTTGAAAAGCATCAGTTTCTCATCTCACTTATGAAACGACAACAGAGCAAAAGCTGTTATATTTTTTCAATTTGATAGAAAGGCAAAACCCCATGCTCTTTTAAAAACAGAAGAGCAGAAAGATGTAATCTGGATCACTAAAGTAAAATCACCACAGGACAGTTACACCTTACAGCATGCTGGACTCAGGATGCCCAAGACACAAAGAAACACCACGCAGTGTAATGCCAGGGTGCCTCAACTGTGACTGACTGACTCCTTCTGTAGAGTGTCACATGGTCATGGTTTTGGCTGGGATAGACCTAATTTTCTCCTTAGTAGGTGGTACTAGTAGTGCTGTGCTTTGAACTCCATTACATCACTGTTGATAACTGATGTTTTTGTTTTGTCAAGTAGTGCTTACCATAGGCCAAGGGATTTTCAATGTCTCATGCTCTGCTAGTGAGTGAGATAAGCCATGAGGAGGAATAGGAACAATAGTAAGTGCATCTTCTGGGCTAAGACATGCCTGAGAAACAAAACTTACTTGTAAATAGAAGTACAGAAAGGAAACATCAGGGTCCTGCACTGTTTCCCAGCATTAAAACAAAATCTTTGAAAACTTATTTTCCCTGATAGAATGATACTAGTTAGCCATGGAATACTCCAAACAGGTAATGGGATTCTGCAGGAATAACTTTAAAATAGTAGAGCTATACTCCGTGTAAATCTACATGCCAGAACACTACCAAGGTTTTTGGAAGATTAGGTGTCACAGGTAAACTAGCCCAACACAATGAGCCAAGAGAGAAATCTACCCCTCCTAGCTCTACTGAATAATTCCAATGGATCCACACTGGAGTTCATCATTTCAGAAGCCCCACTGTAGACAGCTCCAACTGACTCCACAAAGAAGTTCTACTACACGTATGAACATATGGCAGAATCCAGCAGTCTACTTACACAGAAAAAATAAAATCAAACATAAATGCATTTCAGAAATAATAAGGTACTACAATCATCTTTATTATTTTAAAAACAGTTTTATTCTGTATATTTAGAAACGTGTAATTTTAATAACTGCAGAGAAAAAAAAAAAATCAGCCACACCTGAATAGCTAATAACTCATTAACAGAATGCAGTGGTATATTATCTAAACAGTAGTAGTGCCATTGTGCCATAATAAATTGTCTATTAGTAAAAAAATACATTTCAGGGCACATAGTACAGCATCCTTATGACAAATTACAGTAGGGATACTTTTCAAGAATTTAATCAAAGTAGAGAATTCCGAGTTATATTCTTTAAATGCAGCACTTTAAAAGGTAACAATTTTGTGCATTTTTAAAAAATGTCCTCGTTCGTATATTGTAGAAATGCTGCTTTATTGCTGCAGATGTCAAAGTTCAAGGCTCAAAAGGTATGAGAATACAAAGATATCCTTAAGAAACTTCGTTTGTTTTTATATATTTATATATATATAAAAAGGTAAAGCTTATAAAAGTTAATTTACAAACCAAAAACAAAAGTGGTATGCACGCATTATATACAAGCGGTCTATAACATCTATAAATTTTCAAATGCATAGCAGAAAACATACCATCATTTTCTTCTGGTTCTCTTCTGGCTGATGAACACAAACAATGCTTGTTCTCTAAACCAAACTCACAATTTTTTGTTGTTGTTCCCCCCCACCCCAGTCTCTCATGATATAATATCTAAGTAAGCACAAAAGCCATACAAACTTAATACAGAGAACTATGAGAGCTAAGACTATTAAAAACATGAGGGTAAGGCATCCCTGCTGGTTAATAGGTCTGTAATGTGGTTAATTTACAAATCCACAGAGGCATCTGAACCATAGTCATCCCACATGCTTTCCCCCCCCCTCCCCCCCTCCTTCTCAGGACAATGTTTCCATGTTTCCATATACAGCAAGTAGATGTGTTTGCATTACCTCTGAAGAGAGGAACACATGTAAACTGTGCTACCCCAAGCTAACTGCCATTTCATTGGACATGTACACCAAAAGTATTTAAAAACCAGAGACCAAAAGGTAGTCCTGTGAGTTAAAAACGCACAGTCGCAAAAATGCAGGCCAAAATCTGTGGTTTTGACACTGGAGTATGAAACAAATTTAGTTCCTCTGTGTATAGTTTCATTGGTACTTTCAGATAACAACAAAATACAAGTAGTGTCCTTTAAAAAAGGAAAAAAAAGAAACAACAAAAAATAAACAAAAAAACCCAACATACAAGGAACAACCAAACCAAAGCATACAGAACCTGCAAAACCCCACCTTGTTCCCCCTGTACACTCCCTGCTTGTGGCATGTATTGTGACCATGGTTCAAAGAGTGTACTTGCTAATTCATTGTTAGTTAAAGCAAGATGCTTAAACACTAAGATCCATTATCACTTATAGAACAGTTAATACTTGATAGAGTGGTTCAGTTTATATGTAAGGTCCATCTCAGTTTCATATTATTTACTCAGTCAGCTAACTTAATATTTAGAAGTGGTCAATTAGGACTGAGACACAGTTTGCTCCAACAAGATAGTTTGGATCCCCGGGAAGAGACTTGTTCTGCCAGGTTTTGGGATCACCTGTGGGAGGAAAACACAATGCTGGTGTTTAGTATTTGCGGTCACACAGTGTACATCTTGAAACAACCAAGCTTTTGGACAGGAGCTTTTAAGTTCTGAAGCAACATCTCTTTTGGTTTTGCTTTTTTTTTTCCTTTGCTGCTGTTTTTTTGATGGTTTAAAAAAACCTGCAGTTTGCATGTTATTAATAAAAAATATCCCTTCATTTTCATATAACATAGGATAAGGTCAGTTATTCAAAACAGATGCTGTGGCATTTAGGAACTGGTAAATATACTACTCTACGGCACCAACATAGTGCTTTCTATTTGAGACTTCTTAACAGTGAATCAGGTGTTCACTAGCTCCTTCCTAAACTGCCAATGACAAGAAAAAAAATAAATTTTAGAAGCTAATGTGCAGATGCATTTGAAGTGTCTTGAAACAGTTCTGAGCACAGATGAAGGCAAATCAGATGTCGTAACTAAGCACTATGACACATTGGTAGTTTTATTTTCTCTGATGAAAATAATTGTAGACAGGATTGTAGTCATTTTGCAGCTACATCCAGTATATGTGTTTAAAGCCTGAAATACTAAAAGTATCCAGTTAATTGGTACATAAAAATCTTTTCAACAGAGCTGATCTACTCATGGTCAAAGGTTCTGGGTAAGAATCTGTTACAGCAGGTCATCAGCTGCCATCTCACCAGACCAAAGGTTACATTCCCTCTGCACAACTGTCTCTTAAGCAGAGACAGTATTCTTCATTTACCCACCTACAATCACTACCAAGTGTTGCCACTACACAAAAGGTGTGATCATCCCATTATGGTAGAAAGTGAAAAATGCACTGAAGTTCTCTTAAGCCTTTCAGATAAATGACATTAAATAGCTTGGCCAAATAAATCTGCCTTGAGGAGAAATGTGTAATAAGCTAAAGAACCCAGTCACACACCTGAGCAAACACCTGAGACCTCAGTATTAAGTGAGAATGATACAAATTCCACATAATTTTCTTGAACTCATGAAAACAAAATGAAGTACACAATGCACTGAGTGATGGCAACATCTAACGTAGTGACAAAGAATAGAAGTGGCCGGTGTATAGTCAGAGAATACAAACAAATTTACTGCAACCAGCTGAGACTGCTCATTTCAGTCAAAAACCTCAGTAATGCTGGAGATTTTTTCCTTTTACAGATTCGGGAAATTCCATTCAAAACTCTTATGACCAAATGTATTAAAAGGGTAGAACAGGACTGTAAAACGGTCGGGTCCTAGTCTTGCACATGAGACAGGCAGACTTGTTTCCAACCTTTCCTTCTAAATACATAGTAAGGATACATAGCTATTGAGGATGTTTTTCCCATATTTTTCCCATAAAACTGCTTTGAAAAGGAAAATAAAGAGATCACTCAGTATTTTTTATGTTCTAATCAATGTGGCCATAAAAGGCAACGTTTTTTCCCAGTCAGCTTTAATACCAGAATCAGTTAAGCTTTTGCAGGGGTTTAACAGTAAAATACCAATGTATGAGTCTTAAATGTAGCAGAAAGGATGTTAGTAAGTGCAAATGAATGTCACTTTTAGGACAGAACATGGATACATTGAGAAAAGATGAGGTAGAGCAGACAACTGAAGAGAGAAAACCCCAGAATTGTATAAATTGTTATAATAAAGCCACCCCAAGAATCAGAGTCCCATAACCAACTAATTTAGAAAGAGAGAAAACAATTATTTATTTAAGACACAGTATGGTCTACTTACATATCATAAGACAGAATTGCCTAATTTTTAAGTTTGTCTCAAAAGAGCAATGTTATGATATACATCCCATTTCAGATTAACAGAATGTGGTGTTATATTTACAGTACAGAAAGTGTTAGGGTTTAAATATACACGCTCTTGCTTTCACCCACACATGCACACACACACACATCCCACTTTGGAAAGGGAGGAAAATGTCTCAGTAACTTCAGTTATTGTTTAGATCATTTGAGTCCTCTCCCTTCACTTCAAGTAAGTTCATGAACAGGTGCTATTAGTTACAAAGGAAGTGCTGTGTTGGTTTTGTACATAGTTGTCATATCTTTTGGGACCCTATAGTTTATGAACCCGTGTTTTAACACGGCCATGTATACACACATTGTTAAATAGATGCATGCAACACGTGCATAGAATAGCTTATAAAAAACAACTAAAAATTATTGCCATTAATACTTCTAGATTATTGATTCCCCATGAAGGGGATTGAGGCTTTAATCTTTCAAAGCATCAGTGCTTTGGTGTTGACAGTGATAGATACATTAGTGACAGAAGATATGCATACATGGTGGCTTAAATGCTGTATACAGAAATACATTTTTCATTCAGTACTCAGATCACATGTGCACATTAATGGCTTGAATCTTCTACCATAAATTTTGAAAGTAGCTGAATAAAATCTTAAGACTTTTTCCCCAGATGTGCAAACATTCCTTTTTAAATCTCTGTAACCTCACAGCCGTTTCATGAAATTGCTTGAAACTTGCCCAGAAATCTCAATTAGGCTCCTCACTGACAATTCCAGCCAATACATTCTCTCCCTCATCCCAGAAAGCCACAGTGAGGTAAAAATGAACAGGTAAATAAAATTGCAACCTAGTTGCAACTTTTACTATCAACCAGAGACTTCTGGATAAAGGCAGTAGAGGAGAGATAGGTAGGAGCAAGCAAGAAAAGTCTTTTGGAAAAACCAGCTACATTAGAATAAACTGTAAATGCTTTTACTGAACACTATAGTTTTCTTAAATGACCGAATTGTTAGCATCAACTTGCACACATGGAAACAGTTAACAAGCGTTAAATCATGATTTATGAGCATGCAGATTGTTAAGATTTGCCAGAGTCCTATATGGTTAATTAAGCAACAGACAAACACCAGTTATGTTACAAAGGCCAATCAGAGGTACATATTCATTTCCTCTCAATTTTAGTGCGACTATCATTTCAAGTGTATTCAGCTGCAGCAGTCCTCAAGAAAGAAGACAGAATAGAAAAATACGGTAATATTTAATAGACTAGAGATATTACTCTTTTTCTGCTATCATGGTTCTAGCTATGGATTTGCACCATGAGTAAATGTAAGGAAGACATTTGTAATGAAAGTGAAATGGGAGAGTTTGACACAAATACAATGATTGAGTTTTTATATTACACAGCATCACCTTTAGCCAAAATAACTTAAATTATACGATAGCACCCAAAAGCCCCAAAAGGACAGAGGGAGGACAGCATACCCGACGAGGAGTCGGAGGATTTTAGAGCAAAAGACCAACCATCAGGGGTCATAGACGCACAGTGTGGCAGGCGCAGCTCCACTGGCTTCAGGAATTTTAGTCCATGAGGCCCACACATTACCAAGGGGCTAAGAAGTGTTTCACCTGGAGTTAAGAGAAAGAAAAATCTGTTACTGACTTGTGAAACACATTCAAAGTATTACACAATGACACTGCAGAGCTACTCAGTAACTCAATTTAGAGAAAAATATGAACATTTAGATCTATCAGTAAAGAAAAGCACAAGATTGTTTCTCACTCAAATGACTTCAGTAGAACACACTACAATCTCGAAATGAAAATTGTTGAAGCATATTAAGGTTACTTTCATATTCTGTTTTGTTCTTGTTAGAAAATAATTGCATTAAATAACAGAACAACATAAAGTGCCACCTGTTACCTTTCTCTTTATCCAAAGGTGGAAGTATACTGTTGTCTCTGCAGACTTTGAAATATATTTCTTGCTCTATTCCCTCTGGAATGGCTCCTTGTGGTATAATAATACTAACTCCAGTCTCTATGGAGCTCAATACACCACCATTGCTGTTAAATACACCTCTTGCTGTGGCTACAACAGTGTGCCCATCTTCCTCCTCCTCATCCTCAAGGGCTGTAGGACTGAAAAGAGAGAAAGCCTAGCAGTTTTATCAATATTTCCTTCCTGAAACACTGTGGCAAAAAACCCAACTTCACCCAAAAAACCTCCCAAAACAAAGAAAGAAACCCCCCCAACAAACAAAAAAAAAAACCCAAATTTAACAAACTCTGAAAACATTCAGCAAGTAGTTAAAGCAAGAATTCAGATCACCTGAATCTTGTCTTTCCAACTGCCTGTTTCTGGCATTATACAGAAAGAGCTTATCCCAGCTACACGTTCAGTTTCATGAAAGTAAATGTAACTAACATCAGAAAGTTTATTTTTTAGCCCAAAACCCCATTCTGACTTTAATACCAGAAGAACTAACAATTTTTATTCAAGTAACATTGAACCCTTCTACTTACATATAGAAAACAAAGCTTGGGGAAAAAAAATTTACACACGTTTTTCCAGGTTGCCAGGCTATAACTCAAAAGAAATTTATAACTTAAAGGTACCTTGATGAAGTTTTCAGAACACTTTCAAAAGAATTTCACTCAAAGAACCAGTAACTCCAAAATGTAGCAGTCTACAGAACTACCTAGCATAAATAACGTTTCTCAGGTGCTTAAAAACATATAGGACAAACATAAAAATTTTAATTCTTGTTCACGCATTATTATTATCTTGAAATAAAATATTAATAAAACACTGTTCTGCAAAAGCAAATAGCTGAAGATTGTAACACTACCTGTTGCTCTTGACATAGTTCTTATACATTAAAGCTTATCAGGCAAACACGAGCTGCCATTAAGTAGCTGCTGGTTTGTCTCACAGTAAAGAGCACCAATATGAAACTGCAAAAGTTAATTTCTCTTTTCAAAAGTATTTTTAAAGTATCCCTTATCACATGTCCCATGTGGTCTTTCTAAGTACATGACAAATACAATTTGGTGCAACAGCTATCTTTAGAAATTAATTCAGTTTCTGGAAATAGATTGTCAGGGCAAGTTATTACTATCTACCAGAAAATGTATAATTTAGTATGAGAAATAGGAAGTAAAAGCCATGCCACTTTCTAATAACAGAATGCAAGACAGTACAGGGACGTAAAACACATTTTAAGTATCTATCCTTTGGCAGAATCTAGAATGATAGCATCAATCTTTCAACTATTACATCAACAGACACTGGAAGCAGAATTAAAAAACATGTATTTTTCACAAGTTTCACAGATGACCTATAGATCTACAAGTCTATAGGAAAGAGAAGGAGCAGTAGCTTACCTTACAGGAATGGCTTTAGGCACAGCATTAACATTATTTGGTTGATATTTGGGCTTGTCGACCTGTACAGCATAGGTGTCCATTCCACTCTCAAAGTCAGGAGGCTGTGATGAGCTGTGTGCTTTCAAAATTGGTTGAGGAGAATTTGAAGATTTTGATGGCAACTCTGGTTTATGCTGAGCTTCATTTGGCAAGAGATTGTGGTTGAATTTTGGACTTTCAAACTTGCGCTCAAAGGGCCGCGCAGCGCTCGTGTAAGGTTTGGTTGAGAAGCGGTTGTAGGAAGGAGTGACTGTTTTCTGAACCTGCTCAGTTCCATTCACAGGGCCTTTGTCAGGGAAGCTCTTCTGAGGGTAAAAAGTGGACTGCACAGTGTCCTCTCTAGAGGATCTGAAAATTGCTGACTTATTCTGAGGTGGAGGAGGGTCAGACACAGAGTTAACTGCAATGAAAATGAAAATATTTGAACTTGTCAGTAGCCACTAGAAATCTCTAGCCACATACACTGAGGCATAAGAACACATTTTAGTAAATTCTTAATTTCAGTATAAAATATACACAGGTTCAGCTTTGCTCTCTTAGATCATCTGTCCTCCTATTGCCTTTTGTACATCTGGGCAAGTTATCTAACATTTCATTAAGCATGTTGGAGACAATGGTATGACCTTTCAATAAAAAGCTTAGACTAATTTATATAATTATCAACCCCCCTGAAAAACAGTACTGAAATACAATTGTGCACTTGCACAAACCAGAAAATTCAATTGAACTGGGCAATCTCCTCAATGTGAAAGTGAAAACAAGTTTTTCTTTTGTTTTTAGAAGCCTTCAACTATTACTCATGTCAGAAGAATTCTGGTCCAAAGCACAAGGAGTTTTTACTTCATCTTTGCTGAGACAGTATGGGTACTACTAACACCTGGAAGCTACCTGGTTTCAGACAGAATCACAAAATAATTCCATAAAATTCAATTTCACTACAGTAAAAAACAATTTTCAATAATAATTATTCTACATTTCAGTTAGAGAACAACACAGCTACACGTGTAGCCATGCTGAAGCAACCCCACGAGCACTTGAGAAGCAATAGCTGCTCCTACAAAGGTCAGCTTTGTAACTGCTCACCTTCAGAAAGTGCAGGCTTGTGGTGTGCTGGGAGAGACAGGACAGGACTATTAATTGACTGTGGCTGTGTGTACTGGACTGAAGGAGCAGGAGGAGGAGTTGTAACTTGGGGGATTGGCTCATAGCGTTTTTCACCAACAGGTCTATCCATTGATTCGGTATCAGTTGGTTTCCCCCTGTTGAAATAGAATTAAAAAACAAACATTTGACTGTTCAGTTTCCTCACAGCTCCTGCATTCACTGCTATTTTTGTCTTCTATGATCACCTGATTTCCATCTCTTCCTATAAACATTAAAACATTATTTTCTTGAATAGCCTGTCTCAAGTATAAAAACATTTATTGATAAGCACAAGAGATTCAGACAACATTGATCTTTAGAAGATTAGTAACACAAACCAAGGCAAACAAAAGGCAGATGACATTTCAGGTGTATTTGCATAATTTCCTACTAGATATTAATTTTTTAACTTCATTTAGAGTAATTTCAATGAAAGAGCATTCTCTAATTTAATGGGTTTTTGAAAGAAAAAATGTAAATCCACTTCTTTTTGGGGATGTTTTTGAAAAGCATAATTAACCAACAGGACAATGGATTCTAGTATAACTTCTTTAAATACACCTAGTATTTGAACAATGCCATCTTAATTAGAAATGTAATCAGCTTAAGCTTCACTAGCTTTATGTGCATAGTGTATGTAACTTTAAAACCGTATTTTCAAAACATTTTTCTTATGATAGAAATGTTTATCCACAGGTTTACTTCAGAAAATGTTTGATTTCACAGACACCTATAATTTTGGATCGCAATATATTTATTGCGCTTACTTCCAGAATTTGTTTGTTTCAAATTTTAAGTGCACATAATGCCTGTGACAAAATGTAACAGTGAGAGGACACCTGAAAACATCCTCACATCAACAACAGTCTTACCACTTGATGTTCCTTTTCAAGTAGTCATAGCTAGTGTAAGAGCCAAGAAATCTAGGTGATGGCAAAGCAAACAGCAATAGAAGAATGAAAGAAAATAGTCATTCTATCTTGAGCATATTATTTCTTCACACTTTTTATGTTAGTCCTAGCAGCTGCCATATGACAAGGTTGTTGAAACAGAGACACTATTCACAGAGAGGTTTCTGACAAAACCTTTACCATATGCATATGCACAACGATCACATATATTCAATATGAGATTTGGTCAGTGAATTAGGAGGTAGTCAAGATCTTATATTGGCAGAAATTGAAGGTAAGAATGAGAGTACACTAAGCCATTTATTACAATCTGTATAAACAAAGTTATTCAATACATCAAAAGAAATGAACAACCTCACACATGGTCTAATTTGCAACAACTTCTTCAGTCGTAACATTCACAGAATGACTGTGGTTTTGTACTGCAGATCATGTACTGAGGGCACATTCACAGCAACTGTTTCTCCAGCACTGTCAGTTCATCCAATAGAGCCCACACCATAAAATGCTTCTGGTTGTGTTCAACAGTATCTAAAAGGACATCTCAGAACTGTTTACGAATACTAGAAGAGACAGAGAACCACAAGAATACTGATGGCTTCCCCTGATTTTTTACACTTACCTTGCTTTTCATGTAGCAAGAAAATACATTGTACATGAGGACAGCTTTCCCTCATTCCTTCACTTTCTGTATGCTCTTATATATTTAACAGGCAACAGTTCTAGACACCAACCATCTTGGTGCTTCAATATGCTATGAAACTAAGAAAAGGCTGGTAACTTTTGAAAGTCTGCTTGATCACCACATGAATGAGAAGATCAGTGATCTAAAAAGCATTTACATGAACATATCTCTAAAACCAGAGTTGCAAAAAAGAGATTATTTTAGATCCGTCTCAAAACCTCCATTCACACTGATTTTATCTAAAGCCATTTATCCAGCAACAGGAGTCATTACTGCATGCTCATTCCCTGGTGCCTTTAGCGCTTTACCTACTCACCTTTATTCCAGGTGGGTAGTAGCTGCTCTCTCAGAAAACTGCCCACCTGAAATCACTGCTTCCCAGAGGGAAACAGTAACCAGGGCAGGGCAGCCCCACAAAAGCCCACAGGAAAAACCCAACACACTCCACACTGATCAGAACTGCATGGCAGCATCCCAGGGAATGAATAAATGGGGAAGGGTCATCCTTTTGATGAAGGGAGGAGAGCACAAAGCTGTGTTTAGTATGAAGCACCCAGGGTCAGGCACAATCCCATCCACACTGCTCAGAACCTGCAGCCAAAGTGATCTGCAGCACAGTGATCCCTTACAGCTTCTAAGTGTGTAAATAAAGTTCCCCTAATTATTGATAGGCTGGCTTTTAACCTGTTTCCCACTTCATCTTCAGTGCAAAATTGCTACTTTAATTTGAAAGGAAGCAGAAATGAACCAGTGGGACCCAGGTTACAAGTCTATGGGTGCAACAGCAACCGCTTTGCTGACATTCAACAGACTCCAGCTAACAGACACTCAGGAGTCTGGATGCTGTTCCTCATTGCCTCCTCAGCTGAGGCTGCAGCTGCTCATGTGAGTACTCTTAACCCTACTCAGCACAGAAATCTGCAGTTACCTCACTGCAGCATGTCAAGCTAAAGCAGGTAATTACACTGAACCAAGCAGCTACAAATCCACTACTCAGCCAAGTGGCTATCTGCCTCAAATTGCTTCAATTGGATCCACTAAAACACACCCATTTACAAGGTCTACTATTTTCTCACATCAAGAGAAACGATCCCTTATTCTACAGTTCCTGACAACTGTAACATGCAGATATGGCATTATCCCTACAAACCAGCTTTAGCAATGGCATAAATTTCCTAAATTATGAAAATAAACCCCCAACAAAATAAAAGAGTAAAATAACTTGTAGTGGGAAAAATACACACTGTCACCATACTTAGTTGGTGGCAAAGAACTTTACATAATTTGATGTTTCACATTCATATTTAACACTAAGAAAGTTGTAGCTATTGCTCATGAATAAATAAAATCTGTCCTCTGTACCCAGAATACATTATAGGGATTATTCAGAAGCAAGAGATTGCATAACCAACAGTTCCTGAATAATCCAAATTTAGTCCTGTTTATTTTTAGAAGAGTTTATTCACAGAATAGCAATTACCATAGAAATTCACTGGGAAAAAATATTAATACTGAGCAAGTAACAGGAACAATGTAGAAGCTGGTAAAAGGAGAGTTCTAAACATGAATGCTTTCTCAAGAGAGCAGTTGGTTTGTGTTTCCACACAAGGACACTGCAGTGTACTAGAGCCAGTACTGTCCAACTGAGCAGAAGCCTTGTTTATCTCTTTCTACTTACATTAATATTTTAGTATTTGTCTATTTGCACTGGGCTACCCTGGGTAATTTTTTTTTCCCATGTCTGTCCCTTCCTGTTAAGGGTCACATTCTTTCACAAAGCAAAAACACAACACATGTTTGTCCCATATGATACATGAAATACATGTCAGCCTTAAAACCAGTATTACCTTAGTCCTCTCTGTGGCAGTAAGAGGTAACCTTCCCATATGTACAAGCCCTCAATTATACACTAATTCACCATCAAAACACAACCACAACTGAGCAGCCAAAGAACACAAGTGTCACAACAGACAGAAGCAGTAGGTAGAAATATGGAACAATCTCTTTCAATCATGAGCTGTTCTGCACCAAAAATTCTATAGCTGTGTCTGTCTCGTGCTTTTCACCATGACAACACCACAGAATAACAAATGTACAATGAAAGCTTTCAACACTCTCCATCTGAAGAATCTTACAATCCTCACAATTACACTTCTCCCAAAGCATAACTTGCATTTTCAACAGCAACACAGTCCATGCCTACAGACCAAAACGGATCATCTGTGGGAAACACATCTGTGGGTTTTGTATGTGAGAGTAGAATTTTGAAAATTACTGCTATGAGGCCAGTCAGGACAGTTTTCTTACGTCTGTGCCTATGATGCCCAGAGAGCAGAACAGCTAAGCTCTCATCTTTCCAACAGAAGCCACTGGGCAAGTGAAAAGGAAGGATAAGAAGTATCCTTGCCTGAAAACCAGAACTGGTTACAGATACCCAATACACACATCATTTGGGAGAAAAAAAAAGTGAAATCTTTTATACCTATCAAGCTTTTTGGAGTATTCCAACATTCTCAGGTCACAAAGATAGACACTGGAAGATCACAATGACTAAACAAAACAGAACTGGATTCTCAGCTCAAATCCTTTAAGACAAGCACTGGAACATGGTGTATCAAGTACATGACAGACACCTTGCACACACACTAAACATTATAAAACTTCAGCTAACTAGTTTATTATTTCATTCTAAAGATCTAATTTACATTAAAGCTGCAGAATTCTCAGCTTGACCTGAATAGTCCATGTTTCAAGCAGGAATACAACCAAAGCCTTCAAAAATCTCCCAATTTTCAGGCTGCATGCAGCAAGCCAAGGTAGCTTTTCACAGTAACATCTACAAACTTCTTGTTACAGTTTCAAAACAAATCTACAGAATCAAAACAAATTTATGTAACTGAGGAGAGTATTCAAAAAGTTTGTGTAAGTATCCTCCAAAATGGTCAGCTCTTTACCTGCGCTAAATATGTGTATGAGCTTTCACACAGTTTCTGGATCAAAATGTTCCAAATCAAGGAAGCAAAACAGCACAGGAAACAGATGTTTCCATCAACAGATTAAATTCTGTCCTCAGCAATATTCCCTAAAGGCTCAGTTTCCTAATGTCAAACATGGCTAAAGTGCACAAGAACAAATGCATGCAGAACTGGAATAATCAAAACCTTTGTTTTGAAAGATGTCTAAGCACTACTGTATTAGACTAAGAAAATACTTTATTATGTCCTGCTTGTGATCATAAACAGAACACAATCTATGATCTTGATGAGGCGATTGATTTACTTCCCCCAGTAAGTCCATGAGTGACTCCAAATTAAGTGGGGGTGTTGATTTGCTGGAGGGTAGGAAAGCTCTGAAGAGGGATCTGGACAGGCTGGCTCAGTGGGCTTGAGGCCAACTGTGTGAGGTTCAGCAAGGCCAGGGCTGGGTCCTGCCCTTGGCTCACACCAACCCCTGCAGTGCCAGAGGCTGGGGCAGAGGGGCTGGAAAGCTGCTAAAGGCCCTGGGGGTGCCGGTCGACAGCAGCTGAACCTGAGCCAGGTGTGCCCAGGTGGCCAAGAAGGCCAATGGCACCTGGCCTGTACCAGCCATGGTGTGTCCAGCAGGACCAGGGCAGTGATTGTCCCGCAGTACTGGGCACTGTTGAGGCCACACCTCAAGTGCTGTGACCAGTTCTGGGCCCCTCACTGCAAGAAGGATATTGAGCAGGTCCAGAAAAGGGCAACAGGACTGGGGAAGGTCTGGAACACAAAGGGTGTTGTGAGCTGCAGCTGAGGGAGGCTTGGGGGGCTCAGCCTGGAGAAGGCTCAGAAGAGACATTATCAGTCTACAACTCAATGAAAGGAGATTGTAGCCAGGTGGGCTACAATCTCTGCCAGGTAAGAAGTGACAGGACAAGAAGAAGTGACCTCCAATTGTGCCAGGGAAGTTCAGGTTGGATATTGGGAAATATTTCTTTACTGGAAGGGTTATCAGACATTGGAACAGGTTGCCCAGGAAGTCACCGAGTCACCAACCCTGGAGGTGAAAAGACGTGTAGATGTGGCACTTAGGGACTGATTAAGTGGTGGACCTGGCAGTGCTGGGCTACGGTTGGACTTGATCGTAGTGGTCTTTCCCAACCTAAACAAATCTATGATTGTATGCTAGTAAGTAGTAAGTACAAGTAATGTGTTGAAGGCCCTGATACCTGCAAAAATGATTAATTTAATTTTATTAAAATAAAAAGTTAGAGGTATGTGTTCTTAAAATAAAGCTAAACCTAAACAGAAACTTCAGACTTCATGAATACAAAATTTCATTTCAGTACCACAGGTCCCTGAACTCCACTGAACTGGTTCTGTTTTAGCCCTACATGCCCCCCTCCTTTTTCAAATTAAAAAACCCAAAGAACCCAAACTTACTTAGAATAATTGCTGAAATTCAGCTGATTCTGTGAATGTATTGGTTTGGTGGGCTCAGAGTGATGGCTGGCAGGAACCTGCGCCGATGGCTTATTTTCAAAACTCCTGCGATCGAAGTAGGAGAGCTGCTTCCGGTAATACTCCTCATCCTCCTCAGGATCATAATGGTTGGAACGCACAATATCTTCAGGTGGCTTCACTTGAGGTCTCTGTGGTTCTGGGGCCCTAACCAACAACAATAATATACAGTTGCCTTGCCCAGTCGAATAAGTGCCCAAATTACAATTCTATTTTATAACCTAGCTAGCAATAAAGCAACGAACGTGTAATTCTTATAATTGCACACCTTGCCTTTTCACCTATATTGCATGGAAATTAGACAGTTGTGACATACCATAAGGAAAGAAAATTCTTATTTCTCTTATACCTTATGTTTTCCGTTTTGTTTTGCTTTCTTATTTGCTCAAAGATAGAAAAAAGTAGAACAATGATACTTAATAAATTCCTTCCTCAAAAATGCTGAGAAATCATTGTATCTTTGCCCCACTTCCCAGCAATCTCACCCATGAGAACTGACTTCAAGCCCTGCTTTATTATTGATACACAAACCATACTGACACTCCAACTCCTCTCTGCAGTTTCCAATTTGAAGCACTAAGATGTGTTTCTGAATATTCTAAACTCATACTGAAAACTAAATTTAATCAGTTGTGCATCTACCTGTAGGTTGTTTTCTCGTGCTCATACTGGCTTTGAGAAGTTGGTTTTGGACCACTCACACTTGTGAGTGCAGGCTTAGGTGCTAGTTCTGGAGGCTGTAAAGAAAAGCACAGCATATTCACTTAAATTCTAACATTTAGAAAGATAAAGAAAGCACTTTATGATTAAGAAAACTATGACTACCTTCCCTTCCTCCAAAAGAAAAAACAAGTACTTGCAAAAGAAGAATTAGAGGAGTTTCCAGTATAACAAGACCCCTGGCAATGTTTTTACAAGTGTTCAGGTTCTGCTTTTAAAATATACCACATTTAGGTTGCTAAAAGGCAGTATTGCACAAGCACTAAAGCTTTGTTTCTGAGACAATATTTCACTTCTTGCAGTGCAGTCTCATTAGCAAAAAAGCAGGAACCACAAAATTTAAATGACTTACCTTGACAGTTGATGTGTCACTCGTATCCTTCATTTTTTCCAAAGATGGGGATCTTCTCCTTTCAAATATCTTAACCCTACTTCGCACAGACTGTGGTTTCATGGCCGGATCTTCTTCTTCCTCAGCTAGAGATGGTGGTGTAGGCAGTGGTTTACTGTTGGAAGGCAAAACTTCTGGTTTGGTTTGTGATGAAGGGGGAGGAGGAAGAGAAACACCTGAAGTGCTATGAGAAGGTTCATATTGTCCAGCTTTAGCATTATAAGCTTGAGGAGGACCTTGTTCATAGCCCCTTATGTGTGGATCGAAGTACTGCTTGGGTTCAGGAGAGCGGGCTATGGCTGACTGGTATGGCTGAGCCTCTGGTTTGTATCGACCGTGGGTGTCGTATCCAACTGTGTGTTGATCTTCGTATCGCACTTGTGGTAAGCTGAAGTTTTTGGGTGCATGCTCATAGCGAGGTCTGCTGTCATAGCTCATTGCAGGGGGTTCCTCAAAACGAGGTTGTGCTGGGTAATAGCTGCGTTCTGTGCTCTCTTCTAGGTTTTGTCTGGAATCAAGATCCCTAGGAGGCTGGTTTTCATAAGCTGTTCTTGTTTGGTTATAGGGCTGCTTCTCCTCATAATATGTCCAGTGCTCCTCATAGGGAGGCACACGGTCATCATAATGTAGGCGAGGGTCATAACCACGAGAAAACTGATCTACATAGTTTGTAGAGTCATACCTATATGCTGACTGTTCATAATCCCTACTCGGCTGTTTTTCTGCATACTGAGCCTGGGATTCATAGATGAGATTTGGGTCTCTTTCCTGTCTCTGTACTGGGTGATTAATTGCTGGCTGTTTTAAGACGTAGCTTTGTCTGGATGCTTCTTCATTAATGTATGGATCCTTTCGATACACCTGTTAGAGGGAGACACTTCTCAGTGAAAATGAAGAGTAACTTCAGCTGCAGTTGAAAGGTAGCGTTTGAAACAAATCCAAGTTTTAAATGTTGGCTTTAATTTTGTTTAAAAGCAGAATAATTTGATGCAGATGTTTGCAACCAGAGGAAGCTGAACTTGGTGATTCAGGAGATCCCTTTTAGTTATATTTATAAGAAAAAACATGTAAGTAGATTAGAAGAGAAAGACAAAGGTAAGAGCCTCATGTCTGGGGTTTGGTGCTCAGGGGGGCACACACACTTTTTTCCAGAATGTGGAAAGAGTGGAAGTGAAATATATAAATACACTAAGATAATTCTAGCATTGCTGAAGAAGTAAAGTCACTCAACAAACTGGACTCAACTTCGTGATCAATGATTTGGCATGATTTAAATTTTAGGGAAATACGATTTTTCTCGAGGCCTCATTAACAGGAGAACATTGACAAGCTAAGGAAGTCAAAGTAAAATCAAAATACAGAATGCAGCCTTTCTAAAAAAGTAGTGTTTTTGAGAAGTGAAAAGGATAGAGTTTGAAGCCATGCACACAAAACATTACATGATGCTTAGCAATTCAGATGAACTGTTTTTTGTAACCTGCATGATTCTCTTAGAAGAACAAAAAATTAGAAGGAATTCTTCAAATAAGGGCAAAACAAAGATCATGTGCTAGCTTGATGTATAGCAGGAAATCAGCACAACAGTGTGGGACAGGTACCTTTGCTGGATCTATATGCGGCGATAAGGATGATGGCTCTTGGTCTCTTAGTACTACATGAGCTCCCTCAGTACTCGGTGCTCTTAAGGGGCCCGCTTGTGGTTGGTAAGAGTTGTAAGGAGCAGCAGTAGGCTCCTCCAGTCTGACATTAGTTAGGTTTACATTAGCATTTACTGCAGAGGCTGATGAGGTTGCAGGGTTTGATTCAGGCGACGGGGAAAGGTAAGGGACTGCAGGTGAGGCTTCTGCTTTCTGTGAAGTGTTTAAAATATTTTAAATATACTGCTATTGAATCAATGTATGACTTTTTGATTTATATTAAAATAATTTAAGTGATGCTCTGACCAATGCAGCTACATGTAGAATGAAATGTACTGATAGTATCATGCACTAGCACTTCCAGCAATTCATTAGGTTGAGGATTATAAAAGCAAAACATTTAATCAAAGTAGAATGGTACTTCAATCCCCCTCCTGTCCATGAGTCACTAAAACAGGCAGGGCAAGCTGATCCTCCAATTCACTGTAATGTATTGTTGCTGTTGACAGATTCTTGTATGTACGCACAACACTGGTAAGCAGAATATAAATGGACATTTCTTATTCAAGAGAACTTGCAACCTGAAGTAAGTGCATAGTGGTCAGTGTATAAAATGACTTTCTTACCGGCTGAGTAGTAGTTGTTTTAAATCCTGAAGAGTCTATTCTTGGATTTGGCTGTGGCTGAGCTTGAGATGCATAAGCAGGGTAAGTCTGAGTCTCATGATGCATTCCAGAAGAATCCTCTCGAACAGGTTCAGAGGAGCGTGTAATAGCAGATTCTGGAGGAGTCCCAACCTCATCATTCAGAGTTTCATCCAGTTCTTGATCAGTATAAGCAACCCCTTCTGTGTCTGTGTCTTCATAGTCAGACGTGTGTCTGCTGTCTGTGCTGTACATGGAATACTCACTGCCGGGAGCGGAGAGGTAAGAAAGGCGGTCATCGTGTAAATCAAGATCATCACTTGTAGCACCATCTGCCTGTGGCAAACAAAATTAGGGTACACATTTATTGAAATACCTTCTAAAGAACACCCTTTCTCTTGCAATGTAGAACATGAGGGTTTTATCAAATTCACTATCAATATCATCACAGGGGACAAGAAATCAGGTTTCCATCACTGAATATGTTAAGCTTAGACCTAAAAGACCTATCTGCAGCCTAGCTCTTTGAAACATTTTACTAAGGGACCAGATGACTGTCAGAGTAAGGGGATAGTGCAGTGTCCACAGATATCAAAATGCTTGGAAAAATACAAAGCTGCACTTTAAAGTGGTTTTTTGATATTGGAATCATTACTTTGCAGGTACATATAAGGAGCTAAGGTCTAAACCAGATGTAATGAAGAAACCTGCTACAATAGCTGATTCATCATTTGCTTACTTTTAGCTGGCACTTCACTTGTTAATAGTTCTTCAAGAGGATGGATCTAATGTTCATAGAGTAACATGCAGCTCAAGAAGCTAAGTGGAGATTCAGTGGGGAACACAGAATACTAACTTGTAATTTAGCACGTGTTTTCTCACAACTCTTCTCAGAGAGGTCAGTAAGAACAAGAATATGCCACTTGCTTTTATAATAATGAAAAACACATTCCATCATTAGGCAATCCCAGCCCTGAGAACCCATGCAGTGAAATTCCCAGAAGTTCTTTGATGAAAACCCATCCAATCCCTGCAAAATCTTCACAGCATTACTATATCCTCCAGTTAACAATGCCAATAAGCAAATGCTCTCTTACAACACTGCTACATGCATAAGGACAAACTATACAGCTCTTATTAACAGAGTAAGTGTTCTAATGCAGTGACAAATCAGTTTTGAGCAGCTCACACAGCTAGGAGGCACTACTGCTTTAGATCTTCACAGAAAACCTCTCATGAATGCTGTTTTGCCATTTCCCCCCAAATATTATTTCTTACCTTTCCTTCTGAAACCCACACAAGTTGGTTCTGTTGTTGCTGAATTGCTTCCTTAAGAGCTCCATACCATCCTTCATTCATTGAATTCAAGTTAATGGTAGCTAGAAGTACAGCAGATTAGTTTGACTTATGATTTCTGCAGAACTACAAGAAGGATCTGTACCATGAGTAATAAAAGCAATATAAACTGGTAGGTTAAAACGATGAGATTTAAACAGTAATGTAAAGTAGTATCCAAAGCAACCTTAAGGCCTGATGCGATTTGGGATGTTTTATCCCACAGGAAACGCTGAATTAACAGTAGCTTAGAATAAAGAGAGGCTTGAGTTTAGCCAGACTAAAACAATAAAGTTACATAATTTTCGTATTTATTTAAGTTTTGATTTTGGCTGATGATCCTGCAAAGCCATCAGATCTATTAGAAATGTCATTTTGATGTTTCAGATTGCTTTACATTTGAGCAGTCATGTGCAAATGATGCACACACCAATTAACTACTGGTTATTGAATGGCGAAGCCTGAGCAAGTCTGTCACTGCTTGACCTGCTCCATTTGCAGAAAATTCTGGAGGTAGAAGCTTCTCTCATCTTTCCTCCCCTTTCCTCTCAGAAATTCTAATCCAGTCTAATTACTTACTTGTGAAGAGGTGATGATTATTTTTGCGGAGCTTGTGAGCTCTTTCATACAGCTTCCTGGCACTTTTTCGTGATTCTGGACACAACCTCATTCTCATGGTCTTTACTCCCTGCTTAGAATCAGGATTTAGGAACACTACAATTGGGTACCACTGGGCATAATTCAGACGGTCCACTGCATTGGGAGTGACATCTAATAAAGCATGTTTATCCTACAGTGACAAGAAGGACAGAGGCAAGAAAGAGAATCATTTTTGTCCTAGATGAAATTTTTTTAACATACTCTACAAACTGACTTTGTATTACCTTTAGAGAATTCATTGTTTCAAAGTATTGATTTAAATCCTTCTCCTAATTGAATTAACAAAATAATAAAAACCAAACCAATTCCAATACGAGCCTAAATAGGCATATACATTTTGAACTGTAGGACCACTGTATAACTCTAGGATTTTTTACATTTAATTCTATTTTTTAAAAAATCTCCTCAAAGTAAGCAGACACTGAAATAAAAACAAGCAGTTTCCTATCAGTATTCTGTAAATAGGAAAAAAAACAAAGACTGAAACACAGAATATAGTCCCCATTACACACTTCTATCTTCCTTTTTACAAAAAAATATCACTGTGAATGCAGAATTTGGCCAGCTTTCATTCAATGCAATCAGGCACACAGCAGGAAGCATGCTGACTTTGCTGCTATAATTGCTTTTTTCCCTCTCATACTTCAGCATCTGAAAATATTCCAGTTTGTTTTTAAGTAAGGAAATAAATAGGTGAGCCTCATAAAATGCACTAATTGTAGAGGTTTTAAGGATATTAAAGAAGGGAGATGGAAGAACCCTTTCTTAGTCCTCACACAAAATAATTATGTCCAGTGACAGATTTGTACACTGGGGTGTACAAAACTAACAACTCAATAAGTAAAGTAACCATTTCTAACTATAATGTCACACCATGGCTTTAAATGAAAGAGGAAACAGCTTAAAAGAGCCTTAATGGAGAGAGGACAACAGCCTCTGGAACAAAGCCTAGAAGCACATCCAGGCTGCAGTTATTAATACAGAGAAGAAGGGTGGTAGGGCTTTTCTTATTAACTTATAGAGAGATGAGAAAGCTATTTTTAAAGCAAACACAGTAAGTTACCATTCTACATTTAAAACATCCAACACTTTACTTCATGTTATCAGTTTTACTTTTCTTGTATTAAAAGTCCAGTGACAATAGAAGACTTACTCTGTCAATTATCTGCTTTATAGTGTGGAGACGAATAATGCCAGAACTACGTTGGTCAGTCCCAGCATCTCTTGGTTCACTTTCTGGTAAAGAGGACACAGTAAAAATCTATTGTACGTTTACAACATATTCTACATTCCCTTATTAAGATAAAACAAACCATTTCATAGCTCAAGCTGTCAATTCAGCTTGAAGACACTTCTGATTACGTATCATACATGAAAATCTACCCACCATTATGGCCATAAAAATCACATCTTTACAAAAGCACTTGGAAACAGGATAAGGTACAAAATTAAATTGAAATTTGAGGTGGCTATAAATAGAACTAATATGTCTTCAGAGAATTATCAGCAGCAACGTAGTAGAAGAACTTAGTCTGTTCCTTTACATTATCAATGTCTTGTTAAATACATTAACTAAAATAATAATGTAGAAACAATCTAGCCAAAGAAAGCTATTTCCTAACTGCAGAAAAGCCTGATCTCACACCTACTTGCAATTTGGAAGATATCTGGTTCTTCTCTAGCAAGTTTCTCCCGTGCAACATCAGCTATTGGACCAAAAATGGTTACAGGTCTGAGAAACCCAGCTAGAATTGAAGGAAAAAGAAAAGTCAAGATATATTGATTGCTTAAACCAAATGCAAGATACATTTAACTAAACTGGCTTTTCCAAACCAAACCACACAAACCTGTAATGTAAAGTAAGAGTAAAACCATACCTTCCCGAAGAACAACTCTTTCATAGGCAGGAAACTTTGTCTGAACAGGTTGGGCAGAAAGATCTTCTCTGCTTTTCCGGAGATTTCTTTTTGAGCTCCGCAAGCCACGGAATCTCCAAAAGTCTGCTCGATCTCCTCCTGCTGTCTTTGGAAGAGTGTACTGTACACTAGCCAGCTGCTCAGCTCTAAGGTGACAACAAATCCCAGTTATCATGAAATCAGCTTCTGAAGTAATGCCTGACTAGCAAGCTTACATTCTCAAAGAAACACTGCCACTGCTGAACCAAGCTTTTGTTGTATTACGAACTAATGAACTACAAGACAACTACTAAACCTGGTATCACATTTCTAAAACTTATATCCTTGTACTCTATCTCTTATATTGAAAAGAAAGTTTATTCACGGACTGTGCAAAGTCAAAAGCAAATCCACAGATATTTTACTTCAGTATGTTTTACACTTAGTCACTTTTTCTTACTGAACCAATTCTATAAACGTGTGTCCTGCAAGGAAGTCCAGTCATTCATTATATAGATGCCATTTAAAACTGTGGGTTTGAATCAGTAATTTAACTATTGCAAGATCATACCTGTTTTTGTTAGGTATGATACCTCTTTCCACTTCCTTATGATTCTTCCCAATTCGAATGGCCAGCCATGAACCCAGTTTGCCATTGTACAGAGTGTCCACCACCCGGAACACTTCACCTTTATTGAAACTTAGTCCATAAGGAGATTCCTTCTCATATTCAAAATGAGTTCTGATATAGAAAGAATCCCCTACATCAGACTCAACAATGCGACGATAAACTGAAAGAAGGAAAAGAAATCCCAAAATATCAAGTTCAAATGATGTTATAATGCTCACAAGAATTACACAAAGCAATGCCTCACCTTAATTCTCCTTGTTCTAAATGTACATTATTCAAGAAGCCTTAATGTCTCAGAGCTGCTCTATTTCAAGCACCATAACTATTTATAGTAAATTCTACTAACATAAATTCAACTTTTATAGTCAAAAATTGGATCAAAGTGCAAACTTACTTCATTCACCCAGGAAGGAATTCATCTTGAGAAAAGAAGTTCGTATGTACAAACACATCAGCATAACCACTCATTTTCAATGGCTTATCTACAACTGACTCTTCTACTTCCTCCAAGGATAATGCCAAGGCATTACATCAGTGGTAGGGGTTATTCTGAAGAGGAATTTTTTGTTTGGGATTTTGTTTGTTTGTTTAGGGGGGTGTGGGTGTGTGTATACTGGTACCATATCAGTCTCTACTCCATTTGTAGTGGCCACCTATCTCAAAGCCAAAAGTGTAAGGTGCCAATTTCCGGCAAGCCAGCAGTTAGTTATTGTTCACTAGACTTTTTAATGCTGTTCTAAGCAGTCTACTACATCATTTCCAGTATACAAATATTTACCATCTTTTTTCTTCTGTGCCAAAATGGTGACTTCTTCGCCTTTAGGAAGATCAAGCAAAAAAAGGACAGCTTCTTCTCTGATGATATTTGTGAAGTCTACATTATTTACCTGGTATCAATGAAGCAGTAAGTTTGATTTAACATATGACATTATTACAGAGATTTAATTATATAACAGAAAAATCTGAATCTATTGCTATGATATTTTTCTTACTCAATTTCATACATACCAAGTGCACATATCTCAAGATGCCTCTTGTACCTCTGAAGAGTCCCACTTTATTTCTCAGTAAAAGCATAGCTTCCAGGATAATAGGTAGCTGTTTATTTTATACTCATTATGGAGCACCTATATACATCATTAGCCCACAGAGCACTGTGACCACTTAGTCACCCACCATGAAATCAAACAACTTGATAAACTGAATTAGTCTACAAAATTTAACGTAAAAAAACTTACTAACCTTCCTAGCAACAGTACAGTAAAAAGAGATTTTGCTCCTGGTAAATCATCTAATAAATACATACAAAAAAACCTGTAAGAACTACATAGGCAAAATATCCAATCCTACAGAAAGAAAACCTATTTTGGTACAACAAAACATTTGTAATGTTAACAGTTTTGACATACCCTGAGAATCTGGTCCCCTTCCTCTAATCCTTCTTTTGCTGCAGGGCTGTCTTCCAGAACACCAGCTACAAATATGCCAACATCATTGCCACCTGCTAGTCGCAAGCCCACACTATCTCCTTTTCTGAATTTTACCAGTTTCATGCTTGGCCTAGAAATTTAGAAAATATTCCACTTATTGGTGTAATAGCCCAAAATGTCCTGGTAAATTTGAAACATGCAAAGAAGCAATCTGCTCGTTAGTCAATTAGTGGGTATTTTGCTATACATACCATTAACTGCTTATCAACTGTAGCATTACAACATGCTCAATAGCAGCACTCCAAAAAACCCACCTGCACGTACATATTTAGTATGGTTTGTTTGTCTTACACTCATAGTGTTTATGTGAGACACTGACACTCTCTTCCAAAAACATTCTTCCTTTTAAAGAGCTGTGCTGGCATACAGATCTATTTTGGCTCTGAAGAGATCAAGATTAATTTGAGGTCAAACCAAACTAGAATCTATTTTCATGTACACTGATGCCCATAAAGGAGATCCCAGTTGAAATAGCCTTATTTCCATGCTGGGACATTGTACAATTCTGCAGTAACCTTCATTCACTGCTCTCCAATTACTATGAAAGGTAAGAATATACTACAGTAACTTTCCTCTCTTTGGACATGGGGACAGGAAAGGAGGAGTGAGAGTGCCCAGGGAGAGACAAACCCAGCAAATCCTTTTCACTTGTTGATTATTTTAAGGACTAATTTCCATAGAAATGAATAGACTTTAAAGTGGTATATAACCCAGTATAAGTGCCAACAAGGCTCAGGAATAAATCTCATGTTTCATCTTATTATTTGTGGACAGAAGGGTCAGGACAGAATACTGGGCATGATACCAGAGCACAGAGAGAGGTTATTGACTACCCTGGATAAAAGTTTGGTTTGCTTAAGAACCAGGCAGGTTCAAACAGAGTTCAGAGATACATTACCGAAGCATTCCATCTTCATGGGTTGAATTGGGTAAAGGACCATCAGATGGACTGACTGGTAAATCCACATCTGGCTGCCCTCCTTGTGCATACACTGGCTTTGGTTCTATTAAAAAATACCAAAGATTTCCAATATCCATTTGGTCATTTAAAGATGAAAATGTGAAGTTCAACTTAGTTAAGATTTAGTTAATGACTTCTTCAGTAGCCTTCCCTCTACCCCACTTAGAAGTAAAATACTAGAAAACTTACAACAGAAGACTCATCATGCCATTCAGAGCAGCATGATTACTGGCCTAACTACTACTTCAGTAAATATTCCCAAACTTCCTTTGCACTTCATTAAGTACTCTGAACACTTCAAAAGGATGAGAACTAGAAGGCTTCACGCTCTCAAGACCACTTTCAACCCTTTTGTTTCTAACCTTGATATTTCTGACCTAACATCTTCATTTTCCATTGTTTCTCTTCACTCAAGAATTCAATTTTTGAAATGAAAATACCATAAAACCTCAATCTACCATACATGCCTTAAGGTCCAGCTGGTGGTCCTTAGAGCTATGCACTTACTATGGCATTGCTGCAGAGCTTCTCTGGAGTTCCTGTGAGGAAACTGCCACTGCAGGCTTCCCTCAGCAATGAGCACTAGTAGGGGCTCTTCTCTGATAAAGGCCTGGTCATGTTACAAGGATTTATAGGCTCATTTTTGCACACAGGAAAATATTTGATTTCAAACAAGGTTGACTTTGAACTAGTCTAATATTCCTGATCTTACCAACAATTGCACCATCTTCCTTTCAAATCACTGAACAGACTAGTTTGAAATTGGGAATTTCAGGCAACAATTGGGTAATTATGCCTCTTTCCAATGTGACTCTGGTCCTTCCCATACAGTAACATAGTGTTTTCCTTTAAGTCTCTAATGAACCTTTCCTAGTCTAAGCTTCTGATGATCCCTCCCAACAGATACCTTCCTCCCACCCTGATTCTTGACACAATCACCTAGGACAGTCATCTTGGCCTTGCCCCTAGTCTAAGCAGCAAACCATCACAGATCCTGCCAGCCACTTCTCTAACATTTCCATTACAGTCTTGGAAGGATCCTCATTTCCCTAGAGCTTTTGTGAGGCTGTTAAAGGATTATGCCCTTTGCTGCATTTTATCTCAGTTTCTCTTGGGCAAGTGAATTTTATCTGCAGACACTAATTTAAATATTAGCTTTATGTACTGGCCTACAACTCCTCCCACCCAAACTAAGTATTTCCATGTGCCTCTTCCCATTCATGCAAGAATGGAACATTTCTGCTTCCCCACCAACCAACAAAACCTCCACACTATTTATCACTGGTTTGCTAGCCCCTCAGACCAATAATCAGTACATTATTTTGGATTAAGAACCATCTTAAGGGTTGCCTATCTGGCTGGATTGGTATTATGCCTTACAGAAAAGCAGAATTCATCTTTCTAATCTCACTACCACATCCTTTTCCATCTTGGCAAATATAAATTACTTCATTTGTCTCTCTTCATAACACTGCTGTAAAAGGTCACCTCTTATGACCATCTTTTAAATAATGGTGCTGTATCAGAAAACTTACTGTTCCTATTTTCAAGATCTTTCAGAGTCTATCAACATCAGAACCCTTCCAGTTCCTCACTAATCTACTGACTACTACATGCAGAAGTGTCACTGCTCATCCCTTAGGTCCTCAAATATTTTCAAGCTTGAATGTGCTTTCTCTCATTGCACACAGCCTTTCAGTAACAGCTCCCTCTAAACCATCTGCACAGCTCCTTTCTCCACTTGTAATTTCACTGAAGTGCCTCATTCTGTAAACAAAAATCTTGTAAGTGCCAGCCTGCCCGGAACAGTGTCCCGCATCATCTTTTATTCTGTTTGTTTTGGTTTTTTTTCATTTTTTACACCATCTGGCTTTTATCTGTTGCCATTTAGCTTATCCTTTCCTTTTGGGAAAAAGGAAAAAGATTTTGTTCTGGTTTGATTAGCTGTACTGCATTTGTTAACCTGCCTTCTTTGTTCTTGACTGTAGTTAAGTGCTACATGAACAAAGCATTTTGGAGTGTTTTGAGTTGTATCTTGGGAACAGTAGCTCTAAACAGGCTTAAATACATCATTGTTATAAATATGGTCTGCTACAGTAACCCATAAGAACACATTTACTGCTGAACACTCAGAAAAGAAATGACAGATTTTAACCTTGTCTGAGAAATCAGTACAAAACTCTTTACAACCATCACTTATAACTACAACCCTAAACACTGAAATCTGACCCCTATATAATGACAGACCCCACAACTTTGGTTTTCAGGACCAAGACGCTTAAGATATAAATGAGATTATGGTTACAAAGACTATATCCAGAAATAAAAATAATTAGGATCAGTCCTGTTTTAAGACTTGAAAGTCATTCCACAAATATGCAAAAGCATTAAGTCTTTACTGGTCATCCATTCTCAACGACACACATAATTAATATATCTTAATATTTTTACCTGGGAGTGGCGGAGTTTGTTTTTCAGTTCTTTCAACTGTCACCTCTTCCACAGCTTTAGAAATATCATCTGCATTCTTTACAGGTGTAGAGACAGCTCCTGGTTTAGTTATTCTCTCATCTTCTCTGCTTCGATGACTATATTAGAAAAAAAGATTCCACTCTGCATACAGAACTATTTCTATGATCTCAATCTGCTAAGACTAAAGAATAAATACTTCCATTCATCAGGCTGAGGGTAAGGTATCACCATTACTGTTCAGGAAGCTTTTGTTCTTAGACTATCACATTATTAAGAGTTTTTATCATTTCCAAATCCTAGTGTTTTGTCCCTAATAGCATGTGAACAAAAGACTTCCCTAGTTATGGCAGTTAAGAGAGCAGCAGCACGTGGGACACAGACTCTAAAGCCTCAAGCTGTCTGCTTCAAGCACACAGGTCACACACGTGCTGTATATTGACAGATATATAAAGAATTGAGAAGCAAAGGGAAGAAAAGAAGAAAATCCATTACAATAGTATTTTCCTCACCCCTTCCTATAGAAATCATGGGTTTTTAGACTTAATTCTTAGGATTTGCTGTGACCAAGCTAATTTATCTGCTCCTTTGTGTGTCAGCTGCCCTGAAACATAAGTGCTGCTGGTGTGGCACCTTTTATCCTTGCAAAGCCCTGCCATGGCCCACGTAAATATGTTCCTCCTTTCTCATCTCCTCAGAGAGGATAAGGCCTTCAATGCACAGCTATGACAAGAGGGGAGTGACTCTCATCCATGCATTTTAGTCAAAAGACAATTTGTTGCTTCTTATGCATTTCCACACAATTGGAGCACAAACTGAGGGAATTTAGGGCAAGTTAAAGTAAGTTCCTGTTCTTAAATGATGAAAGCAAGGAAAATTCTACAGAATATAATTTCTATTCCTTGAGTTCAAAAGATCAGGTATTCTTGTATTGTTGTATTGAGCTACAGCTGCCCAGCCGTACCACAGCAGAACTGAACATGTGCTGCATGTTGAAATGTTAACCACTACACTGCTATCTGATGAACACTAAATAATTTAATATGGTTGGAACAGATGAATATTAATAATGAGCTAGAAAAATAAATATTTCTTCCTGGGAGTTGGCAAATAAGCAAGGATTTAAAGAATATTTTAAATAAGACGGACAGAAATAGCAGCCTTTCATATAATACCAGACTGACTTGCCAAGAAGGGGGGGAAAAAGGTATTTTCCCAAAGATAACAATGGCTTGGTCAGTAGGTGCAAGCCCATCTGCTCTCATAAAGGAGAGGTCTGTACTGGAAGGAAAAAAGAGAGAAGTTCTGCACAGCTAGATGGTGCTACTGGGCAATAGTGAGCATCGCTGCCCATAAAGCACAAATGGATCAAATCCCCATCATACAGAGCTAAGACTGTTAAGATCCTAATCAGAAAAAATGCTTCAAGAGCTGGAAAAGACCTCAGAAAAGAGATTCCAGCAAGTCTGCTCATCCAAGACATGCAGTAAAGAATAAAAGAAATTACAAAAATCGAAACACAAGTAGAATGTGCTTTCCTAAAGCAAAATGAAGTCTAAAATATGAGAAACAACGCTTAGCTATTCAGCCAAGACATTCTACAACTTCTCAGTGGATTCCTCTGCCAGTTTTAAAACCATGTGCCCAAAGGCAGCTAAACATAATACAGAAAAGTACTCCAATCACCACAACAAACTATGAAGAGAAGCACTCCTGCATTATAAACAACCATCTTGTTGTAAGTCATTGATAAAAACAAGCACAGTAGCTTATTTAAAATCCCTATTTATGCCTCTTTTTATCCAGATAGAGTCCCTTTTGGAGGCTCCCACAGTTGATTAAAAGGATGCTAAAACCACTATGTCAAACAAAATAAAAAGTAAGCATTTATCCTTCTACTTCATTCCTAAACATCACTGATAGAGGTTTTCTTACTCCTTTTTTGGATTTTCAGTTTAGGTGCATAAGCTAGACAGTACCAGACTAAAACATGACTGAACTGGTCATTCCCTTGAAAATAGTTCCTGGCTTATTAAAAACAGATACATACATGTAGCTATTTAAATGCATGTTAAGTGTCCTAAAACCAAAGAAGTTCTGTAGTGCTGTAAGCTGCAACTATTTCCACTCCCCAAAGATTTCTGGGTAATGAGCACTAGTTAATAAGACAGTACAGTAAATTTCTCCATGAGCCCTCTCTACCTGTTTCCAAGCATCTCCTAACATTTGAAAGGAGCATTATTCTAAAGTAAGATTATCTGCTTTGCTTTAAAAATAAGGCAAAAAATACTATAGTTACTACACAAAGAAAATTAATTTTACATTTCCTCTACATAGTCCAAACCCAGTGTAATTTTATGCTGCTTTGATTCCTGTACACATCAAGAGAATGCAAATGTGGAAGCTCTCAAGAACAGTAACTAAAATACAGAGACTGAGGGCACAGCAAAAAATAGTCAGGTGAGTATCTGAAGCCCATACACTCATGGGCTGCTGCTATGTGTGCAGGCAAATACACCCTGTCAACTCAAAAGCCTGCAAAATGTCAGGTCTACTCTAGCTAAGACATGAATTTTTAAATGGGAAAAAGCTGATAAAACAAAAAGGAAACATCAGAAAAGCAGAGGAGTCGATTTTTTTCCTTGACTTTGCTTAAACTATCCAGTAAGCCCTGAATATTTCACATTACAAGATGATACAGGAAACAACTTGATGCCACCAGGTGAGTGAAACTTGTTAAAAACTGACAGCTGCACTTCCCAAGAGACAAAAGTGTTGTTCCCTGTGTACACTGTGACACTATTGTTTAACATCTGTGCTGTGTCAGGGCCCCCGTTACCTCACTTCCTCTCCCTGATATTTTTTCAAAGTGTGCTTATCAGAAACATTTTAAAATTACAAAATACAATCAGCTACATGTTAGTGCTATTACTGCAGAACAAGAGATGACCTGCAACACACAATGTTTATCTGTACAGAAAATTATGGAAAATGTGAACTTGCAGGCTCTTCCCAAATGTGTTTTTAGCACATCTCAAACTCTTTAGCATAAGAAAAGTAAGAGCAAAGTAGCATCTTCCTAAAGACATTCAAAATAGGGCTGATTTTTATCTTATATTCTAGTTTTTCAGCTTGTTTTGAAAATGGACAGAACAATTTCTCATCCTACATATAAATTGACAATGGTATTACAGAAGTCAGCCTCATCCTTCCAGAAACAATGATGATCTCTACAGTGATTTCTTCAAGCGTCCAAATCTTTCTTGCTGAGGCTGAAGTGTTAAACATATTAGAGGATGTTTTTGCCATTACAATATCTAGATGAGGAAGTCAGCATAGAAGACAGAGTTCCCAAGCAGGAATTCTTTCAATTAATAAAGGGCAGCCCAGAGATATCATCTGGGAGGTTTGGCAGCACCTGGCTTTAAAGGCCAGTCTTTAGGATGGGTCACACCAAAAGCCTACCCAGCTCAACAGCTTCTTAGTGCCAGCAGTAAGACCAGATAGCTAAGAAAGGATATGTGATACTTTTCCTGAGGTACTCTCCAGCTTAGCTGCAGAGACCTCTTTTGCTCATTCTAACTTTTTAAGTACAACTCTTCATAAATTATTCAAAGCAAAATTAGCCCTTTCTGTTAGTAAGTAAAGAAAAATGTTTTAGAATTTGAGTTTTTAAAAGACTGTTCAAGACACACCTGTGAACTTTCTTTAGACTAAAGAAAACTAAAGCACTATTTAATGCTTTACACAATGATCAAACAGCAATATGGAAACTCTATATCCAGGAATCTTGCAAGCAGGAATACTGAAAGGCGGACAACACTGAAGACCCTGCCAAACCCCAAAGCAATACTGAGGCAGATCTGTTAGCAGATTTCTGTACTCTGGTGCAAAGGAAGAAATGTCAGTCTGTACTTAAGTTTGTATGAAAGGACTAAGAGGATTCCCCTGGAACTTCCCTCCTCATTAACATACAAACACTTGGCAGAACAGTGTCTAAATAAAGACTCATTATCTTCAATACATTTTTAACATCCTCCTTAAGCTTAGTTGGAAGACTTTTTGCACATTTCTTCCTCAGCCCTTTCTCAAGCCTTTTTCTTCCTCCAGATTTTCCACCAAATTCAAAAAAGAATAAGTAGTTAACTAATTTGATCTTACAGTAGATTTGAACTTGCACAAACAACCTTTTCAAAGAGAAGTTGCTCTCAACATGTTTTTCCTTACATGGCTCAGGGCCCAGATTTTCTGATCTTGAAAGGGACATGTTGCAAAGGAAGTCAAGCCATGCCAAAGTAGCTCTTGCTCATACAGAAGATATAACGGATGCATTCAGAGTTGAGATAACTTCAAAGTTCCCTCTCAGGGAAGATTTGATTCTTCCAACAGTTTGGTCTACAGGGAGGAAGTGACCATCTACCTAAGCCACTGCAATAGGACAGGAAAGCACTAACACTAGGCTAAGTCAGTCATAGTTACAGTTCTGATAGATTTTTCTTTTTTTTGTTCCTCCCTCCACAAGCCCTATCATGCTGCACTAGAAATGCATGTCAAGACATACAGTTTTGAAATATGACAGAGATCTCGCAACCTTCACAATCAAAGCCCTGCCTCTGGGACCCTGTTTTTAAGTGTCTTCCATGAAAACAAGCTTTCATGCCTTGTGGTCCCTCTGAACAATGTACACAAAAGAGAAGCAAAAATGTCTGTAACCCATAACCCCAAGCAGGTGTACATGCAGGTACAATCTCTCTTGCAGTTGTATTGATCTTTAAAAGACTCTAAAAGCCTTCAAGGTGTTATTTTTCCCTTGGGCAAACCAGTTTTATTAATAAGCAATCAGGCATATCTTTCATGAACTGACCAGCAGCAATTTGTTTTTTCAGAGTTTTTGAACAGCATCTAAAAATCTTCAGATAGAGGCTCTGAATTTGAAATTTGCACAGATCAATTCTAATTTCTGCTCCATCATAATATGAGCAGTCAAAAGAGAAACTTTTCTCTTTCAAATATTTAATAGAATTTGAAATCCAACACTGAAATGCTATTTTAGTAAATTAGAATGTCTGTTTCCAAACTGTGGAAATGCAAAACTGGGCAGATTTGTTATTCAGGACTAAAGTTTCATATTTCAGGAGAAAAAATTCAAAACCATACAGTACATTACTTGTCTCTGAATTCATATAAAATTAGACATACGTACTGAAAAATTGTAATCAATGTTCCATTACCAAGTGCAAGTATTAAAAATGGAGTGTAAAAGCTAAACCTGCTGTGCAATACACCTTGTTTTGCAGGAACTGAAGAATTCAGAAACAGAAGATAACCCCATGCCTAAACAAAGCAAGACTTCAGCAAGTTTACCCAGGCTGAACATGCAACAGGAACTGTGCTACAGGTCATCTCAAATCTACTTGCAGCTAATTGCTTTCTAAAACCAAAATACAACTACACACTATTCAGTAACATATACTTGTATCAAATTTACACTCATTCATACAACCATGCTCTATGATTATGCTTAAAAAAGATGTAACACTAAGGAAAGGTTCAGTTTCTCCTCAAGTCTAAAATATTCAGATCATTATTATCTGCATCTCTTGAGACAAAGAATGTCATATTACTGCCTCCATAGTTTTGCTTCACATTTGTTACACCATATAAATCCAAGCACTCCTACAACTTATATGTTACATTACATAGTTGATTTAAAAATAATACAATGCTGCCATCACCTGCCGTTGCTGGGCTGCTGTGGAGAATGTCTGGAATGGTCTGAAGGCTCTGACCTCTGGTCAGGAGATCGTGAACGACTGCGGCGGGGCCTGTCATGTGATCGGTTGGAATGATCTGATGCCAGCGACTGAATTTCTGAAATGTCTGTTAAATAAAAGTTGTTTTTTTCATGAAATGATTGTAATTTAAATGGTGGCATGACCTGCCAATGGGAATAAGCTTTTGCAGAGAATTTTTATGAAGATGCTAAATCTACGCTTATTATTACACAGAAACAATATTCCTGAAAGAACAGCCACAAGAACAGGGACTGAATTTTTTTCTCCACAGTTTTTGAAGGAGTGGTTTTCAACCACATTCAAACAAAAATTCACCCATATTACAACCTTACTCCTAACTCTTCTCCTCCCCACCCTCTCATCCCACTTAAATATTTCATATCTTGACAACACAGGGAGTTCTTTCCTTTTTAGAAATCAAGTTTTCATACTCACCATCTCTTTCTGAAGCATTAGCAGAATGAATACTGTCAGAAAGATCAGGGACATTCAACAGTGTGGCTCGTTCATCTCGCTGAACAACCATCTTCAATTTGCCTTTTGACCTTTCTATTAATGTTTTGGCATCTGCTAAAGACATATTTTCCGTCACTGTGCCATTTATCTGGAATAGAGTGGGGAAAAAAGAACAGATATAAACGTACTAAAAAAAACCCAGTGAATCTCCAGCAAAAGGAGGGTGTTCTATCTGGTGATATTCAGAAATAGTTAAAATATTTATCAAATTACCACAATACAATGGAAGAGCATTGAGCTCATCCAAAATATTGCATAATATAGAAAATTTTCGAAGTCAAAGCTTCTAGCACTAATACAAAACTCGTAAAAGATTAGTTATGTGTTTTGAACCAGCACTGCCATACTCAACAGAGCAAAGAATGGTCCATTTTTCTGTACCAACATATCCACAACACCATCTTGAAATAAAAATTGTTACTAAGAATTAAAAATCATAGAATGGCCTCAGCTGGAAGGGACCTCAAAGACCATCCAGTTCCAACTACCTTGGCATGGGCAGGGACACCTCCCACTAGACCAGGATGCTTAAAGTCCCATCCACTTGCCAGGGATGGGGCACAAAAAATTAACCCCTGGGTATATTTATTTCTAAAAAAAACCCCCAACCAAACAAAAAAATTAACCTGAAGGCAAGTTTTAGTGTTGCACAATAGCACAGTTCCACAACATGTTGTAATAACTAAGCAAAGCTTCATGCCTTTTCCAATAGTCTTTATTATGTATTTACAGCGGGCATTATTTGTCTGAATAACACTTTGGGAATATTACCAAAAAGGCTTGGTAATTTTCGTTTCCTTAGGGAAGTTGATTCATATTAAATTTGATCTTTGAAATAATTTAATGAAAAGTGACACACCTTCTATTAACTATAATAATGTAACTGACACAGCCAATTCTAGGCAGAGTTGTATCAGTGAGTTTTGCCTTTGAACAACCACCACCACCGTATACTGTACCTTCAGTACAACATCTCCTTCCTGGATATTGCCATCTCTTGCTGCCAGGCTATCCTGTGATATTTCTTTCACAAATATGTGACTTGCCAACCGCAGACCATATTCTTCATAATAGAAGAAAAAAGAAAACTGATGAAGTTACAGCAGAAAAGAGGGAGGTATCTGGAGATTCACAACACTGCTTTACACAGCATTTACACAGGCAACAAAAAGAGAGTGAACTTGGCATACAATGGGCTGTAGCAGGATATGTTATAGCTTTGCCATTTTATCAGCCTCTTTCTAACACTGCTATAATCAGAGCTGTTGTTCAACAGCTTAACTGAGGTGCTACCTACAATTTTTTCTCTTCCAAACAAGCTACCCACTAAAGGCTCAGCTAAAGTGCAGCTATGAAGCTGCTGACTAGCAGATGTTGGCTGCAGACGGAATTTACACTGTACAATACTTTACCCTTAACTAAGCACACATATTTTGGAATACGAAAAATAGAACCAGAAATACAATAGAACTTTTTAAATTTTAAGCCAGCTACTGGTAAAAAGGGTAAACTGGTAACAGCACTGTTCATTCAGCTCACACAGCCTTTAACACAACACTGAGTGAAGCAGCTGGCCTTTGAAAACCAGCAAAAGTTTTAGCAAGATATATACACACAAATTACCTTCATTTTTCCTGGATTTCACCAGTGTGACTTTGGTGGGCTTTGCAGGCTGGCTGGAGGTGACAGACCTCCTGTCTGACCTGGGAGACAAGCTCCTCTCCCTGCTGGCGCTGCGATCTCTGACCCAGCTCTTCTCGTGCCTCCTGCTGGCACTGGGACCACCACGGCTGCTCCTTGGATCCCGGATTTCTTCATCGTAGCTGTCATCCTCGTTTTCAGACACTGGTTCAGGGTCTGGTCGAGTCACTGGAATCTGAATTTTCTTCATCCTTCGGATAGTCTACAATCCAACAGCAGGTATCAGCCTCTGGCTGTGTAATGCTAATGGTGTTACTGAATGTCAGAAGTCAAGCTAATCACAGCATTCAAAACAGGCAGATGTATTGGTGAATGCTCTGAATTGTTGCATCCTCATAAAATTATATCAAATTAATACAGGAGACTTATCAATACAGATTATTAGAAACGTGTTTTTACAGTTCTTTTAGTCCTTTTTAATTTTGAATTAGGATTAAATTTTAATTAGGACTAAATTTTAATTTAGTCCTTTTTAAGTTTTTGCACAAGTGACAAAAGGGTAACAATCAACAGCCTTCATAGCACAACATAATATTCTGTCTTCAGAGCTGCATATTTGAATGCCCTCTCTTTGCTTAAAACCACAAAATCAGTTACTGGCATGGCTAAAACCCTTTTTTGCTAACATGTAATCTAGTGCATATTCAGTATGCTATTGACAGTGATTCTCCTTCAGCTTTGAAGTCTCCCAGTCTTCCAAAGAAATGTTTATGCAAGACATGGAGGAAACGGAGCAGTCGTTCTGGAAGTTGAAAGTTGGTTTGTACAACATAGACAGCTGGTTCCAGAACATGAGCCAGCCTTGTTCAGAGATTTGCTTGCTATGTATTACAGAACAAAACCAAGTTCTACCATAAAGTTTTCATTAATTACTTGGTTTTTTACCTAAATCTACACACCAAATATTTAAGATACTGAAAGCCCTGCACAGCTTGCCACACATTGCTTTCCATAAGCTTTAAAGAACTGCTGCCAAATTTACGACTGAAAAACATCACACTTTTTTTTGCAACTGCATTAAAGCACATAAATGCACTAAAAATCTGTCAGCAGAAAAGCTTTTCTACAAGCACTAGAAGTCTGTTTTCATTAATTAAGAAACTTCTAAACATTGTGCATTTTTTGTTCTATTTTTTTGTAACATAACCCCCAAACTTCTACAGAAAGCTGGATTACTACCCTTTGGTGATGACCTGCTCTGTTTTGCAAAAGTTCAAAAACCACCACTTAGAATAAGCCTACAAAATTATAGGAATTAAGGTAATTATACTTTATTTTGGCAAACTGTTCACTGAGCATAAAAAGAACTGTTAGTGCCTGAACAGCTTGTCCCTTAGCATACACCAGCCTTTGAAAAACTCAGTAAAAGTGTATCCAACAAAGTAAACAAATATTAAACAAAGCTGACTTGCCACAATTTGGCAATCTGAGAAGTACTTTACCATAACTAAAAGAAGTCTGAATTATCCCATGCCACACTATGCAACCATCATCATTCACATCTGAAATACATTTTGAGTGACACACTTGATAAACATACCATGATTATCACTTAAACCTGAAACATCACACAGGTGTTATGCAAGTACCTTGCATCATGCCTTTATTTTGTAGCAGACATTACACTATTTCACTTTGCCCCATAACTATGGAACTTTAAATCTTCAAGACATTCACTTACGATTTTGGCATTCTTCCCACTTTTCCTCAGCTGCTGAACAGCAAACGCATGCTCAACATTATCCATTGAAACTCCATTAACCATTGCAACACGGTCATTTTCTCTACAGGAAAAACATCACAATGCACAGTATAAATACTTTATGCCAAGAAGAAAATATTGGTGAATAGGTGCTCCCGAGCAAACTGCCTGTATTACAAACCTGCTACACCAACAGTTACAGACAGACAACTTGAGACCAAAACAATTGGGAGGTTAAGCTACTGCTGACAAAAATGAATGCCCCCGAATCAGAACCCAGGTACAGTTTGGCACTTACTGTAGCAGTCCCTCTGCTGGGCCTCCTTTCAGCACATCAGAAATAACTATTGATGTCTCACCACTCTGAAAGTGAGGATTATCTCTTCCTCCAGATATTGCAATACCAAATCCAAATCCAGGGGCCTATAATGTAACAAGAGAAACATTTTTACTTTCCAATATCTAATGGTCACAATTTGCATTCCCATGCCAAATACAAAAAGGTCTCATGAGATCAATAGAAGTTTTTGAAAGAAAGCAGGATCAATGAACTAATCAATGCTATGCAATCCAGTAACAGAGATAGATTAAAAATAAACACTTTTAGAATGCAGACAGTTTTGGAGTAACTATCCAGAGTCTTCCAAGAGATTAGAGTTCTCATTTGCATTTTTATGGCCTAGACCTCAGGTGGTCATCAGCAAGACCTCAATCTTCAGTAAGCACAACAAACCATTCCTCTGAGCTGCAACTGAGTCAAACCCCTATAATCACTTCCTGCAACACTTTCTTTGAGTTTTCCCATGATGGTATTTACCCAGCTCGACCTCACTTAGCTCAGAACTGACAGGATTGCAGCACACAGTAGTATGACTGCAGGCTCAGTTCTTACGAATAATACCAAGATCACTTGTACCATTAAATACATCAAAACCTTGTCAGCACTTGCAAATCATCTGCATCTTAACAAAAGTAATTTGCTTCAATCTTTTCCCTCTAGGGTGACCTGCCACTACAGCAAGGTCAAAGCTTCTGAAAAGTTATTCCTGTTAGATATTTCAAGATACAACAATGATGCCTACATTTCTGCCTGGAAGCAGCGAGGGTGGGAAATAAGCTTTCTAAATATAACTGATCTGCAAACCATCTAGTTCTTTTACCATTGCCCAGAAAACACTTTGAGGATATTACTATTTAAATGCTGTATTTTACTCAAGAATTTATTCTGCAATTTTCAACTATGCAAAATGCAGTCACTGGATGGAAAAGATCAGGTTTGGGTCAATCTCACTTCTCTATTTCACAGAGCACACACTTTGTGCTGGCAGACTTCACCTTCTCTTCTTCTGACTTTTTAACAAACATGACCCAGCTTTAGCAAGGAGTTTCATAACCTTACAATGACAGCAGACATAACATGGCAGTCTGCATCTGGCTGTAAGACACATGATGTTCAGCTTTTTGGACATTAATTACTGCCCAAAACCAACCTGTTTCCTATTTCCTCCCAAAACAGAGGTCATAAAAAGATGTTTCAGATTTGCCTGTAAGCAGTGAATAGGAACAGTACTAAAATACAGATTGGGAGATTCACTGTTCAGAAGCAGTTAGTCCATACTGTTGTGTGGAGGACTGGGGAAGAGCACACCTTCTTTTACATCCATTTAAATTCATTAAATGAGGATGAATGGACTTATTTTCAAAATACATCCCACATAGATCATCCCAGAAATCTTGGCTGGGATGCAACGATTAAGTGAAACCTGGTGCCATGAAGGAGGATCTTAAATGTCCACTCATGACCAGAGCTGAGGGTTTTTCAGTTTTATTTTTAAAAGTCAAAGCGAATATATAATAGCCTACACAAATGAGTTACTAAAAACCCTTTCAAAACAGTAATATTTCCCATCTCATGACACTCCTGCTTTTAGTTTTCCATAATTTTAAAAACCAGAACTTAGTTTGCACTGTATTTGGGTGGGGAAGGAAAGGAAGAAAAGAGATAGCAACAAAGACATTTATGTCAAATTTCATTTAAATATTACCTATCTTTCCTTTACCGTAAAAAAAAAAAAAAAAAAAATTCTCCACTTATGGTAAGGAATACAAACATCAGGCTAAGGGCAGCAGAAACCCACTGTAAATCTTATCTTGCTGCTTGCCATACTACTTTTTAAAAGTAGATCTGCAAATCAAATCACCACTACGGAGATGACTACATTTGATGTTCTCTTCCAGAGAAACAATGCAGTCTCATACACAGACAGCAGTTAAATGGCCTACAAGTCAGATAAAGAGCTTCTAATAAGATAAATCAAGGTCTTCAGGAAACACTCCCAATTCAAAAATCAAATCCTAAATCCTTCTGAAAATTTAAGAGGTGACATAAGAAACCTTCTAGTAAAAATCAGCCTACGTACTTTCCATTTTATCCTGCTGCCTACCATCATCTTGAGAGACAACTGATTATCAGAACTACTCTCTGAAAACTGAGCCTAGCTCCTAGACATGTCTGGAAATAGCAAGATGTTGATCACTACAGGTTATACAAAATACTAACATGTACCTTAAGTAAAAGTGCATTAAAAAAAATCCTTGTATCACAGCTTCAGTTGTCAGATGTTGTAGGAAAAAATCACACACACAAAAAAAGTGCTGTACTATTCTGTTTTCCCACAGTAATGCAGTGTGGGACAGGCAAAAAGGCAGGTACATACCTGGTTTCTGTGCTTTGGGGAAAGGACACACATCTACCACAGACACACAGGACTTAGCTCCAAGTAGGAGAAAAACTCATGTGATATACAAAGCGCATGATTCCTCCTTCAAATACATTGCAATTAAGGATAAACCCCGAAGACATCTCAATAAAAGATAAACTGTAGCTACCTGATAAGCTTTTACTGAAACTGAGACTGACTCAATCTCTTAAGAGTTAAGTAGCAGTCCAGTCCAGGAAGCTAGAAAAGTGGTAAAGAAATGCAACAAAAACTCTTGGTGAGAAATTCCAGCCTCTGCTTCCCAAAAAACTTTCTAATGAGTCTTTTGACAGTAGTGCTGGAATTCACCAGTAAATCCTCTTCCCAGTGTTAAGGATAATTCTAAGCACATATTTGTTTAATATTAGCATAAAGGGTTTGGTTTTGTTATCTGGCAGATGGAAATAACTTTGTTTTTAACTGACTAAATTAATGCTATTGAAGTTATTAACAGTACATATCATCAGCTTTCAACACCTAAGAGCTACTTAATCAGGTAACAAAACAGTCATACCAGAAGAGTTGGCAGAATTTTGGCACATAAAAGATCATAACCAAAATTATAATCAAATCATACTTTCACATCAATGCTATAAAAGAACTTTGACTGCTGCAAGTGCAACCAAAAACAAGATCTCTGGTTCCTAGCAGTTATTTAAAATTTTGTTCAAGGTAACATCATATTGTAGTATTTCATTATTTCTTTGTGCATGGACTAAATATCTCACTTCTGGTGTCACTAAAATTACTGCTCCAATTAACCAGGAGAAGGTCACCTTCAAGAGAAGATGAGTTATCACTAAGCCTACGAGCCAACCTTGTATTACCATGGCATTTTTAGTTTGGTTTTGACTATAAAGCAGTACTGATTTAATCAGTAATATAAGTAAAAAAACCTGAAGTTTACAGAGATTATAGGGATGACTGTTTTCAAGATAAAAACATAATGTAACAAGAGAAACATTAAATTAATTACATATAGGAACAACACTCCTTTCTCAAAAACTTGTTGACTGAAAAATTGCTGGACGCTTAAAGACTAGCCTAGATAAATATCACACCACATTTCCATTTTTACTTCCACTTTCCTTTCCACTTTGCTCTCTATCTGTTTCAGTTACAGTAACTCAGTCACTACAACAAAAAGTATTCCAAACTTTTCAGCCAGTCCTGTACCACAAGGAACAGCAGTAGGAGTGTTTACTCTCACAAACAATACCTCTGAAAACTGTATTCAATATCAGAAGTTGAAACTGGGTTCAAAAAGTGAGTTCTTCTCATGATACCAAAAAGCTCTGCATTTTTCCCTCTGCATTTTGTCCTTGAATTTCAAGGGTTAGGATGTGCCACATTACTGCTCATTTCTCTTTCAGGGTTCACTTCTCTTGAAAGTGCTGTTGGAACTTAACTGTGATGTATTTAATTCAAACAGCTGTAATTCTTCTCAATTCAGTACCAAGTGCTGCTCCTTTGCATTAAATTTATTCAACTCTACCCCAGAATTAGATTATTTCCTTTCAACAGGTGGCTGCAGTCAGAGAGGGGATACTTTGTCAGCCTTCTGGTCACACTGAGTGTAACTGTTCCCTTCCCAAAAGGGCACCTGTCCAAACAGTTACATTGAATCAACAACACTAAACACTTCACTATCAACAGCTAACAGGTCTGACAGAAAATTAACACTTTATCTGCCCAGCTGACCTACAAATACACATTTTTGTCCCAGGTCCACTCATCCCACCAAAGCTACAATTTTAAAAAGCCTTCATTCTGTGATAAACTGAAGGCAAATGATCTAACTTGCTCCCTTGAGAAAACACTTCCACATCTCCCCCATTTTGGGATGAATACAGCTATTTGGACCATGATTCCATGGCTGCTTTAATACTAAATTGCTGCCAGAAATGGCATCCCACCCTGCTCTGACCTTTCCTAAGCAATTAATTCCTTACTGACTCTCTTGTACAGCTTCATGATGGCTGCATCAGAACTCAATTTAATTCAGGAGTAACTCAAACAAGAGGAGTCAGTCTAAATGCAAAAGCAGTCTCGCTATTCACTGGTTCCCAGCACACATTCCTTTGTGCAGGGTACACCTTCTGACCACCCAGAATCAGTACTTCCAGCCAGTGGTTTAAGAAAGTGGCAAGCAAATAAGACCATTTTGAATACATTTATTTATATGCAACTACATTGTTTTATGTCCTTGCAAATAAAGTTTGAAAACTTTCACACGAAGTTACAGCACTACCATGAATGAACACAGATTTCTACCTCCCTTCAGTTAGGTTCAGATGTAATCTAAAGCTTTGTTTCTAGCACGGTTATTTGTAGGCAGGCTTATCTCTGAAACCCAACAAACAAACAGCTATCACATGGAGCTTTTACAACACTTCTAAATTTAAACAAGGGAATATGAGTTTCCTCTCCTTTTACTTCCTGACATCTGGCTTTTTCCTATTGTTTTCAAAAGCTACCAGTATCCTGCGTTAGGCACACACAGCCAATTGTATGAACTCACCCTGTGAAGAGTCACCGTGTGTTGTTCCCATATAGCCGTTTCTTCCATTGCTGTGCTCTAAGGAGAAAAAAAAAAAAAACCCAAAGATTAAACTTCACTTTCAATAGTTGTATAATATCACAATCATTCAAAAGTACATTCAAAAGTAGCATTAATATTCATATAGAATAGCTACAGAAGAACTTGGCCTGGATCATTCATTACACATTTCCTGCCTTTATATGTCACAACTGAACTTCCTGTGTTCCTGTGGAAGGGGGCAGGGGGAAGAATAAGCAAAAGAGATTACAGAGCTTGAAGTTATAAAGTGCCATGGTAATGATTACAAGCAGCATTTGTGATATAGGCTCTCTCGGTTTCTCACTAAAATTGTAGTAGATGTAGCTAGTCCAATCAGCTGTATTTATATTCTAACATTTATACTTACCCTCACCTTTTGCTTGTTTTAACTGTATGCAGATTACCACTAATTCATGAACACCCAGCTACAGATTACAGTATCTGTGCTACTGTATTATGCACACAGGTCAAATTTAATCAACTGCAGTTTAGTGTAGGCTAATTATTTTGGTGAACAGTAGCACTGCAGAAATTACAAGGTCCTCTCTAAGGTAACTAGATTAAACAGTAACATTATGACAATATTGACATACCTGCATTTCTGCTTGAAAGAACACTACTTAGTGTGCCATGACGAGCAAACATTTGGAAAGGACAAAATAGCATGAGGGAGGAAAACCCAACAGAGCCCAAGGCCTGAAAACAGGCAGGAAAGCAGCAGGAAATGCAGAGTGAACATCCTGCTGCTACATTTTCTACCTTTCCAGAGGGAGTGTCCAATGTTTTGCTCCATACCCACACCCTCATAAGCATATCCACTAATTAAAGAACAGAATCAGAACACAAACATCCCTGCAACATGGCAGTGCTGGTTTTTTGAAACTCTACTTTGCTCTCTATCTGTTTCAGTTACAGTAACTCAGTCACTACAACAAAAAGTATTCCAAACTTTTCAGCCAGTCCTGTACCACAAGGAACAGCAGTAGGAGTGTTTACTCTCACAAACAATACCTCTGAAAACTGTATTCAATATCAGAAGTTGAAACTGGGTTCAAAAAGTGAGTTCTTCTCATGATACCAAAAAGCTCTGCATTTTTCCCTCTGCATTTTGTCCTTGAATTTCAAGGGTTAGGATGTGCCACATTACTGCTCATTTCTCTTTCAGGGTTCACTTCTCTTGAAAGTGCTGTTGGAACTTAACTGTGATGTATTTAATTCAAACAGCTGTAATTCTTCTCAATTCAGTACCAAGTGCTGCTCCTTTGCATTAAGTTTATTCAACTCTACCCCAGAATTAGATTATTTCTCTCCAGCTTTTTAAACTAAGACCAAATACATACTAAAACAGCAACAATTTACACACACAAAGCCATCTTTGAAACAAAACAGAATGTTTTGCTTGCTAAACGGTCAAGGAATACTGATTTTCTTCCTCATTTCTGATGTTCTCATTCTGTCTTAATTTTGGCAAGTGCTTCTCAGGCTAAACATCTCATCAACAAGTGAAGACTTATCTCTCCAAGTAAATTTCTAAAGCCAAAGTAGCTCCTAAGGAGCTCTAAGTAGCTCCTGTTCAGAAGAAGGTGCAACAGGAATAGAATAAAGGACTGCAAATTGAAATAGGCTGCCTCATTTTTACCTGCAATGATCAGGAGAAGTTAACCCTGCTCATTTACTGCACTTGCCCTGGCAGCGTTCCGCAGGTCCAGCCCTGTGTCAGCAGCAGTGGCCCCTGAGCCAACACAGTCCCAGCTCCTTGGCTCAGGGTGCCCAATTTCCATGGCTCTGAGTCCTTGTGCCTCCCTGCTGGAGCTCAGTGCACAGGGCAAACACCACCAGTGGCTCTGGATATGGCATGAACTGATAAAACCCAGTTTAACCAGCTCAGCACTGCTCCCACAGGATCCAGGAGAACTGGAAACCCAGAGCTAGAGCAGGGCAAGATAACAGCTAATCCATGAGTAAGAAAAAAGAAATTCCATATGTAACATGCTTCTAAGAACTTGAGAAGACTTACTATTTCATTAAAAAAACCAAGTCAAATGTAAAAAAAAAACCCAAACCAACCTCACAAACTCACCAGTCTTTCTAAACCCAGACACTCACTCCTCAGTCAGACTGAGGCTGCCATTTTTAAAGCCTTTCTCCTGTTTGCAGAAGCTCAATCTTTCCATTTTGCTCTCCATCTCTTAGTTCACACTATTGCTATCACCTCCCCTAGATTTTACTAATACATCCATTTCAAATGTACAAGACCTGGAAACATCAAATATCCATTAGTTACACAGCAAAGCAAGTAATACGTTATTTTCATTCTTTCTGCATGCCCAAACAGTCCAATCAAGAACAGTGAAAACAGTTCAAAGGCAGTCTGAGGTGAGTGTTGGCTTTGACACAAACTGCTTACTTGAGTTAGTTTCTGATCTGTTAAGAACTGCATTCACTCACAAAAGACCAAGGGAAGTTTGAAGAAGACCTGTGAAGGTACTTACCCCACTTAGCATTGACAACTGAGGCAGAAGAATGAGCCTGTGCTACCCATCAGCTGAGGTCCCTGTTGCAATGCTGCTCTTAGGCCATACCCAAAGTGTTCTATTTTTCATGCTATCCACCACTAATTTATAGAAAATCAAGGTGACTCAGCAGGACCTGAGAAATATATACAGCCTAACACTCAGAAACTAGGACTATAGGAGAATATTAAGATACTCCAGTCTAGAGTTATAATAATTTAACAGAGACTCTTTAATACCTTTGAAATGCAAGTGGACAACGTTGCAAACACCTATGTCTATATTACCAATGACTTTACATCCCAGAATCACACAGAACCACATTATTTTAAGGCTGGAAGGGACCTCTGGAGATCATCCAGTCCAACCCCCCTGCCAAGGCAGGGTCACCTGGAGCAGGTGACACGGGTATGTGTCCGGGTGGGTTTGGAATGTCTCCAGAGAGGGAGACCCCACACCCTCCCTGGGCAGCTCTCCCAGGGCTCTGCCACCCTCTATGGAAAGAAGTTCTCCCTCAGGCTGAGATGAAACTTCTTGTGTTTAATTTATGGCCATTGCTCCTCAGCCTGTCGCTGGGCACCACTGAAGAGTCTGGCACCATCCTCTTGGCACCTGTCTGGGAGATTATTTATATGCATTAATGAGATTCCCCTCTCAGTCTTCTCCAGACTAATCAGATCCAGTTTTTCCCTCATAAGATATGCTCCAGACCCTTCACCAACTTTGTGACCAATGCTAGACAGAAAGAATGATGGTATCACGACTCCAGTGATTTATTTGATGCTTTTGCTTTATTAAAGTGAAAAGCTTCCTTAAGCTCATCCTAAAGACTGTTCTGGAGACAATTTGTATTCCTAGCTCAGTATATGGGAAATGGATGTGTTTGTGGGCTGGGTGTTTTATTACTATTTAAAGGCTAGAGTCACATATGACATTGCAATTCATCAATATGGAAGTTATGAAACTTATCATTTGCCCAAATCTTGGATACATCAAATCTTGTTCAACTCTTTCATCTTTGGAATTGCCCTGAGAAATAAACATTTCAAAGTAAACATCTTTTTAGAAATCTCCCTCTGTGGGCTTATAAAGGTCCTTCAAACAACAACATTTTTTTCTTCCCCTTCTCAAAATATTTCTTTCCTTCTCAAAGGCTGGTTTGGTTGTTTTTATTGGAGTTTTTTGTGTTTGTTTTTTTTTTTTTTTTAATACCATGCCTTTCTCATCTAACTTTTACCTTCTCACAAATAACTGGGTATGTGTGCACATGCACACATATGTTTTTCTTTCAAGCATCCTGAAGGAAAAAAACCAACCCAAAAAACCACAGGCTACTGAACTGAGCAATGCAGGGATGCTGCAACTAGCATTGCTCAGTTTACCTGCACTGCAGGCGAAAAAGCTGTTGCCAGCAGCTGAAGCCACCCACAGGCTTGAGAAGACAGTTCTAGTTTGCATTTGGAAAGCTTCAAACAACAGCCAAAGAAATCAGTATTCTACCTTAAAATAATGCAAGTTCCCAAGGACAGGGTTCTTACAGATTAACACTTTTTAGATTTCTACACCTCAGCTCAGACTAAGGCAAGAGCTCCTACACATTCTTGAAATCCAAGCCAGAATAGTTTCCCAATGTTTCTTTCCAAGTCTAGGGGGACTTATTAGAGGAATTATTGTTCTCTTTTAAACTCAGCTACTTTTCATAGGAAGTGAATTGTGCTCTGAATGACAAGATCGATTTTAAGGAATTGTTTCCTCAATTGTGATCAAATTTTGACACATGAGGTCAAATGAGTTTTTAATAATTTATTTCTTAGTATAATTTAACAGTAATTTTTGATAAATAAATATCTACAGTTGCCATCAATTCCCATACATTCCTCACTAAAGTCAAGGAGATTATTACATTTTTAGAGAAAATAATATCTAGATATCCACCTAAAACAGATTTTCTTCTGGATTACACAAGAGGAACCTCCTGCGGGAAGCGCTAAGTTTCATTTAGTGTCTTTACCAGCCTGGTTTTTCAGATCAGCATTGACAGCTGTCCTAAGGACAATAAAATGAAGCAACTGCTTCTGCCACCTCAGGGGGCTTATAGCTCCTGTTCTCCACAGAACACAGTGGGGAGAAGAAAGGTGTGTGACAGCTGTGAGCTCTATCAACCACAGCAAGCAAGCCACAGGAAGTAAACAGTCAGATCACAAACTCAACCATGGAAAGAACACCAGCTTTGCTTCAAGCCTGCAGTCCCATGTTGTGTACACCATACTTACAATAAAATGCTCATGTCAAAAAACATTCCTATTTATCCTGAAAAAAACCATAATAACTGTGACAGTGCTCTTATTCAAGACACAAAAAACAAGAAGGAAGAACTAGGATTGGGCTGTGTCAAAAAAGGGAAAACATATTATATTTACTCTCTATATACCGTGTAATACTATATTACATATAGTATTATTTGAAATATTATATTTAGAGTGAGAGTTCCTCTTCAGAATGACAGACCAGACATACATACACCTCACCCATCTTGCTGCATTTCAATTTGGTTTCTAAAATTAATTTTCCATTATTCTTGGGGAAGTCCAGTTGAGCAGTAGGATGTTATTGAACTTTCAAGTTCTAAAGGTTAAATGCAGAATCAATACATTTTGATTGCACTTCTGGGAACAAGAATTAAAAGTGCTTATCAGAACAATCAGAATTTGAACCTCTTCTATTAATTTCTTTAGTTTGTTATGTATCTAGGGAGTGATATTTATCATTCACTTAAAAAAAAAAAATCAACATAATCAAAGTCAATATCCAAAACACTCAGCTTCCTGAGGAAGTATAAGAAAAGAAAACAGAATCTTCCTCAGCCAGCCCAGAACAAGGAACAAAGAGGTCATTTTCCTACACACAGCATCCTTCAGCAAGCAGCTGCAGCACAGTGCCCTTTCCAACACTGGCTAGGATGACTTCCTACAGAAACTCACCTTTATCCTCGCCTAGTTAAACTACAGCCACCTTAAATTCCAACAGATTCCCTCCAATTGTCTTATCATCAAAGCCTTCAGCTGACTGGGGGCAGGGGGCCCATTTTTTAACAGTTGTTCTCCACCAATTAGTGCAATGAGGTCAGAATCCCATTATCTGACTGATTTTATCAACTGAAAGGAGAGCTTTGTCTTCCACGGTCTAACACATACACAATGCACCACAGCCTCTCGACAGGGAACCTCGGAGTTACTTGAGGTATTTCAAACACTGGCAGCCAACTCCTGGAGCAAGTGCAGGCAGTCAGGAGGAGGAGAGCACTGAGGCAGGGTCACCACAGAGAACTGCCCACTGCCACAGCTGCATTCGCACCCACAGCCCTGCTATGTCTGCCCCACACTCTGCAAACAGCCTGTATCTTTAGCTTTTCACTTGATCATCATTCCTTCCAAGGAGAAGGACTGCTTCCCTGAACATATTTTTGAGAGAAGATTCAAGAGATCACACTAAGGACTCAGGGACTGCCATTCAGGGAAAACACCTACTAAAGGACTCCTGAGATGCATATAAAAAAAACTTTGCAGCATCACTGAAGCTGAGAAGCCAGTCTTTAGTCCCACCTTCTGTCTGAGTGTACATCCACAGAAGTGACATCAACCATTTCTTGAAAGAGAAATAATAACCTTATTCTCCTCTGATGCATATATACTAACCACCGAAAAGTAAAGCAGTGCTCATTGTAATTTTTTTTCCATTTGATATCTTGGGTTCCGAGCTCTAGTGAAGAGTTCCACTCTTCCCAAATATTAATCTATATGAAACAGCCCACCTCATGAAAAGTCTGTATGAGGAAAACCACGATTAAAGCTGCTCTTCAGATGACAATGCACAATCCAAGTAAAAAAAAAAAAAAAAAAAACACAGAATTGTCAACCCTGCATGTCAGTAAAATGAACCTTCTTTGATTTAGATCACTCTGGGATTACAAAGTCTCTACAACAGTACACATGGACAGTTTGAACAGTACAAATCATCTTTACCTCACAAAGAACAACCTTGAGAGGAAAAACTAGGACAAAATACCTACATACACATTTTAACAGTAACTAGGTTGTTCAACCATTCCACTCAATTCTCTCTGTGCTTCCAAAACCACAAGACACTGCCTTATTAAACACAAAACCACAATTTCCACTGCCTCCTGATCTAGAATCCCAAAGGTTAGTGGCTATCTTTTGAACATAAAGATACTGCATGTATCTAAAAACATTCCTTAATCACTAGTTTTATTGACGAATTTTTTTACAAGAGAGATTTTTGCTCCAACTTCTGGGCACTGTTCTCTCCAAGCTAAGAAAGTAGCTCAGTGTTTAACTCCCCACATCCATGTACTATCCAGCTTGTTTAGCATGACTCACTTTTCCAGAATGACCTCTCAACTCCAAGCTTCACACATCACAGACAAGACCATAAAACCTTTTGCTTGGTGGTACTGCTGCTCAATACAAAAATACTAGACCTCTCTCCCAAAAAAAGCCCTAATCAAGAACAGTATGCACAAATTTGGAGGGATGCTGCATTGTAGTTAAATAATTAAATACTGGATTTCTGATCCAATTAAATCTGAGTATTTATAGAAGTGTTTATGACACAGGCCTAGTAAATCACATTATCCATGAAAGGCAGAAGGCTGACACTCAGGAATAAGGCAAAACAAACCAGAGTGCAAGACCCACATGCAGATACATCTCAAATGATCTCAGGTCAAGTTACTTCAGAAGAAGAATACCACTCAAACACCCTGGTAACAGTATCAGCCAGCAGCTAAGCAAAGCTTATTAGGTCCTGATGGCTAAGGCGTGTGAAAACTGTGCTTCAGAGTTTGGGATCCCTGTCTGTTTTGCTTCTTTCCATTTTGCTTTCCAGCTGGCAGTGAAACCCCCTAGGATCACAAACTCCAAAGTGCTGGCAGTAGTGTTTCACAGATCACTACTCCAGGCCAGTACACTAGCAAAAGACAGCAAAATCAGACAGAACAGAGAGGCTAAAAAAGCAAAGTGGCGAGCCACGTTTCTCCCCTCAGCAAGGGATGTTGCCACAGAGAAGCACAGACAACATGCAATTTGCTTTTGCTTTAAGTAGTTTCTCTGCCATACTGACCTAGGTCAGTATTATTAGGACCTAAAGATTTCTAATTTAGAGTAGAAATTTTAAAATGTAATTGAAAGGATTTATCCTCTCATTATTTACCTCAAATATGATTTTATTTTTTGTATCATTTCAAAATCAGTATCTTCAAGGAACTCATGTAATATTTCAATAGTTTAAATCTTGGGATGCAACTTGAAAAGCAATTATTTTACCACAATAAAAGCAGCTTAAGCAGCACAAACTGCCCTCCTACTAGTTTTCATCCTCAAAAAAATCCCCTCCAGCATACCTTGTGCAAGTATTATGTGATCATTGTTACCTGTATCCCCACCAGTTCATCTCAACTCCAACAACAGCAACTGCTCCAGTTTGGAAGGCAGTCCCAGGAATGCAAAAGCTCAGACAACAGCCTCCCACCAAAGTAAAATAAGCCCTACTGAAGTGCACCAGTGGAGCTCAGAAGTGCACACAGCTGGGACCAGTGTCACAGCAACTGATACAGCTTAAGAGCAGCAAATTCCAGTCACATACTATCTACCTGGTGGGTTTGTTTTGAAACCACAGTGGTGGTCAAATGGTGGTACAGACTGCCCAGGAAGGCCATGGAATATCATCCTTGGAGGTGCTCAGAACTGATCTCTACAAGATTCTGGGCAGCCCTTTAGCTGACCCTGCTCTGAGTATGGGGCTAGACTAGATCATCTCTAGAACTCTGTTGAGCTCTAGATGATCTGACCTCACTGTTCCACAATTATTCTATAAATCAGATTTGGTGAGAACTGCCTTGAGCACAGACTTGGACTAGCTGATCCCTAGAGTCCCTTCCAACCTTAATTACTGTGTGATTAGATGTAAGTTGCATTTCCAGCACATTTCTGAAACCAAATCAAATCATCCAACTGCAGACACAAGCTCCCTCTCTACTCTTATACACAGTTTGGCTTCAGTGTTTTATCACTCATAAAGAACATCAGCTGGAGTTATTCCAGTTTGGTTTTTCCCTTAGGGGAGAAGAGCACAGTATCAGTATCAAAGAAAGCAAAATAATACTGTATTAGCTTTATATAAGAAGCCTAAATAAATCACCTCTATCTATGGCTTCTTATGCAAAAAGTACAAAGCCAAAATGCACACAAGCAAAAGATATGTCCACCAAGAAATAACCAACATGAATGTAGACATCAGAGCAGCAATCAAAGCATTCGAGCACTTCACCTGAAGATAGAATGCTTCTCACCTTGTTTTTAATCAAGAGAATAATAATCCAGTTACCAAGCACTGCACCATATAAATTTTAGATCATTGTACTCTAAAGATCTGTCAAATAAGAGCCTCAGGACAGGCAACAGTGTCTCACTGAGACAGAGCTCGCTGATTTTCCAAGATCAGAGATTGCAAGTATGAATAAATGTTTAAGAGGCTTGCATTGCAATTCCAGTTACAGGTGCAAAATAACAGCCTCGTCATCTTCCATTGTGACAATAAAAGGGCAGCCTACAGAGGTTAATTTCTCTGTAAAATTTTGAGGGGGGGGTTTGTTGCTTGTTTTGTTTTTGCTTTTTACAGTTGACATAGCCACAGCAAAACGATACATTCTATAGGTAATTTACCAAATTCTCCTAAAATAAACAGATGAAATGCAGGTGTTCTGAACATGTGCACACACACTACATTTTGCCTCATGGAAGCAGCTGACAACTATTTTTGTAGTAATAGGATTAGCAGGGTGGGAGTGTGTTTCCCTGATATTTTACCCCTTGAATCTCAGTATGAAGAAATATGTCACTGGGCAATAAAACTTTCACCCCTGCCTTGCTTGTGGGTACTGAATTTCTTCCTCTGAATCTCAACCAACCACTCTAAGTAAGAAATTTCAGGAAAAGTGTCCTTCCCTACCCCAAGCAACCACACACCCAGATGGCATCTTCCCACCCTCAACTTGGGTAACTGTCAGTTAAGAAGATTCAATTTTAGCAGTCACATGGCTACTAGAGCATCTTCAGAACACAGTACAATTCTGAGCTTGCATTAACTTCACACATCCAAAGAAAGCAAGTCTCAAATCAGGGCTACAGAAAGACAGAAGTTCAAAAAGGAAGGTAAATAATGTTAAGTCTTCCAGATCCTTGAAAATGAGTAACTTCTTGTGTTAGAAGTTGTTAGTGACTTTGGAGTAAGGACAAAATGGTAACAAATAGTTTGGTTTAAAAAGCACAATACAGGGAACACAGCAGGGTTCTGATGTAATTTCAAATGCAGTGCTTGTGCATAGAGGGAGAAAGAGAAACAAGTCCAGGAAGTCACTGGGAGAGAAGAGAATAAGAACTAGAGCAGCCATACCCCCCCGGCAGGAGATGGACATGAGACTTGGATAGGGAGGACAAGGTAACAAACACCACAGCATCCAAAAGGCTTATTCAGCTATCAGCAAGGTAAACATTCCTAAACCTTCTTATCAGGCAAGTGTGGAAAGCAGAAAACACCTCATTTTTCCTCAGCAAAAAGGACTATCCCCATTCTATTAACATCTAGCTTCCTTATCACTTCACTATTAAATGGATTTTCCTATTTTTTGAAAACAACTACCTTGAAGAAGTATCTGTTTAAGCAGACAATCTATTACACTTTGAGAGACAGTTGTGAAGTGTCAGTCTCTCCTTGCTTATATGCACATCAGTCTGTTCCAGGATTTTCCTGCTGAAAAAATTTTCTAAAGCTAACACATTAATAGGTGTTACAGAAAAAATAGCATACCACAATTGTCCCTGCGATCAAACTTAAAACTGAGTAACACAGCTCTGACAGAAGTCAAAACCAGGTAATAATTTGAAGGTGTAGAAACAACAACAAAAAAAAACCCCACTAAGATGTATTAATCAGTAAAGCCAGTATTTAAATTCTGAACATATTGTGCAGAAGAAGAGATGGGGAAAAATTCCTTTGCTTTTTTTAGCTAAGTTGTTCCATTGCATTCAGCAGCCCACAGACCTGCAGATGAGCTCACACATCCCAAGGAGCATCTTCCTACAGCTCAATCAACATCCTCATTTTCATCAGTCCTTTATACCCTTCTTGTTTAGTGTCTATGTAATACAAATTAAACTTATCCACTGCTACTATGAAAAATCAAAGTGATTGTGAAGGTTCAGTTTCCAAAGAGTGGTGCAAAGGGGTGAACGGGGTCTAAGAAAAAGCAATTCATTTCTGTGAAGCAAGTGAACAGGTATCCTACAACATAACCGAGTCAAGGCACAGCAGCCAGGGGACTTGGAACAAAGTCTGCTGTCAGACCAAGTACACTGGAGTACATGGAGTATCTCCCTAAAACAGCACCTTGAGGCCACTACTCGGCAACACAAAGGGTTAAGGAGCAGCAAGAGCCTAAAGCTTAAGGCTGCTTTCATTCTCAGCACAGAGGATCTCCTTTATTCACAAAGCTACTCTGAATTGAAACAACCAATCAGCCTGGCACTGATGATTGCTTTCCTGGGATGGAAAAGGACCAACCAAGAAGACAAGAGAAGCTAGCACAGGAAAAACTTCTCAGCTGGGTTATTCATTGACTATGAATGTAGAAACACTGCCCATATAACAACATACCTGCAGACACTTTGATAATCCTCTCTGTTGCTCTTAAGGGTAACACAATTACTTATTCACAGCCAGTTAGAGTGGGATTTTTTTTCTCTTAATCTTGGCTATACTATTAGATATTTGCAAAATACGGCATTTCAGATATGGTTTCATTTCTTCATTTTTACCAAATACTTACAAGCATGTTTTATAGAAAACACATATTTTTCTAACTTCCAATTCATTAATATTTTCCTTTTTTTTTTAAGTGATCTATTTCCTTTTCTTGAGGAGCCAAGGCCATTAACAAGCAGAAGAGAACATAACAGCAGCTCCAGAAGAATCAGCAAGCAGGAAGAACCAGTAAGACATGTCCATGCTTTTTCTCCTTTCCTTAAAAGACAAGCAGCAGCAACAGGGGTGACCCTGCCACCCAAACCATCTTTTTATTTCAATCATAACTCCTCATCTTCTTAAAGAGCAGCAATGAAACCATCTCCATTGGGGAACCAAGACTGGACAAGAGGCACTAAAAGCAGCCCTGAGATACTGCCCAGCACCACCAGCTGCCCTGCTCCCAATTCTCCTCTTTGCTTTACTACTGGCAGCAGTCCCACCACTGCCTTTCACTGTACCAGTGGTTCACAACCAGACCACTTCAGAAAAGCTGCATACAGAGCACTATATACTAACTTAAGAAAAGCACTTTTTAAAAACACCATGTTCTTGTTTTTTGGGGGTTGGATTTTCTCTTTTATAGACTGCATCTGTGCCCCACTCCACATAGCTGAACTCCTACGAGCCCCAGGCTGAAGAATTAGCCCAGCCATTTCCGACTGCCTGAGTCAGGAGCCAACTCAGTCTCCTTCCCTCCTCCCAGGAGAAGGGCAGAAGAGACACTGGCTACAGTCACTGGGAAAAAATGACAGAGTAATTACTGGACAAGAGGCTTCAAACTGACCTCTGTAGGTATTCATATTTACATAAGCATCACATCGGTTCCATCCCACCCTACAGACATTCAGCTAGGATTTCTTTATTTCCTGTTTGCACATCAAAGTAGAGGAATGAAACAAGGGAATTCACTAACAAGAGCAATAACTGTTGATCAGATTAGAACTTCCTAGCAGCAAGTTGCCTTATGCATACCATGCAAAACAGCACACTTCAAAAGCAATTTCTCTCATGAAAATCCATTTGGTAGACTTAAAATTATTTCCACTATTGTAGACGAACGCTGAATTTTACATAAAACCCAGTATGCAAATCCAGAAAGTTTAAATTACCTAAAATTACAATCTTTCAGCTCAAATAGCTTCAAGGCCTGCCTTTTGCAGCTCCAACTTGACCTTCCACTTCCAAATTCAGTTTTAAGGTGACAATAGCCCAATTAGACCTAAAAACATAGTCTCTTCAAAGGGGAAAAAAGTGCCACACCCAGAAAGCCAAAGGTTAACTGTAAAAATGGTCACAAAGCTACTTTTGTATTGACATCAGCAATTAAAAATACACTCATTTCAGTGGAACAAACTGCCTCACCAACAGCTTTGACCACATGACACTAACTTCTATTCCCACAACTTCATGTGTATCAATGATACAAGATTATATTCTTGACCAAAACTGCATCATGCCCATTCATCACCACTCTGGAATGCACACTCTCAAGTATGCAAGAAAACTATGAGGGTAGAAATGACCAAAGCTATTTTAAAATATGCATTGGGCTTCTACAGAATTGCATCTTCTAGCTACCTGAAGCCATATTTAAAAATGGAGCTGGCAAACCCAAAGACCTTAAACAAGAGCAAATGCCTCTTTTTTAAAGTTATTCTGATTATATTTCACATTAAAAACTGCAAAAAGGAAAACCTGCAGAATTTTAATCTGACATTCCAGTTTGCAACCTGAAAACACACTCAAGTTTACACAGCCCTTACCTCACCCCTGGATTGCCCCAGCATTCTTTGTGCTACAGAAAGCAGCTCTACTGAACTTCAACATTCTGAATGCAATAAATTCTAAGAAAATAACAAAAAGCTTACAATCCAGGGGAAATAACTAGTGTAAATGTTTAAGTCTTACCCCATCTGTCACCTTAAGTTTGACATTCTAGGGTGTGTTAAGACTTTAATTGACAAAAGAGAACAAATTCACCTCAAGAGTGAAAAAGTTCAAAAAGAAGCAAGGAAAAAGGGTAACAGAAAATCCCACTGTATTTTTCCCTCTGCAATTATTTGTTCACATTGCTGTGCATTAACTCCAATCTGTTCCACAAAAAAAAAAAAAAAAAAAAGTAAATCAATGGCAGAAGGGCTTCCACACTCTTGCCTGATGTGAGTCAGCACCTTGGCTCTCGAGAGAAGGTGCACATGAAACGATGTCATTTAATTTCACAGCTAAACAACAAATTCTTTCAAGAGCAGAACTTCACCTGTACCACACTCTTGCCCTTGGATGTTACCACCAGCACCCCAATCATCAGGTGCATATTGCCATCTGCAAGTAAATGATGCAAAATGCCAATTTTGTGACAACATGGGCCTCAGATAAATCAGCAACATATTTTTAGGATTGCTTCATGACTTCTTTAAGGAACTAAGTTATTACAAGACAATACAGGAAAAGATTGAAGTACTTAAAAGCTTTTTCCCCATTCCACCTCTGTTTATCATGCAACTACACTAAACTAAGGATTTTAGCTGCCCAGTCCTGACAAATTGAACACACTAAGGTTCCACAAGCAGGTACCAATTATCTGTTTGCATGCATTTATCAGACTGGTAACATTTTCCTTGACAGGGCATTGCCAGCTTAGGAGTCAGTGCTGTTTGCCCTCAAAAGATCAAAGACAACACATGCTTTACCATAACAATAGTGCAGATTATTGACGCACATACTTAACAGACCTAAAGACTAAGACCAGTGGCAGTGACACTTCACAGAAGTGAAAAGTTTCTGCTTCTCTCTCCAAACTGGAGGGAAAGGTAACATTAGTAAAGTATTAGGTATAGAACAGATTAACATCATTATTTCAAATAACCTACAGCCCCACATGCCTACATAGAACATGATTGCATCTGTACAATTAAATGCAAACATCAGTACTACTTTGAAATCATTTTCAAAAGCAGTATTTTAGGTTTTCTTTATTTTTAGGATACAATACAAGCATATTTTCAGTCTGCTTTTTCTTTTGCTACTGCTATTAGAGATGGGTACACACTTTTTACACGATGAAGTCTGAGCTTCTCATGTAAGCAAGTGATAAGCATCAAAACACAGAATTTTAGTATCTGAAGCTTGCACTTGGAACTCAGCCTAAACAAGGCTAATAGAATGGTAAACTTAAATTGCAAAGCATTTTTTTAGGGGATTCATTTACATTTGTTCCATAATAAGTTTTGGAGGCTCTTTTCCCTTCCACCAAAAAAATTAGTCTCCTTCAGTACAAGTTAAAAGAACACTGAGCCTAAACCACTTACACCAGTCCACAAAAAATATCATCCAACATGACCAAAATTAATGCTCTTATTTAAAAGTGTGTTCCTTACTTTTGTAGACGTGTTTTCAATACTGAGAAGAGGAAGAAAAAAGTTGCACACTCTACAACCACTCACCAACAAACAAACAAAAAATTATTGAGCTATCAAAGAAAGCTACAAATAAACCCCAGTAAATACTGGCAGAAGTTTGACAGCCATAATGTATATCTGACAATGGAAATCTAGACACACCAGCACTGTAAGTGATACCAAAAGCTTTCTGTTGGCAGGTTGAATATAAGGAGAAAGTAATGGCATTTTTAGAATTGCCTTTAAACTGCTGGGGGTCTCCCTTTCTGTACAGGCCTGAAGAACTATCTTTACTCTCAGCCCTAAGTACCTATACAGAGACAACATCACAAATCATTTTCTATAGCAGTCAGTTTGGTACCTTTTAGAAAAGGAAACAGAAAAATGAATTATGTTCAAGTACATTGTTTTGATTCTGCACAGATAAGACACACCAAGTGAAGAATCCCAAACTAATCACTACACCAAGACGTGTCCACAATGTAATAGTGGATCTCATGGCTTCAATTCAACTTTGAAATAAATCAGCTATGCAGTAACTCAAGCATAGCCAGACCTATGAGAAGCTGCTCTCTCCCTCAATCATCATTTCATCAAGATTAATCCCTGATTGCAAGCCAAGCTATGGTGAAGATGAGAAGCACGTAGAGTATTCCAGAAGAGGAACTCTGAACACAACGACTAAAAATAAAAGTCTATACATAATTACTGAGAGATGCTACCCATCAAATCCACCTCTTAGCATGTATTTCCCATCTGTGCTTAATGGGCAGATGTCTTTTTCATTCACTCAGCACTTTTTCTGAAATGGAAAAGTATGAATGACATTCTAGTTGTTTATCCAACCAGCTGGAGAAGAAACTGGGTAAGCACTTGGTTAACAGCTGAAAAGCCTGTATAATTTTGGTGAATTACCTGTTTATCCCAGAATATAGCTTCAATTCAGTCAACTATTGCCCAAAAAACACTATCAAGTCACCTGTCACTGAGAATGAGTTACTAGGGAAAACAGCAACCGAGTTATCTACAGACTTGTGAATTCAGCAAGCAATAGTTTTTTCAAAGGAGCATTCCCCTAAATGAGTAAGAAACCAGAGGAATTTAGCTTCAGGACACCAGACAAATCTGTTTGATGAGTCAGTTCAATGGAAAAACCTATCAGGAGACCACAACTTGCAGAGAAACCATTCAATCTAGATTATTCTTTGGAAAAAAATCCTGAAGACTAAATAAGTGAGGATAAAATCAGTGAAAAACTTCATCATAAAGGTGTGATGTGAAAGAGTACTTCCAGCCAAGATAGCTGTAGTACAATTTTATCATTAAAGCAAGAATTGAACAGCAAAACAAAACTTACTGCCAGAATGTTTTCAAAGCTTGACTGATAATAGTCATATCTTCAGTCATGCAACTTCTAATGATTTGCAGGAAAAAATTAAGTGCAATGAAAAATATCTAAATCTGTACCTCTTGTATCAATGTATTGATTTAGTTGCATCTTTTCCACTCATTCTTGCAGGGTTACCTTCAGAAGTCACTTCTTCTGAAATGCAAAAATCTCAAAGATACTGTAATGTTATCAACACGTGTAAGTTATGCATCCTTTTGCCTTACTAATTTTGTCATTTAAATTAATCCAGATTAACACATGTTGAACTGAGCTGTGGAGAATGTTTTCTTAAGGTGCAACTATGACGTACATATGAAAATATATACAAAAACCCGAGTATTTTTGTCCTACCAATTACTACAAGAAGTACAGAGCTCATATTAAAAAAAAAGAAAACACTCACTATGTAACTACACTGTTCAGTTAGTTTCCTGCTGTAAAATCATTATTCATTCTATTCTCTTCACTGCATTGTTACAGCAGGAAAAATATATTACATTCTTTTACAACTTGAAATTTGTGGTTTAGTGCATTGTCACTGTATAGTATGTGGTCAAAGAGCAAAGGCAATTTTAAGTACACCAGTGCTTATCCCTGCATACACAACTCTACTGCTTCAAGAGATTCTAGGCACAGGTTGTGCATATTTTGCAGTTACTGGAATTGCAGCAAACAGGGGAATTCCTGATGTCACACTCCCCCCAAACAAGGAGACAATGATGCCATGCTGTACAACAGAAGCTCAGAATTTTATCAAATGCCATTCATGATACATACAGCATCAATCAGTGTCACCTCTTTATTTTCCACCTCTCAGCAGAATAGAACAGAGATGCTTAATTTTTGATCCAAATGCACTAAACTCTAACAGGCTTAGAATCTGAGATAGAGACAACCAATAGAATATATTAAATATAAACCTATTCCCTGGGAACAAAGATTAAATTGTGAATTGCTAAACTTGCTTTCATAGGCAATAGGCTATTGTGCTTCTTATGTAGAGTCTTGATTTAGAAGTCTACTTCCCCCAAACATCCAGCACCTTACTTCCAGAGAGAATATGGATTCTCTGTGTTTTGTGGAAGAAATAAAAAACAATTTATTCTTCTAACAGTCTTACCAGGCTACTGGAATTAAAGATTTTATTCTTTTGTACTTATTTCTCCTCTTCCCATGATCTTTGCAATTCAGGCACTACCTGATCTAACAACAATTAATAAAACTAAATAAAATTAAAGATAGTAAACAAAAAAAATCAAGTCCGCTTAATCTCTATTCATGTTCTAGTCCTGTGTCTTAATACCAAAGAAGGTACTGCCATCATCACCACGTATGATGCCCATTAAGCACGAGACACTTAAAGGAAACATTTGTCAAATTCTTCTTATCCTTCACAGTAATTCAAGAAAATATATTGGAATATAAAACTATAGAATATATGCTACACTGCAGTAAACTACTTTCCACTGTACTCAAAGGACCATTGTTTTTTTAATCCCTGCTCTGCCCAGTCACACACACTTTCTTCTCCCTAATCCACACACTCTTTAAAGCCACCGCATGAACTTTTCAAGGCTGCTTGTTTGCAGCAGTTCTGAATAAACCACACAAACCGCATCTCTCTCACACACGTGACTATTTTTGAAGTGAAAATTAACACAAATACAATTTAAATGGAGACAAGTCAACACTTGGGCCCAGATAACTGTGTGTGTAGTCAGCAGGGAAGAAGTGTTGTTATAGAAAATGGGGGCGAAAAGCATGGAATGAGAGCTGGCTTTGTTCACAGGCAGTAGCCTAAGTGCCTATCAGTCAGCAAAAGCATTTTTAAAACAGCTGCATCAAAGCTTTCTGCAAGTTAGTCAGCATGTGACAGGCCAGCACATTACAGCAGTGCCACAGCAATCTCTGCATAATAGGAGTGCTCTGAGTGACCTGAAAGGTCAGTGTTTTCAAGCATTCCAGTAATCTGTAAATTGCCTTGGCTTATCACTTGGAAGCAACATAATTACATTGCTTGAAGGGCTAGGACAGTAAAGACAGATTTTAGGTATTATGTTTTGGTCAGCTACGTACCAACCTCTACACTGTAAGCATATCCAGGAAAGTCAGAATAATGTACAGATTTTAAAAAGGAACATTAAAACATCAAAGTCTACTCTTCTGAGAGAGGGAAAACTATTGACAAAGTTTTGTAACCGTCTATAGTATTTTATCAAGTAGAAATATCTTTGAAGGGTTTTTTTTTATTTCTTAACAAGTGTTCCAAAATATTTAAATATACTTCCTACAAAACTAATTTTTAAATACAGCAAGACTGCAACTACTACTGAGTAAATTAAAAGGTCCTGTTCTGGAAGTTAAAAGGTGGAGCAAGCAAATTGCAATTTTCATAGTAAGGGTTTAGTTCCAGTTGAAAACCAATACTTTCTATCAGAGAAAAGAAAAATTATTGTTGCCAACTATAAACATCCCAAGCAATTTACTCATAGCCAAGCAAGGCCAGTCACTGACTTTAACAACGGATTTTTATGGAAATAGAAAAGCAAAATTAGATATACCAGTCCATCTACCTCACAAGATTAAAAATGTTGCCATTTAGTTGCCAACAGCCTAATCAGGCACGGTCAAAACTATTTTGATCCACTGTTTGATTGATATGTTTGCATGGTGCCCAAAGCACAGAATGCAGCTACCAAGCCCACCTCAAGGCTCCCTGCACAGGACCTGTCCTGGCAGCCCCCAGTACCCTTCACCTCATCCCGTGCAGCGCTTTTGCTGCACACCACCAGCACCATCTGCTTCCACTGCCACCACACCACTAACAAATCCACTTCTACTGCTTCACTAGAGGTGAATTCAAGCATTCACACAGGAGGGAGAAAAACCAAATACAAAAAGCAAGGCAAAAATTCCCTATTTTAATTCCATCATAAAGAAGAAAAGCCTATGCAATATTTCTCTGGAACTGCTTGCTTTTGTTTAAAGTACTTTTAAGGCATGGTTGATTTTTTTTAAATGGAGATAAATGCAGTCAGAAGTTCAGGCTAGCGAAACACATGCTGCAGAAACAACACATTTATGTTTAAAAGGCATCTCCTGCCTGTTTAAATTACAATGCTAGCACAGCTTCAAGTGCAGGACATAAATCTCACATTAATCTAAACCAAACTAAGTTTACAGCCAGAAAGACAATACTAGTACTATCAATAATGCAACCAACTTAAAAGATACCCACATCATGCAGGAAGGAAAAAAAAAAATCCACCACTGGTTATTCTAAAGGAGAAACTATCTCAGTAACTCTCAGCCACTGGCTCCTTGCTAATCCTTACACACCTTCCCAAGATAGAGACATTTACTGATTGCAAATAAACACAACACATAAGAAAACCTTTTATGTTAGCACTGGTATTCAAACAATTTAAACAACAGATCCCTTCATTTGAGACTCAGCACTTTCCTGGGCAATTCTAGGGTGGATTTACCATTGAACTACTAACAATAAACAAACCACAGAGCACTGGAAAAAAATAACCCCACAGAGTGCTTCTACAGCACTCTGATTCAGATGAAACATGTTCTTCATTCAAGCCATCAACATTGTTTCTGTAAACCTGTATACCTTTCTTGTACTTCCTAGCCAAATGCTCCCTGCTTTAGGAGTATTAATCCAGCCTACATTATCCATAGAGAGCAAAACCCAATCAAAATGCAAGTGCATTTAGTTCTCTCATATGAGATTACACTCCAGGAATTTCCACTCTTACATAGCTGGGTTATTAACAGAGAGGTTTATCCTGTATGCAATGGCCAATCACTTTCCACAACTTAATTTCAATTCTGAAGGAAACACAAGTTCTTTTGTCAGAAAGCCATCCTTTAAGCTTGGCTTTAAGATCTTAATACCCACAGAAAAAGTTATTTCAGGAGTCCAGGTTTACAGGAAAAGCCAGTACCCCTGTCACCTAACACTGTTAATTCATGTGAAGGCATTCATGGGCAAAGGAGTATTTTTTCCATATAACATGTAGGAACAATGCTGGGTCAAGTGACATGAAAAAGTTTTTAAATAACCATCCTGATGAGAGGGTTAATATGATTTAGCCTTTTCCCAGATTCAATTCTGGAGAAGCCAGTCATCCAAAAGGAACATGAATTATGTATTTATTACAGTCTTGGAATTTGTTCAGATAAACAATAATTGGCAGAGTTAGCCCCAGGTACTATCCTGATTCCATGCAAATTACAACTAACTAATTAATTGATACCACACTGTCAAGTAGCACCTCAAAGTTACTGCTAGAGCTTTACAGCTACAGTCATTCCAATTGTTACTTTCTATTAAAACCAATAAATCTTTAGATTACATAATTTACACCTATTATATTTTCAATTAAGCTGAAAGCATCAGTGTACGTACTCTTGATTTTTTCTTTTTTTTAGTAACTTTTAAATATGTTTTTATACACCTTTTTATAGCAACATGTGCCAGGTCAGTCTTTTGTCAAAGTCATGTCACCACTGCTGCAATTTAAGTAATAGAAAAACTGACATCATTGTTCAAATTTCACAATCTGTCCTGTTTCATTATGCTACTGCTTCTGGTTATAATTTAAGGTTATTACTTCCTTTTAGTTAACTTGTAGTGTCTCCGCAGCCACAAGTTACTTCTTAGTAATTTTTGTGTTATTGAATTCATGGTGAATATAACTAAGTCATTAATGCTGCTGCAAGAGCACCATGGCTGTCTAAAGAAGGTTTGCAGGAAAGGGCAGGGGATGTTATTTCAGCCGAGCACAGTCGCCTCCCAGAGCTGTGTCCAAACGCTTGACCATATGTTCTGAAGTGTATTAACAAGTCTCCAAGCACCTTGCTCCTTCTACCTCCCATCTGGATACATCCTAAGAAACAGTCACCAGCCCAGAGTGTAAATAGCTGGAACAGGTCCATTTAATATTTACAAGAAAAATTTTAAGCTGGATACAGAGAAGGGGGCCATCTGTTAAAGTGATTGCTGACCCAGTGGGGCAGAGGGGAAGACACTGTTACTGGACCCCATTCAAACTAGGCAAGGAACTGCCCAGACAATCCCAAAGGATCACAAGTTGAAAACTAATTACTGCCTTTTTAGGAGGGGTGGGGGAAGATTTTATAATTAAGTTCCTAAGAAGTCAAATGCAAAAGGCAAATGTGAGGAAGACAGAAGGCTGCTCTGCAGTGCAGTCCTTACTGGGAAAAGCCTTGGGAACTACAAATCAAACAAACTGCCGACTTTTGCTCAATTTCTATTTTCAGCATATCAGTACTTTGGATATGTGGGGGTGGGGAGACAAAAAGGCCATCAGTGCCATACTAAGTTCTGTTGTTAACTTCCCATAGCAGAGGAAGCAACCATACACCTTCTGATGAGTTATGTAGGCCAAAAAGGTCACATTTGCCCACTTCTGCTAAGAATGTAAACTTCTCCAATGCAACACTCCCTACTGCTGTCATCTTGCTGAATTTAGGCTGCCCTCCCCCACCACAAAAGGGAAGAACATCTGTTTATAATGGATTAGGAAACAAGAATCCTATTAGAGCTTACCAAATACTCTTGAGAAAATAAATACTTTTTTAATGTACAGCCAATATTTCAAGTTTTAGCACCAACAATACAGTTAATTTTTCCAAGTGTCTAAATAAATCCCGATGTGCAAATGCAGGAAAGACCTCTAAAGAACTGCTGAAGATCCTATAGAGACAGGAATAGTCAACATAAGCCAAGTGCCCAGTCCTGCACACACTGGGGCAGTTCTCCAGCCCTGCAGTAGCCCATCTACATAACCCAAACAGTCCACGGAGCTTGGGGCTTTAGGAGCTGTCTAAGAGTACACCACAGCAGGAAAATCCCATGGATGACCAAGCAGACACCATTGTCCCTGGACAAGTCACCACATTTGTGGCCTCAGCAGCACTTGTTACTCTGCAGCCTCCAAGGGATCCATGCTGGACCTTAAATATTCAGCTGAACGTGTCCCTCCATTTTCTCAGATCCTTCACTCAAGCACATCACAGCCCTGAAACAAGAGCACCCCTACTATTTATGACTGTACAGAGCATATTTAAATAATCTGTCCCTAAAATAGCATAATTATAAGACAAGACTGTTTTCATTTCAGGACTTTTTGGACTCAGCATAAATACACTGCACAGAATCATGGAATTCATTTTAAGACTTCCCTACGGCTGTTTGCTTAATCAGTACATTCAGTGAAGAAGTCATTACTAATATATTTGCCTGAGAAAACACTGGGCATAGTTTGATATTAATTTCTGTTGTATTTATACCATGATAACACAGAAGTATTTGTGGGGATATAAATGATAAATGTCTTTCTTAACCCATAACAAAAACAATAAAAGCATTTGTTTCAAATACAAACCTTAACTCAAATTGACACTTCGAATTTGACAGTGATACAAACCAAATGTTGGGACTATTAATTTTGAAATGGACATGTACATGGCTTTACTCCCCCCACACTGTGACTAATCAGATTTTCCCCTGCCACTCCAATGTGTACACAAGACATGGCCTTTCCACAGGGTATAGAGGACAGGAGAAGAAAACAAAAAGGAGGATCTTATTTCACACTGAAAGCTTATTGGCAAAAAAAATGGGTGAACACTTGAGTCCTTGGTGAGAACTTCAGCTTTGATACAAAGCTTTCAGATGAGCACTTTGACCTGAGATAGGCAATACTTTTGCATAGCACTTCAAGTAATAAACTGAACATATTTAGCACAATTCAGAGCTTGAGTAGTCAACTAGCTACAGTTGTGTTCCCAACTCAGTACCTTATGCTGAATAGTTAAAAACCAAGTATTTTCACGAATACCCAGAAGGTTTTGACAATAATGGTACATTGCAGTGTGAACACAGACATATATTCAAGCTCAGTAACCGTTCTTGATGTCAATCACAAATTCAAAATGTTCTGAGCTTTTTTTTGGCACAGATAGAAGCCCAGTATCTTTTCTCATGGAACCTAAGTAGTAGCACAATGTGCATCTTAGAATACCCATGATGTACAGTAACCCACTTCTAGAGGTTTTCCTTGACACAAAGATTAGCTAGCTGGTCACTGATAAGGCCTTACTGATTTTCCACTCTATAAGGGTGGAGCCAGTTGCCAGGCACTGTCAGATTTCAAGCTCTGTTTACATTACAGTAATCTTTACACTGCACGTTGAACCAGAAGCAAACTCCAGAATACACTTCATAATGACCTACGGAGTGTGGAGCTTGCAGCTCCTCACCTTGCAGCCAAAGTCATACTGAAAAATGCACCTCAAGTATCAGCTGGTAGTTGAAACTGCTGATAGTCCTAACTGGAACAATGAATTCAAGAAAACACAAGCCTGAAATACATGTAACTCATATAAATTGGTCTTTGAAAAATACCTACCAGAACATTAAAATTAGTATTTCCTAGGGTCCTAGTACAACTTACAGAAAGACTAGCAAAATTAAATGCAGCATTTTAAGGCTCTTTTTTCCATATAGAAAGTAAATTCTTAGGTTAAACTGAATTCTCAGTTACTTTCCCATATATGTTTTCTATATATTTATTTCTTTGTTGTTACAGTTGAAGAATCCCAGATACGACCAAAGAAGAACTGATCTACTTTACAGTGCCCATATACAGACTTAAATGGGAAAAATAAAATACTGCTCCAAACTTAGCTGTCTCACAGACTGAATTAAAAACCACTTTAAAAACATTTGCACATATGTGTTCTACAAGAAACAAATCCATTGGTGTTTCCAAGTAAGATTTAGGGTACAATTCTAACCCCAATTATGAAAACCACAGGTCATTGCCTCTAAAACAGAAAACCAAGGAGTCCTTGCAATCAGTATGTCTTGAACCATTAACACAGTCATGTTCTCAGCTCCTGATTCAAGGGGTAGTTAACAGACACATGCCTGGAGCTAGAAAGCCAGTTAAAATAACCAAAATTCAATTAGTTACACAACTGAGGTGAAAGACTGAAATACTCTTCATGAATGTATTTAAAAATAGAAGGAAGTCTCAGGAACTCAGGATCAGCATTCAAAAAGGCTGAGGGGTTCAATAAGTTCTGTCCCCATATTTAAAATTTAAAAGCTTTTCAGGGTGATATTTTTGTTTGTTTGGTTTGGCTGTTTCTACCAATGTGGACTACATTTGAATCTCCAACTTAAATGCCATGTAAAGAAAGTTTACATCCCATTACTAAGACCTGACAGTCATTCCCATAGCATCCATTAGTACAGTTCAAAAAGATATAAGAAGAGATTAGGCCCCTTAAATGTTGCTGTAAGAGCCATGACCAGATTAAACTTCCAGAAAGCCTTCATTTCTCCACCATTTTCTATTGTATATTACCAACAGCTACAACAAGCACATAACACCTTAATAAAACTGTATAATTCTTATACAGCTGAATAATTCTTATACAGCATAGCAGGGGAAAAAGCTAAGTAATCAAAACTGAAGGGCAGTGAAACTGTTAAAGACTGTTGATAGTAGGGCATAACATAACCACAGCAGCCAAGATTATCTCATGTACAAATAAGAATTATCCAGCTAATCAAAAAAAAAATTTTCTCTCTCCTAAGTTTTTGTCCAGTCAAGTGTGCCACAGTAACTGTGGATATGGACACTGAGCTCAAAAGTATATTAAGTAAATATTAAGAGAAAACCATTCACCATTTAATGCATTACAACCCCAAAAATGAGAAACCAGATACCATATCCAAAGGGATAACTTTGGAACCAAAGGGTAACTAAAGGAAACAAAATCTGGAATGTGGACGTAGAAATCCCACAATAGTCTAGTATTTCCAAAATACTTTTTAATCTCCTTGTCTGTAACTATTAAAACTACATGGAGAGTGGCCCAGGAACTAATGACTGAAATACAATTAACATTATCATTGACTTAAAGCACCTCTGTTTTGACAATTAAACTCATATAAACTATATGCATCAGATTCTAAAGACAATTCTGTGATCAAGATACAAAGGTAAGAAATAATTTTGATAAAAAGCTATCACAGATGAAGAATTTACTCTAACAGTCACAGGACTTACAAAACGAGTTTTTTTCCCAAGAAAGAGATGCTATTTCAACTACCTGACTTCCATAAATCTGAAAGCATCCCAGTGAAGAGTTAAACCCCAGTGAGACTATATTTTGCAACATTCTTAAATTAACATACCTTTCAGTATAATTAGTTTGGCTGATACTGTATGCATGTATGCAAGCTCCAAGGGCCAATGTGATATGACCATGAGCAGAAGGAGTTTCAAATAACTGCTATGGCAAGATACAACTTCCAATTAACACAGTCTGTACACCAGTCTACAGCCAAAACAGATACACTTTCTGTACACTTCTGCAACTTTAAATACACTTCTGTATTTAAAAATAGAAAAACACTTCAAGACAGTACATGCATGCGTGGAAAGCAGTATTTGTCCACAGCCTCACAAAATAGCTGTATTTCAAGAGAGCATTTTGAGCCAAAAATCAGAATTTTATACTCCGATTTTATAACAAAAAAAAATCTGCAAGATTTAAGTTGATGCCATTTCTCACAATCCCTCAGACAGCAGAATTCTAACACAACACTATTCAAGACAACATTTATCTCCAACTCCTATTTCTTGTTAATATAAATGCATTTGAAAAGGGCTAAAAAGTATGTTTGATCTATCTCCATAGCTAGGTGATAGCAGAAGTGTGAAATATTACGCAAAATAAGTTACTCTTCCAACAACAAACATTTATTGTTGAAGTGGTGTTTGTGTATATGTTAAAATGTAATACAATACCTCTGGAAGCATACTTAAAATGAGGCATGAAACTCAGCAGTCAACATTAGCTTTTAAGTTTTTTAAATTCCACTCTGGAAGCTGAGGTTGCCTCGAACACACCTCTCAAGTAAGACTCTGGAGTTGGTAAAATCGCCAGCTAACAGTATCTTACAACTAGAGTAAGTTTGTTACTTAGTATCTCAAGCGCCGAAGTTTTTCGGTAGTAATACAGCAAGGTGTACATTTTACTTCAGCCTGTAGAATACCACTTCTGAGTAAGTGCATACCAGCAAGTGACATCAGACCGAAACCACGCAGTTTCACTCGAAAGCAAACAGCACTAAGCCGAGCTCCGGTAACACCAGCTAACACACACACGACGGGAACTCGTCGCGCTGAAGCCAGAGCAACTACTCAGGCGCCACAAGCGAAAAATTAGTTCGAAATTCAAATTCAAACTAGTTTCAAAGCAAACCTTTAATTTTAAACGAAGGAGAAATAACCTGTTGAGCGTTCCTAACTCCACCTCTCACCCCCGGGGCCGCTCGGCATTACTCACCGCCGCGCAGTGCCGGGGGAGGTCAGAGTACACACCCCGCAACGTGCACCTGCACCGGCAACACCTACGGATCAGGTGGAGGACCGGCACAAGTTTCTGACGGATTACTGCCGCCCCAAAGCTGTTTACCGTATGTCAGCAACAATCACCCTCGACTGATTCAGCGGCCACAGAAAAAAAAAAAATCCTGTAGTACTGGACTCTCCCGGTTGAACCTTTCCTAATTGCTACCCCGCTCCAGCCTAGAACAAAAGGGCACGGCCAGCGCACCGGCGGGAGCTTCTCCCGGGGGCAGGGCCCGGCTGCCGCAGCCGTCCCGCCGCCAGGGCCGGGGCCCGCGTGTCCAACAGGTGGGAGGCCGGGCGGGGGCGGCCGGCGGGCAGCGGCCCGGGCCAGGGGGGTGCGGACCACCTGCGCGCCCCTCCCGGCAGGCAGGAGGGAAGCTCTGCGGGGAAGGCGGCCGGGAGGCTCCGGCCCGCCTCGCCCGCCTCCTCGGTCCGCGCTAGCCCGTGCCCTCAGTTCGGGCGGCGGTAAAGCCGTGGCCACCGCGGTGCGGGCTCGGCGGGGCAATGGGAAAACCGCGCCGGGGGTACCGCAGGATCGGAGCGGGCAGGGAACGCGGTCGCCCCGGGGCCGAGTCTTACCTTCGTGGAAGCTGCCGCGGCCCTGGCCGACATTTTGTTTCCTTCTCTCCCCCGGAGCCGGGCGAGCGTGTGCGCGCCTGCAACTCTTCAGGTCGGGGGAGAGAAACTCGGCGCCGCCGCCGCCCGCGCCTCACGCAGCCGCCCGAATAAACATCCCAGGGCGCAGGGGGGAGGAGGAAGAGGAGGACGGCAGGGAAGGGGCGGGGACGGGGGAGGAGGGAGAGAGGAAGAAAGAGAAAGGGGAGCGGAGGCTCAAGTTTGATAAAAGTGCGGTCTCTCGCCCTCGGCGCCTGGCGCGCCGGGGCCGGGTTCCGCCGCCGGGGCACGGAGCGCGGGAGCGGCCGCGCTGCCCCCGGGCCCGCCCGCTCAGCGGCCGCGCCGCCCGCCCGCCTCGTGCCTCTCCCCCCGCACAGCTACCGACATGTCCGACTGCCGGCACGGCCCATCCCGCCGCGGGGGGACTGCCCGCCCCGCCGCCGCCTGCCCCCGCTTTGCCGCAGGACCCGGACCCCTGGATGGCGAGGGACCGGCGGCGGCGAAGCGGCCGGTCCCGGCCCCGCGGGCTCTGCCGGGCGCGGCGCGGTGAGGGGCCGCCCGCGGGGCCCGCTGGCCGCCGGGCTCCCCCCGCGCCATGGTCGCGGCGGCGGGGGCCGAGCGTGGCCGGGCCGGCGCAGCCTATGGGAGCGCGGGGGCGTTTGAACGCGGGGAGCGGAGCAGGCCGGGACCGGCGCGGGCGCCGGCACCGGGACCGCCCCGAGCGCTGCGGGGGCTGCGGGACGGGGCGGCTGCGGGCGCTCAGCGGGCCCGTGGCTGCGCTCTCCGCGACGCGCGGTCCTGCAGCGCTCACGGCGAAGAAGTTCTCGCCCCCCTGGAGCCGGCCGCAGAACTGGGATGTCGATCAGCGCGGGCTCAAACCTGCTTTTGCGTTTGCCCATTGTTTGAAGGGGCGGGACATTAGTTTTCGAGTTCCTTTATTGTACATTTTGTTCTTGAGATAAAAGCAATAAAGACACAAAAAGAAAACAACTTGGGAGATTTGCTTTGCTTTAAGGTGGTGACTGCATAGCCTTAGCATTTCCTATAGCACCATGAACTGCTGCCTGTGGCTTTGAAAAATAAACTTTTCCCAGTATTTTAGACAAAGTGGGTTTAGTGCCTTTTACAAAATAAGTATTTACTTAAGCACTAAGAGAAATACTGCATTTTTTTTTCCATTTAAAAGGAAAGGCTTTAAAAGATGTTGTTTTACTTTTGGGCGTTGGATGCCCAACCCATGCTCGATGAGGCTGTCTGAAAATGCAGCTGGAGTTCTGACTTTTGAGATAGCTCATGCCACAGAAAGCTGAGCACACTCCCAAATTTTGTAGGGCCAAGTCATAAGCTGACCAAACGACTTCCAGAAGCATCACCCATTGAAGTGCTTCAAACCCCAGTGAAAAGATGGCACACTGTTTATTACCCATATCGCTACGGTGCATAGTTTATGATGTTGATTAATTTACTCTTTAGAATTAGATAAGAGCCCAAGTGGCATGACTAATCGGGTACATAAGGTTCCAGCGGAAGAAAAGTAAGTGAGAAAAATCCCAAACCAAAATGGGAGTACTTTGCACTCACTTGGCAAACATTTCATGAGATACACATGGCAGTAAAAGCCGAGGTATCAGGGCCACGATTTTCATGCGGTTGTACAATTTATGTGCCACCAGCTGCTTTTGTGCTCCATGCAATCTCCAGAAGTCTGGAAATTCTTAAGAGGCAATAATTCAACGATCCAAATCACTCTTCCACCAAATACGCCCTACCCAAAGCTACTGTATGAGTTTTACGTTTGTTCTCCTTTGAAAATAAACAAATTCATATTCCAGGAAATAGCTGAATCAAATTCCCAAGGCAGCAGTCCGAAATCGGGGGAAGGGCTAACTCCACCACGGCGCGGGGAGCGCGGCACTGCAGGGCACGGAAAGCGCACCGGGCCCTCTGTGCAGCACACACCGGGACAGCCTGACAGCTCCAGGGACCTCTGGCAGCACTCCCCGGCTTTCTGAGCTGACCGCTCCCGGAGTGCCCGAAGACCCGGCTTCGCCCTCTCCTTTCCCCTGGAGCCCCGGCGCTGTGCCGGAGGGCCCGGCTCCACGGGAGCTCTCCCGTGCTGCAGCCTCCTGCCAGAGCCCCTCCGCCGGTGACTTCCATGAAAACACTACAGCACGTTTTATTTGTTAATTGCTAGATGTAACTAAGCCTCAGATTATTTTTTTTTTTTTACCTCTATCTACACACGCAGAAGGCGGAATGTGATGGGTTTTATGCCCACATGCTTCACTGTCAGAGTATTCACCAGAGGAGGCAGGAAGGAAAAGGCTGAGATCACAACAGGAAGGAGGGGGAAGATTTCAAGGTGTGGAGACACATGAAAAGAAACTCAGGGGAGGATGACCTGATAAACTGTAGGGTAAAATAATCCCTCCCTTTCATCTTTTTCTCCTTGAATAGTTCTGGGGAGGGTGGACAAGACCTACAGGCTGCATACAAAGAGTAAAAATGATCAACCAAGATGAGGCAAGGGAATGAAAGAGGACTGAAGGCATGCAAACAGAGGTGGAGATAGATTCCCTACAATGACGGAGAAGGACCATGGGAAAGAAAAGCAGTTATTAAAGTGTTGGGAGAAAGATGGGGAACAAATAAAAAGGTGAAAGAAAAATATTAAGCAAAGAAAGCAAAGGTTTAGGTGCCATTTTTGAATCATATATTGGATGAAAAAATGCTATCAATAAAATTCTTTTGGCCCACAGAGACTTCCTTCCTTCCTTCCTTCCTTCCTTCCTTCCGCACTTCCGCACTTCCGCACTTCCGCACTTCCTTCCGCACTTCCGCACTTCCTTCCGCACTTCCTTCCGCACTTCCTTCCTTCCTTCCGCACTTCCTTCCTTCCTTCCTTCCTTCCTTCCTTCCTTCCTTCCTTCCTTCCTTCCTTCCTTCCTTCCTTCCTTCCTTCCTTCCTTCCTTCCTTCCTTCCTTCCTTCCTTCCTTCCTTCCTTCCTTCCGCACTTCCTTCCTTCCTTCCTCCTTCCTTCCTTCCTTCCTTCCTTCCTTCCGCACTTCCTTCCGCACTTCCTTCCTTCCGCACTTCCTTCCGCACTTCCTTCCGCACTTCCTTCCTTCCGCACTTCCTTCCTCCCTCCCTCCCTTCTCCCCTCCCCTCCTCTACCATCTTCCTCCTCTTTCCATCCAACAGTTATTTAAATCTTCATCTCTACTCTTGATACAAATTAGAGGAGCCAGAAACGTCATCTTATTCTATTAGCATTGGTAAAATGCATATATTTTTCAGTAGATACAAATTCTTTTCAATGAATGGTTTTGCTTGTTTTTATAAAAAGCAATAGCAGAATCATGTTGCTGTCCTTCAGGAGGATTTTTGCATCTCTTCATTAACAAATTGCTCACAAGCAAATCTACCATTAACAGTACTAAAAATGCCAAATCAAATGTTGGCCAAGTCAACATAGAATTATTATCTTAAGTGCAAATAACTTTGAATTTTATAGTCTTATTTAACCTTAAGTGGATTTTTAAATTTTAAAATAAATATTACAAAATTCATGTCTGAAAGAGCAAGTTACATATTGTTAAGACTGTTAGGATTCCAGTGTATTCACGTGTTCCCTTTAAAAATCTTTAATGAAACAGCAGATGTCTATATATTTATATACACATATTGATATATAGCAAGAGAGATGTATGTGTTAGTGTTTAGGTATTTTTACATACATATATATATATGTGTGTGTGTGCCTTATATACACAATACATTCAGTCAGATACAGTTATATAGCAAGTCCCATCTGTTAGCTAAGGGATCAGAATTTTAAAGCATATTTCTGATTCTACCCATGTAAGTCCTGAAAACAGGATCATCTTTAACCCCTATCTTTAGACAGAAAATTGTCTTAGAAGTCAAGGGCTGAAGAAAAGCAAGTGCTTTGCTCATCCTTTAAATAACTGCTACTGGGAGATGTCTAAAAAAAAGTACTATTATATTTTCTTGGTAGGAAACCTAAAAATAAAACTATTATTTAATAAGTTCAAACCATAACCCTACATTGATTCAAAGGACGCAGAAGGACGGTCAGATGTGTGAATCCTTCTTTCTGAGGACATGGGTTTCTGTTACACTGCAAGAACAGGAAGTCTATTCTCTGCTTTGTGTTGACTTAACTTTTTAAGAAATGTTTTGACCACTTAAAGATGGGGAAGAAGGAAACTGCAGAACCGCAGCCACTACAGAGACAACTTCCTGTGGGTTTTGTGGTGTGTGTGGCTCAGAAAGAGAACAATTCATATAAGATCTTTCAGAGATAGCAGACTGTTTTGCTGCCCTGTGAGGTAGTCTTGGGATGCTTAGCTATAAATAGGCCAATATATTATCAATTATGTCATGCAGTTAATTGATATTGTACATTCTGTACTTGTAGTTGACACATGATTTCAGCATTTCAAGAACAAAAAAAAAAAAAAAAGGGGAAGAGAAAATTAGAGTTCACCATATAAACCACAAGAGAAGAAAGTATCTGTTTCTACCTCAAGATGTAAAAAAGTGGTTTACAGAAAGCTGTGAGAAATCCATGTCCTTAAAATTACACAGAACTTCAGTGTCTTGATGAATCAAGTCCCTAAGGAAAAAATTAAAGTAGTGATGATGCCTAGTAATGATTCTTATCTTCCTCCCACTTCCACACAGTTAAAGCTTTGTTTCTATACCTACTGACTTTTTGAAGGGCTGTATATCACTGCAGTGCCTCTTCTGAAAACACTGCAGACAATTGCTCAATATACAGGCAATAGAGTCTTCCAGTAATTCACTGCCTCTCACATACTGGAACTGTTAGACAAAGACAAAATCCCAAAATCTGTTCTTCACCTCTCATTAAGAGGTTAAAACACATACCTCAGGTACACTCCAGAGGCTGGATCTGCTCAGAATGGGAATAAACCCAACAAGTTCATACAGGTGGCTTGTCTTAACTCCTGCTGTTTAAACTCATTGTTATTTCCTCTTTAACACCTTAAAAATAGTACTAGGTTTAACACAGTGTAAGGACATTTTTTCTGTTCAGCCTGAATATCACTTCAACTTGTAAGCAAATGGGAAATGTACAAATAGAAATAAAAGTAGGTTGCAGCGGCAATGCAACATTATTTTCAGCCTTAAAATACTTAAAGAATGTATCACTGTAGAGCTGAAATCTTTATCATTATAATTTTGGGATATCCTTATAAAAAGAAACTCATGTCCATGGTTTGGACCAGGTCTTAGAGAAACTTTGTCATCTGTATAATTGTGTAATGACAAAATCTGAGACTACTGTTGAAGAAAATATCTGAGTTTCAGTTGTGCTTCATGGCAGCAGAGCTAATTTATTACAGAAATGTTATGTAACTATTCTACTTCCCATCTCAGATGTTTTATGAACAGGACTGTAAACTTCAATGCACTGCAGCTGATCAAGGCTGATTTTACAAAATGCTTCATTTTTAAGTAGCCACTAGATGTCAAAATGTCAGATATTCGGAACTGTTCTACTTTCTCCAGTTTTTTTTGGTAGAGAGGGGACTGTTAACATAATCAAAGACAGCTGTGAGATTTCAGCAGGCACAAATTCAGTGCTGATGTGATTCCAGCCCCCCGAAACAGCCACGCTGCAGACAGCACCACACATGCTCCACTGATCTAGAATCCTTATTTATGATATTTAGCTTTTAGAAAGCATGACTAGCAGTTCATCCTAAAAAGTCCTTGCCCAGACAACAAGCAACATGCACCAAAGATTAACTGCACAGGCAACTTTAGAAAGTAAAAGTGAAGACTGAAGGCACATGGGCTTCGTTACTTACAAACACCGAGTGATTTGTAAAGGCAGTCCAGGGCCAGCTTAACAAAACTGATTCATTTAATTACCTTTCTGGCAAACAACTCTGTATTCAAACCCAGAAATTTTCCAGGAACCCTTGCACAAGATACAAGTGACAAAACTGTTCTCTGAAACCCAAATAGAATCACCACTATAAGGAGGACGGAAGATGGGGAGGACGGGAGGTTGCAGAGGTGTGGTTTTCTAAGCCAGAGAATTTTGAAAGGTGAGATCACTTCTACAGTTTCTTGAGCACAATTATCAGACTTGCAATGAGTATTACAGGAAATTGTCATGAATAATTTTTGTTAATGAGAAGAGCATACATACAGAAAATGAAAATATGTACTGAAAATTGTTACATTCAACACAAAAATATATACTGAAAATTGTTACTATGGTAAAAGTGTTTATAGATAATGATGCAAAAGTGTGAGCTCAGCTGCTTCTTAATTTTTCATACCAAAAAGACTTTATTGCATAATTGCAAAAAATGTAGAAACTTAGATTACTGAACTTTATAACGTATAATATATTTTTATTGCAACTCAGCTTTTGTCTTTTAGAATCTCAAATTTATTTTTATCCTCTTGCCTTTCTTATCACAACTGGTACAAGACTCCATCTATTCTCTTAAAATTCACATGCACAAATCCATCAAGGATCTAACAATATGCTTAAAAGTAGGAACACTAGATTACACCCAGTTAATTCCAGTGTAATCTTTACCTTAGTTAGTAGCTCTGTCTCAGTAGCACTTGCTTTACAAGAGCAACTTCAGTAAGGTTTAGAGGAGGGAAGTAAGGTGAGTAAGCTCCTGATGGTGAGGCCCATAGGGTTATGAACCCTTTCCATCTTGGTATTTGCTTTTGTTTCTACCTCCAAATATTAAAAACAGTTAAAAAAAAAAAAGCACTTAAAAAAGATTGATGTTTGTGTCACTGGAAGAAACTCAAGTTAACTTGTTTGTACTCCCTGAAGGTTTCTTAACTATATATTATTGGATTATTATATTACACAGCGGTGTCACCACTGGTCTGAGATGGTTTTTGGAGCTCCTTTCAAAGTCATTATAATTCTAAAATGTATAAGCCTGAGACATGAGTGCATAAAATATTATTTTGATTTAAAACACTACAGCAGAACATAGTTTTATGAGTTTTAACACTGTATTTCAATAATTCAGACAACACCCTCAAGGGATCTTATTTAAGACACATTCATTGAGCACCACATAGTTTCCATTTAAAAGTTAAGAGTACTTTTCAGTTACTTTTAATCTGTAGCAAGTAGATATCTGGTTATCTGTGGTATTTTATATATATATATATATATATATATATATATATATAAAACCTGTGATATGATATTTTAGCTGCGTCAATAGAAATCAATAGAAAAATTTAGCTTCCAGGGACAACATGTTTTGCAGCATGCCCTATTTCATCTTTAACTGTTACAGTTTGGTTAATATTAGTATTTTAATTATATAAATAAATGTTGTTACAAGTTTTTAAAATAAGTTAAAAATTTTTCAGTGTATGTAACAGTTTCAACATGGCAATTTACAGGAGAGGCTACTAGAACAGAAAGTGCTTAGTGTGGAAGGATATTGCATTATTTCCTGACCTGTTGTTGTCAGGAAAGGAAAGCACGTCACGGGCTGGCTTTTAGCTTTGGTGTGTCACAGCCCATGAAATCAGTGGGCAACGTTAACGTGATGAAAGCCCCACATTCTGCTCGTGTGACTTGGCCACTTGTTCCTGCTCTGGCATGCTGTCACCCCCTCCATAGCTGTATTGCTAACTCTGTATGGGGATATCTGAAGTGATGCTGGTTTAAAAATTATCCTTGGAGCGCAGAGGCAGGAATAAGTAGTCAAAGATGGGGACTTTTTAAGCTGAATTTACTGGCAAAGGTAGCATGACCATGTATCTACACTCACACAGCATTTACCTACACTTCAAGCACAGAGATGACCTCGCCTGCAGATTCCTGAACCTGTGGGCAAAAGGCATCCTCTGCCTTACAGAGGGAGGGCACCTGTACCTGAGACAGGAGGGCTTGCTTCAGTCCTTGGACAGCTGCATGACATTTTTCCAGTACTCCTGTATGGTATGCCATCATGCATGTGCAAAAAATGCTTGGATGCTCATGTTTTTAGTTTGGAGATTCATACAGTATTGACTATATAAAGGCACAGTGAAACCAGTTGTCACTAAATCATTCAGAACCTTCAAAAAGCATGCAGACATTTTACACTTGGTCCTATTAACTGCAACCTGTAATGCATTTTCAGTAAGAGATTTTTCAGAAAAAACCTAGATAGGATTTTAGTTCAAAATCTACAAAATCAAGCTTTGACCACAGAGTAATACTGGATATGGTTAACACAGTAAACAAGAAGTTCAAAATTATGTGAAGTATTAAAGGAGATCTTTTTATGAGTCATCACACTGCCTATACTGATACAGAGTCCAAACTTCACTCATTTCTCTCAGTGGATTAGATTCAGTTCAGCTCTCTAGGCACTTATACTGCAAACAGATCTGTAAACTGATTTACATTTGCCAAAACAGAAGTTCTTCAGAAAAACTCACAGTTGGCATCTGTCTCCAGGACTGCCAGGGCTCAGCTCTGTTCTGATAAAACTGGTTGTACATTACCCAGGAAGCATTAGTATTTGGTAAGATAAATATATGTTACTACAGGTGTATCTTTACTCAAATTCCAACTTTAAATCTAAGAAATACACAGTCAGAAATTCTCCTGACTGCCTCAGTACTAGAGAAACCATCCCTTTAGTATAGGACCACACATTCCACAACCTATATTATAGTGAAGCCCAGAGGCTCTAACCAGAACAATGCTTTAATCTGGCTAAACCTATACAGTCAGTACAGAAGGATTCAAAGCAAAAATATTTACAGTGCAAAGCTCAAAGCTAACAGGGCAAATGCTATATTTACCACAGTTGGATGGCTGTTTCTCATTCAAGTGTTGAGGCCTCACAGAATCCACATTATATCAATATCATTAGCTAAATCTTTTCTTTACACATCTGTCAGTTCAACTCTATGTGCCAGCTGAAAAACTGTAACTGTCACATCCCCTTTTAAATGTGTGAGATTATAATACTTGTGAAAAGTGCTAAAGCAAGAGCCTAGGGACTGAAATTCTTCTTGTTCTCCAAGCAGGTAAAGCAAGGACTAGCATCAAAGCAGGTTTCCCAGTGAAGCCCCGTTAGTGTGGCTGTCTGCAGTCCCTCGATCCCTCTGTGTGAAAGCTTGTTGAGTATTCCCAATGTTATGCTTTAGTCTAATCAAAGATACAGCTTCTCACTATAAAACTTTCCCTAACTAGAAAATATTTCTGAAATCCTTTTCAAAGCTGGAGAATCCAATTTTTGCCAAGTGTGCAAACTTCCATGAGTCACATAATACTCTGACTTCTGTTGTAAGATAAGTAAATATGATAATTGACAACAAGATGCTGAAGTGATTTATACAGTTTCTTATGACAAATGTAAGAAGTGTTTTAAAGAAGGTCTTCCACAGAAACTTTATTAATTTTCCCATATTTTTCAAGAGCTTCTCATTAGAAGCAGCAGCCTTCAAAACAGACTTGTTTTTTTTTTTTCCTATGACCCAATTATAAATACAGAGTTTGAAATCAACCCTATGACTCTTTCCTGGCTATGTGTCATACTGACATTTAACATCAAATACATGCACTGCTGCTTTTAGACATGCACTGCCGGACAAGTAGATTGCATACTACTTCTAAATATTTCTCTCAGGGTACTCATATGCTATTTCACAAATGGGCATCTCTTTGGTTTCTGAATAATATATGTCAAGACCAGGAAAAAAAAAAAAAAGAAAGAAAGAGCAAGCCTAGCCCCTAGGTCACCCCAGAAAGCATCCAAAACTACTTTACTAGAAGAAACACCTTCTTTGTACACTTGTCTTACAGTATGGACTCATTTTTTTCCAGCCTACTCTTTTTTCTTTCTCTAACTGTATCACTGCCTGGGCTGCTCTAATAGGCCTTAATAGCCCTGACAAATTGATTATGAAAATAATTAATTATTTCTCTTTAAAAGCCCTGTAATTTGGAAGCAGTAGCAGGGGTTGACAGAGATTTACATGGAAGAGGAAAGAAGGTGGACGCATCTTTCCCCCTGAACACTATAGTATTGCCATAACTCACATGAAACCTCCTCTCTCTGTTCCCCAGCCAGAGCTGCATCATGAGCAGTTAACACACTCATTTTTCTTGGCACAGAAATAAATTAGAGAAGTAACCACTGAATGCTTAGATCATTTGGGAAAATCAGTGAAACAATCTCTACCTACATAAGCATATTTGAGAAGGATTACAAATAACGTACAATGTTTATTATATCTGCAAATGCTCAAGATATTACAGTCGCTGTTGCCCTCATTATATTAAAACCAACAGATAAAATGTGAGCTTCACAAAACTTTTGCTCATATACATGCAGGGTCAGCTTTACCCATGCATGGTCACGAAAGGCCCCGAGACAAGGGTGTGAGCAGTGATGCTTCCCTGCAGCAGCACAAGCCCCATCTTGTACAACCTGTACAACCTGAGAGCCAGGAGAGCAATAAGGTGAATGAGCCTTCAGAACATGTCAATGTCTTGGTACTTTATACTACTACAACACAAGTAATGAGATCTTATCAAAACATGATTTAATGTCATGACTCGAGCTGGATGGTGAGCACAGGAACATTGCTATCTGAATTTAAATTAAATTTTCATTAGGTATCATATGACATTTTAAAATTAGTATTTTGTTTCTAAGTGAACAGAGTCGATTGTGTAACTGAAGGCTAGCTACACCAGAGCCTTTTCCATGCCACTGCAAAACTAATTCCACTGGTCTCAAGGATGAGTTGATTGAGGTCTCTCAAATATATGTTATATATGCAGAAAAATGTCATGTTGTTTTTAAATTAAAATTATTATTTTCCATCTTCCTGCCTGCACTGAAAAGGCAAATACAGTCCTTACGTGACCCTCCTCCAACTCTCCTTCCAAAAAGAGAGTCATGTGTCAGCAGCGAGGATGGCCAGTGCCCCGCCGATACACTATTGTGTGGCAGTCAGGGACAGAGAAAGGAAGAGTCTCGCTGAGCGGTACATCTGGGGACATCCTGCCCTACCGCCATTCTATTATTCTCCAGACAGGATGAAAAATAGCACTCTAAAGCACCAGCATGTTCCCTGTTTTTAAAAAGACGGAGCTTGCATTTGAAACTGAAATTAATTCAGCCAAGGTATGCAGTCCTTTATTAAAAGGCTCTTTGAGTGTAAGGAAACAGAGGCACTTGAAGAAGTTGTTTGGCAGTGATTTCTTGCTCATTCAGAGCGTGCACTCACTGCGGGCTGCACTCCTCGGACAAACAGTCCCTCTCACTGTCCGGGGAGGCCCCTGGAGACAGTTCTGGGGTTCCCCAGTCTACGCTGGCTGAGGAAAAGGCATCTTTCACCCTCTGCCCAAGGACTCCAGCGATGCTCCCGAAGGAGCTGCCGGAGGCCGCGGTGAGTCAGGGCAGCCTCCGGAGGCAGCCGGGCAGCGCCGCCGCCCTGCCCCGCCCCAGCCCCGCTCCCGCAGCGCTCCTGCCGTGGAAACCTGCTCCAGACCCCAGAGCAGCCTCACTCCCTGCATCGCTAATAATTTTAGAAATTACCCTCTTGCTGCAGCGTATTGCAAATGAAACAAATGCACGCTTATGTAACATTATTACAATTATATTGCAGTGTTTGCCTCTGAGAGATGGCAGCACCTCAGCTACCAAGCTGAGCTGCCACATCGAGGGGCAGGAGGCACCTCACAGCTGGACACTGGTTCGTATCCTGCACAAAATAGAGATATAACGGGGTACTTGGATTGAGGATATCCCCGTACTCCATCAAAAAGTTATGCTTATATAAATCTTAAATGACTTGCAGCATGAAAACAAATTGCTAGGCCACCAGCTGAGATTTCAACTCATTTTGAGTCTCTAATTATGCTTGAACAGCTCTTGAAAACACTGAAATCTGTTTCTGACTGCATAGCAAAGCTTGGAATGGGCAAGACAAATATTGTAGTAACCTTCATAAGCAACCTGATAGTTATTGTGGAATCTGTCCTCTCCCCTTTTTCTTCTCTGGGGAAGTTGCTGCTGATTATGAAAACACCTTCAATAACAAGATGTTCCAGAAATTGATAATTTTATTTATTTTTAACATTTATTTCAATATTTTAAGCAAATATTTAATTTTCTGATGCTATCTTTCCATTTCCATTCTCTGCTGTATGGAAGAAGTACTTAAGAGACATACTTTGATGTCAGTACAGATTCACAGACAGATAATTTTCTTCTGAACAAACTTGTTTCTGTAAATATAAATGCAATGCAAACGTAACTGGCACAGTCCAGTCCGTGGTAATAGCTGTTATTAAATCATACCTGTTTCTATTGTCAGGGAGTTTAATAACCTCCACTGTGTAACGAAAGGGCAAACAACTGTGACTACACCCATATTTTAGCAGCAGCAGGATACAGATGTTAAATTCTGGACTGTACTAGCCTCACATTCAACCAGCTTTGTAAATGGCCTCAAAGCCAGTGTTTTTCATTTTTATTTTTTTAGTTTTTTGTGTTTCTTTATATGGGGATCATTTACTAGGCTCTTAAACTTTGCTATGTCACATACCTGAGGAAAAAACAGTGCACGAAAAACACGTGCAGTACAAAACAGTGCAGTACAAAACACGAAGGATACTATTTTTCAGCACTCCTTCTTCAAGCATTTTCTGGACCTTTTCAAGAAAATATATTCAATGTTCCCAGAGAATTCTCTTGTGTGACCTTGTTACTGTCACCTTTCCTTTCCAGAGAAGGATCACTGAGGTACAAATAGCACAAAACCTGTGTTTTTCCACCCAGCTGCCACCTGCATGCTCAGGGACCTTGGGTTAACCACTTCTCTGAACATCAGTAAAACATCAATTGGGGCTATATGGCCAAACAAATACAACAAAGAGATTTTCACGTGCTTTAAAAATTAACTGGTGGTACATAAATGCACAATATAGCTGTAAACATGTAATTGAAAAATACAAAATTAGGACAAATATTGGTGGCTATCCTTAAAAACTCATGCAACTTGCCCAATAATTAATATTTTTATTGCAGTTTGTCTTTCCTGACTGAGTGCCTTGAAAGGCTTGTTACCTCAGCAAGGTACCTTATTGCAGCTCATTAAGTACTGGCAAAATATGGGTATTTTTTGAAGCCTACATTACTCTGCAAAAGACAAACTGATTTTTAATTCCTTCATTATTACCACCCCTATTCCTCCTTCAGCATTTCAGTTGTGTAATCTCTGCCCTGGGAGGTTTTCAGGAGCAGACTGGTTACAGCCCTGAGCAACCTGGCCTGGCCTCAGAGCTGTCCCTGCTTTGAGAAGAGGTTGGAGCCCTTGTTAAGTCCTTTCTAACCTGAATTATTCCATGATCCTTTCTGGCAGTTGCTTCCTGTCTTCTCTCTGCTGTTTTTCAGGATTTCGTTTACAGAGTTGGGACTTTTATAAAGAGATTGTTCTCTTGGTAGAAAACTCAGGTGCCCAATCTTTCCTGTTGTTATGAAAGATTCAGTATATTGCAGGAAATACTTCTGGCAGATTTACATATTATTCAGCTTTCATTAAAATGTTGATTTTGTCAAATCTCCTGGAACTTTCACGAAATTGAAGGAAAAAAGCCCACCCAAGTTATTTATACTTCCTACTTTTCTGTTCTTCTACGTAATCCCTACTACTTTTTAACTGCTGTTTGCATGTTTCAAATTTTAGGTATTGCCCTATTGTGCCTGATCCATTGCATTCTTGGCTTTCCAGAACCTGGTTTGTAGGAACTTGCAGTAAACATTTTAAGTGATTAAAGCCCTGCAAAGGATGGTGAGTTACATGTGAAAATCTCTCTTCTGAATTAGCTTTTTCCTAGTGAAAATTAGAATTTCTCAAGGTTTTCACCTTGGTATTAACTTGTGTTTACAACAGAATACTAATTTTGTGTTCTGCACATTCTCAGTGTCCCTAAACAGCTTCCTGAAGTATTTTCCAAATCGATTACAGATCAGTTTTTCAAGCTTCCTAAGTAATAGCAGTGAGTTTTATTATACCTTTTTCCCCTCTCTCTACTGACAGGAGGCATTACTGCCATTTGGCGAACACTGTGCTTTTACGTTTTTTTCCTATTCCTTTCTCGAAGGGATTTTGTAAGAGTTGTAAAAAGCAGGTCAGCTCTGCAAGCACCTATATACAAGTTCCTGCTATCTTTAAAAGGTAATGTGAAAAGAAAATAATTTACATTCAAAACTTATTAAAAAGATCGCTGAAGCCAGGAACCAGAAGAAAGAAGCTGGAAAATTATCAGCTAAGATCCAGTTGTTTTTACTTCCACCTTATCTATACTTAGATTTTTCAGCAAATTTCAGCAGATTTTTCAGGTGTTGCTATTTTATCTCCTTTAAGCACCATTCAATATGCAAACATAATCACTTTCAGTATTTTTCTTTTATGGATTTAATATCTGTAATGCTAGACAAAAATATCTTTTTTTCCTCCCCGTGCCTTGCAAATACAAGCTGGTATAAATGGCTCCACTGAGTAATTTTCCCTAAGGGCCACTACATAAGTCTGGCATATTCTCTGACTATCCACATTACTGAAGGTTGCTTACAGCTCTGAGCAAAACAGTGAGCGTACTGCCATCCTCATGATCAGGCATCCAAGGAGACAACTCTTCTGATAAGTTACAGAAAAAAGGACTCTCTGTTTGCTCAAACCTTTGCACACTTCAGCTTCCTGCCAAAGCCTGTTTCACACTTCAGGCTCCTGGTGGATTCTGGATATGCAGGGCCAGCAATCTACCCATGATCAGTGAGTCACCATGGCACGATTATCCTATGATTAAACCACTTTTGCTTCCTTTTGCTGCGGCCAATCCACATTGGAGCCTTTCCAGGTAAGTCCACATCCTCCTGCTCAGAGATCTGTTGATCTCTTCAGTACACCACGTTTGAGATTGTAGCACCAAGGGTTGCTCGGTTGAGCACCACTGACAGGAAAAAAAGTACAATGCCAAACATAATAATTTCTATGATTATTTGTTCATCCTCTTAGCCAGTTCATCCAGGACAATCAGCACCATTTCCCAGTTGTGGCAAGCCATGTGGAAGAAGCACTGTTAAGACTTTTTGGTGCTATGATCATGACTACAAAGGAGCCACTGCACAAATGAGTAGGAAATACAGGAGAATGAGCTGAAAAGGTGATGTTAAAATGAGGAGCTGGAAGGTGGGTAACAGTTGTTTGGGGGGACTAGAATGTGCTCTGGTCTACTTTCACCTGTGTAAACTTAATGTACAAATCAAACTGAATCCAATGCAGTAATAAAAGTGACAGATAACTCCCAACAAAACAGGAGCATGAGATGGGTTTTCTGGAAAAAGCCTCAAACAACTGGAATAATGTCATAAGCAGTCTCTAAAGCTCAGCCCAGTCTGCAGCAGTGTGAAATGGTAGGCAGCAGAGCATGGATATGCACAGCAGCACTGCAGCTCTGCCTTGAAACCCCACTGATGGAAATGGCTGCAACTGTTTTTGGTTCCTTGCTTGAGATCTGTGGCTCTTTGTTACATCCCTCAAGGCTTTTGTGCCTTAAAGATAAATCTTGTCAGCCAGAGACAGTACCCCTCTGGTGTTTTGTGGAATATTTCTGCTCTCTTTGGTGATGTACTGAGAGGTATTTTCTCTGTCTTTTGTAAGCTGGTAGCTACTATAACCTAGGCAGTACAAGATGCCTATTTTCAAATACTGTATTTCAATTTTTTAGATGTTTGCAAAATGATGATGTCTTTAAAAGAACAACCTCATCATGCAGAGGACTGAAGGAAAACTCTAATTTAACTAAAGAGCCCCAAAGCTGCCTCAGTTCAGACTTGTTCCCAAGAGAACGTTGCTGGGAGCCAACTACTGCTGCTTCCTTCTTTGCTTTCTGTTGCTGGCAAGACTGAATCTATTTTTTACTGACATGCCACTTATAATATGCTGTGAAATGCAGACAAAATGCAAAGAGAAATTGCAGGCTGTCTTGATAAACATTTGACACCAGTTTCCAAAGCCTAGAAATAGTTTTGTGATGCTCTGAACTCAGGTAAGGCAGCAATAGTATTACAGCAGTTCAGCATTTTGGGGGTGTAATGGCACAGAAATGTCAGCTGTGAGATGAACAGCTCCCTGTGTGAGAGAGCAAATTCTAGCGTCTTTACACTCAGACAACTGTACAGAGTGGCTCTTGATCAGTAACATGCCTGGGCTTCTGACTTTCTCAGTAACTGCCCAAGTCGTTTAATTTGTTGTTTGATCAGCTATGAAGTAAAAATAAAATCTGTAAGTACCATTGTAAATCTGTTCAAGATATTGTGATGGATATATTATATTACTGCTATTTATTATGGTAAACATTTCTTTGCTACATTCACAATTTTCTTATCTAGGTCCAAATGGAATTGAAAACATCTTGTTAATATTTCATTGACACCCTTTACTTTGCAACTTGGCTTTTAAACATGGGGGTCCTCCCTGCTCAATCGACTTTCAGCCTTGCTCTCTCCAACCTTTTTCCTGCTCCCCTGACAGGAGTTGCTCTGTCATTTGTGCTGCTTCAGCAGTCTCAAACTCCTGACTGCCTTTAACCTACTGAATCACTTCCTGACTGTATGTGATGCCTGTAAACTGCTCTTCACCTGAATCTGAAGACGAGCATTTCAATCAATTTCTCCACTCTAGCAAACTCACAGGCTGGAATGAATTTTGCAAGACAGTAACTTTTGCTGCATTTTAAATCCAGCTTTTCTTTTGCCATCTCTGTCATCTTCCTTTGCCTTGTTAGGTAAACTGCCTGCACTTACTTTGATAGAGTTTATACTTCTTTCCTTCTGCTCCTTTTTGTAAATAGTTTTGAACAACAACAAAAAATAATGTTATCTAAGGATGCAGGTACATTTACAAAATGTCAGAAAAACATATTTTTGGCAATAATCCCAGAGCAAAACAAAGATATTCTGGGAAGGCCTCCATTTAAAAATAAATTCTATTCTAAACCAGGGATCCCTGTGCTTTGTCAGAGGAATGAGTTCTGTCATTGCTTACCCACAGCTACGAGAACTTTACACACAATAAGGTCCTCACTGAGAGGAGTTCAGAGCCATGGAGTTCCAACCCTGCCCCATATCTACACATCTTCCTCACACTGCCCTGAGTGGAGCCTCGCAGCTGCTGAGTGCTGCCTCTTCCCAGCTCCCAGCAGCACAGCAACCACAGAAATTGTCTGCAAGGGGAAATTATAAGGGTACTATCCACCTCATTTTCAGTTGTCTCTTAAAGGACTTAACAGCTGGAAATACAGGGAAGAAGCAGTAGCTGGTTATTTCTGCAATGTAACAATGAGGAGAGCATTACAGTAGCTCTGTGGAAGAACTTGTGGAGTTTGTTCACTGAGTTCAGGAGTAGAATCAAACAATTTTAAAGATGTCCTTCCATTCCAGTCCCCTGCTCACCAAGTGACCCAGCAAAATTAAAATTGAGTTTTCACCTGTCCGTATTTCTTTGGGCAGACACAGCATTTAATTCCTTCTGGAAAGTGCAGCTCAGAGGAAGGCAAGTCCTGTCTGTATTGCCTGGACACTGTCCATGCCTGTGTAAATTAGCAGAATGCTACAAGCACACAGTGGATGTCCTATGATGTCCTGGAGTGGGGAGAAAACAGACCTCCTAGCATCAAGCATATGAGGGGAATTCTCTCCTGGACTCTCACAAGTCCTTTGAATTTCTGCATGCCACTGCAACACAAGGGAGGAAACCAGATTCCCAGTTGAGCTAAGGGAAAATAGAACCCTCACTCAATAAGACAATGTATTTCACTGACTGACTGACTGACTGACTGCCTGTCAGGAGTAAAAAAGGTTATAAAAATTACACTCATGGCCTGAAAAATAAAACTTCTTGTGAGCTAAACCTGAAGAGAGGCTAAAGCTCTAGGAAAGTGTTGAAGGACCAGGCCGGCAGTGGGACACTTCCTGTGAATGCCAAGCTTCCACATCCTTCTGCATGTCTGCTGCTTGTGACATTGCTGGGGCCTTGGGAAAAAAGACAGCTGCAGCCCAGCCCATTGTAAAGTCTGCTTTATTTCTGAGTCCTTGTTATTTTCCTTAGAATAAATACTAATATTTTGCATGTTTCTATATCTGAAACAGATCATATAAAATAATGATCTGGTACTGTACAGTTACCTTCAGACATGCACAGGAGACACTCCTAAAATCTATTGCAACACCAGCCTCAATCATCTTAAAGCCAAAATTGCAGTTCTTCAGCTGGACTGCAGTGCCATGTGGGATAAATAGATGCTGCATATGGTATTACAGTGTTTCCAGATCTCCACCCTGCAGATGGTCATGGCATTTTCCACATGACTCCTACTGTAATACCAGAACCACATAAGACATTTATAAGTAACTGATATGTCCCAGCACCTTATAGTGCACTGTGCAGTGTTCACAGCTGAACAGACAATGCAAAAGGAAAATTAGCATGTCTTCACGTTTTCATTTTATAGAGAGCATATATACATCCAGGAAAGTAGAAAAGAAGAATAAATACTGATTAAATACTGATATGTTCTCTAGCACATGAAAATACCAGAACTTCCATGAAATATAATAATCTAAAACACAACAGAACATGCCCAGAGAAAATAAAATATTATTTTGTGTTGTGGCCAAAGCCTCTGAAAATGCTGTTATCATTGATCTGAATTCACCTGTATAATTGGCAATTACTTAGTTAGTGGAGAAAGAGGTGTCTAATTTCTCAGAATGACCCTTCAGTCTTTGTTTTCCATTCTCTTTCTTGTTTCATTGGGGTAAATAGATACATACTTTATTTTTGTCATTTCTTAGGATAAGATGTAATATAATAGCGTCTAAAAAGTTAGTAACAGGAGACATCAGTTGAAAATCACCAAGGAATACAAAATAAATTGTATGGCTTTTGTTGGCAAGATAATATGCGGTGAAGAACAAGATCCCACCAGCTTTTAACCTTGAAGTATTCAATGAGTTATTCAGAATTCTCACCAAAAATCCCCAAACAAACAAACAAAAAAAAACCCAACCAAACAACCACATTCCCAAACCCCAGCATTTAGGTCACATGAATACCTATTTTCCTTATACATTTTCTGTCTGCTTCTAAACATATTTCATTTCAATGCAAAGCTTCCTAATGAATTTATTCCTTTAGACTCCTAACAAGGCAATTCAGGCGCTAATATTTCAGGTCTCAGGATCCTGGGCATACAAAGAGACAACTGCAGTACCCCTCACTCCTTCATACTCCTACTCCAACTCAGCTACAGCTGAGTGTGGGCCCAGGTCAATCTCAGTAGCAGCAATTTTGTACTTCTGTCTCTGAAGAAAATTACTAAAATATTTTTCTGAGCCATTATAAGAAACCTGCTGGAGGTGCAGGGTGGAAAGACAGACCAATTACAACACATGAAATGGCTGTGAGTGTCTGACACCACTAAGATGATAAATAATAATCAAACTATAATTCAAATCCACTGGCAATATGCTCCCTTTAAGGAGTCTGATAAATCTTCACTGTCCCTCGGTACAAGAGCAACAGTCAGAAATCAGAATATTTGATCTTGTTCTGGAAATGTGATTGCTTGTGAGTGCCAAACAACTCCAGTTTGGCCAGAACCTGGGCTCTGTGAATGGTGAGCATTTTCAGAGTGGAACACAATCCCTGGTGAGGCTGCAGTACTGCAAGGCATTCACTTCATAGTTGGAATGTTTTGCTTCAACACAGCTCTCCTTTTGCAAAGCTGATATCAAATTATCAACAATTTTTTTACAAATATAAATGGAGGGTTCATTAAACAAATATTGATCACTGAAAAAGGATAGATTTCTTGTCCAGTACATGAGCAATAAGTTAAAAAGAGTTGCTCTTACATTAGTCTAGTGATGAGGATTTTGCTTAGGAAGCCCTGGGCATATAAAAATAAATCCATAGCTGCAGTGTAGGTTTAGTGCCAACACATCAATGATCATGAAGAAAGTGGATTTAAACTATCCATTTTTTCCCTGGAGTTTAGTCTCCAGCATAATTTGGAAACAGATCAGCACAATTTCAATTAAGTGTATCAGTAAAGACCTTAATGGAATTTCACAGGATCCATCCAAAAGCACGGACTCCAGAGAGCAGATCTGACCTGGAGTCTTGCTTTCTCCTTCCCACCTCGGTGATGTGAAGCCCAGCAGAGGCTGGTGATGAGGCAGCAGCTGGGCTGCTTTTATTTCAACATGCCAGCTGGGGAATCCCTGTGGAACTTGTCAGGCCAGTTCTGAGGCTGCACCGTCACCAAAGCACCCTGAAAGCACCCTGAACTAGCCAGTCCAGTTGACTACAGCAACTGGATTAAGCTTTGGAATGTTTTCCTCTTCTCTCTCTCTTTTTTTTTTTTTTTTTTTTTTTTTTTTTTTTTTTTTTTTTTGAATCTGCTTATTGATGAGGTCAAATAAGAATACAGCACTTCTGAACATTAATGATCATAGCTCAGTTAGGTAGACACCAGGTCTTTGAAGAAAATTTGACATTTGTTTAAATGATGGGGACAGGTTTGTAAAGAAACATGAAGAGGGGAACATTCCTTTTTTATTATGTGAACTCCCACATGCGATGTCATGAGGAATTTGAGTGGGAATTTATTTACAAAACTGGGACTTACTGTCATTAGACTGTGCTGAAACAGGGGAAAAAATTACCATGCTGTAAGTCAAATGTCACAGCAGAATTTAATATGCTGGAATTCTTGGAAAGTGTTCTAATGCTTTCAGCTCAAAAGCAGCACATACTGCTTTTTATAGCAAGGAATTTTAATTATTATTAGTTTTTGGCAATCCCCATAGTCTGCTGGCATTTTCTAAGCCACAGAGATTAAAACCTGAAGAGAAACAGAAGGTGGTAGGAAAGGGAAGAATGCCTAATTGAAGTACTCAACATCTACTTATCCATGACATACTAATACAGATATGTGGGTAGGAGTGCAAGATCAAGACATTATTCCTACCTTCCCCCCAGATGTGCCATTATTAACCAACAGAATTCTCGTAACAGCCAAAATAGGTCAGAGAGAAGTGGGCAAGTGACTGTATCATGTAAGGGATGGCACTATAGTGGCTGGACTGAGCAAAGAGTAGCAAAACAGTTTGCCTGGAGAACAGAAAGGAATTCTGGAAAGGCTGTGTCTTCAACCAAATCACAGTGCTAGGATCCATGGCACTCACATGCTATTCTTAGTGGATTTCTGGGTAAACAAGTTCCTGCCCTGCAGTGCTTTCAGTATGAAGACATTCTGACATGACCAGGTTTCCACAGTCTCCACCTCCCTTCCTCCCCTTTTAACATTTCTATCCATAGTTTATCTTACAAGGCAAACACAGCCTGCATTCACCAGGTCCATCTGTGTGCACTGCATCTTCCCTGGACACGTCACTGTGGCTGCCACACAGCTGGGAAGGAAAGACATCAGGCTCAGACAGGGCAAGCCCACAGCTCCCACTCCTTTGCTCTAGGAGCCACATCCTGCACCCTCCACCGAGTGCTGAACGCACTCAAGAGCTCCTGCCTGCTCGTGAGCCCTTTTCTCAGGCTGCCCAGACCACTGTGCACCTTCTGCCTTCAGACCTTTGACTCACTCTTTCTCAGCCACCCTGAGGCTGGGACTCAGCTTTGCTGCTAGTGGCAAGCACACACTCACATCGTGATGAACACGGAAGGGCAGATGGACACTGTAATTTTGACCATGGCAGCAAGGCAATGATTGCAGTACCAGCTCAGGGCAGCTTGCTCACTGTGTGTGTGCTGCACTGACTTGTAGCAGAGCTGTGTATGGAGAGGTGAAGCAATTCTACTACAAGGCTCCATGCCTGTGTCTGATGATTTGTTCACTCTGAGCATGAGAGACAGTTTCCCCAGTGATGCCATTGACCAGAAGCCTTTTTTACTGGGGGAACAGGAAAAAGAATTTTGGGAAAGTTCCTGGGATGCAACAGTGAGAGTGCTGCTTCTATCCCAAGCAAACCCCAAGCAACAAAATGAACATTCAGGGAAAATATTCTGAAGACCTGCTCAGCACCAGATCGATGGGATGCCCCTTGCTCCCTCTTCTCACTCCAAAATGTACTTCAAAAATGAAAGAAAAGAAGGACACAACATTAGCAGCTAATTAGCACTTCCTATACTTGCTATAGCTGATTCCAGATTAAGTATAAAGAGACAGCAATTTCCTGCTGGGTGACCAACTTCACAGAATCCCCTGCACTTTGGCATTTTGTGAACTATGGCAATGCAGTATTGTCTGTAACAAAAGGATTTGCTCAGTACAGAGTATTCTCTGCACCACCTCTGCTTCCACCTTAACACATTTCACAGTTTCCCTAAGAGGAAAAACATTTGCATGAAACAAACACCAAAAATGTCACACTATAAAAATATCCTTTAGGATTCTTTATATGCTATATGCTATAATGCTGTATGCCATATGAATAATAAAGCATTACACAACTTGTAAAACTGCTATATTCATAGATTTACATCATATAAGTTTTATATAAAATTAAAACTTTGATTTATGATGGAAGCTTCTCCAATGATTAACATTTATCAACATCCAACAGTCAAAAGCTATCAGATGTCAGTGTTGTCCTCGTTAATCCTTTTCCCCTGGGAAATGTCTTAAGGATCTGTAGGCTGCTATACTAAGCTCCCCTTCAGCACACAAAATTCATCCAGATATCTGCAATGACAAAGTTCATACCAGATAATTTTTGTTATTCTGGGAGGGACTGAACTTCTTGCCACTGAAAGAGATTGCTTTGTAGTTAGCAATCAAACAAGCACTCATAACCTCTTATCAGTATTTCTCTGGGCCTTCTCCTACTTTCACAAGTCTCCCAGTAAACTTAACACTTGAAATTTAGTTATACAACTTGAATTTCCGCTGACTGATTAGGAGAGATGATAAGAGAAACACAGTTCTTACACATCATTGTTTCTGCCACTTATTTTACCCTACTGCCATCACAGTACTTAAAATCCGCTTTGGAAAGGCTGACGAAACTGCCTTCTGAACACAGAACAGCATCTCATTTATTCAGGAATAGCAAAAGTCTCTCTACTGTGCTCTTTAAATCAGTCATGAAACCCAAGATGGTAACATATGGTCTGCTAGGAATCACCTTGCCCTTCTCCAGTCTCAGTAGGCTAGGGCTATGTAAAAATCTGCATCTACTGAAGGTCATTAAACCTTAATACCAAGGAAAACTTGTTTGGGTGTTTTCAGCCTTGAACTTTCTATTTGTCACCTGCTTGCTACTCCTAGACAGATGAACTCACAGATGGGAGAGACCAGAGATTCGAAATTAATAAACCTTGCAAGCACTGAAGTACAGAAATAGCATTGCAGAAATTCATTGTTGTCACTTCTCCTGTTCCTGGGGAAAATGTAGACCATAATATCAATACTTATTGACTGTTTTTTTCTTTGCAAGCACTTCGACATCTGAAGGGGCAGCCATTGCACCCAGGAGCAGGAGCAAACCCACTTGGCTGTAGGAGAAAACAAGTAGGTAGCTTGAATTGAAGAAATGCCATTCTCCAGCCATTCAGGACCAATGCTGTTCCGTGATCCCCAGGAGAAGCAGAATTTGATCAAGTGTAGAAGGCACATGAGCACCTGGCACGTGATCTGCACAAAACGCTGTGCCAAAGTACTGCAAGAAGAGGTAAGAGAGGAAGAAAAATAAAAGGAGCAGCTACCACTCCATTTAAGATGACTGATTAAACAAAAAAAAAAAAAAAAAAAAAAAAAGACAGGTTGTTTTTAATTCCTTGTTGGCAGTAGCTAGTCTCATTTCACGGCCTTTAATTTCTCCTCTGGTCTATCTGCAAGTTTAATAAAGGTCTTTGTGCATGCTCAGGACTTGTTCCCTTAATTGAGTGAAACTAGAAGCCACAGTTATGCCAGAAGGTTTTATTAGGATATTAGAGAATAATCAGCAATCTTTTCCCAACCTATCCCCAATTAGATTTCACAAAGATTCAGCTGATGTTTTATTTAAATGCAGGCTTACTAGACTGTCCACTGCAGTCCTTAAAATCAGTCAGACACGAAAAACTTCCCAAGTACAGGGTCTCCCCACTCAAGGAAATAAAGGAAAGCAGTTAAAAAACCTGTTAACATTGGTATTACCACTACAATGTACCCTAAGAAATTCCAATCCACAAAGCTGTGCTTGTACTTACAACCTCTACCAATGAATCCATGTCACATTTATGAAGAGTAGGAAAATATAATACTCCTTGCAAACTGTGATGCTGTGCTGGTGTTACATGTTGGGGTATTTTTCATTTGAGTAAACTCAGTAAGAAATCCACTTGTCTTTCCAGTCCATCCCCATTTTCTAGCATGCTGATAATACACCCTGATCCTTTAGTCACTGGTACACTACTTCCAACATTTCTTCCAAATTGTTTTGAAGGTAGAGCTTTCTCCTTCAGCCTTCTAAAAACTGACTTTACCCCCCACTTAGCAGCTGAATAATTACTGGCTCCATGTTGTCTGGGGGCTGGCTTCAAGAGCAGGAAAAATTTGGCAAGATGCTCCACTGTCAGTTTAGGATTTCTTCACACTTTCTCCCTTGAATAGACATGTTCCTAATTGTTTTCCCCTTTCTTTTCCATTCTTTCTTACACTTGATAGTCATCCTCTGCTTGTGTTATGCTCCCTTACTCTGAACTTCTCTACCCATCTACCATTAACTATTTTTAGGACTTTTTGTGTTTACATCCTCTCTTAAGATCACTTAAGCAGAACAAAGGGCAATTTTAAGCAACCAACTGAACTCTAAGGAGGAGAAGCAGGGTGGAGCAGGCCCACGCTGTTTTAGGAAAGGCAGTTTGAAAACTGGGAACAGAAAGCTCAGTTCCTAAAGACTTGAGCCTGCACGAGGGCGTTAGATAACAGTGGCATCTTGCTCGCACTGCTCTAAACAGGCTGACTGTGCAATCCCTCCAGACCAAATAACTGCTCCAACAGAGCAGAGCAGCAAACAGCTTCTAGCTTTAACAGCTGGTAATGCAATACACAAATCTCTCCACCACACTTTCCCTGATAGGCTCCCACTTCACTAGAGGCTACAGTTTTTAATTCCTTGCACTACAGCTAAGGGAAAACGAGGTGACCTTGGCAACAGCTCAGCATCCCACCCATACAAAATTCAGAAACAGCTGCAGAACAATGTTCAGACACAGACCAACAAAAAATTTCAAACATAGATTTGTCAGAGTGGAAATGTAGTTAAACCATGTGTGAACATTATTCTGCTCTATCAGACTTCAAGAACAGTTCACAAAGCCTAGGAATCATTTGTGTATGGTCTTGCAATTAAACGCTGCCATCAATCACCTTTGCCATGCAGAATTTTCCTTCATTCACACACACACACACACACACACACACACACACACAATTACCTTCCTCAAAGGATGCTTCTGGAGAAGCTTTTGCTCTTAATATACTCAAAATAATTCATTTTGAGTACAGTTTGCCTTTATGATGACTATTTTTTTACAGTAAACTTCAAAGACACCCCCCTGGTCAGGATTGATGGTTTCTGTACAGGCCTGGCACAAATCTCTATGTGAAAGCAGTAAAACTTTTTCATTCTGCTGATGTGTTTTCAACCTGTCCTCTGCCTGCCAAAATATAACCCTTGAAAGCAGACTCCATATGACTTGCCCCTCAACTATAGATCCTGTCAACTTGTATTATCCATGGTAACAGTAATATTTAAGAAACACCCTCTAGCAAAATGCTTACAGTTTTTCTGGCTTGAACTGAATAAATAGCAGATATCAACAGTACCTCAAACATATTTTCATGCTGATAAACAGCTCAAAGTGGAATTCTGTTTTCCTAATTCCTTAAACCTATTAATAGTTTACATCACATTCTTTACTTTCATCCAAAACCTGTATTTTTAATGTTAAAATGATTTTATGCATAGTGGCAGCCAGTTGTAGGAAGAAAAGTAAAGGAAATTAGAAAAGGTAAACAGTACTGAAGGGCTATTTCTTCTGCCATCAAAGTACAGTTAACCATTATTTATTTCATCTTAAAATGCATTTTTGACTGCCTCTGTCAAGTGTCAGTTTACTGAGGAAAATCTGCTCACAAATCTTTGTAACTTACATTTTAAAGTCATCTATGTGTTTTAATGACAAAGACAACAGAACTGCAACCTGGAAAGACACTGGAAATACACAATGTTAATTGATTATCACGCCAAACTGATCTTTCCAGATGAAGTAAAAGCAAGATCTGACAAATGTATGCAGCTCCTGATTACTAACAGTCTCCACTGAAATGATGACAACATGACTATGTTGCTTCCCTTTACAAGCTCATTTACAATATGCTTTATGATGGTATTTAAACAATAGCTAGTGCCAAATGGGCAATGCTGACTATATTAGCAGTCTTCTTCAAAATCAGGAAGTGTAGGTTCGTCATTTTCCTAGGTTTCCTAGGAAAACAAACTTGTTTTATTATCTTGTCGACCTGCTATCTCTACCTAAGGGTAGATTGAAACCTGATGACTATGGAGGACAAGTAGTTGTGAATTATGTACAATTTAGAGACCACCATTATGGGGAAAGATATGGCAGTAAGAGGTGTAGGGCATTCAGGCACTAACTCACAGAAAATGGCAGATCAGTATTTCTGCTGCTCAAGGAGAAGCTTTTTCCCAGCTCTCAAACTTTGGAGAATATTTTGGTTTTATTCACTCTGCAAGGGTCAATAAAAAACAGTGGTCTTTTTCATCTCTTTTCCAAAACTGTGACAAACTGAAGTGCAAATCTACAGAGACATACAGGAATGCAAACAAAACTCAATACCAGCAGAATTCTCCTATCCAGGAAGCCCACCACAGGTTTCACTGTTACTGCTGCAAAGGATTTTTCAAAGTCTTCCAAAGCACTTCCCAGTGCTAAGGAAAAACAAAAGAGATGTAGAATGCAAATTGCTATTTTTACTGGTATCAGCGAAAAATTACTTTATCTGCATACAGATAATGTGGAATCAATTTTGCATGGTGTCAAATGACCAAAAAAAGCACAGTTCCTTAGCAGAAGTCTGACATTACTACCTTGAAGTTTAAAAGTAAAATCCAGCTTCAAATGGGAGCACGCATGCTTTGGAAAGTCCACAGAAGGTTTCTTTTTATGCTGGCCAAAACAGGTCCCTGAATGCAATCTGTTCCAGCTAAAGCAGAAACCATTTCTGCCTCAGTCTGCACGCAGGGCCAGGCTGGGCCAGGGAGCAGGAGCCCTGCACTTGTGACCCTCAAATACCTCCCCACAGCACACAGCCACTATAAACACAGTGTTTCATATCATCTGGCTCACTTGCCTCCTATACTTTGCAAATTTGATTGCAAATAAGAAACAGTGGAATGAAATATATTCAAATATACACTAGAAATCTAGGAGGCATCATTTACAGTTTGTGTTATTACAGGCTCCAAAGATACATAAAACATCTTGCATTCATAGTCTTGACATGAAAAGGCTAAAACATTGTATTTTTGCCTGAAACTCTGCTAACAACAACACATAGTTGCTGCAGTTTAAAAATATCTCTTCTACATTCTCTTTTAAAAAACTATAAATAGCCTATAAAAAAAAAAGTGACTTTAACATCTCTCTTATTTGAACAAATAACAGAGTAATTCAACATTAGGTGTGGCCTTAAGGTCGCAAATTTCAAAGACTATTAGGAAAACAGAAAATTGAGGACAAAACCTTGCATGAAACACACAGAAGGAAGGAAGGAGCAAATATCCTCTTGCTAATAAATTGCTACCATCAGCAGACAGTGCATAAACCAGCACTGCTCAACTGTGCAGATTTCTGGATTATAGATCAGAATTTTTAACAATTTGCTTACATAGCTCAGCCAGTTCAGAGTTAAGAAAGAAGCCTCTTGTCAAATAATTCCGTTGGACCTGTTCCTGCTGCTACTGATGCCAATAGGAGTGTTGCCCTAGAATTCAGGAAGAGCAGGACAGGATCCAAGTCGTGGTGTGATCAGTTTTACTGTTTATATTAGTGCTGTAACTATCAGTCTCCAACTGGAGATGATGCTACCAATGGTAATGAGACTTATCAACACCAATTCCATTTGCAGCCTGGCCTTCATCCAAGACATCTACAGCAATGAAGTAAATTACATTCAGGCAAATTGAAGAATCCATCCACTAATCAGATTTTAACTTTTATTGTCATCAAAAAGTTTCCATCAATGCAACTTTTATTCTAACACAGTTCTAAAAATTTACTCACTAAAGTGATCTTTTGAAAATCTTATCTATAGATACATGGAAATTCCTCTTGAAAATGCTAACTTCCTTCTGGTTCCACTCTGCCCCATAGAAAGCTGTTTCTAAATTAGCTCAAAATTTCTACTGTGACTTGATGGTGGCATAGCATATTAAACAGGTTTTGACAGGAGATAATTTTGTATCACCACTTTGCAGCTTCCCCTAGGAAACTTTACCAGGCAATTAGAGAATCAGTTACAGAATGGCTGGGGTTGGGAGGGACCTCTGGAGATCATCCTGTCCAACCTCCCTGCTAAAGCAGTTTCAACTAGAACAGGTTGCACAGGATCAGTTCCAGTGCAGTATCTCCAGAGAAGGCACCTCCACAACCTCTCTGGGCAGCCTGTTCCAGTGCTCAGCCACCCTCAAAGTAAAGGATTTTTTTCCTCATATTCAGATGGACCTTGTGTTACCGTTTGTGCCTGTTGCCCCTTGTCCTCTTGCTGGGTACCACTGAAAGTTTGTCTTGAATGCATCCTGCATGCATTGCTGTCTTGAGACACCTTTCCTTCAGATATTTGCATGCAGAGAGGAGGTCCCCTTTCAGCTGTCTCTTAGGGCTGAACAGGTCCAGTTCCCTCAGCCTTTCCTTGTAGGAGAGATGCTCCAGTCCCTTCATCACCTTTGTGCCCCCTCTGGACTCCTCCAGGAGCTCCATTGTCTCTCTGTCCTGAGGAGCCCAGAACTGGGCACAGCACTCCAGAGTGGGCTCACCAGGGCTGAGGAGAGGGGCAGGATCACCTCCCTGCCCTACTGGCAATGCTCTTCCTGATGCAGCCAGGATCCCACTGGCACTGACTCCTGGGGACACTGCTGGCTACAGGCCTCTGTCCCACAACCCCTGAGCTCTGCCATTCAGCCACTCCCCAATCCCCCTCACTGCCCATTCACCTAACCCACACTTCCTGAGCTGAGTGTGTTATGGGACAGAGTTTCAAATGCCTTGCAGAAGTCAAGGTAGACAACACCCACTGCTCTCTCCTCACCTACCCAGCCAGTCAAGCCATCATAGGAAGCCATCAGATTAGACAAAAATCATTTCCCCTTGGTGAATGTATATGGAATACTCCTCATAACCCTTTCTGCCTCCACATGCTTAGAAATGACATCCAGGATGTGTTGTTATCACCTTTCCAGGGATAGTGAGGCTGACTGGCCTGTAGTTTTCTGAGTCCTCCTTCCTGCCCTCATTGACGACTGGAATGACATTCACTTTCCTCAGTCCTCAGGCTCTCCTGTTCTCCATGACAATGATGATGTGGAATGACATAGCAATAACATTTGCAATCTCCCTCAGAACTCATTAGTGCATCCCATCGGAGCCCATGGATTCGTGGGTGTCAGGTTTGCCTAAATGATCTCTAACCCAATCTTCCCACACCAAGGTTAAGTCTTCCTCTCTCCAGACTTTCTTGTCTCCAGGGTCTGTGGCCTTAGCAGTATAAACTGAGGCAAAGCAGTTTTCCCTGGTTTGCCATGCCAATTCCTGGCAGATCATGCTCTCTAACTAAACAACATAGAGTTTCCAAAGCTAAGCTGGTTTTATGCTGCACAGTAAACCATGTTTTGAATTGTATGCAAACATTTAGCTAAACTGTCATTTAATTGTGGACTCAGATTCACAGGGATCATGCAAGTCACTGTCAGAAGAACCAGTGTTCTAATTAGCAACTGGCCTTGTGCTCCTTGTCTCTCACACAGCTGCTCAGAGCAGTGTGCTGCTCTGTGGATCTGGGCAGACTTGACAATACCAAGGCATTCCTGCACATGGATGTGGGATGGATCTGACCCCTGAACTTCTGCCCAAACACCACACCCTGACTTCCATGCAAAACCCTTTTTGGCTGGCTTTAAGGAACACCAGGAAAGACATCTTTGTATGTTTTGATGGGCATAAATCTTAGCTTGCTGCAGAATGTAAGTTTGCAGTAATGAAATGCACACTTTGCCTCACCGAGAAAGTGAAGAGTTATTTTTGATTGTGTTAAAAAATCATAAGTATAACTAAGTTAGACGTTTTATAGGACTCCTACTCACCTCCTCAGCACCACATGCATCTTTCTCTTTATTTCATTTCTTGGCAAACCATCCTCTCTAGCTAAGAGGACATACTGTGTCTAAAACAAAACTGTCTTTGTACACCACATAACAAACTAACTTCTGAATTTGTATGAAAGTCACAGAGTTGACAGCTTAGAAGTTTAAATGATGGATTTTTATACCATTATGTAATTATTGCCACAAAGTGAAACATTCATTCTGAGTAAATTCTCAGGAACATGACATCAGTTAACACATATGTGTATACTGAAAGCCCTGAGGATATAGAACGGTAAAGAACATCATAATCCGTTCAGTTCCAACTCCACCCCTTTGGCATTAATTGGGAAGGAAGGTGAGATCTTTCACAGTAAGTAAACTGGGGATTCCCTACTGATTGAGAAACAACGAGGTGATGAAAAAATGACATATTTGGCACCACGCCACCACACCGTGGCTTAGCTCATACAGAAAGCAGCAGCCATGGGATGCAATACAGGTTCCAGCACCGTGTACAACTCTACTTCACTACTGATGCACAAGGAAGCATCCACTTTGTAGGTTTTATTTTCATTTTATCTTGATTTCCCTGTTCTTCATGCTCTTTATTTAGTTTGTGAATAAAAATTGTTCTGTGGTCATAATATAACTGTGTCTTAGTGACTAGGCAGCCTCAAGGCAGAACATATAAAAGGTTTACAAATATATAAATTAAGGTCTCTGCTTTCTGGATGGTGCTTTAGCTGGTTTTCCTGCTAAAAAAATTAATAGGAAGCATCACCAAAATGAATGACTGTTTAGGAAACAGTTAATTCTCCCACCAAGTCACTTTCTGCAACAAATTAAAAGCTTTCAGATGAAGAAAATTTGTTTGCAAACAGTTCTTAAGACACATCCTTAACCTGCCCAAGAGCTTGTTTATCTCTGTTTACTCCCCTGCCTGTCAAGGAGAACTGTGATCTTCCGATATCAAACATACATGAAACACTTTCTCAGCACTTCCTAACAGCTGATTTCATCTTCCCTTTCCCAAATCCTGCTCTTTCCAAGGCTGTCTGTGCATAGTAAATGTCTCATTCTAAAGGCAGGAAATTTTTGTGTGTAATTATGCTAAAAGCTAATCCGTGATATTTGTGTTGATTATTAAATGTGACAAACTTTTGGAGGCTACTGATCCAAGATTCTGGAAGAAAATTCAAAATAGCCTGTTACAATATCTTCCTGTACAGATACTAAGTTACTTTTACCCTGCACTAAATCTCTCTGATGTCAAGCCATAGCTCTTTTTGAGCATCTTCAATTTGCACTTGGTATCTCTAGGCTAAATAAAATTTTAATACCAGTATTGAAGGCATTACTTTTTACTAGGAACCTCAGAAACTTCCGTGAAAGGTGCAGGCTGCTAATATGGTTTCAAAGGCTGGCCTGGGAGAAGTTTTCCAGGGACTGCTGGTGACTGACAGTTTCATGTGGGATTATATAAGCTTCAAAAAGTAACTACAGTGCTGCCTGCAAAATCTATCTTATGAGAAGGACCAGAGGGCTTCAGGTCTCTTAAGTTTCACATTATTGTCCCTTTTATGTTCTATTGCAAACAAAACGGCATTTTTGTACTAGATAGTAATTATCATATAATGTTGATTTCATTGCCCTTAGTAAGAATTTTCCATTGATAAAACAGTTTGTATTTTACAAGCACTTGAAAAACAGTAAGACATGAAATTACAGTGTTTGTGAAAATATATTTTATAAAGTCAATGACAACCCCCTCTAAAGAAGCTGAAAAGCCCATTAAATGGAAGAGTCTGAGATAGGCTAAGACAACAGTTCCTTATATGACAAAAATGTTCCCTTCCTCTAGGACTTGTTTAATTTCAAGTGTCATGATTTAACAAAAGAGAAATGTGTGAGACTTGCAGTCACACTGCATAAAATAAGTTTACATAAGTTGGAACTCTCTTCAGTAATCAAGCACTTGCTTAATTCTGTGGGGTTGGACTGAATCTTCACTGATTATTAGCACTTCCCATGCAGATACTAAAATAGTTCCATAGGCCTGGATATACTTGCAAAAATGCCTGAGGAGTTATCTGAGCAGGCTTCAGAGCAATGTTACACAGGCCCATGTACAGTGTTAATATTGAACATCTTCACTCACTTGACTTCCAGCAGCTCCACAGACCAATATGAAAGAATACAAAAATTTTAAAATAAGTCATATAAAGTTATAAACCTTAAGTTCTTTTGTGATGCTACAAAGAAACTTGCTTAAGCCTTTGGGACTGATGAACTCATCAGTAATGTAAGAAAACTGTGATGGGTGAGATGTCACTGTATAATAACATCAGAACACGGAAATACACTTTAATTGAGGTGTGCTTAACTTAACCAGAATAGCCAGGCATAAATTAGGTGTTAATTCCATACATTAAGGCCATTTAACATGAATTGCTGAAAGAACAGCAGAAGCCCCAGTACAAATATTCTATAAATATCCAAAAGACTTGGAGTCTTATTTTGCAAGCTGGAAAGTCTTAACAAAAAAAAGAAGCAGAAAACCCCTTTGGTTGGAGAGAAAAGGAGAGTGGCAATTTCTCAGGGGCTGCTTGACAAACAGAAATAATATTGTCTCTTCTACTGACTGATATCCAGAGCCTCCTCCCCTGTGCTTTTCCTCATGTAAATGAAAAAGCAAATCCATTTTGTTCCCTTGCACACACGTGTAAATTCCTGCACATAACATGTAAAACACAACACATTTTGCAATTATCATCTTATTGGGCCATCAAAGGGGAGCACCACCACTGCAGCTACCCAAACATACCTACCCCTCATGTGACACTCGAACCAATAAAGCTATTTGCATTTATACTTCTGACGCATCTAATAACATAGTGAGAATCCAGCTTGCCTCAAACAGCCTACCACCTAAATAGGAATGAAAAAAAAAAAAAAAATAGAGATACCAAACCATTTGGACAAGTGGCAGAGATGATGAAAATAAATAAATTACAAAAATGGGTTATTTACTCCTAATGCCTTCACCAAGGTTTTACTTCCTCACATGAAAATGATCTTCCTCTAGAGCCCTGATACCATATAGCAAAGACAGAGTTAGTTTTCAACAAAGCTATCTCATCTTAAACAGGGCCACTGTCTGGCTTGAAGCTATGCTACTGAATGGTCTTTAAATATGGAAGGAGTTGCATGCCCTAACTAGAAATAGGAGCATAAGAAATATAATGAAAGTGTGAAGTATTCATCAGGGAAATGTGGAAAAGCTATCATAGCAGTTTCTTTAAATGGCTTTGTGAATTTTATTCTTAAAGATCAATGAAATTAGTTACTTAGTAAACTTAACAAAGGGTATAAAAATAGCCAATAGAGAAATCAGAAAACCTCTCTTTAAAAAAAATAATTTTACAAGGTTTTTTTTCAGTAATAATGACTTTCAATGCCTTATAATTTCTCCTGCTTTCCTTCTCATTGGTGATATTTAGCACTAACTGTAGCAGAGTCACCCCTAAATTATACTGCTATGAACTGATGGAGATGCTAAAGTGCTAGCAAAACCTACACAGGATGCATTCAAAATTCTTCAATTCAATGCCCCTGTGGCAAGGTAAAAGGGAGCAATGTGCTAAAAAGACAACTCTGTTGACAATCTACTATTTGGGAATTAATTCATTACAGTCTTAAAAATCCTTGGGTTTTGAAGCTTCATGGATCTGGCCATTAAAGCAAAGTGTTATTTTCACCTGGAGTAAGCAGGAAAAGAAAAATAAGAATGTGGTGAAACTGAAGAGCCAGAGGAGTATCACCCTACTAACAAAAAAAGACTGCTGCCTTTATTCTGTATAACCCAGTTCAAAATCTTCTCTACAATATTGTATCTAACTTTAGAGAAGCCAAAGAGGATGAATGCTTTCTGAAGCATGGGATCATTGACTTTGCTAACAGGAAAATGCACAACTTCAGGTCACGGTTTGGCATTTTTCAGTTTAAACACCAAGAGGGAACATGGTTAAAAGAATGGGAGCTAAAATCCTGAAAAAGATGGAGTCTCTGGTAAACTCAACTTAATCACAGGGTCAGTTTAGGGGCATTCCCTATAATTTGATCTTTCATTTCTCTCAGATAAACAAGCCTAATTACTTCTCTCCTTCAGGATAAATTGAGGGAATTATGGTACTTAATTTAAAGCTACTGTTTCATCTTAATAGTCCCTTGGTATGAAGAGACTTCAAAATTGTTAATATCTAGACCATCAGCAAGTCAAGGGCTTCCTCAGACTCTTAACAGCAGCAATCATTGATTCTCTTGTCATATTTCAAAAGCCAAACTAGAGATGACTAGTTTAAATTTAAGACTCCCAGTGGAATAACCTCTTTCATCTATGCTATGAGCTGAGTAGCTCTGCTATTATAAGCTCCTCAAAGCAGTCTTTGTAGAGCAAGAGTGCTTTATAAATATCAGGTTTAACTGAACTCTGAACCCATTTTTTATTGTTTGTTTGGATTTTTTGTTTGGTTGTTGTTGTTATTATTCTGTTCAATTAAAAGTATTATAAAGCATTTTTCAAAAAATATAAAATATAATTTTTATTTCCTATGCACTTAAACATATATATTAGCAAGTATAGGTGACAGACAACTAGAAAGTGTCATAGCACTGTATAAAAAATATGCAATTCATTAAAGGAATGGTTAAAAAATTGCCTTTATTTCAACATCCTTCACTTACATGAAAGCTTTCTTAATCTATCTATCAATCAGATCTTTTTAAACACTGCAACAGCAATTCTCCCCCCTGATTTGGCTAAAATGCAAACCTCTATTAAGGTTCATTACATTTTCATGTCAGCATTTTTATGCCTCCTTCATTCTTGAAAGGAGAACCTTGCAATAAATTTTTTCTTAACTCCTTTGTCTACAAAAACTTGGCAGGCATTAGACAGAAGGTGTGTTGAGAGCCTTCCTCTCAGACTGCCCAACACTGTCCTTGCTCCCCCATGCTGCCCCTCCTGTGCCATCATTTGTCTCTCATCTTTTCCCTAAGTTGTAGGATCCTGAGGAGAAACCATGGTGTATCCTGCACAGTAATCTAATCTAGACACGTGTCTAAATAACAGCATCATCAAAATCCTACTGCTTCTTGCAGATATTTAGAATTAAAGTACAGTCTTTCCTCCAATTCTGCTGTATTACTGGGGATTTCATTGCAGTAGTTTACTGTATAAACACTGTAAAGAAATTAATTTAACAGCATGTGTTACGATTACAGCCAAGCTGCAGGAAAGGATTCTCTATTCTGCTTGCTCTGAAGTCTGGATGAATGATCTTGCACAGTTGTAAAACCCCATCTTAACCTTGACCTTGGCTGGCCAGCCAGCTCACTGCAAAGTTAATGAGGGTACGTGAGTATAAAGGACATCCTTTCCTAGGTGCACAATAGTGAGCTCAGCAAAATAAAGAAAACAACTCTGCTGCAAACACTCAGAAGTCAGATTCCACATGCTCACAGATCAGGCAGGTCAAAGCAAATTTATTATGACTGTCATTTGGAAATGATTCTTTACAGGTGATACTTCAGTTTATGATTTAAGTGTTTTTCAAATAAGAGAATACATAATCCTCTCAAACCAAATAATCAGCAAATCCTCAAAGTTTAGTTTAGCCTTTCCAAAATATAAATTTCAGGCAACAAAATGAATGGAATATTTCAGCCCAAATGGATAGGTTTTGAAAATAATATAAAGATCTGTCTAATGCAGCTTTAAACAGGTTCACAGAAACCTGCACACATTAACACTCTTATCTGCATCTAAGCAATGCTAAATGAGGCATATGTTATCAAATTTTAAAAGTCATAAATTAAAGAATATTGTTAGAACTTTTTAAAAACTATGTCCCCACAGTATTGTTCATAGGCTTGTCAGAACTTAATGGTTTATAATTGAATAAATACTTGAAAACCTGATCTTGAACTAAATTCTATAATTTGTGTGACTTACAAAACCATTCATTTTCTTTGCACATATAACGAGGAATTTGAAGTCCTTAAGCAAATGCCAGATAATTTTAATATGTATTGAAAACATACTAAGGTTACACCAGTGCTTACGTGTCTTTCCTATTTGTAGTTAAGCATAAAAGAGTCATATACACAATCTGAAAAAACAACAGGGTTGATAAATCCCTGGTTCTGTGTACCAGAAGAATAGCTCTTGGTCTGGTTTGTCATTTAAAGTCTGATTCCTTTTCACACACCCCAAACCCCACACACATTCTACTGTTAATACTCAACACAATAGGACTAATACCAGCAGATTAGAACATGCTTCAATAGCATAATTGTCTAAAGGGAATGAATATCCTATAAGTTAAATGATGACACTAGGTTATATGAAATCCCAATTAGCTCAGCAGAAAAGAAGAAAGGCTTTAGAGATATGAAACTGTCAAAGCAGACTATTCATAAAGGGGTATGATTTCCTCTTTGCTTTTCAATCTCATTTTCAAAACACCTTCTTAAACTAGCATTTGAAAATGCATCTGTTTCTCTACACAAAAAAAAAGCTAATTCCATACCTAAGGGCTTGCCACTTGATAATGCAGCAAATGCATGTCAGTCCCACAACCACCAGGAATTAGGTTCCTGTTTTTAGCCTTCTGCCCATTTAGTCCTCAGAGGTTAAATCAGTAACAATGCTATGATACTATATTTAAATTGCTTTCCAAAAAAGACCAAAGCTATTTTTCACACAATAAAGTGAACCTTCATAAGACATTAATTTGTATTAGTTAATGGAAACTTTGTCCAGGCACTGCTCTGTTGTAATAATTCTTGCTGTTTGCACTGTCTACTATTTTACAAAGTGTATTTCTGTATATTTACAAAGTGTATTTTGAGAAGCTCTCCTGACATTTGCAATCTCCTGTCCTTTGTAAGAAATTGCTTCTGAGTCTGAAAAGCTCTTTGGGCTGGATTGTGCCTGTAGGTCCAGAGGCAGGACCACACTGGCTGAATGAACAGTGCTCTGTCGTCTCCTTGGTCTCTCTGCAGTTCTGCAGCCCAGGGAGTGATCCAGGACTAGAGCAGATGGATGGAAAAGCCATCCAACATGTACTTCACAGCCCTGTGGAAGTCACCTGGAAATTACAGTGTCACTTATGACTGTACCACCTGGCCAAACTTGCCTTACAACAGGTACTAGGGAAAAAGTAAAACTCTTCTTCCACAAAGACTTGTTGTAGAGCTGGATTTATAGCTTTTTATGAAAGATGTTCTGTGTGTTGTAGATGAGTGTAAAAATACACAAAAAGCAAGAGTGCAAACATTGACTTGGACCCACTGGTCACCCATATTTGGGAGATGAAGCTTTTGAACTGAATATTATAAACTGAAATGGCAATTGCCTCGCTGTGCTTTCTTCTCCTTCTCAGTACAGTCCAGCTGTTCAAAACTGCAGCACTTGCAAAACAGAAACTGGATTTACTTCACATATATTGCTCTTGCAACCAAGAGTTTAAGAAGCAGCAGTAATTTTTTGTAGAAGTGGTAACCTGAAGCCACTTTCATAACAATTGTTCTCACAGAGAGTGACAGCAACAAATTAGAGGAAGTCAAGGCAAAAGAAGGGGCATACAAGAATCTCTGGCTGCAACTGATTCTGCTACTTCTTTGTTTAATCATAATTCCAAGTGTCGGAAGTGGGTGTAGCAGGAAAAGAAAATAATAAGAAGCTGAATGATAGATTAAAGGCCTTTTTAATTTGGACTTAAAGTTTAACCGTACTACCATGGAAAATGCTGTGGCAGTCTCATTTATTTTGATGCAAATTTTCTCACCATATGGTTAGGAAAATTATTATTTTTAGCATAACAATTAGGGATAGCTACAGCAGCCTTACAATTTTTTGGTGTGGTGGAATTCTGTTTTTCCCCTGAGAGGATTATTTTCTGTATGGTCACACCCAAAACCAAGAAGCAAGAACTAAAAAGGAACAAAAAAGAAAAAGGGGGAAAGGAAAAGGGAAGAAAAATCACCTAAACCTACTATTCTATTTCTTTAGGTCCAGTGGTACAGCCCAACTACAAAATCACTAACAGGAAATATGCAATGAAAGGTACCTGTATGTTTAAAGAATCCGTCAGATGTTTTTGAAGGCAAGGGAGCACTGCTACAACACAGGGCTTCCCTGGTGGGCTCAGCAGAAGGAAAGCACCATCTAAAAGTGAATGAATGTCTCTTCTCTTGTTTGTGACTCTCATGAATACCATGACCACAGCAAGTGCAACACCACTTTTAAAGAGAAGTGCTATACAGTGTCTCTACTGAAACCTGGACTAAAATCTCTGGAAAATAAAATGCATTCTTCCAACATGAAATAGCATATTCAGTTTCATCACTCTGACTGAGTTTTGAGATGCTATTAAGATTAAAACAGATCACTTCCCCTACTCAAGGATAATGGTAACAGTGTGGCTGCAATTTAGCCTTAACACAAGATCCCAATGGAACTGTATCTGTATCAGCACTAACATGGATGTAACCTGCTTTCAGTCAGAGCACTACTCTTCATTTTAAATGGATTGTTGGCCAGTAATTGTGGAAGTAAATCTTAGAGAAAACCTAAGCTACAATCACCACATGCTTTCACCCCAATATTCAGGTTCGTCACTTGCTCTCATTTATGAATCAATGTACAAGGCAAACTAAGTCTAATTGTGATCAGTGATACCTCTCTGCATTGGAAAGTACATCAGAGCAGTGAGAATTACAGAATACCAGGTTGGAAGGGGATCTCAAGCATTACCTGGCCCGACCCAGGCTGACAACAGTCTGAAAGAGGCCACTTTGAAAGAAGAGATTGTTGCTACTGTAGAGAAAACTGTAGAAAAGCTGCACAGAACAACAGTGAGTTCACACTCTCCCAAAGCTGCTGATCAGTGAAACTGTCAAACCCAGCTTTTGTTCATGTAAACAGAGGAAGACTGTTCCTATAACAAACTTGCCCCAATGTGCCCTGCAGGGATTCATGTTGCAATTCTTTATCAATTCCTGCCAGGCATCATTCTGCCAGCTTGTAATCCTATAGGAGGAGAAATCTGCATAAAGAAATGCTCAGGAAAGAAAAAGTGCAATGGCTCGTTTTTCTTCATGCCATACATGCCAAAGCACTAAGAAAGCATTTTGTAAACATATAATTGGTAATAAACTGGAATCATTTTTTTTTTTTTAATTTGCTGGCTGTATTATATACAAGGGGCTGTATTCAGAGCCTTTCTGAAGGTGGTTTGAACAGCTTATTGGTCACTTCTCAATTATGGTGTGGCACTGCAGGAAAAATCAAAGTTGGGAGCACTCTGGAGGAAGCTTTGAGGGAGCAACAGTAAGGTTTTGAACAAAGGGGCTCAAGATGTTAGGATAGTTATGCTTCTCATTTTCCTAAAACATGTTTATTATTTAGGTACTAAGTATCAACTTGCTATGGCAGATGTAACTAAGAAAATGCATATTTATTCTCTCATGCATTTCAATTACTTGGAAAGTAAACATTCCAGCTTTCACATGCATATGTGCATCCACACAGCTCTGCATTTCTCAACAGACTGAGTCCACTCTGCTTTGGGAAACACCACATGGCCTGGGAGAAAGGGAATGAAAGGGAATTGCCAAAATCAGCCCAGCTCCAGTGAAAATTGCCTGCACCATTAACCTTACAGCAATGGCAGGTTACTTTTACATTAAGCTCATTGAAGGAATTAGAGTGAAGAGTATGCATTTCCTGTTCATACTTTTAGAACATTTCAAGACAGGGCTTTTTTTCCTCCTCCAAATTCATTCAAGCACAGCATCGTTCCAGAAAGGAATCTCAACTCTGGCTGTCCTAATCAAACCTTTATGGGAAATTCCAAAAGACAGTTTGCAATGACAGCACTTACAGTTATATATTCCACTGCATTATATAGACAAGTTTACTTTGACAGAAGCAACAACTAAGATTTCCACCACTATTCATCCTAGAGGCCAGTGGCTCAGAGTCCCAACGGGGATCAGTGACAAATGGGGTCCCTCAGGGGTCTGTATTTGGACCAGTTTTATTTAATATCTTCACTGATCCCATAGACAAAGGGATTGAGTGCACCCTCAGCCAGTTTGCAGATGACACCAAGCTGAGAGGTGCAGTTGACAAACGTGAGGGATGGGGCTCTCCAGAGGGACCTGGGCAAGCTGAAGAAGTGGGACCATGGGAACCTCGTGTGGTTTAACAACACCAAGTGCTGGTGCTGCACCTGTGTCCAGGCAACCCCCAGTATCAGCACAGGCTGGGTGAACAGACCAAGGGCAGCCTGGACGAGAAGGGCTCGGGGGTCCTGGTTACTGAGAGGCTGAACATGACCCAGCCATGTGCCCTTGCAGCCCTGAAGCCAAACATGTCCTGAGCTGCATCCAAAACACCATGGGCAGCAGGGGAGGGAGGGGATTCTGCCCCTGCTCTGCTCTGGTGAGACCACACCTGCAGTGCTGCATCCAGCTCTGGGGTCTCCAGCACAGGAAGGACATCAACCAGCACAGTGAGAGCCCAGAGGAGGCCACCAAGATGATCAGGGGGATGGAGCACCTCTCCCATGAGAAAAAGCGGGAGAATCAGGATTGTTCAGCCTGGAAAAGAGAAAGCTTCAGGGTGACCTAATTGCAGCCTTCCAGTACCTGCAGGGAGCTGACAAGAAAGTGGGAGAAAGACTTTTTACAAGAGCATGGAGTGACAGGACAAGGGGAAATGGCTTCAAACTGGCAGAAAGCAGGTTTAGATTATATATTGAGAAGAAATTCTTTACTGAGAAGGTGGTTGGCCACCAGCACAGTTTACCCAGAGAAGCTGTGGATGCCCCACCCCTGAGGTGTTCATGGCCAGGCTGGCAGAGACATTGAACAACCTGGTCTAGTGAAAGGTGTCCCTGCTCACAGCAGGGGGGTTGGAGCTAGAATTATCTTTAAGGTCCCTTCCAACACAAACCATTATATAATTCTATGATCTTCAAATGCCTATCAAAACTGAAACCTCTAAAACCAAGTATTTTCTGGTCTCTTAGTTTATTGCAGTTCACAGAATGCAGAGAGACAATTAACAAGAATATCCAAACACTGGAAACAACCCTTGCCCTAGACAAGTTGCAAGCTGTAATGTTCCCTATTCACCTTACATGAGGAGCAAGAGGTTGACATGTGAATCAATTAGTGTCTGACAAATCCATTTAGTCCTAAACATATGCCATCATCTCATTCTGTAAATGTCATCTGCAAACTGTTTCTTCTCCCACCAGGCCCTGTGCAAAGAAATTACTACTAGGATTGCAGGAAACCATGTATGGCATTTAACCTCAGGAGAATATGGAGGAAAGGGTACATCAGTAACTTCATAGTACTTACAGAGAAAATGAAAAGCAAGTGCAGCAACTGAGCATTTCCAAAAATATTCACCTATGGCAAAGCCACCACAGCCATCAGATTTTTATCGTCCAAAAAGCCACATATGTCTGTGGAACTGTGTGGGATGTGGTGATGTAAATGTGGAACTATGCCATGAAGAAAAGGAGAGAGAGAGGAAAGGAGAGGAGCCCATCTAAATTTTGTCTGTACTGGGATACTTAAATCAATAAAAATGTTTGTGCATTAATCAGAAAAATAATGGATGGATTAATTACTTCCAAACATATGAACTGATATTTGTTATCCCAAATGAAAATGAGAAAAGGAGGTCAAATGCTTTTCACTGTGTTCAGTGGACTGGGAGGGTTAGGTCCATCTCTTTTGTTCATAACTTTCGAGCTTTTGCTACTTCTTATGTAAGTGGAAAAGGCAGTTACATTAAAATATCATTCCCACCCAAGTTCAAGCCCCAATACCTGAAAGTTTGCCAATTTTTTTTTGCATATGACTAGAAAATAGTACTGCACTATTTTCCAGGATTGGTCTGCCACTCCTATGTACTTTTCTCCATTCAAATATTTTCTCAGAACATCTTTTGTTGTGATATTTTTACATCTTTCAGAGTGGGGAAAGTTTATTTTACAGGCAACTAGCTCAGGCCATGTTGAACTACACAATTTATTTCCTAAGTATAAATACTGCTGCTATTGTTTGCAGTTGAAGACATAAATAATGCAAAAAAGTGCTACTAAGTATGCACAAAGTTTGATCCCCTATGCCCAAAACATTTTAAATTTTCATAACTCAAAGCAAATACATTTTTGATATCAGACTTGTTGGAAAAAGTTTCATTTAAACTGCTCAGGATTAGCTTCACTATGTATTTGTATAAAATGTCAGCAGGGAAAAGGTGCAGGTGTTACTAGAAATGCTCATGGTTATGTTCCAGTTGGCCAGGTGGTTTCCCTCAGGTCAACACTGCATAGGGCAGTAAGGTTCTGCTTTCAATCTGACAAAGGAAAAAGTATCTTGGAAATGCATGGCCATGAAAAGCAATCCATACATCTCTGGGTGGCAATGCATGCAATGTATTAACAGGTAATTTTTAAAAAATGAATCACTATCTTATACTTAATATTTTCCTGAAGTCATAAGTGCTCTGTATAGTTGTCCCTCCCCATTAAACAGTGACAATGTTGCAGCCTAGAGGTAGCTTCTTTTCAGTGATGGGTGAACTGATTTTTGTGTTTTTTTCCTTGTATAATTCATAAGTTAGCATGACCAGAGTGTTGAATTGCAAAAGTAGGACATCTGTCACCATGGGGAAGCAATGGGGGAGTATGCAGCGATCTTCTGACAGCTGTGGGCTTGTCTGTGGTCACTAGAAAGGTGCCTACTTGATTTTTTTTCGACTTTAGCATTCCAGACATTTTTCAAATTTCTTCTATAGAATATAACCTTCCTGATTTCTAGACAGTCATATTCTATCCCACTGGATCCTTCCCTTGAGTTCCTGGGACTCACCAAAGCACATTGAACCCCCTCATAGTCATTCTTGTCTAGCAGATAATGCAATATCTCAAGTTACACAACCACTGCAGAGAACAGGATCTGGCTTAATTGATTTTTTGTAAAAGGATGGATTCCAAGTTTGCTGCCAACATAGACAAAGATGGGCTGAGCTGCAGTGTCACAAGTACAAAGGCATGAAGGAAAGCATCACATGGGACAGAATAATCAGACACAGCTGCCCAGGTGAAATGAAATAGAATTAGTCAGATTTATTTCAGTAAATCCTCACTACAGGAATATCCTGCTACTTACACTAGTTCTCTCTGGGATTTCTCAGTGCAATCAACAGAAGCAGCTATGAAGATTTTATTAATGACACATATATTTTCAGTCTCTTTTGAAGTTTGTGTCTTATTACTGCCAACCACTTTCTGCCTCTGCAAATGCAGTGGGAAATCATGAATATAAATACTTCTCCTCCTCTAGGACCTCGTTGTTTGTTTACAGTTCAGAAGTGCCGCTGCATTCACTGGCAGTGTTACAGTACTACACAAGTACGAGGAGCAGGAGACTCCAGCCCAGGAAACAGTTGCTTCCTCAGCTGCTGAGGCAGCTCCATTTGTGGCCACACAGTAACACAGACCACTCATCTGCTCTGTGGAGCGATCCCAAATGCGGCTCTGGTTTACTTGAGTCAGCTGCACAGGCTGTGCTCGGGAGTCTGCAGGAATGTGCCCTGTTCTCTGGCACAGAAACCCACCCAGAGCCTGCGTTTCAAAGTACCACGGGGCGTCACAGCAGCGCTCAGCTCCGCAGGACACACGGACAGGGAGCGTGGCCATGGCGGGGCACTGACAGACACACAGACAGGGAGCGTGGCCATGGCGGGGCACTGACAGACACACAGACAGGGAGCGTGGCCATGGCGGGGCACTGACAGACACACAGACAGGGAGCGTGGCCATGGCGGGGCACTGACAGACACACAGACAGGGAGCGTGGCCATGGCGGGGCACTGACAGACACACGAACAGGGAGCGTGGCCATGGCTGGGCACAGACAGACACACAGACAGGGAGCGTGGCCATGGCGGGGCACTGACAGACACACGAACAGGGAGCGTGGCCATGGCTGGGCACAGACAGACACACAGACAGGGAGCGTGGTCATGGCTGAGCACAGACAGACACACGGACAGATACACTGGGATCCAGCCAGCTCCTCCCCAGTGGAGCAGGCGTGAACGCGCTGCAGGGACAGGCAGGAGACAGCAGGGGCGGTACCAGGAGTGGCTTCAAGGAACTGCCCTCGCCAACAGGCTGGACGTCTGGCACGGCCTCAAAGCCTCCCAGTGGCCTGAGTGTGAGAAGCAGTTTCAGCTTGGGGACGTTGTGTACTGCAGTTTCCAAGACTCTCTATCCTTGGGCACCATTTCACCCTTACTATTTAAACTGAGAAATACGTAATATTCCAGGAACAGCTACAGATCAGGCAACAATCTTCCACAGCAGCACTTCAACTACGTCATTTGAGAAAGGAAGTCCTGTGAACCTCTACATTTTTATGTTCCACCTTTTCCAAGAAGTGTTTTTCCTTATCTCAATCTTTTTTTCATCAATAACAAAACAAACACTTTAACAATTCACTAACAACAAATTTCTCCTGCTGCTGGAACTTAGCTTTGAATCAAATCTTGATGTCAGAGAAAGGCAAGAAGGTTGCCTGCACTCCAACATGCATAAAGCTGTTTCTATTTTTATATTCTACCAGCTATGTAGCACCTTTGCTACTATTATCCATGCTTTTAATACTATCTTGTAAGATACCTTCTCCATTTCTGTAGGATTTTCAGCCCCTTAGAAGACTCAAGATAGGAACCAGAAATACCTGGGATTAAAGAATACACATCAAAATCTGGAAAATTCTCTCAACACTCAGAAAATCAGCTGAGGTGTAAGGAATTCCTTGATGATGCTTCTTATTTTCCAAAATAATTATATATCTCCCCCTAGGGGAATCTTAACTGCTCTGCCTACACTAAACTAAAAGCCCTTTTACTTAATATAGTCTGTATCTGGGAAGCACACTATTCCAGAGATGCACTTTTTCCATGTACTCTAATGTACTCAGCCATTCTCTGAGAGCCACCTTCTCAGACTGTGACCTCTAATCATGTTCTCCCTCTCTTCAAAATATTCTAGGCTGGAAGTTTGAAGGCAATCATTTTATAACCTTGTTTACTGTTAAATTAAAACAGTAAGTGATAAAAAATTATTTAATGTCACTTTTAAGGGAAGATTTTTACTCTGTGCTTTAAAAGCCTGCAAGCTGCTACAAGGAATATTTTTGTAATGTAACAAGACAGGGAATTCATGTTACATCATTCACATGAGGGAGTTCAACTCACATATTTCAGTCCAGTATACTTGAAAAAACAGCAATCAAACACAAGCTTGCCCTACACATCTGCCTGGACTCTGAACAGGCAGGAATGCAGCTAACCCAGGCAGATTGGTCCTGAGGAAGCAAAATGTGTTCAGCTGTTACTAACAGCTTACTGCAGAGCTCAAGGTGCCTACAGCAGGTCTCAGTAAAGATTCTCAAGCACTCAAAATCACTGAAGTGCTTTGGTGCAGTGAGGCCCTCAGCAGGACACAGCAGTTCAGTCCTTCCAGTGCCAAAGCAGCAGGAGAGGAACTGGGCAGTCACATGGGTTGTAGAGTCCAGCTCCTGAGTGATACCTTTGTGTATGGAACAGCCTGTAAAGTATTTTTAGCAAAACACTAATTTTAGACATTAATGTAAGTCAAACATTAAAAATTATTTGCTATAGTCACAGTTTGCCTTAAGATGCAACATGTGGGGTTTTTCAGTGAAATGGAAAAGGTACATGCAAGAGATTTAATTATCTTACCATACAGGTTCATATTTCACATATTTCACATATTTCACATATTTCACATTATCTCATCAACTGTAACAATATTTTTAACATAATTTTGTTAGCATTCTAAACCTCTTCAAGTTTCTGTGTTAGGGAAATACACAGAAACAAATAATTATTTTAATCTGGATGCTGAAAAAATATTATTTTTCCCTATCAAGTACTGACTAGCTACATGTTTATCACTCACAGTAAACCAACAGACCAGAATGGGTTTTTTAGTCAATGAACCATGTCTAAATAGAACTTGCTGTTTTAGCCTCTAAGTATGACCATAGAAAATGACATTTAAATAACCAAAGAATCATACAATTAAAGGCTGTAAGAGACCATCTAGGCCATTGGAGCTTGACTGACAGCCTGAAGGACAATTCAGCCAAGCCAAGGATCATTCTTTTTTCCCAAGAAGCCACTAACAGCAAGCTGTGAGTCACAGGAACTGTTGTGGAGGTGCTGCCCTGCTCACCACCATCTTTGCTGGGGACCCACATCCCTTACTAGATGACAAAGGACCTGGCAAGACAGTACCTGACCTGGTAAGAATCAGGTCAGGTTGTAGAGCAAAATCTAGGCTTTATTTCACTAAAATGTTCTGTATGATTTAGTCCATTCTCTCCCAGGGTGTCCAGATAAATACAACTAAACCTCCCATAGGTGTTTTTCAGACTTGTTTACAAAAATCTTCAAAGCACAGTACATGCATGTGTACCCCAGCACAAACTGCAGTTCATGACTTTGCTTAAATGTGATGGGGGATTGAAGACAAAATGATGGGGTTTGCACTGACCTGTGTCAGTCACTTTTGCTGCAAACAAAGCACTTTATATCTCTGACCCTACAGCCAGTGGTCCTGGGGAACAATGGGTGCTCGTTATATTTCAGCAGCTTTTCACCTATTTGAAAGCTGTTGTTTCTTTTCTTCCCTTTTCTAGCTTTAGCAAACCCCATCTGGCTATTTTTTGTAAACATTCCAGACTTGCTGTAAATTAAGTTTTCAGTGTTTTCCTCCAAAGAGCAGAGTCAAAAAGCAAGTGCCTTACTGCTGGCATCAGAGGAGGTCACATTAATACATCTGATATTGGCAAACCTATGAATATATTGCAGAACAATGATTGCTTTTTTTTTTTGAAACAGCATCACAGTGTTGACACACTCAGCTTGCAGCCCTTCACAATTCCCCATTCATGCTTTGCATTATTGCTGCCAAGCAGTTATTCTTCATTTAATGTTTTGCTTCTGATTTATTCTTTGTCTGCTTTTGCACTTCCTGAATTATAAGTTATTCATCTCAGGTTATTTCTTCAATGAATTCTAAATTCATTGTCTCTCAATCTGGCTCTCAAAGAAAGGACTTAGAAGCAATTTCAGGTTGCTATCATCCAGATGTGTTGTAAGCATACTCACTGCCCCCTTAAACTGTGCAAGAGAACTGTCCCCACAGGGATGGAAGGACTTGCTGAACCCCATCTGAACCAGCTCCCCTTTCTGGCAGCAAACCACTGGTAGCTGAATGCTGAGCATGTTGTTTTGAACAGTTTTACAGTGGAATTCTATTTTTACCTCATTGGATTGCTAATCAGAATGCCACACAGAATTTGGTTCAAAGCCTCTCTAAAGTCAGATATATGACAGCACTTGAACTTTCTCTTATCTTCTTAACTATTGAAAAAAGCAAGGAACTTGCCCTGATACTTGTACATCACAAAGGAACATGGAATGTTTTTTAGCTCCTTACTATTCTCAAGTTGGTTGTTCAACAGTTTGGTCTCATATCCTGCTGATGCTAGTGAAACTCTTTTGCCTAAGATTCCTCAGCTCCTCTTCTTCTTCTCCTGTCTAAAAAGAGATCCAGCATCATGTGCATCTCCAGACCACTGGGACCTCTCCCCTCATCCTCCAGGGGTTTTCAAAGATAATTGCTAAAGCTTCAGAAATTGCTTCAGCCACTTCTGTGAGTAGTCTAGGATGAGTTCCATCAGAAACTGCCAACGTGAATACATCCAACTTATCTAAACACAGTTTAACTCATTCTCCTCCTGTTCTAAACTGCCTTTTATTCTCTGCTAAAATACTGCAGCTTCTCATCTGTGCTGGTGGCTAAAGCTAAGTTAAAATCCAGGTAATAATAACTGAAATGTCTGCCTGTTACATCTTAAATTTGTCTTAAAATAAATATTAAATGATTCTAAGCAGAACAATTAACTCTTTGAATCTCTATCTACAACAATATTTTCTAAGCAAATAAAATTCTAAATAATTTTAAAAGTTTTTCCAGCTTTTTTTCCAAGTATCTATTTATAAATTCCAATTATTGAGAGATGCCTGCAGTACATCTTAACAGTCTTTCCTTGGCAAACCCTTTACTTTTTTTCCAAAGAGAACCCCACTTCACATCTTTTCATTTTGAATTGTTAAAGCAGTCCTTTGGCAGATAAGGTATTTGAGTTACACATAAAAAATGCTGAAGGTAAACTTCAATCTGTACCCTTGGCCTACTTTGATCAAGATATATAACAGCAAAGAGTTTATATCAAATATGATTTCTCATTTTAACAATATTTCTGTTGATATTTTGAGCAACTATTCATAACCTTCTGAAATTAATGCAGAAATTAATGCTTTTCAAACATATTTACTGTTGGTTTGCAAACTATTTACAAGTGTGCGGTCACAGACCTAATTCTATGGACAAATCTCTAGAATTGCTTTAGTGCTCTAATTAAATGTAATGTGCCATTAACCTAAGAAATATTTATTTCAAGTTTTACTTGCCAAAAAAAAAAAAGGCTTCAGTTGCTCAAGTGTTCCAAATTTTTCTTTTTACCAATGAAAAATACCTACTGAAGGTGTTTGTATACTGAGATGATAAACAATGGCTAAAAATCACATGGAAGTTCATGTGTTCCTCTCCCTCCTTTTGTTGCTCTCCCTGGAATCAGAAAAAAAAGATAAAAATGGATAGAAAGAATAAGAGCTAATATGAAAAAAGCCTGATGGATTTATAAAAGCTATGTGAATTCAGATACAATTGTGCATATTTTTAGATTTCTTGACACCTGGGCATAGCAACTGACAGAGTATAAACCCGAAGCTGAATCAGTCTTACTTCATTTGAGGAATGGAACCAACTGGCCCAAACTTCTTCACTGAAGCACCTTTACCAATGAGCCCCTTCTCCAGAGGCAGCTGCAGTTTCTCTTTTGCTTTCTCATCCCCTGAGTTTGCACGAATGACTTCCCAGCCAACTTTGTGCTGATTTCTAACACCACAGCAGTGCAGCGATCACCTGGGAGCCGCGGTCACGGCGCAGCGTCAGCACCTCGGTGCCAGCCCCCCGTGTGCTGAGCCAGCAGGCCCCAGCTGTCCCTCGGTGCTGCAGGCTCTGTTTGCCTTCAGCAAACATGCTGTGCATCCAGATGTGTCAAAACCTCTCAGAGCAGAGCCTGGACTTCAACAAGGCACAGCTCTGGACAAGCATCTTTCAGGAGTATTTCATGTTTTATTTATCAATATGCTGCTTTAGGAACCATTGCCCATCATGCAGGGCTCAGAAGCAAGAGTGGAGGGATGCATCCATGTATCTTTCCTGCTGCCTCTCCACAAAGGAAGGAGCCAAAGTGAAGATGCTAAAATGACATGGATACTCTCATTCTGTGACAGATGGACTATCACTCACCTACAGCATAAATGCTGATGATGTCTAAACACTTGGAGAGTTACAGAATTATCTTCTTTTTTTTTTCTGCTGCTCCCAGCAGCAAAATTTCATTAGAAGAAATGTGAAATGTATTTAATAATTTCAGGGTATGATCATCTCTTTAGAAATTTAAGTCTGTATTACTGGCTAATGAATGAGAAATCCTAAAAATATAAAGAGGCTAAGCATTATCCACAGAAGACTCTTGAGGAAGCTGAGAGATGATAGACACAAGAATAGTCAAAGCACATGACAAATTAGATATCAAATTTATGTTTTCACACAACTTCATTGAGAGATGTTAAGCAAGGGAGATTTCTAAAGGGAGAGGAGATTTAATTTTGCAATTACAGTGCACTAAGTAAAAGGTAAGTGCCAAAATAGAATTTGCTTCGTGTTGTGTTTAATTCTAAAGAGTTCTTACACTATTGCTGTTCTGGGAGTAAGAAATGGAATGTGCAATGTGCCCTGGAAACATCTGACATGCTCCTTGTACATGCACCTTCTTTGTGCTGTTAATGAAATCTTTCATGCCACTCCACATATAAATCAGTTTGATTCTGACTTTTTGCTATTTAAGAATAGAACAAGGGTACTCAGTCAGCACCCGGACCAAAACAAGCAAGTATAACTTAAACTGTGCAATTTCCCACAGGCTCTGGTGAAAATAGCTTTCAAAAAGTCTTTTACTCAATTCAAAAACCAGAGTGTTTTGTAGTGAGGGATAAAACTATATCCCCATCTACTGTATGTACACTGAAGCAGTCATTCTGCCATCTGGAGGATTCTTCTAATGTTTCAGAAAAACATAGTCCACTTTGGACAATGCTTTTTAATTATAGATAAATAAATATTCCATAGAACAGGCATAAAGCATCAGGAATTAAACCTAGGGGGTGCATTTGTAAAGCCAGAGTACTGACAGAGTCAGAATAAAAAAAACCAAATTTACTGCTCCTACTTTGGTTTTTTGTTTTTTGTTTTTTTTTTTTTTTTTTTGGGTTTTGTTTTTTTTTGTTTTTTTGGGTTTTTTTTTTTTTGGTTGTTTGGTTGGGTTTTTTGTTGTTTGTTTGGGGTTTTTTGTTTGTTTGGGGTTTTTGTTTTGGTTTTTTGGGGGGGTTTGGTTGGTTGGGTTTTTTTGTTTTGTTTTGTTTTTTTGGTTTTTTTTGTTTTGTTTGTTTGTTTGTTTGTTTGTTTTTTGTTTTGTTATTGTTGTTGTTTGGTTGTTTTTTTTTTTTTTTTTTTTTTTTGTCCTAGGCATTCTCCTTTAGTGTACAGATGCCTGGCCCAGAGATCCAGCAGCATCCTGGATGGCTCTCTTGCTGTCCTGGTGTTGCCTTCTGGTGAACAACTACTTGCATGTTTCCTTCCTTTGCTTTGTTTATCTTTTATATTTAACTCAGTAAACTCTCCAGGGCAGGCACTGCCTCTTACTCCACAGACACACAATTACAGCTCTGAGCACAACCAGAGGCTCTCACCAGCTGAGGTCTCCCTGCAAATAACCACGAAGCCACGGAGCTGGAAGCTGTTCCATGGCACTGCACCACTCAGGTTCAGCAGCTTTTCCTTAACATACAGCTCATTTTCAGTCTCTGAAGAAGGACTTTGCTATGGATACAAGAAATTGGGTTCATACAAAGAAAGAGAGCTTGCCTTCTCGATTTTTCTATTTAACACAGATTTTGGTGTAGTTTTTCTTGAGCTACTGACAGGGAGGGCTGAAGGAGAAGACTATATAGTCCTCCTCTGTGGGTATCTTTTGTCAAGGTAAAGATGACTGCTAAGTAACGAAGTCACTTCCAGAAAGTTTTCTGCAATCTACATCATAACTTTTTTTTCTAGAGGCAAATAACTGGCAAAGGCTGCAAATGTTACCACTGAGCCACTGGAGAAACAGAGTAGTCTTATTTCTTCCTCTTCCTCAATTAAAACTATAGAATAATTCCACAAGAGGGGCAATTAATTGAAAGAGAAATCATAGGGAAAATACTTTGAGAGAATGCTGCAGATATTAGCTAATTTTTATTTCAATCTAGTGCAATGCAAGGTAGGACTGTTCTGACATGGTACTTAGAAATCTCCTCTGAAATAACCATTTAAAAAGTGGTTCCCAAAAATCAAATATGAAGTGCAGAAGCTCTGTCTCATAGATTTTATATTTAAAAGTAAGCATACTAACAAAAGACATGCAATTTTAGAAACTATTAAAGAGATTTACCTAACATATATAAACTGCCATTTTTTATATAACAGAAATATACATGTTGTTTTCTATATAAAACTGGAAATAATAATGTTTCATACTAGACCATCGTTGTGGTAATAGCAAATACATACCTAAAAACCTCTGGTTGTCTGTATGAATATAAAACAGTGAGCAGGTGTCTGCAATCTGAATAAAGTGCTTCAATTCAAGCAATTAAAATAATGAGAAGATGAATTAAAAAAAGAGAAAATCACACCAGGAAATCATTTTGCTTGACCTCTTTTAACTTAGAAACCATTATTAGCACAACATGTTTTTTCCCACTTGCCTTTGGAATTGTGACTATCACCACATCATTCTTACAGATACTGAACAAACTCTTGTAGTACTCCTTGAATTCTACCAACAGTTAGGGAAATTTAATTTGTCCCTTTGCATTTTTGTATCCTGGAAATGGATTTTTACGCTGAAGATTCAAATATCTGGATCTACCATACCCACACAATCTCACTGACACCAGGGGGAATTGGGCATAGGTCAGTAGCCATGGTAGTACTAAACTATCTACAGTTACAATGAAAACCAAAATACAGAACTGCCAATCCTGGAAACTGGTCTTGGGTATCAGCTGTACAAAGTAGTGGAAAGGTCCTTTATATTTCAAAGATCAGCCTTATTTATTTCTACAAAGGTGTCTAGAGTTTATAACTTTGATTAAATTAAGCCAAAACATCACTTTAATTGCTTTAAAACTTCAAATGACATTAAAAAACTCAATCAAAATCCAAAGAATATAAAATATTTTTTGTAATTGTATTTCCTGCTATTTATTCCCTTATACAGAGAGACATGCTGTGACTTAAAATCCTACATAGCATTTCCACTTCTGAAATCAACTGTGAAATACAAACTGCAAGATATTAACGGAACACAGAATATTTATTCTGCTTGTGGAATCAACTTTTTGCTAAATGTTAAAGGAAATGTGTACCATTATTCCCTGTGACTCCACCCTTCCCTGCGGGAATAATAAAAGGAAAGCAAAAAAATCACCTTTCTACTTTCGCTTGATTTTACTTTTCCTTACCAGGATTCTTTCTGGCAGGCTGGTAACAACAATTTCCTTGTCCCAAGAGCCATTCCTGGTGGAGAAATTTTTTGTCATGCAGTTATCATTCCATGGAGAGCCTTGTAAGTAAAGCACAGCTTGGAACACAGGCCTGTCCAGCTCCTCAGGTCCTTAACAAAGCTGGAGTGACCAACCACAGAGCTAACAGAATGAGAATGCCAGGAATCTGTGGTATTTCATGGTTTGCATAATGGTTCTACTTAAAGACAGCCTTCAATGAAATTGTTTTTAAATGAGATTTCAATCTTCTTTATTTTATCTTTGAAATTGATAAAGACTTACTGCAAGCAAGTACTTTCTAGCATTTTTTCAAGAGACACTTTGCATTGATCACCTAAAGTCAAATGTACAATAGAGAAAGATAATTTTTTTCTTCTGTATTTTCTTTTAAGTTAGTCCTTTTCTCTGTGCAGTTATGATCAGGGCTGCTTTTTGAAAAGTGTGTCTTTCTGTTCTTCAGTCTGTTTAATCACTTCTCAATATTTCAGTGTTATTGCTGTGAGCATTATTTTATTAACTTTCCAATTTTAGGCTCTGTTTCTCCCTATCATCTCATTTCAAAAAAGATTTTCTTAGCCCTTGATTATCTTCTTGCTTTTGGAAACATCTTTTTCCTCAGTATGCCACATACACATCTCATGCCTTATACTTCCCAAGTATTTCACTCAACCTCAATGAAATTAGGGATTAAAAACTTTAGTTGATAAAATAACATAGGACAAAAGATACTGGTCACATCATCAGCAAGATCTTTGCTTCATATGTTCAAATGACCTAGAAAAATTCATGCATTACTGAGTTATCAACTGACAGATCCAACAGAAGCTACTTTTAAGGGTGGCATCTTGCCTTTTGGCAAGAATTTTAATTTTTCACTCCATGAGCATTAGTGATAAATAAGTGGGACGATTCAAAGTAGATCAAAAAGTAGAAACAAACGCAGAAAAGCTCACTAAGCACTAGTCTAACTGCTCCCAGGAACCTAAAAATAATATTTTCCATCCAGACAAAATTCTGGAAACTTTTAACATTCCCATTTGGTGGTTCTTTAGTTGTACTAATATGTAACACAGACATAAGCTAAATTTTTGTTTCATTGTGAAGAGTATGTATATCTTCTGAGAGTGCAAATGTGGTGTATCTTTTAAATGTGACTGTAGTCAGAATTCTTTGTTTAAAGGGGGTAGTATATGCCCTTAAACACAACCATCACAAAACCTCTGATTTTACATGAAGTGTAAACCAAATATTACATCAGTCCGCTGCATCTACTTGTCCCCTCTTTTTTTTAAAAAAGAAAAATCTAAATGGAGTTGGCATATATCACAAAATGCTTACAGCCTTTGTGGGTCCCAATGGCATGTTCTTCTAGCAGGGCTCATTCTGTCATATCTAGAAAGTTTATTTTTAGCCAATGGCAAGTTATTTTGGTTTAAAAGACCAGTCTTAGTACCAGTACTTCGCTTTTGTGTTGCCAAGTTTAGATACTGTTACTTAACAGAAACTTCCTTGGTATCTGAAGGACACCTCCAGTTCATCAGCAGTACTGTCAGAAAGCTCATCCCTCTGCTGGAGCCAGGAAATACCCACGGACACATTAAGGGAAAATAAGCCAGGAAATACCCACGGACACATTTCCCAGGAGAGAGAGACAAACCTCCTGCCTTCTGCTGCTGTGGTTCACTGGCTTTTATTTCTACTCAGTTTCAGAGGAGCAACTACTCACTTACTGAGGTGGTCTAGCAGAACAAAGGAACCAGGTGTTAAATTGGGTGTATAAAGCCCCTAATTTCTCTCAAGATTTAAATTTTCATTCCCAAAAGAGAGATGAAATTTCCAATTCAGCAGCTAATGCAGCAATAAGTGAACGAATGTTTCATGTGTTGATTACTTCCCAGATAGCAAAAAACCTGCGCAGGTGGCTAAACTTACTGGATCAATAGTGAATACAGATATTTCAGATAATTGGATTGACTCCTTAGTGGACGGTTAATGCCACCAGTGCAGCACTCACACCTTGGCCAGAATTCCTACAGCAGAACACAGCAAATCAAAGCAGGAATGTCTCTGATTGACACCACACCACTTCAAAGACAAAATACAACTGTAGCTGGTATTTTTGTGTAAATGGGAATAACTTTGCTGTAGTGCTCTAAATTAATTAAACTATCTTCATACCCAGTTTAGTGCAGACATATCTAAATCAATTTAAATAACACTCTGAGGAATTAGATTCATCCATTAATTCATTACATCAAATTAAAACTATATAAGTGCAGCTGAAACAATTTTAATTGCATTCAGAAAAACTGAATCAATTGTATTATGGGAATGTAAATTATTAATCTAATGAGTCATTTACTGATTGCTATTGATTTGTTTACTAGCAAAACAAATATTTTATAATTTTGAGCCAATCCATGTGATTTCTAGTTTCCATACATGTGCACACACACATGCACATGATGAATGGAGGCTCACACCCATCCACAGCAATCTTTAGCCAAATACCTTGGGGGTTTTTCAGACCTCAAGAATGAGCAGCTTCTTCTTACCAGTGTTACAACTGGAACCCAACAGGAATAGAAGTCACAGCACAGCTTTTGAGTTGCTGCACAAACTGGACCTCTTTCCTTTAAAATTTGGCATTTAAGAATTACAAATACCGATAATGGGACATTATTTGCACTTCTGGACTGTATTTGGCTAAATCTGTCCCTGTAGAAGAAAAAACCCATACAGTATGCAATGTACAGAGTGCTATCTACATATTCCATTAGCAACTGAATAGACATTGTGATTGTTGGGACCCCTGGGATTTTTCACAGGGTTTTTCTAAATTTCCAGGGGATGCTTCAGGCCTTTGCACACAACACATGTGGTCAGACCTCTCAGTCTGACAACAGCCCAGTGCCACCTCCTGCCCGTCCCTACAGGCAGAGAAACTGTGCAGAAATAGAGTTACGTAATAAAAATATGAATAGTACCTTTTGTTGGGTAAAAAAAGGAAACTGCCAACTCTACAACAGAATAAAATTGTTATATCAGGTATCTACTTCTAATCCTGCTTATCTTGGCACAAGTTAGAAAAGAGACCATAATGATGTTACCAATTGAAATACAATGAAATCATTATTAAATGAGTTGATTCTAAAGACAGAGAAAAATAGCTTGTTATTTTAGAAATGCAAACAGCTTCTAAATTCAGCTCAAAAAATTACTCTAATATTACATTGTATAGAACATATAACATTAGCAAAATTACTACAGTAAAAAAACTTGGCTTCTAACAAGTGGTTATTTAGGAATTGGATTTTAAACCTGGAGCTCCTTCACCATCTTGTAAATTCTCAAACTTCTTCCTGTAGAAACACTATTCCTTTATTCAGCAGAGCAAAGATGGAGATCTGCCAAACTGTTATGCAAGATAATGAAGCAGTTTCTCAGAGGGTGAGAGATCACATGAAATCACATGCACTACAGAAGGATTAAAATTTCAGGAATGTTGAAAGTTGTACCTTCCATTAACTTCATAAATTACATGACATTTTAGTTTCAAATAACTACTTTTCTCTCAAAGTTTTAAGAGTACATACTAAACCAAGGATTTGTGTTTTCAAAACTCTATTCCATTTTTACTATTTTTCACATGGGCAGTAAATTCAAGTGCTAGATGGAAGAAAAATGGTAAATTTTCTCTAAGAATGGCAACTGCTCAAACTGAAGCACAGTTTTTCATTTACTCTTCTTTTTTCTTCTGCTGATGAAAATGATACAGATAAAGTTAATACTTCATGAAAATCCAGTTTTCTGCATCGACATAGATTTCCATACTTGCTACAACATATTAGCTTACATTTGAAAGGCTCTTTCTTAGCCTCAATCCCTATTTTGAGTCTGCATGTCAGGACGGTTTTGCCCACACAGAATTTTATATTTCAATTTCAAAAGACCAATTCTGTTAAGGATTTTGTAAATAGAACCTGTCATAATGATATAAACACAGAATTGATACTTCACATAGCACAAGTCACAAGAGGGCTGCATACATATATTTTACCATCAATCTACAAAAAGAGCTATTTTCAATAGTTGTCCCTGCTCCAGCATTTCCTTACAAGGAGTCCAAAATTTACCTTCAATATGAATCACTGTTTTACAATCTGTTTATGAGCTGCACTGATCAGTGTCCAGCAACTGAAACAATTCAGTCCTGAAGGGCCTAATAAGAGGAAGTTCTCATCAAAAGATCACTGTGATGATGGCACGTGAGGTAGACATGGTCTTCCCAGATGATGTTTGGAGAGAAAAAAGATGTTTTAAGGCTACTTTTTCCTTTGGCAAAATTAAACTAGCTTTTAAGTTCATGAGCATTTTATTTTCACTTTTTGAATACATAATAAAAAATGAAGATTTTGCAATTTTTAACAGGAAAATGTACATCTTGAGACCAAACACAATAAAAGGAGGCACATTATATCTTCTATCATGAATCTTAGGCTTTTAAAGCATTAGTTTTCCTATAGATTACTAAGTAGTCAAATAAAATCACTAAAGGAAAATTATACTTTAGCTGTCCCTTTAGAGCTATTTCCTCCATTGGAAGACACAGTTCTTTTAAGGATTAATTATGCACATGTAATTCAAGGCACTGATTGTACTGGCTGGTACACAGTTCCAGCACACAGGTTACTCACCAAACACATAACAACTGGGGTACAGCTCAGAAATCTGCCAGAGAGGTCCCAGAGACTGCTCCTCACTGCCCCAGAGAACATCCCAAACTCCAAACCCTCTATCAGAGTTACAGGCTATTCCTTGAGAATCACTTTTTACTTCAAGTAAGAGCATTACAAATAAACACTTAAAAGCCTCCAAAATTAAAGGCTCCAAAGCTCAGCCCCAGCTCATCATGGTTGGTGGCAGATGAGAAGCCTTATAACCTAGGATCAGTGAACCAGTATTCCTCCAGGGAATCTTTCAACTTCTAAAAATTATGTATTTTATTTATTTTAAATAAAGAGACTCTGAGATGTATATAGAGAGTTCAGTTGAGACTACTGTGAGCTAGATAGCCTTTCAGTAATATCAGTCCATAATTGTTTACTTAAGATCCTCCAGTATCACAAATGACTTCCCATCATGAGATGTACAGCTTTACATCCTGCTCTATAGATCAGGCAACCTGAAAGAAATATATGACTCTGCTAAGCTCAGAATTTTACCCAATATAATACTGAGATACTTGAGAAGACAGCTGCCATAGTATTAAGCTAAAACACAGAGCCACTGATACTCAGCTTCTTGGCAAGAACTGCCTGACAGTACAGAAATAGGATGCTGGTCTGCTCAGTCATGTGTCCCTTTAGACATTGGTAATAATTTGTCATTTTGCCAGTATTCATTCATGCCTTTTGGATATGACACACCACAGCCACACACACACATGGAGATGCTCTGAATCAACAGTCAGTTATTACCTGACTGGTCTGCAGGTCAAAGTTTAAGCAAATACAGAGAAGAAATGTCGCAATGGGATAATTATATGTACAATGGATCAGTCTCAGGGTTTCCAGCTGAAGAACTACAGACCATTCTCAAGTAGGCAGAACATTAGAGAATATCCCTGTGGAGAATCTTATACTGGCAAGAGATGGACTTGATGACCTAACAGGACTTTTCCATCACTAATATGATTCCCTGAATGTCATGCTTTTTGACAGCATTACAAGGTTCGACAGCATTTCTCTTCAGAAGAGGGATTAAGGTCAGTAAGTATCAGCATCAACTAAAAAAGTGCACATGAGGCAATTGTGATCGCAGTAGGCAAAAAGACATTCATAGTCAGAAAAGTATACAGTGCTTGTGTCTTCTGTACATGCTAAAATCTATGATGTAATCAAAGATCTATATGGAGGAACAAGGAATACAAGACTCAGGCTTCCACACTGTTTTTCCTCTCATAGGGAAAGAAGACAGGTGTAAGATGCTATAAAATGAAAGCAGTAAAGGTCAATAGCAAAGGCACAAAAAATAAATACTAATTTTAAAAATGGGTTTGGAGCAAATTGCACAAAAAGTAATGTTAATAAGTATTCATCATTAAAAGCTCAATGCCAACTAAGAATTGTAGTTGAACTTCAGAAAACAAGTTTTGCTGTAAAATCAAAGGAACACAGGAAGAGATTTCAGAAAGCCATGAAGTATCTTTATTTCATTCTCATCTGTGTTCTTTTGCAGGGACTATCACGGGATATGCTGTAATCCCCACTAAGGCAGTGGGATAACACACCATATCCAACAACCACAAGACATAACAAACTTGAGCAATTTATGCCAGAGGGGCCAACGTGTGGCTCTTGAGCTACACAGTCCTGGAGCAGCTCAAGTTAGCTCTGATCTGTCACAGGGTCAGCAGTGTGGCTGTCCCAGAAAGTGGCTGCTCCGGAAACGGAGTGTGACAGTGAGTCACTAAACAGCTTCTTGGTCACCATCCAACCCAGCTGTGCTCCCATCCTACTATTTTTAAAGCCTCCCTTCCTTTCAGTTTTCTAAATATACCAGCAAGATGCCTCTGCAGTGTCCATGGAGTGTTGTATAAACACAGATAACAAACCCAAATATTCAAACTTTAATGTTGAAAATGTTGGCAATACATAGTAATCAGTGTAGAAAGATTAATTATGTAACTATTATACTTCCATCACCACGTTTCATCTTCTCCACAAAGCATCTCGGAGATCTACTAAACTTCAAAGAGAATCCAATGTGAGAAAAGAAAACATTTTGTCTTCTGACACAGAAGACTGCAGCTAACATGGTACTCAATCTGTCATGGCACCTCATCCTTCAATAAGTTACCTGCATGCTTAACCCTGAGCATGCTTCTTTTCCAAACTGATTTATCACCTTCCACTCTCTATAAGAAGGAATTAGTCAAATTAATTTCATCAGTCAGTTGCATAACTCTCAATCTACAGGCAGCTCAAAAGCCAAGAAAAGTGCATCTACTTGGTGAAATCACTAGTGTTTTCAGGAATCTTAGAGTCTACAGAGCTAAAAGAGTTAGAAATTTTCCAGAGAATATTCAGAAATTCCTCTGAATTATTTTGTCACAGAATTTACTCAACTTCTACTTCTAGGTCACTGGCTTTCTTTCATTAACTGTTTTAGATTTTGTTTAAAGCACTCTCAGATCTACAGTTCAGAATAAGAGACAGTATTAATATTTTTTTCAAAGACAGTCTGCAGGTTTCTTCATGACTCGTGCTATAGAGCATTCTGCTGCATTCCAGGATACAATGTGAACTTAGGCCTTGAATTGATACTAAAAATTATTTATCTACAACATAATTTGACATTTAAGACAATTTACTTATAAAACTGACAAAATTCCTTATGTCAGCAGATTTTGTAGTTTTCGTTAAAGAAATATTAATAAAGAAATGACAAGTTCAACACAGGAACCATTGGCCAAGACCCAGAAATGAAGCCAGCTGAGGTGATAGAAAACTTCGTTCAAAAGGGCTTGAAAATAGTTTCTATACATATTTAAATAGTCTGGTATGTGTGCGGGCTGGGTTAGATCTCAAGGGAAAAGTCATGAGATAAGCCCCTTCCTGCTGGTAAACGGTAACTGCAAGTCAGCAGCTTTGTGACTCCAAATTCCCTGGACTTTCCCATCCTACTGTCTGTTGCTTGTCACACTGTAAAAGCTGGTGAAAGCAAAGCCAACCAGCTGAAGTAAAATAGGAGTCTTTAAAAATGTATGGTGTTCCAAGGATTTCCTGTAATCCAGCCATTTAGAACAATACCTATCTTTCTATCAGTTTCATAATTGTATCAAAGATATATTTAGAATAAACAGAGGTTTCACGCTAGATGGACTTGAAAGCACCAGCAAACCTGTGAAGGTGCTCAGAGGGAGAAGCTGTGCTGTGGCTGTACCACATCTCCCACCAAACCAAAGGCTGAGCTGAGCCTGGAGATGTGGCACACCCTGTGCCACAATCTGGAAATTCTGTACCCATCCAGGTGCCCCACTGCAAATGCCCAGAACAAACCTCCACACAAGCACATTCCAAAGGACAATAACAAAAAAGGGAGCATGCATAAAAGCCAAATTCTTTGCTCTCTAACCTCTGTGTCAGATCTTTTCATCAGCCACCTTTGCTGCCATCTGTCAGGAGGGTGTGATTACCAAGTATTCCAACTGACATTGGTGGGAGCAATACTCCAATTTTTAAATTGCAACAATCCACTTCTGAGCATTCCCTCCTGACTCTTGGATACCAGAAAAGAGCAATCTCATTTAGAGTATTAATGGATTTAAAGAAAATCTATTAAAAGCGAAGCAAGATAGCACTAATGAGGTCTGAACACTTTGTGGCAATAAAAAGACAAAAACTAGCAAAGTGAGATTAGAAGTAGGCGCTGACAAAATTGAACTAAAGGATTTGCACTCAATGAATGTTTGGTATTTTTTTATTTCGCTCTTCATTTATATTATTATTAGCTGCTTCCTTTCTGTTGAAGCAAGGAAGGGAGTGGTAGAGCAGCAGAAATAAAGCCAATGGGATGGTGAGAGATGCCTCACTTTGTTCTGGATGCCCCTATGCTTGTAAAAAGCATGCACAGGGTTACAGACTTGATGTTTGCTAGGAAATAAGAAATATTACAATATATTTTGCTGTGGCACATTGAATAAATATACCATGAAGTTCTTTAAAACATGAAAATCTCAAGGCTAGCCACAATAATCAAATTTTATGAAACCTGTGCTTTTCACAGAATTATTCTCTTGTGCTAAGGTAGCACAGAAATGTTTTAGATCTCTTGTTCAAAATTCACCCTTAATGGGGAAGGCATATTTTGGCCCAAAATAGAATTGTCATATTGAGTCAAAATCTGGATATAAAGTGAAGAATAAAAAATAAACAGTTTATTTTTACTATGGCAATTAATTGCTCCATAATTCTGGCTGAATCTCCTAGGAACAGAAGTCTGTAGAAAAATAAAAAACATATGCAGGTGACATAAAACAACTGTCAACTCATAACCAAAAAGTGCTGTGAGAGCTTTAGGAATCCTAAACAATCAAGTTGAATAGGCAACATAAAGGCAAATAAAACTTAATGTTCAAAAATACAAATAAAGGAAAATTTGAGCACGACAGTTGTAAATTAATTCTGTCAAATAAAAAATATTTGTGACCATTGCTTTAATGGCAGAAACAACCAAAAAAAGGTAACAAAGTGTTAAGATAGTCAGAGAACTGAATGAAGATTAGCACTGAAAACACTATAATTTCCTCAAGGAATAAATAATAGGTCTTCACCTCAACTGTATGTTTATGAGTCATTGCTTCTAAAAAGGGATCTGCAGAGGAAAGATATAAAATTGCATAGGAAAATCTTGTCTAAGTAAGAAAAGGACTGCAACTGAGCAAATTGGTATGTTTTTATGATGGATAAAGATTACATTTTTGTCTCAGATTACCAGAAAGAAGATTTAACAAATGAATATCTGAACTTCCAAAGCCAGTTAAAAAAATATCATAAAAAGAACAAGACTCTTAAATTCTGTTAAACTACAGAATTCATTGCCAGTGGAAGTGTTTGGGGCAGAAACATCACCTCTCCTGTGAGTATACCTTTCAAGAATATACAAGCAGTGTCAACAGTTTTGAAAAAGATGTTAAAACTTTGGATTAAGGCCTAACCTAACTTCTTCTGAAATAAGAGCAACACAGGGTTATTCAGGGAAATATATTTCTACCCATGCTTGCTTGAAACATCTCCAGCATCTGGTTCTCGCCGTTCCCGCAGACTGGAAGCTGCACCAGTGTAATCACTGTGTGTCATCATTTGCTACCCTCAATGACATCAAGACTACATAAATAGAGCATTTAATAGTTGGGAGAGACCGGGGCTTTCCTCAGCGACAAGCTGGTCACTTGCTAATGATGCATCACACAACCAACGTAACCCAAATGCACAATTCTGCACAAACTGTACAAATTCCTTCTACTCCTCTGTACTGCAATGTGCTTTGCAGCAGAGCAGTTCTGCCTCACAACAAGGTCCCACTGATCACTGCCATTGTAGCATTCCCTTCCCTGCACATTTACAAAGACTGCATTGAAAATGGACAGGGGAAGCAGAGATGCAACCAGAGATGGACTACTGCAGGATGCAATTCTGGCTGACTGATACTTTAAGTTTCTAGGGATTATGGAGAAGCACATATTTGAAGGTATGGCCTCAAAGTTAATTTTCCTATGTCATTGCAGAACATATATGAAAGTACACATATTCTGTAAGAAACTATGCTGTCAATATGTGTGATTAAAGAAAAAAGTTTATCTATCACTCCAGTGTATGAGAAAATTAATTAACATATTTAGCATGCAGAGAGATGGATTTCAGCCAGCACAAGACAGAAGGAAGGGGATTCAAGCATTGAACATGGTGTGAGACAGTCAGAACTGGCATTGGGAAAAAGCAGGTAGGAGGCTAATTAGCACAAGATTTGGAGAATGGGAGAAAATCCCTTACTAAGAAAACTCCAGTGGGCTTTCCCATGGAAATATCCCTACTTTTCAAATAAAAATGCTAGACTATATGCTAAAAAAATATATTAGCTTCTAAGACCCTACCTCTTTTCTGTGAGTAGAGTGTTTGTGATACAACAATTTCCTATCAAGCACATAGCCATTCATTTGTGGCAAACCATTCTCTTCAGAAACTTTCTAATAGGGTTCAGCATTAACCTATATTTGTGAGGTATACCTTGTTTAATGTCTTACACAGGCACATATGTCTGCAAAGGTACAGGTGGCATCCCACACTGTTTTTCTCATCAATTCTAGCTGCTTTACCTGCTTAAAATTTCATTTCTTCCTTGCAGTCAAACTGAGATGGCAACACCCTTTGCATCCCTTCTACATTTAGCCTACACACAATTGTGAAAATACAGTGGTGTCAAAGCTGTGCCATGAATTATCACAAGTTCTGAGGTTTCTCTTATCACTAAAAGTGTAACAAAATTAGTATAGACACATGGAATGGTTAAAAGAAAGGAAGGAAAAGCAGAAAGGAGAGTATAAACCACAATGCACCACTCCTGTATTAGCACAGGGTGTGTCTTAACTGCTGCAAAAACAACCATGACCCCTCACAGACTGTGACACTGCTGGTTCCTAGAAGGACAGAAGGACACTAAGCTTGGGGTGGCTCCCCAAAAGCAGTTACAGGATTTTCCTACATGCCTTTTGAAGAAAAAAATATTCAAACATCCAAGAAGGTTGAAAAGCAAAGTCAAGAGAGCTGGATTACAATATAATATTATTTCTTTATTTTGTAAGTTCATTAGTTTGATTAATTATACATACTGAAAATCATAGCTAAGTCAAATGCAAGTGAGCAAGTCAGAGAACTGTCCCTATGGGACATGAAGTAACTGTTTATCAAAATTCATCTAACGTATTTACAGAATAAAACAAAATAAAAAGAACCAAACCCAAGAAAATTGTTCATTGTTTTTAAAGTCTCTACCTTTGTATTAAGAGACTGGTTCAGGACAAATCACCACTTGAAAATACTGCAGCTCTATTACTTCCCTTACTCTTCTACCAATATTCAAACAGCTTTAGCTAAATATCAGTGCCTGTTTTTTGTATAAAACATACACAACTCTGAGAAGCAATCTACCTGAGTTTATACTACTTTATCTATAACGTCCTTTCAACACTACTCTTCAAATTGTGAACCGAGCTCTGAGAGGTTAAAAAATGACTGAAGTTTTTTATTTGACATAATTTAATAATGAATTTTTGACATAAGACAATATTACTGCATAGTACTTTAATGCCTTCTTTAAAGGCTAATATACCTTATTCAAATATACCTAATATACCTTATTCTAATATACCTTACTGCATTTTAAGAAGTTTTATCAAAGAATTGGAAAGCGGGTCTAGATAGTGCTTCCTCCTTCGAGCGTCAGAATAATTTCTTGAAAGTCTTTGTCAAACATTTAATTTCTGCAATTTACTCTAATTTAAGAAAACCACCATTTTTTGGGGTTCAGTACTTGGACCCTGCCAAGCTTTGCAGCTGCTTCAGCCTCCTACTAAACACTTAAAATCTTGAGCATCCTTAGTTTTTTTCTGCTGACTCCTCCTAGCAGCTAGATTAGATGAGCCTTCCTCTCTCCAAGCAAGGCTGAAACCGTCCATTTCTGCCAGCTCTGTTATGTAAGGGCCCCGAGCAGGGCAGAAGGTGCGTGCGAGGTTTGCAACAGGCGCCTGCCAGCACTGAGGCTGGCAGCTGTGGGGCTGCCGGTGCCACCGTGCCCCAGGGGACCGCTAGCGAGGGCAGAGGCAGGATGCCCATGTGGGACACAGCTCTGCAGAGAGCTGTCCCCGAGGACGGGACAAGGGCAGGGAACTGCAGCTCAGACCTCATGCAGGCTGGCTCCAGCTGTGCAGGAGAAGGTACAGTCTGGTTTGGTCAAATGGCTGCTGACAGTATGCCTTGCTTCCCACTGCTTCTGCCCCTGCTCCTCAAAGCTGCATACCCTGCTTTTGGCTTATTCTCCTCCACCTCCTTGGCTGCTCAGGTTTAGACTCCAAATTCCCTTCCCTTTTCTATAGGAGGCACAGTCCCTGCCAACTTCTTACTTCTGGCCCTGCTCCCAGGCTTTCTGCCCCTTATTAAAGGATAGAAAACCTCCAAAGGAGATCACACTTTCTTTACATAATCTATTTAATAATACTTTTCAAGTAATTCAAAGCTAACTCTCACTCCTGAAAAGATCTCAAAGGACTCCAACAATTTAAAAGACTAAAATCTGTGTTGAATTATTGAATACAAAGGATGACAAAACCCACTATTGTGGGCTTCCACAAATATACCCAAAATACCACAAATGCTGCCAAGTTCGGTCAGTCAAAACTGTGAGTCATAAGTGACTTAAAAGGCATAAGGGCCAAGCACTTGAGTTTCTTTCACATTTTTTTCAGGTCTGACACTTTCTTTGTCCTTTATCATTTCAGCTTTTGGTATATACTATAACCAAGTTCTAAAGCTGTTCCCACAGCTACAAGGGAAGAAAGATCAATGAAAACTTTCCCCAGGAAGAACAACTTAAAAAACCCACACCACATTCCATCAAAATGTTTGTACTAAAACTACAGTAAATGGCAACACCGTATCACTCTGAAGCCCAACTATGCACCCTACTGGTGTTTTTCCAAAATGACCGTGAAAATGCATCGTGTCAGCTGAGAGGAAGATTTTGATACATTCCAACCCATTTGATTCAAAGACCCTTCAATTAGGCATGCATCTCTGCATTCATTTAATCATTTTTGTATATTATATAGTTAAAATTAGAAATTATCTAAGCATTATCAAAGATGGCACATAGAGAAATCTTGACTAGACCAGAGGCTCTCAAATTTTTTTTATTTCTTCAGGCTTTTAGTTATAAGCAGCAAGGAACCACTTCTAAGTTCAGCCTGCAAGCTAATTTACATATCACATTTCTCTCAATGCCAGGTAAACTGTGGTAGAATTCCAAAACACATACTGGTATTTTCCTCTATGCTCCTTAGCAACTCTTCAATCAGAAAGGTCCCAGAAACTTTTCTTGTAGAAGAATAATTTCCTACACTCCCAGCTTCATAAGTGTATCTAATAACAACAGTTGCTAGGATGACAATTCTTATTAATTTTTCGCATCTCCACAGGTTATGTTCACCTTTAATTAGGTGTCATCCTAAAGCACTACCAAAATCAGACTCATTCATTAGACAGGGAGCTTAAAAACTAATAATTAATGGGACTCATTCTTCTCATCTTTTTCCTTGCCAGCAAGGAACTGTCTGAAAGCAGTTCTCTGCACTCAAGAAAAGCAGCTGCAGAAAAGAGAAAGTAATTTTTATTTTCCTATGTTCTGCTGAAATTTCTGCTTTCCCTGCACCATTACAAGTGAACAGAGTGTTTTCTGACACTTAGAATTCCCAAAATAGTTTTAAAACATATTGCTTTATCCTCTAATATCACATTATGAACCATAAGCACAATTATGACAACTGATATTCTCTGATTTTTTTCCTTTCAAAGGGGAAATATTTTTAAAAATATCTACACCTCAGTCTTCTTCCTCTCAAATGTAGTTTATTTCACTCAAGGAGTTTACTCAATGATATTTCTACTAAGAACATTTGACCTTTAAGCAAACATTCCAGACTATGTCCTCTAGGTGAAAACACACTGGTTGAGTTTCCTTCCACGTGTTCCCCTCCAGCATGTTTGCTTTGTCCAATGCCATATTTATCCTGCTCATTGATTCTGGTCTGCCAACAATACCTCTTTTCAACAAACTCCCTTCTAATATCCTTATACAAGGTCTTCCCCATTGCTGAACATCCACTTCACTTTTAATTAGAGCAGCCACAGAAAAGGCAGTATGGGTGTCTGTTTTAACACCAGAGGAACCACAGATCCTGACAAAAACTGATTTCAGTGCAAATTCTCCCCAGTCTTCTGAATATTTAGTGTACCAAAGTGAAATGGTAGAAAAGATTTAAGAGTTCCATGCAATGCCTTAAGGTAAATTTAGGGGCACTATCACTGTGGTGATAAACCATCTTTACCTATTTAATTCCACTTGATACATCTGTACTAGTGAGTTTTTAACACATTTTAACATATTTGATACTTAGAGAACTGAGTTTTCTTCTGTGTTTGCAGCTCATCTGATACAGTAGGACTCTGATGCTAACAGAGTGCTCTAACTACTACTGTAATATGAATAATAATCACCACAAAAGCTGAAGATGAAACAAGAGAAGACAAGCCGTACCAACATTAGTATAAAAGCCACTGTAAGCCCTGAGTAAGGAAGACCATTAAGGGACAAAATATAACTGCAGATCTTCAGCTGGTCTCACTAGAAGTCATGAAGAATGATCTAATCAAGGACACCTAATGCCTCATGCCAAGCCCACATAGTGTGGTAGCCCCACCAATTTATTAAAGATAGTTTTAGAAGGTATGGTCTGAAAAGAACACAATCCCATATAGAAAATCCTAGTTTATCAGCAGAATCAGAAAGTCTTAGAAAGAGTTATGCTTGAAGGGCTCACTTACAATACTTTGCCTGACACTTTACACTTGCAATTGCTGCCCATAGAGGTACATTTCCACAAGAAAATATTGGCAGAAGATGCATAAAACTGCAAATTGTGCCTTATCACTTCTGTGAGCACTCTACAGAGTGCAGGCACCATTCTAAGTACCATCCTAACCAGAAAAGTTTGCAGTGGTAGGAGAAAAAACGAAGCTTCTATCAGGAAATTTTAGGTGGCTGGGATCAAGTCCAACAAATCCTCCTGACTCATCCATTATCTTCCTGGGTTTGCACTTGTTCTTAAAAATTGTCTGTTTTCCATCCTAAATTGTATTTCTTCATGGGCTCATCTTAAAGCCCTAAAATGCCCTCACAGAATGCACAGCAGCAGATCTGAATCCATGAAACAGATACAGCAGTTATTAATAATGCAAATATGAGATTATAAAGTATTGGCTGCAGAACTTTCATATTGATTCATCACATTTCTAGGCATGTGTCTGAACTCCTTCTAGCTGGCCTGTGAACACGCACAAGAATTGCTATGAAGTGGAGAAATGAAGGCAAGCCATTTCTGTGTGCTTGCATCCCTGGATTGTTACTGCCTAGCAAGTACTGGATTCTGTAGTAATCAATCCTCCAGGTATCCAATGCTATTTTGTTATACTGCCCAAAACTGTTGTGAGTGAAAGTAGAGGAAATACTGCATCCAGTTACTGGAAACAGCTTTTAGTGAACTGGTGCAATATGAAAACACCTGATTTAGGCCATCCCTGCCTTACCTTGAAGGCAGAGAAAGGAAAAGCCATGTAGTTCTCTGGTTATGCAAGCATTGGTAGATAACCAAGAAAGGCAAACTTGGTTCATTTGGCTAACCAAGTTTCACAGGGATCACAGGTTTAAGAATGAAATTATATAGACCACATATCCAATTATAAATTGTGAAAAGCTTTCTAGAAGCTGTTGAGAGTCTTCATCTAGGAACTCACATCCCTATCTCGTTAGAGTAAATGAATCATGATTTCACAAAGCTGTGTTTAACAATCCATATATAAAAACACGCCTAACAAAGGCCAGCTGAAGTGCTGCCCAAGTGCTTAGGCAGCATCCAACTTCAGTGTGCAGCTTTGACTGGCAATCATATTGTTCTACATTATCAGAGTCAAGTAAATAATTAATATATTATAAGAATTTTACAAGACATGCTGCCTTCCTGAGAGGAGGAAAACAAGAATTGTGTTTGTAGTTGAATGTTGAACATTCTCCATGTCACACTGTAGTATGTGACTTCAGAATTTTTCCTTTATCTGAAGAACTGCAAGAAACCCCACTGAAAAGCATATTGCTCAGACCTGAGTATTGTATACTCCTAACTTACTTTCCAAGCAGGTTGAGAAAGCACTTTCAGGTTTCTGAACATCTGAGCAGCTCCAAGAGTAGATCTCCTTGCTGGCTTTTCCCCTTCTTTGTCATTACCAACCTTTAAGCCCCCTCTCCCTCAAGGGCAATGAAAAGCAACACATTATACAGCTGCAGATGTCAGTAGATACCAGAAGTTAAATGTTGAATCTTCATAAAAATACAAACACTATTATTTTCATCCTTTCTATTCATGCAGTGGTATTCACCACGGTGAGAATAGGTTATGTACTTTTCAAATTCTCTAGCTCTGAGGGGTGCTAGATAAGTATAATGATAGTACAGCCAAGATTGCTGAATTTATTACAGGAGCCTGTGATCCCAATAGTATATTGCTAATAACAGTGCCAAATATCCAAAGGCAGCTGCTCTGTAGAGGTTATCCAGTCCTGTATGCTCCCTCACAGAATACTGCAGAGCAATAAGCAGAGGCATATTATACCAGTGGGAGAAGCAAGCTGCTCTTCTTAGATATAGACGAGTAACAAACATCCAATATTTCTTTGAAAAAATCAAGGAAAACTGTGCCAGAGGACAAAAAGGACATCTGTGCCAAAAGAAACCAGAATCTCTGCAAACTGAAAGTGTCTCTATTGCTGCAAGAACGATGAGCCAGCCCACGCTAACTGCCCTATTCCATTAATGCAGTCTAACCCTTTTTTCAGTCTAAGCACAGTTTATAAACAATTTGTTTTCCATTCACAGTCCCAGACTTCAAAAATAAATTTCTTTGGATTAAAAAAACCCAACGTTCTCCTAGAAGTTTGCTATGGCATTTTTGCAAATTCATGCAGTCTGAATTCCAAGGTGCTCACAATCAATCTTTTTTTATTTTATTCTACATTTAGGTTGAAGACTTGGGTGTTGGGTGCAATGTACTCAATTTTCAACTTTCGATGCATACAATTATGTTTCCATTATTTTAACAACATTTTCAGTTAATATTTTTCCAGTGACTGCAGCAAAACCTTATGCTACAGCCCATATTTCAATTTTTTTTTTACTGCTGAGAGTATCCTGTCAGTTCTTCTACATTAGTACTGGCGCATCCTCTTAAAATAAACCATCTGCTTTGTCCCCTGCCTGGGCACACTCCCCAGCCATTTGGACAACAAAGATGGGAAAAGGGCTAGATGGAGAATTCTTTGGGATGGTGAAGAATATTCAAAAAAAGCCATATTTTGAGTGATAAATGATACGTTCCTGAACTCCCACTGGGACTTCCAGAGAGCAGAGGGAAAAAAAGTTGGTAAAGGCAGACCTTGACAGGGTGACGATGACATTTTACAACTGTTGTTGAAGGACTGCCTGTGTAGGGTCAGGCCCTGCCCTTGGAGATGTTTGCTACTGGCAGAGATGGTACAATGTGACAGGCAGAGTTTTGTCAACAAGACTCTAAAAATTTATGTAGAGATCATGCTGACAAAGAGTGACCCTAACCAGTATTTTTATATTAAATGCAAAGTGCATGCATGTGTGTACATCTGACACATGTATATTTATATGTTTATATAATTTTTATAGACAGATACGCACATCAGCATCTGGATAGCGACACATACACTTGAGCAAGGCTGACTTTAAAAAGAGGAATTCTGCAGCTGCTTAGAGACTCACACTATCTTCTCATCCCTTTGTGTAACAAAAAAAAGACCTTCTTCCAAAGTGTAAGGAAAGATATATAACCCAGTGCTGTGAAATCCTACTTTCAAGTGTTCCAGTAGCTGTCCTTACTGGAGTATCTGAGTAACAGCTATGGAGTACTTTGATGAATATTTCTTCCATATTTCTATGGAATACTTTGATTAATATTACTTCTTCAATATTTCTTAAAACTTGAAAGAAAAAAAAAAAATCAAAAGACCTTCTAAGGAGGCCAAATGTATTTCAAGACCTTGCCCAGCCTGCCCTCAGTATCTTTAATATTTGGCCAAGTGCATCTTTGGGCTTATCAAAACAAAGCTGAGTATTACTGCAACACTTGCAGACATTCTGTCTGCATCACTTCAATTATATCAGTACCTGTTCCTCTGGAACACTCCTGAAGTACCTCCACACCAAGCTGGCCTGTCTGACTGAAGTCCTGCTTGGTGAGAATACCAACAGATGGGCACTTTGAGAGAATCCCACTGAGTCAAAGGCTTGAGGCTTAAAATCTCTCAAAAACCTGAAGGCCTTAATTGTAACTGTGGCTATTGTCTTTGTACATAAGTTATGAAGATACTCTGATTTACCATGTAGATCAATTCTCCTATTTCAGGAAGAAAATATTTTTCCACTGATTTCAGTGCACAAACAAGTTTTAAGTGTATGTGGAATACTAATATTCCCCTCCTTAACCTTCTGTAGTATTGCCAAGCATGGATCAAGGAATGCTGCTTCTGAGACAGTAAGTTTCTCAGTTACTTCTGAGAAAGTGTCCGAAGGTCAAAAGAAACATCTCAATTTCTTTTGCTAGAAAAAGTAGCAAGAAAAACTTCTGTCCCCACCAAAGACTGCATGCTGACACTGACTGTACCTGCATTATAGGATCATTATTATTTCTATGAAATTATTATATTTTTGCAGACATGCCAGTGGTGCCCACACATAGACAAGTATTTAATGACAGAAGATTCCAAGCAGCTTTTGCAAACAAAAACAACATATTTTGCTTAATAATAAAAATCATATTTTAAAAGCCATTAGAATTAATCACCCAAACTCTAGTTTCCAAGGGGAAACAGTTCTAGTGAGGCCAAAAAATTAGCAAAATCCCAAAAAAAAAAAAAACAAAAACAAACAGCCAACAAACCTAAACAGAAAAAAACCTCCATCAACCTAATAAAAATATTAAAACAGACATGCTACTAGCATATACATTCTAGTGATATATTTGAAAAGCCACTCATACTGACACTTCTGTTATTTGCTATTTTTAAGCACAAGGCTGAGAGCCTGCAATAGAAATTGTTGCAGTCTTTGCTTCCTCATATATAACAAGTCTGCCTCTTTTTGAGCACAACAGTGGAGAAAGGTCAAACAAATAAAATCTATCAATAACAGGAAAATAGATTGAGCAATATAATCTTAACTTCTACTCTAGAAATAAATTTGTGAAGAATCTTTGACATGAAAGATAAATGCACTTAGACTCAAAGCCAGTTTAGAGTCACTCACATAAAATTCTTTTGGACAGAAACAATTATTTACTACACAAGTATCTAATGTCTAACAAAACATTAAGGTATCTAATCCACAATAAGAAACTCTGATTTTTCAGAAAAAAAAATTACTTTAGCGTTGACCTAGAGAAGCTTACATTATATGAGTGTTACTCTTTTCCCTGAGTCATGCCATCAATTTGCTTTAATACAACACTGATCATCATGTGGCTCCATACAGAGTTCAGCTCAGAAATGGAGACATTCAAAGGAGCTCAGAAGTATCTGAAAAGCAGGGATAGTGATCATTCTAAATCACCTCTCTGCTTCCCTCCATCTCTGGGCTAGCTGAAGGACAAAAAAATTGGACCCTCATTCTTCTTGGGGCTGCAGCTCACTGGCAGGTGGGCACTGATATTGACACTAAAAGCACGACAACAGCATCCCACACCACCACACAAAGAGGAGCTGATATTATGTAACCTAAAGACAAACTACACCATGGCCTACATATCTTTTGACATTTTAAGAGATGATGGACCTGACAAGTCACAGTCATCTGCCAAGTATAATGGTGGTAGAGTAATCAAGCAGGTATTACTCTAACAAATGCCAAAGAGTATTTCAGTACAGTTTTATCTGCCCAAATTCACAGTGCCATTCTGAGAAGAAATAAAAATAACCTAAAACATGCACTCAAAAGTGTATTTCTAATTAAAATTAAATGTAAACACAGTTATCAGTTAACATCCCTGGTAGACTTAAACTGGAACACTGAATTTGTTGAGAAACGTAAATCAATCAGTCTGAATCAATTCAGAAACACAAATCAAGGTCAATCACAATTCAGAATTTAGCAAATTAAATTACTTGTTCATTTATGGTTAACTTCCTTAGGTTAATCTTAAGGCTGTATAAGCTTCACCTAGTATTATGCTTGAGACTTAATAATTTGCCTTGACATTTAGAATAGCTCTTACATAAAACTTTGGATTTGTTTTTAAATAAAAAGCAAGATGACAGAATAAACAATGCTGAAAATATATTCCTCTTTCCCAGAAGAGTTGTAATCTTGGATCAAAAGCCTCCAGTTTTTTTCTCTTTCCATCAGTATTATATTTTCAAGCTAGTTCAAATTAAACTCTTTTTCTTCTGTATTTAAAACTATATCTATTAAAACTAGTAATATGTATATTTTTGGTTTTTTTCTATATACTTGACCAATAAAAATATGCATGTAAGATGTATTTTCATTTCATTAACTGTAAAATGTGTAAAGTGTTTAAATATTCCTTTTTTTTCATAATTTAAACTATCGTAGGTAAAATAAACTGGCCAAAACTGTATAGTCTGTACTGTTCATACACCATCAACAGATTAAATTATTATAATAAATGGGTTACAGTACAACAACAATATTGTGAAGCAAGACTAAGCTACCAGAGAGGATTTAAATCTCGGAAACAGCTGCATAACAACCACACTTCTCTGAACAGTAACAAATTAAGGGCATCCACAAGACTCCAGCTGTGCTAATGAGTTCTTCCTTCCACATCTACAGAGATGATCAAAATACCTGCAGGACTTTTAAAGAACATGAGCGCTCTTATGTCTCCATCCTAAGAAATTGAGTCTGATACATACCATCTGTGTTATTATTAATTTCTCATTTTACAAGTTTTACAGACACATATTCAAAGTAAAATACTCAGCAGGAAAATTAAGATAACTGGAAATATAAAACCTGAAGAATTTTATTTTAAAAAATAAAACAAAAATCAAATGACTGAATAATATCTACCACCTCAGAAGTAATTTATGAGATGATTCAATGGGAAGATGAGTTTGCAATAATTAAATAAAAAACTGCAATAAATCTCAGCTTCAGTAGAGACTAGACTACCTTGCTCAGCAATATGTTCCATGACAGGTTAACCAGTATAGTGCAGCATTATGTTTTGATCACTGCATTTTTTTCACTTGGGGAATGGGGCTACTCACAGCAACAGTTATCTGACACACTGGTAAGGACATCGAAAACAAATTAATTCTAAGCCTGCTGTATGCTATAAAAATCTAGCAAGGCGATTGGGGAAGTGAAATAAGGATGTCATCACAAACATCCATTAAAGTTAATCACTAAAGCCTCTAAAGAGCCTTGAAACTTCATTAGAAATTATAAAGCATGTGAAAGAGCAGCAACAGCACAATGCCACAGCCACCGATGGGGAGCTGCTCCTCGGGTGCTGGGTGCACACGCACCTCCCTGCACACAGAACATGCTGGGCACACACCCCACAGAGCATGCCAGGTCAATCACTCCATCCTGCTAATGAGAGCAGGCAAGCACACAAAAATACCGAGTTTCTGCAGCTCCTCTGCAAGTGCACTAAAAATTACTACTCTCGGTGAACATGTGTGCTCCCCATCTAAGGAAGGCAACAGCACATTAGCTAATTCTCACTTTCTGATTATCTCTTCCTTTGTTGTCTCTTCCATTTTGTCATGCATTCCACAGTGCTTTATTCAGACTGCTCTTTGTACTTAGCTGTCTTTCTTTTCTCCTCTTTTCAGTAATCTCCTACCCTACTGTGTTACTTTTGTGCTTAACATGCTGACATCACAGACCTCTAAAGCATTAGTGCACAGCGATTCTAGCCAACATCACTTCATTGGCAGTATATGGCAAGAAGAGACAAAACAATGCACCTGAAAAAGGAATTACTGGAAAGGAATGAAAAAGTGAGGAAAAGAAAGCAGTGTTGGTATAACATTTTGCAAAATTATTCCTTGGATTTTAACTCCAATGCAAATGGAAGTACACTGGAGTTTTTCTGCTTTGCTCCAGCTGCAGGTGAACTGAACCTAGCTGTGTGCACATTTAGTGAGAGCAGGCTAGCACCAGCTGCCTCCAGCACTGGACTTGTTCATATTGGAAATAACGGCAGTGCTCTGATTTGAAAGACAAGCTCCTTTATCCAAAGGGCTGATTTTAGCAGGAAAGGCTTAAATCCTCACTCCTTTAAAAATACTCCTTTCAAGGTGCTGGTTTCACTAAGCACTAATTTCTCAAGTCCAATCCAGGAGTTACAAAACTAAAAAGTATCTTAGACATAAAATTCATTATATGAGCTCCTTACAAAAGCTTTCGTTCCCAGAAAACATCAGCACTGACTAAAAGGAAAAGAAGGGAATGGTTTCTCTGCATCTACACATTGTTAGGGGTGGTCAGTGTTTGTAGTGCTGTGAGACCTGCACAAAATCTGTCACACAGGCAGCAACCACGAGATCCATTCAAACACCTCCAAGCTGTCACACAGCCTCCCAAGGCAGCTCACACACCAGAGAGGAGGACAACTCCCAGGGCTCTATCAAGCAGGGCAGTCCCAAAATGCACCTGCATCCCAACGTGACCTTCAGAAGCCCTAGCATCAGTGCAGCACTTGAACAGCTTCAGAGCCATATGCAGCTAAAGAATCAAAGTTTAGTCACATCTTACCTATTATTAGAAATAGATTGTAAGGTCCTTGAGAGTAAACACTTCATGTTTGCACAATGCCCAGTACAACAAAAGCCCTGTCGACAAATTGGGCTCAGAAGGGCTACTGCTATCTGGGGTAGCTTGTACAAAGCCAGGGTTTGTTTCAGAGTAACAAAGATTAAAATATGGATGTAATGGAACAATCTACAAGGAAGTAGGTATTCCACATGTGCCCCCAAGAGCTGATAATGCTATTCTTTATCTTTTCTTCTTTTTTCCACAATGTAGACTAGGAGTTCTGCAACATTTCTGGGTTGAAAATAACCATTTGCCAATATTCAACATATAATACAGGTGTATTCTTTTATACATACCACTAAAACTGAGTTTTTCAAAGGCTAATATCTGGCACAGCATAGCATGATGGTACTCCTTTAAAGAAGAACTGAAGGGCAATAAAACAGATTTTTCTTAGTTTGGGAGAACAGGTGCTAATCTGACTAAATGGTAGTCCTAATACATGGAGAGGAGAAAGAAAAGAAAAAGGGCACAAGAAGTTGAAAATGGATACACATTTTAAGGGAGTTGCTGTGCTATCACTCTGTGGCTTAACATAATTTCATCACTTTATCTTCTCACTTGCTGCCTTAGCAAAATGGTAAAAGGAAGCATCACTTACAAACCCCAGTATCATCCACTTAAGACAGCAGAAGTATCACTAAGAAATAAAATTGAGATTTTGTCAGCAATCCTGCAGACTCTCACCACTTGTAATCAGGAAGAAGTTATACCTTCTGGAAGACTGTTGTGAGCCTAATACAGGTGAGCCAGGTATAGGGTGTTAATACAGGTATGCAGTGCACCAGCTGGGAATTGTGTGCTTTGACAGTCCCACACAAATAATAGAATGGCTTGGTTTGGAAGTGACCTTTAAGGTCACCTAGTTCCCACCCCTCACAACGGGCAGGGATGCCATCCACCAGATCAGGTTGCCCAGGACCCCATCCAGCCTGGCCTTGAACAGGGACATCCAAATCCCTGAGGCTTGCAGTGGGCCACTGCAGCAGCAGAGCATTGGATACTGAGGTTACACAGGCAAAGAGCTCTCTTGCACTCTTAGGTAGATCACCCATACAAAGAGCCACAGGTATAATAAAAACCCATTAATATCACAAACTTCATACGTTACTAACTGCAATAAACAATCAACTTGGCAGCATCACTTTGTCCAGACAACCCTCTGAAGGCACCCATGGTAGTCCCTCCCTGGCCTCTGCTGAAATTTTACACATGCAAAAGGCTCTTCACTGGTTATTCCCTCCCTTGCAAAGAATAAAACTATTTTTTAATGAGCCTCCCAGTTTAACTCAGCTCCTACAACTTGTCCCCAGCTTCAGGTGAAGTCACAGTCAAGTAGTAAATATAGCATTTTCATTTATTGAATTTTTGTATGGGCATACTGCATTGAAATGCAGAACTTCCCCACTGGGGACACATTTATTCACTTCAAGAAAAGAAAGCATAAGTTATTTTTTATGTCTTTCTGCTGTTAGGATTTGTCCTTGGTAAGAATTTGCTTAGTGAAACCTTTAAACAAAAGGTTTCAAAAAAAGGTTAGTTTAGGATGTATGTTGACATTATTATTTTAAAGTGAAATCCAGCAATATTAAGAATTATTAATGGATATCATTCTCATTACATGATGAATGAAACCAACAGTTCACTGGATGCTGTCAGCATATAAGTTATCCACATATTTAAATATGAAACTTTTCAACTTTGTTGTGCATAAAATGAATATACTACAGCATAAAACAGTTGTAAAGAGAACATTTAAAAAAGCTCCTTTGTGTTTTAATATTTATTTTTAATTGTTTTCTGTCTGCCAGTGCCTAAGTGTTTTAACAAGATGAAGTCTCTTAACATGAAAAATGTTCCATTCTGAGAGCACTCTTGAAAGACTTAGGCATACTAATTTATTCAATTACTTCCTTAGATCTATTTTTAATCCCAATTTGAGAACAATAAAACTGCAATTATACAATATCAAGAAATATTTCAGTATGATTCTAAATCATGTAGCAGCAAGAAAATCCATATTTTTAACTCTGATCTGTGTGCTTAGCTATTTAAATCTGTATCATCCTTTAACATGGGACCTCAGAAAAAGTGAACTTCCTTTACTGATCCTAATTATCAATACTTAGCTATTAATGTATGAATTTATACATGACATACTCTACATACTGTATGCTACAGATACAGACGTGCCCATTATTATCTGCCTTGAATCTCTTTGCAAAGGTTCTATGGCATGCAAGAAATTCTTTTTACCGTTGGCTATAATCTCTTTTTCTTTGAAGGCCCCAAGAGTAGAGATAGGTTTAGATAAAACTCCTTAATAGGACCACACAGACGAAGACCCATGTAGCAGAAGGAAATTTTGCTCCCTAGGGGAATTCGTAACCTTCAGCAGAGCAATGATTACAGTGGGATCAGTGCTGTGACAACAGTTAGCACAGACACACCAAAGGCAGCTGGGAACGAGGCAGCACAGCCCCAGCACAGCTCCCTCACACTCCCCAGCCGAGGCATCGGCCGCGCAGGACTGGCCAGACCCAGAAGTATCTGGGTGCCATACAACACACTGCATCCCAAATCCTTCCCAGTAACTTCATTACTTCCTTGAACAGCAAACAACAAGCTCTTTGTCCCAAAGATAGCGCTCTGAGACTTCGCAATTAGAAACAAAGCTGTCCTGAGGAAAAAAATACCAATTATGCTATTGGCATCATCTGTGAAAAACATCCCACTGAATGACAACACACTCAAACCACTGTTATGCCTTAAAGATGTTTCCCCAAATCCCATCTGAATATTTTAGTGATATTGTTTCTAGCACCATGTAATGCCAGACAATATCTTCACATCACTATTGATTTCTACATTTTAAAGACAGCACATATTTTTTAGCTCTTTCATGCTCATATTTCATAACAAATTTGTAATTCGACATATTCTTTGACATTGTTTAAATACTTAAAGAGTAAATTATTTTAGCTTATCAGAATATAATTTGTTTTGACCAAATTCTCCCATTAGTTGAGAGGTTGTCATGGTTCTTTACCATGATCACATTGAAATTTCCAAAACTGTAACACAAACACATCTACCTCCTAACCAAAGAGAAGAGAAAAGGAATATACCAGTACTGCCTAATTGAAGTAACCTATCACTTGTGATACCAGCTTTCAAGTGCTATAAGCATATACATTTTTAGAAAAATATATTTCTTTTTCTAGCACTTTATGCATATGCCATATGCAACTTAAATAGTTTTTTTGGGTTTTGTAAAAAGTCATCTTTGACTTTAAATGCAATTTCCAAAATCTCAATATCAAAATAAAATTTGAAATCATATTTCATTTTTCATATTTACTCCATTTGCAGTCAATTTCTTAATCTTACAGAGGCAACAATGTTAAAATTTGACATAGAAATTTCTATATCATGGTCGCTGAAGAACAAGAATGTAATTGTACATCACCAATCATATAAGTGACATCACTGCTCATAATATCTGGCAGTGCAGCAGGGCAATTAAAACATTAAGTACAATACCTGTGCTAATCTGACAAACAGGTAAACCCAATGCAAGAAGCAAACTGCTTCATTAGTAAGATTCTCTTAACTTCATATAGGATAAATGTAAAAGATATAGTACTTACAGTGAATTCACAGAAATCAATGCTATCAAGACTTTTGCTTCTGTGTATTCTCCCTTTTATTCTTCTTAAAGAGGGCTTTCCCTGACTTACACTACAGGTAGCACCATTGGGATTTTCAGAAGATGGAGTTACCCTGCCAAACAAAAAGAGCCACATATCAGACACAGAATACATTATTTTATTTGCTTAACGTAAAAAAATTACAAAGGAAAACACATGACCATGCTATACATATAAGAAATGTCATGCAAAGTGACAGTTTTCAATCACTAAGTGCCAAAATAAGATCACAAGTATGTAGAAGTCTAGCTCCTATCAAGACCATACTGCTTGTAGATTTTGTCAAAAATGATCTGAAGTTACCTTTTTTGTACAAAAGTGTGTAGAATCAGAAAAAAGATACATTGTAGAAAAATATATTTTACTTCTGAAAATTTAGAAGGACTATTTTTCTTTATTTCTTCAGTAGAAACCCAAGTCCTGTGACACACATTGATGGCTGTTAGTTAAATCACCAGGAGGCCTGGCAGTATTTGGCTTTTGACCTTTTCCAGTTTGAGTGCTGATGTGCTTCAGCTGTTCTAGCAATGAGTAACAACCAACAATAATGACATTAATAACATCTGTTAAAGTTATAGGGGTAATATATTCAGCAACTACACTTGATAATGCCTTTCATCATATTGTAATCTACACATAGTCCTAGGGGGAGTCCATAACTAAAATATTTGGAGGAAGCAATCCGTACTTCAATGAGCTTGTTGGAAATCACTATTGAGCAGAACTAAGTGGGGTTAACAATTAACTACATGTATTAGGATTTGTGACATGAATATTTTAAATACAAAATAGTCCCTAGTCAGACTGACACTTAAGGAAAAGGAAAACTCTATTCCAGCAAATACACTCACCAAGAATTACCTAAAAACCTGAAGTCTTCATACCCAGATTTACACTTATTTCATATTATTTCTCAACTGCAGCCATAGAAGATATAAAAAACCAGCTTAAACAAGAAATAATATGTATTTTTTTGTATTTCCCTATATTTGGACAGCAGTTCAGTATTTCTCTCAAAAACCATTAAGATTCCTCTTACAAAAAATACTTTAAGATATTTTTAATGTTCTTTTACTCAGAATTAATGGCTTCTTTATGCATGTAAATGTTTGTGCAAAAAAGAAAGAAAGGTGGAGATGTCTTAAACGTATGCATCTCCAAAACAGGACACTGCATAGTGGGTCACATCAGCTCCTGAAATACACACTTCCAAATACAAAACACAATAACCACCTGTTGAATACACTTGTTTAATTAGCAAGACTTCCAGGTCTACACAACGCCATGGTCAGGATAGAATGACCATGGGACAGCTAGGGAGAAGAAGTTACAATATCCAAACTTGAAAATTAAAGCAAATTCCTTTAAATCTCTTATTCATTTTGTAAAGATAAATCCCTTCATTTATTTTGTTAAATTACTGCAACTACCAAATCACTATTTTGTTTTCAGATGCCTGATTTTGGGGGGTTTTTACACATGCACACAGACCTACATACAAACAGCTTGCTCTAAGTTCTCTTGATAACATAGTAATTTGGTTTAGATGGTTTTTCCCCTTGGGTTATTTTATTGCCAACTTTAAACTGCAAATTTCTACCTGAAAACATATACATTATATCCATACAACTTAATTACAATATGAAACTCCTGCTGAGACTGCACTGGAATTTTTTGTCTAATCATATATGGATTGAATTCTGAGAGCCATGCCTGCCTACCACAGTAACATATTTGTTCACACAGCAGAAACTTCAAGAACACCATGGATTCCCTGCTAAAATGTCTTCAAGAATTACCAGGACAGATTTCCAAAGAGAGACAACTGCTCAGTCTCTATCTTGTTGCATAGACAGTGACATTTATGATGTCTCTTCTGTAACAGAGCACTCCAAACATCTCTGCTCAAGTACCTAACTGAACACACTCTGTGTCCATGGCAGATGCAGATGCTGGAGCCCTCTGAGAGATCAATTGTTCCCCTGCTGTCAGAGTCTCTGTTTATTCTCTCTACAGGGAATCTTTGAGGGCTGCCTACTCCATTACTTATAATTTGGGTTAATTAATCTTCAAATGCACCTCTGATGAATTAACTGCTTAGCAATTTAGACTTCCTCCTTATACTTAATAGAAAAGTTAAACAGCTGTAAGCTACACTGGGCTTTTTCTTATTTTGAATAACATTTCAAGCCATTTATTTTAGGGCCTTACCCACAAATGTGCATTTCTTTAATGTGCAAGTCTTTTAATGTTTTCTGATACTGACAAGCCTTTATTAAAAAAAAAAAAAAAAAGAAAACTACTTACATGGAAAAACCAAACAAACACAAATAATCAAAGTTGCACAGTTTTAACAAAGAACTACACTAGTGGTATATTTTAAAGGCCCTTCTGTTTAGGAGCTTCACCTTTACAGCCACTTGAAAAAATGAACTTGCTGCCACTGGAATCCAGCTATCATTTCATTCTGCTGGAGAATAACTTATGACTGTTACTTGTTAGCTTCTAAGATACAGAAAAGTCTTTTTAAAGAATTATAGCGAAGAAGTATCACAATTTACCTATTCCCTCCAGTCCTTTACAAAATCATTAATTTCTAGATCTCTTTACAAGGAAATAAATTACTATTTAACCAACCAAAGAAAAATCCAATCAATATCACTGATATTGGGAATTGGGAAGCTTTGCACTGTATGTACACCAAAGGAAGGATCTGAGGCAAGATATCCATACTGACAGCATCATAGGGGTTTTTGACTCTGTGGTTGAAGAGGAGACTTTGGGACAAGTGCAAACCACTTAACTACCAGCTTTTCCAGGGCCTGCACTCCTCCCAAAGTCTCAGCAAAGGGAAGCAATAACAGACCTGAGACAGACTTGGATCAATTTTACCCAGGCTTTGCAGAATACCAGATGCAGCAATGAGACTCTCAATAATCCATTTCCAGTAGCACTCCTGTAGTATTGCAACAGGAACTCCTTCAAATACTAGTCATTTCCACAGTGAATACACCTCAAAAGTTCAGAATATAAAGTTCCAAAATAAAACCACATGAGTGCAAAGTCATGAGAAAAGGACCAATGTGTCTTGAGATTGACTCAAAACGAAATTATTATAAAATCTGAAAAACATCTTTTTAAAATCCTTCTCTCTTTTGAATCATGCTTTGTGTTCCCAAAGTGTTCACTGTAATCAGAGAAACAAACTTTATTGTTTTTAAGTGAATACTGAAACTATACCGCAATGCTCCATGGTTCTGGCATCTGAACCTCAAGTTTAAAAAACACTTATTAATAAAATTTGCTGCATCTGACTGTCTCCTTTCAATTTTTATTTGAATCTCTGAATTAATACAATATTAACAGCAAATAGATAAGTGAATTGCTAAGTCACTGTAATACCTGCATCAGGAGTATAGAGGAATTATCACAGGCTAAAGGAGAAAAATATGTAAGAACCCTTTTAAAGTATCTGGAGGCCATCAACTACTTTAAAGCAAGTACTCTTGAACAAAAGCCTAGGAATGATATGCTCAAGGAAGTCTAGGGCTTCAAAAAGTAGAATATAGCATAAGGACTTTTGAAGGTAGTGAACAATTCCTGACACCTTGCTTCAAATTTGCTGTTTCTGTTCAAATAATGTGTTTAATATTCTGGAAACATAACACGTTTTTAATGGAGCTCATCACAGGAATCCTAAATTAAGGCACCCAATTCATTAACTTTTGAAAATATTAGTCAAGTAAAATGGAACCATTTTGTATGTCCCACCTGGAGTCTGAGGCCCTTATTTATTATCCACAATTCTTACAACGGTTTCATTGACCTTGACTGCTTCCTGATCATATATCACATTACATAACCATGACTCTAAATTATTTCTCTAGTTTGTAAAATAAGCAAAAAACCTAAACTTTCACTATCTGTATTCCACTGACAAGCACAGTAGCCTAACAAAATAACATGCAACAGTGACTTCAAGGTGAAGTGCCATATCAAGGGCTAATGACTTAATACATATTATAAAATAATCAGATGGTATGAGTATAATATGAGTTTATGAATAAAAGCTATATTTATAGTCTACTCACACACAATTACTATTTATGACAAATTTCAATATTACCTGATTGTTTTTGTAGTTTAATTATGTCTGAAATTACTAATGTCATCTTAATTTTAGACAGACCAGTTACATTGAAAATCTTTCAAGAACTTCATAAACCCTCTTCTTGTTCAGTGATTATAGTTCTGAACAATTTTATAAAAGTCAGCATCAGAATGTTTAAAAGACATGTCTTGAAATGACACATTTTCTGTATTTGTTTTCCAAGTGCAGTGTTAGTGCTAGAGTTAATGCAGAGTGGACAAGGTTTTGACAATTATGCAGCCTCAACAAAACTTCTAATGGTGATATAATTATTACACTTTTTATATACTGCAAGTCGCCTGCCTGTCCTATAAAGAAAGCATTTAAGTTCTTGTAGCAACATCGAAGGCAAACTTCTCAGAAACTTCTGCCTCTGGTAGCTACACAGATCTCAGCTGAGAGATGTATAAAATTCCCATAATTATTATACCTCCTATTAGAAGCCAGGCTTCCTCAGCACCACCAAAAGTGAGGACACAGGCTAGGCTCAGCTCACTGGGATCACTGGCTTCTGTCTCAAACACAAGGCTGGAAAAGCTGAAATTTGCTACCACTGACCAGACTGGAAATCCTAACAATTATAGTTACTCAATATTAATATTTGCTTGAGAAAATAAAAGGCAAGTTTGAAAGAATGTTAGAGACATCGAGCATTCAGCTGCTGTGCTGAATTCTTGTGCACCTCTGCAAGTATGTTGATTCTAAGGATAGATCCTTATCCTTATCCATGCCTCCCTCAGGAAAAAAAAAAAGTATTAATTAACTCGCAACATAAATAAAGCTTTACAATGGACTCAACTGAAATTTTTATCCTCATTTCAAACAATATTCACTGGAACCAGTTATCAAAAATGGAAAATATCCATTCTGAAGATCTGTACTTTTCCATAGAGTTTTGTAGAGACACCATGAAGATCAGATTTTGGTGTTTTTTTTCTCCTACATTCAGGTGACATTTTCCATTATTTAATTATACTAAATATGACACTACTTGGAACTTAAACAATGACACTTTTCTCCCTAGGGATGGTCCTAATGATAAAACAGACATTCTTCATTATAAGCCTGGGCTTCTACAGCCAAGACCCAACTTAAATACAAAGACTCTGAGACAACAAAGCATTCAGTGCTTAATTCCAGACATGCTGGTTACTCCTCACTGATTTCAAATAAGTTTACTCCTATGCTTGAAAATAAATGTTCCTGTGCAGTATCTTACAAGAAGCAGCTATTATTTAACATCCAGGTTCCCATATCACACATTCTTTCAACAGCACCAAACAGGGGAACTGGATCCTGCCAAAATTCAAATTCTGTAGTGCACTGCATCTGCATTCTTTTCTGTAACCTAGATTGCCTCAGAAAACTACCAATCATTCTTAGAAGAATGTAAATATGGAATAGTCTCAGTCATTTCCATAATCTCCCCAATGAAAACCTATCACTAACTGAGCTTTTTGCCTTTTTTTCATTATGCCGCACTGCCCTGCACCAAGGGGAGCAGCGGGGTGTTCACCAAAGCACAGGAACGCTTTCCGAGTAAAGGCAAATGCCATAAGAAACAGAAGGGAACATTAGTGAGAAGAACTATTAGAATGGATGGAATATCCTATGGGGGGTTTTGCTGTTGCTTTTTCTTTTTCATTTGTTTATTTATTTGCCCACTATCTTCTCCTTGCAGCAGAGAAACATAATAATCAGTTTAACAAGAAATTATGTTCTACCTCTGTAACTCCCCTTAATAATGTGATTTAGCATTTCTCTATTGCAAAAGGACTCAGGTTGCACATATCGGGTAAGTATTTATAAAAATTTACTATTTTTAAACTACTCCCAGTTCAGCTGTCAGTTTTTTCTTGACCACCTTTGCAGATGATAGTCCCTGCTGCACTCTGCCTGTACTAGCAGAGTTATGATGGTGGGTTTTGTATCCAAATGCTGTCCCTCCAGCAAGAGGATTAAAAACATCCTACTCATCTCATTTGGGCTCCTACATATTAGATTACAACACTGCACACACACAGGAAAGGGTCTGAATCAGCAGTTCAGGACTCCAGCAGCTTCCTCCAGCACTGAGTCCATAACTACTGCCCCAAGTAAACCTCATCATAAAATTACAAACTCCACACAAAGCAGGTTTCTGTCTCCTCCACCTCCCACTGCAAGCCTGTGGCATAGCTTCCTTCTCTCTAACTGCCTGGTTTATTCTTAGCCACTTAATAACTATTTATTCTCAACCCATCGTAAGACATTGGTATTTTCATTTGTAGCTCTGCTTCGTTGCATCACAGAATAGGACAAATATTCTGGTGAGGGGGAAGCAGGAGAAAATTGGAGTGACAGATGCTCCCTAAAGAAATAAAACATTGCTGTTACCTTTTTCATTTTCTTTCAGTAGGATTCAGGTGGATTATCTCCATAAACAAAAGGATGAGCATTTTAACCCTTTTTTATTAAATTACATCTTCCTTTCCACTTATAATATGGATTCACATATGAAAGAGCTTATGAATCTCATTGGTTAAACAGAATTTTTAAAGTTTTTAAAAATAAGCAAATAAAAATAGATTAAAAAGCACCCTCTGACTATAGATGGACTTGATTTATATGTTTTCTTTAGGTATTTTTGAGATTTCCAGTGATACAGTATTGCAATATGCTTTTGGTTTATATATTGTAAATATACATAAATATTGCATTGATTTGAGTAACAGCAACATATTTTCTAAGATTTTCTTAATGCATTATTTGATAAAGATTGTGCAGAAATAAGAAAAAATTAACATGATAAAGTATCTTTAAGCACTTCTCTAAGTGCATCAGAAAATAGTATTTCATCCATAAGCATAAAATCTACCCATACAGATAATGCCTAATGCTATTAAAGTTCTTAAAGAAAATGAGAATACATATTATGTCACCTATTAATAAGAATATCCTAAAGACATACTTTTAAATGCTCAAGTAATTCACACATTTCCCTAAAATTTAAAAAAAAAAAAAGTTTGTCTTATTTTTCTTTAACACTTTCAGTTAATTAAATCTTCACACAGCATTGCATTGCAGCAACATGATGTCAAGTTAGAAATGTTATGAAATGCAATGCTTGTGGTATGTATTAGTGTGGAGCCACTATAATATTTTGCTGTACCTCAAAAAGCACAGAACCTCACCATGAAACAGGACAATATAGAGCTGATCTAACTCCAACTGAAGACAAAGTAGGAGTTGAATCAGGTCCTTTCAGATTTCCTTTTAAAGCACACAAATACATACAGTTTTCCCTTAACATGCAGGCAAACAAAACACTTCCAAGAAGATGTACAAAATATTAAATAGAACACCGTCATCATTACATTTTCCATAATTAAACTTCTCAAAAGATGTAACACACAACTGCATCCACTGCTGCACACAGACAGGAGTAGCATTTGAGGAGAATAAAAAAGGTATGGTACACTTTATGTAATTTACATAATCAGAATCAAACCACCGAATACATTGTAAAAACATCTGACTAAATGTTATAAAACTTATCCAAATGATAACATATTTTTGTCTAAAACTTCATTTGATTTTTTTTTCTTTACCATCAGGATGAACAGATCCATCAAACTGTGCTCTATCTGCAAGGAATAGCATGATCTAGAATTAATGACAGAAAGCTTACTAGTTCCACATAATGTTTCTTCAATTGATACATTTTCTTGACACTATCTATACTAGCGGAAACTGTGGGGAAAAGCAAAGTATTAAAAACGTCACATTCTACAATTCATGTAAGGCCCATTTTTGTTACAACTGCTGACATGAAAATATTTTTATTTGCAAACTATCTATGTTTAAATAAAATGACCTATCATGCCTTCTCTGAAGCTTCACTTTGCTTCACTAGGGCCAGGTAAGTACAGTGAAAGAAAACTGTATGATCACTACCACCTTAATATTACTCCTGGTTCTTTTCAGTAAGAAATTCTCAGGATACAAATTTGTGATTGACATCTTCCCCTCAGAAGATCTGACAATATTTCCTCCTTACGATTTGTCCTGATGATGACACACGTCCCAGTGCTCCCATCGAGATAACAGTGGGCTCCTGCCCGCCCACGAGTGACTGGGTATTGCAGTGCCATACGCCTTCGGTGCCCTACTCACCCACATTACACCACTATACTTTAATACATTTTTCATAACATGTTGTTGATTCATCCAGAAAAATCAGTTCAGCACACAATCAGCAAGCACAAAAGGAGTGAGAATCAGTGAAGGGAAACGCAGGGTTTAAGGAAAAATGACCATGTTTGAACAGCACTACGTCTGGCGCTCACTAATCTATTGGACCCGAGTCTCCTTGTTCCCATTTTCTCGGTACACCTGTCAGCAGCAGCAGGGGCAGGGAATCCGGACCCGGCTCCGCACAGTCCGGGGCGGGAGCACACTGCGCTACATCGGCGGCAACACTCGGGCTGTCACGCAAGCGGTGCCCCCGCCGGAGCCGCTCCCGCGCCCTCAGCCCGCGCTGCCATTGCTGCTGTGCCGGGTCCGGCAGCGCCGTCCCCGCGGGAGCGGAGCCTGCTCCGGCCGGGCCGGGCGCGGACAGCTCCGCCGGCACCGCCAACGCCTCCCGGCGCTTCCATGCGGCTGGCGACGAATCCGGCGGCAACTTTGTGCTCCGGCGATGCCGGCCGAGAGCCGCAGGCCGGGTCTGGGCACGGCGCCCCTCATGTCCGCGGGGACCCCCCGCCGCCGCGCCCGCCCGTCCCGCCGCGGCCCGCGCTCAGCCCGGCCCGGCCCGCAGTGCCCGCGGCCCCGTTTGTGCCTACTCACCACAGCTTTCTCTTTAAGGGCATCAGACTGCCCCTGTTGGAGGCGGTCACCCCTATGGCCATCTGCAAGACAGTCAGGTATTTCTGATACTTCATTTTGCCGTCGCCCCCCCTGTCCCTGCCTCGTCCCCGCCGCCGCCACCGACAGAGTCTCTCCAGCCGCTGCATGCAATCATCAAATTTTTATTTCCAGGCATCTGCCGTCCCTGCGTCGCGCTTCTTCCCCTCCTCCTCCTCCTCCTGCCGCGCTCCCTCTCTCTCTGCCCCCCCGGCTCACGCTCTCCTCCTCCTCCTGCCGCACTCCCTCTATCTCTGCCCCCAGCTGACGCTCTCCTCCTCCGCCTCCCGCCGCGCTCCCGCTATCCCCGCTCCAGCTGACGCTCTCCTCCGCCTCCCGCCGCGCTCTGCCCTCCCCCGGGCCCGCGCTCCTCTCCTCCTCCCGCTGTCGCACTCCTCTCCTCGCAGCCCCCCGCGCTTTTTCCCCCGACCCACTGCCGCGCCTCCCTCTTCCCCGCCGCGGTCCCACCGCGCCTCGCTCCCCGCCCCCGACCAGGCCCCCCCTGCTTCGCCTTCTACTCACCTGGGCTATCTCTGGGTGGTCGCCGCCTCCCCTCGCCCCCGGGGCGAGCAGGCCTTCCACACCATCCCTGCCCGCCGCCGGGGCGCTCCCGCCCCGCTGCCCTCCGCGATTACCTGGGGTATCCCGCCCCCGCCCATGAGGCGCAGACGCCGCGCTGCCCTCCCGCCATCAGCGGCGCGCCATGGCCGCAGCGCTGTCCGCGCCTCGCCGGCCTGGCCTCTAATCCCATTAGCGCCTAGAGGAGCTCCATGTTATTTTAATCGCCCTCCCGGCTAAAGGTGTCGGTTGTGGGGTCGCAGTAACCGAGCAGCGGGGCAAATGCCTCACCGCCCGCCGGGGCGGCCCCGTGAGGGGGAAGGTCAGCAGGAGGGTGGGGTGAGGCGAGGCGAGGATAGGTACGGGCGAGCTGAGGGTGAGGGTGGCAGCAGTGGTGAGCAGAAGGGGACAGCGCGTCCCGCCAAGTCTCCCTCAGCAAAGGCGGCCGGAAGGCAGCTCCCGCCGCGGGACCACAGGAGCTACCCCGAGCACCTGCACGACAGTCGCACCTAAAAACCCTGGGGAGGCCACAGGGAACAGGAAGGCAGCCCCTTTTTAATTTTTTTATTTCCATGTTAGGAAAACAACTGAAGTGTGTTTGAGAATTATATGGTGATAAAGCCAAATTAAAAGTATTAAATTATTTTAGAGGGGTGCCCACCAGCTGGGTGCTTAAGCACAAATAGCTGAACACGTAGGTGTGTCGTGGCCTCAGGTGTGACACAGTTGTCATGGCTTTAATCTGTTCTGTGCCTTCATCCTCAAGCTCAGTACTAACAGCAGCATAAGACAGTGGTGTCCGAGAAGTGCATTTGGGATAAATTCCAACACCTGGTACAGTACATTCAGAAATCCTCAGTGCAAACATCCCTGAAGTGAGGGGTAGCGCCTAGCTGGACACATTGATCAGTGGTGGTGGGAAACACTTTGGTCTGGGATACTCTGTTTAAGCATGTAGATAGATATTTTGTAGAGTGCAGGTAAGAACAAATCCATGCTGAAGTAACAAATTTTCATTAAGTTGCTATTACGTGAATAGTATGAGTTGTAATCCTTACACAGAGTTGAGGTCCTAAAGTGGCACTGTCAGCTAGGAAGAAATAATGTGAATAATATTGTAATTGTAATATAATATAGCATTTCAGTGATTTTTTGTGTGTGAATGTATAATATATACCTCAAGACTGCAGTAGGCTGCATTCTGCCTAGGCCTATTCACTGCACAGGAAGCAGAGAAGATAAATGCAATACTTAACAAGCAAAACAGATTTTAATTAGAAACACGATAGTTGCATTACTGTAGTCAATGAGTTCAATGCCCTTGCATTTTCAGCCAAGAAATCTGATGTGAACAAATGTCTGTATCACAAATGCTTTAAAAAATTCAAATGGCAGCTTGATGTCCAGTGTAATGTGTACAGCTCCAGCTCTCAAGATACTGTTAATGAGTACTTTGACTTTGAAGAGCTAAGGCATTACAAGCAATGAGGGATAGCTAACTTGAAATGATTAGGAAGATTAAGGGGGTGGCATTACTTGTTGTACTTAAACAATGCTCTTAGTATACTAACTGGGAAGCATATATCTTATATACACAGTTTATCAAATTAGTTTGAAAACCTGTAGATATCTTTCTTTACCTTAAAACCAAGAACCCTAAAACAAACCTGTTGCTTTCTCCTTCTTTGTATCTATCATCATTAGCTGGCTGAAAAAACTCTTGTTGCCCACACATAAGAGATTAAGTGTGGGCTGGGTTTTGATCTTGACAACATTAACAGAATGCTGGTGACATTGTAATTGAAGTAGTCATCTACCTTTGTGCACTACTATTAAAAAAATAATATACACCTTAAAATGGTAGGAAGTGCTGACTAAAATAATGATGAGATTGTATTCATTTAAATATTGAGTGTTATTTGTTATTATTAAATATTTGAATGTAACATGTTAGTTATAAAAATACATCTCTTATAGTAATTCTTCCCAAAATAATCTAGTCTTAATCTGGTTGTAGTGGTGAAAATTTTGTAGCTCTTTGTAGAATCTAAGGATATGGGAAGTGAAGTTTATTTGAAAGCTGATAAACCTGGAAGAAGCAGGTAAGCTGTCAGAGGTTTTTACTTTGTAAAGAAACTGTATATTAGAGAAGCCCAAAATACTGTTTTTTTTCATTTTCACATTGGCAAGTTTGGGACATATATTTGTTTTAAGTATTTATCTACAAAATGGTTAAGAAATGTGACAGTACCTTGCATAAAGACTTAGAGTAGGGCATGGGTGTATATTCAAAACTTCTTTAAAAGTCTGTGATGTGACTCCCATTCCTAATTCAATAGGGATTCCTAAATCTATTTAAATTTGCTGAATAATGACAGCTATTCCAAATTTAGCTCTATAGTTTTCAACCATTATATTCTATCCATCTGGTATTAACAAATTAACTTATGTCCATTTTATGCATCATCTTCAGTACTTCTTGATGTGCATTACAGAGCTAAAAACCAGTTATTAATGAAGACATTTTATCCTCTACTTTACTTGGCATTATTTCTGTTTTTCTTGCGTCTACTCCTTCTTAGTCTGACTCCATTATATGTTGCCTTTCAGAACATCTTGCTTTAAGCACCAATGTTTTGCATGTATGCTAAAAGAGTAAAAAGATCCTGTCTCTCTTGTCTTTTAGATGAACAGGCTATTTTTAACAGGAGTCAATCATCAACTTCCAGATTAGGGGAAGCATCCGGACATCCCACTGTTGTCTCCCAGGCCTGCATGGACCCATTTGCTGAGCTAAGACCAGAATTTCTGAGGTAGAGATCTGTGCAAGAGAGGCTCTCTGATGCTATTTGCTGTTCTCCACCAAACCCATTCTATCTAACAAAATATACTCTCCTTCACTGCAGAAAGCTGAAACACCTTTTGAACCTAGTGTGTGTTTTAAAAACAATTTAATTCCTGTTAGGTTAATATAGCTGTTTCATAGCATTTTTTTCAGTACAAACCAAGCAGAACCATATTAATTTCTTAATTTTATTTGCTCAGGTAACTCAGGTGCAGACTTTACCATAGAACAAGCTATATAATCTATTTCTTGCAGTCTGTGATGTCCTGGCCTCTTCTGAAGCCTGTCTCCAGAATGACCTTCCAATGCACCTCTTGGCTCAGAGGAACAGACTGCTCTTTCCCACAGTTACAAGCTGCAATGTTGTGTATGACTGCTACACTGAGTGTATGTGCTCTTGGCACAACTCCACTCATGATTGTGTGTTTACACACAAGGGCAGTGGTGTATCCAGAAAATTGATGGAAGGAGCCTGAGAAGGTAGAGTTTAATGCCAGTGTGTGTGCCAGTCTTGGCCCATGCTATGGTGATTTTAGGCTGTTGTCAGCAGCAGGAGACTGACTCACTGCAACTCAGAGGGTGCCACTGAGGCAGTTGAACATTAGGAGCTCCTATCAGGAGGGAGCTGAGGAAGTGTAATTGTGGTCCAAAGCTATTTTCATCCTAAGTTGTGCCTCTCATTTTTTCCATCTTAATATCGATAGCATAAATATGAGATTCCAGAGAGTGCAAAGCAAGATTTTGCAGCATTATCTACCCCTGCAGACTTTAGATTTAATTGCAGTATGCCTGTCACTGGGATTGCAGTACCTTATCTTGCTTTCCCCTTATCATCAGCCCATCATACAATCCTCTAGTGCCAGTTGTCACTAGCTGCCATCCTTTTCAAACTCTCACCTGTGTCAGTTTTGACTGTGCTCTCAGGATGAGCAGAAATCTAGGTCTGACTCAAAAGACTCTTTGGAGACACTATAGAAATGCACTTTTAAAGTCTTGGCTATGCCTAAATTACTTCAGATAATGTTCTTCTGCAAGAATGTGAGGAAAAAAAACCTGCACTTCTAACTGGCATAGCTGTGCTGGTGAACAAGCAAAAATACTTTTTATTTGCTGATGTAGCTTGTTTTGTTCAACAAACCTGTATAAGCTACTGTTCGGCAAAATTTAAAAAAATAATTTTACCAGAATAACTGTCATCTTTATTAGTAACATAATGGTTGCATCAGCAACCTCTGAGGGCAGATTAGACCTTAATGGCACATTTCAAGCACTCAATTGCATTGATTTTTAGGTTTGCAAAATGTATTAGAACTAAATCAAATGTTAAATAAACTTGTTGCCGATTTCTTGGAATATTAATAACTTCTTTTATTTGAATCTTTGGATAGTCTTAATTTTAGCTGTACTGTACATATAACAGACACTTCTAGTAAAATTATGTCATCTGTTCCATATAGTTCTCAATACTGTGCTACCATGTATGCTGCAGAATTAACATTTTGTTTACTTCTAGGATGAACCTGTTCCCCTTGCTGACTTTTACTCCAATGAGTGATTAAAAAATCTTGATACATGTCATGTTTTATGCTTCTGTGGTATTTAAAACTGAGAACTTTTCATTACACAGTTCAGTTGGTAAAGTGGCAGAGTTGCAGACTGATAGAATACAGTAGTGACATTAAAACATGACATTAGTTGACTGATCTCCATCTCTAGTTTAATCAAAATGTTCCTATTTGCTAAGGAAGGTTTTGGGTTTTTTTTTCCTGCAGGAGTTGTTAGTAATGTGAATTTGTATAGGTAGTCAATGATAGTAATAATATTAATAAAGATTTCCATTAAAGCTTCTGTAACAACTTCCTTGCTATTTCAGTCTGTCATCTGTAAACTTGTTACAGCTTCTGTTTTCTTTCCAGAAGGAAAAAGAGAGGAATCATATCTGTCAAAGACAAAACAATTCCTTAGAATCTACAAGTTTGTCAAATGCAATGACTTTTTCTCCCTCCTCAAAAGTAAGCAAAAAGTGTGTGTTTGTATGTTTCCTAACTGCATTTAAAATACATAATTCTGTGACTTTTTCTGATCTACTGGGGCTTATTTGTACTCACATTAATGTATTTATTGAATATAATGCAAAGGGGTTTTTTCTTGTCTCTTACTGCTTTTTTTCATAAAAATACACGTTAAGTGAAGATTATATAAATATATGTCTAGAGATACATACAGTACCATCATAAAAATAAACAAGAAATGCTTGAAGGAATTTTTCTATGGCATTTTACTACATATTGACCATGTACACAAAGGGAAGTTTTCACATTTCTTTGAAGTGCCTTTGTGATATGCTGGCTTGACTGGTGGCCCAGGTGGGTCTAAGTGGGAACAGTAATGAACTGACACAGTCATTTAAAACTAGCTTGCATTTTCTGAAACTGTTCATCCTGATCATTTATTTGGGCTGCCAAAATAAAAAGAGGTGAATAATTTTGCTTTGGAAGGAAAGAATGTTCACCTTGTTTTCTCAGAAGAAGAGATTATTTTAAGAGAATTTATACACATACATCACAGAATAACTTTACTGTGGATTATCAAGAAGAAAGGGTTTTCTAGATGAAGAAATTGAAATATTTATGAGAAACTTGCAAGCAAGTATCCCTATTTCACTACAGTTATGATATTTAGAAGTGGTTTTCCATACAAATAGTGTTAGTGCTGTTCTATCAAGTCTGATGCGGAATTGCTTTATACTATTACAAGCAAATTTTAAGTTACTGCAGAAATAAGAATACTATTAAAGTGAGGAATTCAGGCTCGACCAAAGTGGACTTTACAGCCACTGTCCAGTGGTTTTAGATATGTCCATTCCTTGCAAGCTTGTAATGCTAAGATTTTAATCTTAAAAAAAAAAAAAAAACCACCCGAAGTCAAAATTATCCAAATATCACATTATGCCTGACAAGCATGACCCTCTCACAGGATAAAATAAGCTTAATGTAGAAAAAAATAAGCATATGCATGAATTCCATTAGTGCTCTCTGATACAGCTTATTCATGTAGAAAACTACTGGAGGGAAGAAATCACCAAGCATACAATTTCAATTGAGATGCAAAGAAAGAGAAGCATAAGTAACATCGCTTCCCAAAAAAGATTCTAAGGAGTAGACTGCCATCTGCAATACAAAGATCTAATTAATTAATCTTGCTAATTGTGTATTGGTAGAGCTATGAGGCTCTGTAACTCTGAGGTGAGGTATGATTAGATGCTATGCCTGATGGGCAAGTCTCCAAGCATACAACAGTTAAAAGAAAATAAAAGACTGTGAAAAGCAGGGGATAATCACTGTCTCCCAGAGGAAGAGTATAAAATTCTGAAAAACAAAAATTCAGAATATCACAGGCTGAGAAAGAAATATGGCTGCCTGAACTGCTGTGGTAGTTGTGTTATAGAACCACTGTAAAAATCTGGAATGAGGACCAATTCATGTGGTTGTACTCAGTTGTCTAGAAAAACTGCTTGTTTACCTTGCCCCTTTTCTTTTCAGCTCAAAAGTGCATGGTACCTGTACACATCAGGATAAGTAGATCAAAATGACAGAGAGTATTACTAAAATTTAAGGCATTTCTCTTGCCAAAATTTATAAACATGACTAATTTTATAAATTATTTTTATTTTATAAATAAAAATGCCTAACTATAATTTATTTACAAGACTATAAATATGAAATTTATAAATTCAGAGCCTTATTTACCATCTTTAATATCTTTAATTAAATGCTGATAGGAATGTTTCCACATTCATGAGCTATAAGCCTGAAGGTTACCTGGATGTTTCCTGAATGTATTGAAATTGTTTATAATCTGAGTTGAAGACAGTTTTATATCTCTAGTTGTGTATTTGCACACTTATCACAAATATGAAAACCATTTTTCACTTTCAAGAAGAAAGTTGTTCTCATTAGAGTGTATAAAGTTTAGAGTGTACAAAGCTGTTCTCATTATCATGTGTATGACTGTTAATGTTATACTATTTTAATCAGATTAGCAGTGCAATGAAAATTAATGTAATAGGATTTGCTATCATTAGAGGCAAGTATACAGTAATCTTCTATGAAAAGAACACAAAAAATGTCAGTGGTGCTCATTACAGGGATATTGTTTATGGTAATTATTCAGATGTTTTAAAAATCATGCTAAGTCTGATTTTAATCAGGTTTTTTTTTTTTTCACAACTTTAATAAAACAATTCAACCCAAAAATGTTATTACTGTTCAAGCATTACTCTTTTATGGCCTGGAAAGAAGTGAAACTAACAACAAACAATTTTTTTAAATGATGGACTACAAGCTACTCTTTTCATTGTCCTGTCCAAATAAAAGATATCATGAAAACAAAGAGTAAAAATGGTAAAATTGTGATAAACAAGATTTTTACAACATAGATGAAGAAACTAAGTGCTCAATATCAATATTAGTATACCCCAAATATTCCTGTAATTCCAGTGTAGGGAAACCTACATGAAATTTGGTTCAGATTCCAGATCTGTTTCCCAGATGATTATCCTATTATTATATACCTATCTCTCATAACATTCTCATAGATCATAAAACATAAGATACACAAATGAAGCCTAACTTAAAATATAGTAAATGTAATAGCAAAAGCTTTCATGCTGCAGGGATTTTTTTTTTTGTGAGTATCTGGGACTCCACGTGGTGAAAGAATCAGCCTGAACCCAGTGGGGTGAAGGGCTGGTTCCTAGGATGTCACTTTTGCTGTCATCAGTAATTAGCTGATGCCATCCCTAGTGCCATGGCACCCTATCCTACTGGAGATTCAAAATGCACTACTGGCTCACAGTGTGCATCTACAAAGCTTTCAGAAGTCCAGTATGAATATTTTCAAGAACAAAAACTATTCATGTGGCTAAGAATCTGCAAGATCTGGTCTTTTAGTCACCGACTTTTTTATTTTGAGAAAACAGCAGTGGTAGCACTGATAACATTCCAGTGAGACAGAGCTCTCCCATTAAGGATGTGCATGTGAAGGGGGGTTATATTTTAAAAAAAAGAAGGACATGAGAAAGGTAAAAATCAGCTTAAAGGAACTCTTGAGCCAAAGTTTTGAAATGTTTCAATTTATGAAACAGTATGTGTCTTGGTATCCCAATTCAACTTTGTTTTATTAAAAATATTTTATATTAATTTGGACCAATATTTTCAATGGGAGAAAAATTTAAGATATGTCATTGTTTCAGGTATATGCAAATGAAGAATATAAAAGAGTTTTTAGTTTCTTTCAAGACTATCTAATATGATAGAAAGAAAAAACAGATCTGTTAATACTAGATACATGTAATTTTGAATGTCAAGCATTTTTTACTGCATTGAATACATAAGGGATTTACATTCATCTGTGTTTTAGTAACCAGTGTCAAGACTTTTCTTTATTCTAGTCAGTTATTTATAAACAATAAAAATTCATGTGCAGATCAACAATCTTGCTACAAACCAGATTTTTATATCAAATAAGCAAATCTCTGTCCTCTGCTTTAGAGAAGACACAGTCAATTCTAGCTTCTTTTATACACTGCAGTTATTGCTACTTTTGGCATAGATGATCTGGCTCCAAATTTGCTGTGAGTAGACCAATTTTTTTTTTCATTTTCCCGGTATAAAAATAAAACTGCCTTTATGGCATTCCTGATGTTACACTATCAAATTGCATAAGGCCTTCCATCCTGGGGAAAGCATGAATAGCAAAAGAGAAAATGGGGGTAATTAAGCAATTTGCCATTTGCCCCTTAGAAGAGAGCACAAAGTTTTGGATTTGAGTTGTGGGGTGTGGTGTGAGTCAGACACATGGTTTTAAGCAGAAGAATAACACAAATAATGCACTGGTAAGGTTTTGTCTGGTAATGTAAATAAACTTAGCTTTTGCTGTTATTACAGTTTATGTAACATTTTTCTGGTTTATATAATGTTTCCCTTGCTTGTTTTTAGATATTAAAAAAAAACAGAAGCCTGTACAATACTCTTGGACATTTTATTTGTCCAATTTAAAATTGATCATTGCATTAGTATTCTCTGATACTGCAATATCTCTACTTCCTACCTTGTTTCAAAAACAAATTAGCAAAAGATACAAAACAAATTTATGTTTCAATATACTCTCTGTCCTTTCCCTTTGTTTGCCTCTAATTATTTAAAATGTTTCATTGGCGCTTTGAAAGAAAAAGAAAGACCATGTTGGGGTCAGGTGTACTCAGCTGGCATAAAATAACAAAGCCACCTGGAAGTGATCATTTATACCATGTGAGGGTCTGGCAGCATCATCCAATCCACGCATTTTAGCGAGTGCTGGGAACAGTATTTCTAACAAGTGATTTCCTGAAGGTGACCTGGATTGTGTCTGTCCTGAGATGTGTCATGCTGTGATCTGCACTGCTGCAATGGCAGCATGCACCATGTTAACAGTTACAGGATAATTTCTCTTCTCACTATAACCTACTACTATTTTTTTTTCTCATTACACACTAGCAGGTTTGAGAGCTCACTTGTTCTCTTGCCAGCTAATCAATTTGCCCACCATCTGCATGTAAAGAATACCCAAGCAGTTAGGAAACTGACTGGTTCTTAGTACTGTGGTTTCTTGGGAGCTATTCATTGGCTCTCCAGACTTTGTAGCAACAAGAGAGGATGCAACAAAAATGAAAATAAAACTCTGATGTGTTGTTTTGTTTTGGTTTTTTTTTTTAGTTAAAGAACTGCAGGCATTTTTTCTTTGAAAAAATTTTAATAATGTACAAATGATAAATTTTGAAGATTAAGAGTCATGAATAGAGATCTCTCCTGGCACCCTGAACATCTCAGCAAATCTGTTCATTTTATTGCAGTAGTGCAACCTCTTCCTCAGAACCATCTGCAACACTACTGAGATTTGAAAGCCAGAATACAGAAAAAAGACCATTGCTTAACAGATAATGATCAAGGACATTCTCAAACTCACTGCACTTATCTTCCAGACAGTGCCCAAGCAGCTAAAGCACCTCTTCATTTGGTCACACTCCCTTGTGAAAGATACAAACACTACAGAAGGCAGAGAACTCCTCTAAAGAAAACCAGCTGATTTCTCACACAAATCTAGTGTGATATTCCTCCTCAAAAACTTTGCTGGACCTCAGTGATGAACAAATAGAATGAATTAAGCAGTGACCACACAATAGAACAAATAAACAGCAGTGAATATTCAGATGGAATTAACAAAATCAAGCTTCTTATGGGTTCATGTAGCCAAAAGCAATGATGTTCCACTTATTGGGAGTGACCTCACAGTGGCTGGAGATAGCATTTTTCAGTGCTGCCAGTTTGAATGTGTACCAGAGTACACTGACACTAAAAGAAAACACAGATCTCTGTAGAAGACAGAAGACATAGTGTTTGTAGGAACAAAGCAAAAATACCAACACTTGCAAGTAGTCACTGCAAAACACATTCAGTCTGGTGATCTGTGCACATCACTGTGACAGCAGCAATAAATCACAAGCTCTGCAACTGTTCAGAGGGAAGGTTTCCTGTGAACCTGAAGCCAAAGATTAAGGTGCATCACATGATATTGGATTCACTCCATTCAATAGATAAGTTTCTGGTTATCTTATGTCAAAAACATACATGCCATCTGTCTTGAGCATTTATGAAATGTTACTACTGTGATATCTACACTGTGAACAAAACAGACTCTGCTCTTGCCTTCCTGTAATTTCATATGATCACATCTCTTAATAAGATGCATTGTTCTTAAATGATCTCTTCTACTGCAACTTCTGAAAGTATAGCTGTCAGCATTGAATTGCACCTTTTACCTGGTCACCTGATCAAAAGTATTTATCTATGTAATTCCTACTGACTTCTGTAAATTTTGACAAAATAATGCTATTCCACCAGAATTAAACATTAAACTCACTTATACAACTCAAATCTGAAAAATTTCTAATGGCTGGAAAACGCACTAAGGAAAATCATTCAGCATAGCAGTGGAATAGAGTTGCCCAGTAGCAAAGAAAAAAGGTTCTACATAAGTATCCTGATGCTATTCTGGTTGCAAGGATTTTTTTTCTTTTGATGGATTTAAGATTAGGGTAGCACCAATGTAATTTCTCAGCTACTTGTCATCCTACTTGATGCAGACATCTGACATCTCATAACAAACCTGATGCTGTTGAAGCTCAGCTTCTTTCTGGTGAACTGTATTACAAATACAACCAAATTCAAGGTCATAGCTAAGATTCTAAGTGACAATGATAAGGTAAAACTAAATACAATGCATAGAATCTCATTTGCATTTCTGTCATCTCTTAAATGAGCGTAGGAGTATAATGGTGAGTAGCTCTAACCTCAAGAGTGATGAATTTCTGGGGGAATTGGCTACAAATGTTATCTCAATCTTCATAGTCTCTTCTTCTTGATGAAACATTCTGGTTCTTCACATGTTTTCTGGCTAGCATTGAATAGAAAGAGACTAGTAAGGAAACAACCCATATAAAAGCACTGTAGATTTCATCTTAATTTCTTCTGCAGGCCCGATATTGAGACATCTTGAGACATTTTCATGGCATTTGTTGCTAGCTTGTGATGTGCTTTCTTTTTTGATGTTTCCCTCTCCAATATCATAAGCTGATTTTTTCTTTGGAGTCTGTTGCAAGTGTTTTACAAAGAACAAATTCATCTTGCATACCTACACAAAGTGACAATGCTGTCTTCCATTTTTTGCAGCAGTGCTGAAGTTACTCATAAATTGTGCTGTGCATTTGACATACAGCCAACAACTGGAAGAAGCAAACTCACCCCCCCCCCAGGTATTATTCTTCATTCTATAATTTCTGTATTTACCAGACACTGCTAGTTACTGTGGTACGTATAATTATTCTTACTTACTCTTGTCAACCCAGAGAAAAAAGAAGCAACCCTCACCTGATTTGCACATGCCAGTTTTATGTAATCTTTTGAATAATTAATGGAACCATATAATTGAGCTCTGTTTGTATGAACAAGGTTTACATGTGGTTTATAAAGATTGCTCCTTTTTTTGCATTTGTTTATGGAAGGAATACGTATCCTCTCACCTAGGTTTTAGTAATAACTTTGTAAAGTTTTAAGGAAATTCACATGAAGAATAGGAGAATGATACTAAAGGGATGAACAAACCCAGGAAATCAGACAACTTTGAAATTGAACTTAAATGATCCTCTTGTGCCTGCCTGCTGCATATTGCCTTTATTTTGCTGTCTTTCTACTAATAACAATGGCATATTTGCTTATGAAAAGTAGAGGAAACCAGTGGGCCAAAGCCATATGTAAAATATGTTTCAAACTTCTGCAGAGTGGGCTAAGTGTGTAATCTAATGTTTCTTTATCAGGCAGCCATCATATGTCTGTATGCTGCCTGTAGCAACAGATAGCACAGTAATATAACATTTTGAATTCTGCAACTGAGAAACACATCAAGCAAAAAACCTGTGTTTGGTTCCAAAAGTACTATCTGTTTTTCTTCCTAGCTGAATAGGCAGGGGTTATTAGCAGGCAGGGTTTACCATCACTTTGGGGGAGGGTTTGAGGAAGAGAGGGAGAAAATCTAGCAATGTTTAAATGTCCTATAGGCTTTCTTATGTCCTCCATGGGTTGATTAAAATCATAGGTTCCCACTTGTCCCTTTTCCTTTATCCCCTACAGAAGGAGCAAGTAGCAATAATTCGCAGCAAGATTTTTATGTAAGTGTCCCCCTTAAATGGGTTTTGTACAGAAGGGAAACATATGGTTCTGAAAGAGCGTTAATACCCAGGTACAGCTGGTCTTTGAAGATTTTAAGTGATCTAGATAAAAAGAATGATCAAATGCTTCCCAAGGGAGACTGTGGCTGTTCTGACACAGTTCTTCATAACAAGTGAAACACTTATAGGGAGATGTCTATGGAGACCCAAGAATAGATTGAGGATTGTATTGGCAAAAGAAAAATAGACATATAAGCAAATAAGATAAAAATTAACTCCTCAAAATGGCCAGCAGTAGAGAACTTAATCACAGTCTACCAGGTTGGCAATGAAGAAAAGCAAACTGATTAATTCATCTATTGTTATTAGTTAATGCAACAACCAAACATTTCTCCATGACAGGAATGTCCCTGTGCCAGACTTTTATTATCCTGCGGCACTGGCACTCCTATTACTCAGAGAGTTTACAGTGATTTAACACAGAGTTTTGTTTGCTGGATTTAAAGACAGCTGTCACAAAAAAATTAGAGTCAGACCTTAGTGAGTATGAACCTGTTTCCTATTCAAAAGACTCATTTGTTTTAAAGAAAAATTGCTTTTAAAGAAGGAAAGATCTAAGGCAACAGATTTGAGGAGCTGATCCCAAATAATGATGTTCGATCTGTATTTTTATTGTACAGAAGTATCACATAGTTCCAACCATACTTAATCAGGCTTCATTACTGCATACCCCAGAGTCTCAAATGGAAGTCATTAACTGCTCTTGTGCAGGATAAAATTTCCCAAGGTATATGTTCCCAGGAGAGAACAGATTGCCAAAGGGATAGAGAATAAACTTGATATAGAGAATGTGAAATTCAGAACAGAAAGTTCACAACAGAAGGTTGAGGGAGCCTGGAAAATTTATGGAACTCCTATAGTTTCACAACTGCAAGAGGTAAATTAAAGGAGCAGTAGAAAGTCAAGAGGAAAGATGGAAGAGAATTGTGTAATCCAGGCAGTGCTCTGAGAAGAGGAGCCTTGTCTCACCGAGATTGGTAGCAAATCCAAAGCTTACTGTTAAATACAAACAAGAAAGCTAAACTACAGGATCAGAAGCTGTGGGCCAATTCTGCAGAAATGAAGTTAAATTTTGCAGGACTGCTCAAGGTAAAAATCTGTTTCAGAAATAAACCACTATCACATATATATTTATAGCAGCAATGAAAATGAAGCTGCTAATATATAATAAACACAAATCCATCATTTTTCTTGAATTCTGCAGCAAGAATGTTTGCAGATAAGATGCAAATCTAGTCCTGGGGCTGCCACTGGATAACATGTCTCTAACTAGAAGGATTAGAACTACCATGACATAAGAAATCCTAAGCTAATTTGGAAGTAGAACAGCTGAAGAAAGGCTGTTAACAGAAGCTGGAATTAGAATGCAAGGTTAAATTGCTTCAGATTATTTCTATCTGTGCTGATACTAGTGCCAGATGTGAAAGTCTGGGTGAGATAACCACCTCTGAAACCACCAAATCTTTCATAAGTCAGGAAGTTTAAGATGCAAGATCAGAGATATTGTACCTATGAGTGTAATAAGAAAAAGTTCCTTTTACCTTTCTCATGTAAGACTATAGCAATTTAAAAAAAAATGGAAAAGAAAATTATATGAAGGGAGGTTCATCCTTTTTTTTTTTTTTTAATGAGGAGACTAAATATATTAAGGATAAGTAAAAATTGTAAGTTATGGTAATTAATTTAAAGTAACTAAAAGTTGCTTCACAGATTTTTAACAAAATATGTCCAGAACTGAATACCTTGACTAAATAATTTCTCAAACCAAAAGTAGATGTGATCTTAAGTAGGTTCAAGCTGCAGTCTTGTTCTATAATATCTGCATGTGTATTTTATAATGTTGCAGGTTATTAAGCATGTTGATGCATAAAAATATGCAGAAATGTTGGCTGCTCAAAGATCATACAGCACAAAGAGATACTAGCTACATAACAGATTAGTAACAGCTGGGTGATTTGGAACCAGAAGGCCTAATATGCCAGGACAGGGAAAATTTCACTCAGTTTACGAAACAAGACTGCTTTACCTAGGGCAATAAAACAATGCCTCTGGATTGGGTTTTGCAGAACCAGGGCTCCCTTGTGAAGCTGCACAATAACTTGGGCATGACAAAGATGTCACAGGATCAGGGAGCCCAGCAGAGAATTTCAGCTGCATGGAAAGATTCTGACTTGAGAAATTCTGATTGCTTGAAGAGTTGAAATAAATAAAGGAATTAAGCTTGAGGTTACAAAATTAAAAATGGAAGTCTATACATTTGTGCAGTAGTGTGTCTCTATGAATATTTTGTTTTCTTTAAGTAATAGACATCTTTTATCTTTATAAAGATTTCATTGTGTGAAATGCTTAAGATTTTCTGCTTTTAGATTCTCTTTTTGCAGAGGGGCAGGTTTTTTCAGTGGAAAAACTTTTCAGCTTTAATGTCATATTTCAGAATAAATTTTTTTTGCTGTGTTTTGCTCTTTCCCCTTGACAGCCATCATTGCTGAGTAATGCCCAGGGTCATACTTTTGAAAAGCAAATTCTTCCTTTGCAGCATTGCTGCAGGACCTATGGCAGAGTGCATACCCAGAGAACCAGGTGCTCATCCTTCTCTGAGATATAGGTTGATGCCTTCTATCAACCTTGATATCTGGCAGAAGTGTGCCAGATGCAGATCACTGAAGCAATACAAAAGGGAATATCAGCAACTTTAGAAATGGTTTTAGGAATATATAGACATTCATTCACATGTATATACAATTTTGAAATATTAAGTAAGAAATGCATTAAATGTAAAGTAATTTGTTCCACCAGAAAAGCATACTAGTCCAGGTCATTACTTGTTTGGAAAAAAACTCCAGACTGAGCCAAAATGTTCACCACAGAGTACAGAGAGCTTCAACTGAAGTCAAGAGAGTTGACCCAAAGTATCAAAGATAAAATTAGTCTGGACAAAAAGTCCTGAAATAATGCCTAGATAGCAGTTATTTTCCTGACAGAATTTATTACCAAAACAAAACTTGAAAAAAACCTCCAACCTTCTCACATCTGTTGGCAGATCATCAGTATATTTAGTAAAATACAATCATTTTCTCCTGTAACAGAGTTCCACCATTATTAAATCTTAGTGCAAAAAGTCACTAGAATTCAGCTCATCCTTAGTATCAAGATTGGACCAATGTCTCTAATGGGACATTAAGCATTACTATGGCATTGCAGAGGACTCAGGCCCTTCATTGCTAAATCCTGCTTCAGCAAAGCAAAGAAATTCTATTACTTGGAGAGAAAGCAGAAGTGGACCTTAAATCACATGATAATTCAAGAGACAATCCTTATCTCTTGAATTATCTCTTCAGTCCTGGAAGAGGAGGGGGTTTTGCCACTGAAAGTGACCAACAAACAAATCCTGACTGTGATGCTTACTTTTGGGGTTATTTGATGGGGACAAGGTTTTTAGCAAGGCCTGTTGTGATAGGACAAGGGGCAATGGTTTTAAACTGAAGGGTCAATTTAGATTACATAGAAGAAAGGAATTTTTTTACAGTGAGGGTGGTGAAACACTGGCACAGGTTGCCAAGTGAGATGGTAGATGCCCCGTCCCTGGAAACACTGAAGCTCAGGCAGGATGGGGCTCTGAGTAACCTGGTCTGCAGTGAGGTTTGGATTAGATGACCTTTAAAGGGTCCCTTCCAACCCTAACTATTCTATAATTCTATTTTTACAGTCATATGGCAGATCTTTAGAAGGAACTTTAAAATTATTCCCATTTGTAATTTGATTTCCACTCTCCTGTTCAGGCATTTTTATTCAACCAGTTTTGTAGTTGACCAAGATAAAATATGACTAGTTGGTATATGACATGTTACCTCTGCAGTAGATGAACATATTTTGATTTCTACAGCACTGAGTCAGCATTCTGATGAGTTAGCATTTATATTCCCGACAGCTGTTTATTCCTCTCAATGTAATTTCAAAGATAAATGTCCAGAAGGGCTTTGCTGCCCCAGATCTATCAGAAAACATATTTAAGATATTCTGTGGTATTTAAATCATAAAAAAACCTTATTCAGTAATGCTAGGACAAAAAGTGTTTAATTTTTAACACTAAATAACTAATTTAAACCTTACTATATTATTTTGAAATATAATCTGGTGAAAAGTCGAAGTATTTTTATTTTCTGTGCAAAATCACATAATTGGTTTCTAGGGACATTATAAATTTAAGAAACATACAGAAACTTCCTATCAGTGTTTTTACTTTACTCCTTTAATTTAGAGTTGAGGAAGTAGCCTTGAGAATAAAAGAAGAGATACAACCCAGTGAACATAAAGAACCAAATGGTTCCTGGGACAGCTGATTGATTGTGTCTTACTAAAGCCATGGGAGTAGTTGGCACAGTGGAACATAAATATTGATAGAAAGCAGAACCAGTAGACAAGGATTCACTGAATTCTGAAATTCTTCAGGGTTATGTTGGCAAATATGGTGTAGGCTATGGTCATTCATATGCTGTCATTTTAATCTGCATTTTTGTTTTTAGTCATCTCGTAAAGCAGTGCAGATATTGCAGAGTAGCACAGATTTTGTTTTCCTGCATCAGCCCTGGAGAATTTGTGGGGTGTTTTAGCACAGCTGCCTTAGCTTTGGACTTCAGTAAGAGTAAACTCTTTCTAGAAGATGTTTCTTCAAAACACTCTTCTGATAGAAGTTCATTTACAATATGGTAGGGACATGAAATTTACTGTTAGCAAGATTATAGAAGTGCCTGTTTACTCATGCAAAAATAAAATCTAGTTCTTAATCCCATTAAATTAATGGTTTTGAACATATATGGTGGCAATTGATTCTACAGATTACTTATGATTTTGCTAAGATAATAAATACATAATTGTTCTGTTCTTTCAGACTTCATTTTGCCTTGTCACAGAACAAATAGAAAAAAATATTTCTAATTGTTTGTTTCATCTCCTCCATTACCTACCTTTTGCCTCATCCTAATCTCTAGTCTGAATCAAACAGTGCTTTTTTAGGACTCATATAAAAAGGTATCATTGCTTATTTAACTAATAATATCTTTTGCCTCATGTTTTTAATTTTGTTCTTACTGATTTTTTCCCTACTTTTCTGGGATAGAGTATCAAGAACAGTGAACAGTATTAGAGAGGATTTTTCCAATAGATTCTTTCTGCATTATAATACTTTGGCTGCTCTGGACTACCAACCACCAGTTCTTACTAAACTTTCTGTATTACTGGCAAGTACTTTTCCTTTTTTTCCTCCCATGGTACCTATAAATCTAGAAATAAAGATAATAGGCCAAATTAACTTGCAGGCAATTCCATCCATCTCATTTGTAAATGTGTCCATAAATGAACATGCAAACCAATGAATAAAGCCATCATGGTTACTTACTCCAGTAAAGTAAGACTTTTAAAATACAAGCAGTACTTTTGATGCTAAACTCCTTAATAAAAATCCAAAACTTGACTGTTATTACCCTAGGACTTTTTCCCAAGTGTTTACTTATGTCCGTAAACAAGGTTAAGCAGGAGGTGAAAATCTTCTTCAATGTACACCAGTGAAACCAAGCTATGATGCAAACTTTATTGTGGAAAGAAGCCATCTTGAATCTAAGCATTTAAGATCATTTCTTTGGCTGTGATATATACATCATAAAAAATGTGTAAGTAGAAGATAATCATCTTTTTATCTATTAATGAAGATTTATTTGGGCCATTTCTGTATAAGTGTTGCATTGCCAATACAGACTAATGTATAGCTGTCTCAAAAATCATTAAATGCATCGTGAAATTGAACACTGGTTACAAATGATTATTATTCCTTCTAAAATCAGTTCATTATTCTGTTTCAGTATTTATCAGTTTTCTCCTGGCATTATGAAACATCCTGAAGATAGCAGTGCCTGTACTGCAGTTTTGTGGATGTTTGTTCAACATTCCACTTAGGTTTAAAAGCATGGTGAAGAATGGCCATTTGGGTTAATATACTTGTATAAAAGTGTTCTCAGTTTAATGCTTTGCTTTATTCCCAGATCAGTCTTAAAAGACATGGAAAAAGAAAAGTAATTTGATTAATTGAAATGCTGCTTTAAGTGATTGTGTATATAGCTCTCTGCCTCTTGAGAAATCATTAGCTTGCACAGCAAACAGCTACACATACTCTCACTGCAGGAACTCTAAAAACTTTGTGCTGACCTTTGCAAGGCTATTCATGCTGTATACAACACCAATTTTCCCAAACACTTACTAAATACATATACTGGAAATGAAACCAAAAGCAAAAATGATTTTTTAGCCCCCCTAATAAACGGACTATCTGTTTCTTGGTGCTATTTTTACTTCAGGATTTCAATGCTTGGAGTTCCCAGGTGACACTGACAGAGGTTTATTCTGGACTAAAAGTGTTTACAATCTAAGTATGTCTTTATGGAATTATTGCTATGACAAAAAGGTCAAAATTATGTTATTACATATAGTTTAATGCATTTTTTCCTCAGTATGCAAGCAGAGCATATGCCAACAGCACTCATATAAGAAATATTTTTATGGCAATTTTATGATGCAGTGCTGTTGGGGCTGGGCAGTAGCAAAGAATGTGTTATTAATATTACAGAGGTAATCTTCCTAAGCATAGCCAAGTCTTAAGACAGAAGGCTTCTGTGAGAAAATCTTACTAAGATGCAGTCATTGTGCTATGATCTCTTACTCAAAGACGGGTTTAAATGTAAATCAAATTACAGCAAGAATCTGTACATCCCCCAAGTGATGGATGAGCACAGTGCTAGTGGGAATGCACACTGCCAGCTCCAGCTTATCCCTCACACAGCCCTTCTCAAACCTGACACTTCCATGTCATTAGCCTGTATCAAAACCCTTAGGAAACCATTAGAGCAGGGAGGAGTCATCTTAAAACAAGACTGTTGGGTGGCTGGAAATGCAGCTGTCTGTGTCTGGTCTGCTCTAACAATGCCAACTGTACCTGGGAAGCAAAGGAAATTGAAAAAGGCTCCCCTGGATACTGAAGAGATGGCCTAAGATGCATATAGAAGCCCCATCACAGAGGGTGGGATTTAGTTGGAATACCACTGTACTCTGATGTTTTCTGATGCAAAGAACAATTCTTTGGGCATTCCTTGCCAAGAATAGCCAAAAATAAGTTAGAGACTGCAGTAATTAAATGTAAAAGCCAAAAATTAGGGAAATTCAAAGATCAGAAAAAAATGTTTTCAAGGCCAAAAGCTTGTTTTTAGTTTTGTTGAAAGCAAAATTCAGGGAGAATAGACAAGTGAGGTCTGGATATTTTGAGACATGGGATATTGTGTGAGGAAGCATACATAATGCATTGCTATGGTAATGGTTGCCACAGCTGGTATCTTTTGTGGGGAAAAAAAAATTCTGTAAAAGTGTAGTTACATAAGCAACTGCTACTTCAGTCACAAGAGCCGTTTGGTTATCCATAATATCATAGAAGTTCTCATAGTTTACATTTTGTGAAGCAAGGGGAGTAGTTTACTGAAGTGACAATTTATATAGAGGAAATGTAGATTTCCCTGAGGTGAGCAGGTTGCTAAAGAAAGAGTCTGGTCTTTATTGTAACATACTGTACAATTAACTACAGAGTCTGATAGCTGCTAATGTGTCAACAGTTGCAAGAAATTAAAATAAGAGACTGAAGAGTACTTAAAATGGTATTTCTAAAGTGGAAATACACATAATACTTGGGAAAGACACTTGTTCTCAACTCTTTATTTCCTTTTCTCTTCTCTTCCTTCACTTCTCTTTTACACTTATTTCTTCTGCTGTCTATAGCCATGGTTAATCTGTTCCAGGTTCCAAACTGAGATAAGCAGCTTCCTGTCAAATAAGCCAATGCTGCTGGATGAATTGACCTTGACATGACTGCTGTGATGCCAACAGCCACAAGCCAATGGTGACAATTGTTACATATTGTCACTGATTTGTATTGTTGATGCATGTCATAAAGATACCAGGTGGTAAAGACACAAAGGACTGCAGTCCCTTGGTTCATCAAAATCTAATCTCTTGAACCTCAATAAACAATTGTGATCAGGCATAATCTGAATAAAACCTTTCCATATGTATGTTACCTGTAGTATTACCTCCCACTTTGCAAAACACATTTGCTCTGAAAATACATGCAAAATTAGAGATGGCACCCTCAAAGCAGGAATACTGGCAGTGACTTGGGCATGCCAAGTAGCAGGTGTTTGGAGGAAGACAGTCAAGGTTTTGTCTCAGTATTTGCTGGCAAGAAATGGTTGTTTTTCTTGATCCTTGATTGCATTGGCTCAGTGCATCCTCTCAGAACACTATCCACAAGGAGGTGCATAATCCATGAGAATTTTCTCTCCCACATAAATTTCATTAGGAGAGCAGGACTTTTTTTTCTATTTCCAATGCCCCTCCAAATCACTCAGATGTGGAGAAAAACATGACCATTTATTAAGGAGCTCTGTGCTCCAAGCACATCCTAAAACCTCTTTGAGGACTAACTACTTCTCTAAGTAATCACTGGAAGTAGTAAAATATGAGATGCAAGCACCAGAGCAGCACACGGTATTCCAGGTGTGAGCAAACTGTGGCTTTATCCACTGGCATAATTTTATTTCCTGTTCTGTTATTTTTCCTTTCCTAACAAACATTTGTATTTTTGGATTGGTGCCATGCACTGGATTGACATTTTAATGAAAATGTCTATCTGTCACAATCCAAAACTTTCACTTTGAGTGGTAGCAGGCAACTCAGAGTTCATCACTTTATTCATAAAGCCAAGAGCACTAGCCCACGTATATAATTTCACATTTATCTACACTAAATTTCCTCTGCCATTTTATTAACCAGTCACTTAATCTTAAGGCCCATTTACAGTTCTGTGCACAGCTCTTACACAACCTACATTGAGTAAATGTATATCCTCAGCAAAATTTTCCACTTCATTGCTAAGATCTTCTTTCAATCAATTTTCGAGTTTGTTAGGAAAAAACAGTCCCCTGCAGAATTGTACTGGTGACTTCTCTCTGTATTTTCCCAGTGCTCACGTGATTGAAGCCTTGGTGCTGGGGAATGTGGCATTCAGCATGGGTCTGTAAAGGTGCTGGGGAGCTGTGTGGTCCCTTGTGGGGGATTTCCTGTTTAAGAGTCATCTGCAGTTCTGTGCTGTGCTCCGTCCCGTGCACTCCTTGCACTCCAGCAAGAGCTGATCAACCTGCTGTGTGCCTTCCCCTGTGCCTGACACACTGGGCAGGAAGTGAGGGGACTGTTTGGCATTTCCCAGCAGTGGAGGACTGTGTGATTTCCATCAAGATTCTACATTAATTGAGGTCTTCTCAAAAGGGATTTTTTCTATATGTAGTTCAGACTTAGGTTCTTTGTCATGTGATGTGACCCCTGTATTACATATCCTTTCTCATGTGATCAGACACATATAAGAAAGAATGAACTTCAGAAGTCTGACTTCATACAGAAGGTAAGACACTAATAGCCTTTGCTAAAGGAATGTTCTGGGGCATAGAAAATGTGTTTTAGAGCACAGATAGTTTAACAGTACACAGCCTTGTGACCCAGTACTCAGGACCCAATACAACAGTTCAGTAGGGAAACTGTAGAAGATGAGTAGAAAGTCTGTGGTAATGTGATTTGTTTTCATAAACACAAAAAAAGGGAAACATATATTAATTTGTTGGAGGTGAGTGAATATAGCCAGACAAATAAAACCTAGATGTTTGAATAGCTGTGGCTTTTTTACTTGGTTTGGACTTCACGGGCTTGATTTACCACTACAGTGCACTTAACTTTGCTGTTTGCATATGGAACGTGGGTATGAAGGTCTCCAAATAGCAAGGAATTTAAAATTCCTGAAGTGTGAGAATTAACATATCTCTGAATTTGGGCTCATACTCTTCACTGGTTTGTGTTTGGGTGCCATTTATTCCTCTTGGGGAAGACAGTCTCTGAATTTTGTTTGTACATTCAATGAAGGAAAGGAAGTATTTGCCACTGTACCTTGGAAACATCAAAGTTACATTTGTATGGGTTGATAAGGAACATGGGCTCATTATTGATGCCAGCAAATCAAACCAAGAAATGCTTCTAAACATCCTGTGTGGATCCTCTGCATCTGTGTGTGTGTGTGTGTGTGTGTGTGTGTATTGTCTCTAGGAAAATTGGGCAAACAAGTCATTATGCTATTGTTGCAATTCTAAATAATCATTCACAGTTATAATTTCAAATAGGGAGCCAAGGAATTGTACTGTGGTGCAGTACCATCTAGTGGCACCACTGAACAGGGCTTTATTGAAGACAAGTACTGGTGTTCAGTGTTAACTGCCAAATGCTGCATTTGTTGATGCTTTTTATTATTGTTATTGTTATTAAGTTTCTGAAGGAACAAAAAAACACATGCAAAAAATGCATTACTACCTAAATTAGCAATGATGTTTAGAGGTGTCAGATGCCAATATATGGCTGTCAAAAAAATCATAAAAATCTGTTGCTGTGGCCTAGCTCTGCACTTTTTTTCTGAATAGGTGCTGTTTACATGCTTTGTACACATTATTTTTTGTTATTTAAAGCAAGGCAAAGACTGTCAGAGCTTTACAATAGAACTTATAATTAGCAGTGAAGTTTTGCCACACATAAGCTTTGTTTCCCTGTGCAAAATGTTAATTTCTAAATGACAGATTCCAGAATATTCTGAGGTGAAAGGGACCCACAAGGATCATAAAGTCCAACTCTTAAGTGACTTAAGGCAATCACATACATGGATTGAACCCACAACCTTGGTTGGGTTATTAGCACCTAATTCTAACCAACTGAGCTAACTTAACCAACTGAGCTGAAACACAACTTATTTAAGAACTGTAAACCACAATTCCAATAGATTCAGAAAGGTATATTCTACAATGGAACTCAGACATTCTAGAATTATAACAAAAGTGGGAACTCCATAAATGAGACTTCTAACATTAATCTAATTACATGCACTATAAAGCATGTATCACACAATCATAATCCATTTACATGAAAATGGAAAAGCTGTGTGCAAAAGTCTCTTGTTGCTCACATTGTGAAAATGGATGGCTTGTTTTATAACAACTACAAAAATAGTATCTGATTTTTGCAGTTTGGATATTACTTATTCTGATAATTTATTTGACAACCTTTGTAGCACAATCTCTTCTTAATACATGGGAAAGAAACATCTATATTTACTATTAATACTGATAGTTACCTGCTTCAGCATTTTAGTTCTCAGTCAACAGGAGAATATAAACTTTTGTTAAAGGAGAAAACAGAAAGTTCGAGGAAAATAATAATTATTTTCTTTATGTTATCTTCGTGATTTTCATAGGACCAGCACCAACTGTCCAGTGATGCTTGAGAGATAAAGTAAATAGAAAAAAACCCAACAACAAACCAACCAAAAAAAACCAAAAGACAACAAGAACAACCCACACCAAAAATGTATTGAAAACAGTACTAATTGAGGTCATATTCAGGCAATTACTGACCCAACCTATAATTCCATCCATTAGTCTAATAGAGATTGTCTTGTTTTGGAGAGGATATTCTGGGAAAGAAGGTGCCGGGACGACAATAAACAGAACCAGGTACAATTATTTCTGGCCCAAAACCAGACCAAGAACATATCCTTAGCACTGACTTGCAGAAATCATGCAATATGGTACTTCTGTCTAGTATTTTTGTGAGGGTATTCATAGATAAGCTGCTTGCCCTGAAAAGTTGTAAACCAAATCACAATAGGCAAACCTCAAACTTACTCAATTTCACTTGTTTTATAGACCACATTTTTATTGTATTAATCTGAAATCATGGAGCTGTCTCAAGAGGGGAAATTCTGCATGTAGAGTGGGGTATCCTTATTAGGGGTCTCACCTTTAAATTAAAAATTTTGCACACCTTTCACATCCTTACTTTTTTTTTTTTTTTTTTTTTTTTGCCCAAGTTGCTTTACTGGCTGACAATGAAATGGCTGTAGTTGGTTGATTCTTAACTAACAAGGTCACCCTGTTGTTTAGAACTGAGGGGATTTTGCTCTCCCCAGACCATCTATTCTGCAGTAATAAGATTTTGATACTTGTCTAAACATAGATATAAAAACATAGCTTGCTGATCACTATATAATTGTGGAACCTCTATTATTATCTGTATTATCAAAGTACTCTAGCTCTCACTAACGTCATCTGGAACTTTGCTATTTACTTCAGAGACAGATTTCTCATTCTTAGACTATCTGTGTGTCTGATATTTTTTTTATCATTGGGAAAAATGCAAAGGATTGAGAATATTTACAAATATACAAATATTGAGACAAGGACAGCGAAGCTATTTTCTATTTTATGTTTATTACTCATCTTTTCTAACTACTGCTACATATTTCTAGTTGTCTTTATGCCCCCTGTAGTCATGCACCATTTTGTTTATGGGTGGTGCTTTCTGGCTCTGACAGGTTGCCTTGTTAATAAGGCAACTGTGCAACTAATAAGGCAATCCTGCAACTGTGGTTTGTAATGTGTGAGTTTCTGCACAATATATGCAGGATATGTCCTTTGCTGCCAGTTTTCTTGTCTTCAGAAGTGAGGTTGTCTTTTTCACAAACTGTTACAGGCACTTGAGACTCTCATCTCCACAAGTCCCATGCTGATGATGTTTGACACAGGTGTGGCACTTAAGAAAAAAATTGGAATAGAACAGTTACACAATGAATTTTTCTTGGATGGAGGAGACGAGTGTCAGCATAGAACTGAAGGTGTGGAAAGATTGGTGCATTTTTAACCTGGTATCCAGGTATGATTTTTTGGCAGGAACTGGTGCTGAAGTAAATTGTGTGCTATTGCACACCAGTTTGTATTTCCATTGAGTTCTCTGTTTCCAATACAGGGAACTATTCCCTTTTTGCTGTGTGGGTTCTGGGGCTACACCAACTTCCACATCTAACACTGATACACCACAGAGGGAGAATAGCCCCAGCACTGGAGTTTTTTCTTCTTCCAGGGTGTATGCAGAACCGATGTGCCACATACTTCTTGTAAACTAGAATACATATAACAATCTTACAGTGACATTCCCTGGCTCTGCAAATACTAACACTGCCATCTTTTCTATCTGGTTGGGGTTTTTGGAGTTATTAGGTATTTCCAGCCTAAGCTGACTTCAGGAAAGATTTCCTTTTTGTCTATTACTTCCCTAATGTGATTCTTTAGCTGCAGGCACTTCTTAATTGGTTTGGTTTTGTAAGTGAATTGTTTTGTGCAGTTAGAGGACCAGTGCTACAAAATGAATCTTTTAAAATCCAAATGGCACATATTCAGATAGTGAATGGCTACAAGTCTCCTGGAACTCCTGTGAATGTCTATGGAAAAATGAGTTCTGACTGGGATTTCATTAATTGTGGGTATACATCAGCCCATACTGTACAATTTGGGCCCATACTGTATTGTACCAAGAGTCTTCCTACTCTATTACCATTTCATGTTTCACTACTGCTCAGGATGAGTTCAACCTCATACAACTGCAACTGTTTCACAATCATTCCACAGTCATTAATCTTTACTGCATTTCTAAAACCTAATGTAATCCAGTCACTAGCTCCAACTTAACAAAACTAACCTAGGCATGCAAAGGTATTAAAGCCTTCATAATTTACTCTTAATATGCTACTGGCACATCAAAACAGGACAGCTTTTAACTACTTTTCAAGACTTTTCTCAGAATGTTTCTGTCTTAGTTGGACAGAATTTCTTAACAGCTAATGAGCTTTTGTGAGCTGTAGTCCATTTTCAGCTAGATTCCATATCAAATTAGGCAAAGCATGACTCCAAACACACAACTGCAAATGCTGGAACTGAACAGTAACTACATAAAATGAAGCATGTTAGGATTTTCCAAGGTTTTATTTCTCATCTCTTTATGTTCAAATCTCTGAAGAAGGGACTTAAATCCCAGTATCACAGCATGTATCAGGTTACACACTGTTCTTACATAGGTCTTCCTCAGTTTCTATTCATCTGAAAGTAAATAAAAATAACAGAAACTATGATACTAACTTAGGCTGTCTGCCACACTCCAAGAAAATGTATGAATAAAATATTCTTCTACATATGTACTTAGCCCTTGAACACTGAAAACCAGCAATGTCATCAATGCATTACATCACTACTGAATACCTGTAGCAAAGACCAGGGATGATTCCCAGCATTCGACAGCATTCAAAAATCAACATCCAAAATGTTCTTTATACAAAGCAGAATTGTACTTTACAAATGCCAGGCAAAATCAAATGCAATTTAAGCCTTGAAAGCTTCAGTAGTACTTCACTTATACAGAAATTAAGTAATGGGAAATGTTGTGATTATTAAAAACATCACGACAGTGATAATTTTAACCTGTATTTGTTGAATGACTTGTTCAGTTGCTCCTCAGCAGAAAGGCTTCCTTCTTGGTCACTCATCTGACAGGTTTCATGAAGCTCCATCTCTGCTACAGCTCTCAGTTTTGTTTGCTCTGATAACGCTGGGAAATGCATACAGTCTGGATAACAAAGAAATTTCTCTAATAGCTGATGCATAATTCAAAATAACATCCACAGTTTGATGTAATCTGTCAGTGATGTTACATTTGGATAAGTGGCTGGTTTAGGTAAACACAACGTCTTTTGACCTTATATTAATAAAGTTGTTTCCCTATTCATATTTCCAATAGACCTGAGATATATAGGTCAGACAATTTATAGAAATTTGGAAATAATAAAAAGTCTTACTCCATATAAATTTCTGTCTGCCCAATGAAGAGCTGACTTTCTATTGTATCATATGAGCAAGTAGTAACCAACTGTTTCTCCCCATGAAATCACTAGGGGCTTTGCTTTATATTATAGGAAGAATTGTAAGTAAATGAATCAAGTCACTAATCTTGATGCATCAGTGGGGCTGTAACACCCCTTAAGCTACTGTGAGGGTATTTCTTGGAAAAAATTAGGTGAAAGAGTTCAAAGTGGTGTTAAAACAATTATGTGCAAGCAACAGTACATCCTTCAGTGGCCACATTTCACAGTTTTTGCAGTGAGCCACATTAGTCCACAGCCTGAGTGACCTCTTGGAGTCATGCCACATTTCCAGCACCTGTCAAATGGTTCTTTCTGTAGGGCATGCAGACAATGGAAACCCATTAAAACAACCATATCTGCCAACAGGGGCAGGTCCAGAGAACAGAAATTGGCCCCACTGTACATGCAGCTGATCAATAACAGGGATTGATTCTATTCTGTGTGTTCAGTCAGCCTGCCATAAAGAGTGTCTTTAACAAGTACAGTGGGCAGGATGGCACTGCTTTGGTAGCTGGGTGCTGATGCCACATAGCACAGGCATAGCAGCTTCTCGTCATGTATCTAGACTGCATTCCTTCCTTTTGATTTCTTTGCCCTATCAGTCAGCTTTTAGAGGGTGGAGAAGAAAATTATTGTAATGGAAATAATAAATAATGTTCTTTTTCATCACATCTTTCTGTGCACCTTGTAACATGGTTTATCAAAATTGATCTATAAAAATCCACAATGCCAGAACACATAATGCATTTTAATTGAATTTGCAACGTATGTGTGCATGAATTTAAACAGACTATTTCCATGAATTAATGTGAATATATAGCATGTGTTTTTCTTTGCCTGTTATCCAGTCAATTATTGCTAGCAAAAACAGATTCTAAAACTAGCTTTGCACATTTGATAAGCACTACTGGGGGATGGGAAGGAAGAAAGAGTGTAATAGTGGCTGAGCTAAGGCAGCCTGAGGCATTTTTCTGCCTGCACAAGGCACAGACAGACAGAATGGATTGGGGATGCTGTTCCAACTGTATCCTTTACTCTTGGAAATGTGTGGCATTTGCTTTCTCCTTTTTCTCTGTATCTCCTGTGATGTTGTCAGGGAGACAGAGTCCTTGACTTGCACCCCACTGCTGAGGCAATCCCCCTTTAGAGCAGTACTACCCCCAAACCTTGTACCCACTGGAAGACTGAAATCTGTTCTGTGACAGGACCCTGCACGATCTATTTAAATGGCATAGAATAAAAACCTTCCTGCACTGTCTCTTCAGTTAATTCAGAGGAAGCCCAAATTTTCATTCCAAAAAGTGTATTCCAGAAGACCTGGCTTTATCATGTATTTATAATCAATTGTATTTATATTTATATGCTTAAAAAAAAAAAAAAAAGATAGCATAAAGAAGCCCTAGGTAGCTTTTTTACAATAACATTGTAGTCTCTGAAGTATTTTGTTCATGTATTAAATTCCCCAACAACATCCTTTGATTTTCTTGTTACTGCCATAAAAACTTACTGTAAATTGATCTTGAAAAGTTACATTAAATGGGCATCTTTCATAATTAAATTAGGGTAAAATGTCTGTTGCTTTCTCATGTAATTAGAACTCCAACTGTCAATTTTAAAAGTAATCAGGTTGTCAAGAGAGGGCACAATCTAGTTATTTTAAAGGTCAAAATGATTTTATATTTCAATTTTTTTCATATTTAGTTTATTAATATTTTTACACGACTCAGACTTACTTCTTTTATTTATAAATAGTTGTAATTTTAAGGTGTTTAAACCTGGTACTGAATAGATTGGTGAAAGATGTGACTATTTAAATTACATTCTAAAAGGACATTCTCTATATAACCTTTGAGCACAACCCTGCAGTCATTGCTGAGAAAAACTCTAGCTGACTTGATAGACTGAAATTTAGAATATAGCAGACACAAAAAATAAAAATAGGTCAGTAAGATATAATTGTAAGCACTCCACGCGTTTTTCGCATTACCTTTGCTAATACCTAGCAAAATATTGTTCCGCAAATAAGTACGGCTAGTGCCTGATGTCCAAATCACCATTTGATTAACTTGACTTGTATTGTTGATATTTAGTAATTCAATCCTTTTTCACACAGTTGTTTACACACAGATACAATAACTAACAAAAAATGTGAACGGGATCACTTACTCGGGCTTTTGCCTACAGAACTTCTCAATCTATTTTTAAATATTTCAGAAAGAGGAAGGAACGTAAATGATCAGTGTTACATTTCTTATCTAAGCGTTATCAGTAATACCTAAAAATCCTTTTCCCCATCCTGACTTTCATTTATTAGTAGCAGCAATTTGAGTATTCAGCATTTTATCTGGTTAAATATTCTAAGTATAACAATAAAATATTTTTTTCTCCTGATTATTTTCTCTTTCATAACTAAGAACCATAAAGGCAGTAAATACTATCTCTGCTTTAGTGCAAGAGAGAAAGTAAACACTAATTATAGCAAATAACTATTAGTGTCAAAGGATTGCAAGACATTACCAATATACACTTAAGCATTTCAGAGCAGACAGCGACCTTACCTTCATAGCCAAGGAGAAAGCATGTCAGCAAGTTAGGAGAGACCTCCTCCAAAATGGAACAAAAGGCAGAGAAAGCACCTGGGCCTTTTAAATAGAGTTTATCTAGAAAATATTCAGTTCTCTTCTTGTAGCTTTCCTGGGACCAAATGTCTTTGTATTCCTCCAAGGAAAAGACTCTCTTGTAAACCAAATATGACAGCACTTTGTTCACATCCAGCTCTTCCAGTATTTTCTCTCTCTGATTGCTTGGGATTTCAGAAAGCCACTTACTCCTGTTTTCATTTTCTCTTCTGGTAGATTTTGCACAGTTGTAAAACCAAGACTTGGCTGTTCTTCCAAACATTTTGATATTTAAATAGAAAATAGAAAATTCTACTTCTGCATTTATGGTGCAGCATTCAGTATGCAAAATAAACATAATGTGAATAGCTAGAATGAATATACATACTGCTGCCTGTGATTATTGTAATTCCAATGGAATAAAGAAGGCCTACATACAAATTATAAAGAAATCTAGCTCAATGCCTGCAGCCTCCTAAGAGGATTACATTACACTAATTAGCCCTTTACAACTGTTAACAGCTTCTGAACCGTAATGATGAGACTGAGAATTGCATAGTTACTGTTACTTTTTAATTCTATAACTGATCTTCAAAGATATCCCTTTGCAAAAAAAAAAAAATTCATTCTAGAAGACAGCTGATCAAACTGAAATAATCTGTACAAGTTGATACAGGACATAAAATAAAGCATCCTTTGTACACTTTGATTTTATATTCCTCAGAGGCCATACCCAAACCACAGTACAAATGCTATCCACTTCTTGTTCTTTCATAAAATATTAGCTTTAATATGGAAAGGAATTACACATTTAGAAAGCATGTTTCTATATATATTTTGTAAGCCTATGTGCAAAAGGTAAAAAAATAAGACCTTTTTTGTGAAGGTAAGTACATAACTACTAAGAATAACAACATTTCTATATGTCTAGATTTTTATGCCATTTCCAAGCAAAATAAATCATGTAGCATCCATTTCCTGAGCCAGGTTTAACAGTGGAGATTACTGCAATCCCAGTGGAGGTGTTCTGCCACTGATAATCATTCATTGAGGATCACACATTACATAACCTCCCTTATGCAAATGCTCCTTAGTACATGGACTTCTCGGTCTTGTTTTCATACTTTCTGTCAACATAAATTCCCTGTGTAGAAAAGCTATGAATATTTCCTGCCTCCCCTTCCTGTTTCTTAGTCTATTTTTTTCTATTTTTATTTCTTCCAACTGATAATGCATCCATGGCCTTGCTCGTGTGGCCTTACCTGCACTTTTCTAAAGGGCAGTTTATCTGTTGTAGAGCAAACAAAAATATTTTGCCAAGCTTTTAGTTCAATGAGTTTTAGAATATTTTCTGTTCTTGTAATCTTAAGTTGCAACCACTGTATCCTCCTCTCAGGCTTCTTCTGTTTCCAAAAGTTCGAGTACTTATCAGTTAACATTAAAGTTGACCGCTGACCATATCCTAATGCAGGAATTTTATTGTATAAGTGAGCATCCAGTTAGCCAGCGAGGATTCACAGAATCGTTTGGCAGCATTGCCTGTCACCTTGTGGTTGTTTGCAGATACAACAAGCCTCTGTGTGACACATCATGTGGAGCAAGGACCATGGGTTTGTGTTTTATTTGAAGCAATATTAATGGTCCCAGTTTAGAATGTTATGGCTTATTGGCCATAACGCTCCCGTGATCATCTCAGGTAGAGCTCCCTGTGCTCTGCATGACATCACACAGCAGAGAGGGCCCTCTGGGGGGACAGTGATGGTACAAAGCAGCTGCTATCCCAACCATGAGCCATCCTAACCATGAGCCAGGAAGCACAGCTAAACCAGGGTCATCTGCAGAGGGCAGAGAAAGTAGCCAACCTATCTGGCAGGTCTTCAAGGTAGCCTTTGAAAGGAGGGGCTCTTTAATTCTCAAAATTCCCTCTAGTTTTGAACATCCATAGAGGTAGTACGATTTTTTTGCTCTCTTCAAATTGTTTCTGTCTCAAAAGTTCTACTAATTAACACCACCTTATCTCAGCAGATAAAAGATCCTGACAGAGGATCCTGACAGAGGATACTGGTACTCCACATATGTTAGACTGCATCCTCTGAATCAGCCTTCTCAGCCTCTACAGCTTCGGAGGGGAAGTTCTTCCTTACTTCACTAAATGCTAGAGAAAGCCCAAAGTTACACGTTTTTGAGTTCATAGGCAATACCCAAAGATCAGATACAGAGGCTACAAACTGAATACATTTCCCAGAGTTTAATTTAAAAAACAAATCTGTGTTTATTTTATTGTGCTGATAAGACTGCTTGTCTTATCAGAGTATCCTAAGCAGAGTAATTAATTCTGCACAGTAGTGAATTTAAAAATTAAAACAGGTAACCTATCAAATTAATAATGAAAATGGATTTCTAAAGGAAGCTATAGATTATGTTTTACTTTGACACCTGCAAATCCAACCTCAAAGATACACAACCTTGCTATAGTGAGGGATAGACATAGGTGTTGTCAAGTTGCACCTCTTCAGGAAAGGAAGGACGAATTAGTGCAAATGAAAAAAGTGCATTGTTACCAGTTTGCTGAGGTATATTAACTTAAAATTTGTGAGTATACACTATAGGAGAGTCTTTGGACTTGATGCACTGAATAATTTACTTTTTTCTTCTAAAGGACTACAATGTTTTGAGCCAGAAATCTCCCCATTATTTTTGTTGGTAAAAGAATATATTCTTATCACCTCAAATATGTTCTTATAAAGTTTTAAAATCACAAAGAAGAATGGGTGAGATAGGAAATGTATCAAGTTGCGAACAATTATAAAATTTATCTCTCTACCTTCTCACAGACTATATAGTTATTTCCCACTGTGTAAATAAAAGAATAAAATGCTAAAATTCTGATTTGTTAATTGCCAATTTGGTAATAAAAACCCACACCTTTTAAAGTATGAGTGTAGGTTAAAGGTGAAAATTTTAAAGTGTGTGTTGAGAAATTGAACACAGAAGAGTGTGAAGTACAATCAAGGCAGGAAACTAGATAAATTGAAGATGCCAAGGAAGCATTTAAGACAAAAGGATACATGGAAGTACATGGTGGATATGAAAGATTTGTGATGGAGAGCTATTCTTTTCCCAGGGTCAAGGAACTGAGGTATTTAACTGCAATGACCTGTAAATGATGCAGCAGACTGTTGGGCTGTGCAATAGGAGTTGTGCAATCCTCCAGACTCTGAGTCCTAACACCTGGCAACTCAAACGTCTTCAAATCGTTTGCTTTCGTGCTAAGTTCTGCAATTTGTGCTGACATGCTGAATAGTTTCAATCAGCCTGATTTCATAAGAAACGGTGTCAGCCAGGAAGCATCCACTACAAATAACCTCTGGCAGTGTTTATTTGAACATGAAGTCAAATAAGATTGCAATCTCACCAACACGTTTTAATATTGACATTGTTTCATAAAGCGTTCAAGGAAAGACTGACTGTGGCATATGATGCCGTGGTCCACTTGACGGTCCTCGGTCATAGGTTAGACTCGATGATCTCAGAGGTCTTTTCCACTCCAATTGCTTCTGTAGATATCGACACTTCCCAATTGCTCACCGGCCTCGGGTAGCTTGCAGCACAGCAGCAGAACCTGCAAAGAGCCGTTTGCCCGATTGGAAGAAGAAGCGATGGGAACAGGAGCGCCCGCAGGGACGCCGGGCGGGGTCCGGCGGCAGCGGGCGGGGCCGGGGCGGAGCGCGCCGGGGCCAACATGGCGGCGGCGGCCGCCGAGGCGGCGGAGCTGCGGCTGTCGCGGCAGGAGCGGGAGCTGCGCTGGCTGGCGGCGGAGGTCGGCCGGCTGAAGGAGCCGCAGGAGCTGCACTGCCCCGGCAGCGCCAGCCCCGAGCTGCAGCGGCTGCGGGCCGAGAACGAGAAGCTGCGCTACCGCCTGCTGCACCTGCGCCGCAGCCTGGCGGCCGAGCTGGGCCGGGCGGCGCCGGCGCGGCCCCCGGCCGGCGGAGAGGTAGCGCCGGGGCGGGGCGGGACGGTGACCCCGGGCGGGCCGGGCCTCCGCGGGCGGGAAGGCGCGGGACAGGGACACTGACGGGGCCGAGCCGCCCGTGCCCAGCCCCCGGGAGCAGAAGCCTGTCGCGGTGTCTGCCCGCACTGGGAATTGGTCTCTGCCATAGCGCCAAGGCGGCGGATTCATAGAATCATAGAATGGTTTGGGTTGGGAAGGACCTTAAAGATCATCTCGTTCCAAGCCCCTTGCCATGGGCAGGGACATCTTCCACTAGGCCAGACTGATCAGAGCCCCATCCAGCTTGGCCTTGAACACTGCCAGGGATGGGACATCCACTGCATCACTGGGCAGACTGCTCACTGCTCCGGTTTGATCTCCAATGGCCTCGCTGGGGCGACTTTGCTGGTGATGTTTGTAGTAGTAAAATTTGGGAAATTGTGTTGAGAGGACTTTGCTTGGTGAGCAGCATTGCTGTGTCTGCAGAACATCAAAAGGATGCAGTTTAGAAGTGCCATGAGAAGTCTTTGTACTGAGGATATGCCTTGTTACCTGTAATTGCCTTTTTAGCCCAATATTATACTGGTTTGGTTTGTTTTGATGATTGCTGGAAAAAACACTTGAAGGTATAGTAGGGGTATACATAGTATTATCACTGTTTTCAGAAAGTCTCCAGTGCAAATCCAGCTGATGCAGTGAATCAAATTAAAGAGGAAAAGAAAAAGGAAAACGAAGCTGTGAACCAACACCAGAATGATGTAAGTGGTTCTTTAATACCACATAGTAATAGGAGTGGGTTTCAGCCAGGTTCAGAAAAGGCACTCAAATCTGGAATACTTTGCTGTATTTTGAAATCCCAGCTTTTGGGAAGAAAGCTCATTATAGCACAGAGGAAAAAACTCATATTATTCAAGAGCTTAATCTTGCATTAGTAGGGTTACTGATACATTATTAGATCTCTACATTTTATGTAACGAAAGGCTTTGGGCTATTGGAAAATAAAGCCCATGATTTTGTGGTGCCTAAGGAGAGTGATGGTTCATGAGCAGTTAAACAGCATTCATGATGGCTGAAGGAATGCTGGCAGCACTACTGTAGTACAATAGAGCTTAATAACTCACCTTAAACTAAAATACAGGAACCTTCATGTGAACTGTCTGGCTTGAATCTGATGCTTTGAATGTAGTGGCAGAAGCAAGGGCTTGTTGGAGTGATCCAAATTTCTCCAGGACATCTGCCAAATGCAAATTTCATTGGTCAGGAATAGAAGCTGCTTTCTAAGGTCCAACTCACAGACCCATTTAGGCCCAGATTGATGAAAGTGCATAGAAAATTGGAAAATCACTATAAAATAGTCAGTAAGTTGGATGGGACTATCCTGTATATTATTATTTATAAATGCTTTACTGAATTTTAGTGTAAATTCTAGTACAGTTAAATCTGGACATGTTGGAACCTCTGGGGATACACCAACACTGTGAATCCTTTTATTCTCTTTGTCTTACAAATATGTGTGTGTGATCAAATTTATGTGTTACAGCTCCAGGGTGTGCCAAGCTTCATAGAAGACAGACTGAAGCTTTATGAAGCACTGAAAAAAGAACATGATGCTTTGCTAGCTTACAGAGCAGCCAACCAGAGCAAATCTATCAAAATTACTCTGACAGATGGGGAGACAGTTGAAGGGGAATCTTGGAAAACCACGCCATATCAATTAGCTGTAGGAATTAGGTAACTTGCACATTCAAGGAGTTGTACTTTTGTAGTGATAAAACTGTTACTGTCATTGATCTCTTACCTTGTTATATAAAATAAATGTCACGGTCAGTGGGTGGTGGCTCCCTTAAACTGGTTGGCTTGGAAAGCATTGGCACTTCAGAAACAGCTGGTTACAGTTCTGTTGCTTGGGATTCTGTGCTGGGACCATAATGGATCCAATTAAATCTGTGACACTGCTAGGAATTAAGAGACATGGGAAGTTTTGTGAGTTAGCAGAATCAGTCGAACTTGTAAGGAGCAGCCTTTCCTCCAGATCCCCAGCACTGAAAAGTGTTGAGCAAAACCTCTCAAGACCTTAAGGTTCTATACTTTAAAAGTAGGCAAGTGTTTTAGAGGACCACAGAAGCAAAAGTTTGTGGTCTTCAGATGCTACAAGATGTGGATGTGGTCTCATGGGGTTTAGAAATCTAAAGTCTTTTACAAATCAGAACCTAAATATTCTTGTCTCCTGTCTCTTCTGTTTCTTTAGTCAAGTGTTGGCTTCAAATGCAGTCATAGCCAAAGTAAATGGTGAGCTCTGGGATCTGGACCGTCCGCTGGAAGGAGATTGTACTCTAGAGCTGCTCACCTTTGATAATGAAGAAGCCAAAGCTGTGAGTAAACACTCTCTGGTTTCTGCTTGATTAAAGAAACTAATGGCATAAAATTGATTGCAGCATTGAGCTTTTAAAATCTTATATAAAAAAAAAACACAAAACAGTTCAAGTAATGTATTTCCTATGATTCAACAAAGATTAGATACTAAGTGCCTATAATCTCAGACTGAGTAAAATCTTTGTGTTCTTTTCATCTTCTCTTTTACAAAAACAAGTTATTTCTCAAAGGAGTTCATCCAGGAAGCCTTGATTTTTACGTTGACTTGAAGCAGTCTGTGGTTTGCCTCAGTGCATTTGAAGATCAGACAGTAAAAGCAAAGTGAGGCAGTCTCCACCATTTTCTAAAAGCTGTAGGATATTGGACTTGAGTCATAAATAAAATCTACACCCCCTTGTACTGGTGCTGTTTATTAGATCCTTAAGTAGACATTTCTTAGTTAATTAAACTATACGTATACTTAGCAATGTGGCTGAGATTTTTCTTTAATGGTATTCAGTCTGAAGCTTATGTTATCTTTATACACTAGGGTTGGACTTCAGTTTTGTCAAAGACTTATTCATGTGATTAAGCTTATTGGAGACATTTCAGGACTCTGTCAAGGCTTTATCTTATAGCAGTAGCTCTGAAATAGTCTCAATAAGAAGTCAGAACATCAGACTGGTATTGATCTATTGATTCCCTCTTCTGACATTTCAGGTAATGTAGTTTACAGGCCCATTAATAAATGTACTGAATGTGAGCAATGGCAACTTAATTGGCTACATTGCTTTAGATGTGATTAGTGGTGCATAGACTTCGACTGAAATTAACTTATAAATGAACAAGGTACAGTAAGTAAGTTGAAGGAATTGTGCAGAGGTATAGTCATCCTCTTTCAGACTGAAGAATGGTGGGCCTTAAGTGCTACATCTGCCATTATCTTTTCATTTTGAAGTATTCTAAATGAGTAATATAAAGTTGTTTTACTTCTCTCAAAATTTGAACAAGATTGGTTCCAGTCTGTGTCTTAATCTGCAGATATCTCTAGTTTGTTTTTTCTTCTTTTTAGTTACACAATGCCATTGACCTCATGGTTTGCTCACCTGACTTCATTTACAGGTTTATTGGCATTCAAGTGCTCACATTCTTGGAGAGGCCATGGAAGAATATTTTGGGGGGTGCTTATGCTATGGACCACCAATTGAGAATGGATTTCATTATGACATGTATATTGAAGACAGGTAAAATTACAGTGTCTTAGAACTTTAATACTCCCTATTAAAGCTTAGTACTAGAATTGCTTTGTTTGTTTCTGCATGTTAAAAGTATAATTCTGTCTCTAATATGATTTGAAACATAGTCTTCTGTATATACAGTTCAGTTGATTGTGTGTATATATTTAAATTCAGAAGCAGTGTTCAGACACCTGCTCTGTAAGAGTTGAAGCTGTTCTGTGGAAAAAATGCAGAGCATTTGGGTTGAAGTTTCTGAAGTTCCTGTGAGGCAAAGGGAATGGTTTCCTTGAAGAGTCAAGTTTGCAAGTTTGGTTTCCAGGGGCCATAGTCGTTTGTAGAAAGGGCACAAATGCATGTAACTTGTCTAGGTGTTTACTACTATTCTAATCCCTGTGCACAGCTTTACAACTCTCTTTTTTATCTTTCTCTAGGCAGGGAGAATACAGAATCTGCATGAGCTGATAAACTGGCTCTTGTGGCTGGGTTGAGCCCCTTTTTTCCCCTTGGTTTGTTTTTTTTCTTAAATCATATGTATATTTTGAGCTGTAGGTCTTCCAGTCATTTAATCATGTCAAAGACTGTTCCAGACATTCAAAGGAATGATTTCAATGGGTTTGTTCAGAGTGGTACTATCTGTGTTTCTGGGTTTAGTGTCTGAAAATAGAGCTGATTGTAAGTAACTAAGAAAAAAAAATACTCTGACAAATCACAACACATTCCATGTTTTTCGAATTAGACTATTAGAAAAATGGGAGTATCAAAATAATTAATTTATATTTCTTTTGCCTGTGTCTTTTTATCTAGAAGTGTATCTAGTACTGAATTCCCACTACTAGAGAACCGTTGTAAAAATATCATAAAAGAGAAACAGGTTTTTGAAAGGCTGGAAGTCAAAAAGGAGATCCTGTTAGACATGTTTAAGGTAAATCTTTAGAGTAGCTGTGGATCTGGTACAATGATCTTTTAAAATGTAACTTTTATGGAATATTGCTTGTAACTGACTCATCAGAATAGTACCTGTTTAGTAAAAGAAAGAAAAACAATACCATCCTTTCCTCCCTCTCCATATGCCCTCCCAAGCGTTCAGGATGTTTTCAAGCACTTAAAAAACAATTCTGTACTCAAAAAAAAACACACCTCAAGCTCAATGAAATAACAAATACCTAAATGAAAAGCATACATTTCTTCTGGCTCACTTGTGAAGACAGGTCAGGCTGTCTTCACTAAAGGCTTTAGTTCTAGTCCTGTTTTATTCTGTGAATATCACCAGTCTCATTGTGCTGTGTGATTGCTTTTCACAAATGCTTTGGGGTGTTCAGGTGGTGATCACAATCCTCAACACACCCTCAGGGGAGTTAAGATGTTTCTGTCTCTTTCCTCTCTGCTTTTGCAATTCTTCTGAGAAATATATGTGGGGTTTTTTGTTGTTGTTGGTTTGTTTTTTTGTTTTGTTTGATGGCTTTGTTTTGTTTGTTTTGAGATTTTTCGGGTTTCTTTAGTTAGAAGTGTCTTTTACTGGTGCACTTAATATTAAAATGTAATTTTTAAAGAGAATTTTATTATCCATTTTATTGACGTTTCTGGCCTTTCATGCTTCCACACACAGTATAACAAGTTTAAGTGTCGTATCCTTAATGAGAAGGTGAAGACACCAACTACCACAGTATACAGGTAAAGAAATATACTGGAATGGTATTATTAAGTATTTTTATAGCTAATTGATTTAATTTGAGAGAATAATTTGGGTTTTTTTTATTCTAAGTTCTGAATTCTTGTGTGATTGGGGCTTAAGTTTGCAATTAATATTGCTGCTTAGGTAGAGTGTGATATGTTCTTTGTTTGCTGGGACAAATTATGTCTCAATTTATGGACAAATGTCAAATTCAGTTTTTATTTATTCCCTCTGGTTTCAGTAGCTTGATTAAAATAAGTTGCCATCTCTGACATTGGTCTGCTGCATAATGGATAAAGCTAACTCTAGCTCAGTGTGGGGTGAGAAACCTGCTCGTTCAGTTACTTGTTAGTTGGTTGGAAAATGGCAACATCATTTTCTGTTTGATGTGCATAGTTTAAAATTTCCTGGCCAACTTGAACAAGTTCACATATGGGACTATATGAATTGGCAAATGTATTATAATGCTTTTGAAAATGGATCAAGTGTGCTGAGCATTTACTGAGTGAATACTGCACTTCAGGTAGAAGGCACTGTTACATTTAAGGTACACTGAACTTGCTGCATGGTGCATATTTATATTTACTACCAAGTTTAAATGTGTCAAACATGAACTTGTGTGCCATTAGTGAATGTATTGAAAAATGTTGGGTTGCTTGGAAATTAACACTCTTTTTGTTTTGGCATATAGATGTGGTCCATTGATTGATCTCTGCAAGGGTCCACATGTGAGACACACTGGAAAAATTAAGGCCCTTAAAATAATTAAGGTTAGTTTAAATTAACTGTGCATCAAAACTGAAATAAATTGTCAGTTGATTTGTTTATATATTTATTTTTCCTGAGATGACTGCACTAGGATTGGTCCTTTGTAGTGTTTTCTTTGCTTACTGTACAATAGTTCTTCATTTCTTTCCCAGTTCCCACTGTACAGGTAGAGCTGCTGACTTTGATCATTGATCTGTGTCTGACATGTACCGATTCTTGGCTAAGACAGTAGTACCTCAGTGAACGTTACCAGCATGTTTATCAGAGTATTAGTGTAGTAACATGCACATGTAGACTCATGAAGAGCACTGCAAAACTACTCTAGCTAGTGGTGACCACATGAGCTGTGGAGCCAATTCTGCCGTGCACAGGAGAGCAGTGCCTAAGCTCCTGTGGCAGGACTGTGCCACTATCTCCCACCAGCGCTGCACTTCACAGGACAAGTGTCCTGGTTAGTCTGTACCAGCTGTCACATCTGAGTGCAGAGGGGTGTACATGCTCTGTTCTGCAGTAAGTTAACATTAAGATACTCACTGGGTCAGAAAATAGTATTTTGACCTTGTCAGATGGTATCTTTCAGGTACAGGAGATAAAGTGGACCTTGGCAGATCTGCAAATGCTGCTGTTAAAAAATGGCATTGCTTCCAGGGAAGCCAGTGTTTGCAGAGGCCTCTGAATGTATGGTGTAGTTTAAGTTACTCACAGTTCCTAATTTTGGTAACCTTTTTGGAGCATTCATCATTGTGGCTTTTGCTGGCTTCCTAACAAGTGTATGGAACTCCTGAATTCCAGGGATTAAGTGGGTAGAGGGTTAAAACTACTTGGATTTAACCGTGAGAGTTCGATTTGTTTTGCCTTTCTTGTTTCCCTACTGCATTATGTTTTCAATGTAAACAAGTGCTGCCTTTTAAAAGCCATAAAATGAAATAACAAAATACGCCATGATGTGAGTTAAAACATGGTACCTAAGAATAAAATACAATTTGACCTGTCACTTCTGTTTGTCTTCTGTATTAGTGTGCTGACTAAAAGGCACTACAAGTCTCTTTGTATTACAAACGTGCTGAAGGACTGCATATAATTCTTTTCCCAAGAAAAAATATAATAATGTTCGAATGGGTTAGTGTTTATCCCTCTTTCCCTGATGTTATGTAATATTATCTTAAAGTATGGGTTTTGTGTATCAGAGTTCCTCTACATATTGGGAAGGAAAATCTGACATGGAAACTCTGCAGAGAATATATGGAATATCCTTTCCTGATAACAAAATGATGAAGGAATGGGAAAAAGTCCAGGAAGAAGCCAAAAACCGGGATCATAGGAAAATTGGAAAGGTACACTATTCCCCTGTCTACTTCTTTTATACTTCTATTATAGAATTCATTCTCTTGCCTTGTATTTCTTTTTTTTTTGTTGTTGTTGTTTTCTGACAGTTTTAAGGGGAGCCAGTTCTGTGTGCTTCTTGATGTTGCTTGCATTTTAAAATTTTAATTCTACAAACTCATCTTGTCCCTTGCATATGAATGTTAAACTCATGTTGGGAAGAAGTTAATGGCTTTAGTCCCTTAGTTTAGGGATATAAATCTTGGACCTGTTAATGTACAGTCTTTGCAGATCCTTCCTAAACCACTCTGTTTTTCACAGAAGATAATTTATTTGGAAATTGTGTAAATAACATGGTTTGGTCATTCTTTATAATAGGTGTAAATTTGGGGAAATGTGTGTTTACGTAGTCAAAGAATCCAATGGAATTCAGTGTTCTTACAAATTTCTAAGAGTAAGAACTGCAGATCCATTAACTGGTCTTGCTGAGAACTTGTAGACCTTAAATCATCTTGTTGCTCTAATATTCCATCTTTGCAAACAGTGTCTTGATGTGTGTGAAGTGGTTACATTCTGCAATTCTCTCTGAATTGTTATTAGAGCATTCTGGTTTTGATTTACTAGGAGCAAGAACTCTTCTTCTTTCATGATTTGAGTCCCGGAAGCTGCTTTTTCCTCCCTAGAGGTGCCTTTCTTTATAACACGCTCGTGGATTTCATACGAGTGAGTATAGACTGATGTTACTGGTATAAGTCCTAATAACTTGAATGTCATTTGTTGATCTTAAATTACAGGCCATTCATAGTGCTGAGCACACAGAAAGAGAAGTGTCTATGTATGTAAACATTTACAAGATTATTACAAGGATTATACAAATTTTATCTTTTTGAAAATAAGACAGAGTGAAGCTGTGTTTTTCCAATTGTGCAAAATCTACATGTTGCAGTAGTCCTATTGTGTAAATTGCCATCATAATACCACAGTTAAAAAGAATCAAGATTTTGCTTGTCAAAAGCTCTCTCACCTTTTAAATGTTGCATTTGTTCCATAGGGGGAATATCGCAGGCGTAATTTTACTGAAGTTGTATCTCCGAACGTCTTCAACAGTAAACTCTGGGAAGCTTCAGGACATTGGCAGCACTACAGTGAAAATATGTTCTCTTTTGAGATTGAGAAGGAAACCTTTGCCCTTAAACCCATGAATTGTCCAGGACATTGGTTTGTACTCTCAACTGGAAAATGTCTTATTTTACATCATTTATCCTTTTTGGGGCTGAGGAGAAATAAAAGCAGTATTAATACATGCTGTATGTTTATGATAGACTGCTAAGCCAGTGTGTCCAGAGAGCTTCTCTGACAGTGTCCCAAAGCAGACCTTTGCAGTAAGTCTGCACTGAGCTGGGTTTATGCATGCTAATACTAGTCTGTACCACTGGTAAATACCAATTCTGTTGGACAGAGGTGGGCATCAGATGTGGTTGTCCAAGAAGGGTACGATTAACCTGATTTACTCTTGCAGTGTTTTTTTCCTCGGTGATCTTTAGCAGTACATTGAGTGGTGTGTTTCTTCTGTTTGCCTGTCTGTCAGGATGCAGACAACCTGAATGAGTAAATACTTAAAAATGTGATTACTGTCTGTACTGAGCTTTGTTTATTTCTGTGTTGTCTTAAATCTCCTGTAAGAAGGATAAAGGAAGGTTCTTCCATGTTTCTTTTAGCTTGATGTTTGCCCATCGTCCCCGATCCTGGAGGGAATTGCCTCTTAGACTTGCAGATTTTGGAGTTCTTCACCGAAATGAACTCTCGGGCACTTTGAGCGGCTTGACTCGTGTAAGGCGCTTCCAACAAGATGATGCTCACATCTTTTGTACAATGGAACAGGTAAAAAAAAAAAAAAAAAAAAAAAAAAAAAACCTTCCACATCCATACCAGTCAACCAAAAAACCCCTTCCCTCTCCCAGTGCAAACTAACAGTAAACAAGAAAAAGATCCCTGAAGTATTTCAACTCTTAATTCTTCCATTGTATAGCATAAAGCTGCTTTTGATAGTTTTTTTTTCCTAGGTGCTTCATTTTATTTAGAAAGATGCATTGGGCAATTAAGCCCCAGAAAGTAAGATTTGTTGCATTTTCCATCTCCCTCTGCAAAAAAGAAGCATTTGATCCCATTGTTTTCCATAGTAATGCTGAATAAAAACTTTATTTTGTCAGTAATGCCATAGATTTTAGTGGAACTACATGTAAAAATTGATGTACTTTAATTCAGGATACAATTTGGCTCCAGAACCTCATGCTTAACAAAAATACCACTTTTCTTGCCATGCTTTGAAGCCACAACACCTCAGATCTTTCTTTGCCCATTAAATGGATTTGGGTTCCTTGGATGTAATTTTTGAGTGATTTTTAATTCTTTCTTATTTAATGCGCTCTTATGTTCTTGTTATGAGGAATTCAGTCGATTCAATTACATTTTTATGTAAGTAAATTTTAATATGTTAAATATTTTAATATGTTTTATGTTTAAGATTGAAGAAGAAATTAAGGACTGTCTTGATTTCTTGAAGTCAGTGTATGCTGTCTTTGGCTTTACCTTTCAACTACATCTTTCTACAAGACCAGAAAATTATCTTGGTGATTTAGAGATCTGGGATCATGCAGAAAAGGTAATTAATTTAAAAGCAAACAAACAAACCCATATTTGTACTTGCAGAGATAGATATTTAACTGAGTTCTTCCATGGTGTACGGTGAAATTGCTTTAATCAGATGCTAAATACTGCCCTTGGTGGAAATTCTTGTAGGAAAACATCACATTAAATCTGAAGTTCCTATAGAAAACGAGAACTTTCAGATTCTTACTTAGCCCCTTACCTTGAACTAGTTAAATTTCTATTTTTTTCTGATTAATCACAATATTTATAGAAGGAACTACTATTAACAGATTATTTATCATAAACGAGCAAATGCTTGAACAATAGGGGTTGTGCTGCCTTTTTACTCCTTTTCAATTTCAAAGACAATTGCTTTGACTTCATGTAATGAGAAGCCCTTCTATACCTTTTTTAATTACTCTCTCATTATTATGATTAGCAACTTCAAAACAGCCTGAATAACTTTGGAGAGCAATGGAATTTGAATCCAGGAGATGGAGCATTTTATGGTCCTAAGGTTAGTGACTCAGCATTTCAGTATAACTCTGAGATGGACAGAAATGCAGATGTACTGCAGGCAAACTATATTTAGTAACTATGCAATTTTGCTTCACAGATTGATATCAAAATCAAAGATGCAATTGGTAGGTACCATCAATGTGCTACCATCCAACTTGACTTCCAGCTACCCATTCGGTTTAATCTTTCTTATGTTGGGTGAGTGGTTAAGCTAAATATCTTCCTCTTTAAAATGAACTTGAACAATAGCTTTCATTATCTGTAATTCCTATTATGTACTAATGCTATATTGCTCGTGTAACAAATGATTAGCTTGTAAATCAGTCAGCTGGTAGGCAGAGCAAACACCCCCAGTGGGTAGAGAAATGAGTCATGAACTTGAAGATATTTTCTCAATGTAATGATAGCTCACTTTAATTGTAAATGCAGGGAAATCTCATTATCTGCCAGTTGGAAGACACTGTCTTGTCTGCCAGTTTGGAAGACAATTCATCATAAGTTATGCTAAAAACCCCTCAGCTGAGTCAGTTTTCTTTTTCAGCCTAGTCATTGTTTCTCCTTGGAAAGACACAAATTCAAATATGCCCTAAGGAGCAAGCATGTTTGTACTAAGTGGTTCTTTATTTTTATCAGATTAAATTAGTTAACTTTGATCATAAACGAAGTTCAAACAGCTTTTAGTGAAAATGTGGCTGGTGTCCAGCTAGGCCCACTGAGCAAATTAATTTTAGTGCTACATTGACTTGAATACTCATTTTCTGGGTTGTATTTCTTGCTGTGTTTGATTTTGCATATTGTAAAGATAGGGAAGATAGAATAAGAATCTGTAATTTTTTGGTCCTGCATAGTAGATGTCATAGCTTTTATGATAAGTGGCAATATTATTATGAACTGGCTTTTTTTTAAAAAAGCCAGTTTTTTTTAAATTTCAGGATTGTAATTTAAGTGAAGTTATGAAAAGTAAGGGCAGGTAAGTTCCTGTGCAACAAAATAAAAGCAAGTCCTAATGGAAAGAGTGCAAGGAAGAACATAAAATATTAAAATGCACAAAAATGGTGCTCAGTCAGTCAAGTGTCTTCTCAAATTTAAGAGTGTGTCTCTGCCACTAGCTACAGGCGTGATTATTTTAAACTACAATTTCTTTAAAAGCCCAGCTGACTTGAAGTACATTTTTAATAAAACCAGTAGACTTCTGATAAGTATAACTAACATAAATTTTGTCTTTCTGTTAAAAGTAGAATAAAAAATACTAGTAGGATTACATGTGTGTGAGCTAAGATAACTTTATTTTTAAACAAAAACTTTTGTTTTTTTCAGTAAGGATGGCGATGACAAGAAAAGGCCAGTGATTATTCACAGAGCTATTTTGGGATCTGTGGAGAGAATGATAGCTATTCTAGCAGAAAATTATGGAGGAAAATGGTATGTGGCACAAATGGAATTCTAAAAATATTTTAGCAATGTAGAAACTGCATATCCTTCCTATTATCCCACATATTATAATGTAAAAATAATATCCCTAAAATTTTCTCAAAATCAGTAAGATTGCAAGAAAAGTCCAGTTTTCTGGTCTGAGTTGTATGATATCCATACAATTTCATGAGACTGCAGAAAAAAAAATAATGTAGAAAAAGGAATTTCATTTCAATTGTAATTGAATGTGTAAGTCCTGCATTATTTTTGTTACTCTTTTCTTTAAAATTGTGGTTTTGTACCAGCAGGATGTCAGGTGTATGTAAGCAATTATTTGTGTATACACAGACATTAGTTAATTGTAATATGTGAAATATTTTTGTACTTCTAAGATTGATCATTTTATCTTGGGTAAGATCTGGAAATATTTCTTCATGAATGTATTTAAATTACTAAGGAAGAGTTCATTCTTATTTTCAGTTACCTGACTGTCCACCTTCACTGCAGAGTTATAGATTAAGTGAAAATTATGCAGAAGAAATTCTGTTTAAAGTTGTGAAGTCATCTGGGAAGAAAACAGAAGGTCCAACTTCCCCATATGTCAGTTTACTGGAATGAATCTATTTGCTATTTTATGTGAGCTTGAAAAGAGGGAGATAATACACTATCCAACATCCTTAGCTAATGTAAATAATTCTATACAGAAATTAATCTTGTGGAACATGACTATGGCTGTGAGTGGGAATATAAAATGCACCTTTGTTTCCTGTTTGTCCTGTGCTGGCCAGGCCATTCTGGCTGTCTCCACGGCAGGTCATGGTTGTGCCTGTGGGCCCCACGTCGGAACAATACGCCCAGCAGGTGAGAGGACAGCTTGTCTCCTTATGGCAGCAGGCAGATTTCATAGATCCTTAGTACTCATCCTAGAGCAAGGAATTAATGCTTAATAACTCTGGAGACATGTTTGGGGGGAGAGGTAAATTTTTCAATATAAAAGTTTCAGTCCAAAATTTGTATATATCTGAGTAAGTGATACAAAACTTCAAGTGTTTTGGGTTCTTTAATTATGTACATACTTCTATAATTATGAAAGGACAAAGCATCCTGGATGACAAACCTTATATAACTAATGCTTCATTACAGTACTCTCAGCTCTTAAGTAGGCAGAGCCAGTTTCTTCTATCTCCCACCATGTGTATTCTTGACTACATCACTTTTGAACCACAGCTGGTTTAACTCCTGTGCCATGCTTTCCTTTTAATGCAAGAATAAGTGTGTTTGTTCCTTCTCTTCTTTCTCCTTTCTCAGACTGAGAACATGTTTTTGACATGCAGTAGCAGAGCAGCACATGTTTGATATAGATGGTATCTTGTATTGTCTCCCAGCTGGGGTGCTGCTGCGTGTGCAGGTTTCTTCAGATAACTTCATTGAAATCCTTATACTCATCCACAAGAATGAAATTATGCATATGCATGAATTAATTATTGGGAGAGATCAATAACTGCAGCATTTAGAAATGTATGTTGTAAACTATGTAGAAATATTAAAAGGATTTTGGTTTCTTTGGGTTTTTTTAGGTTTGTGACCAATTTTTTGAAGCAGGATTTATGTCAGATGTGGATCTAGATCAAAGTTGCACATTAAACAAGAAAATTAGAAATGCACAGCTGGCTCAGTATAACTTCATTTTAGGTAATTGTAGCATCTTACATTTCTGAATAGCATTTAAGTTCTAATGTTGGACAAAGTTTGTTCTAGGTTCATTTTCTAATGTAGATTGTGTATTATTTTGTGCTCTGTCTTGCAGTGGTTGGAGAAAAGGAGAAAGCAAATAATGCTGTCAATGTGCGAACAAGAGACAACAAAGTTCACGGAGAGATTTCAGTATCTTCTACTATTGAAAAACTCAAGAAATTTAAGACTTCACAAATTGCAAATGCAGAAGAAGAATTCTGATGTTGCTGCTAAGGAAAAATTATTAGCTGCCTGTGTGAAATGTTTCTTTCTTCCTGCACAGCAATGATGCTCATCTGAGAGAATTTTCAGTTAATAGATACACAAAATAAGCAAATGGAGCACTGTTGGTGCTTCAGGAAAAGCATGAGAGGACAGATGCATCTGCCAACTCCTTTAACAATCGCATGGGTTTCCAATCTGCCTGAATTGCAGAATGCTTATTTAGAAAGTCCTACACCTCTGATGTGGTGGGTTTGCTGTGGAAATAAGTCAGGGCTGTACCATGGTGGGGATCAGGAGGCTGGAAAGTGCAGGGGATGCTGCTGGGAGTGCTGAGCTCCCTCAGTCACGGAGCAGGTACCTGACTGTGACCTGGCAGCCGGAGCATGGCAGTGCATAGGTGCCTCAAGAGCAGTCTGGATTAGGTTTTTTTCTAGCTCCAGATGATAACAAAAATTTGGGGGGCTGGGGGAGGGCATGTGAATATTTTGGTTGTTTCATAATGTGTGTTCACAGAATATGAATGGAGTCTTTGTTGGAAGCCTCAGTGTAACAAGGCACTCATGGAGTTGGTGTGATGACTGGTTGCTGTGATGCTGGCAGGAATGCAGTTGAATTACTATAACTGTGTGTGTTTTTTTCCCTCTGTTTGCTGTTGTTTTGACTTTTTACTAAAACTAACAAAAAAAAACTTTGAAAAACCTTTCTCTTTGTAATTTATTACTTTATTTGCTGGAAGTGGTTAGAGTGCTGAAAAGGAGCAAAGGACAATTTTAATTTTAAAACAGTATGTTGGACTTGAAACTGGCCATATTTCTGTTTTGTTTCTGCTTAGAAATTATTTTTAAAGCTCCTATTGCAAGCAATCGAGCTGGATTTTTTGAGAGATTAAGTTTTATCTTTTTTTCACTTTAACATACTGTTATTTAGTTAACAGGCTTACATAGTGTTAAGTGTATTGCTCAGTTCTCTAAGCTGTACAGCTCTGATTGTGATTTAAATATTACAGCCATGAAGCAGTAACTACAATTTAGTGCATACATATTAACACAAATACAAATCTTATGTTTTACTTTTGCCTCACACTCGTACAGACCTGTGTTTAATAAGTCTGTGTTTAGTTTTGTATTCGTTTGGGTTTGTGCATCTGTTTTTGTCTCCTGCTTCTAAAAGAAAAGGGGAAAAAAACAAACCCTGAAGGAGCAATGGGAAAACTTTCTGTTCCGCTTGACAGAATAAACACGGGGAGGGCCGGGTGATTTTTATTTTTATATTTTATACATACATATTTTATGGACAATCGCTTTCGTGCTCCATGTGTGATGTGCTGAGCCTACAGCACCGAGGTTCTGAGGGTGTTTTACAGCGAATTTCGGGCTCTGCCGGTGTCCGCTGCCGTGAGGGGCCGCCGCGGCGCTGCCGTTCCCCGCCGCCCTCAGCCGGCCTGGCCCCGCCCCCGGGCCGCCCCCTGGCGGTGGCGCCGGGCCCGCCGGGCGCACCAAGATGGCGGCGCGGCGGTGGCGGCGCGCTTTGCGCGGGCTCTGCGGGGCTGCACTGTTCCTGTCGCAGCTCTCCGTCCTCTCGGGCCGCGGTGAGCGCGGCCGCAGGGCCGAGACAGGGCGGCGAGGGTGGGAGAAGGAGCAGGTGCTCCGGTTGGGCCCTGGGGTGGGAACGGCTGCCTCGAGCGGCAGCGGCCGCTCCCCGCGGCCAGGACTGAGCGCGGGTCCGGCTGCGGAGGTGGGGGTGACCGCGGTGGGGTGAGGATGCGCTGCCGCTCCCCTGACTGGGGTGAAGCGGGTGTTTCGGGCATGGCCGCGTTTCGTTGTGCCGGTTCTGCGGGGTTGGGGCTGAGGGGCTCGGTGTCAGGGCAGAAGACGGGCCAGGCCCCGCTTCGCCGGCTCGCGTTCTGCTCTATTACACAGCACCTTCTGTGCCTGTTCTGTGTCGCGAACGTGTGTGATGCAGAACGTCCTGGGGCTCGTCGGCACGGTCAGGGTGGGTGGTGTGGCAAAGCTGCCTCTCCTTCCTCCACCCGTGCCCGGTGGCTGCCGTGAGGGCTCGGCAGGAGCTGGCGCATCGCGGCTCTCCCGAGCCTCAGACGGCGGCTCCCGCAGAGACCAGCGCGCAGCACGAGCACAGCCGTGCCTCCGGAGCGCTTCCTCTGCTCCATCTTTCCGTCAAAGAACTGCTTACATTGCTTCATTAAATGGTATTGCTCAGTAGGAAACCCTGTGTAAAATCTGCTTTCTGAGCAGTGTTTTTAATTCTCATGAATCAAAAAACAAGATTGAATGGAAATAAACGTAGTTCCTTGTCTTAAAGGAACAATTACATTTTAATGCTCTTTCTAATGTTTAACACAAATATCCCACTATTAGTAGAACAGGAAAACAGATTTTTTTCTAATCTCATTACACTTTCCACTTGCATTTTCATATCAGAATGCTGAAATCATGCTGTTTCTGAAGATGGAATTTGTTTTAGAAATTTCACTTTCTCCATGTTTTTGTCTTGTAGCGGGATCTTTGATGACGACAAAGCTTTCACAGCCACAGTCTACACTGGCAAAAAGCCTAACTTCAACAAGTACAAATGCTCCCTATTTTAAAGCATTAGGTGAGGTATTATGTTGTTTTTTTTCTTTGTTTTCTGTGGATCCTTCTCAGTCTTGAGTCCAAAAGTTCTTGAACTGGGTGTTAGAAACCTGTGTGTGATTTCAGAGTGGTAAAAAGCATTGCAGTGTAACACATTATGAATTACTTGTCAGTGACCATAACAGTTACTTTGGGTTATCTAATTAGACAACTCGTTCATATAAGGACTATAAAATGATAGGTTGAAGTACTATTGTGGTATATGAGGTTTATACCCCTCAGGATGGTGGAAGTTCTTGAAAGACTCCAGCATCCTGCAAGAACTTGCTCCCTGTCCACCATCAGTACAGCTTTGTAGCTCACTGAGGGTGCATCAGGACTGACAGAAACACTGCTCTGGCTAGCAGTTTAGGAGGTGATTCTGTACACATGCAAACAGCAAATGGCTGAGGTAGCTATAGCCCTAATTAGAGCTCAGCTCAAAGTAGGTTACCCGTGTCACCCAGCTGCTATTCCTGAACTGATTATTTCTGCTGAGGAGTGCTGGCTGAGGCAGCACTAATCCCCATAAGCTCAGTCCTGGTGCTGTGCTGAAATGTTGGCTGGTGTCCTACACAGAGCCCTGTGGCTCCTCTGGCTCTCACAGCACAGACTGGGAATGCTGTTCCATGTATAGTGAGGAAAGCCCTTTATACAGCATCAGTGCATGTGTTTGTCTATGTACATGTATAAAAAAATGTATATATGTACTTTAGGCTATTTAGCATTTTTTTTTTACTCAGGTTCTTAATTCACTTATTGCACCTTTCAGAAAGTACAGAAATTCCACCTTACCTGACTAATTGTCCCAGCAACGGGCTTTGCAGTAGACTGCCACCAGACTGCATGACATGTAACACAAACTATTCCTGTATATATGGGAAGACGGCAACTTTTGATTGCAAAGTCAAGCCACACGTTCATTGTGTTGTAAGTAACCTGTTACTCTTAATCCCAGATTTAAGTAATTAAACTGTGGCATCTTGTCTTAAAATGCAGAATATTGATTTCCAGGTTCTGATGTAGGTAGGTTTGCAGTTCTGTGATAAGTTTGATCACTCACTGTGTGTTGTTGAAGAGGCAGGCCTGCCCTTCCCTGGTTTGCCTTTCTTGCCTTGGATCTTTTTCTTACCTGGCCGTGCATTTGAGTTAAACCACTCCAAACATTTTGAGAGTGGGGAGGCTAAATATCTGTCAGAGTTACAAACTGACCTTACAGGTGAGACTAAATGAGTCCTCCCTTTGGCAGCAGCCTTAGATTAGAGGAATCAGAAATGTTAAATGCGACTTTGATACTTCTTTGGTGGTTTTCTATTCTGCTCTATAAAAGGTAGCAAACAGAACAATTGTTCTTTTGCCCAAAATGTCTATTCATTAAATCTAATTTGATACTGCACATTGATTTTTTGGTTTTAATATTATTGAAGTAATAGTGCTGTCCTTTTACAGGATGAGAATAACCACGAGCAGGAGAACTTTACAATTAACATGACGTGCCAGTTTTGCTGGCAGCTTGCCACAAGTGATTATGTCTGTACCAATTCCACAAACTGCATGACAGTTTCCTGCCCTCGACAGCGATACAATGCAACTTGCACAGTCCGGGATCACATTCATTGTCTAGGTAAGGTGGGCAAAGCTGGATTTCTCTAAAGAATTTTCCACATATTTTGTAGTGGGTGAATACAAAGATTATGTCCTTTTTGCAATAACAGCCTGCTCCTTGATCAATCTACTGAATTTTTTTATTGTTGCATTTCATTTTTTAGCATAATAGTGACATCTAACTGCAAACATTGGCTTATTATATTGTTGTATACTTTCACACCAGAGAAAACAGTTCTTTTTATTTTTGTCAACTTCTGTGAGTTAAACTTACTTGAACCTACTAGGGATCTGATTCTCAGACCACTAATAGAACCAATATCAAATGTTTCCATAGGCCAATTAAAGAAAATTATGCTGATTCCATCCAACTAGGCTTAATTTTCCCTCTGTTTGTTCGCTGACTTTTCTGATATGGGACCAAGACTGATGGAACAGAATGAGCTTGTGTGTTAACAGTTGTTTCTCAGTTAGCGTCAACCCTTTTAGATTACTTTTGGAAAAATATAGTATCTTCTTCCTTATCATTTTCTTCCTTATTATATGGTCTTTGTTTATTGCATTAAAGTTTTCATATTTTCCAATATTTAGGTAACCGTGTCTTTCCTAAGATGCTCTATTGCAACTGGACTGGAGGTTATAAGTGGTCTACTGCCTTGGCTCTAAGGTAAGCATGAACTATTGGATAATGTCAAGCTAAAATTGATTAGTTTTCTTTAAAACTTAAGGTTCTGTGGTTTTCTGATTGTTTTTTTTAAAGGTGTGCCAAATAACCTGTATTTGAGATAGTCTAGCTTGAAATGGTGGGCATAGAATGCATGAAGGGTTTACCTTCAACAGTGCTGGCTGTCTTCAACAAACACAGCTGGAGGAAAAACATTTGGGTACCCAAGCTCAGTTCCTCTAAAAATAATAATAATTAATAATATTTTTATTCTTATAGCATCACCCTTGGTGGATTTGGTGCCGATCGTTTCTATTTGGGTCAGTGGCGGGAAGGTCTGGGAAAACTCTTCAGCTTCGGTGGACTTGGAATATGGACACTAATTGATGTGCTGCTAATAGGTGTTGGCTATGTGGGACCTGCAGATGGATCTCTCTATATTTAAATGTGGGTGCAATGTGTTTCAGAGAGGAGTCGTTGCCTGCAAAGGGCTCTAAATAAACAAGTGTGGAAGTTTGAGCCTTTAAGGTAGAATGAAGAACAACTGTTTGTTCTGTGTGCATACATTTTAATGTACAGTATCTGTACTTGGTTTGCCTTTAACTAAGGTCAAATAAAAGAGTGGATCACTGAGTAAGTTGAAATTAATTTCATTTCTTCTATGGACATGGTATTTTTCTATGAAAAAAAGTTGAGCAGCTAACCAAATTCTCCACTGTGCTTGAGCTTGGATGATCTGTCAGGCCCTCAAAGAGCAGCAAACTAACTTGAATATTGAATTGTTTACTTCATATTTCTATGCTTTAATTTAACTCTAAAGCTAACTTCCCTAAATATGTCAGGGTTTTTTTGGTTTTTTTTTTAATTTGTGGGAGGATAATTTATTTGCCTGAGTTATGTGGGTAGTATGTAAATCACCATGTTTTATGATGTTAATTACATTATCTTCTTGGTTTGGGACGTAGCAAGAGCTAATACCTGCTTAGGGACTCGACTTTAAATTATGGGGGAGTTTAGAATTAGACTGCAGTATCACTAAAGGCTAAATATTAAATAATTGAAATAGATTTTTTGATTGTTCTGGGATAACTTTTTTTTGATTGGGTTTGACCACCATATCTGTGAAAGTTACAGTTCCTATTCTTGTGCTAGCAAGCTTGCCAAATTACTTTTAAAAAGGGTTGGCAATGTAATCGATGAGTTTATCCATTAGGACTTTGTGACGCGATAATGTAGCGGACTAGTGCCATTACAGGACAACTTCGTGTAGGCGCGGTGAATGCCCGCCGTGCGTGCGTGCCCCCCGCCCGGGGCTGGAGCGGCCGCTGCTGTAGCACCGCGGTGCCGTCGGGCTGGAAATGCTGTCGCTTCAATAAACTGCCCCTTGAAGCTTCCCTGGCGTTAATACTGGCTGTGTTTGTCGTGCTGTCGGCTCGATCCTGCTGCAGCGGCACGGGGCGGGCGGAGCGCCGGCCGCGGCCCCGCGCTCTGCGGTGCCGGGGGCGGGCCCGGGGCCGGGCCGGGGCGGTGCCACCGCCGAGCCCCGGCTCGTCCCACCCCGCCGGCACAGGAGCCACCATGGCGGCAGAGCGGGACCGCGAGCGGGAGCTGCGCTTCTACCGACGGCTGCCCAAAGCGGTGAGCGGCGGGGGGCGGCGGGCCCGGACCCTCCTCCGGCGGCACTGGGCTCGGGCTGCAGACGGAGAGACAGACAGAGCGATAGACGCTGCTGCTGTCTCGGAGTTCTTCCCGAACGCGCGGTTTCTAAGGGCCTTATCCCACCGCAAAATGCAGTCGGGTGTTTGCCTGACCGGTTTGTTTACAGACCTTACTAATCTAATTGCAATTAAATCAGTTGAGCGCGATCTTAATTTTCTCTTTTTGTCCTATTTCCCCTCAGTCTAGCCAAGAACTCTGTCTCAGATAACGCTTTTTCTCCGTGTCCCGAGGGTGTGCCTTACTTCTTGCATATCAGTGCAAGCCTTCCGTAGGGGTGTGTGTGGATTTATCGGGGCTCGTGTGCCGCATTCGCCAAACCCCGAGAGCACGTAGTCCAGCACACAGCTCTGTACAGGCAGTGCACGGGGGCACCAGCAAACCCACTTCAGGCCACACCATCCTTGCATTCCAGCGTTCCTTTTCCCTAAGTTGCTTTTCAGGATGTATATTTAATGTTTGTCAGAATTCTGTGAGGTAATCGTAATCTTGTGAAAAATATAACACAGTTGTAGCACTGTACATCTGGCTCAGTCACCGGAATCTGTAAGCAGCCACAGCTTCTGGTGAGTTACAATTTCGACATGTTTTCCAATGTAAAGCTTGAAGACAAGTATTTATTGAATTTTTCTTTTCCTATTGAGAATGGATGTGTACAGGGAGACGAGAGGTAGGTAACAAAGTAGATGCTTTGTAGATACATTTGAATGAGTTGGGGGGGCGCTAGAGACCTACTCCTTAAGTCAGGAGCCAGGAGATAAGAAGGAGCAAAGGTGAAGTGAGGAGTGGAGCTGAGGATCTTAGGTTTGGAGCCCAAAGTCAGGATGTCAATAGAAAATCAGGCAAAAAGAGGCCTCAGGCAAAGGAGTGCAGTTACTGCAGTTGCCGTTCATGGCAGAGTCTTGCTGCATTTCTGATGTGAGTTTAAACTTCAGAGTATGAACAAAAGCAAGGGGAGTGGGTAGACACCTGTTGCTATATTTGAATGATGGACATGTACATTTAACTTGCAGTGGATGGGGAGAGTTCTTGAATCCTTAGTGTACGTTTTTGTAATACTGAGGCAGCTATTGGCTTCCTCCTCACCTTGGATCACACCACCCCAAGAACTGTCCGGAGAGCTCTTTGCTGAGCCAGCTGTGCTCCCATGCCAACAACGGCCTCGAAAGAAATAGGGCAGTTCTCAGCTGAACCAGTGCTTGCAAAAACCTAAGGAAGTTATTAGCAAAATGCAGATAACTGTTATTTTTAAACTCAGAGTGAAACACTGATGTAGGATATGAGTAGTACAAACAAGGTGCAGAAGCCACCCTTTTCATAAGTCCATAGGATTTTTATTTCTGTAGGAACTCCATGCTCATTTGAATGGTTGTATCAGTACTGCTACTATGAAGAAACTCATGGCCCAGAAGCCAAACCTTCAGATCCAGAATGGAATGACTGTGATTGACAAAGGAAAGAAAAGAACCTTAGATGAGTGAGTATATGCATGTGTGTGATGAACATTTACCAAAGATTCTTTAATTAAGTTGAAAACAGAAATGTATGGCCTTACTCACTAACTGCAGAAAATATGGTTTTAAGTTTTACAGCATAATCTCATTGATTTTTTTGATACCTGTATCTACAAAGTAATTTCTTCAGTGCTTGCAAACTAAAAAGAAAACTCTTATTGATTAATTCCTTCTTTAAATGATTGAAATTTTTCACTTAGATCATCTGAGAAAATTGATTCACATAGTTTCCTTTTTTGAAAACTTCATGTTTTCTTTTTCCTTTAAAAAGTTTTGTGGTAGTAACAACTTTTGTTGGGAATACTTTGTTAGTATCTAAAATCAGAAATTGTTCAGATGTTTCTTTGTATTTCAAGCTACAGTCTGGTTAGTTGACTCCAGTGGGTAGGTGTTTTTAAAATGTAGATTTTTTTTTTCCTAAATACTCATCCAGTGCCTCTCAAATTAATTTTTATATTTTATTTTAGATGTTTTCAGATGTTTCAGATCATCTATCAGGTTACCACGAGGACTGAAGATATTTTGCTGGTAAATTAATTAAAAGTTTACTTTAAACAAGCAAGCAGTACACACAGTCACAACCAGATGGATTAAGAGCATTGGATTCCAAATAACAATATCAAAAATGGTCCTTTTCAGTTGAAGGTCAGAATAATTACTGTAAAACACTTGAACTGTCTTCACTATCCCTGAAAGAATCAAATGTACCTTCTGTGTGGTAGCATTTTTACAGACATGGGGACTGCTAAAAACACTGGGCCTGAAAACACTACAAGTGTTTCACAACAAAAAATAACTGGGTCTTTTAGTTGTAAAGGAAAATATAACTAATTATAACTTTTATGATGTTGAATACACTTTTACTTAATCAGATAACTAAAGATGTCATTAAAGAATTTGCTGATGATGGTGTTAAGTATCTGGAATTGAGAAGCACTCCAAGAGAAGAAAATTCCACAGGTACAGTCTGTTCTGGTTGTTAATTTGTGATCTTCTTTCACTATAAAACTTAGTTGAAGACTATGTTAACGATAAGTAAAGTCAAATTTAGTTGGCTGAATAAAAATATACTTCAAATATGAAAGCTAAGATTTAACCAGGTAGAAGCATGTCACTTTCCTATTAGATTTTTGAGGAACAAAATGGGTTGGTCATAATGACCATGAGATTGGGTTATTCACTTGAGTATGGCATCTGAGTCTGCTAATATTCTTAATAGCTGATATATTTTACTTTTGTTATTTTCTTTTTTTCTTCTAGGTATGGTTTAGTAGATACACATAACAGAAGTCCTATTGTGATTCTCTGGTTCACACAAAATCATTTTAATTTTTCCACATGCTTAGGAGGAGGTTTAGTTCAAATATGTGCTTCACAGTAAAGCTATATTTACAGATAGAATTAGAATCAGAATAACATAGAAGACTATATTGTCTAAAATCAAAGGTGCAACATGAAACTTAGGAGACTAGAGAGCTGGGTCTGCAATATAATAAAAATAATTTAAAATATGTTTTTTCCAAATGTGTGCATATGTTTGCAGGTATGACCAAAAGGATGTATGTTGAAACCGTACTTGAGGGTATAAAGCAGTGTCAAGAAGAAGGCTTGGATATAGATGTAAGGTAAATAAAGCAGGTGCAACACCTCTGTTTCAAGGTTTTGTATAGTCTGATACTTGGTCATGCTTGCAGAGAGATTTACAAACCAGCAGTATAAGAAAGAAAATTGTTTTTAAACCAGATTACATGGAGTAGAAACAGGTAGTTCATATGGAAACCTGACTTTTTATCTTCTTTTTTACTGCTAAAGAAGAAAACTGGGTAAAACCTCTCATCTTTAAGACTGTCCATTCTTTGCAACATTTTTAGGAAAAGAGGTGTTTTCCATGGAGTTGGCTCCTTTTTCACAGCTTAGCTTCATTGCAAAGTTTTTGTTTGATTAGCTGTACGAGCAGCCTACTGTAAAGAAGAACTGGTCCTGACCAGCAGAAGTTTTAGAAGGTGTCAATGGCTGTTTGGAGACAGTTTGCTCTTCCGTCTTTTATAGCCTCTGTAACAACCCTTACTAGATTTATTTGTGAAAGCTTAAGAATTTTCATCCTTCATGGGTGTTATTGCATGTCATGGGCCAACTTATTTATCTGTTTGTGACCCTCTACACTTTGGTACCTTCATTCCTAGAACAGTTTCCTATACAAATACTCTTTATACTCAGCCATGAAGGATATGAATTGCCATTTTTTGTTGGTATCAGATTTGTTGAGCTCCTGATATTACAACTTGTAATAATTCAATAATAATTTAATTTAATAATTTAATACATTTCTGTCCCAGGCTGTTAATAGCAATAAACAGAAGACATGGCCCAGCAGTTGCTAAACAAACTGTTAAACTTGCTGAAGAGTTCCTGCTTTCCAGTGATGGGGTTGTAGTAGGACTTGACCTCAGTGGTGATCCCACTGTAAGTTTTTGGTTTATTTTAGTCTGTTCTTGAAGATAAATATATAATGTTGTGTAACTGCAGGTGGTTCTAACCATAGGTTTTTCTTACAAGTTTTTGTCCGATTTTTGTGCCTAGCTGGAATGGATTAACACTGGGTTAATCCCTGTTGCTGTAAGGGGCAGATACTCTGACAAAGAACTCTTAGACTAGTATGTGACTGAGAAAAGTACCATTGAAATGCAGTGTTATCTGGGAAGTGTGTGTACCTGAGTTGTCCCAGTCAGATTAACTGGGTGGAAGCAAGTTGTCAATAGTTTACATTTTGTTTAGCTGCACCAAATGCTCATTTTGTATTAAGAAAGCAAAAATATTTGAGGACAGCTGTCAAGCTGAAGTGAAATAGCTCTAGGTGGTAGCTGTGTAAAAGGTATCAAAATCAAGACAATTGGCTTGTAAATCTTAGGCATCATCTAACCTACTGGTGTTTGATCCATTGGTCTAAACTGTATGGCAGAGGCTTGCTTGACTTGCTGCATTCCAAACTGAAATAATGGGAAAAGTGGAATAATTTAAATGTAAATGTATTTTAATGTTGTGTTTGGATACTGCTAGACTTCTTAATTATGGTAATGACAGGAATTTTCTCAAATAAGCTGTAGAAAAGTGATGTGTTCCTGTTTTCCAGGCAGGACATGGTCAAGATTTTTTGGAACCGCTCTCTGAAGCAAAAAAAGCAGGTCTAAAGCTGGCACTGCATCTTTGTGAGGTAAAATGTTGTTTTTTTTTTTTTTATTTTGCTGTTTCTCTGTAATTGTCATTTTGTGAAAATCTTGATGAAATTAAAATCACCTTCTGTGATCATTTTGGACTTCTCAGGCTTAAGTATTAATGGTTTGGGGCATTTGAGAAGAGACAAGAAAACAAAGAGAAATAGTCAACCTTTTGTTCTAAATCTGAACAGCCAGATTATTGCTTCCTGTACTATATCTATTGTAGGTTTAGGTGTGAAATTGAAATTAGGAGCTTTCTAAGAGATCCACTGCTTTCTTACTGGTATTATATCAGAAATCATGTGTAGTGAAATCCACACAGTTTCATGAGCAGTGAGCTCTGTTAAATCCACTGGGATCAGTAGAAAGAGTTGCTCATCTGTTCAAATGGTGGCTGGAATTGGCTCCAAGAATAAATACTGAATATAGTTACAATAAATAGTGAAGATAGTTATTATTTCAGGAAATTAAGCAGGACATATGATGCCATCAGCATATTTATACTTGTTTCTATTTCACTAACACTTTCTTTCAGATAAGAGATGCCATTAAAGTAGAACTGAAAGTCCATTGTAGTTATATAATATGCTGTTTTATGCTGCCTTGACAGAATGTGAAATATATGCTCTCTAGATTCCAAACCAAGAAGAGGAGACCAAGATTCTCCTGGGCCTGCCTCCTGACAGAATTGGACATGGAACATTTCTCAACTCCACAGCAGCAGGTTCTGAAGAGATAGTGTCATTGGTTCAGCAGAATCATATACCTATTGGTAAGGAAAAAAACATTTGCCATGACTTGCTCTCTGGATATCAGAACAGATCAACACAGCTGATCTAGTGACACCAGTTTGTCTCTGACCAGAGGTGACTTGGACAAATACGGCAATGAGACTTGCCCATGAAGGTACACTCATAATGCTTGTGGGGTTTTTGGCACCTTTGTGGCAGCAGACAACAGCTGATGTTTCAGATGGAAGCAAAACCAAATCCCAAATCATAATTCGTCATTACTGTACAAGACTGTGTGGTGATTCTGTACCTGGTTTGCAAGTTCCCTAAATTTTATACCCCAAAGAAATCAATTAGCAAACTTTTCTCAAAAGAAATTACAAAAGAAGCATAGAAAATCAAGGAAACAACAGTAGCTGATTTTGATTTTTATTCAGGACCTTTCTAAGTCAATTAATGTGTCTCTTATTTTAATATATGTCCTCATTTCTTTTTTTGTTTTTCCCTTAGAATTTTGCATGACATCAAACATAAAATCTCAGACAGTGCCTTCCTGTGACAAACACCATTTTGGATACTGGTATAGCATGGGTCATCCTGCAGTGCTTTGTGTAAGTTTTTTGATTTTTAAGCATGTATTTAAGCAAAGGGCTAAACTTGTGAAGTTAGAGAAGTCTTTCTCTGTTTATGGATCAGAACTTACTTACAATTTCTGACCTTGTAGTGAATCATTTGCCTTTAGGAAATGTTCTATTTGAGAAATGCTTTTAATTCAAATGGGAATTGCTAGTATTTATCTTGGTTCTATTGTAGGACTTCTATTGCCAGGACTTTTTTTCTGTGGGATAAAGTGATCAGCTATACAAGGAGTGAACTTCATAGCTCTTTGCACAATGACAGATTTAAAACCCATGGCTGCAGTGCTTGCATATGCACATCTGCTTACCTGGTGGTCATTGTGCTGGGGGAGAGCTCCTGCTCTTGATAGTTCTCGTGATAGCTCATGAAGGTCTTTAAGCATTGCAGGTGCCAAGTACTTGTGCTGCCATTGGCAGGGTTTTAGTATTATCCTGTTAGTTTAACCCCCATAACCCATAGCATTGTCCAAGTGTGTGTATACATATATATATATATATATATATATATATATATATATATATATATATATATTTTATAGCACTGCTTATCTGGGGAAAGGGAAAAGAGGAATAAGGAGACCCGCACATACTGACATACCTTGAATATATGCAGTATTTGATAGCCATCTTTCTAGCAATTTTAGTAGGAAATCCTATTTTCTTGATAAATCATGCCACCATTTTAAGAAATCTTCTTATATATTTGAATAATTTATTCATTTTAGTGAAAATAGGGCAAATAAAGAACTAAATAACCATGCACAGATGAAAGAACAGTGGAATAAAATGTGAGACAGCAAGATAAAACTGGTTTGTATGTTTAGAAAAAAAACCTTTTTGATATAGAGGAACTAATTTAAACTTTTTTATTTCTTTCCTTTCAATTTAACTCCAGACTGATGATAAAGGCGTCTTTGCAACTGATCTATCGCAAGAATATGAGCTGGTTGCAAAAACATTTAATCTGACTCGATCACAGATGTGGGATCTTTCCTATGAATCAATCAACTATACTTTTGCTTCAAATGCAGTAAAATCCAAGCTAAGGGAACAGTGGTGTAAGCTGAAGCCAGCTCTGTTTGATTAATCAAACTGTTGTCCTAAATAGCTCGGGTGTATTAGCTGAGTTAATAAGCTTTTTTTACTGAAGTCCCCGGCTTTTTTCAGACCTCAGGGTTTTAAACCCAGCCATAAACTGCCTGTGTGAAATGAAGGCAACTGGAATGCATCCCTTGTAACTGGGGACAGAAGTAAATGTTCTTTTGGGAGGTGAGAAGGGCTCTCAGCCAGTGACTAAAATGCCAGATGTGTTGTCACGTTGTTTCTCTTGAGTTGATATGACATTTTAAAAAATACTTAGTTGAAATATGTTATCATAATAGAAACATTTAAGAGGTGGAACAAAATAAGAGCAGAGCTGTTGGTGTTTAAAACATCTCTGCTGGCAGCATTTGGCCAAGCAGTTTGAATGTGCGGTGTGTATTTTTGGGGGTTGTATTGTTTATAGGTTTTAAACTCTTGATTGAATGTGAAGACAGAAACATAAACTCAGGGAGAACTAAATATTTATACCAAGGATTTAATATTGTATCTGGTTTTATTGCTGTATGTGTATGACTAAAGCTGCTGTGGATTGAGTAGCATGTGGGGATTTCTGCTGGTGCCCTGGGCACTGGTGGTGTGTAGGCACTTAAGAAACTTGAATGCCTTCAATAACTGAACTACTTGGCAAAGTGGTCTCATTCTTAAAATGCTTTTTAGAATTGCTGTTTGTTGTGTAAAAAAAGCAATAAAAATATGCTCAAGCTCCATGTTTTTGAAACCACCACTTCAAGGTGTGCATGTGTGTGTTTGAGCTCTCCAGAAGAGAAGCAGGATTCTCTGGGGTGAGTCCCTGGAGCACCGTGCTGCCTGCCAGCCTCTCCCCTGCTGCTCTGGCAGGCCCTGGCTCTCCCTGCCCTGGGCAGCCACAGGGTTCACTCTGCCCTCTCCAAGCACCTGCCCCTGTGCTCTGGTGCTGAGAGCTCACAGAGTCTGTGAATGTGCACATGCTGCAGTTTGTGTAATGGGCGTTGGGAGGTCACCTGGAGGATTCCATTTGTGCGCAGTGAAAGAACCAGGAATGTACGTGGATGGCTAAAGAGCAATGCACAGAGCTGGGATTTCTGTATATAGGAGTCTAACTTTGACTTACACAGCAGAAATGTTACACTTAGGAAGTTGGACAGGATGTGGACTTCTGGAATGAAGAATCACCATCTGATGAGACCTTTGTCGTGCACAGTTCCCAAGATCACCATTGCAACTTGAAACCTTCTTACTTGGCTAGTTTTCCAGAGTTTAACTTTTGTAAGTAGAACTGCAGTTTCCTTCTTTGACTTCATGTAGCATTATAGTTCATTTTAATTTAAGCACTTCTTACTGAGCCTGCTTGTCAAATTCTGAGTTAGCAGTGACATAACTACTGTTTAGTTTATAATATTGTATAAAAATGCCTATGACACACAGAGTGAAGCATCATCATAGAATTAACCATCAGTAATGGGGTAGAGAGGGTGGCACGTGGTATAAGATGAGGTTTAAGTTATCTATTCATGTGCAGCTCAACTTATTTTTAAAATAAACAAAATAGATCTAGCGTTAATATTTTTATTTCCATCTGATTATACAAGAGAACACTTACAGAGCAGTCTCCAGTGCTCAGAGTCTTTACTCATGAAAATGCACACTGCTTGAAGACAAGCAGTCTTGATCAATACTGCTTTAGTGATGTATGTGAGAACTGCTCACTGTGGCATTGGTTTCTCAGTTCCTTCTGAGGCAAACACAGGCAGTCTTCAAAACCTCAGCTCCCTGTGATGAGACTGGTAACATTCCATAGCTTTTCATAATGCAACCACTAAAGTGTAAGTACACACTGCTCCTCAGGATCCTATCTTGGCAAATAATGTACTTACATCAATGATTTATATGGCTGCTTGAATATTTAGGTGTTTCAAAATAATACATTAAAAAGAATGGATGCAGATAGAGGCCCTGCATTAGCTAAGTGATTCAGCTGATTAAAAGGCTAGCACGTCCCTCCTGTGAGGCCTAGAGAGTGGGCACTGGTTAGATTGGAGTGGAGAGGGCTCTGGGGGAGGATCTCATCAAGGTCTTTAAATATCTGATGAGAAGAAGTAAAGAAAATGGAGCCAGGCACTTCTCAGCAATACCCAGTAACAGGAAAAGGGGCACAGACTGGTTCTGTGTGGGTGGTTGAACATGGGAACGCTCACCCAGACAGACTGGGGAGTCTGTCCTTGCAGATACTCAAACCTATCAGTGACTTGTAGCTTCAGCAAAGGAGGTGGACTGGGCAATCTCCAGAGATGCCTTCCAGCTTCATCTGTTCCGTGAAGAGAATATACAAATATACAAATGATAAAGTCTCTATATAAATACAAAAGCTTTTAAAATTAAATACTGACTTAACTGAGTCACTCAAGTGACAATTTTTCACCAGGCTTGGTCACCAGCAGTTGGCTGATTTGTGAAACTGTTTTTAACGAATAGTCTATTCACCTTTCATAGCCCTCCTTCTTTCACAGCCGTTGTGGAATCCTTTGGTGCCATCAGGACCTTTAGGCAGCCGCAGCACCCCTACAGGGAGACCGTCTGCATTTTGTATTTTCCGAACCAACATGGGGCTGCTGACAGGACTCTTCTCTTGTGTCAGAGTTTGGGCTTTTCTTCTCTGCACCCAGGGGCTCCCAGAAGGAGTGATGCTGCTATCTGAGGAATAATCAGTGTATTTCCATGGAATTTCAGGGCTAGTGCTTGGGTTAAGCTTGCTGTCTTCAGCCAGTGGAGACTTTTTGGTTACTTTTCTTAGTGAAGATGGACTGTTCCAAGGACTTGATCTGGGTGACATATTAGGACTCAGGTGGTTGTTTGGGTGGATGATGGGGCTCAGATTACTTGTATTCGTTGTGGTACGTTTGCGTCCTGACAGCGGTGATGTAGGATTGCTCTCTGGGTCAGAAGAGCTGTTTGCTGAAGATTCATCACCAGCAAACTGAAGTTCCTCAACTCTCTTGTTAAGGGATCGAGTCTTCTTAAGGCTCTTGCTGGTATCTTCGTCACGGTTCTTGTCTTTGGGAACCTTTTTCTTTGGTGGTTTCATGCCTATTTGGACAACTTTCATGCCGGTCTCTTTGTTTTCAGCACACATAAAATCATGAGCACGTACGGCTGCTTCTACTTCTTCAAATTCTATAATTGCACATTGCTGGGTTCCCAGCTGGGTGTACCGATTGCTGACCCTCCTGATATCAGGGGGGAGATCCCTGCCAGGCTTGAGAATACGAACTGATGAAATTACACCAAAAGTTACAAAGGCTTTGAGGAGATGCTCCATTATCCTTTCTTGCATGCATCCATTTTCTTCTTTTTTAAGGGCCTGCAGCTCAGAAATCATGTGGATATCATACACCAGTAGCATCCTGGTAGGGACATTTTCACTTGGAAACAATGGAACTGGAGTATTTCTTCGAACCTTTTTGTTATCATCATTGAGCTCCAGAGTGTTGGAGTACTTCAGTGCATAGGCTGTGGTTCTCCAGTCTTGGGTAAGGTGTTTCACCTTTGGGACAGACACAGGTTAAGCACCACAACTGAGCAAACCAAATCAAACTAGTCACTGAATTTTAAGGCAGATGCAGGCTTCAGTCTACAAGCAGAACCCTGGATTTAAGTTTCATGTAGCAGACTTGGTGAGAAGGGAAACAGTTTTCATGCTATAATGGGCATCAGTGAGCTCCTGTAAAGCTCATGTCCTGTTGAATCAAATTAAAACAGGAACTGGCACTGAAGTTCAAACTGGCAATCATCATCTGAAAGCCTGCTCAGGTAGTGCTTGGTCATTCGACATCTAGCCCTGAACCATGATCAAAAGGCATGTTCTATAGATGTTACATTTGCCAAACAAGAAGTTTTGTTAAGTTTAGATCTTCATTGTATTGAACTGATCTTTCCTCCCTCAAAAATCTCAGTCTAAAAAAACACCACAAACTTTTCCATTTTCATTACATGTTTATAAAGAGTTTATCTGTTACCAATATAATCTGTTTTAAGTAGTCTGACAAAATTGAGAGTGCCTTAACTTCTAGACTGAGTAACTCTGCAAAACAATGAGATTTAAAAGCTTGACAAAGTGTTTCTAGTGTAATTCTAGAAATCAGATATGTACAGATTTATATAGGTCTTTTTAATGTAAGGAGAAAAAAAAAGAAAAAATAATAAAACTCACTTCAAGTCTAAGGGATATCAGTTACCAGATACTTTATACTACTCTTCATTTTTGGTTCTCTGTCCAAAAATCAGTTTCACTGTCCCTTCTCAGAGACAGGAACATAACTACCAGGATTACCCAGCTGTTCATGAGTAGTTGCTGTGGAAATTAATTTTATCTAATCTCCTCCTGTCTCCAAGAATGATAATTTAAAAGCATACAATGATTTCCCTAGCCAATCATCAACGAGTTCAGCAATGAAAGTTCTGGATGAGTACAAACCTAACCATCATAGCAAAACCAGGCATTAAAGACTATAAAGTTGCCTATATAAAATGTTACTTTAATCTCTTCTACTCTTTTTAGATTCATCAGGCTTGCATGAGACCCTTCAAGTCTTAAAAAGTTAGCTTACCTTCTTAAATGAAGTGAGAAGTTTAACACTGACATAGCCCATCTTATTTCTTCTCACATGCTTCAGAAGGAAGGCATCTTTCTCAAGGTTCTCATCTGAGAAGTAATACTCAATCTGTGCTATTAACTTCTGGATCAGGTCATTTTCTGGTGGTTTCCAGTTCTGGTCAGAGTCATCATCATTTTCCCCGCCACTGGAAAACAGTTAAATCATTTTATCAACAGATCTTCATCTTCTATTAGTGGATTCAAATAGCCTTTCAAAATGAAAGGGCATAATGATTATGCTGGTTCCAACTGACTTTAGATGTGGGCACTGGACAGGTGTCACCCACCCAGCTGAGCCAGCAGGCTAGCTCAGAGGATGAAGCTTTCCAGTCAGCATAAGGAGTCAAGTTCCTGAGCTCATTTCAAAAGCTGATCTCAGTGCAGAACAATGAGACATCTACACTAATGGCTTGAAAGCACTGACAACTCAAACCCTCCACCAAAACATAAAATGCAAAATGAAATGCACTTGGTACTATACAAAGTTCCTCCAGTTACAGTGTTATATTTTTCTTTATGAAGCTGTTAAACATAGGCCTGACCTTTATGTGCTTCATGAGTAGTGTCACATACCAGAGAACGAATATTCCAGCTAGATGCAGTCATGATTTCTTGAGCCTCTTCACTGCATGGATGCAGGAGCTGATATCCAGGGAGTAGGAAGGACTGACAGGACTGTTGCACATTTTATAGGTCACTTCCAGAGTGACAGAGTAACATAACCAGCAGTTTAGCACAGAGGCTAAACCTGCCAGCTCATGTAACTCAGGAACAGGTTTATATGCACACATGCAGGCTGCTCATGAAGAATAACCTCATGAGGTCATTTCTTCTCTTTACCTCCCATCATACTGTATGGGTACCTGGGCAAAATGGAGCACTGTTGGGCATTCTATTCCTCAAAAAATACTGCAGCCATGGATTCAAGATAAATGTCTTGCCATGTGCAGTTACAGCAACATGTTTGTTGCTGAAATAGAAATTTTCATTTACAGGTGACTATAATGGACAAGTCTATCTTAAGTCATAGTCATTTTTTCAAGCTGTTAGTGGTCTAGTTTTGTTGTGGGATCATCATGAAAGTTTCTGTTAAAAAAATAAAATCATTCACTAAGTACCCCATCATGTATTAGTTCGGTCTCCCAGGTACATTAGTAATGAAAAGGAGCCATGCATTTCCCCAAAATTGTCTTAAGTAGCTTTTGCAGGCTTTGAAATCCTTAGGAAAAGGAGCAGGCATCACACTGGAGTGCTGTGAGGCCGATCTGGCAGGGAGGATGCAGCGGGCTGGATCCCCTGCCCTGGACAGTTCTGTCCAGGGGTGACAGAGGCAGTGATCACAGTGCTGCTGTCTGGAGAGAGTGGGTAGGTCAGTGGGCTCTGCACAGGAACTCTGCTTGCTGCTGGGACAAGTTACAGCAGTTCTCTGGCACCTGGCTTTTTGAAGCTTACAGTACGTGTAGTTGTCATGGTTCTGATGATAGGGCAACACATCAGATATATGTGGATACTCACTTGCACAATCCTAGAAGTCTCCCTGTTAAAAAGCTCCCTAGCCTTTAACAGGGTACAGTTCAAAGGAATGACAAGAATGAGAGACCAAGACAAAGAATTTATGTTATTTGGCAAAGCCAGAAGTAGAGGATAATAGATGAAGTTATGATTAGGATGGTAAAAAATATCTAAGGCCCAGCTGTGGGTGCTGGTTTCAGAAGGAAGCAAAAACCAATGGTCTTTATTTTTCATTCATGATAATCCCTTCCCACTACTCCATTTACTACTGATTCAGAATTAGTGGGATTCAGAATAGTCTGGGTACAAGAAGCTTGGAACATTTCAGCCTTTTTGCAAATCCACACTCTGCTAGGAAAAACTTGCCTTTAGTTCAGGATCTGGCTTACATTTGTTTTAGGGACTTATTAGCATAGACATTTGCAGGTGTTTGTTTAGAGACAAAAAGGGGTATTGTGCTTTGGAAAACAACAAAAATGAATTGCATGTTTGCAGAGACCTACAGCGTTGACACACTGAATCAGGGTGAAACATTTCACCTCTTAAATATTGGTCACAGTTTGACCTATACACTATTTCTACGTTTGGCAGACATGTCAGTTTTTACAAAATCTTATAGGCTCTTACAATAGCCCTCACTAAATGCTGTATGGAGATTGCACCTACAATCAATGCAGAAATTTGTAACTAGCTCCATGTTAATTTGTGATAATTATCAACTGGTAGCACCTCTAGGGTATCAACTGTATTACAAAAGTAGTTGATAAATAATTTCAGTCAACATTGACAAAGAACCAAACCCTAGTAGTTATTCACAACTTTGTTTTTTTATTCAGAGCTTTGTGATGACATGCTTGTAAAATAGAATGAAAAACTATCTTTTAACATGGTGACTCATCTGGTCATTAGTCACACAAGAAACTAAACATATCTACAGAGAGAGCAGATTTGGAATTTTAAATATCTCACAAATAATATAATAAATTGTTTGGATAGCATCTAACCTTCTGAAAATTTTTAGCTGAATCTCCAAATGAATGAAGTATTGTATTAATAAGCACTGTGTGGCAATCTAATTTATAAGTTCCAAGAGTACAGTCACTGAAGAGCAGTCTACGTTTGTGAAGAAAAACACGAATACAGTACTGGGTGCCTACTGATGGCAAGCTGTCTGCGAGCTTCAGCTGGAGAGTGAGATGGCTCATTCCCAGCAGTTTTAGATCATCCCTAATAATTTTCCAAATGATTGTAAATAATTTCCTCTCAGATGCTGCATTCCCAAAAAGGAAGTCCTTAGGTAAGGTTATATGTAAATGGCAGAAGCATGTGTAAACTCCAGTCACCTACTTTTGATGCAGAGTCTTTAGAGTTCTCTCCATAGCAATACCTCTGGCTTTTCCTGGATCAGGAAGAGCCCGTTTACAAAAACGCAACCTCCACAAGAACTGAATATACATCAACACTGTCAGCAAACATCTCTGAAGACAACAGATACTGCAGAAGATTAAATAAGTGACATTTAAGAGTATTTAAGAGCTACTGTCTTTCAAAGCTTGAAAAAATAACCTTTTTTTTTTCTAGTCTAGGCCAGGGCTAGAAGCTCTTCACAAGTAATACTATCATAGATAAAAAATGTAAATAATACCCTGATTTCAAGAAATCAGTAAATGGAATGCAATACTGTAGGCTGTTGTACATATTTATAAAAATTACAACAGTCACATATGATTGTGGAATAACTAAGCTGACTCCGTTTAAAAACCTTAACTGCACTGTGCCTAGCTCTGTTCAACTTCTGTTTCTGTAGTCCACAGTTGACAATTTTGGCAGCTACAGAAAATTTCTCACTCCCCTACAGCCCCTCTGTAATTTAAAATAATACATTGCAGTTTACTCTGAGTCAATGCTAGGTATGAAGTTAGAAAATCAATTAGAAACAATAAATGTTCAAACAGAATACTGGATTTCTTGCTACTATATCTAAATCTTTATCTGACAATTTATTACTCCATCTGCAGCTTTAGTACAGACCACAGGATGAGCTACAACTAGTAGAGCTTTGTCTCTCTGCAGTTTGCTGGCACAAAAATCCTGGATATTCGTTTTACAAGTAAGAGATTCTAGTAAGCATCAAAACTATTCCAGGCCACCGGGCCAAAACGGGCAAAAAGAGGAAAAAAAACAAAACATCAAACCCCAAAACAAAACTCCAAAACATAGCTACAACTATCCCCCAAAATCTTTCTGTAAAACGCAGTGAATTGGAAATGTCGGGGGGCATCACAGCCCGGCGCTTCTCGCTGTGGGGGAGCCCCGGGCCCGGCAGTCCCGTCGGGGGCGGGTGGGACGCAGCCCGGGCGGAGCCATCGGTGCGGCGGGCAGCTCCTTCCCGGCCGCCGGGTGTCCGTGCTGGAGGGTTTCCAGCGTCTCCCACCCGCCCCTCGGCGTTGCATCAGCCGGGCCCGCTCCGTTCCGGGGGTGTCCGCGGCAGCCCCGCTGCTCGCCCCGCACAGCCCCGCCCGCGCCGCGTCCCCGCCGCCGGAGCCCCTGCCCGGGGGCTCACCTGGAACGCCCGCACCGCCCCGAGTCCTCCTCGCTGCAGCTGGGGCACTGCGCTCCGCCGCCCCCTTCCTCCTCCTCGTCCTCCTCGTCCTCCTCGGCGGCCGCCTGGACGGCCACTCGGATCTGCACGGGGCCGCTCCCCGCCGGCAGCTCCGGCCCGGCAGGCGCGGCCCCGAGCTCGTCCGGCGGCGGCTGAGCCATGGAGCTCCTCGGCCGGGCTCAGCCCGCCGCGGCACCCGCGATGCCCCGGGTTGCGACAGCCGCCCGGCCGCCTCCCCTCCTGTCCCCACCAGTCCCCTCCCGCTGGGGCGGCGCTCCCAGCTCCACTCCCCCGGCGCGCCCGCACGGCAGCGGGAGGGTCCGACCCTCCCCCAGCCATGCCGCCCCCGAACCCCCGGCAGCTGAGGAGTCCTTCTCCTTGACGGCTGAACAGGGACTGCTTTTGTTTCATCAGAAAACAGCAGGCTCCTCAGCAGAAAGCAGCGCCTCAGCGTCTCTTATCCGGGTGCAGCCTTGGGGCTGCGCCGCCGCTCCCTGACCAGAGCGTTGCGTTTTGTGAAAGTCAGAAAGGTTTCGCTGGGGTAAGCGTGGTTTAAATGCCGAGGCTGAGATTTGGAAATAAGATACACGAGTGAACAAGGACATGACTGGATATGTGTTAGTTTTGCAGAGGAGTCTCCTCTATGATTCTGCATGGCACTTACACAGAATAAAAACATTCCCCCTTAAGAACTAATTAAAATAGAGGCCCTTTTCCCGAAACACTTAGGCAGTAATTATTTTGAAGTTAAGACTATTGCACTATAATTCAGACTATTGTACTATGTTTCAGCTACTAAAGTAAAATTAATATTCATGTGCTAAATATTAGAATCAAAAGCTTTTCAATTTACCATGTAAATACTTATTCTTCATTCAAGGAAGATTTTTTTTCCAATACTGTCTGTACCCAAACTGCTAAATGATCTTTAAGTCACAGCTTCATTTGTGGCATCCTTGTTTATGTCTGCATTGCTTCAATATTTTTTTCCTAAAAATTTGGATGGACAAAGACTGAGACTGCACTCAGGGCCAGTTCTTCTCATTACTGTGGCAAACAGTCCTCATGAGTCAGGTTTGCTGGCATGGACACATTCTGAGACTGCCCTGCCTCAGGCTTTGGCTGATTTTTAAATGTGCCTTAAGCAATAAAGTATTTTGTTTATGAAATATGCTTACAAGCATCACTAACCAAATCTCTAGTCCTCTGCTGATGGAACATTCTGTATTATGTCTTGGGCAATGCATCACTTTGCTATTTTTTTCAGTGGACACAGAAATACAAACACAAATTACACATTCTAGGCAAGAATATGGACAGGGGCTCTAGGTCAGATTTTGTATGAGTTCATGGAAGTTGTTTGCCTCCCTGAGCACAAACAAGGTCAGGAGTATGAACAAAGAACTATTTTATGCTACCCAAATAGCTAACCCAAATGATGTTTGAGAGAGACCTTTCAGTTTATCTGATATATCTTTCTGTCAAGGTTAAGGGAACTTGATTTTATAGCAAAGGACACTAGGTGTGTTTATTTGTTCTACCAGTGGTCACAGCACAGAACTGGCTTTTGGCCAGATGAAGACTGATGTAATTTCAAACACTGTGTTGATTAGATTTCCATTGAAATTACCAGACCTATGTTTTTTGGGTTTGTTTTGTTTTTATTTTCCTTTTAATATAACAGTGCTCTATAATGCTTAACTTCCATTAGAGATAAAGCAGTATTTGTAAACATAGCAGAACTTAAAACGAAATGTATTAATGTAGAGGAGTCCCTTAGAGGGAAACCCACGGCTCACTGGTATCCAGTAATCGTCATAAACCCACGAACCTCAACTGCACATCCAAAATCTGCACAGATTTCTTATGGTGCATTTTCCAACAGATGGAAACTAAAATGACAATACAAGAAGCTAAACCTGGAATATTTATTTGTTTGTGTGGCTAGGCATTGGAATAGGTTGCCCAGGGAGCTGTTTAAGTGTCTGGATCTGCACTGGATCATGTGGTTTGTGGTTTAGGGGTTACAGTTGCAGTGCTGGGGTGACATTTGGACTTGATAATCTTAAAGGTATCTTCCAGCCTTGATGATTCCATGATTCTGATTGGGAAAGACACTGTGAGGCAATTCACAGCCCTTCCATGCACTGACAGCCACACCGTTACTTCTCCTACCACTAATTTCTTGATGAGCGTATTTAAAAGCATCCACTACACATCAGTGGAGCCCCTGCGCTCCAGGAACTGCTGCGGGATCAGCACCTAGAGCTCGCACAGGTTGTTTGTCACATTTTGTGATTGTCACATTTTGTGACTGTCACATTTTGTGACCAGTCTGTGCCCACAGAAGACAATTTCCTGAGGCACGGCAGGAACCAGCCAGCTTCTCGCCCTGTCACGGCTTTCACACACAGCCACTTACTTACAGAATTCAGAAAACCACAATCATAATAGCGGCTTTTTACTATGGGCCAGCGGGGTGGGCGTGACACCGGGCATAGCAGGACGACCACAGAGCGTCACATCCATCCGTCGATCGGTGCGTCCGCCCCCGACCCCTCACGGTTTCCCGCCCCTCACGGTTTCCCGCCCCTCACGGTTTCCCGCCCCTCGGCGCCGCCCCAGACGGCGGGCGGGGCGGAAGCCGCGGTGTCCGCGGTAACGGCGGAGCCATTTCTGACAGGGCGGCGGCGGCGCGAGGCCGTGCGGGGCTGCGGGCTTGTTTGGCACCGCGGAGCTCTGACAGGCTTCTTGAGACTGCGGGGCTCCGAGGGGCCGCCTGGGGCCGAGGGACTGCGCGGAGCGGAGGAGCTGCGCGGAGCCGAGAGGCTGCGCGGAGCCGTGCGGGGCCGAGGGGCAGCGCGGGGCCGAGGGGCAGCGGCCCATGGTGCCCAGCAAGGGCCGCCCCGGCCGGGGCCCGCGGGCCGCGCCCGCAGCGGTAGGTGCTGCTGCCGGGGCTGGGGTGCCGGGCGGGCGGCAGCTCCCCGGCATCATTTGTGCTGCGCTGGGAGGTGCCTGCATGAGCCGTTTGGGTCTGTGCTCCTGTGAGACGTTTCGGTTTTGTCGCTTAAATCTAGCTGAAAGACCAGCATGTTTTGTTTTTTGATAATAGAAGGCATATTTAAAAGTTAACGCTTGTTTTCTCCGTACTGAGCGTTGTATCCCCATGGAAGTCACGCTTTCAGTGTGTTTTTAAAACTAAAACCAGTGTGATTTTTTGTAAACTAAAAATGTAGTGTTACTTAGAGCTGTGATGTATTCTTCATAGTATTTTGCAAAGTAGTTCCTTTCTTGGCAGATTTTGCTGTTGAAAATAGCTTTATTGTTTAAAAATCAGTTCTATTGATATGCAATATCAATACAGCAATTAACAATTGTATTGATATTTCTAAGAAATGTAGAATTTCATTTCATTTTCTTCTAATTTGCAGGTCAATAATTGTGGTCTCCAGCTGGTCATCCAGACCTCGTCAATACCAGAAAAAACCAAACCAGTAATTATTACCTTTTCTTGGATAGTTATATTAACAAATGTCTTGTGTGATACAGACAAATTTGTATGCTTTCAAATAGGAATTACCTTTTCAGTACTCATCTGCTGCCTTACAATATCTAATAGTATTTTGTTAATTGATTTTACTCTATTAAAAACGTATAAATTAAAAACATAGGGTTGTATTATAGCCTGCCATAAGCTTTACAAATATATAGAAATGATTTCTTGATCTTCAATCTGTACCTCTCTCCTGTAATTCCTGAGAGCTGTTAGTACTGAGGTTGTGTTTGTGTAGAGACATTATTTGCATTTGACAACTCTTAACATTTGTCTATAATATTGTGTTGCAGTTTGAATTCAGAATAAATAAAGAGCAGTCATCTTTCCACAATAGGCTTCTGCAGCATGATCTGGAAAAAAACTACTCAGGAAGACAAGGTAATATTCAATCCACCTTGGTTTGTTTGTCTTTTGTATCTGTTTTATTCTTCAAAAAGTAAAGAAAGATTGTATACTGAATAGAAAACATTAGAGTGACAGTGTTTCCTTCTTGGCTACAGTAATTCAATGTAATTACTGTTACATCATGTCCTGAACCCTCTATGCTGCTGCCTGACCTTTTTCATCCTTTTTCCCCCCACTTATGGAAGAGCATTTTTTCTTCTACCTACAAAGCCACAACCTATAAAGTGCCCTACTCTATGTTCCCTCAATAGCCACACAATTGTCTAAAGTAACATTTTACTGGCTGTTTAACACTTTAATATGTTTAGACAAAATTAGTTTCTAATTTAGAACTATGATATTGAGAGATAGTTTTTCTGTTGTGGTTGCATACTCTTGGCTTTGCAAAGCAAGATATTGGTGATATCACTGCTAATTGTGGCAAGGACTGGAAGAGACTTGAAACAACACTTCTTGCCACTTCAACCCATTCTGAATGCTGTTTGTCTATGATTGGTGTGAGTAGAAGATCAATTTAGTTATCATGGCAACTCTTCCTTCATTCTGGTAAAGAAGGAAGGCCAGCAGCCATTCAGACTGGGTTGACTTTTAGGGATACTCTGCGACTTACAGAGTAAATGTAAGTCTGCAGTTTGGTTTTAATAATGTATATAATGTAATGTGTATAATGTAATAAGCAGTTCTGTCTCCCAGCACCATCCAGTCGGACAGAATTTTCTGGTTTGGTGTTGAAGCAGAGTATAGGGTCTTTATCAGGACTTGGGGAGACTTCTCTTCACACCCCTACAAAACCCAGAGCATGACAAAACAGCCACATTTTTAGTTCACATGCTTCAGGTAACAGTGGAATCTTCTCATTAGTCTCTGTCTTTTACTGGGAGCCTTACCAAAAGTGTTTCCTAGTGCTCCCTTTGGGTGTTAAGAGAGATCAGTAGACCATTGTCAGGAAACCACTAGAAATCATTTTCAAAAATACAATGCAGGCATTTAAATGAATGCTTTTTATAAATCTTTCTTTAACAAAAGAGCAAAGAGCAGCAATAGGGATCTTTTACACGCCTTTAGGAGGATGACAGTAGAAAGAAAGTCACTTTTCTGCCATCCTGTCACATTTCAGACTGATAATGGTCTTACGTTTATTGGCTTAAAAATCTGTGACACAACTAAGTAAGATTTTTGCAACAATGGTAATTGATTTTAATATTTTTGGGTTTTTTTTAAACAGTTTTGATTTTGAAGGATGCGTAGAGAATGTTGTTAGAGTAGCTAATGATAAAATTCAAGAGTAGCACTGAAAAGATTCTTAATTGACTGACGAATTCTTTTACTCAAACAGATACCTAATAGTATATTTTAGGCAGCAATGGGCTCATGGCTATAGTAGTAAAACAGTTGTCTTGTTTATTACAGAATTGATGTTTTTCCTGGTAACATACTTGATTTGTTTGAAGGAAAAAAAAAAAAAAGGGCAAGCACACAGATATCAAGCCTATATTCTGCAGTAGTGTGCATGAATAATTATCTATTTTTTAACCAATGTTTTTCAGCGGATCATTTTCCAGATAAGCCAAAGCTCACAGAACACATTTGTTGATTAATTTTGCAGGTCTTTTTAGACGTCCTCCCTTTTTTCCTCTTATATTAATGAAATGCATAAGGATGAATTTATAAATATGCCTTCAAGGGCTGCCTGTTTCTTGATAATGGAGTGAAATACCAATGATCACTAGGTATTGTGTGCACTTACCTATGAAAGATTTTGCATTTATTTGTGGCTCAGTGGGAGTGTTTCAATATTTCAGTGCTTTATTTTCTAGTTCGATCAACATCTACTTGATCTGTGTCTTTTTAAATTTATCTTAAGTTGGGCAATGCCTTCTTTAAGTTCAGATACTGAAACTGTAAAACATTTTTACAATCTTGTTGGGTAATTCTAATCAAAATAAAGGCAATTACAAAACATCTGCTTACAGCAAATAGTTGAAAAAATCTCAAATAAATAGATGTACTTTGGAAAGAGGATGTAGAGGGATATAGTCATAATATCAGGAAAGAAAACTGATAAATCATAGTACTGAATGGAGGCAAAAAACACTTTCATGCTTTTTATAAGAAAAAAAATTTTGCTTTTATCACCTGTAGTTCAAGATATGCATCTACAGAGAAGTAGCTCATGTATTCTCTGTATGATTTTCCAATAGATAACACGAATTTTGGGAGCAGTTCATCAATAACTTTTCCTGTATTGCAACGTACTGCTGAAGAAAAAATCCTGAACTCGGATAGACTTACCCTGGAAAGGTGAGAGGGTGACAGACTGCATGTGCCAGAGCTTCAGCCCCTGGTCTAAAGTGACCAGAGTGACCAGTGCCCTACTAATGGCTGCAGTCAGTGGTGGGTTTGGGTTGTTGGGTTTTGTGTGTGTGTGTTTCTGAGAGAAGAACTCTGTCCCATGGAGAAATTCTCTGTGAGTGTCCTTGTGATGAATATATCCATAGAGCAGTCATCTAAGGCAGGCAGATTTCTGATCTGAGCTGGCTGCTCATGCAGCTGAAGAAAAACTTTTGTGTGAGGAATCTGTTGGAATTTTAGTGTGGTCAAAACACAAAATTTCCATGTAGTTTCCATGTAACAAGCAAATCTCTGAGAGGAGAGGGGTTCAGACAATTTTGGAAGTATTTCTGCTGTGTTTTCAGGCTAATTTTTTAATAGGCAGGAGTTTCTGCTTTATCTACAGAATTTAATTAGCAAACTTTATTAACACTGTCTTAACCAAGATAATATACTTTTCTCTGTTCAGTCAGAGTGGGTGAGCAGAAGGTGGATTACTGATTTGTTACTCACTTGTGTGTTCTGTTTTTTCTTTTTTTCTTCCAGGCAAAAATTGACAGTGTGCCCAATTATTGATGGGGAAGATCACCTTCGTCTTCTGAATTTCCAGCATAACTTTATAACTCGTATCCAAAATATTTCTAATCTTCACCATCTTGTTTTCTTAGATTTATATGATAATCAGATTGAAGAGATAAGTGGGGTTTCAACTTTGAGATCCCTGAGAGTCCTTCTGTTGGGAAAGAACAGGTAAAAATAATAAAACCTAACTAAGGCACTGTACCTCTTATGGTGTAACAGCTGTGAATTCCCATTGCTTCTGTTACAGTTTCCAGCTTGTGATGTTGCTGTCACACCAGTGAGACCTGCCCTATGATTAGCTAAGTGTCAGGCATCCCACTAAGGAAGCACACAGATTTTGTGTGCCATGTTCTTCAAAACTTCCTTTCTTAGTAAATTTAAGCAACATTTACAAAGTACTTCACATGTTCCCATATAATCTTCTATTCTGATTGATTATTAAATGTGTTCTTAGGTTTGTTTGGCATGTTGTGGAATGTCTTTTCAGATCAAATGTAATATTAATTGATTATTTATAACCTATAAAAAATATTTCTGCCTGATGTATTTATCTGGGAAACCTACCAGAGAGGAGTCATGGATTTTAATGCTTATTTATTGCTTTTTGTCCTGTAGCCTTTAATAATTTAATACATGTATCTGTGGAATTGCTCACACATCTAAAGGTTGTGCTCTGACTTTTTAAAATGTCCTCATTTTCTTATATTCAGTGAAGTGAGAAATGGTGACCAGATTTCAGTTATGTGCAGATTATAAAGACTGTACCTCCTAATTCAGCCTGTGTTCAAAACTGACAAGTTTCAATAGTGCTACATGTTACTAGAGCTAAGAGCTTTTGTATTAAAAATCTCACCTGTAGAAATCAATTTTGTTTATAGTAAAATGTTGGGGTTGTGGGTACTAAAATTTAAAGTGCCTTGAGGAATTATTTTCCTTATCATAACCACCCTGCATGCAGTTTACCTTAGAAGTGTGGTGTTGAGGTAGTTAGGACTTTGCCTACTAATGAGTGGGTGGTTACACATCAGACAGAGTTGTTACCAACTTGTTTCAGCTTGACCTGGGTGTGATCTCTGATTACTCTCAAAGCAAATGCTCAATACATGTGTTTAATGTCATCAGCCAGTAGATGATGCTGTTGGGTGTGTAATAGCCTAGGTTTGGAATCTGACAAAATATGACAGGACAGAGAATTTTTAAGACAATGAAGTTGTTGACTTTGGTTTCATAGTGGAACAAGAATTCCATCCTTTTCTTCTTTCTAGAAGAGCCACATAAATTCTGCTGCTATTGAATTATTGACAGTCAGAAAGGAAGATGATAGTCTTAAAGTCATACTCACTTATATGTCAGTTTTTTTTCATGGTTCAAAATTTTGTTATTTTTCTGTTACTCTTGTTAGTCAGAAAAAAATAGGCTTTATTTTGTATTGAGTGGAAAATGAAATATACTTTTAGTCTAATATTAAAAATAATTGTCATAATTGAAATCTTGCAGAATAAAGAAGATCTCAAATCTGGAGAACCTAAAAAACCTTGATGTTTTAGATCTTCATGGAAATCAGGTACAGTACAATAACTTGATTGCTTATGTTTGTTGTGTAGACATCATGTATTTGCTGTGTCTTCTACCAAAGTATTGTTTCTTTAAAGGGAACTGGTGGCAGGTTTTGCAGCTCTTGAGGTCGCAGAAGTCAATAAGTTAATAAAAGGTGTCATGACTTTTATCTTGAATCTTTGTACCAGTCTCTTGTACTTTCAGTGTTGTACTTCAGGAAGGTTACAGTGATTAAAATGCTGAGTTAGCTGAGCATGATGGCACTCCTACCCACACAACAGTAACCTACCACAAGCAGTTGTGGTGTAGTTAAAGTAACGCAGTCTTAGAACTGCTATAACCTTTTTAGGTACAATTGATTGCTGTTTCTACTGTTGGTGGTCTGAAAAATCAGATTCCCTACACACGTGAAAAAGAAGACAAAGACAAGTTAGGACTGTAGGGACTTATAAGTGGTGCAAGAAGTTTGTGGCTGCTTTAAATCCGAACAATGCTTTATGCGAACAATGAGCATGTTGTACAGTGGCAGAGGCAGTCTAGGCCCAGGTGATGGCATTACCCTTGGAGTCTTGGCCATCTCCAAACACATTCATTTACAAATGTTTGTTTGAACAATACAATCCTTTTTGTATTGCTGTTGGAAATCTGATGGGGAGTTGTGTTTTTGTTAAAAATACTTGCAGATTAACACTGCAGCTGTGGCAGTCAGCAAGCTTTCCCAGCACAAATGAAGGAATCACTAATGAAAATGAAACACATCTTGCACAATTCTTACAAGTGATTGTGATGTAGAGTGGACTTTTTTTTTCTTAAAGTATTTATATAATTCTTTACACTAACTGCAACTTTACTAGGAGTTTTGGGCTGGTTGTTGCTGGATCACCTTCATAATGATAGGCTTACTTTGATACAGGGAATGTAACAAATTACACTATGTCTGGAACTAACATTAAATCTTGGAATTTTGGAAGTTATTTTGATTTTCAAAATGTTTTCATCATAAATGTATATGTGAAGGGCACAAATGTTTGGAAATGGAGTTATTTCCTTTTTTGGTAGATTTAGTGTATTTTTCATGTAAGGACCAAATAAAGACTATGAACTTATCTTCCATAAATTATCTTTCTCTTCCTTTCTAGTTCAAAGATAAGCATGTTTTTCTGTTTAAGCTCTTTTTTCCCCTGCCTTTGAGGAATTCAAAATTTGTAACACCAGTCTACCATCCCATAGTATTAGTTATTTTTAAATGCTTAATGAAGAAATGAAGGGAAGAAATGCTGTATTTGGGATACATCTTAGTGGACTAAGTTTTGAAGGCTGGATGTTTTTGTTGGCTTATATAACACTGAATAAGGAAGCTCCTTCAACTATTTAAATTCATGGGATTTTTATTTTTGGCAGCCTTCTTGTCTATCTTAAAATGTATTTCTTCTACATTGCAAATTTCTGAAGAACAGACTTCAGCAACATAATTGCCTTTGAGAACTTCAAAATATGGTTTCTGATGTTTAAAAATGTAACAATTTAAAAAACGGATCATAGAATTGGAGCCAGACATCTCAGTGGTGTTCAGCAAAAGGAAAATAATCATTGAGCATTGGGATGTACAGTATCTCTTAAATGTTACCAGTGATCCCAGGTGAACACTGAACAATTAAATCCTGTGCACAAGTTATAGACAAGGTATTGGAAATATACTAGATTAACTATTATTAACACAGCAATATAGACACATAGAATTGCATCATTTAGGGCCTCTACACATGAATTTTATTCTAGACTGCTTTAAATATGAAATGTCATTGGAGTAATTTCCTGTGTTCTGTTTAATTCTGTGAATAATTTTTCTTTCCAGAAGTTCAAGATGTAAGTAAAATTATGCAACCTGATTTTTTTTCATGCGTGAACTTCTTTTCATTAATCTCAGATTTTTTTTTAAGATACAGCTTTCATTTGTGCAATTTAATTATTGATGGGTGATTATTTGGTGCATAAAAACCTTTTTCTGAATTCTATTTCATGGTGAGGTATTCAAAGATACAAACAAATGAGAAAATAGTGTTTTTGTTCAGTATTTACAAGCAGACTCTGACTTGTATACTAATTTCTTTTTGATACTATATAAGTATTATTTGAAACATGCAAAAGGAAGTGATAATAGCTTGTATTATTTCTTACCTAATAGTCCATATGTAAAGCTGGTGTACCTTCATGTGTGCATGCATAATTGAAATAGGCAATTCAGTAGAGCTAATCTTAAAGCTTAGCAAAGTGGTGAAGAATATTTCTATATGTTGCTGATGAAATCATTATCTTTGCAATAGCAGTGAAATACCAGGATTAATATTCTAGACTGTGGCATTCTAGCCTGTAATTCTAGCTGGGCAGACATCAGCAGAGATCTGTGCTCTTCATGCCAACTGTCTGCTCTTGGGGTTGCTTTTAAAAAAAGGTCTCTCTGTACAAATATGATCTTTTAAATAGTGGTATTTTCTGTTCCTCTTGCTGTAATATTTTTGTTTGAAATACACATAAATGGATAGTTTAAGTAGCAGTTGAATCAAAAGTTTAAGCACCTTGACTCAAAGGTTTAAGATGTTATTTAATTTTGGCCTTGTATCTACTTTTGTATGCTTTTTAATTGAGAAATTGTTGAAATATTTCTTATAGCAGCATATTCCAGTCACAGATGTTCTCAAACTGTTAAATAAAGGCTACCTTACCTCTTCTGTTCCAGGAGCTGCTAGCCACTTTCTGCAGAATGGCATGGCCACACTTGCACTGGTGTAAAGCAGCAGGAAATTCCATGTCAGTGACACCAGGCACTCTTTACTGCTCTGCACCTTGGCACTGTTGGCCTCTTGGCGAGGAATGGTGTGCCTGGGCACAAAGGGGGCTTACAGGGGTCCAGAGATGCTAATTCTAACTGCCAGGGAATGATCCATGTTGGTAGCTCTTTGCACTGCCAAAGCCCTGTGGCTGCTAAAGTATTTTCCACAGGAAAACCTGCTGGCTTCTTTCTGCCACCCAGCATGGGTTTCACTGAGACTACCCTACTGTCCCTCGTGCAGTGGCTGTCCTTCTCCCTGTGTGCAAGTCAGGCATGAATTCTGCATAGGTGCTGGAGGACAGATCCCACCCTGCCATGAGAAATAATTGTCTGGGTAGAGAACCTTGTGTGGATCACTGGGAAACATTAACAGCAGGAAACAAACCCATACTGAATCATCAGAGCAATAATCAATGCCTCTGTAAAATACAATGGTATTTCTAGGAATAAAAACTAAAATTAAGGATCATTAGCTATTATTGCTCTTTTTATGCCATTTTTTTGCTTTGTCATTATCACCTGAGTCTTTAAAATAAGTTATTAAGTATAAAAACAAGCATCTGCCAGCTGCCTGTTTACTGTAATTCAGTCTTTGTTAGGTCCCTCCCTTTTCTAATCCCAGGAAGATAAGTGAGTGTCTTTGCAGACAAATTAAGGCTCAACCATGCACAAAATTCCCCCATTTTGGCATACCACAATACCATCACTGTTGTCTTGGTTTTGTGTCTTCGAGGTTGCTGCTACAGAGCACCACAGCTGAGGTAACCTGATTTCTGATGGGACAGAAAGAAATGTTGACTGAATTTCACTGCAGGATGGCAAGAAAAATGTGGGTGAATACTTGTTCTGGATCTCTGAGTACCATGGTTTAGAGAAACATAGGCACACTATTATATGAAGCTGGTAGTTCATGTACACTTTTAGAAAACGTGTGTCACATATATATATATATATATATATATACATATATTTTCTATCCATATAAAACACAGTGTGCATGTTTATCATATCTCTGACAGATTGCTAAAATAGAAAACATCGGTCATTTAAGTGAACTGAGGGTGTTAAACCTTGCCAGGAACCTCCTAACTGTTGTAGAAAACCTGAATGGACTGGATTCACTCACAGAGCTCAACCTCCGTCATAATCAAGTCTCTGCTATAGTAAGGAGCAAAACTCTTGTCCTTCTCTTTTTTCTTTTTAATTTCCTTTTCCCCGTTTTTGACAGAATGAATGCTAACTGTAACTTCTTTAGACCATATCAGTGTTTCAGATTTTTAACATCTGGTGTTTCCTCATATTGTGTTGCTTATATTGTTCTGCTGCAATACTTAATTATACAACATAAAGGTGAAACAAACACATTCATTTTGGTGTTATTTTCTTTAAATGTGATCAGGGAGATGGGACTTAGATGATCTTTAAAGGTCCTTTCTAACCCAAACTATGATGTGATTCTATGATGACTTGTAGTGTTCCAAATTTTGAAAGCTCATGATATTCCTTGGGGAGAGGGGAAGAGTTTTTGTGGTTCTGACATGCAAATTTAGATAGTCTTCTTCCATACAAATTCATGTTCTAGAAACAAATCATCTCAATTTCTGTAGGTTAGCTAAGCAGTAAGAACATCTTAAATTTCAACTTAAGAATGTTGCTGGGGCAAATGCACATAAAACAGGTATTGATTGTAAGAGCAGAGTTTTCTAATGGAAGCTTTAACTCAGCATTTTAAGTCTTCCTATTCTAAGCATTAAGATTTTTACTTTGCAAATTGAGTTGTAGTTCAGATATGGCAAGTGGATTATTCAAACAAGAGCTTTTTAAAATAAAAATTTACTTAGATAGCTACCTTTTTCTGGCCTGCATAATTCTTCTAGTTCCTGGTCCCCTGTTGCTGCTGAGCCTTTCTTTTCTTCAGTTTCTGCTATTTGCAAAGTAGGAATTGTTTTTACATTTCAAAAATGAGAAATTTTTGCTCATTGCTGATTCTCTCACTGTACCTTCCCCTGTGTCACTGATGTTACCTAGAAATCTCTTTGCTTGTAGCTGCTGCCTTTTCAGTCCTCTCAGGTGCAACTTGTACTTTTTGCTGTCATAAGTGGAGAGTCAGCATGAAATTTAAATTAGTGACTTACAGACTTGGACTCTGTGCTGTATCTCAATGTTTTAGTGTTTCCTGGCAGAGACACTGTTTCAGAAGATGATGTTCTCTTCAGGGAAATATTTCTTTTACTTGTTGGCCTGTGGGGCTTTTTTTAACTGTTGTTGTTGTCAGTATCTTTTTGAGTTTTTACTCTGATTAAATTCTAATGAAATACAGTTTTGTGAGTGTGGATTGTTCTGTTTTTCATTGAATGGTAATTTTAGCAAGTATGGCACTAACTCTGTGTTTAAATTTTGGACACATTATACTGTCTAAAACTCTAAGTAAATATGGCTCCTAAAAGAAAATGTTTTTTCATATGTAAATGATAGGTGTTGTCTTTTTTTGTGTGTATAATAATGTGCATGTGTTTCTTTACTTATGTTTGTTTGTTTTTTTTTTTAATGAAAGCTGCATTCCTTTTGTATGGAAATTCAGATTCTGTTGCAATAGGAAATTACTAAAAATGCAGAAATATGGAAAGAAATATATAATTCTATGGAAAGTATACCAAAGATAGTTTATTTCTGGAGCACTTGAGTAGCTGAGGGAGGGTAGTTATATTTTTTTAAGATGAAGTTTAAGTTCATGTGGTTGACTGTGCAGGTGGAGGAGATATTTTAATCATGATGTTGTTATGATACAACACTTGGGTGCAAAATATTCACTCCTAGGCTCATGAAAAGAATTTGGTTACTGTACTTTAGTTACTCAGTTACTGTGACAATGCTCATTATGACTTAAGCTTTTTAAACTTGATTATTCCTTCAAATGACAGACTCTAAACACAATTTTAAAAATAAATTGCTGTCCTAAAATAATTTTTAAAATTAATCTGATTTAAATAACTTCCTATTTTTTGGTGAACCTTCCTTATTTTTCACATACCTCCCTTTGACCTGCCCTAAGTGTATTATTCTTGTGTAGGAAAAATGATGATCTCATTTGTCAAACAAAAATAAGGTTCCATACTGAACTCTCTGTCCATTGCAGTTTACTGTATTGAATAACTTAAATTATCCAACTGGGTTGTAGCTAGTTTAAGGAATTAAATCTGCAATGATCCTTTACAATCCACTGGCCTTGGACTACCAGTTTAGGGACTGTTTTTTGTCTTCGAGCTTTTCGCTATAGACTGAAAATCCTTGAATCAGAAGTAGTTATTTTTGTAATGATGAACTGTAGTTGATTCAAAGCTGTAGGATTTGCAGAGGCAGTCCTGGGGCTTGTTTTATAGCAGAAGCATCTTACAGGATTGAAGTGTATTCAGAGAGCCTGACTTTTCAGAAGAATAGCAAACAGAATAAATGATGATGAAGAGTCTTATATGGCATCAAAAGTACAGCTCTCTACGTACCATGAGTCATGAAAATATCTACTTATTTTTCATCCAGTTGTGAGTTAGGGCCTCTGTTAGGAAGATTATCTATATTTTTCTCTGGAAGACTGACCTGCTTGTTTGCTTTGAGGTATTAAAAATTTAGCATTTTGGGTTTTGTCATCTACAGCTTGATCTTAGACTTGCAGGACTGGTCAAGATGTTCACCATTTTTTCAAGAAAGAACTCCTGCCCTCTGCCCACCTCACTATAAGACTTTGTATCAAGAGTGAAATAGCTGGAGGTTTTTGCGTTTGTTTTTTTTTAACAATCCTGTCTAGTGTTTCCTGCCACACCTATGAGACTTACAACATGTTTTACAAGACAGCAAAACATCGTGCTAGGAAATTTGTCTTGAAAGGTAATTACTTTGTGTTCCTCAGTGATTAGTTGAAATCATTGCTGCTTAAGCATTTCTGAGCACAACCCTATAATGCCTGTCCTCATGTGTGTATCCACCTGTATCATTGTGCCCACCCTTTTAGGCATCAACACCAAGTAACCTTAGGGACAGAGGGGATACCCAAATGCACCTCTGTTGTGAACTCAACCTTTGCATGGTCTGGTCTGGGAGGACTCAGGGCAGCTCTGAATCAGGAGTTTTGTACCTGCAGACTTGATCCCATAAGCCATGCTCATTGGATCCAGTGGTGACTCTCAGCAGCTTTGTTAGCTTAAATTCAGTGTTTCATTAATAGGAGCTACAAGGTTTGTTAGAGCTGCCTTTGTTTACCTGTTTGGAATGAACTCTTCTGGACTGCTATGTAGACATGTCAGAAATCTGATGAAAAGAGGAAGAGTTGTAGGCTAAAATAAAGACACTGAGCTCTGATGCTCCTTTCCCTTTCCCAGGTTTATGTCCTCTGGTTTCAAGTTGGAGTATGGCCATTGTTAGGGTAAGGAGATGCAGACTTAGAACTGAGGGGTTAAGTGTGAATGGCTTGTGAGTCCCTGCAGACTGTGCTGTCTATCTGATATGGATGTATATTTCACAAATGAAGTTTGATCTTACTTAATATGTTTCATCTTACTAATATTTGAGCTGTTTGCTATTTAGAGATTTTCTGCAAAGGCATTTAGTGGCAATATTAAATTTAGAGTTTCTTATTCTGTAAACTCATACCTTCTAAATGTTAATTGTGAAGGTTGTAAAGGTGACAGAGTCCTTCAGTTCATTCTCTGACTGGAGAGTCACTGCTGTTTGGCAGTGCTAAATGCACTGCTGTATTGCACTTCAAAAACCTTATTTCAGCAAGCTTTTTTTTTTTTTTTTTTTAAAGCATGTTTATCCTGCAGCTTAAATGCTGAGAGAGCACCTTGGCTTGTTTCCCAAAAGCCTGTTCAGAAAGCAGCAGCAGCTGTAGCCTCCTTTTCTTTAACATGATTTGCTTTGCAAGTGATGCAGCGTGTTCTGCAGAGTGGGATCTGCACTGAAACACTCCCTTGCAGTCTGCATTAGGGAGAGATGGAGCTGCACGTTCAGCAGAAATCAATGTTGCAGCAAGGTTACAGCATTTAGAAATGAAAGCATTTCATCAGGCTTCATAAAGAGGCTCAAAAGCCAATTTCATCTGCTGAATTTATGCCTATCTTTTCTTTCTAGAAAGATGTGGATACTTTGCCCTGTCTCCAGCGTCTCTTCCTCAGCTTCAACAATATATCTAGGTAAGGGGAATAGTAGTTTGCTTCCTATCAGTAATTTGAAGTATCCTACTGGAGCTGTATTTCATGAAAATTTGAATTCAAACACTGTGAGTACAGATCCTTTTCTCCTTCCCTAACATATCAGATAAAAACAATCATGCCATTGTGTATTTTCTACTTTAAGTATAAAAATTCTTGAAACCCTTTGCATTTAAATGTAGTTGTATTATGAGTTTTCTACCAAAAAACCATATTTTTAATTGATTATCATAGTGTTTATAGTGGTCAAAATTAAAAGTGAATTTGTAAATATGTTGTTTTGCTGTTAACCTAGTTGTCTGTTAAAGCAGCATGATGCAAAGTACAAATTATATTTAACATTCTATCACTGTATTTCTGGAGTTATGCAAATTGCTGAGTCAGATTCTGCTTGCTATTATTTCATGCTTGTATTTTACTTGTCCATGTATTAATAAAGTCTGAAAGGTATATTCATGATTCCCTTTCAGACCAGATGGCAGAAGCAAAATAGCTCAACTCACAAAGCTGGGCTTCTACAGTTTCAAGTAATAAGAACATTTTGTTATAAATAGAAATGTTTGTCTTCTGTGCCTTTTCATATTAATGCATTTTTGAAGTCTGCCTTTATACTCATGCCAGTATTTGAAAAAAACCCTAAGTGCCTGCATTATCTTCAGTTCGGTATGTCCTTTTTTTAATCCCTTGATCACCAGCAGCTTTCTTTGTTTAGAATCAAATAATTAAATGTGGGGTAGGGGAAGATGCTTCATGTTCTAATTGCAGGGAATGCCATGCCATTCTTGTGGTATCTGCTTTCTCTGTAAAATGTACTTAGTAGGAGCTTTTATTGTAGCAGCTACTCAAACATTTTATACTGACCTGCATTATTTGTTTTGCAGACAGCTCCAACCTACTTGTCTGTGTTCCTTAGGTTCTTAAAGTACAAATGCAATACGTCTTAAATACTCATGGCTGTTAAACACTTAAAAACAATTCAGAGATGAACTGCAGGAGTCTTTCTTATGCTCTTTCCGTAGTTAATTTGCTAGTCTTCTTATTTTAAGAAGTGAAGCGAGGGGGTTAGCATTTTGCTGCTTTTGAATAATTTCCAGAATTGAGACTTGCCTTTGTTCCTGGCTTTCTAAAAAAAGTCTCAGGTTGGCAGGAGCAAGGAGGAGACTGCAGCAGCTTGGCTCCCTCGCTGTCAGGGAGCATCACTGCAGTCAGGGAAATTGCCCTGTCTTATTATGGACTTGGTGTCTCTTGTGTAGCTTTCTGACTGCTTTCTCATATTGTTTTATGCAAATTCATGTTATTTTTACAGTGTTCAAAGAAGGAAAAATGCTTGGAATTTTCTGTGAGCTTTTGATAGATTCCTCGAAGTTTGTGATCAGTAGCTTGCTTCTTGGTACTATATAAAATTTTTTTGTCATTTATCCATGGGGGCTTTAGTTGGTCTATTGTTAGATCTAGTCTTAGGATTTTTGTAAGCTACAAATACTTATCTAGAACATATATGGAAATAGAGAATTTAGTTTGAGTTTGCAGTTGGAATAGGCATAAAAAAATCTTAATGTTAAACAAAAGATATTGCTCTTTATAAATTGTGTATATGCATGTGGGTAGATAAGTGGATGGATAACTAACTCTCTATTTATCAGTCATTATTTTAAAACACACAAATGAAAAATTTCTTTTAATTGCATTCAGCTTGGAGTTTTTTAAATAATACATTTTACTACATATAGCGGTTCTGAAGGCTAAACCCTTTAAATAATTTCTAACTTAGAGCTATGTAGTAGATATGTTTTCTACCAGGGAAGTTATTAAATATTACAAATATATTCTTGATCATCTGTGATCTGATGCTTGGCTTGATACTCTTTCAACTGACTGAGGAAGTTCTTTACAACCATAACACCAGTGAACTGCTGTGCTGTATCTGACCATTCCTACACTCTTTTAAATGGTTTTCTGTGCTTTTGAGTCACTTACCCCATTTGCTCTGGGCCATAGGGTAATTTGAAAAATGATTTTTCCTAAAAACGACTCTGTCTATACAACTGAATTTTGTTTGACAAGTGAATTGGTGCACAAATACTCTTAATTAATTTATCTGTAGGTGCATAAAAAAGACCCCCTGTAAATGAAAACAAACAACAAAATTGCCAGAACTTGAATATATTTGTTACCATTTCATTGCAATATTTTATTAATGTTCATTTTTTAAAATAGCATTTTTGAGGCAATGCTTCCATGGAAATATTTTCTTGTTTCTATTTTTGTATCAGTGAAAATACTTGAGTCTTAAATTGACACATGCTGACATTGAATTAATATTTCAGTAGAAGACTCAGGAATGCCATTAAAAATTGTCACAATTTTAGGCATGAGGATATACCACAGTTCTTTTTACCTCATACTTCAGAGAAGGGCTCAGAATGCTGCTGCTTCTGTGCAGAACTTTTATTAAAAAAGGATATGCTGGCAAGATAATGCAAGCTAAAACTGAACTTAATGCTGACAGGAAACAAAGGTGGTCCTGTTTTTTGGCTTCAGCCCAAACAATCTTAGCAGTTACACACTGAAGGTGTTTCTACCTGATGGCTGAAGGCAATACCTATATATAGAACTGGTTATAAAGAAATGGGAGAAATCCCATTTTTAATTTGTCACGTGGCACAGGGAAGAGATTGCAGTAACATTTGCAAGAAAGATTTGCCACAGAGAATCAGAAAGTAAGTTATTGCTCATGTTTGAACATGTGAAACCAGGGAAGACCATTTTTTAATCTTGGAAACAAAATACATTTTTTCAGTGTTACACTGCTGTCCAGGTCAGCATTTGTTGGCTTTTTCATTTAGTCTAGGCATATGGAATGAGTTGGAAACAAGCTCATGTAATTTTTATTCTTCATTTGGTTGCTAAATTGGAAACCTGAGAGAAGCAATGTTCTTAGCCTAATAAAAACAAGAAAGTACCTTTTTACTCAGCAAGATGAAAATTTATAAATGCATTGTTAAATGCTTGAACAAAAGAAGGTAAAGGGGAATGAAAGGTTGATAGTAGTTAGATCTGTTTTCATAGGTAGTCTAATAGTTAGAAACATGGAAAACCACAAGTTTTCTTCTTGGAGTATTTTTGAACATACAGTTCTCTTTCAGGTGTTCTTTCAGACTATAGTAAATATGTTGCCTTCCTTCTCTATTCCAGAGCTTTTCCCCTTTGTGCAACATGCATATGTGTAGAGAAGGAACAACTGTCTCCCTAAACAAGCAGGTTAAAACAGAAGATAAATATTCCTGTGTCCTGTGAATGTGTATCACTGGTGCAAGTAGAGCTCCAGAGTGCTCTGCTGTTAAGTAAGTGCTGCATTCTGATATGAGAAGAAGTGGCTTTGTGTCCCTTTGGCAGAGGGGAAAGCTGGATGCAGGACTTGGAGCATGCACACAAGATGGAAAACTGATCTATTTGCAAAAGATTTCCAGAAAACACTTTCTGATAATTTAGCCCAAATTTGTGACTTATTTCTGTCTTGCTGAAATGGCAATTTTAGCAAAGACGATTTATGTAAGAAGAACAGGAATGAGAGGTGGTTGCCTCCTGCAGGAGAAGGTCTTTTGGAAAGAGAATCAGACATTCCACTCAAGAAGATTGACTGAGCCAGTCTGACACAGCACCATCCAGAGCTGCTTTGTATTTCCTGAGCAGGTTAAAGGCTCCTTTGTGGTGAACAGAGGCTGGAGGGAGAGCCTTGAGATGTGGCCTCTGATTCCTGTCGGGTGGTCACCACGGGGCCTCTGTCCCAGCAGTCTGCATGCTGGGAAGCCAACAGAGGCTTGGTTGTAACCTGTGCAATCTGTTTGGGAATGTAGCACATTGAAGCTTTCATTAGTTTAGGATTAGGACACCAGTGTGACAAGTACAGTATATGAACTTTTCTACATGGAATTTCTAAAGCTCAGGTTTTTTGTATGTGTATACAAAGATGTGAAAACACTTTTTTGCACTGTTTCTTTCTAAAACTGATCTGCTAATAGGGCAGCTAAAAGCAGGATAAAGCAAGCACATCTGTTTTTAGGTCCGGAGTGAATGCTCTGGCATGCTGAAGCAGTGAGAATTTCAAAGCACAGCAGTATGTGTAAGTGGAAGGTCTTGAAAACATACTAGTAATCTTTCAACTTTTCTGTCATTTCCTGAAGAAATTGTTTTTATTAAAAATGTGTAAATCATATGTAATGAAAGAAGTACTCTTTGGTTAAATGTTTAGTGGTAAGTACGTGGAATAAATATATTTAATGCTTTTAAATATACTTTAAAATCTTTGGTCTTCAAAATTATTTTTATATTTTTCAAACAAAATATGTTCTAGCTCAATGGAAATTCACACTGTGGGATTTTTGTTCTAACATGTTTGAGTTTGCCTTGCTAACTTCTGTGTCATTTGGTAAGATTGTCTTTTATCTTTAGGATATATTGAGTACGTATTTTATGTAGTATGTTAGACTGATCTTCCAAAAATGCACTTCTATAAGCTGTTTTCTGGAAAGGAAACAAGATCATAAAAAGAAACAGAAAATAATAATCGAGCTTTAAATACATGTACAAAACAGCCAATTCTTCAGATATCCTAAGAACTTTCACTGTCTTTGTCACAATCTACCCACAGTTCATTTTCCATTGGTTTTTAGATTGTTTTCATGCACCAAGTACAAAGGCAGTAATATCTTCCTCTTTACTGTCATTTTCCTGCTGTGCCCTTTGAGTGTACAGTGTAGGAGCTCCTTGCATGCTGCACCAATTGCACCAGAATATCTATTGCAACTTTATTCAGTGACGGTCTTTGAAATGAACATCTGTACTGCATGTGTTTTCTGATCACTAAGTTCAGGGCATACTTAAGGTTTGACTTGACTTAAGGCAGGCTTGACTTTGGAATGCCAAAGGACATAAGGATGGTGCAGTGTCATAGATACATTGTAAATATGTTAGGCAGTTTTATTTATTGCCATAACTGTTCAGCTTTTTTATTAAAATCCAGTCAAATAGTTCTCTGTTGTTTAAAAATACTAAATATCTGAGCTGCTTTGTTTTCACATTTCATTTTCAATGAAAGGAACACTACAGAGGTTATATATCTCTAAATGTGTTTAACACAGGTCAGTTATTTTTTGGCAGGTAACCAAATCTGATGTGTTCTAAGAAGCCAGCTGGTTAGAGTTTGTAGACTGAACTCAAACTAATGGACTGATCTGTTTTGAAGATTATGCTGCTTTTGTAGCTGTTTTACTTTCAATATTAATGATTATTCAAACACTTAGGATCATTCTGTGATATTTATGGTTGGCTTTCTCTCCTTGTAGTTTCCAGGTTTTTCATGCTGCCTTTGATGGCAAATATACCTATCATATTTCTGAATATCAATTTATATGTATCATATTTTAGCAGGGGGTTTGATTTAAATACTCCTATAGTTCTCCTTATTCTGCATCTCTTTTTACCTGTATATGAAGGGAATAAAAGATTTTCCAGCAGCAGCTGCTGGTATTTCAGAATACTTGTATTTATCATACGCAGTATTGATAGGTGGAAGTGTTTCAGTACAGTTAAATATTTGTTCTGTCCTTAAGAAATAAAATCTTCCATCTCAAAATGATTCCTACTCCATGACATTTAAACTTTAAACTCTTTTGGTTACAGTTTTGAGGATATTCTGTGCCTTGCTGATTCTTCATCCTTGTCAGATATCACCCTTGATGGCAATCCAATAGCTCAGGAGACATGGTACAAACACACTGTTCTCCATCATATGATGCAGCTCCGACAGCTAGATATGAAGAGAATCACAGTAAGAAATTTCTGTTTTCATCAAATTTAATACATGCTTCAAATCAGAAGTAAAATGCAGGGGTTTCTGTGTGTATGTGTATATTAAAAATACAAACTTTTTTTCTTAATGTAGTATGGAATTGAATGATGAATAGACATGACAATATTTAAAACTTTAACCCCTTTCTTTAGTTCAGTATAATGTAAGGGTTTGCATTTTTAATTCATTTAACATGTTTATTTTGAAGTGGTTAAACTCCAGCAGCAAATGCTGCATGTTCAGCTGCCATGTGACATGAGAGAACCTGCAAAACTTTTGGTTAGAATTTTCCTAACAGTCTTTGCTGATTTGTTGTTTAGCTGAGAAGGAACAGCACATATCTTCCAAAGGAGTGGTCTGTTTGCCCTAAAACTGCTGTAATTGGTATCTTTTATTTAAGAATTTAATTGGTTTCTTTAATCAGCCTCCCTAGGGAGATCTGGTGATCACACTGTTTGTGTGTCTGTATTTTTCTCTTCCTAACCTACTGTCCCTGATAATTTCTGTTTCTGCTGCTCAAGTTCAAGTAACCTTGATAAGGGAAGAGAGGACTCAGTCTCTGTGGGCTTCTTGAAAATCCACTCTAGGGAATGAAGGACAATCACCAGGGTCTTACCATAATGTGACTTATTTTGTCTTTTAATATAGGAATAGTCCTGCTAATTCTTCTGTGCCTATTCGAAAGCATGATTTCTTACCAGAAAAGCTGATGCTTTTTCATAGAGCCAGTTAGGCTGAAAAATAGAACATGTGTGTGGATTAATTTTAAGAAGAAGGTGCTTTGGGACATGAAAGTTTTGCTTCCGTCATTGAAAATACTAAATACTTGTTTGTTCACAGATATTCTAAGCTTCAGAGGTTTTTATATTTTATACTGACCTAATAATGACTTAATAGTTACTTTTATTATGACTTTATCCTGACTTAATAATTGCTAATTACTTTGCTTTAAAAAACTTGTTTTATCAGTATTATTTCAGAAACTTGAGTTGCATAAAGAAAATGTCTCTCCATCTCCCCACTTTAACCCTTGTCAAGAGGGGATGGTTCCCGGTGGAAATATCAGTGATGGGGAAAACTGTAGAAAGAGCTCAAACTCCTTTTTAGACTCTATGAGATCTGTATGGGGGAAAAGTTGTCAGAAATTCACAGCCATGGGAAGAACTTAATCTGGGTTTGCACCTTGTTAAACATCAGAGAATCAACCACAAAGACAAAGAGCCATAGAAAACCAGGCTTCACCAGTTGTGCTGCTCATAAACCTCCTTGTAAAAATAATGTTTTACGTTCTTTATTTGCTTTCTGTTTTTTGAGCCTTTTAACATTTTTCTCCACGTAGAGGGTGCTATATATTTTCTCCAATAAAAACTGTTACCCAGATAATCGTATGACTTAAGAAACTGGGATTTAAAGAAAAATAACAAGTATCATGGGATCTGTGGTAAAATTAAAGAGCTGGCAATCCCAAATCCAGCTATTCTGCCTAGCACTGCAATATGCTGTTGCTGTCAGCTGTAAGGGTAGATCTAACCTGGTGGGGAATGGACTTGCAGTGTTGAGTATGTGACTTGCACTCTTGATTAGTGTAAAAAACGAAACTTTAATTTCATTTATAGGATCTTTTCTTCATCAACCTGAAAAACATTTAGGCCATTTTGAACTTTAGCATTGCTTTATCTTGTAACAAACTGAGAGTTGGATGGTTGTTGGGCTTTTTTCTGACTAGGAATTCTTTACAAACTTGTTCAGAAGCTTTTCTGCTCAAGAACTGTGTTTTACACAGTTGTTAGTTCTGATTTTAACTTTTCTTTTACTGGAGGATATTGTCAAAAGTTTGTATGAGACTTAGAAGCTTCATTCATGTTTGGTTTCAGGAATATACATACTTTGGTGCCAGGCTTTTTCCACGGGATTCCCTGGAGAAAGGACCCCTGGTGCAAAAATTTAATGACAGCTGTCTCTGCCTTAGGGCACTATTCAGAAACATAGAGGTGCCATGAAAACCAAGGACACCTGTACTTGGAATAAAACATTTGTGCACTGTAATTATTCTAATACTGTTAAAGTTGGGGTAGATTTGCCTTTAGGCATGGGATTGTATTGAATTATGACAACTCTTAAAGCCTGACATGGTATGGAAGCTGATGTTTTCTTAGGCCACCTCATACCTAAGCCATTTTTGAATGTGAGATTCAAGCTCTTGAACCGCTGAAGCATAGACCCAGTTGTGATGAAATCAGTGGAGGTTAGTACCTGTAATGCTCTTCACTTGTTCATTGTCCACACAAGATGATTTTCAGCTGGAAACCCAACCACTTGGTGTTGTGTATCTAAAACATCAGCTCAATGAAAATCTTTGGCTTTTTTGACCTTTGGGAGCTCAGTCTAAAGGCTTAAACACTGAGAAGGAGGCTGAAGTATTGTGGCTGGATGAACTCCTGTGTTCACTTGTGTTCCTCTCAGTAAGTCACTGTTACACCTTTACCTCACCTTAGCTGCAAGGTGATGGGACTGCATAATTGGATCCATGGAACAGGCTCGTGCAGAGCCTTACAGTCAGAGCAGGCTCAGGTTGCATTTGAGATTATTTACCTTGGTTCACTTGGCATAATGGTTTTTTGTTTTTCTGGGCACCAAAGCTTTTTCACCCTGCTTTGTAGTTTGAACTTTTGAAAAAGTGGGCCTGCCCAGCGGTGTTTACAGTTTGATTGGGACCTATTTCTTTTCTTCCACTCTTTTGTAATAGTAAGCAGAGATTGTCTGCAGATATGTAGTAAAGTATTTAAATATGATTGAAATATGTACATATTCCTTACTAAGGAGTTACATAACAAGGAACATTTGCTATCCATCACTTCCAACAGACTTCCTCAAGAGAATTTGCTACGTGTATATGTATTTCTATATGTGTGTGTAAACATGATATATAATGCAAATTTTTTTAAATGTTGCCAGATTAAAACACAAGCTGTGTCTTTTTAGAAGTAAAGCTTTGGATTTTTCATTGAGGTTTTATATGTTTTAGAAGCTTAAAGTAAGAGACTTGTGTTTGGTTTTGATTATTTGCTTAGACATTTCATTGCTGATCAGGGAGTAGGTTCTACTGCTTTATCCACAATAGAGTTCATTACTGTATTCCATCACTACCATAAAGTGTTCTGAGGTTTTTTTTTTTTTTAGGGAGGGATCCCTGATAGTTGGTTTTTTTTTTTTTTTTTTTTTTTTTTTGTTGTTGTTTTTTTTTTTTTTCTTTCCACTGGGAAATAAGATACTTAAGTGTGACTTTGTATTACTTAAATGGTGCCATTTGTTGAAAGGACCTTGTTTGAAGACTAGCAAGGCGCTAGTGAGGAGGAACGCGCGCACTCCGCCGCGGTCTGTTCCGGATCCTCTCCCACGAGCTCCGGCTCGTGGGGCGGTCGGAGGGCGGCAGTGACGGGCGCTGCGGCGGGAGCGCGCGGTTGGCGGCAGGGGGCGCCATGCGCGCGGGAAAGCCCTCCCGGGCCGCGGCGGGAGCGAGCCCGGGAGCAGCGCCCGCGCCCTGCCCGGCCGGGGACGGACAGGGACGGACAGAGCAGCCGGACAGCCGGGGGAAACAAGTGATACAGGCCGGGGGCTCCAGCTCTTCCGAACTCCTCTCTTAAAGAGAAGGGATGGTAGTGAAAATGAATTGTGGCAAGGTTATGTGGGGGTTTGTTTCATAACCTTTTTGGTACTCTGGGGCGTGTTTCATGGATTCCTGGGGAATGTGTTTTTTAAGATTGCTTGCATGTGTTGTGTAAGATTAATCAAGAAGTGCATATGTAGATGTGACCCTTGATCTTTATTCAGGGATTTTCTCTATCACTCTGCCTTTATGAACACTGAGTAAAGCTAAGGATGTGTTTTAATTTTTGGCTAAGTTAACTTCTTTTAGAAAAGGATAAGTGTTTTTTAAATGTCTGTAATTAGGATAAACTCTTGATCAAGGGAAAAAGTCTTATTCAGTTAATACTCTTGTTAGAATGTAATTTGCATTAGTTGATTTTGATCTTTGTATGGAGACTGTTGGCAGGGAAGGTACAGCACTGACTCCAGTGGGGGCAATAGACCCTCCTGCATGGAAGACAGAGTCATAAGGTACACATCTGGTACCTACTGGATTAAGGGAAAGCTTTGAGAAGGAAGATAGAATAACAAGAGATTTGTAGAAGCTGAGAGAAAACTGATTTAGGGAACTTTATGGATGATTGCTTTAAATCTTGGGAAAAAAACTACAGCAAGTTGTTTTGAAATGAATAAATTTAATGAAGGCTAATTGTCTATTAATGCAATTTTGTTATCTAGCTCTCATCTCCACCAGTGTGAAACACAACACCAGCTCAGTTAGTTTGAAACTGAGTCTCTGATGAATGGCCAGATGTTTTCTGCCAAATAGAATGGATAGTTTCTGCTTCCTCTTCCTTGGTGGTAAAACTAGCTTACATTTCTCTTCTTTCTACATACCAATTTAATATAATCAAACTTCTAGGAAACAAGAAAAGTCCCTTTATTTAAGATTTCTAAATGTACTTTGTTATTTGATATGATCAATGTGTTGAAAAGTCATTAGAGAAGGTGAAGACAAAATTGTAAAAAGGTTCTTTAGGAAGCTTCCTTTTTGTTTCTTTAGGAAGCCTAGTTTAAAAGCATAGATATACAGTCAAATGAAGCGATTTAATTAAAAAAATAAAAATTCCCTGAAACAAATCAAACCTGCTCTCTAAAGAAAGATATCAGTAATGTAGTCTGCTAGTGTTTATCTTTTATTTTAAGACTTGTGTTTTTTACACAAACACTAACAAAATAATGTAATACATAATTAGGATAAGGTTTGCAGTTCTGAAAATTGAATCATATCTTGAGGAGCAGTACGTTTTTATCTTGCATTATTAATGATGCATTCATATTTGTGACATATTGCCTGCATGGGGTTTTAGTTCATGATTTTCACAGCCTGCCCCTGAACCCTCCCATTCATAGGTTGGATTTCCTTGTGTGGTACTTTGTTGCAGAGGCATCAAGAACGCCTTCTGTATCCATGTGTGCTTTTATTTTGTTATTCAGTTCCTGGTGATATCTTTTAACATGCACTAGTGACCTAGGAAGTCCTTCTAACCTGGATTATGCTGTAACTCCATTCCACTAGCCCCTTGGAAATACCCTGTTTAGGAATAGCTTAAAAGCTCAGTAGCAGAGGAGGCTGCCAACAGTAAGAACTTCACCAGTAAAAGACAACTTGCTCTGAGAATAAATAAATAATTAAAAAAACTTAGGGGCTTTCCAGTTGGTGTTCCAAGGAAATTCTTACATACAATTGTGTTACAGAAGCTTACTCTGCCCAAAGCCTCATGCCTTACTGTGCCTTGAGGTACTCCTCTTGTTTAATGTATGATATTAGGATAAAGTCATGGAGGAACAGTTTGAAAGTCTGTTCTTTAACCCCTTTTCAGACTGATGCCAAAATCCATGGTGTGTCAGTGGGTTTCAGGGGGACTGTACACAGATCAGAGTAAGTCTGCTACATGCACTGAACTTCTTATGCTTTCAAAATTGTTTTCTTAAAAATGTAATGGCCATGCTAAGTGTGCAGTTCCTGTTTTATTTTATCTTCCAATAAGCACTCACCCTTGTGCTTAGGGGCTCTTACAATGCTCTAAACATAGCATGTTGTATTTATGTAGAAATTTTGACATGTCAATATATCTTACTGGTTGATGGTGCTTTCTGTTCATTTTTGTTTGTTAATTTTGTTAACATATAACTTTTCCAGAAAATGAAAAGGTTCGGACAGGAGCTTTCTATTTTGAGGAAATGAAAACACTTTTCATATGTTCTGGGAAGAGGCTTCAATAGAAACACTCAAATGGCATGTGAAGTAAATCAAAATAAGTTAAAGTATGCTTCCCAAATATTTGTGTTGGAAGGACTCTGCACTTTTTACTTCATAGTGAACATTTATTTTGTTACTTAGAAAATATATGTTCTAAAAATACTGTGCTGTGAGAATGTTTAAAATTCTGTAAACAAGGGGCATCCAACCTAATATGGGTGTATTGCAGTATCAAATTACTGTACCAGGAAAATGAAGCAGCTTCATTTTCATTGTTTAGAAATCAATGGCTTTCTTCTTGAGACTTCATGATGAGGCAATAATATTGATGGGATATAATGGTCATGGAATAGCTAACTTTGAAAATGTTCTGTTCTTCTGAAGTTCTGTTGCTGATTGAGAAAAGCCAGGCCCTGGAAGCGGTTTATAATGATGAAAATTAATCCTGGATTATGATTCAAGCATAAATAGAAGCCAGCTTTTTTTGCTCTGTGTGTTTTTTTTTACAAAAAAAAAAAAAATAATCCTGCTAATTGCAAAAACTACTACAAAGATATGAAGATCTATTGTACTGTCATATCTAAAAATATTTTTCCTGGTCACCATATGCTTTATACTTTTTCAAAGACTCTCACATATATTACTTTTAACTTGCTTTATCTTCAGCGTTTTTATCTGAGTAGTTAATTATTCTGTTTTTATTGACTTATTTATAATTAACAATTTGATTGGTTTTAATAGTATTTAGAAACATTAAGGTTATAAAAATTCTAAAACTGTGTTAACATGAAAATTTCCTTTTCAAATACCAACACAAGAACATAATTTATCAGTAATACTTTTCAGAACTGGCTTAGTTCCTCCCTTTAGGAATTTGTTTTCCTTTTTTTTCATCCAGGAAGAAGAAAGACGTATGGCATCTATTGCAGCAAGGAAAGAGGAAGAAAGGAAGCGTGAAAGCCATAGACAGACCTTGCTTAAGGTATTGTCTGTGGCTCTTCTAAGGTTACTGTAAACCAGTTTACAGCAGTGATTTATATCCCAATTTTTTTGCTGCAGATATTAGATTATATAGCCCAATATGCCTCTATTTTCACAGCTTCAACAGTGCACTCCATGGTTGAAACTCTGTTCAGTCAAATATGCAAGGTACGCTTTAGCAGAAAGCCCACGTTGAACATGTGATACATGTCAGTGGATGGCAAACTTTTTTTTCATAAATCCAGGCTAAAGTAAAGGACTTCTGCAGTGACTTCACGTGGTCTCCCCTTTCCAGGTGAACACTCTCGCTGCAGCCAGAGTGCACTGAAAACTACTGAAGTAGTTTTTCCTTCATTGTTTCCTGTTGAATTTGTTCCTTTCTGTGGATAGAGTGAAGGGGCCCTGAGGCCACAGGCAGGCTCCAGCTGTTGTCTCTGTCAGCAGAACTCTGATCTATCTTATCTCCCAAGCCAGCTGCCCTTGCTGGTGCTGACACACAGGAGACAGAAGTGCCCCACCAGGGGAGACCCTGGTGCCCTCCAGAACACTCTTCATGCGGCTGCTGACTACATGAGCTGTGCTCCTAATAGGAGACCAAAGATCAAGAATCTAAGAGTATCTATGTTCCATTTGCTGTGTGAATATTACCATTTGGCTTCAAATCCTGTTTTTTGGAGAAAAAAAGTGCCTACATTCTTTTTGTCAGCCAGTAATGCCTATACAAACAATCTCTTTCAATTTGGAAGTCAAATAAACAAGAAATGTTCATGTCCATATTAAGTTTCCTAGGTAAAATCATATTTCATGAAGGGGATTAGACTGGATTAGTTGCAGGAGGCCATAAGAAGTGTAGCAAACTGAAAACTAAAAAGACACAGAATGTTAACAGTATGTTAAAAGATGTTTTAAGTATATCAACCCCCCCACAAGAACCTAAACATATGAATATGCGGGGAAAAATTTTGTCCAGTGAATAAGAATATGTTTTGATTTCCTGTATATTTGTATCCTTGTATATTTCTATATGATTAAAAAATATTGATATAATATAAAAAGACTTAGATGCAGTTTGAGGGGTGGTTTTAGGTTTTTTTTAGCAGTGTTGTTGTTTGGTTTTGGTATTTCTACTTTTCCTGCAAGATATTGATGTATTTGAAGTCTCTTCAGATTTGAAGTGTTGGTGACAAATCTTAGTAGCATCAAGAAATGGAAAATTAGTAAAGAATTTTCACACATGGCATTGTCTCATGCCATTAAAAATGTCTCTCTGACTAGGAAAAAAAAAAAGTAGGTATTTGTAGTTTATCTGTAGTTTATCTTAACCATTGATGTAATGTTTCCTTGTAGCAGAGAGATTGTTTGTCTTGGTGGCCTAGATTTTGAGGTGTTTTTTGCTAGTGGAAAATTTCCTTTCACAAGTAGAAAAAATATTTTTAACACCTAGTGCTAATCATTACTCAATTTCAATATTACATTTTAGACTTTAATTTTATCATAATATATTTCCTATCTTCAAATAGTTAAGTGGCATAACAGTCAAATACTAATATTTTCCATATGATTTAATGATTTTGTAGATCTTTCCTTTGTGAATGGGTTGATATGATTCAGGCTTTTTTTCGTTCCACACATTTGAATTGAAGGAACAAATATGCTCATAGATAAAATGTCCAGCAAAAAAAGTTGTCAACTATAGGTTTCTTCATAGTTAAATCTGAACAAGTATTTAGAGAACTATGTTCTGCAATTTTCTTTTACCATCACATTTCTCCAACATTTCTTACTCTATATGAAATGTAAATGAAATTACAGGCACTCGTTCAGTAGCAAACAATTGCTGTTTTCATGTATGCACTGCTTTGAAAATGTTTATTTCACAATGTCATCTCTTCTTTTTCCCTTGCTGATACTTGTCTGCCCAAACAGCAGAATTTCTTCATCTCTTTTTCCAGACTTCTTTTTTATTGCTTCCAACCCACTCTTCTGGGAAAGCTTGAGATGTACTTTGAAATGTATAGAGAATGTCATTCCTTTCCAACAGTGGTTGAACTTAATATTTACTGGAACAAGAGAAAGTTACTGCTAGCAGAATCTTTACACTTGTAAAATTTGCATTATGTAAAAGGAATTCATGGAAGTTTTTGAAGTCCTGTAGGAATCCAGCAGCCCACATCTGAGGGCTAACAAAGCAGTAGAGCTGTACAGTAATTGAGGTTGAGACCCACAGCCTTGAGAACAAACAGAATTTTCTAAAGATTGCTATGATAAAAAACACTGATGATTCCAACTTCCCTCCCTTTCTGTGATGTGGAGCTCAGTCATTGTGGAAGTGTTGAGCAACCAGTGCTCTCTAACCAGAGAGCATCAAAACTCCCTGGGCAAATGGAACGTGAACTAGAGTTTTGAGCTCTTTAAAATGAAAAACTTGCAGAAGTAGCAATTTCCGTGTCCTAAGTAGCTTAGCTTCATGCTTTCATAAATTGTGGATTTATTATGTAATTTTCTTTTTTCTTTATTGCAAATTTTGTGAAATTAATTGCTGGCACTTATGCAAAATAGCACTAGAACAATGTATTGATTTTAATGCATTACCACGAACCACAGGTACAGTTTCTTCACTCTGAAGCAATTTTAAATGTTTTGCTTAAGCAGCTTATTTCAGAACAAACAAATGTGTTGATCCTGCCCTGTCATGCCTTATGGTGACTTGTGTATCTTGTTTCAGGAAAAGAAGCGGTTAACGATCAGTAACATTGCTCGGCAGTGGGAGATCCAGCAGAACCAAATTGCTCTTGAGGCTTCTTTAAACAAAGATAAAGAAAATGAGCCCTGCCAGATCAATGGCAGTGCTGCATATGTATTTCCTGAAGAAAGCAGGTATTTTATTAGGTGATGCTTTTACCTGTTCATGTCTTTAGTTCCAGGTTACTACTTCTCACCACTGAGATCTCGCTGTATTTCATTATCAAAAGTACTATATATGCACATCAACCCTGAAAAGACGGTTTACTTTGCTTTTGACCATTAGTAATGAGTAGCATGTTTAAAAAGAAATAGAACAGTAAGTCATTGCCTAAAGAAGTGCAAGCTAAATTATTATGTGATTTTGCTAAATAAAGGACAACTTCATGTTTACAAGAAATGTTTAATGCGAATTCCTGAGCCTTCTCGAGACTGTTCATTTCCTTAACAGCTTAGATTGTTGCCTTCAGTTTAAATGAACAAAATGAAGAAGTGTGAGCATTATGAAGATTTGTAATCTCTTTGTATATCAAGAGGTTTCATAGTTGTATTCAGATTCTTAGTGTGGACTGCAGCATCTTTTATTGGACTGCTTTCACACCCAGGCTATTTTAACAGTAGCAGTTACAGACTTAGTTTTATTTTCAAGATAATTTTAGTATTCTTGGTTTAAAATATATTATTTTTGCTTATTTGTATCTAAAAAGGTGGCCATGTGGCCAGAACCCACTGCAGAACTTAATGAGCTGTGTACGCCTTGGATTGGCTAAAACCAAAAGTAGCACTTCAACCTTGGTTAGCTCAGGCAAATGCCTGAAAAAATAGTCTGCACAAATTCAATAGCAAGTACAGCTTCCTGCTGTCCCTGGTCAATGCTGCAAATGTCAGGGATGCTTAGGAAGTCTTTGTCTGTCACAAGTAGAACCCATCTGAGTTTCAGTCTTTTATGGCTAGAACTGGTTCTTATCTCCAGTCAAGTGCTGCATCTTTTGAAACACTTTTTCCTTAGCATTTTTAAATTGCCATCATCTTTTCTATTCTGGCACTTCCAAAGCTTTCCCCTGAATGCATTTACCCACTGCTTTCTTGCCTGATTGGTTTCTTTGCTATTTAATTCAGTGTTGGCAATCCCTGCCCCATGACCAAGTCAGTGTAACTATGGTAGTTTGAGGGTTTCTCTGTTAATGAACAAGTTCCCATTGCTTGAGAAATGATGCTGTTTTGATGTATGTGTTTTATCATACTGAAGAATTTCAAGATGAGCTATGAAGCAATAAAATTGCAGGTGATATTCAGAATAGATAAGTAATTAGGCCTTCACATATGAAGTGGTGGGCTCTCAACATTTTCAGTTGAGTGAAATTTTTGAGTTCTGATTGTTATTGTCAAGAGATCATCAGTCAAGTTATTGCTACTAGTCAAAATGCGTTAAGAAGACTACTAAGAATATTGTAAAGATTGAAATAATAACAATCATTACATAAGTTTCTAAACCTGTAATTTGTGCTTATCCTGAGGTCTTTGTACACTTTAAGTTCAGCCAGCTGAGTGTATAATGTTTGAAGTAGGACAAAAAGAGATAGGATTCAGGAATACCTGGATTTATTGCTTAATTTTAGAATTGCTCTTGTGATTTGGAAAGGTCACATTATTTGAAAGAAATGCTTGAGTTATTGCTTATGTCCACTTTTACATTTCATATAGCAAACAGAATGTGAAGGGGATGTTGCTTAAATACATTGTTTGAAGTTCTGTTTAGATATTTAAAGCAATATAAAACATGCTAGGTTAGCATTCTGAGCTAAAATTTTAAAGCCAATTATTATTAAGCCAATTATATGAATAGACTCTTTATTTAATTCGACCCCACCACCAGCTCAAATACACCCTTTCTGCTGAAGAAGTAGAACAAATACAGTGTTACTTGATGGAAGAAGGGTTTTCCAGCCTTTAGTGTATTTGAACCAGATGGGGTACTGAAAATGAATGAATGCTGAGAAATGCCATTGTATTTGACAGCTGAGTTTTGGTAAAAGAAAGGACTGCTATTCGGTAGAGTGATGATATTATTTCAAAATCATTTCATTTATATCACTGTATTTTTATTTCTTCTACAGATCTCTTGATACAATCCTGAGCAGTGCAGTACAAGGCTTGTCTGTTCTGGAGTCTCATTTAGTGGAGGTGGAAGGAGACACTCTTTGCTTGTATGGTGCTGGAGCACTGGAGTGCCTGGATCGAAACTGGAGTGTTCAAACAGCTGGCATTATTGCCACGGTCTCCTTTATGTTCATAGAATTTGATGAAATTGTTCAAGTGTTAGCAAAACTGAAGACAAAATTTCCTAATTGTGTGGTGAGCATGCCTCATGTTTCAGCTCTGAACAGCTCTGGAATATGGATTGTCTGATAGAACCTTACTTTGGCATAGCCCCCCCCGCTAAGTGCTTTCATGTGAATAGATACAGTTAAGAATTGCATATTTCCTTCTGTTATAATGGTAACCTCGATACTTAAAAATTAATCCTTTACATTTAGATTTATTTTCAGACTGATGTTTATATCTTTTAATTCCTTTGACCTACCTAATTATTTTTAAGTTGCAAAACTTGTGTGTAAATACAGTATTGTTGTTCTGTACTATTGTTATGGATCCATGGTATCAGGAAGACTTCATTTGTGTCATGAGTTCAAAGAGCAAATTGCTGATAGGATAAAAAAATGAAGATTAGAAGGAATAGCTAACTAAATCAGCACAGTTCATGAAATTCCTCAGTTCTCAATGACGAAAAGCAACATGAATGAGAAATGTCTTCAGTATGTCTCTCTTTTTTTCTTAGTCATTCAAATCAGTCATTTTGATGCAAAAAGTAAAATAGAGATAACAAACATAAGCAACTTGTAGCTCAGATTGATTGGCTCTGGAGCTCCCTGATGCTTCTCAAGATTTTGAATATAACAAAACTTAATGGTTTAATTGAGACTGATAAAGTTGTGGGGAGCTTAAGACAAAATTATCTGTCTTAATGAAACAATTGTTTCACTGTAGGTGGGGGACAATTTGTGGACGATAGCAGAATCACAACTAAATTTTTATCTTCACCATCAATTTTTCCTCCTTGCTCTTCCCACAATAATGCTACTGGTGAGCATACAACATGCTCATAGGAACATTAGTGTAAGGCAGGGTATGAATTAGGCCAGTACCCTGTGCCCAAAAAGTGCAGAATATTTTAAAAGTGTGTATTGTACTTTTATGTGTAGATATTACAGGTGCTTTACTTGCAGAATTAATGTAGACATTGTTTAAGTAGTATCATTGCTTTATGTAACATTGAAAATATTCCTGCTTTAAGTAAAGAATTTACAAATTGCTTGAGGCTTGTAATGTTGACGTCTCTTAGTATAAATAATACAGCACTTGGTTGATGTGTTGATGTGTTTTGCTACAGAGACCTCAAATGAAATGAGCTCAGTTGCTTCATCAGACACACACATGAGAGTTACAATTTGAAAATGGAGTGACACAGAATAGAATCGCTGTGTTCACTCTTTATTGTTTCCTTATTTAATTTATTGGGGTTTGACTTTTTTTAGCACCTGAAGTTTAAGGAGACAAATCTTGTGGCGCTGCAGCAGTTCAATGCATTGGCTGAGATGCATCGCATGGAACAGTTGACAGTTGATCCTCAGGGAAATCCAGTTGTCAACTTCACTTTGTGGAAATACTATGTTCTGTTCAGACTGAACCATTTTAATCTGCAGAAGATAAATGGAGTGAAGGTAGGATGGTGTTGCTTCTTATAATTGCACATACAGGATAAATTAGTGTTGTTTTCAAAAGGGCAGATTAATTCCTAAAGAAATGAGCCCTGTCAGTGTCTTCTCAGTATTAAGGGGTAAAAGAATTAAGTAAACTTCACCATATAATGTCTTGTGCAATTAATACTAAAATTATTATTTTTTAATAAAATTCTGTGACATTATTATTAAAGAACTGTACAATTTCACTTGATTTTAAGAAGCACTTTTTTATTGTTTTTGAGAAAATCACAGCACTGACATTGAATACTTAGGCAAAAATGTGTTTGACAGACTCCTTAGTAGATTACTGTATATGATTATTTACACTTGCCAGTGTAACAAAATACCATAGAATCATATTTTCTGCTTTAAGCCTGTTACAGGAAAAGTCTGTCAAATAGATTTAATTTTTTTTTCTGCTTGCTATGTAAAAGATATTTAGGTTTTTTTTTTTGTTGTTGTTGGGTGTGCATTTTATGTTTAAATAAATAGAAAGTTAGGAACCCAATATTGCTGTTAAAGTACTGTTCTTTGTACTTTGTATTCCCCTTTACATCAATTGAAAATAAATTTATTCAAGCATATAAACCAGCTATTTTATACATGGGCTTTGATCATAAAGGGGGTGAAAATAGTTACAATGCAACACAATGTTTGAATGCACATTCAATTTTAAATGCTAAGTAAGTTTAAGAGATATTATGGAAGTTAATTAGAGCAAAAATAATACACAGCTTTAGCATTTAGATCTGGTATTTTAATTTGGTCATCTTCATATGTTTTGGATTAGATATACTTGTTATCTGATCCAGCCAAAGCTGGATGCTGTGGTTTACTTGGTTTTAGTTGTATAAAACATATACAGAAGAGTAGGAGTGGCTAAAGAGCTTAAATGAATTAACTAGCAAGGAAAGGATGGAAATAGGACTCACTCCAACAGCACAGTATCTTGAAAAGGAAGAAAATATAGCGATAGTAATCATGTGAAAAATATAGAATAACTTCAAATTTAGTACTTTGCTGAAAAAATGCTCTTCAAATTTGATTTTAAAAATATAACGTTTATGTCTTTTTTTACTGCATCATATTTTCAAAATCTGCTAGTGATTCAAATGAAAAGCAAATAGATAAATCTTGTGTTTGGTCTTTATGGAGAAACAAAGTAACACAACTGTTTAAGTAGACTTTTTGTTACAATCTCAAGGTCAACAAATTCAGTCTCTGAAGGAAAACTTTGTATTTAATAGTTCTTGGGGATTAATTTAGAAAATTGAGCACATGTAGCACAGCATGATTTTATTTAGGACATATATCAGATCTTAAATATGTATGACAAGAACATTTTTGTCCTCAATAAACTTTTTCAGCCAGACCGCACTACATGAAGATGTGCCTACAGAAGTTTTTTTTTCTAGTGTCATTAATCATTTGAAAAGTGTCTTATCTAAGCAGAAGAAAGAGATGAGCTCTGATTGCTGTTTTTCATTACCCTACAGCAGAAGTCATGATATCCAGCTTTGCAGACGTGCATTACCTATTGGATTAATATGAGTAATAGAAAATTCTATTTCAATGTAAAGAACACAACCCCTGAAGTGATTCTCAGACCTTAAATCAGCCCTAAATAACAGTTCCAGATGACAGAAAGGGAAATGTGCATATTCTGCTATTCTGATTACCATTTGTGTGCAATGTTTGTGGAACCAATATTGTGTTGTCCGCTCTGAGTTGTGCAGAGTTGCAAAGTAAAAGTAATATAAAACTGAATTAACTAAATAAATTGCATCACTCTAGCACTTTTAAACTGTAAAAAACTTATTTAAAAAACCTTTTTTTTCCTCCCCAGCCTTCACCCACCATTCCAGTTAATATTCCAGGCTAGAAGCCGAGTTTCCCTCTAACAATTGATTCTGTGCCCTTGTCCAATTGTTATATTTACTAACTGTGAAGAAGCAAATTGACTTTATTGAGATACTCCTTGAAATTCTTCCAAGTGATAGTAATCTCAGATTAGATACCACTTGAAATTCTTCCAAGTGATAGTAATCTCAGATTAATTCTGAGTTGTCAAGGTTTGAAGTTAGCAAACCCTCCAGACTGCTGTCCACCCAGTGGTATGGAATAGAGTGTGACAGATGCATCCCTTTCCCTGAGCAGGGCCTGCTGGCACAGTCAGTGCCTGCTCTGTGCACTTGGCAAGGAGCAGGCATAAAGCCTTACATTTATGTGATACTACCGTTATAATCTTTTTGTGATTAATGGAGCAAACAATGCACTGCACTAAGATAGAGAACATGAGTTTCTGTGAGCTGGAGAGTGTATTCAGCATTGCCGTCTCTGTTGACCTGGTCCTTATGCTTCTCTTAACATAAATAAATACATTAAAATCACTTATTTCTCCAGCAGACATTTCTGCCTGCACTGGGCTTTGTTTCCCTAGCTGCCTTCTGTGCTCTTTGTTTTAGACCTTGCTTCTGTTACAGACTGTTCAGCAAGGTCATCTACTCCTAGGCTACTAAGTAAGACTTGATTTTTAAGTGAAAATTAACAACTCCACTGTAAAAGTGGAATTGACTTTAAGTTTCTAATTTCCTGGTATGTGTTTTGGCTGAATTTACCCCTGCATTATGCTATTGCAGTATACTTTAGGCAAGTGTAGATTGTATAGTCTCTAAACATTACACAAGATTACAATAAAAATCTGTTAATGTGGATCAAAATTCCATTCTATGCACACATTTCAATAACACAATACAAAGTTTGTCTGGAAGTGCTTAGTAAATATTGTGAGTATTGAAGTGTATTTAATAATGGGTTGCTTTCCCAAAGTATGATATAGGATGAATGGAAGTTAAATTTTGTCCAGAAGTTAAGAAGTCAATGAGTAAGTTTCATTGTCCAGTGTTATCCAGGTCAGATTTCGTGATCATAAAGATTGCTTCTGCAATCAGTACAAAGCCAGGAGTCCAGAAACTGTGCCAGCAAACTTTTGGCAGTTGAAGTCAGTTCATAGTCTGGCCATCAGGGAGAAACACAGGCTATGGTCTCCAGAGATTACAAGCCAAGACAAACAAAAAACAGTAACCACCACCACCAAAGAATGAATCTCTTTCACTTTCTTTACACTTTTCAATTTTGTATAAAATGAATCCTGAAAATTTTTCAACCATTGAATGTTAGTTTAAAGAGCAGCTGGAACTTGATATTGAAACAACAGTATGGTCGACAGTTAGAGAAATATAATGAGTGAGCGCTTATTTTCAGGAGCTGAAAAATACAGAGAAAAAATTTTCCTTCTAAAGCCTCTCTTTTATAAAACCTTTTCCATGATGCTGCCAAAATAAGAGTCTGTAAGTTATCTTTTCACGTGTGCATGCCCAGAATCTTTCTGTTTCTCCAGCATAACTTAATCAGAAATTTTCCAGTAGACCTTTTGTAAGTGCATGCAGTATGGAGCAGAATTAATATGTCTGGCCTTCAGAAAATGAATGTAAGAAACCTTTTTAAAATTCCTCACTTCACAAGGACTATCATGAAGCACAGGGCAGCATGTATATACATTAAAATATCCAGAATGACAGGAAATAAAACAAGCTCTAGTACCTCATTTGGTTTCTTCTAAAATACATGTAAAGTGCCAGTAGAAGCAAGTCTATGTTTTGAAGATGTGCCTGCAACAGATCTGTGTGCAGTGTTCTATATAAAAAAATTCAGTTAATTCTCAATGCACATATGTAATGAAATATGAATGTGCTCATTTTGAAATGTAATTTTTTTCTTTTTTCTTCCCTTCCCACTCTCTCACAGGTTACTGAAAATGACACTGTAAAGGCAGAAAGGCTCTTTGGCATTCTGGCATATGTGGCATCTTCGGAGCTGCCGCGTTATCGCATGCTTTCATTATTTGGAGAATCCAGGTAAAATGCAAGGAACAGAACTGGAGTTTGTCCAGTACATGTTGCTTAACACTTTTGCACACTGCTATAATAAATTCTTTTTAGATAAAAAAGATGAAAATTTCTTCTAGAAGATAGGTCCTCTGCATAATGCACAGGTGTTACCATCTCCTGGTCTATGTGGCCAGAGGTTTTCCCAGAACTTGCATGAAGTCTGCTGAGGAGATGAAAATGAATGTGCACACAAATGAACTGCATGTTCAATTCTGCATTTGTACTGGGATTGCTGAGGACTTGTGGAGCTTCATGATGAGAATTGGTTATTTTTAGTGAGTATTTTATAGTGGGCAATTAATAGTTAACAGTTTTAAGAGTTGTACTGTAAAAAGTGCCAAACCCCCCTATTTTTAGTCTTCTATAGACAAATACTTAGTAAAAGTTAAAGCTGCAAGACTTCCTATATAGGAGATGCTATGTGATAGATATCAAAGCCAATTGTTTAGAGACAAATGAATGAAGGGACATCTAGTCACACGTATTTTGAATAACTTGAGGATGCAAAGTACTTCAAAGCTCAAAAATGTATATTCAAAAGGAGAATTCCCCCCTCACAATAGCTAGAAACATCTGCACTTAAAAGTTTTCAATAATTAGGATTGTAAATCTCATTTCACAGGAGGAAGCAATTCCATTATCTGCTGGAGGGAAAGGGAAAGAAATCTGGTGTTGGGGGTGAGGAAAGTAGTGATAACAGAAGAAGTGGAGGGGAAAGCACAGCTCGAGCAACTTTGAATTACATGACAAAAGATTTTCATATGGAAAAGCTTGAGGTAAAATATATCATTACAAAAGATTTACATTTTCTGTTAGGTAACCTTAGGCTACTACTCTTTGAATTTATCTGTACGTCAAGTTTCAGTTGTCATGTTGAGAATGGTGGTTTTAAAAGATCACTGCTTAATGTATTTACTTATCTGATCAAACATTGTATCTAACTGATCTTGTTCTCAGAATACTGGAAAATGCTCAATTTCTGTGTTTGGTGAAGTGATTCCTGAACACTGCCACAGTCTCAGAAATACATTCACACCTACAAGCCATATGGAGTGACCACAATTTTTTCAGGAAGAAAAATGTATATTGCACATGTTAGATTTTCCCTGAATGAATTGGTGAAGAGCACCTTCAGACAACATGTGAGATAGTGCAGGCTGTAGTAATAAGAAGCTGCTTCATAGCTTTTAAGTGAACTGCAGGAAAATAAATATATAGGCAAAGTACTAGGTTTAATTATTAATAAAATTGCAAGCTGGCTTGTTTCAGACAAGGGCATCAGTCACCCTTGTTTTAGTTTGTGTTTATGATCTGTTAACTCTTTTACTTGGACAGAGGGTAGAGTTGTTCCCAGGGAGAATATGATTTTTTTTTAGCCACAACCTCCCTTCTGAGCAATCATCTTGAGTTCTAACTGTAGGCACTCTGCTTCCCACATTTGTCTCATTGTTTGCTTTTTGATTGTGTGGAAATACGTAACTCCTGTAGTGCAAGAAATTCAATCAAATTCAGTAATCACTGAATCTGATATTCCATTGTGGTTTTATTATCTCAGATCCACAGCATAAAAAGGAGATGGTGACTGCATGTGTGGAGAGATTAAATTAAAAAAACATTTTAGTCTCAAAAGCTGTGATAGGTCTTAAATCTTTGAATGGCATGGAGTAAGACAGTGAAGTATTCCTTTTGTCCTTTACTGTGGAACCAGCCTTATAATAAAATAAAATAAACTTAGTATTTGTACAGTTTAGTAAATAAATGTGCTGTTTCTTCTTCCCAGTGCAGCAATTCCCACCTTGTCCTTTAACAATGATGCCATTCAAACTAGCTAGATATTTAGCTCTAATATAGCTTACTATTCAAAGCTTAAGGCATTATATAGAAACTTTGCAGAAGCAGGGATTAATACAGTTTGAGTTACTAAAATGCAGAGCTAGTGGTTGCACAAAGCATAGTATCTTTTTATTATTTTTAAAGGTTCAGCTTTTTTCAGTATCTAACGTAATACGCATTAGGAACCAGCACTTGCCAGAGTGACTGTGGAAAAAGATAAGTACTGGCATGTTTTTATGTGCCAATATACTTGTTAGGGCAGGTAGAGAAATATCTACTTTTCAATTGTTGAAGGATGAAAGTCTGGGAAGGGAGAGAAGGAAAAGTAGTTTAGTGTTTAATAATTTCTGTAAATTTTCACTGCTATGCCAAAAAGCAACACAAATTGTAGTGCTGTAAACAGATATTTATATAATTACTTGAAAGTTAATTTCAGATAAATTAATGACTTAATATAGTATGAATACATTAAGGCTCTGTGGCCACACTCATAAAAGCCTGGACATAGACACTGGGCCTTGCAACGTAAAACCAAGGGGAGAAAGTACACAATAGCATCTGCCAGCTAATTTCTATGTTCTTTAATTCATTCAATTTTTGAGAGGGTTTTCGTGAATTTGCTCTTGTTTAACCTTTTTTTTTTTCTTATACATTGTGTAATTTTTCTCTCATGCAGGAAATCAAAGAAAGAAAGACATTTTGCCAGACATACGTTGAGAACTTAGTGAAAGAAGCAGCTGACATCAATATGAAAAACGAATCGTTGCAGAAGCTCTGGCCTCAGATGTTCATTGAACTTGTCAGAGATGCAGTGATAGAAATACGCAATAAAAACTCCTACATGAAACTCTGCCTCCAGCGGATCACTGAGCAGAAACAGTAGAGCTGAGGCGTGTTGTCTTGCAGGTTTTTGGTTCACTATTCTCTCATGTTTTACAAACATAAACCAATAGAATATAAAATTATCATCACTAGGGCATACTTCATTTCCTCTCCCAAAGGGATGACTTTAAATCTTAATTAACTCTTAATAGTTTCGAAAAAAAGTTTACTTTCATATTGCTTTACCAATGCTTCCTTGGCTAACTAAAATGATAGCAAAGAAATGACATGGTGGTTGTTTTACTAAGTTCTTGTTTATTTTTTTCTGCTACCCTTGATTCTGTAGTGCTTACAGCATTGATTTTTAAAGAACAAATTTACAAAGCTTGCCTTATTTTTATTGAACACTTTTCAATTGTCACTTTTTTGACTGCTGCTGTTTTAAAAAACCCAAGAATAGTAGCTAAATTTTTTATGACCAGAACCTAATAAATTATTTTACACCCTGAATTCGACAAAGACTTATTATTGTTGTTTAATTTGTCAGATTATAGGACAGTTTTTCACATGAGAGTGCTCACAATATTGACATTTAATCAGCCTAATTCTCAACTGAACAAGTTGCCCAAACTTAATTTCAAATGTTTTTTGTTAATGTTACTAAGATTGTGTGAATTGTTATGGGTAAAATATGATTCCAGGGTATACTCACTTGAGCTTTAGTTTTATTTTGTTAAAATATGTTAATATAATTTATTTTGTTTCTTGATTACTAACTTATTAACTTCTGAGGTTTGCCAAGATCAAATAAGCTAAAATGCATGCATTACATTTTGGTAGGGAGACTGATAACTACTATTCAGTTGTAATTAATTTCTGTGACTCTGTGAAAATTTCATATTATCAATAAAAATAAATTCTTCACTTTTACCTGTCACAGATACTATAAAGAAGTACTGTGTGCAAAGAAAAGACTTAATACTGCATGAAGAGATGAGACACAACTTGCCCCAAAATCAACTGAAGGGGTAGAAAAAAACCCCATTCCATAGTACAGTAACTACCAAAATAAACAGCTTGCCAGCTTCTGTCCAGAAATTGACTTTAGGAAGTGATAGCAAGTGCAGCTGATTGCAATGAATAGCATTGAGATGCAGGTAGAAAGTTGTGCCATAGAAATTTAATTTTTTAGTTCCATTGTATCTTAACTAAAACAATCCAAAACCTTTGTGCATTTTTTACTCAATTGAAACTGTTCATATTTTACTTAGGCTCATTTATAAAAAAGAAACTAAAGAAAACTTCCTGCAAAGATTTCTATGATTCAAAAGTAAATTTTTTTTTAAACTGTATCTAGAAGGTATTTTCTGTCAAAGCAGAGATGCAGATACAGTTTAATGAGTTTTTATGCCCAGAAAATCATGGAATCATGGAAGGTTTGGGTTGGAATGGACTTTAAAGACCATCTAGTTCCAATGCTCTGGCAGAGGCAGGGACATTTTCCACTAGACCAGATTGCCCAAAGCCATGTCCAGCCTGGCCTTGAACACTTCCAGGGATGGGGCAGGCACAGCTTCTCTGGGCAACCTGTGCTGGGGCCTCACCACCCTCACTGGAAGAATTTCTTCCACATATCCAAACCAGATCTTCTCTCTTTCATTTAAAGCCATTCCCCCTTGTCCTGTCACCACATGCCCTTGTTCCAATGCCCTCTCCAGCTCTCTTGGCGCCCTCCTAGGCACTGGAATGTGCTTTAAGGTCTCCTGTGACTCTTGTCCAGGCTGGACAGACCAAAACTCTCTGAACCTTGAATGAGTAGCAGGACCTAAGTGGTCACAGGTGTTTTGAAGAGTCTGCTTGCATTCAGGTCAAGCTGGTGCATCTGTGCTGCCTGAGAGAATCCTGTTTCAGAGCATGTGACAGCTTAACAGTGATGTGGGTACTGTTACATGCAATTTTCCATTTGGTTCATGTTATATTTGCAGGTAGTTGCTTTTCAGCCTGCAGAATGTAGTGGAGGTTAAGTCACTTAAATTCTAAGGAAGTGTTAGAATTCCTGGAGAAACTGCTCCAGCAGTTGATAGAATGTAATAGAAACAATCACCTATCTGGGCTTTTTGAGCTGCTTCATGGAATTTATAATAAGATTAGTTTATTTGGTGGGATTTTTGTTTCCTTTCCATTGGAAAATTGCACTCACAAGTTTTATGGTGCATTTTATTAAAGGAACAAAATAGGGCCCTGCAAAATGTGAGAAAATGAGAGTTTACATTAGAGAAACAGCCAGTATAGAAATGATCATGCAATAGGTTTTTGGATCTATAATTTACTTTACATAATTTCTGTGCCAAGGGGGTATGTGAAGCAATTCCAGCTCCTGCATGGGGACAGAAAGCTCAGCAGCTGTGTGAAAGTGCAGAACTCTCCTGATGATGTAGCTGGAACAGATGGGCCCCTTTTGAATCAGATTCAGCAGCAGTAAAAGAGTGGAAAAAAATGCTTTAAGAAGGTTGTATTGGTCTAGAGGAACAGGAAGTCCTCCATGGGAAAATCAAGAGAAAAACCAGACTTTCTGATATTGAGTCTTTAGAAGCATAATCCTGGTTTGAGGCTTTAAGGTAGGGTCTTGAAAAAATGAATCAGAGGGTATTGATGGAGAGTTGTAGAAACATCTTAAAATGCTCTGTATTCCCAGTGGTCTGTGAATGCTGCCAGTTTGGACTTTTTTCACTAATAGCAGCTGTTTCATAACAGGATTGCTAAATGGCTGAAGTGAGGGTAGCCATTGTGAATGAAGAAAAGATTAATGATGGGCTCATATTTTCTTTTCACATAAAACCAGTAGGAAAAAAAGGAACTTACATTTTCACTAATTCTTTTTAGGAAACAAGTGATAAGATTCAAGTGATGTTAGACCTAAGAATACATAGAATTTTCAGCAGATGAAGGATGTTAAAATTGGTAGCATGCTATATGTTGTTTTTGTGGTTACCCAAATAATTTCTTAATTCATACAGACTCATGAGATACATTCCTATAGTTGCTTATTAGGGAGTCCAAGTACCTAAAAATTTGAAGGTCATATAAACAGCAAATTCTAAGTTCTGAAACTTAAGTGCCACATATAGGAACTTTCTATGGCTACAGATGTAAATTGATGTATTAAAATAGCAATTGATATTGAAGCTAGGAAACCTTTTAATAAAACCTTCCAGTCTGAAAGCATTTATTTCTTTCTTCTTCAAAAGCCTTTAAATGCTGCATATAACCAAGTTTTGATGTTGTTAATATTTCACTGATATCCCATCCAAAGTAGACTGTGATCCTCTCCTGTAGCCTGACTTCTGCACAAGACAGGAACTATTGCTGTAAAATATTTGTATGTTAGCTAGAAATCACCTTTAGGGTCAAAAAGATATTGTTTTAAGTCTTTTGAAAACTTTATGGATTGATTTTTGGATTATTTATGCAATTTACTTCTTTCCTGACACAAATTTCTTCTATGTCCAGACAAGCAGATAATGATGTAGGATATTTTTTTCAGTTTCAGTTTAGCTGTTTCACACACGAAGGCCCCATTATGTCATGCAGAGTCACTGTTTGTTACGCAACTGAAATTTGATCTTCAGTAAAGGAGACTGATGAGGAGTTGTATTTCATACATTCCTTTTAATACAGAATCTGAAAAAGTAATAGAGCTGCATATTTGCTGCCACAGTGGAGAGGGGAGAACAAATAAACTTGATGCAAAACAAAAGCTGATGCTGTCAGTTATGAGGAAGAAAAAGGTACTGGGAAAAGGTTTTAACTGAGCATAGAAGCAACACTGCCACACTGCCTGGGACCAAGGAATACATCTGAATCCAGAAACAGCTGAAAACTGTTTTCCATTATAGAAAAGTGAATGGTCTTCTTCCACTGCTACAAATGTATTTTTACCATGTAAACTATGTAAAATAATTATAATAATAAAAAGGTTAGCCTATTAAAACAGATCTGCACATGAAGTTAGGCTATTGTGGAAGCAGTCATTACTCCACAATCTGTGTATACATTCCATAATTTCAGGACAAGTGGATGCTTTTTTGACCAGAACTGTGGGCTGTAAAAGAGAAAATGATGCTTCCAGTTTCTACTTTTTATCACAGCAACACATCAGGATGAATTGGGTTTTGTTAGCTGCTTTATTTAAAGAAGCTAAAGCAAATATTTGCTATTTCTTCTTATTAAGAGATAGTGATAAATATGTGATTTAGATTGGGAGGTCAAAATCACAATAGCAGCTATTTGGTTTGATTGAGAAAACAGACTGCTTGGATGTTTTTCTGTTTCCATATCACACAAACTCTGCTACATCTTGAAGCCCAATTCCAGTGAAATTATTTTTCTTTTTAATTTGGCGGTATGCGATTTTGAGAGATTTGTTAAGTCTTAGTGTTTTGCTACATCTGTATAGAACAAGGAGTGGGAAGGAGGAAAGTGGCTATCACTTCGTTCTACTGTCTGATAAGGTGGCTTTTACCTCAAAGTGAATATAAATTGATTTATTTTTTGCACACAAAAGAAGAGTTAGCAAAAAAGGGCTACGCCGACTTAAGACAATCTTACAGAAAGCTGAGAGGTGTCTGCTTACCCACATCACCTCAGAGCTGGATTTTCTTGAGCATGAACTAAAAAATTGAATCTAAGGGACTGTTTATTCAACCCAAGTATTAACTTCATTGGCAAGCTTTGCTGGCTTTCTGCTCTCAGGGGAAGAAGGAAAAGCTCATCTGGAGGAGCTCTTGACTCTGTTTGCTGTGGTGAAAACAGCATTTCTTTACAGGCTGTGTGTTGAGCCTTATATGCCATTCTTCTGTACAGATGGAGTGGACAGATACTTCTGCTTATTGTATCAAACATCAGGAAACACTGATGAAGAACTGAGAAGTCTTAATGGGGGAAAAAGTGACTCTTCTCAAATTGTAAGTTGTGTGCTTTTGGTGGGTTTTTTTCAGTTATGGATAGATGTGTTACAAGCAGAAACAAATTTGACTGATGTAAGTACACTGAGTGTGTGAAAAAGTAGAAAATGGAAAGTTAGAATATTTATACCAAATCCTAGAAGCATTAGAAGCATCCAGCATGCTCAGGAAATGTGTTAATACATAAGATGTTAATAAGGTAACCCCACTGTCCTTACTACTGATGTTCTGGTTTGAGGAGGCCCTTATGGGTAATAGTTCTATCCAGCTTTTTGGAAAATCCAGACTGATGGCTTCCTGATTGCTGTGGACTTTGGTTGATTGGTACACTATAAAATAATGTGATCAAGACAGCAGAATCATATTTCTTGGTGATGAAGTGTGTTGGTTAATGGCATGACAATGCTTAATCTTTTGTTGCAATCTTCTCAGTTAGGTAGGTACTTTCATACTAAGGAAAATCTTGTGTGCAATCTTCATTCTCATATAGTGCATGGCATCTGGTGTATTACTACATCCATAACTTGGACATTTTCCACTTTCAAATTATTCCTTTCACTTCTGTTTGAGTAATATGGGTGTTCTAAAGGTTAAAAGCTGCAATTAGCAATATTCCATTTTACACTTAACAAAGCTGGAACTTTTAATGAATGCTGAGCAGGTCATAAAAAAGTGCATTCCTTCTGGAATTCTAGACATGGATAACATAAACAGCATTAACCTTTCCAAAACAGCAAGAATGATGCCTTCAAGAGTACAGGTAATAATGCAAAGCCTTTCTATATTTAGTATTGAACTTTGACACTTCAGCACAGGAGAAGATAGACTGGAATGATGATGGCTTCAATCTATTTATAAATGCAGCATTAGACATGAGATTGTAAATTCTGACTACAGTGGTGAAGAAATTGTGGCTGTGAATGTGATATTTGTCCTACATGCTCACATTGTCTAGACATCTTACTTGGTCATGCAAATAACACTGGTCACAAGCAATAAAAGAAATCATTGCAATATGTAGAGAAGATGTGACTTTACAGTGATAAAAATGCTGAGTTCATTGATTAGCTATTATATGACACTTAGAAATTATACTGTGGTACAATATTTGCTGTGGTTGTGTTCCATTTGGATATGTAGCACACTTGCTGCCTATTTGTATTAGGCTTCAATGATCTATGCTTCCTCATAAAATAGTCATTCTGAAGAGTGATGAAAGAAGCACAGAGTACAGCTTTTCTCAGTTTCTAACTCAGCACTGACAATGGAGTATATTAGGCTTCATACAACTCTTGCATTCTGGGTAAAATACTCGTGTTGGAGCTCTCAGAGTCATCTGACTATGAAGCTGAGAGTAGTCCCCTCTGCAGATATGCTGATGCAAAGTTTACATGCAAATTCACATGCTGCTGAAGATTCTCAAAGTTATTTGCATTTGTTTATGCTCTTTGTTAGGATGCATAATCAAAACAAGAAAATCCAAACTAGATAACCTATGTGAGCTAAAAGCTTGATGCTGTTGAAGTTGTTGCAAGATTCCCAGCGATTTGAGTGAGAATTTTTTTATATATATGGTGATGACAGTTGTGTCTTGGGTCTCAGATTAGAATCTCATTTAGATTAGAAACTCATCTAGATTCTGTACTGCCTGGAGGAAAATAAACATTTCTACAGTGTAAAACATCTGATTTGTTTTAGCTGTCCATATTTGCAATAAAGTGGAGTTGTTCTTTCTTTTTTTTCTTTCCCTGTTAAAGTTGTGAAGATAGTCTTCCAGATATTGATGTCTGCAAAAGCTTGGCTTTGTACTGAGAAGCTCCATCCTTCCCACGTGCTTGTGCTTCCCTCTCTTGTGATTCAAACCAGTGTATTCTTCTAAGCCAGTCAGAGCCCACAGATGCAGCCCACTTAAAGATGAGCAAATGTGTTCTAGTTGGACTGGGGGGTAAAATTTGAGTGTCCTAGACTTCCAAAATGAGAACTGCTTGCCTCAAGTCATGCTAGACTTCAGTGAAATCTAGATCAGTAAATCTTTTTGTCGCATTTGAAGAGACCTTGAGGGCTGGCACATAGGTTCTCTCCTTTGCTGATTTGAATGCATTTATTGCCAAAGGGGAAGAGTGCCATGTGGATAGGGTGGGAGACTGAATTGGATTAGACATTGTTAGACAGTAGATAACTGCTTTTTCACTCAAAGCAGTGCAATAGCATATGTCTGTGAGTAGTAAAGTGTTGCAAAATATGTTAAATGTTCTTGGTGACAAGCCAAAAATACATGTGTTAAACATGTCCAAATAACCAAGATATCTCATTTGTTAGACACAACCATTTCTCTGGTGCTGAGCTCACTGGTTGCAAGGCAGCTGCTGTCTCTTGTACAGAGATTGTTATGTGCTGGGCAACTGTGAAGAAAGTAGGTCATTTGCAGATAATATGGGTGTTCAAGTTGTTGAGCAGATTCTTCTGATACATTCTGCAGAGTATCATTCTCGGTATTTTCAGATTTATTTAGAAGAAAAATTGCTTCAGAGATGTGAAGGATCCTTTAGCTTTGTTGTTAAGATTCTTTTTTAAATTGCACAAATGTGTGTGTCATTGAAGAAGAGGAGAAGAAACCAAAAAGAAACCACAGGTGGTCTGAGAAAATTGTATTATTTGTTCTTTCTTCTTTGTTGGTACTGAACTTTTGCCCTTGTTTGATGATGCTGGCTGTAGCTCACTCAGGGATTAACTGTAGTCTGTGTCAGGAAAGTACTTTAATAGATGGATGTGTGCTCAGGGCAGTTTCCAAATACAGTCAACATATGCTGCAATCTAAGATTAGTAATTTTTCACGTTTTCACACCTTCCGTCAGCACCTCGCTTCAACAAACTTTGTCATGTTGCAGGGAAAAACTAGCCTTTTGATAATGTGCATCTCAGTATGTGATCTATGAATGTGTTTGATGTCTTTCTGTGGAGCAGATGAGTGTCAATTGTAAAGATTCTCATGTTAAGAATATTTAGTGTAAGACATCTGTGGACCTTTATTACTGACTAGCTCTCAGTTTGTATTCCAGAGACTCCTTCTTATAAACTACACTGGTCAAATTCCTCCAAACTGGTATTCAGAGGAGACTATAAGATAAAATACCATGCCTCAAAGAGGATCATCCCCTCATGACCTACATTTTAACAGAAGCAAAAGTGAAAGAAAAACACTTTGTTGCATTAGATAGCTGGTAATGAGCTGACAAAGGTGTTAGGGCAGCCAGGTGCTGTTTATCTCATCTGTACTCTGTATTAAGTGTTGGGCAGCTGCAGAGAGTGAGCAGTCTTGTGTATTTTTAGAGGTGTGAGAACTGTTATGAGAAGCCAAATACTTCTTAATTTCCCCTCCCATACTCCACTTAAGAGACTCTCACTTTACCCACCCTTTGTTTCCAAGCTGCAGTGTATTCTGTTGTTATTTAAGGAAAACCCTGTCACCATTGCTTGTGGCTTCAGTGTTTGGCCTACAGAAGGCAGGCACAGGCAGCTTCTTCCTTTTCCCAGCCTCTACAGTGGGGAAGAGCTAGAGGGAGGCTGTTGCTTAAGTGGCATTAGTTATTGGTGTAGAGCTGAAGTAGCATAGCTGTGTTTTGTGGAGAGGCTGAGAGGAGTGCTGGAGGTACAGGCACCTGTCAGTCTGGAGAAAAATAATTCTAGCACATGGAATGTGAAATTCAGTTGGATTTTTTTTTCCCTGGCTCTTTTAAAATAATTTTTATTGGTCTTATTTCAATTAAGCCAGCAGATGAGAGAATCCCTAACTTGTCTGCCCTAACACAGACTTCATCAACCAGCCCATCACCTGTAACAGTCACAGGTCATGTTTATTTACTTTTATTTTTTAAACTAGTTTGTCTTATGTCCTAGAGAGAAATCAGGCTGCTGTTTTGGGGTCTTTTTTATTGCTCATTACACGTATAGCATGTGTGGAATTTGTAGTAGATAAAATGCACTGGAAGTAGGTATTTTTGTGTGAGCTTATGTGCTAAATATTTCATATCTCTTTGAAATATTTGTTGATTTAGAGGAATCCTATACTCTTGATTTCTTCATACACATTTGTTTCAAAATGTTATCAATTCAGTGATTCCTAATCAGAAGCATTTAGAAAGCTACAAGATTGCCAAGTTTTGGCTTTTAATTTTGCAGCGTGATATTTTTTTTTAAATGACAGTTTACAGTACAGCTAAAAATCTTGCAAAACTTTAAGTAGGTTCTTGGAAATTGTCTTTAGCACCTCAAATAAAAGTTATTTCAAAATTTTGGATGAATTTTTTTCATCTCTTTTGGAGAAAGTTCTCAAAGGTTTATTTCCTTAACTGTTCAAAAGGAAGTGTTCTGATGTGCTCAAGACTACTTCTTTCATGAAGTACATTTTTTCAGAAGGATTTATAAAATGTTCTAGAGATTAACTTAGTGACTGTAACTGTTTCTCTTGCTTTAATTCTGGATTAAAGTAGTATGATGTCAGATGCTGTTGACTTTCCTTTCTTCAAGCATTGTGTGATGCAATCAGTCTTCACATCAGAGACAATTAGAGCTTAGTGTACAACACGTTCTTGGCAGGAGTTGTGATACTGGGATCAAGATTTTGGCAAGGGCAAACTCCAGAGTGATCTCCTGGAAATGATTCTTGGAAAATTCATTATTCTTGGAAAATTTGCATCTACTTTCAGATCTAAGAAATGATTGCCTGCATTGGTAGCAAATTGTATTATTTCTTCCTAGAAGGAGCTTGGAAAGCCCATGTATTCTTGCAGCTGCTTTTAGAAGTTTAGATACATTCCTATCATTCAGAGGTGAAGGAACTGGTTATTTTTTGTGGGTGCAATAGAGAAAAGGAAAAAACTAGCTCAAAATTTGTAATTTTGGACTTCCTATTTTCACCTCTCTGACACTGTTGAGAAGGGGAGGAAGAATGCCTGGGTGGCAAGAGTAGAGGAGTTTGGGCAATGAGATAGGGAGGGACTGTAATGGCAGTCTGAAATTCAGAAATAAGCTTTTTTGAAGGGCTCCTCTAGAACACGAGGAATTTGTCAAACCAGCACTCTGGTGCACAGTGCTGTGGAGTGGAGAGAGGCCTACAGTGCTGCATGGAGTGAAGGAGAAAGAGAAACAAGCATGAGTGAGCTGGGAGCCAGGACTGCAACTTTGATTTCAAGTCTGTAGAGCTTGGCAGGTCTCTGTAATTTTGAGTGAGAAATATGTGCACCCCAACCTCAGTGAACATTTGTCTTTTTCTCATAACATTCTTTAACTGTTCTCTTTGGTTGCTCTCCCAGTGCATTCCAGAAAGCAGCTTTCTGCAGGCTGTGTTAAAAGAGGATGCCTCTGGCCTGTGTCAGCTCAGGGATTTACATCACTATTGAGTATTTGGTACTCCTTTATTTACTTTAGGAATGCCCAGTGATCACTGTATAAAAGGACACAGAATAGCTGTATCATATGAATACCCGTCTCAGTTTAAAAAGGGTAGACTCTTTACAGATCCTTTATGAACAGTGCTGATAATCCTTGCAACATGAGGTCTCTTTCCTGATCCTCCACCAGAGACATTGTCAGACATTCCCAGCATTGCCTCTTATGAAAACCAGTAACTCTTTGAACTTTCATGCAAGTCTGTGGCACTCATCATCTTTGTGTTTTCTAGAGGAGCAGTCATTTTCTCACTGCTTTTAAAAGGTTAATGCATTTATTGAAAAGCATTTTCATAGTTCTGTTCAGTGTTGGAGTACATGAGCTCAAGAGAAATTCAGGCTAGATCAATTGTTCTGTTGGGGCAGCAGTTTGTTCCCATCTACTGCTTTTACTGAAAAGTTGGCAGATCTTTTCTGCAGAGATAAAAGGTGGCATAGCTGGATAGAGTCCCCCCAGCCCTAATTTGAAAAGCAGTGCAAGTGGCTGAGAAGTTGTGAGTGACAGCAGCTGGCTGTCAACAGACATCTTTCCTTGGTGCTCCTCAGATATGAGCAGAAAACGTTCTATTGGTAAATGCCATGCACATGTAAATCTGCTCCACTCTTCCTTTTCCAGACATGTAGCAGGGAAGGGTCCAGCTGAGACACCTGTTCCCCTTTGGTATGAAAAGTTTAATGGTTTGAGCTGGCTTGTATCAGTGTCTAGGGACATAACAGGCCTTCTCATCTCTTAATGTTCACTAAGAGATCATTCCCTAATCTGCCAGCATTGCTCAGGGTCTTCCTCATACATGGGATTTCAGAGGATGCTCATAACAGGATTCACTGAGATTGTTACATTGCTGATCTTAAGCCAAACCTGTGCAAATCAAAGGCATCTTATCGGAAAAGGCTGATTGATGTGGTGGCTTGGAAAATCGGGGACAAACAGGCAAAGAATCTTCAAACTGGCCTTAATGTTTCTTAAACAGACCATTTACTTTCATAGAAAATATTGCTGTTTCTCCATTATGCCTCTTCCAAATATTAAAAGGTATTTTCTCTGGCAGGAATTGAGCTTTAGGCTATAGATCAAACAGGTTGATACATTTTTCTGGCCTCTTTTTTTTCTAAGTTTTTTTTTTGATTGATTTCTTTGTATTCTCATCAACATCTACTCATATTGCATTTCAGTGTGGTCTGGCCAGCAGTCTTGATACGGAGACAAAAATCTTTAGTCTTGTTTAACCAAGCTGGTAAGGAAGGTGTATTTTCATCCTGAAGTGGGGGGCTGTCCTTGCAATATGGTACCGGGATTTTGTCTCAAGGTTTTCAGTTTCTACACTAAAGTAAGTGTAAAATAAGTAATTAAATGCTAGTTCATTGGCATTGGGGTCTGTTTGAACTCTTTCTCTGGAGCTGCAACTAAAATCAATGACCAAAATGAAGCAATCTTAATGTGGAATTACATACAGTTACTTAAAGCATATTGCTACTGGGTTTGATACTCCATAACTTTGTCCTTACAACTGTACAGCTGGAGAATGCAGCTGGTTTTAGCATTGCTGAAAGTTGGCTGACTCTGCAGCAACATCCAGGCCTTTTTGGACACTCTGTGATAAAAATACAACACTGCTAGTGCTCTGTTTTTATTATTAGTGGAGGTGCAAGTGCTAAAAATATGTCTTGCTTTCACAAGAATCTAAGCACAGACAATGCTGCAGAGAGCTCCTTTCTGTCTGTGTCTCATTTGCTTGATCTATATCTGGAATTGAAAAGGGCCAGGAGGTTTCCACATAAATCTTTGAGATTTCTATGTTCCCCTCAGTCTCAGCTTTGATATTCTTTCTTTAAAGAAAATTAGACCATAGCTGTTTTAGTATCAAAGAAAACCTCAAGTATGTGAAGTTGGATGTAGGTGATGCAGCCAGAAGTTTGCACGGAGCTTGTAACAATAGTGGGAGGTGTGAACTACTGCCTTTACCTCTACTGAAGGTTAGTTTAGATATTTAGCAGAATTGTCTAACTGAGTATATTAAGTATTTAATTCCTTAGAAAGAATGAAAATACTAGAGACAACAGAGCTTGATGTGTGGTGGGAGGCATGTTATGTTGATAGCTCAAGCCAGTGGCATTTGGGAATTGCTTCTGATTGTTGGTGTTATGAAGGAGAAGTCCAACACTAAATTTCATCAGGATCAGAACCAAAGAGTGGGGATTTCAGAATTTTAGTATCTCTGAGGTGTATTTTTTCCTGTAGGTAGAAAACCTGTCACACTTCATTCACATTCCTACTCTAAGATTAAACAGAAAAGCATTAAAACACTTCCAAGTCTGAAATGAGACACTTCTTCCAGGAGTCCTGAATTCTGGACTGGTTGTTGGGGTTGGGTTTTTTCACTCTGGTGCCTATCACTTGTAATCCTTTTTGCTTTAATAAACTGTCTTGAACCTGATCAAACACCGTCTATAGGTATGAATCTGTGGATGTGAAAGGTGAGGAAGGAAAAAATGATATTGATTCCCCTTGTTTGGGTCCTGTGCTGCAGTTGATTCTTTAGCTTAATTAAGTTAATGACTCACTGGATAACTCACTGCAATTGTTCATTTTTTAACAATTCTGGCATTTTTTTCTATGCTGGAAAAGTTCTCTCCTGTTGATATCCCTTAAAAAAAAAGAAAAAAAAAAGGGGGGGGGGGCATTCAGAAGGGTAGGGCACTACAATGTTGTATGCAGACATCAGGTGTGTGTTCCATAAAACTGATTACCCAAAGCAGAGCTTGACATTCAGCAAAGAAATTTCAACTGTAGAATGGCTTTTATTAAAACCCAAAACCAATCCTACATGCAGACTTTGCAAGAATAAAAAGAAACAACATTCTTGTCTTTGCAAGAACAAGAAGAAACAATAACAAAAAAAAGCAAAGCAGAACCACTTTTTGATATACATGATAAACGTGGATGATACAGATTTATTCTACTCCTTTTCAGATTTGAAACCACAAGAGAGAGAATATTCTCTTCTTTGGTGGGATTGGAGAGTAGTTTGTTTCCTTAAATTTTCTGACAGTGCTCGAGAAAATGATTTGTTTTGTTTTGTTTAGAACCAGGGGCCAAGCAGTTGCAGAGTTTATAACTCAAGACAGGGTTATTAAACAGACATATAGGAGACTGTAACAAACTCAGAAAACCTAGTGAAAGAAAGAGGAAAACTAGTTTTGCAATGGGACCTTAGACCACACAACAGGCAAGCAAATGACTGTGACATGTCACTTGGAAGCCATTGCAATTTTCTTTCAGGCAAGTAGGAGGACTCTGGTTCTTTCATTGGATTATAAACCATTCTGTTTGCTATCTCTTTTTACCTCAATGTGATTTATAAATTTTTTTTTTTTTTTTTTTTTTTAATCCCTGGCCAGGTTTGAAGCTACATCTTCAGTGAAATAACTGATGAGAACAGAAAAAAGTATATACACATAAAAACTGCAGTTCTCGTGCAATAGTTGTTTGAGCCTGGCAACTGGATGGAAAAGGCAGGACTGCAGCTTTTGTCTTGAGGATGATTTGCTTAGCAGGGTTCCCCTGAGTTTACTGCTGATTTTCAACTGTTTCCAAATTCTTCATTCCAGACCTTCTACCTCAAAAGTTCCAAGCAAAGTTTCAAGAACAGTTAAATACTTATATAGAGCTTCTCAGGAGGCTTCAAGAAATGAATGGGAAGGATTTATTGTCCCATTTGGACAACCAGTAAATGAGTAAATTGTGCCAGTTCCAGGAGATCAGGAAAAGGTAAAGATAGCATCACAGTAACCCTAAAGCCCATCTGAATGTATGTGTGAGAACCTGTAATCTTCATAAGGGTCCTGTCTCAAAACTAACAGACTTACCTTTATTTTGCAAAGACAGGAAGACTGGATATTGGAAGTGCAAAGAAAAAAAGAAAAGGCAAAGTGAGTCCTGAAATTCTGAGGCTGGTTCCACAGATTTTTAAAATTCTGTTTGTTAGTTTTATTTCTCCCTGCAATAGAAAGTTTCAGGGACACTATGTTCAATTTTCCCCTCTTACAGGACATGAAAATCACTATATAATTTTTATACCAGATAAACCTATATATTTATTTCCTCCCCTTTCAAAAATTGCTCATGTGATTGCTGTCATTACAAGAACAAAGATTCACTTCCTCTTCCCTTGCTGCATTTCAAGAAAAAGTTTGTTCTATTTGCTTCTTGAGAGAGTTCTTTGTGGTTGTGGTTGGGGTTTTTTTTTGTTTGGTTTGATTTGATTTGCTTCGTTTCTTTTAATGAAGTGAATAAAGAAGGAAAGGTGTGAAATAAGAAAAGTGGAGTATGAAGGAAACTATTTTTAAGAAGTTAGAAATGTTTTCCTCTTAACTCTGAAAATATTCTTTTAGCTTTTTTCTTTAAAAGCATAAATACATGTGCATGGACACTGCCCTGTTTAATACTGTATAGTAATGTCTTTTCCATGTCCTTCCATAAGTTCTGCTATCTTATAAAACTTGAGATATTTTACAGGGTGGGGAGAGTAAGAAACAGAATGAAAAGAATGCTAGATGCTGGTTGGGTTTTTTTTGTTACACTTGGAACATTTTGTCCAACATCAGGCACGTCTGTGCGATTTCACTATCTGCTGCCTGGGCAATGGCAGGTACTCTGAGAATCTTGATTCTGTTCAGGAGGAAGCTGTCCAAGAGCACTGGGAGAAGCACTAAAGGCAGCCTGTGAGCACAGCACGTAGGACCAAAACATCAGAAAGCTTTTGGAACTCTCCCTTGGAAGGGCTTGCTTACTCCAAATGCTAGACTTGTGGATGAAATATGACTCAGAGCACCAATCTCAGTAAGAATCAAGGAAAAGGAAAATAAATTATGTGGGAGACTAATGTGTAATTAAAATTTTAGTGGTAATTTTTTTTTCAACAAAACATTGTTCTTAGAGCCAAGCAATAGTTCAGGTAACTGCTATAGATTTACAAAGCATTTTTCTTGGCACTGGGTAGTAGGTTATTTTTGTTATTCTCAAGCACAGTGACAGTTGTTCATAACAGCAACAGTCCTTTTGCAGCTACTTCTATTGCTGCTTAGACAGGATCAGACTGGACAAACCTTAGAGAAGAAATGGAGAGAGACAAAAAGAATTATTTAATTCTGTATGGCATTCCCCTCAAAGTGATCCACAAGAAGATAAAGAAATTTTTTCTTCCATTTTAAGTATCCTAGAGATTAAGAGCCAAATCCATAATGGTGAAACTTGTTCTTTAAATATCTGTGATATTCTTGGTTGTCTCCCAGCAGTTTTAAAGGAATAATTGTGAAGTGAACATGTGGAGACTGTAGGCAGGAGTAAACTCTTATGAACATACCAACATTCTTGAGTGTTGCAGGTACTGGTATGAGGCCTTCCAGAAACTCTGTTAAAGACATATTTGGGGCTTGGCTGTGAGGCAATATCAGTTGTGCTTCCTTCTCCTACATTGCCAGTTGTTCCACACCTGAAGTTTCACAGTATTTAGATTTTCAATTCCAAAATCAATGAATCACTCTTAAGTATTCCAATATCTTGTCTAGGATTACACACTAATTACCTGGCCAAGACTGGAGGAGAGCTGAGTATTTTGGCTCATTAACCCACTCTAATATCTACACTTGCCACTTCTATTAATAATTACCAAATCTTCATATTTATCAAAGCAGGCTGTTCCTCAGGTAGAATTATACTTGGAGATCTTTTATAGAGATACCAGTATTTGGTATTGCTGGTGCAGTTCCCAAGGATGTGATGATACTTTGTTGGAAGAAGATAATAATTTTAGAATTTATACATATATATATATATATATGTATATGATTGACTCATGTACATACATATATATATATATATATATTCTATATATATATATATATATATATATATATTCATTGTATTTCCAAACCAGATCAGCTAGACAATGGTAGTTTTTCCATTCTGGGGAAGCAGTTGTTCATGTGTGATAGTAAAGCTGGAAAGAACTTCCTTGAACTCAGCTCATTCCCAAGACTCACTTGAACAGTGGATACTGGTTGTTTTCTGTCACCTGGGGAACAGGTCCCTGAGCAACCTGATCTAGTGTCAGTCACTTGGCTTTGAACAAGCTTTGCACCAGGGGAAGTTCTAAGATCTGTTATTTTCTATTGTTAATAGGAGCAGAATTAAATTTCCACTTGTATTGTCCTGTCTTATAGTTCCTCTCATTAGTCCTCTTCAACAAAAAATTACTTTCAAAATTTTAAAATGTTTAAGCAATTCTAAGCTTTTTCTTTGTCTTGAAACAAATTATCTTTTTGTCTGTATTTCCCTGAAATAACACTTACTTATCTATTAGTAATGGATTTTGAAAATGTATGACTCATCATTAACTCAGTTTCATTCATTTCACCATGATTATTTATTATTGTTATTTATGGTTGAAAATAGCCAAGCAGCTGTGACAAATCTGGGTAAGGAAATTAACTCAACATTCCTTTGTTGTCCTTTGTGTGTTTTACCTGTGTGTTGATTTTGGTTTTTTAACTTATTGTTTTTTTTTTTAAATCTGTCATGCTTTTCCTAATAAAATGCTATGTACTGAAGAAAGAAAGAAAGGTTCATAAGAGAATTTCCAGATCAAGCTCAAAGCTTGACAGGCTCCAGGCTTTCTGGCTACTGCATACAGGCCTTCCACTGATCACTTAGGGTTGCTCATAGGTTTCAGACTGGTGCAAAGCGGTGATTTCTTGATAAATGCCAATCAGTGTTTTTGCTGAGCTAAAATATCAGAGGAGGAGGAGCAGAACTATGGGAATTTTGGGACACAGCAGCACATTCATTTCAGATGCAAATTACAACCTTATTTTCACATGATATTGCCTGATTCTGCTTATCCCCACATCAGTGCTGTGAACCTAAGAAGCAAGGCTTTTATTTCAGTAGCTGTTTTCCAACCTGTTTAGCACCTACTAGGACAACTGAGATGGAATTAATAATTGCTGGAGTTGTAGAATAATTTTCTGCAGTGGTGATTTCAGTTTTGCTGAAAGAATCACAATTCAAGTCTTAAAAGTGTAGGGGTTTTGTTGGACAATTTCTGTTATTGAAAATGTGAGCATGGATTGGTTTTTACACCCAAATGCATTTTCAGAGGCTTTGCACACTCATAGGGCTTTGACTTCTAATCCAAAGGAATTTTTGTATGATTTTAGAATTAAGATGACCGTAGCATATTGCATTAATAAAAGAAAAGGAGAAATGTGAATGTAAAATATGTTCCATGCTCATGTATGACCTTATCAACACCATCAACAGAAATACACAGATTTAAACCATTGAGAAATTTGGCCTTCTATTTCATTGACTTCTCTTCAAGCCTTTCAACAGTGGGAGGCAAAATGAGTTCAAGTCAAAAACATTCCCATGGGTTCTGTGGCAAAGTGGCTTTTGCTCGTATTATGAATGACACAAGTTTAATACCTGGTAAGAAAAAAATATATGTTTATACTAGACAAATTATCTCTTGCTGATATTAAATGTCAGCACTATTGCAGCAGAATCCCAGATGAATGTGGGTTTGCTGCCAGCATATACAAGGACAAAATGTTCAGAACCATTTTGGGAACTGGCATCAATCTGGCACATCTGCACTTAGCTTGCAGTCGCATCCATCCGAACCAGCAATAAGTAATTTCTCTGATGTAAACAAGGATAAAGAGAAGGAAAAGTCTGAAATTATGAGAGCAAAGAAGGAGAAGTGTTGATGCAGAGTCCAGTTGCTAAATAACAAAGCAGTGAAGCAGCTGCTGAGAGGGAGTGATTGCCCTCACAGAGCTTTCTGGGAGTCTGCAGACACCTTCACACATTCTGAAGGGCTGTGAATAAGAGATCACTATGTGTAGTTTTCTGAGCTGTTAAAATGGCCACATTCAAACTTCCTCTGAGTTTTCAAGTTGTGGGGAATAGTGCTATATTTCAACCATTTGAATGGAAACCATTGCAAAGCATATTGTATTTTCCATAAATGCTGCATACTATGAGAAACAGAATGAAGATCCTCTAGGGAAAAGGATGCAGACAGCTGGCAGTGAATTGAAACTGCTATTTAAAGGACTATCTCAGGATTAGTGTAGATGGCTCTGGTAAACTTGAAATTTGAAGAAACTCAAGGAAGAAAGGTGAATGGGGCTGAGGGTTGGCATAGAAGTTTCAAAATGCTTTGTGAAATGCACAGCACTAGAGAAAACTGCATAAGACTTGCACATACAAAATGAAGTCACAGACATCATGATAGCACATGAAACAACTGTCAAATGCTCAATAACATGCAGTGGAAGGAATAATTTTAGCCAATTGTGTAAATTGGCTGTAAAATGGGAAGAAGATGAAGTATCATTGACTCAATGAAAAATAATGAGATTATTTGTTCAATATTAAGCAACACTCAGAGAAACAAACTACCTGTGTAGGAGTTTAAAGAAAGGGCCAGAAAGTAATACTGAGCTTGTAATGTTTTAAGTTTGCTGCAGCCACACCCTTGCATTATGAGGAAACAAAAAGGGACCAAAGTGCCCTCAAGTCCCAGAAAGACACAGGTAAGAGAGAAGTAGGACTGTAACAGTTGAGGAGAAAAGGCCTGACTGGTGTTTGTACTGGTGTGCTCTGAAATAGCCCACCTGTGTTTCTTTTCACCTTTTCTATAACACACAAGCAAGAGCATTCTTGTAGATTGGAAAGCATTGCTTTTAGAATGGCTTTTCTTCTTCTTTTTTTTTGTGCCAGAGCAATAAAGCAATGCACTGTAAAACTTGTCACTGTCAGATGTCCGTGAGGCCAAAAGAACTGCTGGATTCTTGTGCTCCTCTCCAAAGCATTAGTCACAGTAGTAGGAAAAATAATAGCAGATCTGGCTGGATTAATTGCCTGATTTATGATAACAATTCCTGTATTTCAAAATCCCATTTGAAGTGCAACATGCTGGTATTTGTATTAATGCTATATACAAATAGTACTCCTGGTCAAACTTCCCTAACTTTAGGGTATTTTCTAGCCCATTCAATATACTCCCTAAATTTATTTAGGGTTATTTCCTAGCCCACTCAATATACTGCCAGTTCTTACCAAAAGACCATAATATCAAAATCTTTGACTTTAAAAAGCAGGTATCTTCCTTTAAACAGTATTCCTTTAAACTCCACAAAGCAATTATTCTTTCAAACTCTGGGTCACTATTCATCTTACTGACACACTAAAGCTTTGCAGTATTTTAGGGCAGCAAGTTATAGATGCTCAGTTTTTGAAAGATTATAAATAAGGATTGCAACCTGGCTCTGCAGTTGAGTAACTGCCACTAACTTCAGGGCAAGTGAATTTGATTCCCTGGTGCTATTGCTATCTTTACTGATCAATGTGGGTGCTTTGTTGCAATTTCTTGAGATGCAGTTGGGTTTTAATTCTTGTATTGTTTCTGTGAGAACAACACTACATGTTTATTCTTGCCAGAGTGGAATGGAAGCCAGTAATTTGATTTTTGGGTCTTACAGAATATTGTCTATGACTTTGGTTTGTTTCAACACTGGACAGGGTTTGAGAACAGTTTTTCTCCTTGTTTGCTGTACTTATTCATAGCTACAGAGAGAGCATTTTATTGTCAGGAGGTTGTCATCTGTTGGGTTGAATTACAAACAGTCAGGGTCATGATACTTTGTTGTTTAGGTTCTTGAAAGGCTTGAAATCATTAACATTCTTAGAATGACATGTATCATAAATCACGACATAGGAAAATTAGAGGGATTTACTCATGTACATGTAATTTCAACTGCAGGGTGTACAAATACATGGTTGTACTTATGCTTTCCCCAAACACTTCTATTTTGTGCTCTGGTGGCCAGCACAAAGTTCTCTGAGATCCCTGATTTCTCTGTCCTGATCCTTATATTGACCATAATGAAAGAGTTAAATGAAAGAAGATAGAATTGCAGCTCGTAGGTGTTCCAGATGCTCCTCAGAACCCTCTAGTGCTGCCATACAATATGCTTTTCTGACTTGTGCCAAAGGACCAGTACACAAGTAACCCCAATTAAGAACAAACTAGAAGATATTCATTTCTAAATAGCATAGAAGGAAAAGGGCCAGTGATTCACTTCTGAAATTCTGGCATGGTCAAGATGAATTATGTCATTTGTACTTGGTCACTTACACAATGCTTGTTGTAGAAACAGCTGTGTCGAATATGCTAGGAAAGAAACCAGTATTTTGGAGCTCCCAGAAGGTCTAAATATGTTCCTTTCATCTTCCAGTAGTGACAGTGCTCTTTTAAAAGCTAAATTCTCTGACTGAGAGAACAAAATTTCCTCCCTTAGTAGCTAGAAAACTACTGCAGCGTAGGAAGAATAACATGTGTTGTTTCAAGTTTTGATATGGAATGAAATAAAGAGTTTGAATGGCAATAAGGTAGATTCTACTTAGCTTTGCTTAATGCTTAGTTAGGGATAATGTACTATTTCTTTGGAAGTGTGTAATATCTCTGTCACTTGGGCTTTCAAGTACAACTCTAACAGACAATTACCAGGTAGATCTGAACCTGCTGTGGGACAGAAGAGAAGTCCCTAGAGTCCCTGGCATGAACATTTTGTATGGTTCTGTAATTACAGGTTTCACAGCCTCTGCAGGTTTGGTTATTCTTTGAAGTACAATTATTGGGCAACTTAATAACATAGACACAATCAAAGACATTAGAGGCACAAGTAGTCCTACAAATCAAGAGATTAAGAAAATTATAGCTATTTTGATGAAATATAAGAAATAGTGAGATTGAAAGGATAGTATAGAAATAGTTTAGTCTGCATTTAGGTGCCAGAATGTCTGCACACAGGCTTTTAGGAATTACTTCTTTTTGCTGTCCATAGCTGATGCTTACTACGTCCAGCTGTGACAAAATTCTCTCCTTAGATTAATGACATCTAGGCCAGTTCCAGGAAAGAGGATAATTTGGAAGTGAATTTAGTATCTGTTGAAGACAAAGAAAAGAGTTAGTCAGCCTAAAATTTAGGGTAGTTTTACTGGCAAAAGTTTTATTGCTGCTCCTGTTCCTTGAGACTTAAAAGCTAAAATGTACTACCAGTATGTAGTATAGGAACAATTCGGGTGGGCAGAGGATGGCCCATCTCCATCAGTGTTTTCTGTCAGTGGCTTTTATTATATGCCTGAGTAGGGCATAATGCTGCACAATTTACAAAGGTGCTGAGGGGCTGACTTGATAACTTAAGCTCCTATAGTGTATTTTTCTTTAGGGATATTGCAAAATATGTATAAAATTTTTCAAGTCATATTTCAGAATGTAGTTTATTATATAATAATTTTCAACTGATATTTAGCATTATTTTTTTACTACAGTGCTTGAGAAATCACTTCTGGCTTGAACATAAAGTCCATGCTAATTTTTGATCAGCTTTATCTTCACACATCATAACTTTGATAACAAGTCAGAGTACAGGAGAAATGGGTCAGATGCTTACTTGGCCAGTGCTGAGCAGAAGTTTGGGTTTGAAAGCCTTATTAGAACAGTGTGACCTGACAACAAGCTCCACATCTCTGGCCTAGCAATTGTGAGGAGGGGATAAGTGATGCTATTTCCCCCTTGATTGCTGAACATTTCTGTGACCCTTCCTTAGGGGTAAATGAGCATGTTATTGACTCCTAAAGCAATGCACTGGCATCAAGCCATGTGTGAGAGTTAGAAACAAACTCCTGAAATGTATGGACTGACAACAAAACAAAGATCAACATCGACACTGTAAAAGAACAAAAATTAAAGCCTCAAATGTTTACGTGTTTATGATCCTGTGACAATGAGTATCCACAGTCCTGGAAGAACAGGGACAGTGAAGGAATGACTGTTGGAATAAATACTGAGGAGGGAGCGTGAGCAAACTAGAGGTGACACTCACATCCACTCTGGGCCAGTACTGGCCATGTGCCACAGTAGGTGAAACTGTTAGAACAGTTTATCATATAAACAACAAGTCAGGCCAAATTTATCTAATCAGATTTTCATGATTAAAATATGTCTGGGCTCCTTTTTCCATAACTACATGGGATGCAGCAACATCCAGATTAGGAATAGTCTCTGTGTCTGTGTATATATATATGTCTATTTTATGTTTCTTTGAACATTTGCTCTTATGTGAGTGAGTAGGTTGTGAAAAAGGAAAAAGCATCACCAGAGTAAATAATGGGGACTACTAAACAAGAGCTGGCACCCTGTTGGTACCCTGGAAAGCTTTCAACTAGGATCTTCTATTTTTTTTTCCTATTTCAAGCAGAGTAGAGCTGTTCAAGCTGAGCTATCAGAAGCTTTTAGACAGCATCAGACCTTGGGTGAAAAGCTGTCCTTGGAAAATGACATAGCTTCTAGGTAATACATATTCCAAATCTTGTCTGATAAATTACAGGCCAGTAAATTTGTCAGGAGTGTGTATTTTGTAAGCTATTCTAGGTTACACAGATTTCATCTCTGCTGCTGCAGGGTCTGTTAGAGCAGGTTGAGTTCTGTGTTGTATTTTTTTTCTAGTCAGCTAAGCAATATCTCAGGAAGATTTCTGCACATGACCATTAATCATGCTCTGCCCTGTGCAAAGCTCCACAGATGATCTTTACTGGGTTATCCTGTGTCTTCACAGAGAAACAAGTGAGGAGGCTGTAGGTTTCTTGCAAATGAGAGCACTAAACTCCTTCATACAGTGTGCATCACTCTACTGTGACTATCATGCAGAAATGTTTCTAAATCATGTGTATTCAGATTTTGTTTAGGTTTTTTTTTTTCTTTCTTTTTCTTTTTTTCCCCCAGCTATTTCTATCTGATGTCAGCGAAGTTCAAAAGGCCTCATTATTTTTTGGGTTATCAAAAGTTTATGATAAGTTTTCTTCTGCCTGCTGCTGAAGGAGTTCTTTTAGAGCTTGGTTTTACCTTGTGCCAAGAGTAATCTTGAATTCTAAAAACTGATTATTTGCATTTCATTACTTTGATGAATTGTACTTTACAGTTTGAATCTTGATAGTCCTCTGGGTTACATTTGGCTTATCTTAGCAATTAGAAAAAGGCTGGCTTTGCACTTACATATTTTCTTAATAATCACTATCTTCTATTAAACAGATTGTATTAAATGTATGAAAACTAGTGAAGGAGAGGATCACTTTCATTCTCTCTTCCTTCCCCAAACTCCTTTCCCCCCAAATCCTTTCTTTTTAGACGAAATGGTAGGATAAAAGTGAGAAAACCAGGAAAGTGTAGGGAAAAAAAAAAAAAACAAACAGGAAACTTTTAATTTTTCACCATAACTTTAACTTCTTTGGAAAATCCATTATCTCAAGCCTATCAACTTTGCCCTAGGGATTAAAACCCCCAGCTTTTCTGTCCAGCTCCAGTCAGAGATTGTAAGGGAAAAAAATTTGTCTTCCTACTGAATGGGCCCAGAAGTGGATCTCTGGCCAACTAATTATTTCATAATCTGTCAGGAAATTCTCTAGATTGCCAAGTATGCAGAGGATTCGCTCATCCAAACTCAAATGCCCTGGCTGAACAGCTTCATATTCTTCATTGCACATACTGGGGAATTGTGAGTTTGTGCAGGTAGAAAAACAACTGCTGTAGTTGACTCAGAGTTCCTTCTGCAGCTCATCTCGAGGATGTGTCAGAGCCCTCAGCTGTGCAGGACCAGGCTGCTCTGGCTTCACTGCCTCTCCAGCCAACAGCACCCATTGTAAGCTGAAATCCCCAAACACGCAGTGCCCTGGGAGCATGGGAAGCAGAGCATTGTGCTAGTTAAGATTTAAAATCTCTCTCAGCCTCTGACAGATTTCTGGACATTGTAATGCATTTTCTATTTCTTTCATCTAGTCCACACCTTCAAATGGAGGTTATGATCTGGCTCTCAGTACTTGTGCTGACAAACTGTGCTTAGACTCTGACTGTACAGACAGTGTCTGTATAACATAGGGAGAGGGGGTTTCTTTCTGGTTTCCTTAGAGTTGAAATTACATCCCTAATTCCAAGAGAGAATTAAACTAAACTTTCAAGAGGAAGGCCATTGAAGAAATATAATTTGAATGATAATGTTTTTTAAAAAGATGTATATATGTATATTGAATCAAGGGCAAACGTGACATAAGGCAGGCAAGATGTCCAAGTGCTTCAGTGTGAAAGATGGAATTTAGGGAGCTGGTTGTCTCTGGATCTGAGCTGCAAAATGCTGCAAAAGATGCGGTGATTGCTAAAGAAATACTGGAAGTAAACAACATAAAAATATGGAAAGTAATGACCGAGTGATCTGTAACAATTTTGATAGCCCATAGGAGAAGGTCTGTTTTGCTTCAACCTCCCTGGTAGTTATGTAAGCAACAAAACCACTGTGTATTATCTGAGATACTGGACTGGAGAACTTTTGCTTTGTAGAAACAGAGATGGTTAGCACAGGCATTAAGGAGAGACAACTCCTACTGGTTGTTGTGTCATTTTAGAATATAGCGATGTCCTGCTACATCAAGGGGATTGCAGCATCTTATCACAGAATGATTTATCAAAAGAAGTCTTCAAAATTTGCATGACATGAAAAATCTATTTTAACTTCAGGTAAAAGTATCTAATAATCTCTTGTGCAAAGAGCTACTTTTATGTGACCGTAGTTTTTTCTGTTCCTTTACACAATGCCTGCCTTTTAACCTGCACAGCTGATGTGCCCACCAATGCTATTTCAATAAAGAATTTTTACTTTTTTTTTTTGTGTTAACCACAGCTCAGTGATGTTCCATGGATGCAGAACTCTTGCCACCCATGGATGCAGCTCAGACTTGACAGTAAGACCAGAACAGCCAGCATTCATTATAGCTCTTTGCACTGGCCTCTTAAAGGTGTATGGAGAACTGGGCAGATTTTTTTCCTTTAGACAAAAGTACATGTGCCTTCCGTGTTGGTATGATTCTCTTAACTCAGTGGTGACATTGGCATAAAATGTTATCTCTCAGCTCTCAAGGTCCCGAGGCAAGGCTGTTGGTGTGACTAAAGAAATTTCATTCAGAGCTTATCTGAGAAGAGTAAAATTCCAGATTCTATCAGGAGGAGAAACATTTAGTTACCAAAATGAATGACTTGACAGGTGGAGATACCAGAACTAGGAAACAAACCGTGCTTTTTTGAGCCCTGGGGAATAGGAGCTTTTATAAAACATGAGCCCATCTTTCTGCATGAAAGGACTACTCAAGAGATGAATGTAAGCTGTTTCTTGCCTGCAGTGTAAGGGTCTGACCCAGCTGCCTGAAATCCACATGGTGCTTCACCATTGCTTTAATTCCAACTTAGATCATGTCATGTATTGAAAGATCCTATACATGCATACAGGGTAAATGTTATCTAGATTGATTTATTTGATTATATTGATTGCTCTCACATCAATATGTGACTGTTACATATGACTTTAAAAGGCTACTTCTTCATTCCCATAAAATCTCAGAGTAGGAGTTTTAAGATATTATCTGTTTACAATTTAAGGCCTGAAGATGTTTTGGGCTTTTACCTTAATAAAGGGCCATGTAAATTCTCACTTTTTTCTTTCATTTGTGAAATGTGTGCTGAAACCATGTATTGTGTGCATGGATACATACACACAAAATTCAAGAAAAGAACCAGCTACTCAAGCTGGAATGTGAGTAGTGATTGTTCTGGTTGAAGTGCAGGCTTTCCCCAGATGTTTGATTGTACACATGGGGCAGGCTTCATTAGAGATGAATAGACAGTACATAAAATACACACTTTCCCTCCCCCATTGCTCTTGTTTATCTGATTTAGTAGAAGGATTGTCATTAACCCCACAGAACTGCAATAAACTACAGGAATTGTAAAGTGGATGTCCAGAAACACTGCAGAAAGAAAAATTGCTACAAAGCTATAAAGTAATGGTTTTGTTCTTTTGTGCCTGTAAACACATCTGTTCAACACTTCTTCTCTGTGCAGCTGAAAGGCATAAGGGAATATTTTTCATGAAAAAAAAATTAGCAGTGCCTACTTCAAAGAATTTGGGAGTTAGAGATATTTAGATAGCGAGGAGCATTGCATTCACTCTTTAAATGTCTCTAGATTGCTTTTCCAACATGAGAAAAGTGCTTTCCATGACTGTACTTCCATTTACTTCTTTATAGAATGTGATAAACGACCCAATCTGAGGTTCTGTGTGTGTATGTATCTATGATACACCATTACATGTCCAATTGTCCTGCTGGACAGATGCTGATATTATGTAGATTATGTTTTATGGGAAAGTAGATCAGTGAAGAAGAGTTTGAGTGTCTTGCTATGCAGTCTGTATGTGCATTAGAGTAAGTCTATACTGGGATATTTCAAAAACCCTGGTCCTCTTCATCCTTTTGTGCTTGCCTGTGATTGTCCCTTATTTTAAGTGCTTGGAGTCTGTGGACCATCTGCTTGAAGTGAACTGAGCTCTGCTTACATCATGCACAAAGCAAGGCAACATATGAAGTCTAGTTTACAATTCTATCCTCATGTTAATCTCTAAATTAAATAGAGTATCTTCCCTCTTCTCTCTACCCACTTTGTTCCTCCCTTTATTTCAATGTAACAAATAAGTTAGTTTGATTCAAGTTTTAGAATCAACAGCTTTTTTGAGAGGCCACAGTGTGCTACTTCAGAGGGCAGGTAGAGAACAGGCAGCTGAGGAGCTGCAGCACAAGTGCTTGGAGGGAGGGAGTATCACTGGGGCTAAGCCTTTGGCTGTGGGGATTCCAGCTCTGCCTGGGCCAGGCTTCCTGCTGACAGCTTGTCCTTGTGCTGAGCCTGCCCAGGGAGCAACCAGGAGAGAGCTGCCTCTGCACAGCCTGGGGAGAGAAACACAGGCAGGCTGGATGGGCTGTGCCACCCAAGACTCTTAATGCAGCTCAGCAATGCTCAGTGCTGGATCAGCCCCAGGAAAAGACTTCCTGCTATGAAATACCTGTTATTTGTGTCAGGTGTTTGGAGGAAGACAGGAAGAAGGCTATACTGACAATCTATTTTATAATTGTAGGTAGGGATAAATAAAGAGGGGGAAAAAAGACAGGATTTAAAAAATTCACTACATCTTAATGCTTTTTAAGAGCCCAAACTGAAATAAAAGGAAGAGTGTTTTTTTTACAGTAAGTCTTTGGAGTTGCGGTTAATCAGACCAAACTAAACTGTTGAATATTAGACAGTTAGAAATTGTGCATCTTGTAGTTGTTAGATTATATATTGCTGAATTTACAGTGTGAATATCTAGCATAGAAATTATATTCAAATCTGTTAGGATTTTTTCTAGGTACTCTGCTGGTAAACTTTTCAAGAACAAACCTTAGGCTAGGCTTATTAGATGAGGGAATTGTTCCTGAGTTATGTAGAATATGTCTTGGTTTCTTGCCCCAGAATTACTCCTTGTTTCCACAGAAGACAGGGTGAAATCTTGCTCGCATTGTGCTCATAGGGATTTGGCTGTAAAGAGGACTTTTCATGGTGTAGAAAGTGTGTTACAGAGCAGCTGGATAGTCTTGGCCATGGCCATTTATGTAAAAGGCTAACTTGTACATACTCCTCCTGAAATACTGCGTCCCTCATCCTAAAATACCCTTCTTTTCAGAAAGGGAAATTCAACAAGTCCATTTTCCGCTGTCCTGTCTTTTTCTCTCTTTAATAACCTAATAATTTAGTCAGTACATGATGTTCAATTGTACTTTTATTCTTCTCAGTGCAAAATGGAAATCTTTACTCTATGAGGCCTCACACCCTCCAGTGAGAGTAAAAGATGATGCAGATCTAATAATTTTCAGGGGGTAAAGGAGAGGGAACCACCACAATGGTTTTTTTCATGTTGTCCCTCATGCATTGGAAATGTTCTCATTATAGACCAATGTTTTGACACAAGATCAGCACACAGGTTGCCTGTGGTCCAACTGTTTCCATGAATCAGGGGAAAAGCATCTACGCATGTTCATTGTACAAAAAGGCAAACCTCATAGCTCAGTACTTAGCTAATCCATAGGCCTTTTTTTTTTTTTTTTTTTTTTGTAAACAACTCTCTTCTGCTTCAAATTAATATCCTGAGTGAGTTGCTGATACAAATGTTAAGCTATTAACATCAAGTTGCCAGCAGACAGCATGACAAGAAGCTGATAGGAGTGTTCCTGCCAATGACTTGCTTTCAAGTGTCTGATCAGAGCCACAGCACAGAGTCTGGATCTCTGGATGTTGTTCTTCAGGTTACACTTTCAGCAAGTACTTGAGTAAAGATTTTCTCAGGGGCAATGGTTTTCAGGTAATTTTAAGTTCAGCCAAGAAACAGTAAATCAGGAAAGAAGGTAATGTTAAAGAGAAAAACCGTCTGGAAACAACCTCTATTCCAAGCTAGATGTGTGAGTTCAGTCTGTGCATGAGTGTCTGACATAGGGGCAGTGGTGCATACTGGAGTAAAGGGGCAAGAAATAATGAGTAAAACTTAGATATTAATACTTGACTTGCATTCCTGGAAATATTGCTGCATTCTACCAAGCTCTACCTGCTACTGCCAAGGGAGAGTATAGTGAAGTGCATTAAATTGTATTTAAGCTCCTGTCTTCTCAGATGTAGTTACAGTCTACCCTCATTATTTTCTTGCTTCTTCTCCCAACCTGTTCTGTTGAGAATAAAAGACATAAACTTGGGCCTGATTCAGGCTAACCATAGGAATATTTAACACTGAAGAGCTTTTCTAGCAGCAGAAATGTCTGAGTCTGCTTCCAAAGCAAGGAAACAGTCACTTCCTCTGTGTACTTACCTTCACTGACAGGTAGCATCCTGACACTTCTGCACTGGATCAGGGCTGTCGTGTGCATAACACTGAGAGAAATGTGTGCTGGTGCTCATCTGGTGACAGTTCTGACTGCCAACTGATATAGCAGTGGACTAGAGCAATTGCAATCTGCCACAGAGTGAAAAATAATAGTGCTTGCCTAAAGTATATTAGACCTACTTCTAATGTGCTGCAGAGGAATGATTTTACAGAACTAAATTATGCTGTTTTAATTTTCATACTGCTGCAGATGAGAAAAGAAAGAGGCATTGCATGAGGATAGTTGTAGCTGAGATTTCTTGAAGAAAAAAGAAATCATGGCTAAATTTGCATTGCTCTTATGGAAGGGGAAGGAAAACTGATAAGTCTAAAATTAAAAAAAAAAACTTTAAAACAGTATTTCAGCTCATAATCAGTTGTGTTCTGACATGTGTTGGCAGGAATAGCACTGAGGTGACAAAGAATCCGGAGTAAATCAAACAGACAGCATGAATTCAAACTATCAATCAAAATCCAGATTTTTTTTTAATTTCATGACCAAGCAATTGCATCACTATTCAAAGGGCTTATTCTTGTGTCATGTATGTTGCCTTAAGTAAATTAGCTCTGGGAACCCACTTGGGAGGAAGAAGGAAAAATAAAAAAAAAAACTCCACCAGAATATTGTTAGAAGATTTATCCAAAGTCAATATTTATGAAGTTGTAACAGCCCAGGAGGAATCCATGCTGTTTCAGTACCACAAGCAGTGCCATTTCTTCCACAGTGTTTTTTAGAGTTTCACACCTCTGAATCAGCAAATAACTTCACAGAGGCATGTAATGTGCCCGGGGCTTGTCCAGCCCATGTGGTTCATATTCACTGCCCAGAAGGGTCAAAGCTCATGCTCAAGAACAATTTCCTCAGTATCATCCTGTTATTCTCACACTGCTTAGAAGGCTCGTTTGCAGAGCTCCAGCATGGGGACAAATGCACACATTTGTGATGAGAGAGGAGGTGCAGAGCAAGGAGGGCCAGCATGTGGGCTCTTCTCCCCATCTTTGTGGTGCTGGATGGAGGTGGTTGTCCTGGCTTAGAGCTTCTTACTGGAAGCTTCTGGCCACAGCTGCCCATGGCAGCAGGCAGCATTATGTGTTCGCACTGCAAGAACTGGTGCTAATGCTTTCCTGTCAATAAATCCCTGATGTAGGAGCATCTCAAGGGAATTGGGTGTTTGTAGCTATTCTTCAGTGTATCCCATTCTTTGAATCACAGGTGCTTTTCAGCTAGAATACTCAGGTAGGATGTTCTCAGTCTTAATCACAGGTCTTTTTTATTATCCCTTTGCTTCTAAAGGAAATAAAGATACCTTAGGCAAAGTTTGTTGGTGACTGAGCATCTGCATTTCTAACCTGTGAAAAATGCTGAAATCCATGATTATTTTTAAGTTCCAAGAGTTAGGTTACCTCTTTTCCATGGCAGAATTAAGACTTCTGCCTAGCACAGTGCCTTGCTTTCTGATTGCTTGTTTCTGAATACCTTGGGCACCTTCTGCTCCCACTTGTCATGGCATATCTAGCTGTTCCCTAGAAGGGTTCTAACCAATGTTTTGGTCTACGTATCCACTTGTTTAACAGTTTTCAATAGACCTACAGCTGTGCCTGGCTATTTCGAGAGGAAGTTAGGTTTTAAACAAACAGTTTGGATCTCCCAGCTCTTGCAGTGGGCAGGTCCATTTGAAGAATGCCTCTCTGATGGCAGACAGTCTTCACCCAGTATTGTGCCAAGTCACTCTCCATTTGTAAATATTAGAATGTGTTGTAGTTACAGATATAGTAAAAGAAAGAAGGTTTAAATTATACAGCTGAGAAACACCAAAGGAAAATAAATGTAAAACAGCACGTGATGTGTGTGCTGTAGGTCTCCAGTCCTGCTATTAGATAGTAAAGATAAGAAACACAAGCTAAAAAGGTTGCTCAGTTGAATGACCCTCCTGTTTTCCTAAACATCTATTTTTGCTTCACCTAAATCTGTGTAATCTGCTTCTCTTTCACTCATATTTTCTGCTGTGAATGTGTTCTAAAAGGAAGGCTTAAGCAGAAAACATGTGTAGGCAGGTTATTTGACATATTTTTCATAATACTAGCTCTAAAGGACTAAAGATGGTGATTAGCAAAAGGCAATGGAAGAAAGTAAAGAGTATGTCCACATAAAGACAACTGCTGAGTAAAGGATGTGGTCTGAGTAGTTGTACATGACCTGGCTGGTGCTTATCTGGAACAGGGAGGAGTCCTTCAGTGTGACCTAAGAGAAATACTTGGTATGGAGGAGGGAGGGGCATGTCCTTCTTTTGTTTGGCTAGAGGGTCAACCTGTCCTGCTGTGCTGTTGAGAGGTTTTCCATGAGAAGGAGGCAGTGGTACCAGAGATCAGAGCAGCTGCAGGTCCCAGGGAACTGCCATTCCTGGAACTTGCCCTCACGTGCAAAGTACAAGTTTAAAACAGGCATGTTCTCCCATTTCTGTAATATGACTTATTAATTCAAGAACTTTTATGCATCTCTGCTGTTCTCAGGCAAGGATCTGACAGGAACTCTTGATCTAGCACTGGGGAAAGTCATGGAGGACATGAGGACATAAACCAGGTTTTTCTGAACACAGTTGGAGTGTAAACTAAAAAACATTGCTGCTGCTCAGGATACCTAAGCTGCAACTGAGTTAACTACTATTAATATCCTTTGGTGAAAGGTACTCTTTCTACTAAGTCCTCCTGCTTCAAGAGTAACAGATCAAGGGATGAAGAGAAAACTTGTAAATCTCTGTATTTCTTTTTTTCTGATTGTTTTTGGGTTTTGCAATAGTGATATTTTTTCCCAAAGATTTTTAATGCTTGTATAAAAGGCACTTTCCAAGGCTTAACCATGCCACTGACCTGTGCTGGACATGTTGCAAATTGGACGTTGTCTTCTGTATACTAGGCTGCAGATTTCTAACTCTTTGCAGTGTTGACGCCTGCTCTCACAAAGAGAAGGAAATGAAGCAGAAAGATCCCACTGCGACAATTAGTGGCTCACAGAGAAGTATTGAAACAAATAATAAGTGGCTGAAACAATTCAAGGGAGGGAAACACTAGCTTCCTACTCTACCACAATCTAATCTTCTTTCTCAGATTCTCTCTTTCCTTATCCCAATGGGGATTTTCACACACTTTCATTCCCACTGTTAGTGTGAAATGATTCTTTGTGACCAGCAAGCAGCAGTTTAGTCCTACAGCGCTCTTCAACCCTCTTGTCTGTTGCCAGTCTTATCATTTTATGCTGTACCCTTGTCTGAATTTTTGAAGTAGCACTAATGTCTTGTTCCCAAGCTGCTGTAACACAAAGAATTTTAATGAAACTAATTGAAATAGATTCCTCCTCTTTCACTGAGGCAGCTGGCCAAAGAACTGGCTCCTGGGCAGGGAAGTCCTTCAGCTTTGGAAGTAAAAATACCCCAGTATACTTTGTATCTCAGAGGGGAATCTCTGCAACTTGCTGGGTGAGTGGTGCTGGTGGCTATCCCTGCCCGTGGCTATCCCTGCCCTCAATCGAGGAGATGAAGTGTGACTGAATCACCATATGCTGAAGAGATGATCAAGTGGGTCAGCTCACATGGTTATGTGGTACTCTGATGAATGGTTCAGTGGCGGGCTTGGCAGTGGTGGGTTTACAGCTGGGAGTCGATGATCTAAGGTATTTTCCAACCTTAATGATTCTATGATTCCTGTCCTACACTCAGATCTTTCTTGCCTTGATGAGTTCACATCTTCCTCAAAAGCATTATTTTCTGCAGCATCTTTTGCCAGCAAATTAAAGCTTTAAACAAGCATTTCCTTTGTGAGTTACTGCAATTACATTTAATCTCCTAGTGAATGCTGCTTTCTTTCAAGCATTTATATTTTGCTCTCTATTTAAAAGAATGATGCCATTTCACATTCCCCTTGATTTCCATTTCTTAGAAAAAGGCAGCCAACAGCCTGAGTATATTGGGTGGTTTTCATCAGATAGCCATGTTTGTTAAGTGAGACCATGAAAGACCTCAGATAACGTTGCAGTACACTGAGGGGGCTCATAACTCTGCAGTTGTTCAGAACAAATTGAGTGTCAGCTGCCCTGCTGCACAGATAAGGTGTGGGAAGGATTGCTCCTCACCTCCTCAGCAGCAGGACAACTTCCTCCTGCACTGCTGGGAAAACATGATGCACGCTGTTCTGAGCAGTTCAGCAGCAGCAAGGGGAGGAGGAGATGCAGGGATGACAGACAGGACTCTGCACTAGCTCTTGGGAGGGAGCAATGACTCTAAAACCCAAATAGCAAGCAAGAGAGAAGTTAGGGAAATTAAAGCAAAGGCAGCAAAAGACAGGGAAGGAAAACAGTGACAGGTGTAGGTTCCTTGGCTTTTCAAAAGGCCTCTTCGGTATCTGCTTTCATGTATCCTTCTGTTGCTGGCTGTGCCCAGCTGAACAACCTTTGGCACCTCCAGGGTGAAGGCTAATGCTGTTCAGCTGCCCTTAATTTAGAACAAGTTTTCCTCCCCAGGGGCTGATAAAACTTGGTAGCTAATTTTCAGATTGACATAGGTTAAGCAATCTTTCTCCAATATCAAGAGTTAGGAACTGTCTTAAGCAGAGCATTCTCATAATGTAAACTAAGTACAGTAATTAATTAATTAATACCCTAGTACTTTGCTCTTGAAAAGGACTCCTGTCTCTAGTCCATCGGGCTGCAGTTGTGTCTCTCCCTGAAGCAAACAGTAGTCATGCAATTGGCAGAGTAGGTGAAGTAGAATGTGTACTCTGAGCAGAGATTAGAACTAAAATCCTGAAACGTGCCAGAGCTAGTCTTGCTCACATGCTACCTGGCTTAGCAATTAGTCACTTATTTATGTACCTCATTAGATCATAGTCAGAGCAGCACTGTATTTGCTTCATGAGAGAATATCTACCACTGCCAAACAGGTTCTGAAGCTCAGGTGAAGTTCTACCTGATAATAAACCACCTCATAACTCAGGAGGAACTGGCAGAATTCTTTCTAGATTAAATCTGTTGCTTCCAAACTAGTTTTCTTCCTACAAATGAGACCTCTTGGAGGTAGAACAGCTACTCTTCTCTTAGTGTTATAATGCAGCTTTTCTTTGCATGTGAGAAATCATTGCCATACAGCTGTGTACAGCTGTCTTTTTGCAACCAAAATCTGCCATGGTGCTCACAAGGCATCTGAAACTGCATGGGAGTGCTGTGCTGTGGCAATTGCCTGGTGAAAACACAGGAGAAAGTAGGTTTTCTGCAGATCTTTTGCTTAGAGCCTGTATCTAGAGCCTATACATGAACTTGGGAATGGAGAAGGTTGTTTTTGTGCAATGAATAGCACATTCAACACATCATCTTTTACTCTTTTTGTCTGGGTTCAAGTGTAATGAAGCCCAAAATGCTGGCAAGAAAAAAACACCTGTTTTGCTGTGCTTTAAAATAAATACATTCACCTGGCTGGGCTAGTTCCAGCATAATAATTTTGTGGGTTTTATAAAGAATAAAACTAAATGTTGCAATGAACTGTTGCCAGTGACTATCTGGTTCTAAGGTTTAGAGCTCATGCTGGACACTTTATTGCTCTTTTCAGTGAAAATGCCCTTAGGGATCTTAGGTCCAGTACAGTTAATATAAAGCAGGAAAAGAAATACAATTCCAGGCTTTTTCCTCAGATGCTAACTCAAAAGTTACCAAGAGAAGATCCTCCTCATCGTTGCTCATCGGTGGTGTAGATTTCACAGTGCCAGTGTATCAGCAAACACTGTCAGTGTTAAGCAAACACTGTCAGGGACACAAATGACTTTCTAGTTGTCAGTATTTCTTCTGGAAGCAGACGGTCTTTCACCCAGCCACTGAGTAGGGAGAGAACAGTTGCCTCTTGCGTTTAAGAAAGTAGTGTCCGAGAGCAGCAGTACGGGGTGCCTTAGTGCCTTCGTCTCGAAGAGCGCAGGGCTGGAAGAACTGAAATGGGCTGGAGGACGATGCACCCAATTGCCCTGCTCTGGCCGCGCAGAACGGCTGCGCTGGCGGAGCCGCGGCAGCGGCACCTGCCCGGCCGCTCCTGCAGAGGAGGGTGCGCGGCCAGCCCGGGCAGCGCTGCGCTCCCTGGCAGCCTCCGAACGCCGCTCCCACGGCGCGGGTGGGCACCTGCGCTCCCGGTCAGCGGGAGATCCGCGGGGCAGCCCCGCCGGTGGGTCCCTCGCACCCCCCGCCATACGCCGCCTTACCCCCCGCACGTCCGCGCAGCGGCGGCGCTGGACGGTGCGGTGCCCTGCGCCTCCGCCTCGCAGGTTCCCCGCCGCACCTCGCCGCCGAGCTCCGGCCCGCCGCGGGAAGGCGGAGGGAGGGCGCTGCGCGGGGCGGCCGGCAGGTGGCAGCAGCCGGCGCGCGGCTCCTGCGCGGGCGGCGGGCGGGAGCGAGGGGAGAGGCTGTGGGTGAGCCCCGGAGCCGCCGGGAACCTGCTCGGGTCCTGCGGGGCTCCGGCATTCCCGGCCGAGGGCGCACCGCCTCCCATGCGCCGGGGGCCGCGCGGCTCTCAGCCCTCTCGCCCCCGAGAGCGCCTCGTCGCGGGGCGCCCGGACGGGACGCCGGCGCGGAGCGGTGAGTCAAGGCCCGGGAGGGGGGGCGCGCCAGGTGGGCGGTGGGCGCCGTGCCGGGGGGCGCGGGCAGTGCCGGGGCGGCGGTGCTCGGACCGGCGGAGCCCGAGGCCGCGCTGCGGGGCTGCTCCGCGCTGGGTGTGCGCTCGGAGCCGCGGCCCGCGGGTTCTCGCTCTGCCCCGGCTGCGGGAGCGCGTTCGGCTCTGCTCCGCTCCGCGGGATTCTTGCGCCGCGTGTTTTGGCTGTGTAAGTAGCCATTTCAAAGCTGCTCTCCTCGCACGCTCGGTTTCCAGGAGCTGCATCCAGAGGCAGCGTCAGGAGCTGCTTCCCTTTGCCTCGGTGTCCCACCAGAAGCCGTAGCTGCACGTAGCCTGAGCCGAATCCAGCAGTTTGTACGGGAGAGGGAAAGAAGTGGATAACTCGCCTCACGAAGAATGCGTGTTGCAATTGTTCTTGCTTGGGGCCAGATCTTTTGGTCTAACTAAGCACAGTGTGCAAAGCATGAACCGTGCTTGGCGTTCGGTGTTTCTCTTCACGCTTTCCTGCCTCTGGCTTTGTTACCATCTCTCTAATTCTACCGACACTTGAGCTGTTTGTGCAAAGTTGTCAGGCTAGAGAGTATGCGCTGTAGCAGAGGAGAATCTTGAAATACCTTTTCTTCTCCAGCTGTGGCTTTACATTTTTGCAACTGTCAGTGTGTCCACACCTGTGTGTTTCATAGCTCTTGACACACTTGACATTAATTAATCCAAATTATTTTTTTCCAGATTCTAGATACATGAACAGTTCAGAGAGGCTGGCAGCAGTGAGTCCCACAGCTTACTATGTTCTGTGGAAAAACTACTTCCTTTTGCTTCTTTTCATTTTTGTGCCTGATACTGTATGGACCTTATAAAATTAATTATGCTTGGTTTTTGCTCACTATCTCAGTGTTATTTCAGAACTGTGTACTTTCATTATATGTCTTCCTCAGCTATTCCTTATTTCAGGTTAAAGAATTCTTAGCTTTTTCATCACCTTTCTTCTGTATCTCTTGTCAGTGTAATTTCTCTTTTCTGTATTTTTTTTAATTTTTTCATATTTTTTTAAATCAAGGGATCAGCAAAATGGAGTTATATGCAAGATTTCAATACAATAGGATTATATAAGGGCATGATGATATCTGCTAGCAGAGATGACAGTTAATTTGGTGCATCAATATTGTGAATAGCCATCAAAATAATAGAAGTATTTGTAACTTGATGTGTCACCTGTTGATAAATCAGTGTGGTTAATTTTTTAAATCAGAAACCACTGTCTAATGCACTAATGGTTTGTAGCTCAATACAAGGGCATAAGGTTATGGATTAAATAGTTGCCTGATGAGCTCTTAAAATTCTGTCAGTCTGCTGTGCATGTTCTTCCTGTCCAAATAGCCCAAATCTGTCTGTTTATTGCTGTTTGTGGAACTGCCAATGCACTTGTAGAAAGTTGATCTACCAAGCTGTGGCTTGCCAACTTGGACTTCTTTCTGGTGTAAACTTAGTAGTAATCTACTGGTTGATGTGGTTTTCATCTATTCAGTATAATCAGGGATTTAAAATGAAACTGGATATTGCTGATATTCATTAGACACCTGCAATTCTTGATGCTTTCTTTTTCACCAGGGAACTTCATTTCCAGAGACTCTAGTGGGAGAATAGATTTAAGCAGACTAGGAGGAGAGACTGCCTTTAACAAGAAAAGTGCTGCAAAGTGAGCATTTTTAGCCAAGTTAGAAACATGAGGCCAGCTGGTATGGATTGTCATAGGGAGTCCTTCAAAGTGAGTATAGGTAGGAAATATGGATTATTTATCATTATTGTGTCCTGAAGATAACTTATCAGGTTTTATCTAGGAGCAGGGCTAACCCCATGTCTTGCTGCTGCTGATTTTAATCTGAAAAAGCTCAATTGTAATTGAAGGAACAATTTGATTCCTGACTAACTCCCAGAAACACTTGGAGGTGTTGTATGGTGCAAGATTTCAGTCTTTCTGCATTTCATACAGCAGGTTCCTTCAGAGCCCCAGCAGATTTAATTGTAGAAAATTAATTAGGTTGCTCCCAGGCAGTGATGGGTGTTATGATCTCAGTACAAAATCCTTCGTTATGCTGTAGAACAAGCTGAATAACTGTGTTGGAAATGTGCATTAAATGAAGGCTGAACACAAAACAAGAAAGCAGGATCATCTTGAAGACTCATATTGGCCTCAGTGTGTGGCTCTGTGCAGACAGTGACCACAGAAAAGCTGCAGTCTCAGTTCTCTGTGACGTGACATCAGATGTGTGATATTCAGACTATTCACAGTGGCAGTTGTAGTAAAAACAGAGGTGAAGTGCTGGTCAGACATTTAGTGGTACTTGGGATTTTCTTTTTTACTTTGAGAATCAGATTTACCATCTACAGTGAAGTGCAGTCATTGCAGACACTTCTGTGGACATTAAATTCTGTACAAGAGAAGTAAGGTTAGGTGGTTAAGCACTCAAAAAACCCAAGGAGGTCCAAAGTCAACCATGCATAAGCAATTTTAGCTGTGTCCCCTGTAGTGTTGTGTTATCATAACAAGCTTCAGGTTTGGAAGGTTGTTATTTTTTGCAAGTAGGAAAAAAAGTAGAAGAAAACTTACTGTGTCAAACCAACTTCTTAAAGAGTTTGGGCCTTGATAGTAGCCCTTTTGCCACAAAGTTGATAGGGAAAGCATTTTGTACCTTTGAATTGTGAAATGCTTCCAGTGGTAACAGTGCTGACTGAAGAACAGATTCTGTGACAAGTCTTGTTCCCTTGAGTAGGCACATATTAGTTAGTTAGTAGTTACTACTACATATTAGTAGTTCAGTTATTAGTTCTTTTGTTTTCAGACAGCAGCTCTGCCTGAACTAAATGCAGTTTGGACCATGACTTGGGTAGTTTTAAAGCTAATTAGGTTATGAATATATGTGGTTCAATATGTGACCAGTGAACATGGTTGCATTGTTAGCAGAATAAGTAACAGTGTTTTGCATTGCAATAGCTTGGTTTTTGTTCAGGATATTTAGTGCTTTATGCTAGATAATTCTGTACATGTATATTTGATCTTTAGGAAGAATGCATGGTTTAGTACTTAATTTAGAAGATTAATTAGAAGGATGTTAAGCAGATATAAAAAAATTGATTAACAGAATGATCTGATGGCCCTGATTTTACCTCATATGTTACTCTGTATAAAGGAAGCAGAGCTGAGACCATGTACTTTAGTGTTGCCTGGTTACTTTTTGTTAATTTTTATTCTTTGTGTTAGTGACAATAACAGATTCAAATTCTGTAATTTAAACCAACCCAGTTTTCCCCTCCTGGAATGTTCTGTCCCACCCATTTTTCTCTTGGGGACTTGAGTGTCATGTCACACATCAAATTTGTGTAACCCCTGCAGGGTTATGGCATTCCCAGAGATGGGTCAGTTCATAATTCTGGTTGCTGTTAAGCAGTCAGCACTTGTCAGCACCATGTACTGACATCTGTTACTTATTTTTTAAATGGTGGTACCAAGTGTTAAATGTGGGGCTTCTCCACAGGAGCTGTTCTGGCACTAGAAATGCAGATAGGATCTCAGTCCAGTCCTTGTGAGGGCAAGTAGCCCTGTGGGCTGCTGAGGTGATGGACACGTGAGTTCCTGGAATGTGGGCTTCTGGTTTCAGCACTCCATGGGCTGCTCTGTGCTGCTCATCGAGGCCATCGGCATCTTGCTTTATCTCTGAACTTGTTCCTTTATCTCTGAACTAGGTATGATAATTACAGGATGTTGGTCAACTGTTAAATTTCCTGAAGATAGTGTGCATGCAAAGATACTAAGAAAAAAAAGTAATTTGAATAAAAAATATGCATTGTACATAAATGAACCCAAATTATGTAGTATGTGCTCCATAGGTTTATTACTGTGTTTCTCTAAATCACAGCCTAAGGTCTTGCTTGTTGGCTATTTCACATCAGTCCTTTGCTGCTGCTACTACTTGGCATCCCACTTCAGTATTTATTTTGGTCCTGGTTTTGGAATTTCCCTTCACAGGAAGATTCCAGGCTCCTTATATGGAAAAAAATATTTTAAAAAATTTACTTTTTCCATCAGTTCTGTAGATTTTTTTCTCAGTGCAAAAGCCACTATCTCTTTTATTTAAAGCTCTGGTCTAAGAGCCAGTAAAGTCAAGGAAAAGGTTATCAGCAACTTCAGTGTCTTTCGGATCAGGCCACTCCCACCTGATGTGCTCTTGTCATTGGAAGGCAGGACCACTGATTTCAGCCATGAGTTTCCAGTGTTTTCTTTGACACTACAAGAGTTAGTAACTTGTTCTTTAACTTGACAAGTTATACTTGTTGTATAGTTGTTTCCCAGGAACTGGAGCCTTTGGAAGACTCTCTGGGTACCAGAAAAATATTTAACTTACAGGACTTGGTAGGGATAAAATTTATCCCTTTGCAGAGGAACTACTTGTTTGTAGCTGTGATCCTTTATTCCCCTTCCTATAAGACTGCTGTGAACTCATTAGTTATATATAGCCATACATGATTAAAGGTAGAGAGAAATACAGAAAACTACCATTTTTTGCGTGTTATTTTTGTTGATTTAGCTTTGCTTACTTGTGCTTTTTTCCTAAATCCAACCTTTTTAAAATACAAACATTAATAAAGGAATAGTTCCTTTTAGTAAATCCAAGAGATAAGTGCTGTGACAACAGAAGTTCCAACTTCTAAACTTTCAACTTCTGAACTTTTTTTATCTTTGACTGGGTTGTATTGACCTCTTCTGGTATCAAAATGAAGTTTAGCAGAGAGACCTGGTAGTGAGCAGACTCTCCCAGTTTCTCTGTTGATGAACTAGCAGGGCTGATGCGACACCTTGGACCTGGCTTGCCCAAGAGGTGGGGCAAGGGCAGTCCTTCGGGACTGCATGGCCTGGTGAGATAAGAGAACAGGAGGAGAAGGCTTCCCAAAGTGAAGTGTTTGTTGGGAGCCTGAGGATACTGTCTGAAACACTGATAGAAGTACTGTGGTTTCCTGCTTGTTCCCTTTTATGTGACTCATGATATCTGAGTTGGAACGTGTTTTCTTTGCTCTGGTTTTGGGAAAAGGATGGATAAAGAAGCCCTTTTTAAAAGTCCTTCTTCATGAAACCTGCTTCTTGGTGAAAAACATCTGTTGTGCTTGGCCTTGCTGGATCAGCACTTGGATATATGTGAGCATGGATACTACTCCCCCAGGAGAAAAACGTCACTTGGATACTTGAATATTGTATGACTAAAATCTGTAATCCTGAATCAGGCGGATTCCCCTGATACTCCCCTTGGATTAGCTGCAGAGAAGTGCATGGAAGGACAAACCTATCTGTAAATGGCAAATTCAGCAAAACTATTGACACTAATCTGAGAGTAAATGTTGACTTGGAAAGTATTCAGATATCCTGGATTTTTTTCCCACAGTAAAGGTGATTGCTGTAGTCCTGACTTGGTAACATCAAACCATTATTGGTTGTGCATTATACTTACAGTTTTGTTTGGTTATTTTTATCTAAAACATGTAGTTTCTACGAAAGTAAAAAAAAAATATTTTTGCTTATCAGATTGGCAAAGAGAAGCAAGAGCCTGTCCAATCCCACCCTGCATAATTACAAGAAAATGTCATCCCATGACACAAGCTGCCCAAAAGAGTGATAAATTGTATGGAATGGATACAATTACTTAATCTGGCAGAAATGAAAGCTGTCTCATTTTCTTGTAGTTCTGTGGAGCTGCATTCAGCAGCTGGGAAAGTGAGTGGGGAATAGTGGGCAAACCTCCTTGCTGATTTTCAGGGGCTCTATGTGAAATTGAAGCACTTTACTAAACCAGCATAAGAATAAGGATTTAAAAGAATAGAGTGTGTTAACCATTAACTGCTAGTATTGTTCAGTTTGTTGGCCCAGGAAATACTGTTCATGTGTTGAAACACAGGGGTTAAGGCAGGATGTCAGTTTTGATTTTTTTGTAATGATAAACAGCCATTAAAAATATAATTTCTTATACTCCTTTCCTTCTTTGTGCATTGCTTGTAGTCATTAATACATATTGCACACCAGAAAGATTCTCTTTTTTCCTTTCTTTCTTACTGCCCCCCTTCAGTTCAGAGATTTAGGCAATTGGAGTACTTTTGTTTCTCCCCATAGGAATGTTTACAGTGTTGCAGGGTCAGGTTCAGATTTATTACATAGGCACTCACAATGCTGCTGTAATTAATTAGTTGTCATAAAGTTGTGCCTTTTGCCTGTGTTTGTTGCTGGCCAAATTCATCACACCATGGCTGAATGCAGTGATAGTTGAGAGCATGTTCAAAATTTAAATAATAATAACTAAGAATTCTTTTAAGCAAGAAACAATCCTTATGCAGTTTTGAATCATGAGGGCATGAAAGGGTGAAATGTTTTTGCTGCTTTCATACTGTTAAAATTTGACATAAACTATCATTTTCTGATTTCTTTTGAACCATATTGCTTGTGATTTAGTTGTGATTGTTTCTACTGCTTTGAAATGGGAATGGAGGAGAAACTGTTTCGAAATGTATCTTCCTGGCACTTGACGATTCAGAAAGGGTTTGTTTCTGCTTTTTGTTTTGCTGTTTTCCTAAAGTTGTGTTAGAAGGGCTTTTCAAAACTCTGGGCTTTGCAAAATGCCTGTTTCCTCAGACCATACAGATGTTATGTTAAAACAGGGAGCACAGTGTGAAGCAGTGCCCAGAGTGATTCCATTCGAGTTGCATTCCTTTCAGCAAGTCTTCACCTATCTCCAACAGTGAGTACTCAAATAGAAGATTAAAAGTCACTATATAAGACTGTCTGACTCCAAGCAGTTTGTGCAACAGCAATAGACTCTGATTAAAAAACCCCAAAAGACAGCATATGAAATTTGGTCATCCATTTTTAAAAGATCACTTTATCATCTCTGGCATGCAGATTTTATAAAGCAGCAAATGAAGTCCACAGTGTTGGAGGAGTTACTTGGTTTCCTTTGCCAGTGTTTCGTAATAGGCTGTTCTTGTTGTCATGCAGATTCAAGAAGTGTCACGTTCATGTTTTCAGTCCCTGTTTTCCAGTTTGCAGACACATGGGAAGCACTGAGTGACGTCAGGTGAGGGTCAGTGTGCTGTAATAATCTGCCCTCAACACAAATAGCCTCAGGCTCTACTGCCAAGAGATGACCTTTGATTTCTTTTTACCTGATGCAATAGGTGCCCTATTCACTCTGCTTAGGCCAAGTCCCAGCCACTTGAATAGGTTTTCTTGAGCAGGAATGGTTATGGAAGTCTCCAAACTTGGTATAAGGGTGGCAGAGATTTCTGGATTGTAGATGACTTTGATACACTGAATTAGGTTTGGCTGTTAATGTGGTCAGAAGAGAGAAGTGACTTCATTGTGACTTGCACAGCTGCCAACTCTGAAACTACCACTATGAAGTACAGTTTCTAAGCTGCATCTGATTAACAGGGATAGTGAGCAAAGTTAAAACTTTTGTTATATACAGACAGAAAAGAATACCTTAATCTGAAATGTCAGTGACTGTAGATACAGCCAAAAGGCTGGATATGCTGTCAGTGAGTGGACCTGTATTGTGGTAGTCACACTTCCCCCTCTAAGTATCCTCCTAATCTGCTATGTTGTTAAACTGTGAGGTACAGGGTCTCACTAATCTAAGTATAATAATTTTGCTCAAACTGCTGTGTTGCAAGTGTGTTGGGGCTACCTTATTCTGAATAAAGTAGTGTATGGCTAAATGGGGAGGCAGGATAGAGTCACCTCTTTACCATGCAGTGACTAATAGTACTGATGGTTTCCACTACTCTGTTAAAAAGGGGTTTTCTTTAACCTACCTTTCTTTGCAAGCCCATACAGGAATTACAGGGCAGTATGTATGTAACAGTATTCTTACTGTTTTTTCTCTTCAACCCTTCTGGCTTTTGCAGATACAAGAGTGGGTACTTGTGTTCATTAGCTCTGGTGAATGACTTTTCAAGTAGCAAAGTTGATTCAGTTCTTTCAAAGTCAGACTACAATCATGTCTTACTCCTGCTCTCTAAGCAAGCCTCTATTGGAAGCAGTATCAAGTTTACTTATAGGCTGAGAAAAACTCAAGACTAGAACCTGACCTGGAAAGGAAAACTGGAAGTCAAAGAGGCATCTTTCTGACTTGTTTAGGTTTTTTGAATGATGCTACTAGCAAGGGTGACAAGGGCTGTTGGTGATTCTGCAAGGTTGGATCTTTTATCTGTCAACCATAAATTCATTCTTCACAGACCACTGGATGGCATCTTCCAAACTATAAATTTCCTAATAGGGAGATTTTGATCGGCAGCTGGTGAAAGGTTTCGACTTCTCTGCTCACTGAATGATAGCCCAAGATTCCTTGAATATATGACTATCTTTGTGTTTTTTGTCAAGGACTGGTATCTCCTGTAGGAGTGTAAAAGTTTGTGCCGTTTACACTAAATGGACTGAAATACTAACTGTCATCTAGACCACCAGAGCACATGAGGCATAGCAGAAAGACAAGATTTGTAGGATGTCTAAAATCCCTTTCAAGCTGACAGGATAAGAATAAACAGCTCCCTCTTCCAATACTTAAAGGATCTTGCAGTTCAGCTTTAAAATGCAGGAGGCTGAAGGGTTCACCACATGGAGGTTATTATTGATGCAAGCATTAGGATATTTCTGGAACCTGGACCAAATAAGGACTTCAGGAAAATGATATTCAGTCTCAGCATCAGTCTTGGGGGTAGAATTGAAAATGTAAATTGTTTCTGAATTTCTGAACATGGGGATTTTACATTTCTTCAGCTGTCACTAATCATGCTGAATCTTAATTTCTCTTTCTTGAAAAGACACAAGGATAGTGTTGTTTGTCATCTTTACTAATTAAAGCTTAGTAACTTAGATTTTTCCCTTTTTTCTCCATTAACATCATATTCCCATAGAAATGAGATGCACCTCTGCAGATGTACCCCTTTAAGTGGTAAAGGCTTGGCAGCACAATTGGCATGTGATGCTACTATCTTGGTTGCCAGTCCAGTTTTGGAACTGAAGTATTTGTAAGATTCTATATATATCAAGCCCAGCAGATAAACATATTGAATGTCTGTGTTGTTGTGCTGGAGACCTCATCTAAATTTTATTGTGGATGAAAGCTAAATAGACCTCTGTAAAACAGTTCTTCAGTGTGTTCTCTGAGTCATCCCTGTATTTACTTGCATTTACAATTTAATATTTGCAAAATATGTACAAGATAATTTACTGCCATTCTTCCAGCTGCCTGTCAGAGTTCCATTGATAGTTTATTGTTTCACGTTGGGTTGAAGTTCCCTGGTATTCTATTTCAAAATGATGAAAAAAATACTTAATTTCACAGTGCTCTTGCAAGATCTCTTATTATTAGACCTATTATTCATCATTATGTAGAAACATAAAAGAAAACAATAAATCTTCAAATTCCATTGTTGCATTTCTGTACCAGTATGTGGGAAGCCTCACATCAGAGAAAATTTTAATCAGAAATAAATCAGAATCTCATCATTCTTATAGTAATATTTAATAACAACACAATTTAGACAATCTTGCACAACTCATTCATTTCAAGATGTTTCAGGAGCCTAGACTCTGAAATGCACAATGAAGATTTGTAAGCTACACAGTGAGCTGTTTTTCTGTCCATGATCTAGCAGTTTTCTATACTTCCTCTTAAAAAATAAAACATCCAAGTCTTACTACTAGGTATATGACATTTCCTTGAAGTGAACAGTTGATTTTTTTATGCTTTATTGAGCAAAGGTATGTTCAGCAGTTACCAGGATGACACAAAAATCTCAGCACTGTTTATTTTGGACATGTGTCACTTATTTTTCAGTGGTACCTGAGAAGTTCTACATCCTTGTGTCTAGCCTCTGGTCAGTTGAAGCCTTGTGTTGCTCTCATGTACTGAAACTATTTAGCAAGTGTTTAGTGCCCAAATTACCAAATGCTAGAGGACAAGGTGTTGTTTGAATGTTTAGGATGGTGCACCTGTGCCCCTCCATGCCCCATACAGTACAGCACAGCCAAGCTGTTGCTCAGCTTTTTTATGACAGCTGAATTGAACACAGCTGATTGAAGTGAAGCCCAAGTCATGTAGGAATTGCACAATAGAAAAGAGAAATCTCTTCTTTTTGCCAAAATAAAGCAGTTTGCTGACTGCAGAAGAGGACTTTCATCATGTTTAGAGTCTATTACAAAAGCCTGGGTTACTTTTTCTTGGACATTTGTTAGTACAAAATGTCTGTCAGTGGGTACCCGTGGTGTTTTTCTTCCAGTTTTGGCGGTATTGAAATGTATGTTAAAACACTTGTCCTTGAAAACTTGAGTAGAAAAGGATTTGATGAGTTATTTTGGGATGTGTGCCCACATTAATCTCCATTAGAGAAAGTAGAGGAGTCAGTGGTCTGCAGTGCAGCCCTGCACTGAAACACTGGGGATAGTCCTTGGGCTACCAGGACATTGTTCCTTTGCTGCCAAACTGCAGGGGAGAGACACAAGTGGGGTTGTGGCTTGGCCATTTCTATCCATTTATAAATGTATTTTATTGCTGAGTGTATGGACTGATAAAGTGACACAGAATTGCCTTGCTTTTACCTGTACTAACAAACAGGTTTGGGTTGGGTTTCTTTGGGGTTTTTTCCCCTAATTTTTCTTCTGTGTCAAGGACCCATTCAGTCTTGAGGGAATGCCAGCCTTACTTTAGAATGCCTAACCCAAGGCAGAGAGCTACATAACAGGCAGAGAAATCTCTGAAGTTCCCCAGAAATGGTTTTTATCCCATTTATAGTTTAGTACATCAAGAATAATGCTACAGAAGCCCTTGGAATCACTGTAGCTGAAGTTTGAAATTGAATCCCAAGGATATTTCTGCTAATTTCAATAGGATGCCTGTGTTGTATTTATAGGTACATGTTCCAGTTAGTAACTGTTCCTCTGCATAGAGTTTAACTTTAGAAAATTAAACATCTCTGATGATAGTGGATATGAATAGCTGCCCAGAAGAGAAATACTGAGTCATTCTTGACAAGTCTGTTTTCTCTGGTAACTGGGAGATGCAAAGTGATCTCTTCCAAGGACTAAGAAGGCTTGGCTTAGCCATTAAAGATTGGCTAACAAGTTTAAAAGTGGTTTGGTTTGACTTTGCAGTGTCCCTGTACTGAAACACTTCTATCCTTGTCTGCTGTGGATAATATAGGAATATTCCCAGAAAGCATTGTTATTTGGAGGTATTACTTATGCAGAGAGATGGTTCCCACTGATACAGCAAAGAAAATATTTCATTTCTGAATAAGCAAGCAAAGATTACAAGTTCACATCTCATACTGTCCTCCATGTTGTGTTCTGACACTGGTCACGCCTCAGAAATCATGCCCATAGAACAGAAGAAACTATAAAAGTTCATATTTTGAGATGGCATGTGTTCAGGTAATATGATGGGGAGAATTTTTTTAAATTAAAAAAAATAAAATATGAGGACTGTGATATATTTAAACCTTCCTCTACTGCTTAATTCCTTCCTTAGGAAGTCATAGCTATGAAGTTCAGGATTTTTATATTGTCAGAAATGTTTCTGTGAGTTCACAGAGGAATTGCTGACTCCTTTTACTCTCCTGTTATTGTGAATCAGCTCTAATTTATGGAAAGGGTAGCTTACATCAGTTTTTCTATTTGTGTTGGAGCAATGCAGAGAGTTAATTGTGGTAGGCTAATGACACACATCTATTTAACAGTAAATGAAATATTTCTTTCAGAGGGTACATTAGCAACAGGAACACTTGTTCTTCACCTATAAATGATGTTGAATGTTGCCTAATACTTTAAAAATTATTCTCTGAGGCACAGTTTCCTATATTTTATCCTTTCTTTTACTACATGGAGGATATTGATGCTTAGGCATGTATTTACAATGTTTCTTGAACACCATTCTCATGGGAAGCAGTTTAAAAAAAAGGAAAAAAAGGAGTTGTGTCTGCTAGACAGACATTCTTATTAAACAGATGGGTGAAAATCATATTTCCTTTTTGCAAAAGGAAGGTATCTTCTAACTTCACAATAATTATGTAATACACATGATTTTTACATAATGAGAGGAGTGTCTCCCAGCTGCATTACTAAGAAATAGCTGATTATACTCCTGAAATATGTTGTGTTTTACTTTCCTTGTACATGTGCCTTCAATTAGCTTTGCTGAAATATTTGTTTTCTTTGACCTTTTTAAACAGGGTGTGTTACAACTCTCTGAGTGGAGCTGGTGGGTCCTTGGTTTTCATGCAAAAGACAGGAGGTCCTCTGAGCCACCAGCTGAATGCTGTTGGGAGCCTGTGTTTTGAAGGCAGACTAGGAAAAAGCTTCTTACTTTCAACCTTTCTTCAATTCTGAAAATGGCCTTCATTAAAGAAGGTTCAAGATTAAATTTTCTTTTCCTCTTCTGAAAAGAGCATACTTAAAGTTAATTTTCTTTGACATATTTACAGGTGAAGAAATCAGTATGGCTAACAGAGACTCTAAGAAATTTCCATTATTCTTAGTTGTTCTGAAATGCAGTTAGATGCCTTGCAATATCAGTATCATTAAGATTTCTATTAAATAAATAGATTTGCAGACTCACATTTCATTTATAATCCTTCTCTCAGTTATTTCCATCAAGGGCATTCTAGCTACCAGTCAGAGCAGACAGTTTTAACTGAGTTTCTACAAAATGGAGTGTCAAAACAGTACCTGAACCAAATCTAAAGCACCACTCCACCTACTTACACTTGGTAGAAAAGTATTTAGATCAGGAACTTGTTGAAAACAGATTTGTGCCGTTACTGCTCATTTTGTAGGCAAGACTCTCAATGTTCAATCATAGCAGTGTTCATACAGATTTGTTTCTGTGGTTTTGTTACTTTGCTTGTAATAGCAATGAGGGATTCACCTTTTTTGTATTAATGCTTATAGAGATTTCAGGTATCGCTACCTGACTTTTTAGGCTGTTCAATGTTACTTTTTTCCATATCTGTCAGATAAGTGTTGATCAGGATTATTGAATGGTTAAGAAAGATGGTTTAATGAAAAGCATTTTAAACATGTAATCTCCCCCTTCCTCTTACATGTTCAGCCCCTTCTACATTTTTGGTTTAGAACATTCAGATTGTAGCAAAAAGCTCTTTACAAGGAAAGGAAAATTCATTAAAATACATATAATGTGTTTCGTTAGAAGAGGTAATGATTTCTAATATGTAGAGCTCTGATGGCTTTCATGGTTTTCAAGTGCTGAAACTGCCAGAACCTTTCAGTTCTCTGGGGTGGTTAAGTGTGGAACAGAGAGTTCTAAATGGTTGTGTGTGCAGTGGGTGTTAGTGGATCTGTAGGAAAGGGAATATTCAGCCACATTTACACAGCACAAGTGGAATATGCCAGTTGAACATTGAGTAAGGTCTTTTATATGGGAACAGATCTGCTCAGTCTCTGCACACTTGTCTTATATAAGGTCTTTCCAGTTTGTTCTGCACTAGTTATCCACAACAACTGTGACAAAAGTTGAAATTCTTTAAACCGGTGAATGATGACAAGCTGGTGTCAAGATTCTTACAGTACCTCTTTAGACAGAGAAGGGAAGGTAAAAAACCAGCCACCATGTGGTGGCTAAGTACAGTTTTAAAACTAATGCCAGGGATTTGCAAAATTGCACAACCTACCACTTTGAAATCATGAAATGAACTTAAGATAGGTTCGCAATTGTTTCCGCACAGTTGCATCCCAAAAATCTCTTTGTCAATTTGGAGAGTGATATGATCTCAATTTGGTGATTCATTTTGTGTTTTGCATAATTGTCCTTTGCCTGGAAACTGCACATGAGAACTTTGCACGCAGTAAGCTTTTGTAAGAATTATCTAATACTTTCAAAAGGTAAAAAAGGGGATAAAATCAGATTAACAAAGAAATTTTGGTGCAGCCTGAATCTTCAGAAAGGATAATTGCTCTGGGTTATTAGTTCAAAGACGTAAAAAAGAACAACTAATTCAGTTTTTCTGACACTTGATTTTGTGTTTTCTGGACTCTTTTTAAAGTTTGGTAAGTCTGAGCTCCACATAAACTATCCTTTCAGAGTTTGGTAATTGTATATCATGTTAGAATTACTAATCAATTTAGCACTGCTATTCCAGTATGTTTTCTTTGCAATTGAACTGGCTGTCAATTAGCTAACTGTGTGTCATATTTTATACAACAACAATATACTTTAATTGATTATCAGACCCGTGGTCTTAAATCCATATTTAAGCCAATTATTGAGTTCAAGAAGACTTTAGTAAATTTTAGACCAGGCTCATTATTGCTATACTTCCAGTTTTATGATATTTTTATTACTAGTATACATTCAGCAAATATATAATCAGTGTTGTGAACAAAGTTGAAGAAAAATTAAAAGAAACAAATCCTACTACTCAAATTTGACTGCAACTCATGACCTATAAGCATGCACTTTTCTGCTTCTCCCCTTTACTTACAAGATTGTCTGAACTTGTTTGATCTTAAATTACATAGTCTTCAAGAAAGATGGAATCAAATTGTTTGAATTGTGGCACCCTCCAGAATAACTACGTTTTTAAAAGCCAAAATTTGCATTTTGATGAATGGGTGTTTTTGGAAATTGTGTGTATGGTTACTGTTGGATTCTGCCACCTTTGCCTCCTAGATTTTCAGAGAACAATTCAATATCACAGGGTCGGATGCCGAATAATCGAGTTACATAGTTCTTCCACTGAAATCCAGCCAAATGAGCTGAATTTCCTCTCTAAGAAGCGAAACATTTGCTGAATTACGGCTCTAGGAATGGGACCAAGACTCCCGAGTAGCCCAGCGTGGCTCTGGCCTCTCCGTTACTGCTCTGTTGAGGTTTGGGTGCCCTGTGTGGAAGCCGGGGCTCCCGGAGAGCGCCGCTCCCGTTCCCCGGGCGGGGCCGGGCCCCGAGCGCTGCCCGCCCGGCCTGGGGGACTCAGCCAGCCCCGAGCCGCGGCTCCGGGGGCTGCGCTCGAACACAGCTGCCCAGGGGATGCTGCGGTTCGTGGAGCACACTTACTGGACTCCCTGCGTGGGAGATTTCAGGCAAAGAAATGAAAACTGGATCTTGATCAAGCTTACACTGGAGACAAGCACTGAGCTTTCTTGGGCTGCGGTAGTTCTGGGCACACCCAGGAGAACCTGAAAGTTCTCAAAGCATTTGAAATGAAAAAGAAAGGTACCTGCAGGGTTAGGTGGAGCAACTTGCCGTTTTTGTTTAAATAAAACGTTTTCTCCATGTAAATATCAGAACTTTTCATCAGATCTAATGCTAGATTTCTCTTTTATGCATCTTTCAGAGACAAGTGTATGTTTTAATGTGAAGAGATTAAAACTCTGGTGGTAGGTGTCAACAGCTGCAGTTCAAGCTGTTGGATGTATGCACAAATTATGTAGCTAGATAAACCTGGCAAACTGTGAGTGCTTTATCAAAGTCTCGCAAATGTAGTGAATTTTGGATGCAATCCAAAGGACTTGCACTGAACATGATTTAATAGATTTGAACAACTAAACCAACAGATACACTATACTTTACAAATGTGCAAGGCAGCAGGTTCAAAGGCAGTCTTAAAGGGTGCGATATTCTCTTTAAAGCATTTCTAGATATTCTTTATTTATGATTACCCCCCACCACCCGCCCAAAACCAACCAAACAAGCAAAAAAACTGCTAAAAAACAAAAAAACAAACTAAAACCAACCAACCAAAACTAAAATGATAATTTTTCCTGAGTGAAACATGACTTTGAAGAATGCTCAATTTTCATACCTGCTTCAAGTTGCCATTGCCAGTAGCTGGCAAGATACATAATCTGACCAAAAAGATAAATACTGAGGGAAATTGAAGTTGGCTTCATATATATGTAACTCACCAAGGTAGAAGAGGCTAAAAGCTCAGAGCACTTCTGAACTTGGTTGAGTTATTGTCTGTTTCTATATGATAAATCTCACATTCCTGTTGTAAGTTAAAATAGAGGAGCTTGGATTGTTTAAGTAGGTCCTGTACACATGCACATGTTCAGGAGTTTCTGTTACAGCTAATACAAAGTTGCAGATGTATGTGTTGACAGGGCTTACAAAAAGTATGGATTGATGCTAAAATGACATAGGAATTCATGGAAGTGAAATACCATCCACTCTCAATGCACAAAGGGCACAGTCACATGAAAAGCCACATGTGAGTAGTCCCATGATAATTAAGAAGTTGGGATAACACTGGCTTCCGGCAAAATTTCAAACCTCTTACTAGGAAGATGTTTCTTGAAGTTAATTAGCTGAAGGGTAACACTTACCTTTGACTTCTCAGAAGAATTTTCTTCCTCTTTTCTTAATTTTCTGTATCTGTGGTGTCTGTCCAGATAATTCTGTGTATTGTGTCATTTAACTCTCTGAGAAAGCTTTTTTTGTACTTATCAGCAAATTTCTGTGATTGCCTATGAGCCTATTAGATTAGTTTTTTTACTGGCCATCCCCACCCCTTTTTGAAATCTCCACTACAAATTAATATTTTTATTTTCTAATGTTGTGAGAAAGAGTCTGGGTAAATATCAAGTTAAGGGATGGTTATGATTGGCTCATTGCTTGGTAGGGTAACTGCTGAGACAGCAGCAGCAGTTGGAAGGTGTTACAAGCACTCCCCTGCAGTGTGAAAGGGGAGGAGACTTTAAGCAGGGTCCTTTAATCATTTCTGTGACCTAGTGCACATTTTATTATATGCAATGAAACACTTCTCCCTTTCATTGTCACCCCGTGGTTCTGGAGAGGTTTGTATTCTATTCCATCCTGTGAGGTTGTTGGTTGGTTTACTTGAGTGGTTTTCTGGGAGGGTGTGTTTTTGTTGGTTTTTTTTTCCCTCCACCCAGTTTCGCAGATCAATCTTGTTTTTATCCAGCTTGGAAGTGAAATAGGGAACACTGCTGAAAAGTCAAATGTTTTAATGCAGTGAAGAAAGTCTTGCTGACTTCTCTTCTGTGAAGCAGAAGAGTGTGAGTTTTTCCAGTTAAGAAATTAATATATATTCTGCTGTATGCAGGGTTACTACAGAGTTTTTTGCTAGAAAGGTCTATAGTGCTTTTCAGCCCCTTCTGGGAAGGCAGTTTGACTTTTACAATTCAAGACTTATTGAACACAAGTACATTTCATCAGGCTTTTGAAAGTTTCCCTGCCAAATTCATGTTACTCAATCCCAGTGTTAACTGTGTAGCCATTTCAGGTATTCATTTTGCCCTGGATCTTCTGGAGGGAAAATGATTGTCACATTTGCACATTTTCATATCAAAGACACCACTGCCAAAATGACATGCCTTTCAGTAGGCTGTAAGCACCTAAGCTCTTAAACAATCTGGAAAACAAGCTCTTAAAGTCACTTAAATATTTAGCAGTTTTTACACTATGTGCTACAAATTATATTTCAAAAGAAATGCATCTATGAGTTGTGGTAAGAGGTGTTTTGCAAAAGGCATTGAAATGTAGCTGAAAGTAGAGTTAGTAATGCAGCCTGCCATTGACAATGAAGATACAAATGAACTGAAAAAATTGAAAACATATGCATGGACTTCAGGCACTGTTTTTAAGAACAACCTCCAGAAACACTCTGGTCCTTCTCCTGTTTCTTTGCAAAACTAGATCTATCATATTATCTTTCCTGTTTTTCAAACGAGGTGCAGTTTATAGAAGGGATTAGGGAGTGTATATTGCTTTTTCAATGTTTTTGTATCCCATAGCAGTGTCCTTTTGAGACTGTGTCACTCCATACAAGGTTGTTGGATGAAAAGATTATTGTGGAGTGAAAAATCTGGAAGAGAGTACATCTGGAAAAAAACCAAGATGATAAGAACTTGATACCATGTTGATTACAATCCATGTTACAGACAGATTCTCCATCTTCAATAAGTGATATAAACAACTATTGTACCTCAGTATGCCTGGTAATTAAGAGTCAGGTTGTAGGCAGAGAGACATTTATTTCCTTCTCAGTTCAGAATTAGTAAATCCTGTGTTAGGGGATCTGTCTGAATGCCTGGTGGTGGTGCTGGATGTGTAGACTTGCCTAATGTTTAAAGGAATACAGCTTTTACTGAATGTGCTAAAATCTCAAACGGTGTGAACTGTTGCAGGAGATCCAGACTAAAAATCTATTTTCAGAAGTGCTTCCCATCTTACAACAAGCCAATTTTACAGTGTTAAGTAGTGAAAATGGTGAAGAAGTTTGAGAAAACCTCTGAGATCTACTGACAACTGTGAAACTGCAGGAGAGGGTGAAGCTTAGCTCAGCCTTAGTGCTTTCTTCTCAGGACTAACTCAAACCTCTTACATATGGAATTTTTGTTGTGATGCTTTCCCAAGTACTCAACTTTTAATGCCTTCCATTTAAAAAACCAAACCACCAAATCATTAATCAATTGTGGAATTCTCTTTTGATGATGTTACAAGTATTTTGGGATTTCCTAAACCAAATTTGTTGTTGTTTGATTTTTAGGAGAGGATGGGGAATATTTAACCTGTCCAGTTACCTGCAAACAATCTGCACTTTCCTAGCAGCAGGATCTGTCCTTTATCTAACTGCACATTTCTTACGTTCTTGTCAGTCCTGTCCCATTCTAGGCAGTTTTCAACTATCTGGCTGTCTGACAGAAATTGAGAGCACTTTATCTGTGAACAGCAATGTTCTCTTGTTTCTCTTCACTCCACTGCAATTCAGCATGTAACCACTTGTAAAGGGAAAGATACAGACAGTCGTTGACCAAGTTTAGAAATGTATGATTTATGTTCTAATAGTGTTTTGTTTCCTCTTTTCCTCCCTCCTTGCCACTCTCCCACCAGCCATTCTGATTTATGCTGTATTTCCCTACTGCAAGGATCTCTTTCCCGTCTGAAAATCCTGGTGCATTTTCAATGCCAAATATATGATTTCAAATTTAATAAAATAAGAACTTCCCAGAGGTCTGAATATTTGAGATTATTTACAAACAAATGAAAGTGTGTTTGGGTAATCCTCCCAAGGGCTGGTAGGGTTTCTGTGTGTTCACAGTAGGTGTGATGCACTAACAGTAGTTAGAAATAAGTAGTTAAATTTATACTCAGAATGCTTTTTAACTGCAGATTTCCTCCTTGACTGTGGGCAAGGCATTTAACTTTATTGTGGGCAGGTTTCCATCTGTAGTAGAGGAAACAATGCTGCTCTTTAGTTTTTTTCTGCAAACTATAAGCACTCGCAGAGTCATCCTTGCATTGCTCTCAAGGTGCAGAGTGTATTAATAATATTACTGTACATTAGAAGTTGGTTAACCCAGTTTCATTTCTATGAATTTTATTAAGACAAGACTTTTAAATGAGGTTGTTTGCTTTATTGTTATACAAGTGACATACCAAGAACGCAAATTAAAAAGGCAAGTAAGTCTAACATCAGATTTGCCTTCTTGGGAATCAAACCAAGATTTTGCACCCCACAGTATTTCTGCAGAGCACTTTGGTAATATTGAAATCCTGTTGCAAAAAACGGTGTGTGTACAGTTTATTTCTGTAACATACGCTGGATATTTAGTTAGAATCGCCGTAAAGTCCCAAGAATTGAAGTAGAGATGACTAATGTAGATCTGTATGCAGTTTTATGAATATCCTGGGCAATACTGAATAAGCAGTGATAATTGTTTTTCTCCTTTTTTTTTTTTAGGATTTGTGTGTGATTTTCATTGTGCTGTACCACAGTGAAGAGGTATTTTTCACTTCAAGATACCTTGCATTAAAAGATCATGGTAGACAGTTTAATAGTTTCTTTAAGGTAAGTGATGCAATAAAACATTTAAAATCTTATTTAATATGCTCTTAACACAGTGCTGTAAATTTCAATTTGGTGGTCTTTTTCTTTGCTGTTAAAAGTGTCCGTATTGTAGGAGGGTAAATAGAAATCTAGTCTCAAGACCAAATACTCAAGTATATGCATACCAGACATAGCATTCTTTGGTGATAGTGAAAAAAGAAAGTTCTCAGTGTTTGTTCATGCTTAGAGCATCTGTTAGTGTGTGCCAGTGTGATGGTCTATATTACTGGAAAGTTCCTGTGTTTTTTTATGAGGCTGTACTATTACAGTCACTGGGCTTAAATTGCTGATTTACATGTTTTAGTACCTGTGCTGCAATTCATTCATGGATTTGTCTTATGCATTCCTGAAACAGTTTGCCAGTGGGCAAACATAGGAAAGACCTTTCAAACAGCTTTCCTAACAAAGGGAACATTCAGCTGTTTCTAAGCTGGTCTGGCAGGTTCTGTCCTGTCCTTGGGCGAGCAGATTCGGAGCAGACAGGCAGCCCTGGTGCCACACAAACACAGGCTGACCTCCTGCAAAGAATGACAGCTGGGTGCTCTGTCTTTGGCATGGAGTCACTGTGACACCTCTGCTCCAACCTTACTTCTCCTGAGTTTGAGATATCAATATTTGAATTGCAATTTGGGCACCCTCCTAATATGCCAGGGCAGATTTTCCATCAAAATGGATCTGTCACACATTACTGACACTAACAATGTTATCTTTCCAGCTGAAGGATGACCTGCATAGCTCCTCCCAAGCTGTCCCAGACTTGGGCTGTTCAGCAGATTTGGGAGGAAGTTGGGAATTTGAGACAAGAGCCATACTGCACTAGTCAGTACTGATCACCTGTATGTGGGCAATCCACACTTGGCCATAATATTCCTCCATAAAATGCAGCTAGTGGGGGACAGCAACATGTGAGGGATCTGCTTTGGTACCCTGTAGCTTCATTCGTGCAGAGCTAACACTCACTGCACTGACTAGGAAGAACTCTGAGAGGTGTTCCTAAATGAAGTGCTAAACTGCAAAATTTTTCATGCTACTCCTGCAACAGACCTAATATTGCTTTGCTTTTGCTTGTCCCTCCAAGTCTTTCCCAGCTGTTTATATGTATGCTTATACTTAAGTTTCTATTTTATGTTTTTATATTATTGGCAATTGGTGTTGCCAGTAAAAGAAAGTGAGAGAGTTTAAAGTCTGACTTTGCTTCAAACTGAGTGCTTGGCTCCAAACAGTGCCTTAACTGTGAGAGCAGGGGCTGTACCAGCAAGGCTCCTAGAGGCCTGAGTTATACAGCCATCAACCAGCTGCAACTGGTACCTCACCTGTTCAGGTATACTTGAACAGTTTTGCCTTATTTGGAGAAGCATTTGTTCTTTTTGGCTTTTCTGCACTGTGAGGATACCTGAACCAAACCCACTGAAATTGGAGAAGCCTATTTTTGTAGCTTGGAAGGCTTAAAGTTAGTCACGCGTGACAAATAAAAAAGCCTGGTCCAGAGAACTTAGCCAAAGCAAGCTGCTGAGGGAAATAACATTAAAAAAATTAAATTGCCACACACTGATTTGAAGCTAGGGGCTTACTTTAGGATAGCTTAAGTATTCCTGGCAAATTTCCTATGTGTTTGAAATAGTAGCTTGATACCATTGTTTCTGACTGATCAAATCACAGCTACAGAAGCAAATTTAAAATCTATCTTTATTGTCCTTGAGCCACATACATACAGATGGTGATTGCAGTGCAAGCTCCTTAAAGAATGGTTAGGAAAAGCCTGGCACAGAGTAATCACACCTATACTAAAAGTTTGCTGTTTAGAACTGAAAACTTTAATCTGGTAAGTAATTTGCTTTGAAGATTACAATTCTCATTCAGCTCAGAACTCACAACCTTGTGCATGTTTTCAGAAGAATTTACACATGGAAATCTGTAGACTGTCAGACTGATCAGAAAAATCCTGTCCTGTTGAGGATGAAAGCATTCATTTCCTTATGGAAAGTCTGAACTTTCTTTCACATGCTCTGAGGGATTATAGGGAGCAGAAGCCATAAGGGAGCAGGGGTGGGTAGGAAGTCTCTGAGATGGAAGTTAAATATAATTTGCAGAGGATGTAGGCTGGACCTATCAGACCCTGCACTCCACCGACTTAGATGCTTGTCATTTTCCATTGAGAAGTGTTGGGAGATCACGTAAACGCTTAGAAAAGAGATAGGCAGGTGAGCTGGAGACAGACTTGATGCTGTAATTTTGCAGTTTGGATGTCTGATTTCTATTTCTGCCTTTGATTTCAGGTGTGATTTGCAAATCAGTTTATTCATTTGTGCCTTTGGCTTCCATGTACCACTATGTGATTGGTTCCTGCTCTGAACTGCATGTTTTGACTCCTGCTGTGATTTCTTTGTAGTGTCTTAGACTGGTTCTGATTTCAGCCACCTCCTCTGTATTTTGTTTTATCACAAATGATAGCTTTGTGAAATACCAGACTTCCTTCTAACACACTTTTTAAAGGGCTTCTTTTTTTTTTTTTTCCCTAAATTGATGTGGCAGTAAAGAAGTAATGACTTTTTCTAGCCTTTCACTGGTTTATTGCTTTGACAGAGAGGGGCATAGATGGTGAGGTGATGATAGGCCACGTGCAATTAGTACTTACCTAATAGTTCCTTTTGCAGTATATTAGCAAGAACAAACCCAGAAAACACAAGATAAACATTCTCCCTAGCAGAAGAATATTTGTATTGGTGGTAATTAAATGCTTAGTACTAAATAAAACCCCTTTCTCTTTAGGAGGTCTGTCTCAGAAAATACCTGAAACAATAAGAAATGTTTAAAGGGTTACTGGGTAGGGAGCAAAGGAAGGAGCTGTGAATAGGAAATGCAGCTGGATTTTGTCTGGTCCATTAGTTTGCAGAGGTATTTTGTATCCAAATCCACCAGTTTTACTTCTGCATTGAAATCCAGCAAATCATTAGCAGCTTTCCCCCTTACACATACTCTTTGTAGACTGAAAAATCAAGCTCCTGGTACAAATAAAGATACCTTGATCCTATTTGCTATACTTGTCCATGTTTTCTGGTGAAAGGGCTTGTTAGAAGGAGACAAACCAGTCTCTGTTGCAAATTATAGTGAAAAAAAGAGTGAGCTAACTATGCCTAAGTTGTAACAGGCTCCTGGAGTCACTAAAGGGGTGAGGCTTGACAGAACAGTTTGTTTGGGCTTGGTTCCCATTATGACTCCTTTCACACTGAAGATGTGGGGACTGGGGTGATGCTTGGCTGCTTATCCTGAGTCTCTGGTGGGTTGTGTTTGCTGCTTTCCATCTTCTATGCCCATTAGGTTATTCAATTTTCACAAGTGTTAGGCAGCTGGGGAAGAACCTATTTTCTGTTTCCTTTATGCTGAAGGTGGCGTGTTCACCTGTAAAATGAGGAGCCAAAGCTAGAAGCAGATGTGGTCCACAGAATGTGGGTGAATTCTTACTTAGCACTATAGAAAACTTGCAAAGCATATGTCAGTTTCACACCGAATGCTGAGAAGTTAAAATATGCACTGCCAGGAATTTTTAAATTTAAACATGAAATTATATGAAATACTATCAATGGATTCTATTTGGTTCACTTTTGCTTTATAGCTGGACAAATCCATACATGAACCTGGTTCATACATTCAGGTATGAGCCTGCTGTGAACAGAATCTTGTAAGTACATTTCATACAGTTTAGTGAGTCTGCTTTGGTTAGCAATGGTATTCTAGTGTTTAAATATCTTCTTGCAGTGTGAAGCCCTGTAAGATGTTGTAGATGTGTGGTTTGTATTAGTGGTAATTACCTGTTCTGTTTCACTGTTTGCCTTTTCAGACTTCTCAGTTCCCTAGCAGTGCTGGGATTTCAGCTTGTCATCCCACAGCCTTCAATTGAACACAGAAAGGTAAGCATTAGAAACATTCAGACTTTGTGTACTGAAAGGAAAATGTGAAAACATTAGAGTAAGATGTGTAAAGCAATGCAATCTGAATAAAGTTCTGGGAATAAATGGCTTCTGTTTGTGCATATGAGGTTTTTTTTTGGTTTCTTTTTTTTTTTTAATAAATATATACGTGGTTGAAAGAGGCTCATCATGGTTACTTAGCTGAGTAATTGTATGGAGTATTATAGGTTACAAATAGTTACTAAGGCTTTGGAGCATTTTCATCATGCAAGACATGGAAAAAAGAGTTCCTGTGAGTGAGAGCAGACATGGAGTGAGTAAAGAACCACCCAGTTTCTCACAGGCAGCTCTTTCTCTTGCAGAGATAGAAATGTCTGAAACAGAAGCTGGACCCAAACCACTCTGTTGCTATTCAAATTGCTAGAGATTGGAGCTGGAAACTGCTGGAATTTCCTGTTGTGCTCTTGTGGATGGTTCACTCATCCTAGACATTGGCATCTCTAAGAAGGCTTGCAGCCTGCACACTTTCCATCCTGCTCAGCATTAGGGAGATCTTGGCTGGAATCCTTGGGTTTTTTGCACTGCTTTTCAGGAAAGTAGTGGACAATTTGGAGAGAAACAGAAAGCAGCAGGGATAATCCTTAAGAGATTTTAAAATCTTACCTCTGAGGGAAATTTGAACAAATTCATACTGTTTATTCTAAAAATTGGAAGACTGGTGCTGGAGGAAGATATAACCTTCAAATACTTTTGAGTACTAAAAAGAAGGTTGGTTATTTCTGTTTGGTGAAGTAGATGAGAAGAAATAGATTTAAACTGAGGCGAAGGAAACTTAGATTTGACATTAGAAAACACTTGTTATGGTAAGGATATAAAGAGGATCATATTGATTGAATAATATTTAGAATTTCCATGGTGTAGGTCTCTGTGAATGTGTTGGACAAATATTTATCAGGAGCAATGTGCAGGTGTTGCTGATTCTGCCACAGAGCTGAGGCAAGACCCCTTGAATGCTGTTCTGTCTCTTCATACTCTCATCACATTCACTTCATATCAATGTTGTTCTCATATCTCAATACCACTTGGTAGCTCATATCTATTGGTATTCAAACACAACCAAATAATTACTGAAGGTATCAAATAACTTGTTTAAAACAAGTTTGCTTTTTACAATAGATTTTTAAATAATATTCCAGGATGTGTACTTTTTTGAAAACTATACTGTTACAAGGAGATAAAAGGCAAGTTTGCAGGATTTGCTTTTTTTTTTATGTGCATGTGCCACTGTCTTTAGGGTAAAAAGTTATTTGGACAATAGCCTCACAGGTAGGGACTAGAAACCTGAAGCTGTCTGATTGTCAGAGTTCCAGAAGACAGAAGTGCTGTTAACTCCTTGTGCAGCCTATTTGTAAGGCAAGTTAAATAAGGTCAGCAATGATGGGGTCTGAAACTGGCACAGTCCAGTCTGCAGCAAGCTGTCCAAGGGCTCTATTCTAAACTGCAGGACAATTTAGTATTTTTGCCTATCTTACATCTCTTCTCTTTTGTTGTGCAGTTGAAATGGTCACGCTGCTGCTCTGGTTTCAGTACTCTGTCTGATTAGACATTCTTTTGTAACACTGACAGTGGAGAGATGCTTCAGTCCAGCTTCCAAATGGCCTTAGGGGCATAAATCTACTAACTAAAATAGAGTAACTCAGAGAAACAATTGCTTCATTCTGGGAAGCCCCGGAATTAATTTAGATAAAATCAGATTCTTTGTTTTCAATTGAATGAGAAATGCCACGGGTCTGGAGTGTGTTCTATACTAGTTAAAGGGACTTCAGGGCATGGTAACCACCTTGGAGACGTCCCTTTTACTGAGAACAAGGCATAAGTTTCCTAGTGACAATCTCACAGGGCCCTAAGGCTGGCTGTCATTCTCAGCTCTTACCCTAAGGGAGAGGATTCTATTCATGCCAAACTGTGTTTGGACTGGAACTCTGTATTTATTACACTTTTCACAAGCCTTCTGCCCTACCTATAAGCTCCATGCAACAGGGGTTGTTAGTAACTCTGAAGGCCAAGTCAGATGTGTTTCTGAGTGTGAGTTCTCAGCTTTGTAGCTCTGGAAGCTCTTTCTATTCTTTTCCTGCAGTAACCCCATGATATATTTGCTGACATCTCCTGTGTATTTCTGGGTGGATGTCTCTGCTGTTTGGCAGGGTTCTTTCTATGTGAGAGGAGGTCAGTTGTACAGAAAGAAGGAAAGGGAGAGGAGGAGGATGAGGGAGCTGATGAACAATTTGAACAAAACAGTCAATAATGAAAGTGGTGTTTGCTAACTTTCGTATGCACACTGAAAGGGTACAGTATGGGGAATCCATCCAATAACTAGAGCTGAAGTCTAATGAAACATTAGACCATACCCCAGTTCTTACTGTGCATTTATTTTGCATTAAGCTAAGCATGCTTTAGCAGGTTGCTTCCTCAGATGCACACACCAAAATCTGTTTCTGGCATAACAGCATGTGACTGATAGCTAGAAGAATAAGCCAAATTACTTCCATAGCAGGAAGTGCACATATTGGAATTAAGACTTGGGGAAATGACAAAACCAAATGGGAAAGTTGTGAGAGAAGGTTTGGTTGGGCAATGTTTTCTGCTTTTAGACTTTATTATTTTTGCGTGAAAGTCTTGGAAGCTTGTCAGACATATAAAGTCAGAATTGACCAATACAGACTTTCTAGTTCCAGAAATACAGGGCTACCTGAGTTTTATATAGAAGTAGCTTTTGAGCTTCTTTACTTTAATCAACACTTTGCTGTCAGAAGTGCACAAAAACTTAAAACAAAACCCTTCTTTATATGTTCCTACATCTGAGTTTAGGCCACTACTCTGTTAATCCTATCTCTGTAAATGGCACAGGTTTGTACAATAATGTCAGTACATTAAATGTGGTATGCTCATTAGATAGAAATAAAAATTCTTATGCAAAAGACTTTTATGGGGTTTTTGCTGAAGACAGGAGTTGCAGTGTTGGCTGGAAGTCTCTTGGAGCTTTTTTTAATAATCTAACTTATTTACTCCTCATACATAGTATATAATTTCTAATATCAAGTGTACTCTGTAAGGCCAAAATACTCATCAATAACAGGATAAAAGAGGGAAACCTTATGTGAAACAAAATAATTGCCACTTGCCTTTTAAAATCAGCCAAGGTCTCTGTAGCTGGATAAACTGAAATCTTTCTTATTATTTGAACAATTTACTTACCTTATCCTCACTACTGGATATTTGAACAGCCCTGCTGCTGCTCATGATCTCAAGATCTCATGATCTCTGAGTCAAGCTCTCTGTTCTCTCTCCCTGTGCTTATTTTATTGAAATTTAACCTTATCTGATAAGTGTCATACTGTGGTGAACTGAAGGTTAAACTATAAACAGTCCTTCTCCTAGACAACCATTGAAGTCTGTATTCCCAATTTTCCAGAAGTCACTCCTGGGTGGATTTTTGACTAATCATATGTTTCTGTGTTAAGTAAGCTGCAGTTATATTTATGCCTTATTCATTTTAGCAAAACTGGTAATGTAAATAGTAGTAAAGTCTGTCCAAATAAAATTTCTGACATGAATATGGCTTTGGTTTTACATCTTGCTTCTGTTATGGCACTGAATAGGAGCGTTGAATTTAGGCATATCTTTTTGTCACTCAGTTGTAGATGAGTATTGAGTTTAGTGGAGGTGCAGTGTCTTAACAAACTGATTTTTATTGTATGGAAGCAGTGTCAGGATTTATTTTCACAAGTTTTTCATTGGGGCAGTACAATACTGTAAAGGAATGTTGAGCTTCTTTGGACGCAGCGTAATTTCTTTCTGCTGGCTCAAAATTAAAGAAGAAATAAACTTGATGTTATCTCTGTCAGACATACAATGTTTCTATGAAAAGCAACTATTTATCAAGTGAATGTGACTATACTCCTCACAGAATTTTGAGACTAATGTGCTTTGGTATGTGTGTTGGAGTTTATTGGTTTGGGTTTTTTTGGCTATTTTTTCCCCTCTCTCTTGTGTTGGATTCAAATACCCTTGTGGACGGGTCATCACTGCTAAGTCAAAAGAAATAAGGAACAGCATCCAGGATCAGAAGCAAGAGCTGAGGGAAAAGAGTGGAGCAGGGGGAAGGAAAAGGTGGCCAAGATCTCTCATTTGGTCATGGTGAGCAGTTTGAGCAGTTCAGCTAGTTGAACACACTATAAGGGAGTACAATGTGAAGCATGAAGCAAGTCTGCTCTATCCTTCCTTGGAGTAAGACAAAGTACTTAATATCTAACCTTGGCTTTTGGCCAGGCACCAGGACTAAAGCCTAACAGCTAAGGAGCACCCCGGGACCTCCACCACAGCTGGTCACCACCTTGCCTTTAAATAAGCTCCAAAGCAGAGGCTTGGAAGGGAGGGCTGTGTTCTTCCTTGCAGTCCAGGCAGGATGAAGCTCTGCCTCATGGTCAGCAGTGACTCAAGTGTGTAACTTGTCAGCATTTGCTGAGCTGGAACTCAGCTCTTGCTAACAGAGCCACAGCAAAGTCTCTGGGGTCTGCCTGGCTGGACTGTGGAACTGAGCTGGATTGCACCGGAGAGGCTGAGTCACTGTGGGTTTGCACAGCTGCTGTTCCTTTGCAACAAATGGTTACAGGTGTCACCCCTTCTTTTCTGGTAATGTTTTTGTTTACAGGATAACTGCTGTCCATTATGATTGTATTTTCATCCACATCACTTGAATTAAACACTTCCAGCTGCAAGGGAGTCCATATTTTTCTTGCAGTTTTTCACTGGTCAGTATATCTGCTTGTCTTCAGCACAGATGTTTGACTTTAACTGTACAGATATACATCTGCTCCTTTCATAACCTTTGGTAAAATAGAGTCTTTCTAGCTAATGGTGTTGCTATTCTAATTGCAGTAATCCTTAGGAAACAGGAGATGTGATTTAGACCACAACAAGACTTTTCCTTTAAAATTAGCCTTGTAGTACAACAGAATATTTAGAACAACAGCTGAAAGAATTTTCTTACTATCTCTGTGTTGTTACTAATTCCCTGTCCTTGATGTTGTGGATTAAAGTGGTTAGGAAATAAAATTCATCTTTGTTTGGGGAAAGGAGACAGGATAAGGATACATTATTTTATGTGAATATACTCTTCAAAAAATCAAGGCAAATATTTTTGTTGCTTTTAACCTGCTTTATCATGGACCTCTGAACTTTTATTTTTATCTTTAAATTAAAAATACTGACTTCTTTAAGCTTAGAGCAGGACTATGTTTTTCTGGAAGAAAATAAGAAAATATCATGGTTCAAGTTGGATTCAAGTGCAGGTGAGCTTTCAGAGTCATAGATAAGTTTCTCATCTTCCTTCAGAGCAGTTCTGCATGCTAGTTCTGTCCAAGCTTTGGATAAGAGTGGGGATAAAGACTAGGTGCTTTTTGGAGTCACACATGAGTTCTTCTGTTAGGGAATGTTGCGTTCTGTTTTATGACAGCTTGTCCTCTCTGCTTCTGGAGCAATGGGTGGATGACTCACTGAGAGATCTGGAGAGGTGTTACAGCACTTACAGAATAAATAAAATGTGTATTTCTACCACATGTGGATTCCAAAGAATTTTTTAGTGTAGAAATAAATAGAATGGCAACAACTTTGTCACAGCTGTAGATGGCTGACCTGGAGGAGGCCAAGGGTAGTATAAGCATAGTGACCTAGGCCACAAATGATAGTGAATGGTGAGGAAATACTTTTAAAAATAAAGAAGTCTAATTTGTGATACAGTGAGGGCCTGATTGTTATAATCTTTACCTTACTGTAAATGAGAAGCAATCCTACCATGGATAAGGAATGGTTGTATAGAAGTGAGGTCAGGACTGAGCTGTCTGTTACTTGAAAGCACTTAATGGTCTCACAGAAGAGTGAAAAGGAACCTCTTCCTTAAAACACTAATCTCCCAGAGTGCAATGGAGGTGGTCTTGGTGTGAAAAACTTGGGGGAAGCTTCAAGCTTTGTTGGCACAAAAACTGTTCTGAACCTTTTTCAGAGCTGTTTACTTTCTAGACTATTCAAATAATGTTAAGGTTTCTTCAGATGTGGTTGGAGTTGGTTGAAGGAGCAGTTAAGCTGTCCAGGCATTGTAACTCCCTTCAGTGATTTGTGAATACAAAGGTCTTCTATTTCCAGGCTTTTTAGCCCTTTAATCTTCACAGGCACAGATGTTCAGACAGAGATTTTATACAAAGAACGGAAAGCCAAATCATTTAAGCTGGTAATATTTACACTTACCACGTACTGTAAAATTCAACTGGTTTACTACTTCTCTGATTAAAGGCTTCCAAAATGCACTGAAGGATTAAAATAGCTGAGCACACGAACCAGGCAGACATGTACACATTGTGTCATGATGTTTTGTTTGGCCTCTGCTCCATTTTTCTGCTAGCCTTGAGAGAAGTTATCTGCAAGGTTTTTTTTGGCATGGCGGGGGGCTTGGTAAATTGTTTTTTATCAAGCTAGCAATGTCCCACGTGTATCTTATAAGAGGGATAAAAAATACAGTTGTTGCAAATGAACATATATAAAGTAGATTGTAAAGCCTTGCTCCTGGGAAATTGTCATAGCTATATAGGTATGGACTTTATCTGAAATCAGCTGAGCTAATGCTGGAAGAATATTCCCTTAAGATGCTTAGATTGGTGACAGAATTAAAGGACTTCCGTAGATCTGTTTACAACACTGGCAGAGAAACACAATAATGTTACACTTGAACAGGTTCTAAAACTAAACTAACATTTCCTCAGCCCATTCAATATTTGGCATGCTCTGCCCTGAGCAGCAGTTCAGGTCTCATTTCTGGGAGTCTGACTGGTTTTGTTTTTACACTCTTGAAATTTTAAGAAGGCAAAATCCAGCTCTTACTTTGTGGTTTGATCACTTCTATTCACAAAAGGTGAGTGTTCATAAAGAATGCTATTTCACCTCATCCCAAGTATGACCTATGCATTTTAAAGGGTATCAATATACTATTTAATGGTGTTTTGAATCCTCAGTCAGTCTGAGCCTGGCCGTGGTAAAAGTTGCATGCATATCCTTTGTGACAGGCTGTACCCTAGTGAAACATTTAATTAGTCAGAAGTGTAAGATAAAGAAAGTGCAACCCTGGAGTAATGGAATAAATAAGGAGTCATGTTTTCCAAGTGCCCTGATACTCCTTTACTAACAATAGGGCCAGTTTGGTGTCATAGCGAGGGTTATCATGTGTGGGGTAATGAGAAGGACCATGGAAGAGACAGTGAACCAGCACCTAAAGCCTGAAGGGTTTTGGGGAATATTAACAGAATTTACAGGGGCTCTTTGCTCTGGGAAGCACAGGACAAAGAGGGTAGTAGCAGCTGAAAGTAAGACATACTGGCTTCTGTTAATTCCACTTTGCATCCAGTGTATGAATATGGGTTAACTCAGTGAATACCACTGGTAGCATTTTTCTGAGCAGGTGATAAAATGTTCTTCTGGATACAGTTTCTTTGCCTTTGGGTGAAAGTGATACCATAAAGCTTTGAGAAACATATATTTATGCCTCATATCCCTTTCAGATGTATATTTAGAAATATGATGTAGTTTTAATTTGTTCATGACTCCATTTCCATTCTGGGCATTTACCCAGAAAAAAGAATTACTGGATAATATGTTAAAAATTAAATCTATGAAATCTAATAACATTATTGTATCTAAACTGAAATGGTAAGAAATACCAGAAATGTCTGACTTGGTTTAGATATTTCCAAGTTGAAAGCTTGCCATTGTCTTGTACACCTTTTCAGTTTTGAATTTGTATTGCCATAGCATGCTTAATATCTACAGAATACTTAGTAACATTGGCTAAGGCTATAACAGCTTAATTATGTAGCTGGCTAAAAGGTATATACTGTCACCAAGCATTATAATCATTATTACTGTGAAATTCCATCATTAATTCATATTTGGAGTACGGTATGCAGCACTGCCCACCCATGTAAGAATGTAGGAGTGAAAAAGGTGCTGAGAATGAGGATTCCTTACAAAAAGAAATTGAATGGATTAGGACTGCTGAATTTCAGAAAGAAGTCCTGGAACTGGATTGCAATTGCAAATCAGATATCATAGCATGGTGAAGGAGAACACAGAATGATCATTCTTCAATTGTCACGAAGAAAAATCTGGGAGACATAGTGAAATGGCCAGGCTGCATGTATGACCACAGCAGAGAAGCACTTTTTCAATACCAAATGTACAATCTTTTGGAAGCCAAGACTAAAAAATATGCTAAAAATGTATTAATTGGAGAATAAGTTCAGTAGTGGGTATGAAAAACAATTGCAATATGGTGTTTAGCTGGAGGAGGCTCTTAAATTACTGATTAGCTGTAAGCAGAAGGACCCTGGATATCTCTGAATATGTCCTGTTCTTACACTGTTTCCTAAAGTTTTGCTTCTTCGACTCAGTCAGAAACACAGTACTGAGTTAAATGGGCTTCTGATCTAAGCATTCCCCCCACACCCCCCCACTTTTCTGAATTTAAGCTATAGTTTAACGTTATTTAAAATTAGGGTTTGTCAAATCAGTACTGCGTTGTCTGCCATTGTCTTCCTGCACAGCAAGTTACATTTTAAATAGTTGTGGCTTTCACTTCAAGTGACGTTTCCTCTTCAGGGACATTCTTGCATAGTATAGTTTCAACAACTGCTGCTGAAATCCTGAGATGTGGATCTTATTTCTAAATTCTGACAGAGGCAGTATTAGAAATTGGCATTGGATTTCTATACCTTGTGTACTCCTACTTTTTGCTGAATTTTTGACTCAGGATCAGACTGATCGGTGAATTACATGAATTAAAGATAAACGATTTTTCTATTTAAAATGTCATCTATGTCAGCCTGCTGGTAGAATGTTTCATTCCATATGATTTTAGGAAAAAAAAACCCAACAAACTCTTTTAGAATAAAACCCATATGTAGTGCAGCTCCTGTGTACAAAAGTGACAAAATACAAGAAAACTGGGGAAAGAGAACTGAAAGGGATGTAGGGTACTGGTGAGTAAAGGAAGGGGTGACCCTGAAAGTACCCTTCTGAAAATCCAGCTTCAATTCTGTTTGCCACTCACACTGGTCAAAAGGTGGCAGGTTGGAAGATATTTGGTATGTAACAGTCATTATTAAGAAAATATCTCATTTAAGGAATCTTTGATAACAGATTAATAGGAGTTGGTACCGTTGTAGAAATTGCAAGCACTTGCACACCTGAAAACTTGTCTTACTTTTCTTTACATTGTTTATTGTACAGCTGCATGTAGTGAATGGTATTGTGTCCACTTCCAAGCTTTGGCTTAAAATAACTGAAAAATGTGTAGGAAGGAAAGAAAGGGGGAAATTAAAGGGAAAAAAAAATTTAGTTTGTAGAGCAAAATATTTGGTTGTGATTAACTTGCAGAAAATAAAAATCTTGGTGGTGCACTTATGGTTAGAATGAGTCTAGGTCACCTAGAGAAGGAATCACTCATGAACTATAGCAAAGTAGATTAAATGGGTTGGTTGATATCTCTATTAATGGGCTATGTGATTCTCTTAAAGAATTTACTCTCATGACTTAATTTGGCAAGAAAAGTTTGGTTTGCATTTCACTTACTCCCCAGTGCAGGCTCAGACCCTTCCTTTCAGAAAGTGTGCTTTTAATGGGTAGTTCTTAAAACAAGAGAAGGAGGGACCTAATGTCAGGGATCTCTGAGTATGTGGTGTGTCTGAGAGGTCCTGAAATACTTCAGCTGAATCCTGTAATTTCACGTGTAATTTCTTGGCTATATCACAGAACTGTGGCAGAATTTCTTCTTGGCTACGAAGTTACCTGGAAATCACAGGATCAAAGGAGGGGAACCGGCTTGTGAGTGCTGTAACTGGGCTCCTCTGCCCTGGGGAAGAGTCAGTAACACCTCGTTTTCCTGGTAGAGCTTTAGGATTGGTCTCAGTGCTGCCGGGATCTCCTCAGGCAATTTGTTCCCGGGCTTTGTTTGCCTTCTCTCTAAGCAGTTTCCTCGTTTAATTGGGATCACCTTTGATTAAATTTAAATCCAAATGGTTATTCATGTGTTGGCTATAAACAACACACTCAACACGAGTTTGCTGCAAAGAGAAAAGTAACAGCTCTTTGTATTTATGTAAACTGTTTGGAAATGTCATTATTGTCCACTCTGTTTTTCACTCCTTAAACTAAGCAGCTTCAGTTTATTCAGTCTTTCCTAGTAAAATTTACTGAGTAGATTATGCCATCAATCACATCATCTCCTCTGAAGATCCATCTGCAGCCCATATCTTACTCAAAGTAAGAATTCAGTCAGAAAAGTAAGAAAATAGAAGTTCATAACCTGATTTGCTACTGAAAATTCCCATCTCAAAATATTGTTATCTTACAACTAAGTAGTATGATGAATTTTTCTATCAGTATGACATTATAATGTTACTTTTTAAAGTTTTATTTTTATGTTCTTCCTTAACTAGCTGTATTAAACCTTCTTGTGCTGTGTCTACAACTCTTTCACTCTGAGGATTAGAGGGTGTGAAATTACTTTACATTGCCTTCAGTCATATGAAGCATCATTTTACCTGAACCCATTCTTGCTGCAATGAAGTTTGGCAGCCAGAAGGTTCTCTCTGTAGCAGGTTGATACTTTTCACTATTCAGTTTCTATTTCTGAAAAATGGTACATTTCTTATGTTAGTGAGAACTTGAATTGCTTGTAGGTTATAGTTTTTAGTTGTTGCCTGCATGAGTGTCTTTGGCATTTAAAAAACCCCAGGTGTACTGAACCATTGTAGGAATGATTTAGTCCAAACAAGTGAAACCTTGTCTGATAACAAAGGACTGTTAGTTTTATAGTAAGTAAATTTTACTGCAGACTGAGTTCAGACCAGAAGAGTGTCTCTGTTTGTAGTCATTACCATTTTATATCTGAGGTAGAGCACATTAATGCATAGTGTAAGTATGGGCAGTGAATATTCACTGGAAAAATCACAAACTGAAGAATAGTTTGTTTAGTTGGTCAAAGTGTGAGCCAGTGGTGTTCTGTTATTGGATATGGAAGCAAATGTAGCAGCCAGAAAGACCTTGCTGCATGTTCTAAGTTTGACATTATGTGGTATTAGGTTGTACAGGCTATTGAATTTTAAAGGCTGATGCCAAATGGGGTATGCACAGGAAAAAAGACATTAAATACAGAGACATCTGCTCCTGTTTTCAAATGACATGGGAGAAATGGGTAACATATCACACTAATGCAGATGCTTTTTATTAATCAGGAGTCATAATTAAATGCAGTTTTTTCTGTGGTTGGTGATGAAAGAGTGAGAGCAACCTCAGATGGGGGAAATGTTTCAGATTATGTAGACAACAACTGACTATTACACAGCAGCAGCACAAACCCTGTGCTGGCTTGCTTGTTGTACTGTGATGCTGTATTCCAGCCGTGCCTGCAGACCACGTTCCAGCCCAGCCTGCCCTGTGTGCAGGCAGCTGATGAGGAGGGTGTGCTCCCTGGCTCACTGGGGCACAGCTCAGTTACCATGGCGTGGTGCCTGTGATGAGAGACCCAGCGTGCAGATGGAAATCTTGTGCTGCTATACAATAGTGTTTGAGGTAAATTTATTAATGGAAGTCACGGGTTTAGGTTCTCATGCTGTGAAGTGGGAGAAGTGACAGACAGACAAGGCTGGCTTTCCAAAGCTCATTTTGAGGTAGCTGCACTAGAATAGGGCTGGAGAGGTACAGCAATCGTGTTTGTGGACAGTGCCTTTTCTTGTCTCCCAGCTGAATTGATGCATGTGTGTTCTTGTTGGTACAATGCTTGTTCAGAGTATTAATAAACTACTTAAAGGGTGCTCATTTAAAAGAATGTTCTGCATATTAATAACTGAGAATCAGATATTGGGAACTTGCTTAAAAACTTGTGATCCCACTTGTTGGTCAAGAGAAGCAAGAGAAAAACTGCAAGTTTGAGTACTTTGCTCAGTGCAAAATACTGAGAAATCCTGACTGTATCTAGCTCCAAGAATGGGTAAACCTTGGAGATGGGGATGGGTGATTGTAACTTCCTGGCTGTGCTGCTACCTTTCCAATCACAAGGTCAGGATGTTTAAAATATTTGGCTTGAGGGGTTAACTCTCCTTGTGGAAAGACCCTGCCCTTCCTAATCCATCCTAGCTTCCTTCATTAGAAGGATCTTCTGCCTTTGCAGTTCTTTCTTTCACTTGACTTGTGCTGCTGAGTGGTGAGTATGGACTAAGTAGCACTGAACTCCAGACCAACAATTTTCCCCATCTTTTACTGAGATTTCTGTGAATGTAGGATTGAGTGGGTCATCCTGAAGTGGTAATGTGAGGACTGGGGTAAGAGTGGTAATATAAGAGTTAACTCTAGCAGCATTTTGGGTTGGTTGGAAATCAACTTGTCCTCTTACATTATTGCCTTTGTAAAAAGTTCCACATTAGATGGGAGTTCCTGAAATATTATTGCAACCACCAGCACTCTCCATTGTTGAAGCGTCAGAGTGCAGCAGAGCAGTGAGTGTCTGTTAACCCAATTTCATTACCAAAAATGACCTTATTTCCTGCTTTTGGTAATATTAACACATTTCCAAGCTTTGCATCATGCAGTTTTTCCATTGCTGAGAACAAAGAAAATCTATTTCTATCCAGATAGTCCAAAAGAAAAACCAAAAAATAACCCAACCCAAAACACCAACCAAAAAAAACCAAAACAAACAAACAAAAAAAACAAACAAAAAAAAAACAAAAAACAAAAAAAAACAAACAAACAAACAAAAAAAACAAACAAACAAAAAAAACCAAAAACACCACAAACCCCCCAAAACCCAGAACAAGCAACCCCAAACTTTTTGTCTCAACGGTTGATGGCTGTAGGAGACCTCCCCTATACCGGCAGTCCTTTGGCAGGCATGGAATAAGACAAGTTACTTCCTATGCCATTCTACTTCTCTTGTGACTGCGGAGTGAATGGCTGAACACCGAGGTATTCGTGCTCCCCTCTTAATTCCAGTGTGAATTCCGATTCCTAAGCCTGTGCGTTGTGTCTGCAGGTTCCGCAGAGGATAGAGGAGCAAGGCGATGCACCCGAGGACAGCAGCGGCGGAGTGCCCGGCCTGTGGGGCAGCTGGGGCCCCTGGTCCGCCTGCTCGCGGAGCTGCAGCGGGGGCGTGATGGAGCAGACGCGGCCCTGCCTGCCCGCCTATTACCGGGAGCGCGGCTACCGCCGGCCGGGCCGCCACTTCCCGGCCTCGGAGCGCGCCCTGGCCCACCAGAGCGCCCACCACGAGGACTCGCTGTCCGCCTACCCCGGCCACGTCATCTCTGCCATCCGCACCTCCGTGCCGCTGCACAGGAACGAGGAGCAGCCGTGGGCCGGGCTGCGGAACAGCAGCCAGGGCGGCCGGGCGGCGCTGAGGGGCAGCCGGCACTCGCAGGGCCCGCGGCACGGCGCCAGGCCGGACAGGAGGTACGGGCGTGGCCGCGGCCTCCTCCCGGCACTGAGGCACCGAGAGCTGCGGCTCGGCGCGCTTGCAGGGAAGTTAGTAGAGAGCGAGAATGACTTTTACAATGTTTACTGCCTTCTGCCTTACTGCCTTCAAGGCCCTCCCTTGATTACTTACATGATGTCCAAGGACAGATGTAATTAATCTACCATTTAAGCAGATTCCTTTTAAGATTTGTATTGTGATTTATTGAGAGGTTTTCCCTTTTCTACTGCACTCTCATTTGACATTTCCATTAAGTATCAGAACAAATAACTGTTTTCTAATTGTATTCTTAACTTCATCAGCCAGTCTGATATTAATTGGTTGGAAAAAAAAATCAACTTTTTTCATAAAGGATGGTCAATTATCTGTTGACTTTAGTTCTATTCAAGACTCTATTTTTGCTTTGTATGTCTATTTGTTGCCTTTTTGTTTTCTGTTTTTTCTTTTTTTTCTTCCTACCACCTTTTTAAGCAAAATTTCCTATTTGTTTAATACATAGAATATTTTAAACACTGTATATGTTTTTATTAATTTCACAGCAACAGCCTTTAAGGCTGGGTGAAGCTGTGCTGTTACAAGTAATTCCAATTAATTTTCCCACTTCTGGAAAAACACTTCTTTATCCATTTAGATGCCAATCTATCAGATTTTTTTTTTAATATATATGTGTGAAAGGAAAATAGATGTGTTTCCAGTCTGGAGACTGAGCAGAACAGGCATGGAGATCTCCTGGGATGGAGCACTCCTTAAATGTCTCTTCTCTCTGTCTTTCCTCTGAATATGCATTCCAGCAGCTCTCTGGTTCTTTCCCTCTCAGCTGTCTTCTGGGAGATGCATGAAGGGAAGTTTTTTGGGGTAGCTGACAAAACCAACCAAACAGAGAACACCCCAGTCCTCACCTGCAAACATAACCAAAGAAACCTTCCTTTATATCATCTGCAACTTTAAGATTCCTAGTGAAGCAGTCAGTTGTAATTCCCTTTTTAAAGATATTCTGCTGTCCTTAACAGCCTAAGAAAGAATATTACCTTGAGGCAGTATTCCAGCCTGACTGGAATAAGACAGTAGATCTCTGTTGCTGCTGATAAAGACATTCTCAACCCCTGCAAGAAACTCTGTCCATATAAAAGAATACTTGAAAATAGAATTAACCTCTTAAGCTCCTGCCTGTCTCAGTGAAGCAAGAGTTTCAAAAATTGGGCCCAGCTGTACAGATGTTGATCTTCTCTGGTGTTGCCGATTTGCTTTGTCTTTCTGTCAAACCCATGCAAATGTAGCCTAGGCCTGTTGAACATAAATTCAGTGTGGCACTGATGGTCTTACAGAAGCTCAGGGAGTGCCAGAGACAGGATTAGTAGTGTTAACATGAGTGCATTGAGACAATAGTCATATTTTCTTTTTTCTGTTTTCCTACTTAGAATTGGCTATAATGCACTTCTGTTCTGGGCTGTGCAGTGTGACAGGCCCAGGTTTGGTGCATGGCTGGGTTATTGCTGGCACTGGGAGCCTGGCTTTGAACTGTCAGCACAAAGCCATCCAAAGGCTCTTTGCTCTAGCCCTTGGCACCTCTGTCTCCCAGGGAATCCCAGCTGGCCTGGCTCTGCAGCAGCTCCGCTGACTCTGCTGGGCTTCCATCCCCACGGGCTGTCCCTGCTGCTCTGGTGGCCTCTGCAGGCCAGCACAGACTGGAAGGGTTTGGAACAATCACTGCAGGATTGGCTGGAACCCGGGATGGTGAGCAGAAAATGATACTGACTGTGTGCAGAACTGAAGCTGTGGTATTTCCTAAGAAATGCCTTGTCATTTGAAATATTAAAATGCTCACTTTCCTGTATGATGGAGGTGTCTGCTTTTGAAAATTCTCGTGCTTTCCTAAGCACAGTACAAGCTTCTGTACCACAGTTGATTTTCCACCCCCACACACTCTGCCCCTTGGCAAAACACTGGATTCAAGGTCAGTGTTTTAATCTTACTTGCATAATAAGTTATTTCCATCTTCTGTTAGGAGGTCCCTGGTGGCTTTAAAGCCTGTTGTATTGCATAACTTTCAGATTCCTTGGTGGTGACTGTAAAAACAGAATGAGAACGAAAAATGTTGTTTGAAAATGGAATAATTTTGAATGACAAACCTAATAGTTTTCCTTGATTTACAAAATCCAGAGTAAAAACTTTCTATATAAAGGAGATTACTGTTCCTATCAGGTATATGGAAAATGGATTTCAAAATGTGAGTTACTCTACACATTATTTTTATATACTGTAGAACTGGTTAGTGTTCACTAAAAGGATGATATTAGAAATTCATGTCAGGCTGTTAAATAACACTTGTGTTTTCACAAGTACAGTCAGTGGAAACTTTTTGGGGTATTTCTATTTACTGTACTGAACTTTATATAAAAGCTGTCATTTTAGCAGACTTCCATAAAACAATAAGAGAGGAATGGATATCTGTGACTGAGATAAGCTCACATTGATAACATGGTAGAATGAAATTGGATGGCTGCCAAGGCAAAGATTTTCGACAGCAATAGCAGCCCTATACAGCAGCCCAGTGTGTTTGTATCATTTACCAGCAAGTGGAAATGTTCTCTGCCTGCTTCCAGGCAGCTGACAAAGAACTGATTAGGTTTTTTTGGTCAAAATCCAAAATAGAATTTGTATATAATAAAATTTGCTATACCTTGTCTTGAAGAGGGTATTCACATTTTCATCTTTTGAAACTTACTTTAGTTAGGCATTAGCAACCAAAACTGCATGAGAAGTTCAGGGAGAGTGAGGTTTGAGGTACCTACAATTAGAAGCCTGGTTTAAAAAATTTTAGTGCTCCCCTCTTTATCTCAGTGCAGTAAGAAGAGTTCTTGCATGATTGAAATGTGTTAATTACAATAACTGTTTGTACACTGGCAAAGGCAGAGAGCTCTCCCCAGCTTTGAAGAGCTGAGTTTCCTGTAGCACAGACTTGGTTTGTTATTTTTCACCTAGCTAAAACACATGAAGCACACCACACACTAAGAACAAACAGGAAAGAGGAGATAGTGAAAAAATATTGAAGCATTTAGACATCTTTATTGAGAGGCACATACGGAAAAGTAATAAGGGCATGCAGAAAGATAAGATGCTTTAAGAGAGAAAACACATCTTGAAAAGAAATATTATTCATGGACTAGGTTTTAGTACTTCTTAAATATTGCATTTTCAATTCTCTGTTTTGGTGATGGAGAAGACAGAACCATAATTTCTCACCAATGTGTTTGAGTGTAGGATGTTAACAGCTGCCACCTTCACTTTCTCTTCACCTAGGCTTTGGTGGCAGAGCAGCAAACCTCAGTGTCCACTTGTGTAAGCATGATATGTACTTTGTATCTGGGGTCATAGGAGCAGGAAGAAAAAAACTAGAATTATCATCAGAATAATGAAATAACTAAAGCATTCTTGCGTAAATAGTGCAAGTTAAAGAAGTATGTTAATAAGGAAAGGGCTTCCCTAAAGCATTTCTTGTGTATTTGGAAGAAGAGTGAGAGGAAAAATTTGCACTGAGGAAATAATTCAAAAATCATCAACTCACATCAGCTCTGGGTCTTTATTCTGCTGCCAGCAGCTGACGTGCAAGTCTGCTGTGCTGCTCTGTACCCTGTATAGGGTCAGTTTGCATTTCTGGACCTTTGAGCGATGGAAAGGAAGAGTGCATCATTTAATGTCAAACCAGAATTTCCTTTCTGAAAGTATTTCTTTTGCCCCCTCCCACAGATGCTCTGACCAGGCAAATGTAGGTCACTCTGTTAACAGGTCTACAGTTAACTTTTAAAAGGACAATTCTGTTGTTATTTCCTTAACCAGTGATCACAGTTGTGATGCAATTTCTGTGACCTGTGCTAGTCAGTTTTGATTCCTAGAGGTGGAAAAATGTGTGACTGCTGGACCTCCAGGTTCAAGAAGGTATTATTTTCTCAAGTTGTGAGGCTTTATATTTATTGGCATGAGTGTTTGCTTTTCTTAGTATCTGGAGTGAAACCCAGCTCAAGTACTTAGCCACCCCTCTTTTCATTATTTCTCTCACAGAATGAAAATGTGATGGATTTTACCCCAAGCCCACTATGATTATAAAAGCTTATTGTGGGTTGGTGTGTGTACAGAAGGAAGATAGAGAGAGAAGGATTGGATGCCTTTGTAAGGGTAAATTTTACAGAAAGATCTAAGAGCAGCAGTGGTAATCAAAGAATTCATGTTGGTAGCACTTGGGAAATGTAAAGCCATGTGAGGAAGGTGTTTATTTTCCTTCTGAATAAAATTCCGGACAGGATCTAGTAGCAATAATGGTCAAATGAGGTATTTCTTCACAAAATGAGTAGCTAGTTGGGATGGTTGAAGCCTCAGGTTGTCTTTTTGCTGTCACACTTCTCATCAGGGTATTAATCCCCATGACATGCTCTAGGTCTCATTATTTACCAAATTAATACCAGTTTTTATTATGCTACTGCAAGCATGCTTTGAGTGGGATTACCAGAAATAAACCCCTAACACAATACTGTAATTGCAAACCACCTGAGCTTTCTTACTCTTAATACTGACCATTTCACCCCTTCCTGAGCTGGGCTCACTGAAGGAGGGGAAGTGAGAGCACTGCTGCTGTTTAGTTGGGTACTACTGAATTATTGCTCCTTCAGTGAGGGCTAGGAAGAACCAAACCTCCTATAAGGAGGTAAGGCAGCTCAGCAGAGGTAGGGGATTACTTGCATTGAGTTTCTGCTGGTTTACCTGCTAACTGTGTTGTTGCATTGTTCAATCAAATCTTAAAGAGGCTAAGAATTGCTTGGGATCAGAGGTATTGTTGAAAAAGAGGATTGAAGTATTTGGGTTTGAATTTTGAAATCCTATCTCAGTGTTGAAAGTCACATAAATGAGGTTATACAGCACTTGCTGAGAGATCAGTAAAAGCAAATATACTAAGTTATTGTACTGGGCATATTGCAGCTATGCTGAGCTGGGGTATCAGTGGTGATCTCTGAGGATGGAAAATTTCATTTAAGATAGTTCACAACTCCATTAATTAAACCTGTTCCCAAGAGACAGTTTATTTAGTGACCTTACTGTTTGATTTTACTGTCTCAGAAAAATGTAAATATCTTTTCCCCCTAACATGATATAGAAATGAGAGTTTTTGTGGTGTAATGTGGTATAATCCATTTTTCTTCAGAAGAAACACTTTTTAGGCATTGTTGGTTACTATGTGAATTCTAGCAGTTGAATTTTTTAGGACAAATATGCTCACAATGATTTTACTACTTTTATGTATGTGTGATACATGAAAAGCAGTGCATATCCACAAATCATGGTGTGGTTACCAAAGTTACCATGAATGTAAAAAAGGCAGTTAGTTCCCTTGCTTTATTTCATGAAAATGCCAATAATGAGATGCAGTGACAGCCTGCCCTGTTAAACTGCCCCGCAGTGTGCTGGTGAAGGGAACAAGGTGCTGGAGTGTGACACAAGTCAGTGCTGGTGAAGGGAACAAGGTGCTGGAGTGTGACACAAGTCAGTGCTGGTAAAGGGAACAATGTGCTACAGTGTGGCACAGGTTGGTGCTGTTGGCCCTGCTTTGCAGTGTGTGATGCTCTCTCAGAAGGCTGCCTGAGCTTTTGTCACCAAACATTTCACAGAGGTGTCTGCTCACTGCTGTAAGACCAGTTTCTAGATCAGTGAGCAGACAGGCATGCATTTTGTAACATGAAGCAGTCAAAGGGCTCCCTTCTTTCATTCATGTTTAAGTGATTTTCTCCAGATTGATTCTGAGCCAGTGAAAAGTGAGTACATGGAATGCAGAGCAGCACAGGCTGTGGTGCAGTGGGAGTGCCAATGCATGGTGGCTTTTGATGGGAATCAACCTGACTGGTGGGAGCTCTCCTTGAGTAGATAGAAACCTGTTCCCAGATCCAGTAGGTCAGTCATTTTTGTTAAAAATGATTCCTGTCAAAGGATCTAAAAAACTGTGAGGTGTAAACTCACTAACAGTTATGAACAGTATAAGACAGTTTATTTTGTGACTTAAGGGGGAAAAAATTTATGGTGGAATCTTTTTAAAGTACACCTTGTTAACTGTGTGCCTAATAATATATAAAGCATGAAAGAAAATTAAAAGCAGTAGGAGGGCTGGAAAGTAAATGATTGACTTGGGCAATTGTAGGCCAGTCACAGTTTTGAATTATGGAGGAAATGCCATGGATTAAACATGCATGTCTGAAATTATTTTAAGAACTTTATCTAGTAATAAAAAAGTAATAAAAAAAGTACATTAAAAATATATGCCCATAGTGATCCTGTTAGCAGAAACTTACAGAATTAGGACCAGGATTTTTCCAATTTGACATTTTGTGTCTCCAAGGACTTTTCCCTCTCCCTTTTTTTTTTTTTTTCTTAATTATATTTTAAATATTTGAGTGATATTTCAATAGGTTCATTGCTGACAGGAATAGCCAATAAGTCACTTTCATTTCTTCAGAAAAAGAATCAAGGCAACTCTGTACTAAATACTTGAACTGTGAGTAGCTGGGTAGTGTCCTTTAAAACCTGTCAATTAATTACAGTAATGTAGTGCTGCAAAACAGATAATTTGCTATGACCTCAAGTATTAGATTAAATATTGATATACTTCTCCACAGAAATAGATTTAATTAAGTTAGAATGTGTGTAATTGATTCAGTTATAGAGAATTTGACCTACTGTTAAAACCATGATGAGTAGAAGGGCTTACATTTAAGCCAAAAAGCTTTGATAGGGGTATAAGGGGACTGTGCTCCTTTAGAAGTAATTTTCTACCCAAAATCAAAGAACTGCACTTTTGGAGCATTTTTTGAAATGGAAATTAATAACAACAACGCCAAAGCAGAAATCAGTATAGTTTAAAAGACTTTTGCAGTGATAAATAATGTGGAATATCTTTTGGGAAATAAAGTATAAATAAAATTTGTTACGTGTTTTCTGTCTTTTCTTCCACTTTCATCTTGCCCATAAAACCTCTATTTCTGCTGATAGATCAGTGTTAAGTTCAACTTGAGTAGGTGCTAGCTCTGGGTTGGTTGCTGTGCTGATAGAGCACAACCACAGCCAGCAACACTTCAGAGAATGGATTATAGGCAGCTGCTGAATTCCCAGGTGAGGAGAACCCACAAGAACCTGGAAAATGCCGGGCCCTGGGCACCCAGAAGTGCAGCTGCACTAGGCTCACTGAGGACAGGTGTTTCCTTAGCATGTTAGAGGACTTCAGTGTTCATTCCAGGACAGGACTCCTGGTAAAGAAAGCCTTTGAAGGTTTTGAAAAAAGCTTCAAACTTGACCAAACTCTGCACAAAATTAAAAGAAAGGTCTAGGTGTTGTTTGTACTCTATCTGAGGTTCTATGGTGAGATTCTGTTGTCTTTTGATTAGTGTGGTTGTTGTGACTGGGAATACAGGGAAGAAAACCATCTCCCTCTGCTTGTGAAATTATTTCTGCCAATAGACAAGAAAAAATCTTGGGGGGAAAAAAAATCTGTAATTCCTATGCAATCCTTTTTCTCCTTATCCCTGTGAAACTGGTAGCTGAATGTTGTTACCTTTCCAAAACATTATATTATTTCTTCAGGAACAGTGAAAGGTTGTGAACTGAAAATGTGAGAAATCAGAAGCTTCTTTAGGTTCATTCTAAGGAAACTTTGCAGCAATTGTACAAGTCTTCCTTGTTGTCATAAATGAGTAGTTTTGCTAATGTTTACCCTTGCAGTTTTTTCATTTACAAGAGAAGTACTTTGATACTAGAAGATAAGATAAATGAAATGCTGAAAAGCTCATGGAAATACATTCTTTATTCTGCCTGACATCAGAAGAGAAAGAAAATGAGTTATGCTTCAGCTGGAAGTAAGCCAGGGAACCTCCATTTAGAGGCAGTGGGAGAAATGTAAGGAGAAGGGGAGTGATGGAAAAAGGGAAAAAATGAAAAAGTTATGTTGGAGAAAGGCTGTGTAAAGAGCACTTAAGAGAAGAGGTAGAGGCCCAGGAAATTTGTAATCTTACCTGTGTATTTTAAAGACACTGTATATCCTTAGTTCAAAGAGGGTTTCTATTCAATATAAATAACCAGCCCACCAGCTCTGAAAGTGCTTCAGTCTTGAAGACCACTTCAGCTTCAAAGCATTGTTCTTAGCATGAAGTCTGTGAGGCAGTGATAATGCATTGATTTGCCAAGGCACACGTTTGCTTATGGCTAAAATTAGAAAAAGCTATAACAACCAAATTCCTTTTTGACTCTACTAATGTGCTAAGAGGGGCCAGTTCCTACTATTCACAGCTGACATATTCTCAGCATGAGAGAAATGGTTAAAAGTTAGGACAGTAAGCATGCTACATCATCATCATCATCATCATCATCATGTTTGCTACAACCCTTACATTAATAGCACAAAATCTGATTTTCTTACTTGTCTGGGCAAATGCATTTTTTGAACTAAAGAATATATTTAGGTTGGCTTAAGTTTAAAGGGGCCCATCATTTTTGTTATCAAAGTGCTAAAGAGATTTGTCTGAGCAATCAAAGAGGTGTATGTGTTTGTGAGAATTATGCCCAGAGAAAGGAGATTGTCAGATCTGCGTTAAACAGCTGTTATGCCTCTGCTGGAGATGAACAGAGTAAATCAGGGATGTCTGCTGGCTGTGGGCAGACAGGAATTACATAATGCTTTTCTGCAAGGCAGTAATTTACCTTTAGATGGTAACTCCATTCTTGATGGCATTTTCCCCCCTTTTTGTCCTAGCTGACTGCAAATATTGTTGAATACTTGCTTTCCTCTTAGTCTGTCTTGCTCTTCTTCAGTCTAGGGAGCAACAGAAAAACTAATGCTGTGTAATCTCACTCCTGTTTAGATCTGGCTAAGTAGGTACAAGGCTCACAGGTTCTCTTTCTTTCCTCTCCTGTATAGTTCTGGGAAGCTTTCATTTCCCTCCCTTAATACCAAAAACCATTACACTACTCTCTCTGCTGTAACTACCAAAAGCTTCCCTCAACAATGACTGTCATGGTCACAGAGCAGATTAACAGGGATAAACTGTTCAAGAGTGCTGGTTGCTTATCTGCTAGGGCAAATCAGCACTCTGGTTCACACATCTTGAGCCAGGAAGATTGATTAAAAGCCCCATGTGGCCATAAGGCTGGAATGGGAGGTAAATGACTTTGAGGGTTCCCAGCTAGCAAGAGTCCTGGGAGAATATAAGACTTGGGAAGAAAACAAACCCAAATAAAAACAAACCCAAAGAAAGGTCCCTTTGATCTGGTGGCTGTCTGACATCTGTAGCACTTCTGTTTCTAGAAAATAAAAGTATGTCAATTTATAATCTCTGGTTTTCACTGGAGTTCAAGTCTGTTTTGCATATATATTAAAAACATAAATGTATTTTATGTACAGAAAGAATTTTTTTTTTCTTTAATGGTGTCTTCCTTCCTGAGCTGCAAATGTCACCCAGAATAGCTGTATTCACTCATTGCTCTGAACTGGAAGAAATGTTTTTTGCCAACTTACTTGTCAGACTGCAGTGTTAGGATCAAGGCCTTCTGAGATTCCTAATACATCAAGCTAGACTACATCTTGTTCATATTTATTATAAGTCCTGTAAATACCTAAATGCTCCTTTGCTTATGGAGTCAGTAACTGTTTTCTCTCTCTTTCTCTGTTTTTAGAAGCAGAAATGGAAATCCTATTGGTCCAGGAAAGTATGGCTATGGAAAAGTGCCATACATTTTACCTTTACAAACTGATACTGGCCAGCAGCCTCAGAAGCTGCGGAGACAGCGACAGTCGTCAAGGAGCCACCTGTTCCAGCAGAGCCCGAGTCTCATGAGCCCCTACAGCCAGGCAGCTGCTCCTGCCCTGCAGCACGGGAGCCTTTACCAGGAGCCAGGTGGGCCCCAGGCAGGACACCAAGTGCTGGGGCCCTCGGTTTATCAGTCCCCTTCGTTCCCTGTATCTCAGAGCCTGTTCCACGGCGGTGACTCCAACCCTCAGGCCCTGCAGGGCCAGCCCCAGCCCCAGAGGGCTGCAGCCATCGTGTGCATTGGTGCCTACAAGCAATATAAACTCTGCAACACAAATGTAAGTCTGCTTTTCCTGTGTTTCCTGTGTTGGACAGCTGTTGGTTTTCCCTAGTATGCAAAATGTTAACCTAATCGTCAACTTAAGTTGAATTTTTTAAAAAAATTAATTTAATGATTATTTTTGTGAACTTATTTTAGAGTGTCTTGGGGAATACTGAAAGTAGTTCCATGATATTACATTTACCTAATACTGTACCTTCAAGGGCTTTAATCAGTCACTCACCTACCAATATGCAGAGTTCTAATTTGATGAAACCTGGAAACATGAAGGAATTTGAGGTAAGTGTAGTAATTGAGAGAGGGACAAACATGGGCTGAACAATGAGAATGCAATAATGGTGGAAATTGTTAGTTGTAATTGTGGTGAACGGACAAGGGAATGAATTTAGTGTAGATTTTTCTCTTTCATTCAGTGTTGTGATGTTATTTTGATTTTTGTGTGATGAATGTGGATTTTCATGGTAATTCTTAAGTATTTGTGATTCACAGTGGTGAGGAGTGGAGCGTGTTGGGTTTGCATGGCCAGGTTTTGGTAGGGGGGAGGGGTGCGGGACAGCAGGTGTGGCTTCCATGAGAAACTGCCTGAAGCTTCCCCCATGTCCAACAGGGAAGCCAATGCCAGCCAGCCCCAGGATGGAGCCACTGCTGGCCAAGGCCAAGCCCACCAGCCATGGCAGTACCATCCCTGTGATGCTGTACTTCTGAAGGGAACGAAGCTGTTGTGCAGGTGTGATGTAGCCAGAGGAGAGCAGAGTGAGAATGTGTGACAGGAACAGCCCTGCAGAGGCCAAGGACAGTGGAGAAGGAGGGGCAGGAGGTGCTCCAAGCCCTGGAGCTGAGATTCCCCTGCAGCCTGTGGGGCAGCCCATGGAGGGCACTGGAGCAGGTGATGCCCTGAGGAGGCTGTCACCCCATGGAATACCCGTGCTGGAGCAGGCTCCTGCCAGGGACCTGCAGACCCATGGGGAGAGAGGAGCCCACACTGGAGCAGGTTGGATGGCAGGACTTGTGACCCTGTGGGAACCCACGCAGGAGCAGTTAATGAGGGCTGTAGCCCATGGGAAGTGCTCACATTGGAGAAGTTGTGGAGAACTGTGTCTCATGGGAGGGACCCCATGCTGCAGCAGGGGAAGGACTCTTATCCCCGAACAGCAGCAGAGACAACCTGTGATGAACTGGCCATAACCCCCATTTTGTATCCCTATGTCACTGAGGGAAAGAGGTAGAGCTGGGAAGAAGGGAGGGCTTAGGGGGAAGGTGTTTTTAAGACTTGTTTTACTTCATGCTATGATTTTGATTGCTAATAAATTCAGTCAATTTCCCCAAGTGAGGTTTGTTCTGCCCATGACAGAAATGGGTAAGTGATCTCTCCTGATCCTTATCTCAACCCATTAACCCTTTGTTATATTTTCCATTCCCTGTTCAGTTGTGTTAGGGAGTGATAGAGTGGCTTTAGTGGGTACCTGTCACCCAGCCAGGGTGAAACCACCACAGTCACTAACAAGCCTAATGTTTTTCCATGAAAGAAATTGAAAAATTGAGTTTGGATAGGCCATGTTATGAAGGCTGTCTACTTCTCAGTCCCTTAAGATGAGGTTATTCTTTTGTGAGTGCTATTCATGTTCTAAACAGCATTTAGAGACAGCTCCCAGTAGCCTGGACCACTCCAGTGCTTTTCCGTGGTGCTCTGAGCATTCTGTTTCAGATGATACTTTTACCAGCATTCAATTCTACATGCTTTGATTTTAATTTCCTAATTTATAGGAGTGAAAATCTGTTCTCTGTCAATTTTTAAATAAAACTTAATCTGTTACTATTTGGTTCAGAAATGTTTGTCTGGGTGTAGCTGCATGCTCCAGGCAGTCTCCCATTGTATGTGGGAGGCAAGTGAGGTTTTGTTCTTTGTCCCCATTAGTGGTTTTCATCCTGCTAAAATTTCCAGTTTCTGCCTGCACCCTTTTAGTATTTCCCTAATAGTATGTCTTCCTAATATGTTTTTCTTATTTGTCCTGCTAATCTTAGTGTTGCAAAGATGAAGACGTCTGTATTTGCATATTAGAAGCAGAATATTCAGGAGAGATCTGGATAAGTTGACATGACAGGCCATATTTTTTTTTGATAGGTGAACATCTGATTCTTCTGCCTCCTAGAAATCCTGATTTGTTTAGTGGAACCTGCATAGTGGAATATGTAACAATAGAACACAGGATAACAAAAACATAACCTAAACAAATCAGACAAGTTCCTTTTTACTTCTTAGTTATGACTCTTGCTTTATTTATGAATAAAGTTCATTGATTGAGACTAGAGCAGTTGATTGAAAAGACCTAATGTCAAGAAAGCTTTAGTGTATTTGTCTGGAATGGAAAACATGAATGGCTAATTTGAGCCTCTGAGAATAGTCTCTGGGACAAATTCCTCTTTCGAAAAACACTTTCTGTTTTTTGAAGGAAATAGGAAATGACCTTAGTGCATGGGCATTAATTTGGAAAATTTTCTGAGCTAAATTTGCTCACTGTGTCCAAGTGATACACAAATGTCCCAGTCTTTATTTCATCCCTCACACATCAGTGCACAAAGTTGGACAGTATTCTGCCTGACTTAATGTGACAAAATTGTTTCCAGGAAAAGAGGTCTTTTCAGAGGGCAAGGGGTAAGAGATGAGGAAGTTAGAAATGAGGTGGAAGAAAAAAGCAATCTGAGATTGCCAGGGTATGGAGAAGGAAGGTTTATAGAGAGCATTTGTTGAGAATGGCAAGTGGGCTGGAGAGTAGAGGGCAGTGAGCTTGTGAATTGGACAGTGGTTGGACATGCAGGTCAGCATGGTGAGTGGTTTGGCCATTGGCAAACCACTTCTATCTCTTTTGATAGAAGAGAACAGGAGTGAAAATATGTTCATGTTAGTTTTAGACTCTGTTGTTTAAACAGAAGAATTCAACAGATGAAAACATAGATGAGCACACTGCTACTGCCTCTTTGCCATTGTTGCTTGTATAAATACAGTTATAAAGAAATCTGTAGTGCAGTGTAGGGAGACTTAATAGCAAAGAGAAACTGTAGCTGAAGTAGCTTCTTCTAGCTACATAATGATATTCTTTATTTAGTAATGTTTCAGTTACCCTTGGAGAGGCTGTAATTGCTATTCAGGGTTATTTTGCTCCCCAGACTGTGGTAATTAATGTAATTATAAAAAAGAAGTTGCTAAGAACAGTTTTAGTATAAGGCCAGGATGAGAACAAAACAAGGCTGATAGTGTTTCACTTTGTTTGCTTGTTCTTCCTGATTAAATGCTTCTGCACGCGGGCTTTAATTTAATTTATCAGCAGTGACATGTACCAATGGTCTTGCCAGCAAGCAGAGAACAGTATATTTTTATTTCTTTCTTTTCTTTGATTCTTCCTGGAGCATACCAAAACTGAAAATCTCATTTATTGGAAGTATTCTGTTAACCCTTATCCTGGTGTTTGGCCACTCCCTCTGCAGTTTCTCCTGAGGGCAACTAATTAATAACAAATTAAGTTAATCTGCCTTGGTCCATTAGGTCATTTCCTCATTATTGTACATTTATTGTTTTTTCATTGATAGCTGAACTCATTTCACATGACTGACAGATTGATTCATTAAAGGTAAACTTGTGAGGTTTGGTTAGGGAGAACCTCGGAAGTGCTTGTATTTGTTCAAGTGTTCCTGCAGGTCGTTAAACCTATTTTCTTATTATATAAGTGGCTTCCTCTATTCAGCACCTTGCATACAAGCTCACCTCAGAACACACAGCTGCCTGTCACCCTCTTCAGCAGGAAACAGGCAGCAAACAAATCTCCTTACCTCACAAACAGCTCTGGCTGATCTAACTGAAACCATAAGCTACCTGCAATACAATAGGATTCTTCCAGTGTAGTCTCAATTCCTTCAGAAATAGGGAAGTGGTGAGTAAATCTCCCTTATTTCCCCCTGCATTAAAGGAGAAGGAATTATATGCAAGTGTGGTTGAAGGAGAATTTGAATTCAACCTTCTTTGTGTGGTTTGTCACCAGAACAAAGGAAGCAACTCAAATGGAACATTTGTTTACTGAGCACTTTCTGTAATTAATTGTCTTGAGCATTGCCAAGTCACTAGCTCTTCATGAGTGCCTGAATGTGTGAGAATGTATTTGTAAACCAACTCCAGGCTGCAGGTCTCTTGGACAGTGTACACAAGGAAGCTTTCAGGCTTCTGGATATTCCAGACTACTCAAGGTAGTTTTGTGACAGTGGATGCATGCCTGATGCTGAAAATGGTGGCAAGCATCAGCCCTTTATTATTCCCCAGTACAACTTTGTATACCTTTTTTTCTCACATGCATAACACCTTTTACTCTTTTGTGATTGGTCAATACACATCAGCATTCCACACTTCTTCTCCTTCAGTGCTGCTCACCTGTCTTACACAGCTGCACCCCACTGGGGATGAGGCTCGGCCACAGCCCCATTCCTATTCTTCCACAGTTTCTGCATGAAGAGTGATACTAAATAGATGTAAAATCTGAATTTTCATTAGCTATAGCTTGAGGTGTGAATTTTTGGCCAAATTCATATAGGACTTTGGAAAAGTCAAGGTAAAATGTATGAAAGAGTAACTCCTGAGGGCTTAGTGAAATATTTATGGATGAAATTTTGCTGAGCTTGTCCAGTACCATTCCCAGTTGCTAGTTTTCCTACTGGTTCATGTGGATTGCTGTCATGTCTCCAGTTACACTGTGTTGTTTTTCTCAGTATTTTATGCCACTGGTGTTTAGCAAGAAGCCAGTTTTGTTGTGGAGAAGTATCTAGATAGGATGAGAAGACAATGACAGACAATGTTTTTACTTTCTTGGCCTTGCCTCCTCAGCTGTGCCTGCTATTAATGTGGTAGCACAGCTATAGAAAAGCTGGCTTTTGGTTCTGAATAAGAGTCTTCTGCTTGCATCTGTGCTCCTGCATGCAGAGCTTTTGATAACAGCACCTGAGCAGGGAATGGGAAATATCTGAAAGCCAATTTTGGAAATGGAAAGAGGTTTTACAGTAGAAGAGAAGAGGTGAGGTAAAAGACTCAGGATCAATCCTCAGCTCTATCAAGATGGGACAAATGAAAATATTTGATTTTCCAAAGAGTCTTACTGATGATACTGATGCTGAGTTACAACTGTGCCACTGAAAGGCTTTTTTTGGATGCAGAACCCTAATTAAATAGAATTACAATGTTGTGCAGGAATGTGTTGAGTCCATTAAACAGCGATGTGCTTTTCTGTCACCTAAGGATATAGGTAGGCATTGGCAGGGTCCCCTGGCACCTGGGATCTTGGACCATCCACCAGCTCACTGGTGTTCTGCCCAAGCAGTTTTGAAAATTTTCCACTCTATAGAAACTGAAACATTTCCAGTGCTTCAAGTTTTAGCTAAGGTAGAAATGGAAATGTTTAATTTTGTATGGAACAGAAAATATAATTCCCAGACAAGTATTTTCAGAATTGATATGGGGTGCTGCAAGTGTGTGCTCTTAAATGTAATTGGGATGCTCACACATTGAGGTGAAGGCTAACAAAAGCCTATGTATTTTTAGGTGAACTTTTTTTTTTTTAGACTGAAAACCCCCTTCTTATTCCCAAGGAGTTACTGTAGGGTTTATTTATTCTCTTTTTGAGATTTGTATAGAGTAGGTGTTTGACATAAGTGGCAAAGTGGGGTTAAGATGACATATCTTTTCCCGAGGAAATTTAAACTTGACTTTATGTGAGGAATTTTCCATGCAAACACTGTGGGATTGTGTGTAGGTTTGGTAGTCTGACATTCTGTGGGTGCATAGGAAACTTATTGAAAGCTTGCATTACTTTGGGCTGTACTGTCCTTCTTTTTGAACATTTTGCTATTTGCAGCAGAGGTGTGTAAATATTAATTCAGATTGATTTGGCACCAGTACAGGCTGAACTTAGCAGAGGCTGGCACAGAGATACTGTTCATAAAGGGTCTCATGTAGTTTGATCAGTTGTCATTTGTGTACAAAAGAGTCACAGAGAGACATCTCTGATGAAGCTCTTGGACCACAATAATTCCCTCTGTATCTCTGCACTGTGGTTATGTGACATCCCCTTCAAAATCTGAGAACCCTGTCTTGGAAAATATTTTGCATTATGACATTCTTATTAGAGCTTAAATAATTATGGGAAACTGTCTGCTGTAAATCATCAGGAAAAGTATATTAGGGTAACTTTAAAAGCTCTCTCCAAGAGTTTTATTATGCAAATTAAAGAAAAAAAAATACTACTTGTGGCAGTAAGACAGAGTGAGCTATTTTACATAAAGTCATTATTACTAGGTTGATTACTTACTAATGTAATAAAATGTTCATAATAAGTCCAAAATCACACAATTCAGAAAACCTTGATGTCTAGAGGCTTGTTGGTTTGATCAATAAATCTAAGCCACTTTAATTAAACATCTAGGAGTCCAGGAGTCGTGCCCTGTTGTGACAAGAACTATAAAAGCACTGACCAAAAGGAAAGGTGCAGGTGAAAATTTGGTAATGTATACATGGTTATAGCCAGGTCCTGTATTCTCCAGGTCAGGGAGAAGTGACCAGTGGGATCTGTAACGTTCTTATGGATGAGATCTTTGACTTTATTCAAAGGCAGTAAGATACAAATAAAATACAGTAGAGCCTAGGATAGAATAAACACCTTAAGGCCATAAAGCAGAAATATTCCACTGGAAAACAAAGGTTGAGAGTATGTATCAGTGATAAAAAAATCTACTAAATGTGTTAGAGTTAGCCAGTTCATACATTCAGTGTCATTGATATGTTTGGGTTTTAGCTTGAATGCTCAGGGAGCTGAATTTTCCATGGACTTTGTTATTTGTTCCCAATATATATTTTCTTGATTTTTAATGTATAAGAGTACTTCAAAAGGTATGGTTAACAGTAGTACTTCAATATGTTATGGCACTGCAGGAAGCATTGAGTTGCCTTTTTCTTCTGTGAGGTTTATTTTGAAGTTCTGAGCCTGTTGCATGGGTTGCATGATTAGCTGAAGAAGCCTGCCTCAAGTGGAGTGAATTTGTGTCTGTGGATAGCTGAAGATTCAGACCCTCATTTTTGTGTAATGGCAGTGTGACATAAAAATGTTAATAATTCATCTAAATGCCTCAAAATCAAAATACAAATCAGTTGCCTAAAGCTCTTCCTTCCTAACTTCTCGGTGAACTTTGAATGGGAGGTTTCATGTAGCAGGAATTGTCTGAGAAGTTACCTTGCTAATTCTTGGAATAAATGGAATACATGTGTCTTGGAGAAGAGGAAAGAGGAAAAAGATCCACAGTTATTCCATCACTTCATCAGTTATGAATAGCAGCATTAGCACTTAAAATCCTGTGGAGTGATTTGGAAACTTCATTGGGATGCTTGTTGAAATGGAATAGGGGTTTTTGTTCTGCAGTAGAACAGGACTCAGGGTGGTTTAGGTTGCCTGGTTATCATTCAGATGTAACTTCTGTGCCAAGTTTTAAAGAGAAAGCTCATCAATGAAAATTGGGACTTCTGAGTTGTAACCAGATGGTTGCATTCCTGCTACATCTGTAGTTTTGTTTAATAGTGTATTGTAAATTTGAGTAGTGTCATTTATCAATATAGGCAAGTGTTGTGGGAGAGATTTGAAAGCATTCCAGCTTGTCTTTGTTTCTTCTTGTCAATTCATATTGACAAAAGTGTTTGTCTGAAATTCCGGTGTGGAATTTTTTCAACACTCACATAATTTGAACAAATGTGCTTTTTATTCATATGTCAGTTTAATTGTATCCAGATTTTCTAAGCAGAGGAGGCTGCAGATGTCATGGTTAATTTACAAAAAACTTTTTAATGCTGTTTTGATGAATATTTGTTAACTATTCCCATTAATTACAGGTATAAAAGACACAGTCTGTCAGGTGTCAGTGTCTGCTTTGGCACATGAGAGGAGTAGCTTTTTCCTCATATTTTTAGATTAGTTCAGTTATTGCTGATATCAGTGCATAAGTTTAAGACATTTTCAAGCCAGATAGCAGGAAAAGAACATACATTGCATGAATACAGGAACTTGCAGTGAAACTACCACCAGTACAATTGTACTGACCAAGGTGAGTAGAGGAAGAAGGAAGTGCAGGAGAAGCTGCCAAAGTTAAACTATAGATACTGAAAAAGCTGTCTGTTAGCGGTGCTATCAAGTTTCCAGTTTTAGTTTTGTGGGTTTTGGGGAAAGGGGTGTGGGTTTTTTTTGTGTTTGTTTTTATTTTTTTTTCTTTTTTTTTATTTTTTTTTGTTGGTTTTTTGTTTGTTTGTTGGTTGGTTGGTTGTTTTTTTTTTTTTAATTTAGAATTTTTAAGCAGGGCTTGGAAACAGCAAGTTGCCAAGACTTGTGTAGAAAGTTAGGAAACATAAACGTCACATTATATCTAGCAAGTATGTGTTTCTTTGCCTAACCACAGACTAGGGATGGAAGTCCAAAGCCTCTTCCCCAGAAGTGGTGTAAAAGAAACCTAGCACTGCAAGCCCTGCAGTGCCTGGAGCAGGTAAACAAACCTTTTGCATATGATACATTAAGAGCTAACAGCCTACAAAACAGCACAAACCCCAGAAATAATTGAAATGGTGGTGAGATTAAAAAATAACAACAAAGCCCAAACCAGTCTGGTGTGCTTTGTCTCATCTACTTCATCTGCTTCATCAGTGTGCTGTCTGTCCAGACTTAACATGGGGAGCATATTGCACACGTAAAGACATACAAGTGTAATTAGTGAAACAGAGCTTCTTTCTAGTGGTAAATTGGTAAGGCTGTTTATCTTCAAACTCTTGACTTACATTGGTGGAAAAACCAATCCTGTGTTGTTTATATCTGTCAAGCAGTGTTGGAGGCACTGAGTGTTCTGTAGGGGGAAGAGGCCAGGGAAATATCCCCTGCCATGTTCTGCAAACTAGCTTTGGCTTTTGGCTGCAGCATTCAGTAAGTTGATAATCCAATTCACATACTGCTTTCCTGAATTTCTGTTTGCACCTTCATTTGTTAAAGACAGCAAGGAATACTGATGGCCTTGCTGGCTTTTTTGAGACCTCAGTTTAGGTCACTTTCTGCAGACAGTTTTTTTTGATGATGTGAGCTTTTAGTTTGAGCAGCAAAATGCCATTAGAAGGACAAAGTCAAATCTGCAGAGGTTTTGAGCTTTCAAAACTGGGGTTTTGTGAGCAATCCTCTGGTAACTCTTGTGTTAGGAAAACTATTTAATTACCTGATAATATAATTTTTTACCCCAGGGTCCCTGCATATATCAAGTGCTTAGTTATGACCGATACACTACTCAATGTTATTCTCTTTTTATTCAGCCTTTGGCTTCCTGCCTTAAAAATGCTTCTTGCAGAAGGTGAGAAAAAAAGGCTTCCCTAAGGACTAGTTGTTGATGCTATTACTGCAGTGTTTGCTTTAATATTCATAAAGCTGCTATGTGATAGCAAGACCTAATATATTGTAAGAAATGAAGCTGCCCTATGGAAGAACGAGGTTTAAGAGAAGTGTTCCATAATTAGTGCTGCTTGTCAAGTAGCTTGAATTGAATTTTTTTTCCCCATGTTCAGTATCATATTTATCACTTGGCAATAGTCAAAGCAAAATTTGTGTTGCCAAAACTGTAATTATGATTTGGCAGCTTGTCTGCAAAACATGTCCAGAGGTTTTCAGTCAGACCCCCAAAACAGAAAGTAGGTAATTCACAAATTGAGAAGGGATTGGATTAAGTAATTGCACCACAGGTGACTTTTTTCCCCCACAAAACTGGTAGAGTAGCTATTCCAGAAACAGCAGACTGTCTTTCACGTTCCTTATTCTGTAGGTCCATTTATATCTACCAGGTTTTACAGTGAATGAGACAGAGATTATGTAAATAACCCTTCCAGCTAAACATTCCCCAGAGTAAGTCCATTCTGCACAATGAATGAGTCACAGATCATATGGGGAAAATGGTATGCACTCATGGAATTGAGAGTGGACCTCACAGGCAGGAAGAGCCAAGTGATACAGTAATTGCATGGACAGTCTCTTCCAGTTTGAGATTAAACATTCTTTTAAGGCCCTGTGACTTACTTTATAGTGTTTAAACAAACCAAAAAGGCCTTCAAAAGCAGAATGCCATCATGAGATACATCAGTATTCACAGAACTCATCAGATCATTGCAGCTGAGGTGCTGGCAGAGGGAATTGGCTCCCTTGAGTACCGCAGAGCAGTGGAATGCTTTGCTGTGGTGTGCTTAGCTCTTTCTCATCACAGGTGTTTCATCTCTCACAGGTGTTTCTGCCCTTTCTGTATGGACAGCCTATCTCTGCTCCTTCCCTCTGGCTGGAGCTGTCCCACTGTATTATATCCTCAGTCACACTTCTCACTTCCTTAGTCCCTTGTCTCATATTTTCATCTTTTCTCCCCATCTCTTCTGCCTCCAGTCTCTCTTTTTTCTACTTAGTTCCCTGCTTCTTTGCAGTTTCATCCAGTTTCACTTTCTTCTTTTCAGTACCTTCTTCAGCTGACTTGCTCATCCAGCCTCATCTCTTGAACATCAGTCCCCAGATTTATCTGTTTTTCCAAAGAATTCCATGCATTTTAGGTACAGGCTCAAGTGGTTATTAAGAGCAAAAGAGAGATGTTTTCATTTTCAGTCCTTGCCCTATTACAGACCTCAGGAGCACTTTCCAATAACTGCTGGAAAGCTGCTCAGCCTCTTTGAGCCTCAGGTATGGAACACACTTGTGAACAGATTGTTCCTCCAGGTTAGATGCAGAACTTTAACAAGTTCTAATTGGAAGTATACAAAGTAGGTTATCAGCATTATTTAAAAAATTCCTGTGGCCTGACTATACTTGAGTGGATTTCCATAGAAACAGCAGACGGTGCATTCTTGACAAAAAAACCCACTTTCCTGGCTGACATAATTTCACTAATTAAAATAGAATAGGCAGTTACATTTGGAAAAAAAAAGTCAGAATATTGGCAGCATGGGAAAAAATAAAACACTTTTTCCTTTTGTTTTCCTTCACTCTGGGATGAAATGCTTCAGTCAAAAAAAGAAAAAAGAGACTAAAACAGATAAGAGGAATGGAAAGTTTTAGTCTGAGAGGTTAAAGTTGGACAAGCTCATCAGTAAATGGACAGTGCTACCAGCTGCAGCTATATTAAACCATTCTAAAATAAAACAAATGTATCTGCCAGTTGGTTTGAGGTGCCTTTTTTATATTTCTTTGAAGTATATGACCTAGGAGGAAAGAATATACCACAGGAACATTTAAGTGTGTGTTGTATCAGAAGCTCATTTTTAATGGAAACAAGAACTCTAAAATCTGAATAACGCTTCAATTTCTGTTTCCAGACTGAGTTCCTGCAAACTCACAGTTGTTTTTAAGTTGCATTTATATTGCTCTGAAGGTGTTCACTTTTTGTGGAAAACAAATTGTTCCACATTCTAGATTTCATTTTTTTTAAACAAAAACGAACAAAATAAATTGTCCCAACAGAATTATTTCAAATTCCCCCTGGTTGTAGTAACAGCTGTACATTTGCCTGTATGTTTCTGTCTCATGTAACACCACATTGACATTTCTGTTGCCTGGTTGTTACTTAGACTGGAGCTTGTTCTCTAAAAATATTGTGATTACTGCTGCAGTATGAATTTTTGATTAAAAAGTAGATTATCGTGGTAATACCAATCTGAAACTTCCTTAAACTTTTAGTCCTCCTGCTGGAACCATTCAGGTAGTGTCTCCTCCCACACAAAGACTAGTCATTTAAATGGAATGCATGAAATTGAGTTTCCATTGAAGTTGATTGGGCTTTCATAGAGAAAACTGCTGGAGGATTACTCCTGCCCACTGCTGAAGCTGGTAGAATGAGAGTCACATAAAAACTGCTCCCCAGAAGGAACAGGCAGCTCCAAGAACAATGCTTTTAAAAAATGTAATAAAATACTACTGGAAGCCCTAGAGTAGATGTTTTATATTTGTAAATATTATACCACTGTAAATTATACAGTGGTATAATTTTCTACAAACTATGAGGACTAGATACATCAATTTTACTTAATGTCTGCAAACTTTACTAAAGCTGGATCAAGCATGAGTTTGTCTCAGGGGCTTTCATAGCTGATATTGTTGGTGCCTTCCAGAGAGGGTTTTGGAGTGGCTGATATTTCTAGTATAAAGAAGGCTATTGCTAGTATATGAAAGCAACTATTCTTAGTACATAAACCTCCCATTTTCTGAGAAGGACTAATAAAACATGTTCCATTTTGCAGGTGTATTTGAATAATGTAAACATATGGGACCGTGCAAGATGATAAAGCTGAAAGCTTCCATGTTAATCATGTGAACCTGATTGTTGAAATGAAAGTAGCTTTTAATTGATTTCCCATTAATTGAGGCAATAGCTTGCAGTTTAGGCACCTTGAGCACTATGTAGTGTTTCTATAAACAGGTATTTGATTGGAGGGATTCTTGTATCTGTGGGATTTTTTAATGCAGCATATTTATAGAGAAAGGTGATAGCACTGCTGAGAGTGGGAACAGCAGCTGTACAAAGCAGTTATGATTTCTTCTGCAAATGGCAAACTTTTGATGCTTGCTTGGGAGCATGGAAGGAATATTCTGTGTAAACTCCAGTCTCAATACTGAAGCTCTTTGTTCAAGGGCCTGGGTACTAAAAGAAATTTGGGACAGTAAAGCAGTAACTTTATTTAAAAAACCCCAAATTTTAAAAAGACCAGTCATCTGGTCTTTTGCTGGATCAAAAAAGACTAGCAACAGTCTTCAGTGTGCAGGTGTGAGTTGACATAGACCCGACTTTCAGGACATACTTTTGTATTGCTTTACAGCAGATAATGCTCTGTTCCAGCATGGTCTGTTTCCAGTATTTGCCTTCCATTTTCTAACTGCTCAACTTCCATCTTACAGAAATCAATTATTGTTTCTCAGAATTTTTTGGTTGGTTGGTTGCTTAGTTTTTTTTGGAATAGTATTTGTAAAATTTTAGCATTAAACATAACTGGAGTATTTTCTTGACACTTTTTTGGTATTGCTGAGGAAATGTACTGTTAATTTTCCTATTATAGCTCCTTGATTAGCCCCTCCTAAGGTAGTAGTTCCAAATGTTTCCAGTCGTGCACATTAGATCATTTGAGATGCTTTGTGTGGGATGGGACTAACATTTTATTTAAAACCAAAGCTGGACTTGAATCTTTTACAAGTTGCTGTAAATCTGAAATAAAATAAGTTATTTCAGTTTCATCAGATGGATCTGTCAATGAGAATTTTAAAAGAAAAAAGCCACAAACCTGTGAAGTTAAGCAGAAATACTTCTTTTTCCATCTGTTTGGTTGAGCTTTCTTCCCCATTATTAGACAGACTGCATTTTCAGATGTAAAGTGCTACAGAATGGAAAAAACGTAAAGCAGTAATAGATGCACTTGCCACATTATGCATTAATGCCTTATGTGTCTGATAGATTGCAGTTAATAAAGATCAGATTTGGGTAGCACTTCAAAGACTTTTCTAGTTAAATTCAGACGACCTTCTTGTTGCAAAGCTGAAATCATTAATGGAAAAAAGGGTTCGGTTGCAGGCTGAGAGGGCAGCAGTTCCCTGGCCCGTGGCAGTGGCAGCCAGCAGCTAGCTTGGGGCAGGCAGGCAGCCCGTAGCTCTGCCAGGGCCCATCTTCCTTGATCCAAACACAAGCTCATTGCTACCTGGATGGGATTTGGGTAGAAGGACAACGATTTTGTACTGTGCACACATCTAAGGTCTTTGCCATCTGTGACAGGCAGCCCTTGAAAGGAGTGAGGGGGAAGAGAAAGGCTGCAATCCCCTATAGCTGCCACAGGCTCTGCATGGCCTGCAGTCTGTGGTTAGCAAAGCACGCTGGAGTTCACTGTGACTGTCATTACTCTACTTGTCTCCATTGCAGCAGACACAGAGGTGTAAATTCATGGCTTGAGGCAGTGCAGAGTCTGCCAGTACAGGTGCTCCTTCCTCATAAACTTGTGCAGATACCACTGCATTCCCAGATGGAAATTCTCATTGCATGTCAGGCCAGACATTTACAGTGCACTGTCTGTGGCTGTGCATTGTAACCAGAGCTGCCTAGCACTATTTTTACTGCAGGGCTGTTCTTCACATGCATTTTGAAGTTTCTTGCACAATTTGGTTTTTCAGGAGCATCAGTACCATTTTAATTGTTGTCTGGTATTTTGTGCCGCAGATTACTAGATATATTTCATATGCCTTTTTTTTTTTTTTTTTTTTTTTTGGTTGGCAGACAGTTGTCTTTATGTTCTCTTGCCATTTTTAGAACTATTGGGGAAGTAAGAGAGTTTCCAGGATTTTAAACGTTTCTCTCTTTCAGTGTGTGTTCAGCTGGACAAAACTAGGTTGCCTTGATTTGAGGTAGTACCTATGGGGCAAGCACGGTCCTTGGCTATGTAAAGAGAAACAGCTTAGCTGGAAAATGAACATTTGAAGGACCCTGCATTCCAGGAACTTCTGTAAGTTTTAGGAGAAACAAGACACCAGCAGATCAGAGCAGAAGTTCAAAGTTCACTGCAGAAGTGGTGGCTTGTTGTGTAAAGAACTGGAATTTATCAACTATGCATTTTGAAGGACAAAATACATTTAAGAGTAAGCTGTGCAAAGGAAAGAACAATTTTCAGATACAAGTATTTAAATTAAATTGTTTTTCTTTGGAGATATGTTTTTTCTTTGGTGTACCAAAGGATTAAAAGGATTATATACAACCACTACAAAAATGAAAACAAGAGTACAACTGGATTATTTGGACTTAATTGAACATGTAGTATTGCACACAGAGAAAATACTAATTATGAATTATGTCTGAACTTGGAAAATCAAGAAGGGATATGGGGCTTTGGACAAAGCATTTGCCAGTTACTGTAGGTCATAAGAATGAAACATTGCCAAAAATCTTAGTCAATGTTATAATTGCCTGTAGAGGTGGTTTCAGGACCAAATCGGCCCATTACACATTTCCAGAAGTGTTATCTCAGTGCAGCTCTGACACAGCTTTGCTAATGGCAGATGTGAGCCCACAGCTGGCAGACTGATAATTTTCTGGTGTTTTGCCAGCACTTCTTTAATTAAGCCAAGTGTCAAGGATTTGTTAAAAAGTGTGCTTTTCAAATGTTAACCAAAAGCTAAAATGCTAGCAGGGTGGTTTCTTTGTTTTATAGTCTTTTTAGCAGCTCATTTTAAGAAAACTCTAATGGTACATTACAAAGAAAATACTGTGTGTTGCTGTCCCTCAGACTACTTTCATACCTGCATATTTCAGAAGAAACTGAGGCATAAATAAAACTACTGTTTCCAAAGTACAAAGTTTCTATCAACAGCAGGCACAGTGCATTTCGAGAAGTTTGGCCCGAGGTCCCACAAGACAAAGGAATCCTTCTAAAATTGAGTCTTGAGTGCTGCCTGCCCCATCACGGCAGTGCTGTGCTGCTGCTGGGGATTTCCTCGCGGTCTGAAGGCACAGTAGGAAATTCTGGCCAAGGTGTCCTCCTTGAAACAGCCGTGTGCAATTGCAGCAGGGGCAGCTCTCAGACACCTTATCCTATGTGAAAATACCAATATCCAGCACTTTGAAGGCATTTTGCAGCCCCACATGCTAAATGTACGTCATTGTGTTGTCCAAGCAGCATATTTTAAGTAGGAGAAAGATCACCTAAAAACATACAAAATTATGCATTCTAGATGCTGTATCTAATTTTACAGCTGAAAGAACAATTAAAAAATCCTCTCCCAGCAGAGAGTATGTATTTCTAGATAATTTATATCTGCCTCTACTCAAAGGAATCTGAGATTTATCTTAGTAGATGCAGAGTATATTTCTTGCTGCTTTGGCCTCCCTAGTCTTACAAAGGACTCCCTTAATAACTCTCTTAGTAATCACAGAACAAAGTTTTTGAGGAAAAAAAAGAGAAATTCCAGATCTGTCACTAACAAAACCCTGAATCAAAGTCAACATTTTGTTTACCAAAAAACTCTTTTCAAGTCTCCAGCAGGCAGCACAATTTTAATGCCTTGATGTCACTGAGGGGAAACCAAGGAAGAATCACACAGTAAGTTAAATATTACAGCAAAGTTCATTCCAAACGTCTCTGGGAAATTTTGGAATGAGATCTGGGCTGTTGAAATCCTAGTACTGTGCCTTAGCCAGAGAACATTCTTCACCTGCAGACATGCCAGTGTGCCTGCTGGCTCCAGCACATTGCCCTTGGCCGGGCAGGGGCTGTGCTGGCAGAGCTGCGAGGGCGGTGCTGCAGCCCCAGGGCTGCCTCCAGTTCTCCTGCCTGGGAGCTGGGAAGCACATGGTGAACCCTGGAAGGGACAACTGTGAGACATTGGAAATAGGAGCTGCCTTTGGCCTTGCCATCTTCTCATCACAGATGCTTGTTGCTGTATTTTAGGAGTTTTAGTCAAGCTAGATATGACAGAAATAGTAATTAAATTGAAGTGTAAAAACAGCTTGTACTCTCAGGGAACAAATTAAAAAATAGGATCTACATGACGCCCTGTACTGAAGCTTCATTTTTGATTGCACAGGGTCATACTTTTTTTATTTCAGTGGTTTTCTGCCTACAAAAGTGCGAAAAAGCTAGAGAGGCCAAGAGAAAGTGTCTGGCACACTTAGGTCTTTGAGAAAGGCTCAAGGATTTCATTTTCAGGGAGGCTGAGCTGTAGGCAGCATAAAACTGTCATTGCATTCAGCTGTGCATTAACAATTTAGGTGGGGTTAGTAAATGGTGCATAGATATTAACTAGTTATATTATAGTTATACTAGTTATTTTATCTAGAGTATAATATAACTCTTAAGCCTTGATGATTCATGGACTGTAGTAATTTTACCTACTTGTACTTCATAGCTAAAGAATATTTTAGAAGACATTAAAATATAAATGAATATAATCTGTATCAAGAACAAAACAAAATGTTTTTGCAGACCAGATTACTCAAATTTTTCTTCAAAATTTTTTATTGTAATTAAACCTTGATTAATGAAATGAAGGAAGGGCAACTGAGTTGGCGCTTCTAAAGTAGCAGGGATGTTCTGAGTTGGCCTGTTCTGATTTTTGCTTGATCCCCACAGAGTTTAGTGTATTTGTCTCTCCTTGGTCCTGCTTTAAAGCATTGAGGTCTCTGTCTTGTGGGCAACTGTCAGTAAGTTTAAAAACAGAAATTGTAGGTATATAAAAAGGATCTTAGAAGGGATGGGTGTCACTATTTGTTGGCAACAGCAATGAATATTTTGATATTTTTACTCATACATTGCCTGCAGTTGGTGTGAGTGGGGTGTACAGGAAATGGTTTATGAGCCAGAAATACTGGTACACGAGAGCATGAGCTCAAGGGTCAGAAAAGGAAAAACAAGAAGCAACTAAACTTCACAATAGGCTGGTAGAGAACGTGTGCCAAAAAAAAGGGAAAAGCGTTCCAGAAAGAAACCCTTCAGGCTGACTTCTTGGCTGGTACAAACTGATGTTTGTTCTGCTGTAATTTACTGTAGTGACCTTAATTTATGCCAGCTCAGGCTCTGTCCCTTCACCTTTAGGATACGTGCAATAATTGGTTTCCGTGAAAAATACATTTCCTTGCCTTGGATGGTGGTTGTGGTGAATAAATGTTCTGCATTGCTGTGCCACACACAGAAAGAGCTGTGCTTCAGCTGTGGGAATATAGCTTTGCTTTCTGCATTTGGCACTTGAAAGGCTTTTGGTCCCACCCTTCCAATGGGATGGTTCATGGTCCTGTTTTCAGGGAAGGCTTTTTTTTGTTTATTTTTGGTTTTTTTTTTTGGTTTTGTAAGTTTTTAAAAATTTTTATTAGAGGGTTTGTTGAGGAAAGCAGTATTTGCATGTACTTGGAGATCTCAGAAGGGTAGGCAAAGAAGCACAGATGGCTGCTTGGCCAGAAACAGTGTTTATTCTAGAAGATTTGTTACCATTATTTTAGTAGAAGATAAAGTAGTCCATGAACCTTCCCCCAGGCATGTCTTTGGTACAGTTTATAGCCCACTTGAAAACTCTTGATTTTGACATCTCTTTGATCCAGTTACAAGCATCTTCTTAGGGACATGGTGGGTACAAAGCAAGAACTCCTCTGGGACCTCTGCTGTGCCTGGCTTCCTCAGCAGACAACCATACTTTCCTACTATACAGACATAAGAGAACTGACTTTGACTTGTTGCAACAAGAGTTGTTCTTAGTGATTCTCTTCTGTTCCCTTTGAAAAAACAGTTATTTAACCATGCTGTTTTCATATAATGTTATCTCTAGCTTTCCCTTGAAATTGATCATCTAGAAAAAATATTCTGCTGTTCTAGTCGAGTACTTAATGTGATTTCTACTGTTTTTTAATAGTATTTTTAGTAGTCATTTTTATTATCTAAAGGATATGCAAAAAAATGCATCTGTGCCCAAAGCTTGCCTATTTTATCCAGGCATAGAAATTATTCTAATTAACCTCCTGCATTTGGTAGAAGTCTTTCTCCCTTTTGTATGTGTCCACACACAGAGTAAACTTCTGCTGTAACTACAGTGAGGATTCAGGCAGAACAAAGTCATTAAGTATTTAACTTGTATTTTCTTTTGGAATCTACTTCACATGCAAGCAAGGCTGGTCTGCCAAAGGTGTGCATTGCAGGTGACCTAAGGAAGGATGCTACTTCCACCTGTAAAACCTGCCCTGCCTCAATACCTGTGTGTGCACACATGCTTGTATAGAAACAGCTCTTCAGTTGCAAAACTCCTATACCAACTCCTTAGTTCCAAGAGCTCAGGATCTGAAGTCATGACTTGAAATGCAAAGTCACGCAGTGACTGTAATAGCAGCATGTAGAAATACAAAAGGAAATGTGGAAATATGGTATGGAAGCATAGGATGAGAACAAGAAGCTGCTGTGGTCAACTTTTAATGAGTTATGGAAGCATGTATGTTGAGTGTTTCAACTCTGTTGAATCTGAGCCCAAAAAGTTAATGATGAAAAATGTGAAGCTGTTGTGAAAAGGAAGTAATTCTAATCTAGTATTGAATTTATCTTGAAGTGTTGTGCTGTTGCTGAGGAAAATGACAGCTCAATAGAAGCTTTACTTTTTTATTATAGAACTTTCTCCATTAACTTCATAAATTAATTCTCTTCAACAGCACTTTTGATACTGTTACTTAAGAGCACAGCTTGCTACCTGTTTTAAAGAGGTCTCCTGGTGTTTATATCATTCATCTGGATTAGAATTTTGCAATGCCTTCTCTAACCTTCTAAAGTTCATTAATAGGAAGGCAAAAATAACTTTGCTGTTGATTATAATGCTACTTTTTTTTTTTTTTTAATCTAAACAGATGTGTCCTGAAAGCAGCAGGAATATTAGAGAGGTACAGTGTGCATCATACAATAACAAGCCATTTATGGGTCGATTTTATGAATGGGAACCTTTTGCAGAAGGTAAGGGAAAACAACTTGGTTTTGCATTATTATACAGATTGTGTTTTGGAAAGGCAGATGTGTTTTTTACTTAGTAGGAGCCATCAGGCAGCTTTGATCCACAGCTGATGTTACCTGTTTTTACAGCTGAACATGAGTCAGTGCAGATGAAGGTAGGTTTATATCTGATACCCAGTTAAATCTGATAATGCTTGTTTCTAATGTAGCCATGTCTCACTCCTCATCTTATCTATTGTGGGCAAAGTGAGGACTGGCAGAGCTGCACCTCTTTCTCTCCAATTAGGAACATTCAGTGTATGCTGTCTCTAGTTAAAGCCATGTTTGGCTTTGTGAAGTTGCCCAAAAGGAAGTTTCAGAGCTGTACAACTCTGGCATTTTGTACCATGCATTTAGGCAGAGCAAGGAGCCAGGTACCCCAGCAAGCATACTGCTGAAGGCACATTCTGCAAACAGCATTACTTCTGCAAGGTGGCCCTGAAGAGTTATGATGTATTAGCTTTGATGCATCCCTTTTCAAACCCCAGCTGAGGAGACCCAGCCAATGCTGAGCCCACCTCCCTCTCCTTGCTTCCTACACAGCAGCTTTGACTCACTCCATCTTTTGCCAGGAAAGATAAATCAGGGGATCTAGAACATGCCATGATCATTTCTTTTTCCCTCCCCTGCATAGCACAGCTTGCTTCTAATGTTTATACTGGATCAAGAAGGGCAGTTAAACTGTAAACCACAGCACTGTCTTGCTGGTGAGTTAAGTGTAATTATTGTTGTTTTTTATTTCTCCCTTGTTGAGATTGGTGCAGCTGCATTTCTAACCCATTTTATCAGCTGCTGCTTCAACAGAAACTTTTGTTTTTATTTAAAAAGTCATATTAGAGGGACTATAATCCCTATGAATGTAGAGTATTTAATGAAAAAAACCTAGTTTGTGTGGGAGAACCAATAGCACATGATGGCTTTAAGGGCAGGATTTGAGAAGAAGGATCCAGTTGTGGCAGAGGGAAAACATCACAGTGATGTAACCGTAACACCTGTAAGGAAGTTTAACTCTAAAGAAATAATGAATGTTTTAATCATACTGATAATTGAACTCTTTAATTTGAAATCTTAAGTTCAGTTAACTTTCATTTTTAATTGTGATGAAAATTTCATAACCTTTTGATGGCTGGATAAAAGAATGTATTGAAAAGAGAGATCCTGTTGGTGGATTGAAAAGGGTAATGGTGGGGATCTGGCCACAGGAGACTCTCTTAGCGAAAAAAGGCTGCATTTGTTGAAAGGAGGGAGACAGCTGTGGACTTTTTTGTCAGCAATTCTCTATAAGGTTAAATATGGAAAAAAGTCCTCTACAGGAGAACCTGTGCCTGATATTTTGTCTTCAGGAGGATACCTAGATAGTCTTGTGCATCCAAAATACACCATCACATGCAGTATTTTCAAATCAACAACTGCAAAAACTCCTGGTCAGCTGCAGACTTCTTGCTTTGGCTTCTGTTTGAAAATGTCAGCCAGGTATGTGTAATAAACAGGCTTTTAAGGAGCAGTCCCAGCCCTGGGGTTTCTGTTCCAGCTGGTAGAGTCACACCTGTGCAGGCACAGGCACTGTGAGCTCTGCTCTCTGCAGGGTCCTGCAGGCACGTTGGGCTTTACTGGCTCGGTTGTTCTTCAGAATGGTGACCAGTCAGGGCTGCCCCCCAAGTGTGTAAAACTTGAAAGAGCTGAAAATGTATTCTTTGGGGGCTTGGCTTTTTTCTTCCTTCTAAATGAAGGAAATTACAAAGAGAAAAATACTGCAAAGTTTGAGCAATTTCGTTTTCTTAGAGAAAAAGAGAATTTTTGCAAATCAGAGCTTGGTCCACTGAAAATCAGACATGATTTACCCCTAACAGATATTGAGGCTCTTCCCTCAAAGTAAAGAAAATGTTAAATTTAAATGGAAAAAAATCTGATGTTTTATTTTTTTTTGTTTTGTTTTTTCTTTTTTTTTTTTTTTTTTTTTTTTTTGTTTTGTTTTGTTTTGTTTTGTTATTTTACTGTGAATTTTAATGGGAAGATTTCCAAAATGCACACTTGACCAAGCATTCCCTCCAAATGATGTTTTGGTTTGCTTTTTGTTGTAAATGAATCAGCTCTAGTTTCGAAGCTCCCCTTTCAGATGACTGCATTTGTTTGCAGGGCAGGACATTTATTTCCCAGGAATCCTGGCTGTTCCCAATGTGTATGTGATTTTACGTGTGCAGCTGTGGCTTGTGTTAGGGCTGACTGATGTTGGCTCTGGAGGCAATAGTAGGAGCAGGGACGTGGCTCGGGGATCATCCCAGTGGTGTCTGTACACTTGATTTAGTTCCACTTGGTAGAGTCAAGATGTCTTTGGCTGGAAGTGCTGGATGAGGCCAGCCGAGTTTCTACGAGCAGAGCCACGCTCAGATCTCGGGAGCAGTTTAAAGAGCTCGCTGCTGGCAGCCAGGCCTGGAGGCCGGAGGGCTGCGCGGAGAGGCCCCGTTCCCGCTCCCGCAGCGGCCCCGTTCCCGTTCTCGCAGCGGCCCCGTTCCCGTTCTCGCAGCGGCCCCGTTCCCGTTCCCGCAGCGGCCCCGTTCCCGTTCTCGCAGCGGCCCCGTTCCCGTTCCCGCAGCGGCCCCGTTCTCGCTGCGTGCTCCGGGGGCCGCGCCTTCACCTGCTCCGGGCACAGCTGGCTCTGGCAGCCAGCAGGAGCTCTGCAAGGCCTGGCAGCCTTTCTTCCATTCCTTCTGACTGCCAGGCCTGGCTTGCTCCTGTGACCTCCCTGTTCTTCTGTTTGGTGCTGAGAGACAGGAGTTGTTACAGAGCCTGTAACACCACCTTGCTCCTGGGAGCAGAGTTGGAGTCAGGCTGAGTTTCAGCTGGGATGAAGATTCCTGTAGCTGAAAGCAGGGTGTGTCAAATGGCACTGATGTCACTGCTGCATCTTCTGTGGGGACAAAAAATGTGTCCCCAGTGTCCTCCAGTGCTGTTGTTGCCAAACCTAACTACTGATGGGCACCACAAAGAGTGATTCAAAATCAGCTGGGGCAAAAGAAGCTGACAGGGCTGGGAATCAGCAACCAGCCTTGTGACAGGCCAGGAGGCAGTTTCAGCTGGCTTCTCTTTACTTGAAATGTGTCAGAATCCAAGCACTGAATGAATGGAGGGATATTTAGTCAGCGTGGTTTTTCATGCTGAACTTCAATGGCACTTTTTTCTCTAAAATGACACTCATGTCAATACTCCATCCTGAAGCCTGTGTTGTGTTCAGAGGAGAACTCACTGTACAGGTAAATCTGTACATGCTGTAAAATCATTTATCAGTTCACTTTTGTCTTAAAATATCTCCTAGTAGCCTGACTTCTAGCTAGTGATGTCTGCCTGCTACAACTGGGATAAATATAAGCTCTGAAGAAAATGAAATTTATAGCTTCCACAAATGTCTAGTAAATACTGCAACATCAATGCTTTTTGTCAGACAAGAGGCATTTAAGATTTAGTATGAATCAGTTTGAGTATTAGGATGGAGACTGAAGAGTAAAGCAAAGCTGCTGCATTTATTGATTTTTGGCTTTTTTCTTGCTGGATTTTTAACAGTTTTCACTCATTTTGAATGACAAATTAGCTTTTTCTAACAGATCAAAATGTAGTGGTCCAACTTAAGGTGTTAAAGTTGCTAAGAAACTTCTCGAGTCTGCTGGCAATTGATGATGCTGAAGACACTGACTGAGGTCTGATTAATATGATTTAAGTAATTATAAAATGGAAGAAAAGCCTAAGATCTTTTAAGAATCTTGGTCAGGGGCTGTGAGGTGCGAGTAGCATCAAGCACTCGGAGTACCCAGGAGTCAGAGAGGGCTGGTTTCAGAGAGGAGGTCAGGGAGTGCAGTTACCAGGACATTGCAGAAGCTGCTTATGGATCCTGGACAGTCAGCTGTAGGCACAGAGCAGTTGTGCTGATGTTTTAGGCTTGCGAGGTTGTGGCTCAGTTGCCTGGGCTTTGTGCAGACTATAAGGGTATAAGGACTTGAGAGGAGACCATTTATTCACTTCTAAAGTCTCATCAATAAGATGTTTTGTGAGGTATTTTCCATTCAGTGATGGAATAGCAGAAAGCTGTTCCAAGGCCAAGCCTGAACCTATTATGCTTGTATTTGGTGTTTTTTTCCTTCTTTTAGAATTGTGAGATATGATTATAAACAAATTATAGATATATATTGTTTATATGCACATTATTACTTCAGTGTCCCATTGCTGGAGTTCATTACATCTTGGTATGAAACCATTCTAGAAACCCTGTGTAGGTTGATATATATGGAGAAACCTAATATTTGTGTAATCTGTTTATGTTAACTGGAAGTGGAACTTCAGTTTAGCGTACTCAGAGAATTGATTGTATTGTGTATGGTCAGGAAGGTGGTGTGTTTCCTGAATGCCTGTGAACCCTGGCAATGCAGTCCTTGAGACCCAAAGGTAACCGAGTCCCAGTTTATTAATGCTTGTCCTTCCCTGATTTGTGACTGCCAGCTCCTTGGGGCTCAGGAGAGGCTGTGCTGAGCTACATTCTCTCAGCTTTGTGTGCAATAAATACTTGGACAACCTAATGTTTTCACCCAGAGAACAAGAAGTCCTGTTACTGTTGTATTTATACTTTCTCAAGTAACTTACTTCTAGTTAGTGAGCATACAAATATACATATATCCTGCAACTATATATGTATATATACATATATACTGGGAATCTATACACAGTATCTCTAGAAATAATCCAGCTGTGCTGCAGTTCACCCAGCTGCAAGTTATTATATTCAATGAGGCAGCTGCTTGAAGTCTTCATTTCTCATTGCAGCAGACCATACTTCTCTGCTTCTCTTTTGCCTCCACCTGTTAGAAATTTCTTGATTGCTTCTATTCCAGTCTGTGGCTAGTTGTTCTTTACAGTGCATGTCCTTTAATTGCATGCACTTTTATTTCCTAAGACAATTTGGTTTTGCTTCTCCTGTTTTATGTGAAATGCTGTAGGCAGACAGATCCATCAATGAGGCATCAGACAGTTTTGGGAGACTTGAAATGTAACGAGTAGATAGTGTTTATTTTTATTGATTAGTTACAATTCAAATAGTGCCTGCTTCCGTAATGATAGATACAAGACATCCTATGCCTATACTTGTAATTACTGACAAGAGCTTAGGCACTATAGGCATAAAATCCCTCTTGAATTCTGATGGAATATGATCTCTAATTTCCTTCAGACTCAGTGGAAATCCTTTGTGAGGCAGTGAAATAGCCATTTTTCACACATTAGTGAAAATTCTATTTCGCTTTTAACTGAAATGTTTTTGAAATATTACTCACTTATGAGACTAAAATTTATTCAAATTCAGAACAAGAAGTTCACTTATGCTATGTCCCTGTTTTCCCCTTTATTTATTGCTGGTTTGTGAATGGATCACAAGAGAAAGCACATGGAAGTTTGCAGTTTTATTAGTATGGTTGTGGTAAAGTATCTGAGGCATTTCTTTGACTTCATCTATAAATCTGCTTCCTGAACATCTGTTGTGTTGAGCTTGACCTGGAAATTGTAAATATCCTGTGTATTACTGAAATATGTAACTACTTCTATAGAAAGCTTTAATAAAAAAAAATGCTGAGATATTTATGTATATGGAAACCTAGTGCTTCCACATGGCAAATTACCTTTTATAGTTATTCTTTCTGTATAATTTCATTAATATACATATTTTGATTTGCATTTGTAAGAAGCTTAGTGATAGAGCTTGGCTTTTACCTCTGATTTTGTGGTTTGTTATAATAATTAATAATGCATATGTATTTTTTAAGTGTACTATTTTAAGCAGGGCCCACCATACTCTGGTGAGTGAAGTGAGCCATTTCTCTGTAATAGATCACATGCATCATATGTAATGTTTCGAATTCATTGTGCATACTTTAATTTCCTCACTTTTCTACGTGCTGTTTGGAGGGGAAAGTGGGTTAAGAGTGGTGAGAGCAAGAAGTGAGTGTTTATAGATGGATACCTGGATGAGCTTCAAGAATTGGGAATGGTTGTTATTGCCTTTAGGAAAATGGAAAATTATCCATCAGATGTTGTCATTCAGCTGTAAATTCAAGACACTCTGAAGTGCAATGGAAGATAAACCATCTAAACAGAATGTATTTGTAAGACAGGAAAATGAGAGAAAGCAGACAGGTCATATCTGTCCTATTCTAAGAGGCCTTAGATAAATGTAGCCTAGGTTTGCTGTGAGAGACACTCTGTGTCCAGGTGACCAATATTTACTGGTGTATTTTAGAGTATCTGACCTATCCAGTTGCATTAATTGTGAGTTGGGGAAATGTCCCAGGAAGAATGATGCCCTCATTTCAAAGCACTTTTTAGTTATTTTGGTTGGAGCAGAAAGTTAAGGATGGATGTTGTGGCTTTCAGGCTCAGATGTAGAAACAAAATTGTATCCAGATGATGTGGTACTGAAGATTATTCGGATAGAACAGAATGTAGAAGGAAGATTTGTTATTTACAAAGCATGTGTAGCAGTGAGTGGTACAGATACTTTGATAAAAATTGTCTATTTTATCTATTAATGTCCCTTGAAACAAGATACAGACATCCAATATTCACAAATGAATTAAAAACCAACACCCCCACCCCCAAAAATGGAATCAATGGAATGCTTTGATCCACGAAACACAAGCTATTGGTCTTAAGCACTTAGTAGCTTTATCACAACTTTCCCAGTGTCTGACTTGGCTGTCAGGCAGTCTGTAATAAGTGGGGCTACACGAGTCAACAGTATATGAGCTCATGTAATCAATCTGTACCAGTCCTTATCTGTCTAAGCTTCTTACATAGCTTCATTGTGTCCAGTGGCTGTGCTGAGCAGCCTAAAAGTTGCTGCAAGTGGACAGCTGAGGATTTGGATCTCTTTGATTTGCGGAGCAGTCTGAGTTGTGTAAAGATGGGCAAGAGAATACCCTGGAAACAGAGGCCTACTAGGGATCAAGGATGTGGTTCTGGATGTGATTATCTAGGAGTGAAAATTAGCAAAGAGCAAGCTTGCTTTAAATTAACATACCCTAAGAATTTAACCTGCCCTGGCAGTTCAGGGGCTTGTCTCCATCTTTTCTGAGTCCTCCATTTTGGATCAAGCACAGCTTTCTCGGCAGCAAAACCTCTGCCATGTATGAATAAGAAATAAAGATAATGCTGATTCTTCTTTTCTGTCAGTTCTCCCAAAGGTTATGTGGTAATCTATAATCTACCCACTGGAAGGATTAAAAAACTCTTTTGGAATCTCCATTTCATTTTGTAGCACCCAATCTTTTATATGTTGTGTTTGCCAAGAGAGGGGAGAGAACGCGGACAAATGAAGATGTTGACTGTGTTATTTCTCCCCCTCTGCAGTGGATGGTTACTGTGTCCAAGTAACTGTTACTGCATAAGGAGTACTGAGCTTTGGGATGCTTTAGTCTTGTTTGCTGGTATCCATTGACTCCTCTTGTCCATGGGAAAAATCCTCCGTTAAGCTTCAGGGACAAAATTTCACTCAAAAAATTTGCCTTTGCTGTTGAATCAACATTTTTACTTCCTTGGAATTCTTTACAGCAAAGCACCAATGAAAAGAAGGCATCCTGTCCTTATTCCTACACCTCTTTGGGGATACAAAAATTGAGTCTTAGTCTGAATTCTCCTAAATCTGTTCTGTTTAGTTATAGATTCCTTTTGTAGCAGAGCCATGCAGGATCAGATGCTCTGAGCAGATGTATTTTATAGCTTCACAATGAAACTATTTTGTATGAGTTCCATGTTTGTAGTCCTAGGAGTCCTTGTCACGTAGATCTGCACAACCATTCCTTATAGTATGAAGACAAGAATGGGGGGGAACTTGGGGTTCACAGTGTTTTGCAGGTGTGCACTGCTTGCATGAACCCCAGTGATCCTGCCCTATCTCCCAAATTTATGAAATAGTCTGGAGAATAAAATGGAGCTCCAAGGTCAAGACTGTAATCATTTTAACATGTTATGCATTAACTTTGGGCAGCAGTTAAGCAAAGGATTATCAAGACATGTTCCATTTTTGTTGTTAAATGCATGAAATATTTATTCAACACATTTGTTGTACAATTCAGCACATTTCTTTTTACAATATGCAGTTTTAAAAATCAACTGAATATGCTATCTTTGCCTCAGTTATGTGTGGAAATGTTTTTTGTTGATTCAGTTATGCATTTCAAAATATTTGAAATAGTTTCATAGTATTTTCCATGTGTTTGATTTCAGAAAAGCTTTCACATTTATCTATTCCAGCCAAGAGCAATTGTCCTAATGTGGGCTTTGTGTGTAGCAGGCTGCAGAGCTCCCAGTCAGGTTGCTGCTGAAGTTAAAGAAAAGCAATATAAATATAACTTTTTATAGGTCCTAATGGTATAAGAATTGTTCAGGTCAGCATGAGTTTTTCCCATTCACTTCAATGGCTTTTGGATGAGGTAATTTAGAAGAAAATTCCACATGTAACTAAAAAAGTGAACAGAACTGAGATCTGATCCTGAAAAACTTTGTTGCAGGCTGATAATATCCAGATTGCTTTGTTTTCAGAGAATTGGTATGTACGTAATTCCATGGAGGCTCAGGAACTCACTAGAAATTATCACAGTTTCTTTGAAAAATGATGAGTTCAAAGAGTGCACCTGCAGCCTCTGCTCTGCTCAAAGGTTCAGGGAGCTGAGTTGGGCATGGTTCTCTTGAGCAGGGACTCGGAAAACAGTGACATAAACATGGGATTCAGACTCTTCTTTCATTCTGTGAACAAGTTACAGGTACACAAAGAAGGGATCATCTCAGAGACCAAAGTACTTTACTTCTTTATCCCTCCCCAGTATGTGTCTGTCTTTTGTTTTGCTGTGTTCCTGAGTAATTGAAATGGTGACTGAAATGAAACATTTGTTCTACTGAACTTTTAAAGTACTGACAATTGTCCTTAAAAGGAAAATAGTACATGTATTTCTAGTTCTAAAAAGCTCCAAGCACTGAAGTAATGGAGAAATGGAGAAATGAACTATAAAAAGGGTCTTAGTAAACAGAGACTTTCCCATCTACTTTGGAAGACTGATTTCTTCTGAGTATGTTACATTATATTGAAAGAATTACATATTAAGATACTTTTCACTTACAGTTTGTTCATTTTGAGCCTGTTCCAGTCTCAGCTAATATGAAAGAAAGCAATAACTTCAGAGAGACTCAAATGTGAATCTAAACATTTATGTTCACAGTTTCCATTTGTATACTCAAAAATTCATTATGCATACTGTCAGTAGTAGAACTTGCACTTTCCAGAAGATTTAGGTGTAAAATTCTATTTTCTTAATGTAATTTCTATGGCATAAAATGGGTTTCAGAAATTAACACCTACGTATACTGAAAGGGTAGACATACAAGTTCTGGTTCCACTAAAAATTCTGGATTTTACCTGTTTAGCATTCTAAATATTTCTGAATTTTGAAAGAAAGTTTTGGGTCAGTCTAAAGTGTGGCCAAAGCCTTTGGTCATAGTTACCAACAGCAGCGTGGTGTGAGGTCACAGGTCAGAAGTTGAGGCTGGTTGAAAATTTTAGGGAGTCTGCTGAAGTCTGGAATCTGGTTTCATATCTGGCAAGGCTGCTGCTGCTGCTGCTGTGTTTTCCTCGTTGGTGGCTTACTGGTATTTGGCATTTAGGCATGGTGTAGGGCACTTAAAGCATGAGCAATTTTGCCAAAGGGAGAGATCCGGGCTGCCTCAGGCGGGGCCCTAATCGCAGGTGCAGGCAGGGGCTGCCGGGGCTGCTGCTGGAGCTCAGCCCTGCCTGCGAGTTCCTGCTGCCCCACATGAACTGACAGAAGTGTGCCAGTGCTGGTCCCTGCTCTGGCCTGGGACAAATACAAGGTGAATTAAGCCTCTCCTGTTCTGATAAAACCGCTGTCTGTGGGCTGTGAGGAGAAGGCTCAATTGTTTGTGGTGTAGGAAAGCCAAGGTTAGTAGTCCCTGTGGCTGCAGCTCGGGGCTGAGACTCGCTGAGCTCAGGCTTAGCTTGAAGTCACTGTGCAGGATGTTAAGAGTGGGGGAAGGGATGAGATGTTGTAAAGATAAACTCCTAGTGAGGGTTCAAAAGGATTAAGGATTGCTCTGTATTTTTTAATGTAGTATTCCTTTAAGAGCCCTCAGATTGACAGTTTCCAACTTCATCTCACAGGCTTTCAAAGGAGCAGAGTTCACAGCTCTCACTGATGTTACTGTTTACTAGAAAAATGAGGTAACATATTAATATTAATGTGGATGCCTGTTGTACATTATTAATTAAATATTAGCATTTCTGTGTCTTTGGAATGTTCTGTTAGTGTTTTGATGGAGGTACTTGGTAGTGCTGAGTGTTATGAAGGGAATTAAAAAGATTTTGCCAATTTAGACAGTATAAGTAGTTGGACTGGCATTTATATATGCTCGATATTCCTTCTTGTGATGATGAATTACTATTTTCAAAGCAAGGAAACTCTTACCCACTGTGAAGAAAAAACTTACAATATGGATGAACATCAGAAGAAAGAGATTCCCAGTGGTAGTATATAAAATGAAAAGCAGAACTGGCTTCTATTGTGCTCTGTTTCCATTAGACATCTTGGAAGTTTTATAAGTGTGGTGCATAATAAATATCTAAGCCACAGTTTGGGATCTTTTACAAAGGACAGACAATTCTTGTTAATGTTTTTCTGGATCAGTCCTCACTCTTACACCCAGCTTGATACAATCTCTGGCATTTGTCCACTGAGCCAACTTGTGAATTTGTTAATTTACTTTCCATATTGCACTGTGTAACTCTGAATTTAAATCCAAACATCACAAATTTAAAATCGAATTTGAAAGAGCCAGAGAAACTATGTATTAAATTTGCTCATATATCTACAAAGGGAGGAGATCTGCTTCTGCATAATTTTGGTTAGAGGCCTAAAAACTCTGAGGTGCAACCCACTCTGGTTGATTCTGCTGCAATAGTTCAGTGATTCCTCTGGAGAGAGATCACAAAGAGCTAACTGTTTGGACCCATTTCACCACTGAGGTGAATATCAAGTATAAAAACAGAAAGAGACCTCAAAAAGTTGAGCTTGATCTTTTTTCAGATGTAATAATATGAGTCTGGTGACATCATCAGATCTGAAAAGTAATGTGGATTTTTACTGTATTTTCTTTTCATTGCTCCAGTATAAATGTAACCCTATGTATGTAAAATGCATTATAGCAAATCCACAAGCAATTTCCTTCATTGTAACAAATACTGCATCTCATTAGAGCAAAACAAGCCCCCAGTTATGGTGCAGAACATCTGCTTAATAATTTCAAGTTCCTCCAACTATGCTGCCAAAACATCTAAAAAGTCAACATCTAGTCCATTACTTTGATCAGCTGAAGTAGTAAAATTATAAATAATGCACCAAATACCGATCTGGTGAAAGGCAGAGCAGTGCTGCTGGCCCTGAGCTCGGGAGCTGGGACTGGTGGGGATGTGGCATAAGGCACTGGGACTGGGATGCTCAGGGAAGGCAGGGTGGGATGCAGAACTGCATTTCAGGCTTGCACAGGTTTCCTATCTAGCAGTGAGAAAGTTAGTTAATCTTTCTGTGTCCGGATCCCGACTGTAAAATTCAGTTTCAAATGCCCTCTATGTCTCATGGGTTTTCTGTAATGCATATGAGGTGCTTTAACATTACTGACAAGAGCCAAAGCATTCCTTAAACAAACAACAGGTCATTGTTTATGTAAAAATTGGGGTGAGTTGTAATGCAATTTATTGTTTGTCTGCTCTGTGTGTCTTAGGGAGAGGGTCGCATTGTGTTGTTGCTGTGTTACCATTTTGACTACTTGTGTTCATTCCAGTTTTGAACAAAAACTGAAAATGGGAAAATGTTCCAGGAATACAAAACATTTTTAAGTATCAAATTATTTGGGATCAGTATTGTCAAAACTTAAATATATATATATTTATATATATAATTGTAATATTACTAGGATGTAAAATTATTTTAATTTTCAGTGTAATAAAGTGTTTCAGCATTGAAATGAAACAAGAAAGTTAAAATGATTTTGACATCCCTGTCTTCATTTTCAGCAAAACAAACATATTGTGAGGAAAGACTTCAGTTTTCACAAAATTAAAAATTTTGAAAAAATGGGAAAAATATCAGTTGAATGACTCCACTGTATTTGTAACAGTGGATTGAAAAATATGCTGAAAATACAATATGTAAAATACAATATATCAAAGAGATTCTTGCACATGGTCAAGTCATTTGAATAGAAGAAAAGCCTGATTCTGAACAGAAGCTGTCATGGGAAAGCAGAAACACCAGCCAGTTTCCTATTCCTCAGGTTTTATCCAGCATGGTTACATCTGTCTGCACACAGACTGGCAAATTCAGTTGTGGTGTAGATGATGGAATTTGATTCAGGAAGGTGGCTGGCTTTACTGGGCCAGCTCCAGCTGGGATTGACTGTGGCAGTTAAAGCAGGTCAGGGGAGGAGGATCCTTTTTAAACCCTGCTTCCCCTTAGACCGAGCCCAGCGTGTTTGAAGATGATCTGCTCCCTGAGCTGCTGCTACAGGGCTGCTGTTTCTCACCACAGGAGCAGTTGTTGCCATGGAGTTCCAAGAGCATGAGAGAGAACATGACTCCCAGTGTTTGTCCATTAATCAAACCTGAATCTCAGCAGCCAAACACAGAGAATAAAAACCCATTGATTTTATCTCAGTGAACATACAGAACATTAGTAGGGGAAAGAGTAAAAAAAGACATGCTGATTAGCCTAATTTGTCTATCCATAGTTTCATTATGTATTTAGAACTTGGTATTCTGAGTTTAAAAGGTCTTAATTCTCCTTGAGAGGGTTCTCAATTATTTAACAATCTTGCTATCAAGTGTTTGCTTTTTCTTTTAATTAGTTAGGTTTTGAGGATTTTATTTTGATCTTAATCCAAAACCCATATCAGCTTTACTGAACATTCTTAATCCTTTATTTGATACAGTATTTTCAGATGTTTATGCATGACTGTCACTTATACCATATATGTTTAACTTAAAAATAATTGGAAGGAAAGTCTAGTTATTTCTTTCATAATTTATGAGAAGAATAGCTGAGTCTTAGACTTTAAAAAAATCTGGCTTTCTCTAGTGACTGTAAGCTTTTTTTTGGTAAGTGTTGGTTTTCTAGCACCATGGTTAGATCTGACACTGCAGAACAATAAGGATTATTTTTTGCTTAATATATTGGATTTCTTCCCTCCCCTTTCTCTCTGATTTATCATTCTTTTCTATGGACAATCCATTCGTCCTCCCTGTTTCAAATCCAAAGGCACATCTTGGAGCTAATGTACAATGTGTTGCTCATTCCCACAGGTAAATTGGGCAGTCTCAGCTTCCTGCATGTTTGTACAGACCAGCCCAAGTGCTTTTCACCATTACCTGGTTTACAGTTACAGCAAAACAACATTTCTTAGCACATTCTGTGAGGAGAACAAGTCCCAGCTCTATAAAGTGTCAGTGGGTTGTGTTTAGGTTGAAAATCTTATTATGTGCAGCCTGCTGCAGAGCATGGGGAATTCATCAGTAAACATGCTTGGCACCAGCCCCGCCGGGCTGAGACAGAGGAAATGGGATCCTGGTGCTGTACATGAAACTATGCCTGCCCTCACTGCACAGCCCGGAGCAAGATCTCAATCTCCAGCTCACATTTAGCATTATTCTTCAGGAAATTTTGGGGATAGGAATGATCTTTTAATACAGGATTGCTTTTGGCCCTTTTGCTGATACACACTGTTCTGTAAAGTCAGCTCTGGCTTATCCAATAGTAGCAGTAATTCTGTGATTTTGCTGCTACTGCCACAAAAATTACTTCAGTACTTGGGGTCAACACATGTTGCATTCCAAATGCAATAATAGGAGTGGTGGGTTGATGTTAAAGACCTGCGAAATTCAAATCATAACAAAAATATGGTCAAGGCCTTAAAAATATTTTGAAATTCAAAATCAGGTTATCTGACTTGTCAACTTCTATGGATGCTGCCTAATGCATGCAGACAAAACTATTCACACAAATTAATTTTTACTTTATCCTTACATGTTGATATTAATTCTGATGAACTGTGCCTCTAATAAATCTTTTTATTTGAGATTAATTTTCATGACAGGAGTGTTTACAAAGAGACAAACAGTTACCAGTAGTCAGAACTGAAATATGTTTTTTAGTTCACTGAAATGTGTACGAACAGATTTTAAAACCCTGTGTCTAAACCTAAGCAGTTAGTCTTATTTATGCACTAGTAAATCCCTCTCCACCATTTAATTGAGGAATTATGTGTATGCAAGCTTGTGTAGTGTTTGTATATGAAGGAGGTGCTGCATGTTTGTATAGCACATATAATATATTCTAGGTATTGGTCAGTTTATGATTTATGAAACTATACTGCAATACATATTAAGGTGTTTATTGCATCATTTGAATTATTTAATAATTCACTAAGTTATTGCAATTTGCAATAATTTAGCCTGACATTTCAATAGATACTTATGCTGAATTGCTTATTGAAATATTTATTGCATTCACATGAAAGTGGAAATTTTGCTGATCAGACCACCTGTTTATGTTGGCTATTGGTCTCAGTTAGTGCTGGATATTGAATTTGGAAGGCCAAGTGAAAGCAGCACATGTTCTATATCCAGTTAGCATGGGCATCAACTGCAGGGAAAATACAATGGCCTGAGGATTTGTGTATGTTGGCAACTGGTATATGCACCTACACCACAGACAGCTTAAAATCTGTATACATTTGTCTTCACAGCTGCTTCTAATCATATTAGCAAGATTGATATTCTTGTACATGCCAGAGGCAATCCCTCCGCTCTCTGTTAAAGCAGAGCCACGCAGGACAGGGGCCTGAATTACAAATACACATTGGAGAGCAGGTGTTAAGTTTTCAAAGAAGAAAAGACTGTGTTGTTAAGAACAAATCCGAGTTTCAAAAGGATTTTTCTACTGCCTGGGATATTGGATCTCTTGAGATAAGATTCAAGTGGTTGTGAAAACATGGGTATTATAGGCATGTCCTGCTATTATCAAAGGGATACTTTATTAATGTTCCTGTTTGGCTGTGAACTCATTCTTCTGTGTTTCTTTTTCTGTGAATTGCAGTCAGGCCCATTGCTTCTGAGACTATTGGCTCTTGACAGTTTTTGAGACAGAGTTGGCATGAGGACAAATAAGTAATATGTTGTTTCCTGAAAGACCTTTTTTCTAGGATTATTCATGGTAATATTTTCTGTGGAAGTCCGCCTCCCAAGAGGCCCTTGCACTTATATCCCACATAGTGAGACTTCAGTAGAAGCAGTTATTGCACTACTGTACCTTACTGGGCTTTGGCCACAGTTCGTGTAACACAGTCTGTGTCTTTAATCAGTCCATAACATAGGAAACTGTTCTGCAGTGTGGTGACCTTCCCAAACGCTAGACATCCCAGCCCAGGGCTGGTGCAAATAAGCAGGCACTGGGCAGTCAGCAAGAACATTGGGACATTTGGGACATATGAAGTAATTAAAAAATAAAAAATGTTAATATTCTTTTAACTTTATAGGTTGAGATTTATGTGGCATGGAAAATATTTATCCTTAGGATGCAAAGGTTTTGGGTCTTCAAGTTTTGCAGAATCACAGAATCAAGTAGGATACAAATTGAATACAATTAATAAGAATCCATGGAAATAATCTTAGGTGAACTGCTGGGTAGAAAGTTTCAGGCACAGGATGGAGATGTGTTTGTGTGAGCCCCTCTGGGACAGCCTGGATGTGCAGGTGTGCAGATGCACAAAGGGAAATTCAGCATCCTGATCTGTGCTCCACTCCTTATCCAGAGTGCATTAGGAATTAGAACTGTGGGGCTTTGCATGAGCTCATGAGCTGGAGAGCTACCTTCCTGCTCTAAGGGTGGGGAAGGCATGCCAAGTATTTAGGGTATGTGTCCATGCATGTCCTGTAGATCCTGCTCTGTGTACCACAGCAAAGAAAAGGAGAGAATTTCTTGTCAGAACAAAAACTATGTTTCATTCCTTTTTCCAAGGACAATTTTTTCTTCAGGCTTCTTTTACACCACCTTCTACCATGTAGTTAGTTATCTTATACATAGTCAAACTAAAGCTGTGAAAAACATGAACACTGCACTGGAATGGTGAAGCCTCAAAGATTGTATTGTGGGGAGGGATTTTTGTTCACTAACTGAATTTCGTCCTTTAATGGAGTTACTTTTTAAAAACATTGTACACAGGAAAATCAAGAAGTCTTTAAAAAATGGATCTAGAGGTTGTCCTATTTTTGTCTGTAGTTTAAAGAAAAATACCAGATATTGTGATGTTTTAGATAAAGTCCAAACAGCTGGGAAAGCAGTGCTGGCTGGTTTTGGTACAGAAAAGCATTGGTGATAAAACCCATAGGAGTTAGAACATCCATGATACCCAGCAGAGACAGTTCTGACTTACTGTCTGGATGAACTGTGAGTGGAGTTCCATCAGTCAGTCTCATGTGGTTTCAGAAATGTTAGAATTAATTTTATGCCTAATTTGCCTAATTTGAGGCACTTAAACTAAAAATGGAAGTTGAACTGTTTTGTTGTTTGATATTCTGTGGTACATTGCATGGCATAATCACAAATTACTGAGATCTTGTGGTATGAAGATGTAATTGTTATGTGTATTTATGCTGAAGTACAGTATACATGAGGGGTTTTGGCAAGATCTCAGGGCAAGGTGGTGGTTTTTGGATGCAAAGAGTAAGCTTCTCCTGCTCATTAGGGGAAATCTGAGAGAAAACATGAGCTGCAGTTATAAGTCACAGAACAGCTGACATCAGAAGGGACCTCTGGAGATTGTCTGGACCAACTCCCCAGCTCATTTGGGGTCACCTTCAGCAGATCTAAGACCATGTCTGGTTGGGTTCCAAAATGACAGACCCATGTAATAACAGATCTGTTGCATACTCTAGAATCAAAACCACAGCTTATTTTGTGCAAGAGAGATGAATAAACTCTTAAGGCTGATACTTTGCAAGTAAAGCTGATGTAGCTGAGTGCTTGAGAAGTGGCTCCTGTACCCTAACAACAAAATTACTTATGAAAGATGTTTTCATTAGAAACTTTTTTAGTGTGCATGCCTGAGTAGCAAATATGTATTACCACTGTACACCTTAATAACTCCACTGGGCAAATGCATATTTTAAAGCTATTGCCCAGCCATTTAGAGGTCCAGTGGGGCTACAAAATGCCCTCAGTATGTTTTAAAAAGAGAACTTAGAGATGTCAATTGATGTAATTGTGCAGTTCCCAGAGGCAGCATATGTGAAAGTTGTTGTTTCCAGTCTCGGGGACATCAGGAAAAAATTCCTTTAGATTTACTGTAGATTTGTGTGGCTTTTTAGCACCCGCAGTGATTTTAGATGGAATGGTTGTAGATGTTCAAAACCAAAAGCCAGAAGGTGAGCTTGTAATGCTCACTGGAGTCATTCAAATATGAGAGCTGGAAGTTTTAGATGTGGTCCCATGTGCTAATCTATTTAATTAGTGTGAAATGAGATTTGTCCTTCTTCCAAAATTTGAAACTGAGAGTTTCATACAGCCTTGAATCTAGTAACAAAGCTTTCAGTCATCTTTGTCAAGGGCTACTCCTAAAACTTCTATCCAAAAGGTTAATGCAGGAGCAGTCAGTTGCCAGACACATGGGAGGAAAGGTCTTTCAGTAATAAGGACCTAACTGAGTTAGAATCTGCCCTAGCTTAAAGGCTGAGTCCTTAACCAGGGCAGGTTTCTATTATGAGCCACCCTGCAGGTGAGGGCTGAGAAGGCTGCTTAGTTCAGCACGAGATTCCTCATTTTTCCCCTGGCCCAAAATGAAAGAAGCTGTGCAAAGCAGAGGCCATCCCCAACCAATCACACAGGTATGAAAACCTCTGATAGTATGTCCCAAAAAAACTTGAAAACACCCCCTATTTGCTGGAAAACAAAGGAAGCAGAAACACTTTGTTACCCTTTCAGTCAGCTGATCTCTCCTTCTAGGCCCCCTACAACCATATAGTATTTGCTAGATGTTACACATTTTTACAATGTATATATTGTTATATATCTTTTTCAGTCATAAAAGGATCTTCTGTTTCCTGTATAAAGTCACTTAGGATCCAACTGCTTCCATCAAAGTGTAAAACTCATAATAATGAATGAAATAGCATCAGGATCAGACTCTTAAAATATAAAAAAATCAAAGTACAGTAACAAAACTGTTCAGATTGGACTTGTGCCTATTGTCATGCTGTTGCAACTTAAACTTTTCAGGACAAAGCACCAAATGTGAGAAAGCTTAATTCACATGATAGAGAATTGCACAATAACAATTACCATTGTTCTTTCTCCAGAGACTTTTTAGATTGTTTGGCACAGCAGTATTTGGGTAGTATTTCACATCTAAAAAGCATCATTTGCCTTTGTCTAGAACGAAATTTGTCATTACAAATGCCCTGGAGTAAACCCTTATCGCAACTCAGAAATTAAAGCAGCTATTTAAATGTAAATAAATATGTAATACTAATAACTACACAACAATCTAGCATGTAGTTATGTGCTGTCCAGAGTTGTGGCTGGTGCCACAATATGTTAACAAACCAAACCCAGGCAATGTGCAAGTTGCAGACATACACAGACGGTGTGAGTTCATGTGGCTTCAGTGGAACAGGGAAGGTCTCTGCGCACACTTTCCAGTGGAAATTCCTTGCTCTGTGAGAGTCTTACAGAGTCACGTTGTTGACATAAAATATCTCGATTATTCTGCCTGAGCGGGTGCGGTGCTCGGGCAGCGGGGTGAGCGCTCTGCCCTGCTGGCAGCCGTGCCTTTCCCGCTGCCTCTGTGCCGCGCTCGCGTGGCACAGCCACCTCAGCCCGGTGGCATCCGTGCTCTGCCGCTTACTGAGGGACATCAGCTCCCTGTGATTCTTACAGCACTGCTGGGCTAACATGTCATTTGCAGGAAAATAACACTACAGAAAAAAAGAAGACTCTTGAGGGTTTTGTTAGCATCCCCAATTTCAGGTGTTACAACTTTTCAAAGTGAATATGGCATTTTATAGAAAATTCCTACCTTGTCACTGGAATGCTTAGTATTTTCGAGTTGATTAGTTCATTAGGATTTTATAGACTGGAGTTTATAATTTTCTCTTAGTATTAAGGGTGACAGTCTGCTCTTTAGCTTGTACATCCAAAATGCGTTTGATACCAGCTGTTTAACAAAATCTCTGTATTAATGAAAGCAGCGATATGCCACATAATTTAAGTATTTCCATATATGTGAAGGTATAGGGAACTTATCATTAGATGTTATAAAATGAGAATTTTATTTATTGTTTTTAAGTGGGTTAATTCCAAAGAACACTGGTAACTGTTTCGAGCATTTGGAAGAAACTGTGTTGTGTCAGCAAGTAAGACCTGGAGCTTTTGTTTCAAAAGGTTTATATGTTTCATTATTAGTATTCTTAAATCAAAGTATTTAGAACTTCTGGTTTCTGTGACCAGTGGAGACTGCTGGCCCTTCTCCCTAACCCAGGAGGAGTTGACACCACGCCCAGAGTCTGAAGCAACCCCTCTTCTGCAGGGCTTAATTTATTACTTGGACATGAGACTTGCTCTGTGGTCTACCGAAGGAATCAAGAGGCTCCCTGTAGGTTCACTCCTCCTTAGGTAGGAATAATTTGGCTCCCTCCCAGTCATGTCTTGATAATTGATCCCTCTGCCTTTTTCCTTAGGAGGGCAGCATGTGCTACTGCCCACAGATGTAGGCTTGTAGGGCTGTGCTTTCTTATACCTTGGAATTAATGGGAAAAAGGGAATTAAATGTGTTCCTGGACCTTGCAGCTGCACAGCTGGGCTGGTAGGTCAGCTTCTGGTAAGACCCTGCAGAAAAAAAGAGGAGCCAAGCATGGGGCGGGGACAAAGGAGCAGAGGAAGCTGATCATTCTTTTCACAGACACCTTATATGCAGAACACGGATGTATCTCAAAGATATGCTTTGATATGCAAAAAGTTGCCTTGACTTCAGGAGGCTGATTGGTGAAAGCAGAGGGAAGCACATGGTCAGCTCACCATGCCAGTGCTGCAGTACAGTTTAGGCAGACACCTGGATTGCATCCTGTGCTCTGTGGAAATAAACCAGAGAGGCTTTAGGGAGAAGGAAATGTCCTGCATCCCACTGAGGACCTGAGCTAGTCCTTGTGGGAGGACGCTGGTTGTAGGTTCTGTATGAACTGCATCAAGCTCTGTATTTCATGATGGTTTATCCCTTATTCTGTCTTCAGGCTGGGAAGCCTTGGGAAATGGGAGCTCAGCAGTGTGGTTGACTTGTGATTTCTCAAAGTAATTTTGTGAAGCACCACTGAGGATCTCCAACATACATATAATTATTTCCTTTGTCTCTGTTTCTTAAGACAAGGAAAGTCTTGTCTGTTCTTTTGAATGTAAGAGAAATATGAGCTATCAGTGCCTTGAAGGATGGAGAGAGTAGTATTTTTTGTTTCCCAAGAGTTAAAAAAAAGAAAAAGGTAATGCTGTATGTATATGCTGTCCTGTTGGATCTTTTTTACACTTCACTTCATGTTGATATGGTTACAATTATCAGGAATTCTGATAATATATAGATGGTTATACAAATTTAAGTTCTTGAGCATGTGGAATATCTGCTGAACATGATCTTGTTTTAGATCCAGAGAGTGGAGATTTTAATGCCTTTACTACTTCTAATAAATCACCAGTTGAAATGACGAGTTTACCTCATAGAAAGATGTGAATTGCTCCTTGCTGTTTCTTCCAAGAGTTGCCTCACTTATTCTGAATTTGGAAACATTTCGAGTGGGCTGGAAGTGCTTTCTGAATTGCTAGATTACCCGTGTATACAGGCCAGATCAGGATTCATTTATTTCTAAAACTGTTGTATATTTATGCTAAGTTGTTGTCTGTCTGTGAGGTTCGCTCTCTGCTGCCTTTAGTTTATTGTTGGGGTCCTGCACGTGTCCATGTGCTCCCATTTCCATGTGCACCCTTCTCTGAAGGAATCAGTTCATACAGAGGAGTGGAAACTTCTGTAAAACCAGTGACCTACATACAAGTGATGATGGGCTCAGAGTCTAAGAATGTGAGCTGTGAGCAGTAAACATTTTGTGGGATGCTCATCTTGTCCCCGAGTGCTTGAAGTCTTTCAATGTAGATGTCTTTCCAAGGGCCAGATAAAATAGGTAAATTTTAAGCACAGTTTAGAGCCTCTGTTCTTTTTGGTGTAGAAGTTGGTTGCTAATCCTAGCCAGGTCTTCTACAATCACAGAATCATTTAAGTTGAAAAAGATCCTTAAGATCATGAAATCCAGATTAAACTAGTCACAAATACAGAAACAAAATAAATTCTGTGCAGGAAAAATTTGTGTTTTTCAAAAGGAATTGACTGGTAGAGAAAAGTGGTTCATTCACAGAATTTCAAAGGCTGTTGCAATGGGACAGCTCTTAAAGAAAAGAAACGAAATAAATACTCACAAATGTGGTTCAATTATGCAGCAATTCTTCTTATTGAGAAATACAATAGAAAAAAAAAGGTCACTGAGTCACATATTGTTTGCAAGCTCTAGAAGACCAATGAAGTGATGTAAAACAGAAGAATGGGGAGAAATTGAGCAAGATTTTGGGGAAGAAGATTTAACTTTGCCATGTGATTCAGCATAAAGACCTGCAGGAACAGGAAAGAGTGGAGTGGGAGCTGTCGTCCTTATTCGGGCCATTTGCTTCTGGATGACCTTGGACAATCAACTTGATCTCAGTGAGCTTCAACAAATGGAAATAGGCAAAAAGCAAGCTCAAACACTTGTGGTCACTTCTCTGCAATTTCTACAGTAGTCTACCAAAAAGAAAAGAGAAAAAAGCTGAGTCTTCCAGCATCCCAACAACAATGCCAAATGCCACTCAAATATTTCTTATTGCCCCTCTCTGTACTTCCCTTTAGTCAGGTAAATATTCCAAATAAATGAGGGACTGTTAACATTCCAGTAATATGTATGCAGAAGTACAATTCCAGAATCAAAGTCTAAAAATGAAACAGCAAATAAATCAGTGCTACTTATTTCAGGATTTTAGGCTGACTGCTCCCAAGAACTAGATGTGAGGTCTACAGGCTACCATTAAAAACCAGAACTCCCAAAGTGGGACTCACCCATATTGTCAAATGTTTCAGAAAATATTCACAGGCTTGCTGACTGACTAACTGACTGGAAATATTTTTTTGATCTGCAGACTTTCTGAACTTCAGTAAATGCAATAATAAGTTGCAAGAAAACCAGCACAGTTGGTCCTACTACTGACTTCATGGTAGTCAGTGGGAATTTTGTCATCCTACCTTTTTTCATACGATGGTGGAAGATTATTTTTATGGTGCTCAGATCTGTTCATCTTCAAGAGAGAGAATTGTATGAGGCTATGGTCCTGTACAGAATACAGGCTGGGAGAGCTGGTGGTTCATTTGTGTGGGTGTATATGCTTAACTTTGTACAGTGTCTGCCAGGCAGCAGCAAACTCTGGCAGATCATTAACATAAATTCCAGAAAATAGGATTATTGAAGTGTTGATGATATTACCTGAGTGGCAGTACAGTGGATTCTAGCTCTGCTTTAAAAGCATGTTATTAGTAGGCATTACCCAGTTAACTGGAAATGTGCACTCCTAGTACATATATAAGCAAGGAAGCCAATGATTTTTGACTTTTCACTTCTGTAAGAAAATATGGTTTAAAGAGGTACATTGTAGGAACAGATTTCTGTGGAGTTTGATTATATGTAGCTTGTTCAAATGGTAAACTAGGAAAACAATGAATGAAAAATTATAGCAAAAGCATCATCATAATTTCCTTTTATCCTCTGATATATATTTAATATATAGAGTTGATTATGAACTGTAATCTAATTTACTTATATCTCCTGTTTTGAAATTGTGGAAACATTTTCTTTGTTCAAACACTTCAAATCTTCAGATACTTGCATAACACAGCAAAAAAAAAAAAAAAAAAAAAAAGAAGGCTCTCATGGTTTTCTCAATTTCCTGAAATTTCAAGTGGATGAAAATCTTAGTTATTTCCAGAAGTAGTTTATTTTAGTAACTCAGACCAAATTTTCCGTGTTAGTTTCTTCCCAAGAATTGTTATATTGATAATTGTGAAAACACACCATTCTAATATATAATAAATTATTATGGAAATTTACTGTCCTGTATTTATCTCCACAAAAATAAGTGTGAGGAATGAGGTCAGTAGCTATACAGAAGCCAATACCTGTTTCTTAATGGGAATAACAGGCAGTGTTTACACTGCATTTATTCCCAGGCAGACCTAATGCTCTGTGTCTGTCCACATCTTCCTCATTTCCTGGTTCAGTCTCTCCTTGTAACAGCTCTGTGTGTGAGCTGGAACTGTGCTGGGAAACTGGCCCTGCCTGTTCCTAGTGACATCAAATGCTTCTTTGACATTTTCCATTAGAACAAAAAAAAAAAAAAAAAATACTGTCACCTGCTGAACTGGGTTAGAACAGTGACATCCCAGCACCCCAAGGCTGAGGCTTTCTAGTTTTCTTTGCCAGCTCTGGATGTCCAGATGGTTGGCAATGACTTGGCAACAGGACTGTGGTAATCATGGCTGGAGTGCAGAAATCCTGCTGGGGGACTCTGGCTGTCTTTGGTGTGAGGCTCACTGAGAGTGGGCTGGTGAGAATTTCAAGCAGTGGAATAGCCTGAAGAGGACAGGTGCTGTGGGAGTGCTGCCCAGCTGCTCTGGCTGTGTAGCAGTAGGCTGGATCTGGCTGTTTGGCTGTAGATCCAGCAGTGGGGATGGAGGTTTAATGTCAGCTGATGTCAGCACATCCCTCAGCTGATGGTGCTTGTTGGGCTGCAGTGAAGGAGAGCACAGAGGGGTTCTTCACTGCTTTCAGCCGTGGGGCTTAAATTTTTTGTCAGTCACATGGAAGTCTGTGAAATGAGGCTTTTTCAGTCCTAACAAGGTTCTGCTTTTCCGTGCTTCAAAACTGCAATGGGACATGGTCACCTTGGTGAAGCCCCAGGACCAGGCAGGTGTGTGAAGATGAGGATGGAGAGGCATTGAAAACAGTCTAGGATCTCTTGCAGATTCTGTGCCAAATCCAGCAATCCTTACCTCAAATTATTTCAACCACTCAAAGATCAGGTTTTTCCCTTTGATTTCAGTAAGTGTATCTCCCCTGAAAAAGGACTATGTGATTGATTTGCTGGATTTGATCTCCTCCAATGCTAATTTCTCAATCAGCTTGATAGTCACCTACCAGTTTTGGAGGAAGGAATGCTCTCATCCTTTTGTTGTTGTTGAATCTAGTCACATGAAGAAACTAAATACAAACAGATGGACATTTTTAAAAAGTCAGCATATTGCTGAAATTTCATATTTTTGTTAGCGTCACTAACAGAGATTTTATTGCAGAACACTCAATCTCTGGTTTGTGTTCAAACAATATTAAGAGATTATTGCTCTACTAAAATTTGGAGATAATTCTGCTGTATTTATTTATTCATTTATTTATTTATTTAGTCTCCTGACTGGCAGAAACTGGAATTACAGAGTTCCTTTGGCTACTGCTGCTCACCTTGGGGAATGGGGTGGGGTGAGTGGCTCGTGCTCTGTCTCTGCCTTTCCTGTTGCACAGAGGAGGAGGCAGCTGTGCTGAACCATGGCCTCCTTTGCATCCTGTATAGGTAGCAAGAAGGTTTAGATCAGGTCTCAGGAGCAGAACCAAGGGATTTCTTTGTGGAGGGTGGTGGCTCAATGTCTTGGCAATGCAAGGGGATATGCATAGGGACAGGGTTCCTGTTCCAGAGCAGGAGCACAGGGAAAGCATGAGCAAAAGGAACCATGAAAAAAAATATCGAATTATTTCAGGTATTGTACAGGGTCATTAGCTACAATTCAGCAAAGCAATATTTAAATGCTTCAAATGTGGGTGAATCTGAGTAGGTCCAAACCAACACGTTTGTTTTCATGTATGCAATTTAGCTTGCTGGGGTGATTATCCACCACAATGACATTTGAGTAGCTCCTGTTAAAATCAGTGAGAGTTATCTAGAAAATTGTTTTTAGTGATTTCTCAACATGTTTGCAACATCCTCATTTAAAAAAAAAAATTCAACTTTTTCAAGTGATAATAGCTAAGTTGGAAACTTTAACTTAAAAATGTCAAAGGTCTTATTGTCTGGGGACAGCAGCTTTTGCTGCATAAATCTGCATTTAGCCAGATGGAAAGTTCTTTTGGTTGGCTGGGTCAACACACTTAGCCCTTCTGTGCCTCAAGTTCTGTTTTCATTTGGGGCGGGAGCTGGGAACACAGAGAAGATGCAGCATATACAGGAAGAAGGTGAACTTTCTAAATTAAAAGCTTTGGCTTTCTTTACTAGATTAAAACATTATGTTGATGGAAAGAGCGTACATTAGTCACTGGGAAATTAAAGAAGATATTTGAAGTATGTTGGATCTGTTTTGTGAAAATCAGTTTAGAAGTTGTCAGTGGATCAAGTCTCCTTGGGGTTATTGCAGGAATACTGGAAAAAATCCAGTTTAAAATGAAGTCTGATTATACTTGCAGTAATATCCAAACCATGGGGTTTGCTTTTCTTGCCTGAAACAGCTGCAGATAGAATTGATGCTGTGTCTGCTGGATGGAGATTTGTGTGCAGTGCTCCTTCTCAGGAATTCTTGCTTTCAAGAAGCAAGAAGATCCTGATGCCATTTTTGTTGTTCTTTCTCAATCTGAATATTGTTTGAGCATAAATCTGCTTTAATCACAGTGATATCTTGTTGGATATGATGCTAATCAATGTTAGGGAGCAGGAGACTCCATCTGCCTGGGTCCTCGTTTGGCTCTTGTCACAGTACTTTATGAGCATCACAGAAATTATGGGAGTACTTCTGGAAAAAAAGGAAGTTTTATCCTGATTTTGTGGTTTGTAATTTATAGAACATGTCTGGTTACTATTTTGTTCAATGCAATAAAGCAAGTCTTAGTTATGGCAGGATCTAATATAAAGCATTCTGCCTAAAATGCTGTTTATTCTATGCATCATCCCTGAAGCCATGAAAGGAGAAACTAAATGTCATGATTAATTTAATTCTTACAATCATAAATGAGTTTTCAGTTGAAAAACTGATGAGAAAAATTTCTATCTTAGCTATGCTGTAAGCATTTTGGGAATTTCCCTGAAACCAGCTTGACAGCTTCCAGTGGAAATACAGAAGAAAAATACAGTTAATTGCTCATCTTTGCTGTTAGCTAGTTGATCTAAACTAAGCATATTGAATAATGTATAACAGACATCCTCCAGCAGACATCCTTCTTCCCATTCCTAGTCCTGCTGTGGTGTGCCAAGCCACACGTCAGTACCATCAGCACTCCATCCACAATCACCACCCTCATCGAAGGGATGGTCTTGCAGTGGAAATAAAATACTAGATCAAGACTTGCTTTCTGACTCCAGTTGTCTTCTAACATGCTTAGCTCAGTTGAAATACATTTCATTCACATCTCATTCCCCTAAGCCATCCTTATTGTCTTTTGAGGGACTCACAGCCAATGTTGAAGAGATTCTCGGGGAATTTTCTGTGACTGTATTTGCTGCCTGCTGCAGAATGGAATCATGGCCTTGTGCTCACAGAGATCTTTGCAAATGGAAATAGACATCAAGCATCAGTTAAAGAATTTGACCAAACACATACAGACTGGACACGCAAGAGAGTTGGGAAATATTTAGAAGATAAAGCAGTTTAAATAACTATATGTATTGTAAAATGCAAATTAATGTCTGCACATTTGCATTTATTTTTTTCTGAAGTTTATATGGATATGTCTGTCTGTAGGTCCTTCCATCTGCATTTCTGTCATGTAGTTTAAAACCAACATGATTGGCCTTAGTTGCTGTGAACTAGCTTGTTAGTATAAAGTCTGGTTTTGGAAATGGAGAGACAGCTGAGGTAAGTCTTCTGTGCTGCAGAAGTATTGATAGAAAGAATTGGAATCTAAACTGAAACTCACTGTTAAGAGGACTGATCTGGCGTAAGAAATACCAGCTAGAGCACCAGGGCTGTGTATAGCAGGTTTTCCATCACATCTAACAAGCTGTGCTACTTCACATTATTTACTTAGTGGCATAACTTAAAGCTTGGAAGGTGTTCCAGTCAGGATAAAAGGAAGAGAAACAGTTTTCTTGATGCATCTGTGCACCCCAAGGCAGTGCAAATTTCTGGATCAGGCCCTCAAGTGCACTGGAGATGTTCTAATGTTAAACATCATGTGCTGCACTCTGTCTGTGGCTGATATCTGTCTACAGTAATTCCCAGTTGTAACTAATATATCTTCCTATTTAATACAGCTTATAGAAAAATACCTCCATATGTTTTGAATTCTCTTGCATCTTCATGGAGTTCTCAAGAGTATGCTGTTAATTTAATATATGATTTTGTTCCATATTTGTATCTTGTGTAAGCTGGTCAATATACAGGCAATAAACTTGGAATAGCTGAAGTGTTAGTGTATGTAAGGTTTATTTAGTAAAATGCTTGATAGGGTCAGTGTCCTTGGCTGTATTGTAAGAAGCTCAGTGGGCTATTAGAGAGCCACAGAATTCAAAATATTTATTTCATCAGTAATTTCCTTCTCAGAATCTATCTGAATAGGTCATTTGCTTGGCAACATCTCTTGTTCCGTAATTATTAATTCCAGAAAAATAGCAGTTAATGCAGCTTGAAATCTCCTGTGTTTTCCTCTGACTCTCCTCTGTTTTCTTTTAAAGGCACAGGGGTTGCACTAGTACAATGAGGCTGTTCCCTTGCAGGGACAGGGCAGTGCCAGTTCATGTCTGTGCTCCTGTTTCCCTGCCAAGCATCTTGGAGTTTAGGAAAATGCCAAATAAAAGAGTGTATTGAGTGAGGATGGATATTTAATTGCTTTTACAAGTCTGAGTATTGAATCACAGTGCAAAACCCTCTTGTGTTTCTTGTTAAAAGAAGAAGTAGATTTTTCCCCCAAATCCATGCTTATGCACTATGGATTGGGCATCATATTGAGCAGGCTGCTTACAGGACTTAACCAGCTTATTTTCACCAGAGGAGCAGGCAGCATTTCAGAAAGGGGGAGGGTGAGCTGCTGAAAGCTTGTGTGTGCATATATAGTTTTATAGTGTTTGAGCCAGTACAGAATGGTTTCAAGGAAAATGGATAATCGTTAACATCAGCTTTTGTACAGCTGCTTTTTGGCTAAAAGAGAGGTAATTTATATTTAAAGTCTGTGAGTGTGATCCATTATTTTTCACAACAGTGTTTTGCTGAAGTTTCCCCTCTTTGCCCCTCAGATTCTTTAGTTAATAAGGCTACCTCTGCTGTTCCAGCCCAGTTTCTTCCTCTGAAAGGTCTGTACCAGGTGAACCCTAAATCACAAACTGTGCTTGCCCTCTGTTTTTGGATAATATTTGTGAATAGCTTACATACTTGGCTGGAGTCTTACTGCCAGACTTGAAAGGATTTCTGCATTACTGTGTTGCACTGAGTCCAACTTGAGATAGGGGCAGGGAGAAGAGCTTTAGCAAATTTTGAGGGAGCTGTAGTGATGTGTGTCCCTCTTTCTGTGCTATGTTAGCAAGCATTAATTGATACAGACATTTAAAAATCACCCGCACAATTAAACATTCATTCCCTCTCCCCCCTAATTGCTTTGGGAAGAATGAATTTAACTAGGCTGGACATGGTTTATTAATTTAGCTTTCTTGAGGGTTTGGAAACTTTTTTGCTATGTCCCAGTCTCCAATAAAATTCTGTATTGTTTTGTGTGGAGTAGCCTGGCTGCATGGACACAAAGCTATAGGCTAATCTGCCTCACACCATCATTTTAAGGTGATGATAAATTTAACACCTTAAAGTTAATTTTCAGAAGAGTGAGAAACTTTATTGTTTCAGGTCTTTGGAATAGTTCTGGTACTTTCACACAGAGGTAACTGTTGATTACTGTGGTATGGAAAGGAAAAAGTGAAGCATTAGACAAATGTACTTTGCATTGCTCCCTTTTGATGGTAACAAGTCTGTTACCTTTCAAGAGAAGGAGTTTCTAGTTTTTAAGGCTCTACTTAACTACTATGTGATCATCCTGATATTTTCATTATTAGAGATCCATGGTTTGACCTCCAGAATCCTATTAAGACATTTATAGTGACGTAGTTCAAGGGGCAAATCTTAGGTTGGTAGAAACTAAGATGTTTCAGGGTACATGAGATAATTTGAAGCAGTTGCAGCATATGCCATTACAGAAACCTTTAAATCAACAGCCTGAAACCCAGATATATGAGCTTGATGTTTTCTAGGCATTTGAGGTAGCAGTTACCCTATGGGCTGTTTTTGGTGTAATATTTAAGATAACAGGTGATAACATTTTTACAAAGATTTTAAAGTGTTACATTACTTTTACTGTGTTGGACTCAGGGCTGTACATTGATCAGGCTGTAGATACTTTCCATGTATAACTTTGAGGACAGACAATGATGTACTTTTATTATGCTTTCTGCAGTCCAGAATGAAAGGTAGAATTTGCAAGACTATGAAATTTCACAATTTACTGCTTTCCAGAGAAAAAAACCTAACCTATTGGAAATATTTTTACAATTAAGACTATGTTCCTTGGTGCAATTCTCTGGGACAGAGTCCAGACAGGTGCAAGAAAATCTTCCTTATTTGTCATTTTGAACTCTGAACATCTGTGTATCCATGACTGCACTTGAGCATTGACATTTCTTTGGGGAAAAGCTGCAGAGAGAGGTTTGTTCATGCAGAAACTGTTTGTATGAATGGTAACAGTTTCCTTGATGGGGAACAACAGTATCTGAACAGTTCCTACATGACAGCAAATTTTGAACAGAAGTGAGTGCTTTGTCTGTTATAACTAGGCACTACGGAAGGAGAAATAAGTCAATAAATAAAGATAGGAAGGCATGTGTGCTGTGTAAGATCTGAGGTTAGGAAATGGAGCCCTTTTAGAAGAGCACAGTTTGTGCTTGTTCAGTTTGTCCAGTGCTGGTTTTCAGTGGTGGAGATTCTGCAATCTCCGAAAACCAATGGTGCTTAGTTATTCCTTCCAGTGGAAGTCTTCTGTGAAGTGTAATATAGATCTTCATGGTATGGCTGTGGCCTACTACCTCCTGTCTGGTTCACAGCACACACAGGAGGACTTCTATTCCCTTTTGTATTTTATCTCTACCTAGAGACTGTCATCCCTTCTGCTTTTTCAAAACACCACTATTATTTGAATCTTCCCTTTTTAGTTGTGCTTAGTAAAGTGCTGGTCACTCACTTTCTCCTCTGCATTCTTCCCGTGGCCCATCAGAAGTGGACAGTGCTGCACTGAATGTTGCTCTCTGCTGTGATTTGCGCGTTGCCTTCTGGTTTATACTGACCCATACAGTGTTTGCTTTTCTTTTGTTAAGTTCACACCTTCAGTGCCTCACATTAAATGGCACCCACTGTCACTCCTCCAGATTGCTTGTAGAATTATTGCTTCTCCATTAGTTTTTCAGTGTGTGTTTGTGCAGGTGGTTGTTCTGTCACAAGTGTAGGATATCATACTAATCCCTATTATATTTCATCCTGCCTTTTCAGACCCTTTCCCCAAGCTGTCAGCATAGTTTTTGAGCTCTAATCCTTCCCTCCAGTGTTGCTGCCTTTCCCAACTTGGTGTTACCTGTGAATCTCTCTTGCTGTCACATGATCTACCTCATGCATGAATACATAAGCTGGAGCTGTATTTGGGAAAGATCTTGCAGATTCTTATTCAGTAGGTACCAAAATTCAGCCAGTGAATTACTGAGTAGTAATTAGTAAGTAGTTTTCAAAACAACTTTACACATCCCTTATAGTAACTTCCAGATGTCATTTTTAACTGAAGTGTCAGACTTTGAAAAGCCAAGCTAAATCACAGCACTGCTTCTCCTGCATGCAGAGCCTGTTTGTAGAAGGAAATTAAAGGGGTTTGACAACATTTTGATCTTGGCACCTCCACACTGGTTTCTACTGCTGTGCTCAGAGGAGTGGGATGTAGGGTGATGCCACAGATGAGTATAGGAGAGACAGATCCTAGTTTCACAGGACAGAATTCTCAATGTAAAACCAGACTTTTACCAGACACCCTTTTTCCCCTTGGCTGAGAGAGATATGGAAGATGAGACAACTTAAGCTTTGTTGTTCTGAAATCCAGTTGCTAAGAGCATGGAGGCTCCAAGTGCTGCAGTCAGAGCTGGTGGAGCCCAGCTGCCAGCATCAGGGAGCAAAGCTGCTTCCCAGTGCCATCCAGTTAGATTTTCCCTGAGAAAAGATCACTGAGTTGGTGCCTTTCAGTTTTCTGCAGGAATCTTGACATCTAACAATCAAGGCATGCAAAGTTTGAAAACCCAGAAGAAAAATTAGAAGCAAAGTTGCTAAGAAATCTGGAGTCTTATCAATGATCATTATAGCTTTTATATAAGACTAGTCTTAAAAATGAAATGTAATGTGAAACACAATGTTTAGGGTTTTATCTGCTACCAGGAGGGAAACAGCTTTCAAGTTAACTGACTGAGCTCCAGGTCACTGGCATCCTACTGAAAACATTGCTCTAATGAACATTCATGTTTTAAACTGATGTTTATGAGAGTGAAGGAAATAAATATCTTTGAGTATGTAAATAAAAGCACAGAATGTTTTAAGTAATCCTTAAGAATTTATTTGCCTATTAAAGCACTGTGGCAAGAGGCCATGGAAGTACAGTTAGGACATTTTAGACCAAATAATAGCTATATTAATATTTAAATGAGTACAAGTCTTTTTTTATTTCAGAAACACTCCTCACCCCACAATAGTATTTTTTTTTTAATCTTAAGACAATCTGTAAGTGTATAAGGCTCAGTCAGAACATATTGATAAGTGTTTCCCAAGGGACAGTGACAGTGAGTCTGGGGCTGACTTTGAGCTGCTGCTTGTTTCTCATTTCATTCTTTCTGCTGTGGCTCCTCAGGTGATAATATCTTGGTGTTGTTCCAGAGCAAAGAATCTTCAGTTACAAACCTTTCAGAAAAGGAGTTTAGTCTCTTTTCTTGCTTTTCACATTGATCCATGCTTATCCTGTGTATAACAAGTATAAAACAAGTAGTAGGTAGTAGATTTTAAGTCTGTGTTCATCAAAGTGGCTGTGTTCATGTCAGCATAAAAGACTGTAAATGATAAGGTTATCAATCAGAGGGATATGAAATGAGTCCAGGAACTAGATTTTTGGGGGTGGGGAAGCATTTCTAAGTGACTGCTTCCTCTGGAGACAGCAAGGAAAAAGAGGCAGGGAGTGACAATGATTTTTGTGAGTTCATCCAAAATTATTTCTCTGGGAAATTTTGGCAAAATCGGTCTGTTTAAGGAAACTAAAAAAAAAAGCAGATTGAGAATGAAAACATTATTATTATTGTCTCTGAATTGTGTAATTAAAGTAAAATGAAAGTTGATTTCTATATGCAATGATTAGGTTTCTTGGTCCCACGCTTGGTCCCAAATAACTCAGAAAAATGTAATTTCAGAAAGCATTTAGACTTTAATGCAAACTGTACAGCTCAGAGCAAGTTTTGTTTAAGAAAGAAAATAAAGATTTTTTTTTTTTTTTTTTTTTTTTTTTTTTTGCCAGTCATGTAACAAAGTGAGAGCTGGCTCATTTTGTCTGGGAGCTGATATTGAAAAACAGCAGCATTGTGTTCCCTCCTTCCCCTGCTGTCACTTTTGGCTGCTTGGTCCTTCTTTATCTTCATAGTACAGAAAGCTTAGGGAGCACTTGAGTGAGGAGGGCATGGAGAAGAGCGTGCCATCCGTTTACGTGAGGCAAGGCTTTCTGTGGAGCCTTGTTTGGAGTTTTATTCAGTACTAGAGATTTGGGTATTATGGTCTTTTCATGATAGACATTACTTTGGGAGTTTTTAGTGTTCATGTGCAGAGTTCATGTTTTAATAGGAGAGAGACTTCGAAGACATTTAACTTTAAATATGCTTCCTTAAGAGATGACTGAAAGCTTTTGTCTGGAATGCTGCTGGGGAAATCACAAGCCTAAACTTGAATCTCCTTTCTTTCCATCTACCTTTGGCACTTATTATTCTGAAGCGTGACATGAAGTCCTCCAGCAGTAGAACCAATTTGAATAAAACTGACCAAGCTTGCTGGGGAAAATCTGAAGGCAGGATTTGAAGGTGTATTTACTAAAGTTGCCAAAATACTGATTTATATAATTTAACATTATTTCACATTCCAGGTTTTTTGGGGCTACTAGTGTGCTGATGGAGTTAAAATCACATTTCAAATTACAGATCTGGATGCAAGCTGAGATTCCAGAGGCCAGTAATACAGACAATATACAGATACAATAATAATACAGACAAACAGAAATAGTCAGTTCTTTCCAACTGTAAAGACAGACAGAAAGCAATATCAAGTTCCTTCCAGAACATCCCAAGCTAAGAGCAGTTGGGAATGATAGCTCTCAGTGTCCCTCAGGAAGTGGTCAGCGCTTCAGGGGATGGAGCACGTTTTGGTATTTTTCCAGATGAGAAGTTGCACTGCATGTAGCAGGTTTACTTCTCTGATTAGTGCCAGTATAAATAAATATATAAATCTGGCCAGGAAATGAGATCGTTTAGACTAGTTGTATTATCTGTCCTCTGTAGTTTTGTCTATAATAGTATGTTTCCTAAGTATTTTAATTTTATTTTTAATAAATTCTGTATAATATCACTGCAAGAAAAGGCATCTTTCATGAAATCCTAATATTTTGTCTTATGATATCACCTTATGAGGGTTTTATTGATACAGTTTTAGCTGTCGTTGAATATAAACAGAAACAAGAAGTTTTGAGCTCAAGCAATTACTATTTGGTTTTCTTCTGCTTACCTAGCTACATCTTAATCATTCTGATGTAAACTCTGGGGGCTGCTCTGAGAAACCTCACCAGAAGTGCAGTCCCCGTGAAGCTGCCATCCCCTGCCTGTGCTGAGGGCCAGAGAAAGCAGCTCTGTGTGGCTGCTGTGCACTCTGGAAAGTGTAAGTGATGGCTTGTAAACCAGATAAATGCCTTTTAAAAGAGCTTTCACTGATGGAGAACTTTGATCTGTTTGCATAGGCCAGTGGAGACATCCAGTGGCCACTGGCTGACAAATAGTTGTCTCTGGATTGTGACTGCAGACACATGAAAGGCTGATGTGAAAAAAAGGCATTTTTAGGAGTTAGGGTTTTTCCCCCCCTTAAATTCAGAAAGGAGTTCCAGATGTAACACAGTAAAAACTGAGGTCTGTGGAAGAAACGACATTACCTGGTTATGTCATTTAAAGGAGGGCTGGCCAGGAGCCTCTGTTAAACATTTAACTTGTGGCAGCTGTACTGAAGCCAACAGTACTTACTGGTCAGGTGCCCATGTGAACCACTCAACTGAGTGCTTTACTGCACTGGAATTTCATAGAAGCACGTTAAACTTAAATATTTTGCTGATTTTCACACATCCAACTGATCGAGAGAGACTCATATGCATGTGGGTTTATGAACTACTTGTTTCTAGTTGGTTTCTTTTAATTGCATTGAATAATAATCAAATTTGCAGTTATTTTTAATGAATGACAGTAAATCTGTAAGATATTAATTAATAATTTTTTAATGACAGAGGTGCTTGGGAGGAATGGAGACGCCAGGGAAATTGAAGTAAATGACAAATGTTTGCAAATTTCTTATTGCCTTGAATACTAATTATGAAGACAAGTTCATGGAACATTGTGGCCTTTCAGAAATATTCTGTTCACTGAAGAGTAGAGAAAAAAGTGATATATTCAGGTAAAGGTGAGGAATTTGTTGAGATGGTAACTTCCTTTTGGGCTCCATGCTTGTTAAAATGTATAAGCAGGTTCATTATAAAAGTTTGATTTTTTTTCACTTAATATCAAAACCCTAGTGCAGACAGTATTTCAAATATTTATTAAATTGTTGAGACAAGGTAAATTAATAAACATCTTTATTATATGAGAAAATGAAAAGTGGAAGTAGGAAAAAAAAAGGGCAATGTTCTTCCATCACTGGAATGAAGAATGGAAAATGTTTTTAGAAAAAAAATCTGAACCAGAGTAATAAAACTTTATAAGAAGTTAACAAAACTGAAAGGGACAAAGAAAAAAAATAAACACGACCTTTTCTGGTTATTGTCAAGAGATGTTCCCAAGCCTAATAAGGACAAAGTATCAAAAGAGACTCAAATAAAACAGACCACATCACATTACTATTTCTTTTGGAGAGCCCAAATGTAGTTACATGATAATTATTTCCTGGAAAATGTTTGCATATTGTTATTTAGAAATCTGGCATATGATAACTGCTGTAAAAAGCATTATTCCTCTGGCCACCTCAAAAACTTGTAACTGTCCATCAGTGAAAAACCAACCTAATTTGGGATCAGTTTTCTGTCACGGACCTTATAGTCTCCTAAACTGCAAAGCCTGAGTTCATGTTCCAGTCTGATAACTAAAACCACATAGTCTATTAGCCTGAACAGGGAAACCTTAAATAAAGTAGCTCTGCTTCCTTGAAGGCTTTTGTAGAGGATGTGGTGCGTTTCATATGCATTTTCCTTCTTTGTTTAGGAAGCTGTGTAAACTGGGTTGCCTGTGTTCGGTAGTACATCAGCACTTGCCATCCACCCCAAGCTCCACAGGGGATCACTGCTGGCTCAGTGTGCAATTGTCACCTTTAGCTGGTTCTGGCCTGGTGTAGACTCTACAGTGGAGCTGCCACGTTACAGCCACAGCAGTGTGTGAAAGGACCGGACTTCTGCTGTTGTGTACTGGACCTGTCGTTGTTCCCCTGTATGTGCATGTGTCTTGAAGCACTTCCTGTATGAAAAGAAAATCTTTAAGGGGCTTTAAAGATCATGTAGTTCCAACTTCCCTGCTGTGGGCAGGGTCTCCTTTCACTGGACTAGGTTGTTCAGAGCCCCATCCAGTCTGACCTGTAACACTTCCAGGAATGGGGCATCTGCAGCTTCTCTGGGCAGCCTGTGCCAGGGCTCACCACCCTCAGAGGGAATAATGTTGGTCACCTGCATGTCTATTGCTGAAATCCCACCCAATCTCAGCATTGATAAGCTTTATCTAAAGGAGATGCTACATGGATCGACATAAACACATCTCTTAAAAGTTCTTCCAGTGTCTGCTATGCTTCATTACACTTCCTGTAAAGCAGATTCATTGCTTTTATCATGAGTAAATACTGAATTACAGCCCATGGCAAGCTGGGCCCTGAAAATTGAGCTATGCAGAGACAACTTGTTCCTGGAACAATTGCTTCTGACACATCATGGATGAGTGTATCTTGGCTTGTTATGGAGAAGCACTGAAGCTGACTTTACAAGGCAGTTTGCACACAGAATGAAGCCTAATTTAAATTTGCTTAATCCCATAATGTAGTATTAACATGATTGTGATATTTGCTTGCCAAGAGTGTGCATGCCACTTCTGTGTGGGCACCCTCAAGGCACGCCTCTCAAATTGCACAGCTTGTTATTAACTATTTTTAGCTGTTTAGGCAAACCTACAAAAACTGACAAATGGTAAAAGCATTCTGTAATGTTCTGTGGAGAACTAGAACTGCTATGTAGATAACAACAGGGAGTCTGGATCTCACATTAAATTAAGATTTGGACTAAGGAACCATCAAGGAGGTTTTGTACATTCCAGTCCCTACCTCATGGCATGAGGAACATGAAATATCTTTGTTGTATCATTTATCTGATTGCACCTACAGCCAGCATTATCTGTGGCAGGAGATCTAATGTGCGTGCTGTGAGAGGCAGTACGTGCTCCAAGCAGCTTGAAGTCTTTGGAGCTGAGACAGAAAGGAAGAACTTGGTACATTCTTTAAGGACAGTCAGTGTACAGTGTCACTAAGTTTACTGATAGTTCATTCTTATTTGATTTGGGTATTATTTCCTGGTTTTTTTTTTGGTCTGTGGCTATTTTTAATTTCCCTTTGAACAGCTGAATACATTATTTATCAAAGGTATTGTGGTTGGAATGCTTTTTCTTCTGACATTTTTTTTCCTAAGACTAACATTAGATTGCAGTTCTGTGCACTGGCAAGCTGCCTGCTGAGCTCTCTCTGTATCTCTTCAAGCTCACTGTGGAATGGCTCAATCACAGCCTGGCCTCCTTATCCACCATGCCCATGTGCCTCCCCACAGCCTTTCCTTGGGCAAGGGCTTGCTGAGGATGGCAGAACGTTGGAAGAGGAAGCTGAAGGAGGGGAGGAGCTGACATGAAGTACAAATGCCCTCCCACACACTCCGTGGTGTGCAGGTGGAGGGTCAGGAGGCAGAAGGCCTGGCTGGAGAGTGGGACATGGGGGCTGTGCAATGCTGAGGGATTCTGGTCGTGTGGAAGCTGGACCGCCTGTGGGTCAGGGTCACCACACTGGGTGACTAGCCATGGGGATTGGCCATGGTGTCCAGCCCCAGTGACCGGCTGTGGTGTCCAGCCCCAATGACCAGCTGTGGTGTCCAGCCCTGGTGACCGGCTGTCGTGTCCAGCCCCAATGACCAGCTGTGGTGTCCAGCCCTGGTGACCGGCTGTCGTGTCCAGCCCCAATGACCAGCTGTGGTGTCCAGCCCTGGTGACCGGCTGTCGTGTCCAGCCCCAATGACCAGCTGTGGTGTCCAGCCCTGGTGACCGGCTGTCGTGTCCAGCCCCAATGACCAGCTGTGGTGTCCAGCCCTGGTGACCGGCTGTCGTGTCCAGTCCCGGTGTCCAGCCCTGGTGACCGGCTGTCGTGTCCAGCCCCGGTGACCGGCTGTGGTGTCCAGCCCCGGTGTCCAGCTGTGGTAACTGGCCGTGGGCTGTGCCAGCCCTGTCCAGCCCAAGGAAGGTGGCTGGAGCTGGGGGACTGTGCATCCCACTGTGCTGCTCCAGGGCCCCTCAGCATGGCACTAGGACATGCCAGCACAGTGCTAAGATTTGAAAATGCTCTTTCTTGATGACATGCAAACAGGTCTATTCACAAACTCCTGCAAATAAGGAATGTTTCTGAATGTTTCTGACTTCCTGCCTTGTTCTATCGTGCACGGTTTCTAGATTTGGGCAGGGTGTTTTGTGAGGACTTTAATTTCTTACACTTTCTTGTAAGGAAAGGCCGTGGCATCGATGAGGGCAGGCGCACAGCGGGGCTGATTCGCCCGGCGCGCCGGGCAGCGGCTGAGGGAGGGCACGGCCATCGCTGCCGGCACTGCCCTGCCCTCCCTGGGTCCATTACGGCCATCGGCTCCCTCAGGGCTGAACCTGCTGGGAGCCGGCTGCGCTCCCGGGGAGCGGCTGGACCCGTGGCGAGAACAAGAGAAGAACGTGTTCAGTTGCAGGGACTGTTCGCTTGTTTTCTCTCTCCCGGGAGTTTTCTCCCTCGGGCCACGCCGCGTTTGGCCCGTGCCCGATGCTGCTCTCGCCCTGAGGTGCCCGGGTCGGGCCGGCCTCGCCTCATCGCGGGGACACGTCTCGGGCCGGGAGCGTGTCGTAGGCTCGGATACACCAGTGCTTTCCCTGTCGTGGGATTAAAAGATCAGGATTGATCTTTGACTGCTAGCCTGTGAATCCCGGTGGAGATCAGACACTTCTCCCTTGCTCACTCGTGCTTCCCAGTGGGCATGCGACCGTCTCCTCTGCAGGGCCTGAGGAGAGGCCTCAGCCAGAAATGCTGCTGGAGACACAGTTTGAACTCCAGCCACTGGTTGTACTGTGTACACATAAATTACTCTTACTTATGTACACATAAATTACTCTTTTCGCCTTTAAAAAATGTGTGGATATGTTTGACAGTTGATTTTTTCTCATCAAACCTCTACTGCACTGAAGTCTGCAATGAAATATGTTGATATTTGTGATTTAAGTTTGATCAGTAAAACCAGTCTTAGGAGAATGGTGGAAAGTTTTCACTGTGATGTGTGCTGTGTCATGTGCAGTTTTGTAAGGTGAGGTCTTGGTGTTCTTACTGGGGACGTGGAAGGCAGTAGAACTGTGCTGTGGTCCTGCTTTATTATGCCTGGCTCTTATTCCTCATAGGGAAAGGTAGAAGGTAAGTTTCAACAGAGAACTTGGAAAAAAACCAACTCCCAAGTCTTGCAGTTTGGAGAAGACCAGGATGTCCCTGAGGTACTTAAGGCTAGTTTGGTAAGGATGTTTTAAGGAAAGTACTGATTTGTTGATTTGATACTTTTTCAGTCTGGAAAACGAAAACCAAACATTACATGTTACCAGGATTGTTCACTAAAGGCACCTCCTTCAATTAAATCAATAATTAATATGTCTGGCAGAACCTGTGTGGCAACATTAAATTTCACCCAAGTTCACTATTTAATAAGGTGGTATAAGGTGAGACTTTGCACAAACACTTGGTTATGCTAAGGTAAGCATGTGAATAAAAACAAATACACTAGGAGGACATGTTGAACAGTACCTGTATAATTAACTGTCCTAGAAACTGTGCCACACTTCAAAAGAACTGAAATTTTTTTTGTGGAAATGTGTCTTGCTGCTAGCTAGTTGGGAAGATAGATCCTTCTGTGAAGTGTGGGATAAGCTGGCATGGGAGTCAAAAATGTGACCTGTGTGTGGAATCAATCGCCTCACAGATCTTTGTTTAATTGGCATTTTATGTCCACTTGCCAAGCCAGTAGTGTATCTTGACCTACCACCTAAACTGTAAAACCTCAGGAGTTGTGGCAGAACACAGTGAAGGGAAGTTTTTTTACTAGTGCAGTATCTTGTTCTGCATGGGAATTCTAAAATGTGTTTGTTCTGCTGTAATTTCTGCATCTTACACAACAATACATAATGCTTACATAAAATCCGTATGGGAAATGCCTGTCATGCAGCAGGGGCAATTCAGTTAACAGATTTTGCTCTTTGCAGACAAGTTTTTTTCAGATCATTCACATTTGGGAATGTTGTCTTTAGGTGGTGTGATTGGTATATGCTTAATCAAGGCAGTACCTTACAGGTACTCATCAAAAGAATCTGAATATTGAAGGCCAGAGGGTTATAGAGTATGTTTGTTGTTAAAGCCTAATTTGTTTGTTTGTGGTCAGAGACAGTGACTGTTCTAATACTTCTTTTTGTATGAGTGGGAACAGTTCCTGATGAGAAAGAATGAAACACAGAAGTAATGAAATGGGAATTATATTTTTACACAGCAAGTAATCTCAGCCTGCTTGGGGGGTTGTTACTGTGCTGCATTAGCAATGCAGTAGGCTGACCTATCACAGCAGAGGTGAAGGAGGAGATCCAGGAACAAATGCCATGCTCCAGCAGGTAATTTTTTTTCTCCAAGTAGCACAAAACTTTCACTGGGATCTAGAAGGCCAGCTAATAATCTAAAGAATAAATATTTTAAAGTATCAAAACTGTGGGGGAGATGGTGAGAGGAAGAATATGGGAATGTGAGGCTTCAGCATACTGAACTTAAGGGAACAAACAGAAGATAAGGACATTTCAGAAACCCTAAATGGCTTGTTTGACTTGATTTTAGAGAACGGAAAGATAAGAAAATTTACTCTCCAGAGGTGCTGCTTGATTGCTAGCTTTGCATGTTATGAAAATAGGACACTTTCAGACAGAGAAAAGGACAAGTTGACTTAAATTGTAATGAATCACTGAAACTGAGTTATACTTATTGGAGAATTCTGAATATAGTTATGTGTGAAGTGATGAAGCTGCTAAGAATAAAGCTCAGTTTATCTCGTTAGTCCTGACTGTTACACTTGAACTGCAGGAAATACCTCCGTTTGGGGTGGGGTTTTTTTTTGTTTGTTTGGTTTGGTTTGGTTTGGTTTTTTGGGGGGGTGGGGGAGTTGATTTTTTTTTTTTTTAATAACTAAATGAAGTCATTGAAATCATAAGCTAGTGAGTCTAAAAAAATTTAGCCAGTGGATGAATGACCCAGTTGAACATGGCATCCATGGCTTCTGCAAAAAACCCAAACTCGGTAAACAGATCTTTGACCTCTCTTAAAATTAGTAATGTTTTTGTGGATTTTATCAGAAGATTGCCAGACACAGTACATGATGTATATAAGTGGCAGTTAAATGAGTTCAGCTATATGAGGCAAAATGCAAGATACAGAATTGGTCTGCATTAGTCCTGTGTCTGCATAGGGAGTAACTGAAGTGGAGCTGAAATTTTGGTACTTCTACAGAAAACAGTTGTTTAATATATATTTGAAGTGATTGCTTTTATTTATTTTGGCTTTTTGTTATGTCTTAGCTGAACATTCAAAAATGCACTGAAGTCAAGTAGAAAATCTTGTGAATGCAATATTTTAGCATTAGACAAGGGCACATAGATTAAATAGGTGTCCTTTGACACCTGCATTAAATAGTAGGTATCAGTTTCAGTATAGGGGATGAGCTGAAGCTTTACAAAGTGAGAGGAATTTTAGTTCATTATTGTGGCAGCAATGAAAGTATTGTCATAAAAAAGGATTTCTGTTTGGACCTCGCTGCCACTGAGTATCAGCACTACTCCGAGTTGGAAAGAAACTGAAGATATGTCAGTTAGCAAATGGGGTAATAAGCTGAGAGCAAGTCTGACATGACAGATGATTTGCAACAAAAGGCTACACAAATGTGTTAACAAACCTGAAAGCAAAAGATGTGGGGAGTGTTAGACTGTATCTGCTCAAGGAACAGATTTTCTCAGGAGAAGATAACATGTCTTGCTTCTTGTCTTCTGTGTTCCTCTCACCCAGAGTTCAGTGGACTGATTTCCTATTGGTTCTTGCATGTCAGCAGGAATCAATGAATCAAAGGAATCAATGAAACCAATGGAATGATAATGCATTTTATACATTTTTGAAAATGAAATTTAGTGGAATGGAATGTAAAAGTTGAGGTTTATTAGTGGAAACCCACTAAAGTGTAACTTGTAAAAATGAAGAGAAAAAACAATAGAATTTTTAGAAGTGTGCATCTATCCTGTTTAGAATGTATCTCAGTGCTGGATGTTTGTATGCTTAATGGACCTGAACAGACTCAGGACTATAAGTGAGCCCTGATTTGATGCACATCCTTCTGATTATGGTGTAATTTATCTGGCACTCAGGAGTTACGAAAGCCATGACATGTCTCTAGGCTTTAAGAAGATGAACTGGGCAATGTTTTTAAGGAACTAAAAGTACTCTTGGTCATTTAGGGAAGTGTCAGTAATTAACAATGGAGGTACTGTTTACATTGTCATAAGGTGTGTTGGAATGCTTACCTTGGAGCTGGTTCATTTGATGTGGTCACTTACATGCATTGTTTGCATATTTGTTTCTTCCCCTCAGAACTTACTGCTCGTTTAAGGAGCTTTTCCTTTTCCAATCTACTGCTGTGCTCTTTGTAACGGGCCCTTGCATTGTGTCCACAGTGAAGGGGAGTCAGAAGTGCGAGCTGAACTGCCGGGCCATCGGCTACCGCTTCTACGTGCGCCAGGCGGAGACGGTGATCGACGGCACCCCCTGCGACCCCAACGGGACGGCCATCTGTGTGGCAGGGCAGTGCAAGGTAAGGCAGGGCTGCCTCAGCTGCCCAAACCTGGGCAATGCTGGCTTAAACTTGCTTCTTCTTTAAAATTTTATTTTTATTAAAGTAGATGTGAAAAACGTTAGCTTTTATTATTAAGGTTGGGTGATTTCTTAACTAACATTTGTATTTACTGAGAACAAATTAAGGAGTGCTGAAGGGATGGATTCAGGAGGTGTTTTAGCCACAATTAAGGTGTCTGCCAATGAGCTTTTTCCACATACTTTACTTTCTACAGAAGAGGTTCTTTGAAAGAACCAGAACAAAAAGATTGAAAGCTTAAATAAGAAAGAAATACAATATCTTTCTTTGATTCAGTTTTAGAGTGGAGATATTTTTCAGAGTCTGCAACAAAATGGTTTCTTTTGATTGCTTTATAGCTGCTTGTAGTCTAACTTTTCTGATTGGGCCACGTTTGCCTCAGGTCTTACTGGCTTTCTTTTCACTCAGCAGTGATGTTCTCTTAGAAAACAATTGAGTGGCTACTTTTCATGGGTTCAGAAAGGGTTAATGTGTTGACTTTTTGCAGTCTGCTGTGTAGATTCCATTTGCAATGAATAAATACACTTTTTGCAAGATGGTAGCAATCTTAAACAAAATGTTACAGTGTTTAGAAAAAACATTGTAATCTTTCAAGTAAGGTTAGTGAAAGAAATAAATTCCTAGCGAGGGGCACTTGACGCTTGGCTGATGTTTCTTATATATGTTGGCAAAAGCTGCAGAAGTGGTTCAGATGTGACTCATGAACTCAAATAGTGAAAGGTCAGGTTCAGTTTAAATAGTTGGTTTGCCAGGGGAAATCACTGATGAATACAGCCTTGTCTTCTGCATGTCCCAGTTCCTCGTACTTGTGCACATCTGGACAATGCCATGTTTGTCTCTGTTCTGTGTTTCTTAGTGCAAGCAAAGCCATAGCTTTGGATTTCCTTTGTACAGGTTAGATCTGGGTGAAGTTGGTTGTGCTTTAAGGCTTTCCTTCATCTCAGACTAATTCAGCAAGGGCCAGAAACTTGTTTTAATTGCATTTCTGATCTATGACTCAGAAAACTGATAATTGAGGTGTGTCTAACGAATGTATGGTCTCTATCGCCCTCTGTTGGACATTCTTTTACATTACCAGAACAATAATATCCTGTGTTACAAACCCATTATTTATTTTGTTCCCAGGATCATTGTTTTTGGTTAGTATTTTCAGCTTACCTTATCCTTAAGAGGAAAAAAAGATGGCAAATGCTGATGTAATAAAAATTATTCAGAAATATAGTAAATAATATGATATATGAGATGAAATAGTCTTTTAAAAAACCTGAAGTGAAAAAGCCCAACAAATTAGGGTATTTCATCATAAGAACATGTTGTCTGTCTCTGACACTGTCATAACTGGCACATATACTAACCCAAGTACTACAAAAAAAAGCTCACTTTTCATTGAAATGATTGTGTATTTCCTGGTCTAGTCTAGACTCTGAATCCTAATGAAATTAAAACTTCTTAAAAAAATTAAAATACTTTAAAAATAAAACTAGACAAAGCAGGAAATATCACCCATTGGGTGATATTCTACCTATGCAGAAGAAAGAAGTAAAACAATGATCTTGATAATTAGTTGCCTTATTTCTGTGTAAGTTTGGTTTTCTGCACACTTGAACAATATTATTTCTGATGGATTTTTTTAAGTGAACAAATGTTTTCATTGAAAGTCCTATTGAGTTCCATTTGTGTTTTTCAATAGTTTTTATTTGGTGCCACAGCGGGTTATTCTTAACACATATGCTCAGAATATGTTTCAGTATTATTGAGTAGATGTTGTTTTTGTAAATACATTGCTACTCCTCTTCTAACCCTACATTTTGACAGTGCTGTTAAATTAAAGAGTGACTGCCAATGGGACTTCCTTCAACTGGCTATTTAGTCACCAGTGTCAGTTTCCTTCCTTCAAGACTTTTTCTTCTTTTGTGTGAAATGAGTGTATCCTTATATTTCTTCTGGAGACAATGGGTTGGTCCTACTCAGTAACTTTTAAGCTTAGAAGAAAAATTGAGAGAGAATATGGAGGAGACTTTAATAAGCAAGGTATGAGAAAAGAATGTTCTTAATAATTTTGACCTTGCCCATAGATTGAGAAACTGCCTCTAGGGCAGAATGTTGCACGTGTTTTAGCATGTGTCTGGGACACTCCCACTAGGAGAAGTCGTCCCAGCACCTGGGCAGGAGTGAGCACCCACTCGAGGCAGTGTTGGAGACAGAAAGGTTGCTCGGGAGCTGTGAGAAAATTGGTTTTGCAGAGATGCCGGTTACCACGCGGGGGCGCGCTTTACAAGGGATCATTGAGCATTTCACCCAAAATTCTGTTCGGGTGGGAACTGTCGGTACCTCTCAAAGGTGCGTGAAACATCTATTTTCTGTCTCCTGATTTTTATATTGCATTTTCTCTTGCAAGGTAGTTTATTTTCATCTTCCAGATAACTGTTGACATTAATAGAAAAATATCTAAGCAGTTTTAAAATGCACACTGTAACTTAAGTAGCAAAATGATTGGTAATAGAGATTTTACTTGCCTAATACAAAAAGAGTGCATCAGATATTGAAAACCTTGCAAACTTTCTAGGGAGGTAACTTGTGTCAGCTATAGGAAGCATAGCCAACCATGCTAAATCTCCCATCAGAAAAGCAGGATGAGGCAAGTAGCTTCTATTGGAACTGTGGTGGTGTGTGCTAGTGTCCAGGTAAGAGAGCTATAGATGATGTTATTGTTTTAAGTTAGGGAACTTTTAATGGCTGTAGGATCAGAGTGACAGATCAGGATACTGAGAAGTGTGTACTTCCAATAAGTTAGGGTTATTATCTTAACTGATACATGTTGGGATATAGAGTAGCCCTATGGTTGTTCTTGTAAGGTTATAGAAGCTGTTTTCTGTAGGAATTTCAACTTACCTGTGCAATATTGATTGCTTACATTGGAAAAAGGTCCAGGGTGGATTTGGAGTTTTTCTGTGTGTGCTTTCTTAAAGTTGGAGCCAGACTTCCATCCCTTCTCTGTCCTCTTGTGTTTACTTTGCAGGTTCTTCTGAGCATACAGTGCTAGCTTCTGTGAAGCTTTTCTGCTTTTTCCTTTGGCATTACTGTGTTCTTTTTTAACACTACTAATGTAAGAAAGAACCAGCTCTCTAGATTAACAAAACAGAAGCAATGGTGCATAGATATCTATATATGTCCTTCACCTGATTTACAAAAAATGTCTCTAGTTTCTTGTTCATCTTGCTTGGTTGTATTGGAGGGGGGGTGTATTCTTCACTGAACAGGAACTTTGTAAAGTTTTCTGCCATGAAATGGAAAGAATTTGACAGCAACCTTTGTCCAATGGAACATGGTCTGTGTATCTGGATGGCTCTCAGTTCTTTGGTGGTAGCATTGCTGTTAGGTACTGGGTGAGTGATGAATGGTGTCAGGTGTTGTTTGTATTTGAGAAAGACCAATTTCAGGAATTGTTTCCAGGTGCTTAATCTTACCCTAAAAGCTGACCTTGAAACAGTGCATGGCTTACACCGTTTATACCATGGGAGTGTTGAGAAGATGCATGCTGCTGAGAATTGTCACCAAGGCTTTGCCCAGGATATGATTGCACAAAGGATATGCTCTGTGAAAGTGGAAAATCAGATCATGGAGCCCATGGCATTCAGATGCTGAAATGCATTGTGGAATCAATGAAAATTCAATCTCTTGTTTGTTCATATTCAAGGCTTGCTTTTGTCTTACTGTTTTGTTTGGTTTTTATCAATAGTTACTGAGGACACAGTGGTTTGAGCTCAAGACCCTTTTTACAGATTAGGTGGGATGAATTCAAGGAGGCTCATATTGTGTAGGGAGCCTCTGTTGAAGGCTTTTTATTTCCAGGAAAATTGCTCCCTAAAATATACCAGAAATGTGAAAAACCTATGACTACAATAGAACATTCTCTCCTTCTTTCTGCTTTTTCATAAATACCATTGTGATTTCTTGGCTGTTGGAAATAGGACTCTTCATTGTTTCTCTTCATAATGACTTGCTAACGCCAAGCTCTGCATTGGGAAACACCTGCCAGGCATTAATAAGGTGTTAATGGAAGAAACAGGTTCCTGGGAGCTAAGAAATAACTGCTTATTGCCACTTCTTCCCTCTGTCTGAATAGTTTTTGTTAAATGTTTTAAAAAGTGAACCTCTATGAGGTTTCTTGGCCACATGCTCTATAAAGTCTTTTATCCTTCTGCCATTTATAAAGCAACAATGAAATTTTTTGGTGTATGATCTTTGACCATGACCTAACTTGTTTCTGATACCTGGATACACAGGAGGGGTAACCACCACATGTAGAACCAGTGAAAAGATAACTCTGCTGCCTTTGAACTGATACGGAATCTGGTGGTAGGTGGCTGTGAGTAGCAAATATTCAAGTTCAGACAAAATGACTAAGCACTGCATCTGTGTATTTGTTCTTTTCCTATTGTCTAGCAGCCTCTTGTTCTGAAAAGACCTCACAATCTAAAGGATGGAGTTCCTCACTCTTCCATGGAGCTGATGCTGAATCTATAGTTCTGCATCTTCAGTTTTACTATAAATGACCCAGTAAAACAGACCTTATCAGGATCAGATGTTGCTTACAATGCATTTAACATTTGAAAAAAACAAACAAAATCCCAAACCAACCAAAACGGTATTACAAAATATCTTCATTCTGAATGGTTTTTAACTGCTTTTATATATGCTACATACTTAGCACATATCTTGGAAAAGGTTTGTTTTGCTTCAGTTTGAGGCAAAAGTAGGTGCTGAAGTGCAGCATAGGATAGCTAATCCAGATTCTGGTTCCTTCTGTGCTCCACACTCTGTTCTCCTGTCAAATGTGGTCAGTAATGTCTAACCTGCCTATTAGAAGCAGCTTGAGATAACAGCTTTATCTGTACCTTTGTTATGTACCTTTATTTTGTTCTTATTTCTGCAGTTTTTAAAACAATAATTTTTCTGGTGTGGATGTCTTTATAAAAAGGTAGAATGTAATCCTTATCTGCAGTATGCCTTTGTCTTCATAGATTGCCTGACAGTAGAAAATACATCCCAGCTTTGAGCGTAATTGTGTCACTAGAGAAATTGTTCTAAAAGCAAATGCTGTTATCTCTAATGATTAAGTGACACAATTAGGGAATTTTATTATCCTTGAGTTATGCTTCTCTTTGAACTAGTTTGAAAATGATGTTGAAAATTATAAATCCAAAGTAAATCTGAAAAAAATCTGAAATTTTCAAGAATGCTGGGGATAGCAGTGGAGTAGAAAATAAAACATTGCATGTTTTTGGGCCTTGATTTTTTCTGACTAAACTGCTTGATATAGATCAGATTGAAAGTAAAGTTGGGTGAATAATTAATGAATAATTAATTATTCTCTAGGTTGGAATAATTAAATCACTCCAGTTTAGTTTTAAAGAAACAAGATAAAGTCCTGTGGTACACTGGTATAAAAGGAGGCTGTGAGTGTTCATGAAGAAGCATTCAGTAACACACCAATCCCTTCACATAGTTGTTCATAAAAAAACCTGAACTCATGATCACTGTTTTTTTTCTGAAATACTGGCTTTCTGTGATGGAGAAATTAAGTGTAGACAAGAAAAAAGGAGTTTGGATAAAAGTAGAAAATAAATGTGGTCTCAGCTATTCCTTTTTCTCAGTCCCTTGCCAAGTATTCATGGATGCACTCTAACCAAACAAGCTATGGTAGCCCATAGGAAGATAGATTGCAGCGCTGTCCTGCATTCACAAAAGAGGAAACCAATGAAGAGCTGTGTACTCTGTATCATGGGGGAGGTGAAGGGTTTGATGTCATGTCTTTTATGCAGAAATTACTAAGATGTAGTTAATGCCTTTTAAGTAACCACTAGAATCAAACCTGTTTTGTGTTACATTACAGCAGTTCAAAGAAAAAAAAAAAACAACCAAGAAATTTCAGCCAGTTGAAATACATTTGATTTCAATGAATGTATGGGAAAGCAGTTGTAAAAGAGAGTCATGTAGCTAGTGCAAGACCCCTCTTCTGAGGTTAAATAGCAACAGGAAACAAAGTAATTTAGATTTTATTGTAAAGAAACAAAGAGGGGTGCAGCAGAAGTAACGTTCTGAAACTCACATTTAAGGGATCTGTTAAACACCTGGACAAGCAAGCAGTGGGAAGAAAGCTATTAAGAAGGGGACTGGCTGCATAAGTATTCATCCTTGTTCTCCTATTTAGAAGAGGGGTGAAAACTTTGTAATTACTCCTGCAGTATAAATGATACCTTTTACTGTTAATTGGCTGAATTATGTTCCTCATCCTAGAAATGTTCAAGCCATTTGACTTTCAGCATCTCATTGTGGTGGTTAGCTTGGAACTCCCAAAAAGGGCTTACAGATTCCTCTCTGCAGAATACTTAAAAAGATCCTTGGTTAGCTGCCTGAAAGTAGAGATTGCCAGCAGACCCCCTCAGACAGGTATTAACATGGGAGCATCTGAATTGGGCTTTTACTGACCATGTGTTCTATGGCAGTAGAGGCTCTGAATGGGCAGCATCAGCTTTGTACCACTGACCCAGAAAAATTCTGGAAAGGGAACTTGCTTACTGTGGGGGTGGGGAGGGTTATGTCATGCACAAAAATAAAAATGAAGAAGCTCTTCTTGAATTTATTGTTGTCTGCTAATGTTTATACTAGAAGACTGTCACTGTAAATAGTCACAAATTATGTTATCATAATAAACATAAGAGCAAGGGGAATAAAAAGAATTGTACACTATTAAAGCAAGCTTGTATATGACATATTTCATGAGAATTCTCCTTTGGTTGTGTACTTTCTCTCTGCTTGCTTGCATGGTGTCAGTTACTAGAATTTGACCTATAGTAGAGTTGGAATGTGCAGTAAAACTTTAAGTTACTATATATTAAAAAAAAAAGACATGTGCTAAAGACAGCTTATTAGCAGATTGTTGCGTTCTCATGGCAGGTGGGGTCATGAAGTAGAAGGGGGCCTATTTATGAACATTTGTGAGTAAAAATAAAGGCTTTCATGTGTGAGGATTTATGAGGTGAGTGCTAAAACAATAATTGAAACAATAAATGGAATTAGTATTTCATTTTAATTTTATTTGTTTTGTTACTTTCTCTGTCACTTTCAATCCATGGTGCCTCCTGTGATGTCCCTGGTCTGGAGATCAGGGTTTTTTCTTTGTTTGCACTTGTACTCCCTTGTGCTAGCAGTGTTAGCTTTGTTGACTAGTGATACTTCAGGCCTCATCTAAAAGTCAGTAATACAGTCAGAAATACAGTATGGAAGTGTATTTACTGCTAAAGGTTTGTTCATCTCTCTCTTTTTTTTTTTTTTCTTTTTTCAATACTCTTATACTTGGTGACAGGTGAGTATTGGTAGTATTTTAATTATTGTTACCACTGATAAATCATTGATGAAATGAAAACTTTATTACAATTCAGCAATTTCAGGAGCTTCAGAATTTAGGCACTAGGACTTTTTCTGTGTTAATTACAATAAACGATCAGAAGCCATTAACCCAGAAGTCTTAGTGAAAATAGAGGAATTTTTAGAAAGTGGTGACAGTGCAGCAAAATGTTGTCTGACCTAAGCTGATTTTTACTAAGGAGCCAAAGAGTAACTTAATGCTTAATTTTGTTTTGATGACTTTTAGGAGCAAATAGAAAATGCTAATAACTGTAACAGAATATTCCAAAATACCTATTATTTAGTCAGGAAACTGAAACAGCAATCTTGGAAATCTACAGGAAATTAAGTATTTAGGCTTTGTTTTCATTTAACTACATTATATTACTCTAGAGCCTGGAATGGGTTCAGTATGTTTTTAGGCACTTCTATTAAAACAAAGATTACAATTTTGGTAGACCAGGATAGGCAAACTTGTCACATGAATAAATAAATCCTTGGGAAGAAGGTCCATAGAGGCTCTAGTTGTGTGTATATATCTATTTTTCTTTTTGTGCAGCACTTGCACCCACAGATATAGATGCACCCAGAGCAAATATTTGAGGAGCTGTTCTGTTTTAAAATATGCTTGAAGTATGACTTACTCTGTTAGACCAAAACTGTGGTTTTGGTAACTCTTGAGTTAGGCAGGAGCTATTGTGTTGCTGTCTCGTGGAGAGACTGAGTCCCTGGGCTGAGCAGAGTGGCTGCTTGGTTTCTTCAGAGAGCTGGTATGGATGCCGATCCCTATTCCAGCCAAAGTATCCAGGCTGCCCTGCAGTGGATTTCCTGTGGGACCTTGGATATTTCATTTACCCTCTGGTTGTTGTTAGTCTAGCATTCTGCAAGGGCACTGAGTGTCTGCTGAGTGTGCAAACCTTTTTTTCGGACTCTGCAGCCCTGTTAAGAACCAATTTTTATAACCAAGGTGGAGCCCAGTAGTTTTGTGACTTCCCTCCCTTGGGTGGTTTGCCGGCAACTGGTTCTCATCTCTTCCATGTGATACATCTTTGTCCCAAATGTGTTTTTAATGTCCAGGTTCTCCACCTCAAAATGAGAATTATGTGGCAAATCTTTGTTTCATAGGATTAATGTGATTTGTGTGTCCTAATGGTAGTGAAATGTATTTAAGGCCGAATTAACAGCAGAGTGTTGTGCTTCTCCGTAACAAGCTGGGGTTTGTGTAATTTATGTATATTTTGACCATATTCATCTGCAGGAAGTTGTGCTTTACCTTTCAGCCAAACAAAGGTGTGGGAGAATATTCTCAGGGAAAGCAAGAATCTGAGTCTTAACCCTTTGCTGAGACCAAAAATTTGAATTTTTGTGCAGCAGCTCATGTTTACAAGATACAATTTAGTTTCACAGAAGTCTATGCAGAGTTCCCTTCAGTTTAAATTTCACATTGCTTAAGCTTTCACATTAGGGTTTTGAGCTTCTTTCAAAAGTTCAGAATAAAAAAGTATCCTGGATGCCATCTGGTACCACCTCAGTCTGTGAAATTTAATAAGATTAGAGATTGGAAAATGGTGTACAGCTAGATCTAAATGAGCTTGTTTAAACTGCGCTGAAATTGAATTTTTAACAGAACCCGAAATCATCCAGGCTTCACTTCACTCTGAAACTACCACTGAACAGCTCTCTTTTTTCTCCCCACAAGTGCCGGGGTGTCTTGACTTTTGAAGTCCTAGGGAGCAAAGTCACATAAATGTATGATAAATTAGTTTTTCATTTAAAGTAATGTAAATTCCATAATTCCATGTTTGCTGAGAGAAATCACAAACTGACAAGATCACACTTAATGGCTCATACTTCACAAAGTAAGTGATGTGAGCTCAAAACCTTCTTAAAAAGTCTATTGGTTTGCAAGCCCATGCCCTGTTTTGGCATCTCAGACATTTTATTATTGCAACAACAGATTTTTCCTATTTGCAGAAATAACATCAAAACTTCAACAAAACAGAGATGTGATGGTATTACATAAGACTGACATATTTAATCCTTTTTATGGCCACAGGCTTCTCTGCAGTCACAGGACCATACCACGTTCTTGCTGATGAAGAAGCAATCAAATTTTCTGGGGTTCTGATAGTACAGTGTCTTTGAACAAGAGCATTTATACCTTGTTCCGTGAAGTCATCAAAATACTTGTGAATACCTTCCTGTTCTCTCTTTGTAACATAGTAACATGTAACTCTTAGAACTGATCTGTTCAAAGCCTCCTGTAAAAACCTACTTGAGCATGTGCATTAAAATGGATCAATTTTACTTTTAAAGTATGATGTATTTAAATGTATCAATAATGTTTGCCACATGACATTGTTGGCTTCTAGTTTGAAGCAGCTTAATGTGGCACCTAGGTGCATTTCATGAATTGAAAATGTGGTCAAGGTTGAAATTGTTGTGTCCACAGTCAAGCAATCCCAATAGTTCACTGGGAGTGTTTTAGTGTAGTTTGCCTTGTGTGTAGCTTTTACAAATCTTGTGAAGTGGAAATCAGAAACATACATATGTATGTATCTCATAACAAGGGAAAGATAAATTTGAAACCAAAATGTGTTTTCTTCTATAAAATAGAAAATGTTTTTACAGACATTGCCTTTCTCTTTCCATACTAGAGCTGTGCCTATAATTGTAGTAACTGCTCTGTACCAGGCTGTTGACCTTGCAGAAATCAGAAATGTCAGACTTGTTAGTTACTGATATTGGACTGTTGGTGATGCTATTTATATGTAGTCTGGCTTATTCTTATCAAGGTCATGAACACACAAGGAACTGTGGTGACAGAGGTGGGAACGTGCAGATCAGTTTGGTTCCTGTGTAAATATGAAAAATATCTTCAGAATTCCAGTGAGCAACTTAAGAAACTAGTTGTGACTAAAAGCAGTCCTCTAGTCCCAGACGTTTCTGTGACAGAGGCATTTCCCTTCCTGTCTGTGCTTATTCCCCGTACTCCAAACTGTAGCAGGGTGTGAGCCTTTACACACAAGTATAATGTATTTCTGTAGATGTTTCAAGTGTGCCTTGGTGGTATTTTACAAAATGCAAAGTGGAAGCATTGCTTAGCAGAACATTTTTGAAGAGGACTAAGTTTCTGCTGTGATGTTAAATATATGTTCTTGCAAAGGAGATGCTTCTTCTTCAACAGCATCTTGACATAAGATCCCAATAAATGAATGTAGTCTTGTTTTCCTAAAAGGCTGTTTCCCACCATATCTGTATGACTGATTTGTACCCTTTGGCACACACAGTTTGACCCACTTATGTAGAGTGGAAAGTGCAATGAAAAGACAAATTGGAATTCTTTAGTTGTAACTTACTTGGTGATTTTGTTGATGATATTCAGAGCAGAACCAAATCTAGACAGTTCTGTCATGGATTTGCAGTCACAAAGGTAAGAAAGAGCATTCTGTGGAGGAGATAATGGGGGACTTTGGAGTCTTACACAGCTTGGGTAGTATGAGAAGGAAATGTTTGTTTCACACACATGTGTAGTATGTGCAGTACAGTAAATATCTTGAAGAAAACATGGCATTAAATCAACTGCTGTTTGCTAAGGTTAGAATGTACTTAGGGGCTGGATGTGAGACGACATTATTGCAGATTCCCCAGAAAACAGTAACCACCTGTGATTATGATGCTTGTTCATGTCAAGTAGGAAATAATGCAGCCTGGAATTGCTGCAGCTAGAGACTCAAGATAATAGGTTTGCCTTCCATTTGCTGTGGGTGAAGGGTTATACAATTACTGTAGTTCTGTTCCTCATTTCAGTAACTAGCTGTGGCTCGAATATTGATTTTACTCATATTAAAAAATTAAGTTTCCTAAAAGAAATCAACCTTTTGGCAAAAAGTAATCTTTTTAGAATAGCTCTTAATTTTTCCGTGAGCTTTCATGATGCAAAACAATATGAACAAGAGGCAACGACACTGTTCTCTCGAGGAAGAGAGGTAGCTGATAGGGGAAAATTGAGTAAACATACTTATTAGAAGAGAATCCAGGCCTGCATCTCAACAAATTCTGCAGCAAATTGATCCATTTTTAGCAACTTCATTGCTGCTGAAAGCCATTTCAGGCAAAAATTAATTAGTTTAATTAACTATTGTGCTGGAGCTTGAGATGGTGATCTTATGAAGAACAACAGAAAGATATCTTGAACCTCTAATTTCTCCATCTGGTCCATCAGGATTCAGGACACCTTTACACCTTTTCTGTTGTTGCTGAGGAAATTGTCACTTCAATGAGAATACTCCAGGCAACACGTTGATTATACTGGAAAAGCATCTTGTTTGGATTGGTGTTTTGTTTTTTTGTTGTTTTTTTTTTTTTTCCTTTTGGGATGCATTTAATGGTGAATTGTTTACTTTTTGTCAGGTTCTTGGTTCTTTGTGATCAGACAAATTTTTAGAGTGATGAATGTCTCTGCTGAAGAGAACATTATTTTAGTGGGAAACAATGAATTTCTTGGAGCTATCAGTAATTCTGTAAAAACAAATAAGTTTTATTCATGCCTTGAAATTCAGTGCAATAAACATGCATGAATTTCTTCTGAGAACATTACTAGCTAGTATGTATTACATGACTTCAAAAAGGATGTGATTCAATGTAGGGTTTTGGGTGTGCCTCACCTTCCCCCTGCTTCTGGTGCCATTTGACTTCAGTGATTCTACATTGCTTAGATACATTTCTGTATTTTAGAGACTACATTAAGCTATTTGATCAATGCTTGAATCATCTTGAGGTAAAAGCTCTACATTTTTGTCTTACTGAATATTTTTCTTCAGGTGGTTCAAGCCAGATGTGCCACACACACACAGAGGTAGTCCTTTATGTGAAGTAGAAATGTGGTTTTGGTTTTCATAATTTTCAGTGCCTAAATGCAAAGACCACTATGTCTGAATTTACCTCAGCCACTGCAGAAGATCTCTTTGGGGTTTGTGTTGATAGACCAGATCTCATTTTGTTATGGTTGTGTATGTGACCAAAGTTGAAGAACTTGGCTAACCTTTCCCACATTTTTTAAAAATAGAAGTCCTCACATTCATGCAGTTATCTCATGATTTAAAATTCCCATCAACAGTGCACGTAAAGAAAAGGTTTATCTTATGTGGTAAAATAGTTAGAAGGACTGAATGTGAAATATCAAGAGGTATGAAAGAATAGGCATTCACTAAAGCTTATTTAAATGAAATGTGGACACAGGCAAATTGGTCCCTAAATCTGGGGTCTTAATATCAAAATATTAATTTCAATGTGTGCTGAGAGGGAGGAAACAACTGTTAAAATATATTCAGTGGTCTTGCCCAGCTATTGAGTATTATAAGGAAGTGTCATCTCGTTGTTGTGCTGAATGGAGGAAGTACATATGCACTGTAACAGTATTAGTGTCTGAATAGCTGGCTGATTTTAGAACCTTAAATTGGCATGGTGACCTGCATGGAAGCATCCTAAAATATCTGTATTCTGTAAGACTAGAAAATAGTCATAATTGTATATACCTCCTACCATGGCAAGGCTTCATTTTAAAGGAATTGTTGCAGTTTATGCTCACATTTCAAGAAATGGGGCATGACTGAAAAGTCTTTGACCTGTGGAAATCCTACCTGCATAAGGATATTGTTTTACAGCCTATAGAATTTTATTGAAACAAATGAATTTTATTACTGCAAGATTTGTTTGTTTAGAGTTGGCTGTATGTGGCAGATGCAGTTTATCTTACGTGCCTGAAGTTTGTGAAGTCCCTTTGCCAACACGAAGTCCCAGTGTGATGGACATGACTTCTGAACTCTGGAATGTTTGCAGTGGACTCCTGGACTGCTCCAAGGTCATTCATCTCTGTTATGGACACTAATGAATTTGTACAGCTACTGAGGCTAGACTGGAGCTTGGAATGGCTTTTGTAGGTTTGTTTCCCCCACCTGGTACATTTATAAAGCTTAAATTTCTATTTTCTAGGAGATCAAGACATTTTTTTTAAAGTTACTGTTTTGCAAGTAAGTACTTGCATATTGTGATACACACCATGGATACTTTACTGCTACTGTTTATGCTGATGGAGACCAGATACTGGATAGAACCAATTAAACCAGTCCAAAAGGAGATTATAAGCAGCAAAGTTAACTAACTGCATCTTGTTGGACTGTAAAACGCTAGACTTCTTGTGTAGGGCTTTTTAAAATGTGTGCTTCCAGTTCTTGCTTAACCTTTCAGTTGTACCAGATACTTAAAGCACTGGACATTTCTTTACTTTTCAGGAGCCATTACAGCAAAGTATGATGTATTTTCTGTGAACCTAATATATTAGGAGTTTAAAGTCTTGTGTTTCTGTAGTTATATTAGTGAAAACAGTACTTAAGAAAAGCTTCAGGCTTATTTTGCGCTATGAGTCATTGTTAAAAAATGGGTTCATCTTATTTGTTTTCTCCTGCAAGGCAGCTTTGCTGAGTAAAGTTTAAGTATAACTGAAACTTGATCCCTCAGAAAATGTGTTCTGTTTAGTTGTTCTTCTAATGTTAAACTTTCTGGTAACCATTTTATAAAACCACATAAGAATTTTATCTATCAGGTTTTTGTTCATTTGAACTGTCATGTCTAAGTGCCATTCTGAAAGAGAAATAATTATTCTGGTTTTATAAGATAGAAAGCTTTTGGGTTTGTTTTTGTCAGAACCCTATTATCTTCATCTACCCTGATTGTTAGGAAGCATGAGGAGGACTCATCAGTCTTAGAAAATTCTCACTCCTCATGTATGTTTAAATCATCTTAACAAGATGAATGAAACCATTGGCACTTCATATACTAGAGTCAGCTGCCTTTGTCACTACTCTCTTTTGAACATCTGTGATGCAAAGGGGAGGAAAGTCCTCAGTTTCACCATTTTGTTCCAGCCCTCAAGTTTTTCTGTGTCTAACTTGCTGTAGAAGTTTAAGCTGCAGGACTGAATTCTTGATTACAGCAGTGCACCTTGTTGAAATTTTATTCCAAATTTAGACTTTGTATACATTGTTCTAAAACTATTTAATATAAAGTTTAACCCAGTAGCAAGTGAGGGAGGTGTCAGTGCTTAGCAGCACTGGAGTATTGTATTCCTTAATAACTGGATAAATTACGAGAAACAGCATAAACACACAAAATGCTTGCAGCTTTTCTTTTACTTATGATTTCTAACAACTTTAATGAATGAATATTCCTAAAAGTGCTCAATTTAGGTTTGAAAGTATGTTGGTAGAATTCAATAATTGGATTGCCAGCTAACTCTGATTGTTGGGACTTTCTGTAAAGATAGCTAAATTATTTGTTATGTTCTGCATATTTCCTAGAAAGCTGCTGTGCCTTCTTACAGCTTTGCTGAACATTTGTCCTCCATTCTGCTTTTTTCCTTTTTTAAGGGCTTGGGACTGGGCCAAAAAGCACAATTATGCTTACATGGACCTTGATTTTTAAATGCATGCCTAACTAAGCAAGTACGCAGTCCCATTAAAATCAATGGGATTAGGTGCATATTTGGAGTTAGGTGCAGGCTTAAGTGCTTTGATGAATTGAAGTTTTACTGACTCACTGAGTCTTGTAACACAAGAAAGCATTTCTAAGTACAGATATACTAATGAAAATGCTTAACTAATGTATCTCACATGGATACAATCAGAAACACATATTTAATAGGGGAAAAAGTTACAGTAGATGAAAAAATAGTTAATGACATAGAATCCTTGAGGAATAGTGCCCACTGCTATTGCACTGAAGTAGGAAGTACAGTATGTGCTGCATTATTTTGTTTATTTCGGTGGGAAATAATTGCAGCCAATGTAACACAGAGTTGTGGCGGCAGTAGTTTATCAAGTCTTGAACAGCATCATTCCAAAATCTGGCAATTACTCACATGGGACTTTTGGCTCTGTATTTTTACTGGATTTCTGCAAACTAGCAATTTCCTTGAGTGATCTTACTTCTGAATGTAACATTTTCTTTGCCTTTTTAGTGGTTCCCAAGCAGAAATCTGTATTTGGGTAAACAAAGCAATGCTGTGACTGTTTTCCAGCAAAAATAGAATTCATACAAACAATAAAGCAAATAAATCTGTTTCTGAACTGGAGCCTTTGAGAGAGATCTCACAGCCGTGTAGTCATTGGCATATCCTGTAACAGCGAGATGATGTAATCAAGGCTGTGTTCATTTGCAGTCAAACCCATGCTTTGTATCTTTTTTGCACCAAAGCCTTGCATGTCAGTCAACCCTTAACCTTCCCAGTTGTGGGAGCTCACCTTTGTCTGTTGACTTTGAAATAGTGTCACATGATTGCTGTGATTGTGCGTGTGGCAGGGAAACAGCCGACTCTGCTTGGGAGGGGAAGGCCAAAAGCCATGACAGGACAAGGAGAGCTGCTTTATCCCTGCAGCTCCTTGCTGTCTGCTTCTCTCTAGGAATAAAGCAGGAGCACTGGCAGGGCACAAGGAGGCAGATGAAGAAGGAACCCATTGTATCCAGGTTGCTCAAATAACTCCCAGATAAGGATATAAGAGATGTTTCCATACCCAAATTTTCTCTGTTGCCCTGGCATGATCAAAATAAATATTGTTCAGGTCTTTGCTCATATGAGCATTCTAAATCGTCAGTTTGTGCTTGTGCACATACTGTGAAACCAGATGATATTTTCTTAATCTCTGAGGACTTGGTTTTTCTGGAAACCCTTTCCCCCCTCTAACAAGCCCATTTAAGTAACTGCACAAGTTTACAAGCAAAATCAAGGAACTTTGCAAAGTCCTAGAAGGTCTTTACTGGTCTCATGAGGGCAGTGTGCTCTAGTTTGAGAACATCTGCTGTACACAGTATCAGGTAGTATGTAATTGAATGCTTTTCAGATGCCAAACTGTCAAGTTTTTTATTCCTGCTGTAACGTAAAGTTGTAATTAACAAATAACAAGCCAAAATGGACTGAATGTTTTGATACTGTTTAATTGCTCTTTGCTGCTGTTTCTGACTGAATTTTTCCTTTAGGAAATAAATATTCCTTTAGGGAATAAATAGATTTGTGCTAAGGCTTGTGAGAACAAAGATGTGTTTGAAATCACAAGGTTTCTCTTTTTTATATGTGTTTTCTTGTTTTGACTTGGGGACTTGAGAAGTTTAGGGAAATACATACATTTAAGTTTTGGGATTTAATAGTGAAACACAATAATTCTGTGTACAGCAAAGAATAAATCACGTTTTACAAATTCTATTTGTGGAGTGTTAGAGGTGTAAGTAAAAGAACATAAGCAGATTTTGAATCCCTTCACATACTCCCAATGCCAGACATTAATCTAAAACAGTGAATTTTGCAAAGGTACCTGCAAAAGTAGCATCAGGTTTCAGTGTTCTGATAGACTCAGTTGTTTTTTTTCTAGGTACTTTGTGTCATGTAGTTGTGCTGCAAAACAAGTAGAGCAGATAAAATTACGTCTGTAGGGTTTTTTTTACTTGTCTGAGACTAGAATGTGTAAACCACTCTTTTTCATTTTAAGCCTGTCTGTTTCCTTGGAGGTTTTTTTTACTTGCTATTTTGGGTTGTAGTTTTGAAAATACTTTTAGCACAATATAATTTATCTTGATAGTTTTGGACAGTAGCTGAGTAATTTGATGTCAGTGTAGCTATTTGGTCTTTATAAATGTCTTCTGTCCTAATATTCTGACTTCTGAGCTTTTCAGTAAATCAGATTTAATAACTGCAGCCTGTTCTCTTGGACTGGCATATTTAGGATTCCTGCTGCACTATTCCTAATGATTTTGATGAAAAACCAGGAAGCCTGTGATCAGTCTGTTTGTTGAAATGAATTTGGGTTCAGAAACACTCGTGGGTGTTTTTGGTAGTTGTAGCTTGTGTGGTGGAGCCCAGAGGATGACATGTCTGGCTGCAATGACATTTTGTAAAAACATTTGGAGGTGCAAGAAGTGGGAGAATTGACAGTACTTAAGAGTGGTAAACTTCATAATAACCTTCTGCTTTAAAAACCTCCAGAACTTAATGGATGGTGTGAAAGCCAGAAGGCAGTTATACATGCACATTTGTTGAATTATTCTTCTTACCCTAAACATAGTCTTATACTGTGATTTTGGTACAGTGAGTATTGAGTTTGTTTCCATGTCCCGATCCAGAAGGTGATGTGGTGTCTCTGCAGAGAGATTTAATTCAGAAGCTTTCTTTCCTGTGTTTTTACTTCCTTTTTTCCTTTTGTTTTTGTTTGAGTCTCTTGTAAGATAATAGTTAAAGTTGCACCCCTGAGACTGAGGTATGCATATGACATCCAGTCAAAAAATTTTCAGCCAAAAGCCTCAGGCGCTCAAATAATCTACTTCTAGCTTGCTTTGAAGTAATCTTTTGCCATGCTTTTTGGCAGGCAGATACAAGGTTTTTTGGCTCATGCTCCTTGCCATGCAGAAGCTTTGTAGCCACATGATGCTGATCCTGAGTGTGCCTGGTACTTTGTCTCAGAAAGGCATGTGGTCCCACTGTTAAATTTTACACCTTTCACCCTTGCTCTGTACAGGGAAATTTGGCATCTGGTGAGTTTGAAGGAGGACAGACTGAGTTGCATCTGCTGCAAAGTATCATGTAATTATTTCCTTAGAAGTAAATGCATAGAAAAAATTGCAAAATGTACCATCTTTGTCTGTAAGGCAGCAGTACTCAGTGGAAAACTGTAAGCAGCAATCCTTGGATGTTGCTGTGTGGTGTTTGTGTTGAGTGGGTGCACTGATTTATGAAAATCTTTTGTGAAAGTTTTTACCAGTAAGCCTCAGTTTTCACATGGTGGACGAGTATTTCAGCAGCTGTGCCTAGGGCTGTCATCTAGAGAATATTATGGTTCTGAAAACATTTTAGCATGCCTGCCCTCTACTCAGGAGTAATTAATTTCTATAATAAGGTTTTAGAAGGCTTAGTTAGTAGTTTACAGTTTACTGTGTTCAGGTTGGCCTTTTTGGAATCATATGAACCCCTCAGTGACTTGAGTCTCTGGTTAATTCCTTGGCACCGTTGCCAGTGAACCTTGTGTGGAGAAACCTGACTCCTGGCACAGGAGGATTCTGTATCCCAGAGCTGGTACAGCTGCACAGAGCTCAGGTCAAGCAATTTAGCAGGAGTGACCTACATCGCTGTTTGCAGGGCTGCCTTAAACCCTCCAGGGGCTGACAGTACCCGAGAGCAGGAGGAGGAAATTGGCTCATGTGTTCTCCTCAGTTCTAAGAATGCTGTTAAGGAAAGCTATGCACCCATAGGGTGGGTATGTTGGAAATAAAAACCCAGATATTTTTCAAACTTTTGACCCCATAGCATTTAGTGCATGCTTTTTTATGTCAAGGACTCTTGACAGTTTGGGTTTTTTTTTTTCCTTTGAAGATCTTTTTTAGGGACAAAGAAAGAATAAGAATTTGATTGCATACAAAATGTAAAATGTCATCAGGAGTTAATTTTGAACACAGTTGCAGATTTCCTGCACAAACTCTTTTCTCTTTATCCTACTGAGCATTTGTTTTTCAGTGCTATGCCAGCTGTAATAGCTCTGGGCATAACACGAGTAAAAAGTCTGAGATTTTTGGAGATGTTCCTTTTGGAACAATGGTGGAAGCCATTTGCCAACACAGACTTGACCCAGTAGTTGTTAGTATAGCTTGTCACAGCTAAATTATGTTTTGTACTCAGAGCAGATCCCTTGATCACTCCCTCGGGGGTCTCTGCCTTGCACAGTAATGCGTGTGCTGGTGAAGACCTTCAGCAACCTGGGAGTTTGGGGTCCTGAAGCCACTGGTACCTTGCGTGAAAAAGTATTCCAAGTACTTGCTCATGAATGCTTTGTTGGGATTTTGAAATACTGAACTGAATTGCTTGCTGGAAAAGTAGTTTACATTTATAATTTAAAATTTTTATTTATTCTCAAAATAAAAAAGTGCTTACTCTCCAAAGAGTAGCACTCTTAGAAGCAAATCAGAAATCTAATGCTGAATACGTGGAATAGTCATTTTTGAGCAAAGGATGCTTTTAGAGATATTTTTACAGTTTTGTTGCTTTATGGGGGAGATTTTCTCAAAGCACTGGGAAAGATGAACACAACAGATGTGCTGACTTGCACTAGGATCTCTGGTTTTTTTGCACTTCAGGTGCTTTTGAAAATTTCCCCAAGGACAAGGTGGGTTCTTGACTAAATGGATTTCATCAACTTCTCTTTGGATTTGCTAAGCATTAAATATTAATTATTGAAAGTAGAATGTGAAATTTAAGATGAAATTTTGCATTTGGAAATCTTTTGTAGCAGTGCCTTGTTTAATGAGCAGATCTTTTAGTGAATTGAAAAAACTCAAACCTCACAGGGTGAGCTCCAGTTTTCTACTTGTCCTTTTCTTTGATGTCAGTGGCAATCCCTTGAGGGTTGTGAAGAAAGCATTCTTAGGAGCTCTGTGGCTCAGAAGTGCATGTCCTGATTCTGATCACTCTCACTGTCACCCCTCTGCTCCCCAAAGAGGAAGGGCATTTCTGTGAAAGTTGATGTATGTTTAGGAATGTCTTTTTCTGTAGCCATTGTATCTGCAGTCTGTGTCTTACTGCATGGGGAAAATGTTATTGCTACCCACAGATTCTGTCAGGAAAACAATGGAAAATCAATATCATTTTAAATTACTTGATAATTTAAGATCAAGGCCTTTCATTATTATAATGGTCATGAAATATCATGGTTACTTGTACTTGTGTCTTTTACAGAGAGAAAAAACCTCTTTCAAAATTGTCGGTAGAGAGAATCTGGCCTTCTTTGTATCTAGATGACAAAGGTGTTATAGCCTGGTGCACAGTTTTCGTATTTGACATTCCTACTTGTAAAATAACTAATTTAAGGTGTTCAGTTGAGTTTTGCAAGTATATACTTTTATTGTTTTATGAAGGGTGGTTCTTAAATATATTCTTTAATTTTCCATTTTAATTTTTTTGTTTTGCCCATTTGGTAAGCATTTTAAATCATGACCTGAATAATTTTATGTGATCTCTCTCAATATATCCTGAGATAATAACTTCAAAAGTATTACTCCAAATGTCTCTGCTTGGATACAAAGTGCTCATAATAGGCAAAACAAATGGATGTTACATTCCTATTTCACAGGATGTTGAGAAGAGACACTTAACTGTGAGTTCACACTAAAGCAGTGAGAGTCTTCCTCTAACCCATTTTGTTCATCATCACACTTGTCTTCCAATATCTCCTCTCAGTTAATCAGGGTATTAGTCAGAGTCCTTCTCCTCCCACTTGACTCCCATCTTTTCATTATCAGCTTCTTCCATTCCATTGTCAAGTCTGAGCTTTTGTTACTAACAAGTGTTACCCCTGCTGCAGTAGGTGTTCTCTGGCCTCTCCTCATCACTGCAATGTCAAAAGTCCTCCAGGAATGTTTTTCATTTTAGCCAAGGGACCACACAGCTAGAAAGAAATCTGCACAGGGAATAAGAACATAGTGCAAAAAGAATATAATCCTTTGTTTTGCCATTTTTAATCGCCCTTTTCTGTGCACACTTAGGTTTGGCAGGAATGTTCGTATTTGCAAACTTGCAATGCAACTGCACTGCCTTCTTGTCTTTCCACAATTCTAAGAAACCCTTTATTCACTATTTCCTGGTTAGGTTGTCTTCTGTCAGGGGATGGGTAGTGGATGCCTTCATGATTATGTTTTTATGTAGTCATACTGGTTAAAAAGTTATTATTCTATAGACAGCTACCTATTGTCTACAAAAATAACATTGGGAATAATCTGTAAAATATCTTAAGCTAGCCTGGCTTTGGAAAGTCTAAAGCATTTTTTTTTTTTTGATGGAGCAGGGAAAAGTGATTAGATCACACCTAATTAAAATGTAGAATTTTTGCTAGCTCATGACCAGCTCAGATGTTTGAGTTCAATTAAAAATATTTAAAAATATCTAACATTTGTTGCATTCGTATTGTACTTAAATAAGCAGCAATGACATCAGATGTCAGCCTGAATTTATGACATTAATTGCTATTATAAGTTGCTCTCCTGACCTGTATATTTTCCATACTAATCCTGACTTTTGCTGGAAACTGAATGAAACTATAGTTAGCTGTTAAAACTGCATAGCCAAAAGCAGAAATCTGATTGGTATAAGACCATATTTTATAAGTATTAGTCCACAGTTTAGAAACAATGTGGTGAAAAGTCCAAGTTTTGAAAACGGTGCTAAAAAAGTTTATATGTGGTAGACCAATCAGTGTGGGTTAGAGCAAACAAAAGTCATGTGCCTGAGTTAGCCAATTGCTCTGTCAGCCTGACAACATGAATGCCATCAGTGTATATTTCTTAAACTTAAACAGATGCTAAACTGTCCACAGTGTTCTAAGTCTCTTCATTGCTGAGCTCTTTGCTGCTTAATAAGTCAACTGAATTTAATCTTGCATGAAGTGAAGTATCTTAAATGTGCAGTGTTGTGCTCCTTCTATTAAGTCAACAGCTGCCCCAGTGATACTGTGTAATCCTGTGGATTTCAGTTGAAAGGTTGCCTAGTATTGCCTCTTTAGTTCCTTAGAGTTTGATGTTTGTGGCAGATTTTGTTCTGTTTGTTGAATAAAAGAATGTAGAACACAAGACATGAAATGAACACAAATATCAGACTACCAAGGAAAAGAAAAAGTTGTTAATGTATTCACAACAACCACTTAATTACCCATTAAAGTCGTTGCCATAATTTTTCATACTATATTAGTAGAAGTATATTCAATAGACATTCAGTGACATCTGTCTGAAATGTGCCCTTCCTTTTTTCAGCTATTACAAAGAACATTCTGTTTAGCTTTCATTTTGGTTTGTTTGCATAGTGACAGCAGTCTAAAATAATTTCCAGCTTACTTGCATATGTATACTAAATTTCCCTAGTGTCACCAGCTGTTTGATCACAGAATCATAGTAGCTGTCCTTGACAGATAGTTCATGCAGAAGCATATCTCAAGCTGTGTAATGTGAATTATAAATCAATCTCTTCAGTTTTCTTGGTTTGTATAGTACATGCTCTCAACAATATACATTATCTTGCACATATAAACTGTCAGCATCAAATGTTTGGAATCTGTATTAACTTCTGTGTAGGACTCAAAACGTACCTGCATAAGAAGAGAACTGGGGATCACCAAAACTGTTTTGGTAAAGAAGTTGCTAATAATTTTCTAGAGAAGTGGTATATAATTTTTTCATATTGTTCTGAAAATCTTTGCAGAACTGTCATTATTGCAATTACCTGCAAATAACTATTGGGCTAGAAGAAACTCTTGCAGTAATAAGCAGCCTCCATGACTAAAAGAATATTGTACAAAAGTCACGAGGACATTTGCATGGCTCTCTAATAAGGAAACAGACACGTGAGTAGTAAAGACCTGTGGAGGCTTTTCTGTCACTTCCATGGCAACAACTGCACAAAGACTGTGAAAGAGGGAAGCTGTCATTGTAGAGGGGGGATCTGGGCACTTTAAGAACTTGTGCTTCTCATTTCTCTCTTCATTTAGGGATTGACCAGAAGGAATGTTGAATGTAAACCCACTGTAACTTTGGAAGTGATGATTGGAACTGCATCTTCAAATCAAACTATCACAACCTAGTAGTTTTCTATATATGTTAGATTTCTCTAAAGTTCTCTAATTCTCTAAATTCACTAATATCTCCAAAATTGTGAAATTTGGTCTTCATTCAATGCTGGTCTTAAAATCTAAACTTGATTTTGAATTATATTTGTATATGGCTGTCCATCTAGGAACACAGACAGCTCATTTCCCTTGTACTTAGGTGTAAGCACAGAGTCCCTGACCATTGCCATAAACACAAGATCCCCATTAGCCCTTCTCATATGGCACAATGAAGAGAGGACAGAGGGAGCTTTACATGCTGTGTAGCAACAGAACATGAAGCTTAACAGAATTGCTTCTCTGTACAACTGCAGTTCTTTCTTATTGTAAAGCTAATTTAAGACAAGCCTCATTTAGGGAAACCAATCCCGAATCCTCAAGTCAGAGGTGAAAGAGACACATTTGTAAAGAGTTATTTGCCTCTGGCTGAAAAAATACTAAAGGTAGCTGCAAAGAAAGATTGAACTCTAATACAGCAGTTCATAACAAGTATTAAAGCCCCTGTGAGGAATAGTTTCATACTGTCTGATTGTCATGTCCGACATTTTTATTGCACAAGTGCTTAAGGTGCTATACTTCTGCCAACACACAAATGAATTCTTTCTAATGTTTGCTAGAGGATATATGGTCAATGTCCTGGTAGTTCGTATGCTTTTACTGTGGAGTTTTGAGCTTGATTTATGCAGTTCTCTGGCTTAATTTTTAAAATACCAGAATTGTCCACTTAATTTGCCATAAGATATTTTAGTTCTAATGGTGAACCTGCGCATTTTTATTCCAGTATGTGTTTTCAGGAATGAGTATTTTGTCTTAGTTTGAACTCTTAGATCACTGCAGGCACACAAGCGCACAGAATATTCAGTGTTCACTAACTTCTCTTGTATGAAATACTGATTAGAAAAAAAATGTGTTACATAAAGATCCTCACTTTCATGTCACATGGTGGCCAGACACAGCAGCTGAAACCCACATTTAGAAATGAAAACATTTTAATATAGTGAGAGTCGATAGACATGCATCAAAGTGAAATGTTATTTTTGTAGTGATCACCAGGCTTCAGACCTCCCAAGCTAATCATAAACTTTCCAGGCCAATACAGCTAATTTGTTCTCCTATTGCCACTGGCCTCCAACTCCCTTTCCAAAGGGAGACGTCACACTTGCTGCTAGCTAGAAAATTAGCAAAATGCCTTCTATTTCTGCTTTTTTCTTCAAGCCTGTTATGTGTGTGATACTTCGGTTGTACATACAGTGTCTATGGGTGTGTCTTAGATGTATTCCTGAATAGAACGTGGATGAGCTACCCTCTCCTTCTCTCAGTTTATGTTGCACAGGTTACAGCAACCATATGTTCAGGCCTCAGCTCTTCCTCTAAATCATGCCCTCCTTTCTTCCTGGGAATGTTAACCTGGGAGAGTAAGAGGGGGTTTTGTGTATTTGTCCAGGCTATCCAGATGTAGAACATTATGCCCAGTGTTACAAAACAGTGAATTTCTACAAAGTTACACCAACCATTTTTACTTGTGTGGAAAAGGCACTTTGAGATGCAGAACAGGTATTCCGGAGGACAGCTTAAGATGATTAAGGTTGCCAGATTGCATCAAGTCAGTCTGGTCAGAGCTGCTTTGAATTGGCAGATGCTGTTCATCAGTGTGTCAGCAGGCTGGAGTTGAACAAGATACAGACCCTAGAGGTGCTGGACATTTGCAGTTCTCTAAGAAAAAAAAAGGCAGAACTGGAAATAGCACCAACCAAATGAAAGCCAGTCTGAATCTCTGTACAGGTGATGGTCACAGTTAGGCCCCTCTGCTGACAGAATACAATTCCTGTGATGCTTTGGTAGCTCTATCTGTTACTGCTTACATGTTAAATGGGGCATCCCTGAGTATGCTTTCCTTTTGAAGCTTAAATAAGCTTTTTATCATTATGATTTCATTTTTCTTCAGCATTTTGATGGGTGAAATGAGCACATTTTAATCAGATAAAGAAGAGAGCTTTGTGTGTAGCGTGTGCCTATAAAACACTGTAGGTTCAAAGAGCAGATGAGTGTATAAGTTGGACAGAGGTTCTTGATATCAATTATTAAAAGAAAGCAGAATTCATCACAGATAGAAGTGTAGAATTTTTATTTTCTCAAAAATATTTCTGAATATATGTTTAAACTCAGACTTGAATGGAATTTTAGTTGTAAAGGAAAAATTACCTACAAAGATGTATTTTAATATGATTTTAAAGATTTTGATTTTGCTGTGGTTTCTTTTCCAAATGGAGACGGAACCAGGTACAATTTTAAGATTTCATAGCCTATTATATGAAATTATAGGAAGCTAATCTAAGAATCTTAATATTGTGTCTGCAAAAGTGTGTTACAGAAGATTGGAAAAAGTAAAATCAGTCTATTTCAGAAGCAGTATATTTATACTGCTGCTGTTGTATTGGATTTAATTCTGTGGAATAGGTGGGTTCACATGCTCAATATATTCCTGGGAATTCCTGTATTCCAATGTCCCCACAGACTAAGCAAGTGTATGTTCAGAATAAACATTGTGTAATTGATGTGAGTAGTTATAGTGGCAGTAAACTGGGGTGTGCTATAGCCTGATTGAATTTATGGCAGAATGCAGAATTAGATGCAGAATTGTCACGCATTGCATAAAAAAGTCTCCTCTAGAGCAAATTCATCAGAACTTAATTTCATATAAAATTAAGAGTTTGTATTTCTTAAGCGTAATCCCAATTCACTTTTCTGAACTTGAAAGTAATTCAAAAAGAACTTCCAGCTCAGAAACTTGTTGCAAATCTGTCAGTTATACACATACTGTACAAAGTATGACCAAGATGGGTGCAGCATGCAATACTTTCAAAGGTTTGACTCTTAGAAAAATGTTCTCCATAGTCTTACTATAGCCCGAGTAAAAACAGAGCTACCTTAAAATAATTTTTCCAAAATTCTCTGTGGCCACCTGATCACATCTGATAAGCTAGTAACAGTCCGTATTGCAGAGCAACTGTTAGCTATGTTTTCTCCTTGTGCTTTAGGAATTTCATTGATGAGTTTGACTTAAAGTTCTTAGATGCTTAAATGCAAGGAGAGATTTTGCTTTCAGCTCTTTTTCAGAATCACACTTTTGACAATTTTTTTGTCCCTTCAAGTGTAAGATGCACCATCCTGTAACTGATCAAACTGTCCTGTTCATTTTCAGTTTGGAAGAAGAATGTCAAATTAAGCATAATAAGGATGTCTTTTGGATTAAAACCCAATATATTCTTCCAATTGAAACATTGTGTTAGAATACTCATAACATGAAGTTGCTTAGAGAAGACATTTGTTAAGGCAGGGGTGTCTGTGGGTTTTTTTCAGCCATATAATGGACAGTCCTTGCTTCCCACTATTGTATCCAATTAAAAAAATAGGTTTTTTTTAGTCTAGAGTTACCCTTTATGGTGCTGTTGTGGAATATTGGCTTATATATTTCTGTAGGGGATTGTTTTTTCCCTTCTAATTTTTATGCAAAATGACCAGGTGATAGCAGCAGACTTTCTCAATTTTAAAATTTGCTGGAAAAGCTATATTTGATTTCAAATGTAAACCTACCCATCACTTTGTGTTCCCATGTAAGTACAAGTTGTTTTTGTAATATGGCTATTGTGTGAAGGTGAAAACTAAGTACTGCTGTTGGATTCTCCACGCGGGTCTCTGTTTTGAAAGCCCTGCTTGCCAAAGATGTTCTTGTACTTAAATAAGCCTTATGGGTAGGATAATATTGCAAGAGGAATGTGAAGGAGCATTAATATGGCTGAGTGAGGCCCTATATGTTTTCCTTTGAAATATCTTCCCTGCTCGCCAAACTGCCTTGGCAGGGAATAGCATGAAGCCTAGATGGGGAATTATGGATGTGTCCTGTATTTTTCTCCACCATGAAAGGAATAGTCTGTGGCTCCTACACAGATTGAAAGGCAGTGGTTGGAAGTGTTGGGGTGGTAGGACAGACGTACTGAAGGGCCTAATTGGTAATCTCCTAAAACACCCTCAGAAGCTGATTATGCTCCGCCTAATAATACATAGAATAGGTGATCTTGCATCTAAAAAACTTTTCTCTTCTTAAATATATTGTCCTTCTAGATATGGATATGAGAATATTTACTAAAACTAAGTATAGTATCTGACTTTGAAGCCTTCACAGTTAAAGTTTTTAAGAGGAAATTAAAAAGTCACGTTTTTTTTCCTAGAAAGAAAGGTTACCAACTTGAAATCCAGTCCTTACTGAACACTTTCTTTAGTGTCTCTAGGTTGCAAAAAAATCTTCATAAGTTATATTACATGTCCTAAGAATAAGATTTTAAAATCTTTTTTAAGACAAATGCCTAGTATTCTGTGGCAATACTTAACAATAAATATTCTCATTCAAAGAGTAGTGCTTGATTTAATTCTTTGTCTGTTTGGCTTTGGATGAGTAGTCACTAGGGTTCCATGGCAGATTGAATTTGTTTAATGCCATTTATTGCCACATTTTAGCCTGTGTACTAAAGTATTGTCTTGACCCACTTGCACATAATGTGTTTAGGAATTTGAAACATTACATATTTTGTATGAATTAGACTTCTGGTCTAGCATATTGTGCAGAATTTTGCACTGCAAATTTTTATCTATGAAATCTTTCATAAGAGAGGAGAATATCAGTTCTTTTCAGTAAAAATAAAAAAGAGAAAAATCTGTGTGTCATATTAGAAAAATGAATGAAATGGTTACTGAGACTGAAAGAGAAGCAAACAGTTTCCAATCAACCCCACCTTTTCTGATTAAATATAAATTAACTAAGGCACTGTGAAACAGCTACTTACTTTGCGAGCTTGAGAGGAAAAAAGTCTCATAGACCCAGCAGTTCAAAACATTATTCAGATATTTGTGGTTAAGAACAGATGCTGAAAACCTTATCATTGCACTTTATTTGGTGTTTTCTTGGAAAGGGATAAAATGACCATACGTAATTGTAAACTTGCTTCTAAAACAAGTAATGACAAATATGCAAACTTAAATAGACAAAACTGCCAGTGTGGGAATGGTGGCTGGATTTGTTTGCTTATTTGTCACTGGGGGAATTTATGTGTGTGCCCTCATTCTCCATGCAGCTGTCCAACATCATGGCAAAACCCAAAAAACTACAAGTGAACAAAAAAGTAAAGATGAGATAAATATATTCTTAATTTTTTTTCAAAATTCTTAATTTTGTCATTGTTTTGGATGCTTGCACAAATCCCTTGACAGTGTATCTAAACCAGCAGTGGTAAATAGTTTGCAAAACACAGGTGAAAAAGGCAAATCAAATATAAACCAGCTATGCTACCAATGGGCTGGCAGGGTTCTAACACTGATACTCCAGACAAATAAGTACCTGCTGAGTACTGTGAGTACTATGGCATTGGACATGAGCTAGCACATGGAGCTGTACCTAAAAATAAGTGATATATTCATTGAGAAGTAGCTCATTGTGAGGAAATCTTCTTTATTGTGAGGAAATCTGAAACATTCTTGGAAAATTATTTGAGATATGCTCCACACAAATATGAATTATTGTATTGAAGAGATTTGGATCTGTGTAGGAAATCTTCCAAAGGAAATCTTCCTTCCACAATGAAGGAATTTTCTGTGGGTTTTATTCACTTGATTCTTATTGGAATTCTGATTGTTTTCCAGCCATGTGATGGTGTTGGCTGCACAGATGTGCTTTTACAACCAGATTTCTTAAGCAGTCTGGTTTTATGTCTCTCCATGGGCCTTTAAGATTAGAACTGGTATTATTGCTAGCTTTAACCCACATAGACAGTCTGAGTATGGGGATAAAGTAATCAGCACCATTTGTGTCTTTCAAAATGCATATAGAGAATGTTTCCTTACTTCCTTTATTCTAGGTGACCTTTTAAGAAGTAATTTTTTTCTTTGTGTTCCCACTAGAATTATTTCTATATTTATTTATACCTTGTTACCAGCAAAGAGCATTTCTAGATTTTGTGCCATTGTCTAGGGATTTTACACTGTAAAATTAAAACTGAAGGCTTTATATATATATATACATACACTGGTTTTACTATACCATGGTTTAAGAGTCATATATAACTGTTGACAAATAAAATGGCATGCTAAGCGACTTCTTAAGAAAAGTTTTCAGAGTACCAAAAAACTTGATGCAGTCATTTTGGGCTTGACTCTCCTCCTTATATAGTAGAGAAGTGAATTTGCCTGAATTTAGACAAGTTGTTTGTCCCATGAGAAAATGTGGCAGTACTGAACTTGTTTCAATTGTTGGAGTCAGGAAGGGAAATTTCAAGTTAAATTATACTGGATGTGCTCTGGGTACTCAGAGACTCATCAACTGTTTATTCAAGTATTTATCAGTTTCTGAGTTGCTAATCCAGTAGTAAATGAAATATTTGAGACACAAGGATGCATAATTATTTTAAGACGCTCCTTATCTAGTTTGAGCTGCATATGAATTTTCAGAATTCATATACATGCCATTTAGCTCAAGATTTAACATAATCTGTAGCTATATGGTTCCAATTTCTTGTGTAACAGAAATCAGCCACGCAGAATTGTTCATTTTCAGAAATGGTATGTGTACTTGAAAGACACCTAGAAAAATTGAACTAAGTCAGTTCTAGCTGTGTGCTTCCCAAGCTTTTAAGGATGTGTGACCACTGCCCAGATAGCTGGAAGACTCCACGTACACTGAAGGTTCACTTGGTTCTAATGGGCAGCATGTGTTTAATAGGATTACTTTGAAAGCAAGCACATTTATAACATAAACTATCCAAAAAATCTACTGTATAAACAATCAGATTCTCCAGAATTTTGTTTTTATCAAGGCAATAAAGATGCACAGTTTCTATTTGTTTAGAAAGAGTTTGTTCATTTTTATACATTAGAGATCTGCAGAGAAAGAAAAGCCTTGTTCTAGCACTGCAGCTATGCTTCTAATTTGTACCTAATTTGCACCAGCAGTGTAACTGATCTGCTGGTGCTGTGTGTTTTTGACCTGGCATGGACCCCCAGTGATGAAAAATGAGCCTTTAGTCTACTAACAGGGTAGATTTTGACCTAGGCTGGTGTTAATGCTTTTAATTTGCAATGCATTAGAGGCAGGCAGTAGGCTAAGATCAGACAGTCCTGTTGGTAGAGATGGTGAATTGGGAAGATGGAATCAAACAGAATATGGAGAGATTTTTGGGAAGGAATAGCTGCATCTTTGACTCAGGATTTTAGTAACTAGATGGGAAAAGTTGAGATGTGCTTGCTGCCCAAAGCGTAGGCTACAGTACTATGAGATTAGTTCTCTCTGCTCACTTCAGGTAACTTGGGATGTGTAATGAAATTACTTTGGAAACCTTCCTCCTCCTTCTTCTTGTATTTGGATTCTGGATGAGTGTTGCATCCAGTGCATTTTGACTAGCATTGCAGTTAAATCCCAAGTTTTCAGTGAAACATATACATTTCCTCTGGCAACTAAACAGCTATTTTCCTTTTTTTTTCCTATCAGAAGAGGGTGGAAGCTTGGTATTCCTATAAACTATCAAAAATACAATAGCTCATGATACGAGTCTTCCAAGATTCTTTCTATTTATCCTTTGGATCTTAATCTGTGATTTAATACCTCTGTGACATCAGAGAACAGAGGTGACTGTGCTGTAGGATTGTCCTTGGCTCTGGTTCTCCAGCTGTATGACTCCTGCTGGGATGTTGACTTTCTTTGTTCCATGGAATGCTGCTCTAGTCCTGTCCCCTAATTAGTCTGTGTGATATGTGCAGTGCTGACTCCTTATGAGGTTACCTCTGTTGCAAGACTCTTGTTCCAGATTGTATCTGCTGCCAGATAAAATCTCCTACGTTCTTCTATTTGCTTGGCTGATTTCTGCTACTGCTAGCCCTTTATACACATGGTTAGAAAAGTGAATTTTGGCTTGGACACAGATGTTCAGGGCTCTGATTATAATGGCTCTGACCAGCCTCAGCCTGGTGCTCACACAGGCTACCTCAGTAGCCACATTTAAATTCAGCCCTGGGCCTCCAGTCCCAGTTTGAGCTGCTTTGGAGGCAGCCTCGGTGTGGCTCAGCCTCAGTCCTGTGTGCCCTGGCCAGGATCCTGCTGGTCTGCACCCTGCTCCATGGCCTGGCTGCTTGGCTTGGCCCTGGGCCTGCCTTGGCACTACAGACTTGTTTGACCCTGGATCTGCCCGTCTCTGACTTGGAGTGGCAGTGGGACAGAGTCCTGGCCAGTGAAAGCACCTGCCTTGCTGCCCTTGTTGGAGCTTGACATGTGACTCCCATCCCTTTAGGGAGCCCCTGTCACTGCTCTCACTGCTCCCTGACAGTTTTTGAAGGTGGCTGATACTGTTTTATTGCTTTAGGAAAGTAGTAACCATGAAACATACTGGCCAGCTTTTGCAGAGCTTTCTCTTCGTCTTTAGTTGGCAGGAGGTGATGCTGTTTTCTTGCAAAAGTAAATTTTACCATAATGTTTTTTACGCAGCTCCTATCTGCATATTGGCCTAGCATGTGCTACACTTGATCCACTCCTGGGAAGGACTCACAGTGATCTTCAAAGTTCTGTTTTCTTCTGTCTCAAAGAATATCATCAGTGCTTTGAGATTTTTACCAATGTAGAAGATAACTGGTCAGGGGATGTATATGCAGGAAAAGATGTTCTACCAGGGCTTCTTTCTCTGAAAGAATTTCAGAAATGTTTCCAAGCAAAACTGAAAATTACAGTTGTATTCACAATCCTACCTGGTTAGTTTTCTCTTGGAGATGCTTGTTCCCATCATTTTATGATGGCATGTTTAAGGTAGCTGTCATTTGCCAGCTGGACACTTGGGAAAACGGCTGTTACCACTAACATCAAGTTCCAAGTTTTTCGTTCTGGATCTGAAGAGACTCTCCTTTATAATTCTGTTCTCATAGGAGGATGCATGGAGTGGGTTGTGACATATTGTGTTATGCCACTTGGTACTTTTTTTTTTTTTTTGGTACTTTTCTGTTTATTTGACTTTATAGTTAAAACAAGTATACTTACATGATCCAGATCTTGTTGTATCTTTAAATTACTTTCTACATGTAGAATTAGAAGTATCAACCTTTATCCCTCATGAAGAAGTGAAAGATTTGAAAATACCCTCATTCAAACTCATATTTAGATTGTTTTACCGAGGAGGAGGCTTACTTTCCCCAGGAAATAGATATGCATTATTTGTATTATTTATATATATATATGTAATTTTATATAGTTACAGATTATTTAGAATTTTTCATGGGGATTCAATTTTTTTAATGGATCAACAGACTTAGTCTCATTTCTTATTTTAGGTAAAATATCCAAATATAGCACTGGTACCCAGTATAGGTTTATTCCAGGTTCGTGGCAGTCGCGAAGGAATGGGTTCTAATATTTTAAAGGGTAAGGTCTGCTTTTCTTTTGGGTCCTACTTTTAGTGGCTGCTCATTTGCCACACTTCAACAGGAAACACAGATCCAAATGCCTTATGTGAAACTTGGGTGATGAGAGGTAGTTTTCTAGAAATATGTGTCTCTTTTTTCATGCATACAGAAAAGGAGATTAAATAGGATCTATCACAGAACTCTTTTCCTTTTGGTTTCACCACTCTTTTGTGTATAGGAAGAGGAAGAAGACAGCATGAATAATGTTGAATAATATGCTATGAAAATACTTAAGAAAATAATACCAAAGTTTAAGTGTGAGGAGAAATAGAATATGGTACTAAAAATCTTAATGCCTTATTAGGAAAACAAAGACATTGATTAACAAGTTCAGAAATAAAATTTTTTGTCACAGGATGAATGGTAGTCATAAAAATTCTATGTTCAAAGAATGGTGTCCACTTGCTCTGTAGGCAAAATGTAGTGTTGGTCAGAGGAAGGAATGCCTCATAAATGTCATCTTATTCTCCTTGCACTATGCAACTACTGTCTGGGGAGGCAAAGAGGTGCTCTGAGAACTTGGGATATAAACCAGAATTCTATCATCAAAATACAGAAAATTGGAATATGGCCTTGAAAAATACACATTCTAGCCCAGCCCTGGGCAGGTGATAACCAAAGGTCCTTTGCTCCTCTAGCACATCGTAAGGCCAGAAAGGGGAGAGGGATAATAGATTCAGTAGCGAAGAAAAGCTTCAAGATGATAAATCAGTTTGAGGTTAATATTCAGCTCTTTGACGTTGGACTTTCTTAGTAAAATCTGGCTTTGTAATCAAAAGTTTTAGCTTTAGGAAGTCAAGAGCAGGGAGAAGAGGGAGGAAATGCTCAGATTTCCTTTTAAGGGTTTGAGTGTAGTTTAAAAGCACTGTGGCGTGCCAGTACCATGGCAGTAAGAGGAGAAAATGGGATGGTCACTAAGGTAACTTGTTATTATGGAAGGAACTGACAACTTCCACTGCTGTAACCTACCCTGGGTTGACCTAAGTATAGACCAATGTTTGAAACTTGCTTTGTAATGCTGTTCTCACAGGATGTCGTCATACCTTTATAATGGTGTGTACTTTCTAAACTGATCTCTATTTCTTCACGTAAGAGAAAGAAAAAGATGAGAAACAGAGAAGAAGTCAAACTTGGAGTGACTTTAGATGGCAAACAAGTGGAAAAATGAGGATTGTGCAGTTTAGGAAGGGAAATAAGCAGGAACAGAAGTTGAAAGTTATGTTGGAAAATAGTTGCCCAAAAAAATGTATTAGTCAGAACACAAAGTGACTGTATGGAATAATTGATTACAAACTCTTTAAAGAGCATTTTTGCACAGCAACCCTTTGTCTTTTCCATAACTGTACAGTGGAATCAAAAAATTATTAGACATACAGATTGAGAAGTAAATCTCTAGCTTCATTATGTAAAGTAGCATCAGGAGACATGCTGCTCCATGCAGTGGAGTATTCTGGTAGACAAGCAATATTTCAGTTTCAGGGACATAGCTATCCCCTTAAATACTTATTTTGTACAAGAAATTGTGTGAAGTCAGCTGCTTTCCTAACAAAACAATTGAGCAAAAGGGTACAAATAAAAGCTGTGAGTTACTTGGGAAAGTTTTAGTATTTCATATACTAAATGGCGTTAAAACTTCAACCAAGAAAGAATGCTGAGGTGCAGTGGAATCTGTGTGAGGCTCTGGGACTTGTTTCCTCCAAGGTGCTGCACATCTAAACTTCCCTGCACAGGGCTCCATGTACTTAACCCTCAGGCTGCAATCATAGCTCACCCTTTGACTTCCGCCCCAAGCTGTGTGGGTTTGGTTTTGTTCAATGGCATCTATAAAAGTCCAGGTACTCCTTGGTCCTTCTGTACCTATTGTGATTTCATCTGCTGAAATCCAGATTCAGTGTGATCATGGCTCTTCCAAAAGGACTGCAGTAGCAAGAACTGCTTTAGCTGTAGAAGGCAGAGGATAGGAGAGAATCTCTTGTCCTCCTTCATCACCCTGTCTGCCAGTGAAATGCAGAAACTAGGGGAGTGGATGTATACGCCTTCACAGGGATAAAGAAATCCCTCAGTGCTTCAGCTGCAGTATTTCCTGAATCCAAGAAGGTAGGGTAGGGAAAGGCATTTTTCTATCTCCATCCTTCTCAAGTACACTGGGTTTTTTTCAAGGAAAACACATTCTTTCTGCAGTCTAAATTACCTGTCTGCTCAGGCACACATAATGTGGCAAGAGACTTCTTTATTTCAAGTGTTTAATTTAACACAAACATTATTTTTAAAATAGAATGAAAATAACCTCATAGAAGGAATTTTGAGTAAAATGTTACGGCCTGTGTCTTTCAGTAGTTCAGGCTAAAGCGCAGTGGTAATTTATTTTAACCTTATTACATCTGAATAATTAATTCAGAAAGGAATTCTTCCTGGAAAAAAATGAGATGAGGTAATGATTGGAAATGCCTATCTGACAGCTATAAATATGGCAGCCATCTTTACACATGACTTCATCAACATAAAAATTTTCTCCCTTCTTTCTTTTTTTAAAGTAACCTGTAGATCACCAACTGGAAAAAATGACCAATTAAAATAAAACCAAAGCATACTAGATTTTCCACTTGATCATGTAATTTGTACTGAATTTCTTGTACATTCAGCCTTTTTCCTCCTCTGTTAAATTTTTACATGAAACACTGAAATAAAAAACTTTTCTTAAATACTAGTAGAATATGTAGTGTCTACTGCTTTTCCTGTTAGTGATTCCTGGAAGATGGTGTCTGTCCAAAGCAAATGAATGCTATTTTAAATACTTGTTTTAAGAAACAGTTAAAGGACTTGTTGGTTATGCTGTAGCAGCAAATTTGTTTTGGCCTTCATCTTACTTCTAAATAGTTCTTTAGTTTAGGTGTGTCAACTGAGCTAGCATTGATTCAGTGGCATTGATGTTGCACCTGTAGTGACAAAACATGAATTAGAGTAATTATTTTCACTTGTATGCAAAATGCACAGAAATTGTCATTGTCTTGTTCTAAAGTAACTCAGCCTGAAATATGTAGTCATCCTCCATGTTATCTTGCTTTAAGAATTTGAGAGTTAAACTCTACAAACATTGAGGCTATAGGAAGTAGAAGGGAAGTCTTTAAAAGCTTGTTTTGACTTGTGTTTTGTCTATTATTACTTTTATATTAGGAATTTGGTCAACTTTCTAAGCTAATATACCTTTAGCAGAAAGCAGTAGCAGTGATACTTTTGATAAGTTTAGCAAACTGGTCCTCTTTGAAATTCAGGTGCCATTGCCTCAGGAGGAAGGTAGTAAGCAAACTTCATAAACTAATTGATATTTACAAACCCTTTGAGACTGACAGCTAATTTTTTCAGAGATGAATGTCAGTACTTTCTTAATAAGGACTTTACTATCCAAAGGTCCTTTTTTTGTTTTGTGTATTTTTATTTCTGAGAATAAGAGATAGGAACTTTTTCCCAAAACATTGTGATGGCCTTTTCTGCTTTTGGTTTTTGATTTTCTTTTTTTAAACTATAATTTTGGACTCTCTATTTCAATTATATACCTAAAATAGATATGCTATTATTTTGCTTTGTTTCTAAGTAAAAGCAAAGGTGTTTTTGTGTTGAAATTACTGACATCTTATTTCTTCCATTTTACAGTTGCAAGGTATTTTGGTTTCTCTATCTGCTACTGCACAACTTCATATCTGAAATAGCTCATCACTCATAAGCTGATTTTTTCTATTGCCCCAGTACTTTTGTAATCTCCAGTGTAGTGATTGTGGAGGTTTGCAGAGGAGTTCTGATCATGGCTGCAGCAGTGCAAGTAGGGCATAGTGTTAAGTTTCAATCTGCTCTGTGCTGCAAAGGAAGGCTGCACTTGTGCCTATGAACCAGCACAATTTCATCCAGTTCAGTGGGATAAAGCTTGAAGGCACATGTATGAGCAGATCTCTTGTCTTAACATGGAGAACAGAGCACCAGCTTCTGAAATTCAGAGAATTCTGTCTGTATTTTTCATAAAGGAAAAATTAAATGCATATGGAAGGAATTAGCTATATGACTTATTAAATGGGAATGTAGTACAGTTTTCTGTGCTCAGAAACTCGTCCTAAGTTAGACTTCAGTTAGATTTCAGTTCAGTTAGACTTCAGTAAGATTATTCATATTTGCAGAAAATATACTCCTCTGGGGAATGGTCAACAGAAAGGAGACTAAAATCACAGGTACTCTTCATTTCCTTATATTTGATTTTCTGCCTGCCATTAAAGAAGAGAAGATGGGTAATATTGTGCCTGTGCTATGTATTTATTCAGAAAAACTAGTTCACTTTGTAAAGAACAGCAAAACAAGACAGAGTTTAATTTTATGGAAGCAGTGGTCAATCTGCATGGAGGATCTTTCATCATTGGAGCTTCTGTTACATACTGCAATCTGAAATGGTGTGTTGTTTAAAACTTTTTCAAGCACTGAATCTATTTTCAGAGTATCATAGTTGCAGCTCTTCTGTTGGAAGTGTTTTGAACTCCAGTTTAGTTGGCAGTTTGCTCACTATCCTTTTTCCTTTTGTGGTACATCTAGATATTTCAGAAAAATATGGAAGGACAGATTGGCTTCCTGACAGGGTTTTGATGGAAAATTTCCTTAAGTTTATTTGGCTTTACATTTTCAGTCTGAAGACTTTACCATAGGCAACCAGTGTACAAAGTACCTGTAATGGCAGCTCTGCATTTAGCTGTCAGCACCACGGTATAATCTGCAAACCTTCAGCTTGCCTTAAAAGGGGAGAAAATACTTCTTCTCCATAGGTCTTGAAGGGAGGTCTTGTATTTTTGAGAACAACATAGTAATGGAGAGCGCTCAATGATTTTTGTCAGAAAGTACCATTAAGGTTACAGTGTCAAGTTTTCAGAAGCTGCAGATTTGGGCTCTCAGTCATCATTCTTCAGAGTCCCCAGCTGACCACCTGTGGTCATTCAGATCATTCTTGAGGTCCATACTGAAACTCTCATTCTGGCTCCTTAAGTGTTCTGAAGCTTGTACTCCTCCCTCAAGGGGAGTCACCTGAAGAGGATTCTTGTGCCATTGAGACCCACAGTCCTGGCCAGCGTGCACTGCAGGGCCTTCTCCCTGCCGTGCCCTCGCTGAGCATGGTGCTCGCAGGTACTGCAGTGGTGCTGCCATGACCACAGCACTGCAAGGCTGTGTATCAAAAGGGGAAGAAAAGGTTGACCTGTGAAAGGTGGTCTGCTGATTTGAGAGGCAAAAATGGGCAGGGTTTTCTGGAGGTGCTGAACAAACACAGCATTGCGAGACAGGTTAGGCAGGAGAAGGTGGGATCTTTATAAGCAATAGTGGGAGTCTGTAAAAGGAAAGAACTGAGAGGGAAGAGATACAGTGACAATCATGTCTAATTAATAGAGGTCAGATTTTGCCTTGCTTGAGAACCAGATATCCAAATGCAAATAGAACTGAATTCAGACTTTCAGCAGCAGTGCAAATGCTAATTTTCTATACTGCTTTGGGAGTTTGACTGTATTTAATTGAAGTTCTGAGGAAGACTATTTTATCTTTCACCTCTCATAGGAGAGGAAAAGACAGATTGGTAAAGCTAGTTTAAAAATAGCCGGAGGAGTCTGACATACTCAGCTGTGTATACAAAGCTCACCAAATTACAAAAAGAAATATAATACTTAGTAATGGTGTTCTTCTCAATTTCACCAACATTTTTACTTCCTGCCTCCTAAAATTTTGAGATATTTTCAAGTACCTGTATTGTGAGTTCATGTGGTTTACTGTCTGACATACGAGACCAGGTTATTCTTGGGTCGTATTTTTGAGATATCCCCTGGAACCATATGGATAAGAACTATGTATTTACATGAAAGATGAGAATATAGTGTGGTTTTTTGACTTCAGGAGTTGGAACTTTAAGAAAGACTTGCACTTCTGCTTGCTTAGTCAAAGCAGGTTATTTGATGGGTTGGATCATTATAAATCAAAATTTCTTTTCTTCAGCTATAATATACAAATGAAAGAGAGACTACATCCATATCCTCCTCCAGGATTGTTCTAAAGGAAGGAGGTCCATTTCAGGAAGCAGTTGTGACATTCTAGAGAGTGAATGGGCACCTGGGTTCCCCTGGTCTGTTGCCCTGGGGCCAGGGATGAGAGGCAGCAGGTTCTGACAGATAAGGCAGGATCAGGCCATTCAGGTTGCAGGACTGTGCTGGTGTAGGGCTGACTGTAAAACCATAGGTTGCTTCTTGGTTAGATTTTAATTTGTGATTTATTTATTATAAACTTGTTAATAAAAGGAGGTGCTGTACCTTTAAGTAGCACATACCGTCTAACCATCAACAGGCATCTCTTGCAGCAGCTTTAGCCTGTTTCTCCAATCATGCCTGCCTAAGTCAATAACGCTTTGCCAAAGCTCCTCGTGCATTAAAGGTTACCGTTTAGCTTGTTCCATGAATCACAGCAGATGCATAACTTGGCAGTGACCATTTCTGTCCCTCCCCTTCTTCGCTTCATACTGACTGCAGCCCCCCAGCTCAGGGCTGGCCGAGCCCCCTCCCCCAGCAGGGAGAAGTCATTACATGAAGAGATCAACTTACCAGTTGTCTTCAGAGCAGTGGCTGAGAGCAAAGCTCCTGGTCGGACCGTGAGTGCGAGAGAAAGGGGGAGAGGGAGACAGCTCGTACCTACAAGAGCTCAGGGCTGTGATCCTGAGACACAAGTGCATCTGCTAGCTGTTAGTACTTGGCAGAGGGTTTGCTCCTCCAGGGTAGCTCTAACTTTGGGTAATAATGTTTGTCAGCTACCTGATACTAACGTTGCTCTGCTTTCAAACAGCAGTGTTAGCAAGACCTGGGGGTGAGGTAAGCAAAGTACAATGTCTTGTCAAAAATCGTCTTGTCACAGTTGCATTTTCTTCGTATCTGTTAAGAGGGACTGTGAATTATTTTTATGCTGTTAGACATTATAGAATTGTGTTGTTTGTGTTGTATAAAAAGCTTTTGCTTTGGTTTAGTTTTGGGGGTTTGTTTTGTTTGGGGGATTTTTATTTGCTTTTTTGCTTTGGGTCTGTTTGGTTTGGGTTTGTTTTTTTTTTTTCTTTGCAAAAGCCAAAAGGTACTAAAGGAGAACAGTTTGAAACTTAACTTCTCTGGATTTGATATACAATACGCTTTCTATGAGAGATGACTAATTTGTGATTTTTTCTTTACTAACATACAGAGAAATATGATCCTCTGCAGCAGTAGATGGTATTGTTTTGTTCATATTTTCTGCAAAAATGTGCGCTAGAGAAAAAGTTTTTGCACAGGATACATTTTGGGGATGTGAGCATGTAAAAACTCCAGGCTTCATTACTTTAATAACATTCTTTTTGTGCAAATACATGTAATGTTTAGTCTGTGGCAGGGCAGAAAGAACTTGATTTTTTAAAAACTGTATATCATATAATTAAAGAGGGACTTGATGTGTTCCTAGTATTCCTAATTTCTAACTCTTCAGCAGTGGTATAGAACAGCTCTTCATATGCTTTAAAAAGTTGCTGCTTGATTTATGAAGAGCCATTTTCCAGATTTTTGTCCTCATCAGAGCAGTTTGTCATCAAGTACTTGTTTCATACCAAAGCAGAAATTTTCTGCTACTCTTTTGCCATTTAGGAAATAACTTAGCAGGCGTGGTACTATTAGATATAAAATATTCCATCTAATGAAATTACTTGCAGAAAACACATATGATATTCATTCTCCCTTGCTCTACCTGAAATGGGATGTGTAGCTGTGCATTTTAAATGAATCACTGGATAATTTTGTTCCATAAATATGCCTTCCTTGAGTAAGTCTTCTGCAAACAGTGATTCTGCTTTAAAGCTTTATTAGTGCTGTCATAACTTAATAGTTGCCTAATGAAGTCCAGATCAATTACTTTCCCTGGAAAAGGTGGAAGTGAACTGGAAAAAACACCTTGTCCAACACTGTGTGGTTGACACTTTCTGTAGCTCACATGTCTAGAAAGAAACTTTATTTTGCTTTCAGGGTGTTTTAATAAGAGAATCTGTAACAGCTTTGTTTCAGGAAAATGTCTCTTAATGAAATCTTGTGCTGCCTTTGATCTAGTTAAAGCAGGGAAAGGTTTTCAGCAGTGTCTCAACAAATTTACATGGTTTGATGATCAGAGCAACTGGAAGCTGATCATTGCCCTCTAGTTGTCACAGAAGTTTTTAACTTCCTGCTTGATTGTTATGGAGCATAGAAAACGATAGATAGACTCACCTTGTTCAGACTGAGGGACCTTAAAATCTGTGGTGGCTCATATGGAAAATATTTCTGTCACCACTGCATGCACATGTGGTCTTCAGAGATCCATATAAAGAACAAATCTAGTGCAGCAGCAGTGTTGCCTGCCAATTATTCTCGTTAGCAAGTAAAATAAAAGCAATGCTGTGTTCTTACCTGGAAATTAATTTCTGCTGTAAAAGTGCAATGTGTAATGTTTTAGCACTGTGATCCATATGCCAAGTGCTTTAAACTGGACTGTTATTCTTAGTTTTTCAGTTAATACAGCAGACAGAATATAAAAAGTTGGCCTGTTGCTTTATCAGTGACTTTTGAGTTGTAGATTTTAGCATAGGTAGTGAGAAATTTGCTCCTTTACTATGTTCATATGCCTAATTTTGGAAATTTCATAATAAAAATATACTGTGTCTACTGTTATTAATATAATATTTCTTTGTCCTGTATTGTAAGAGACCACCCGATAATCTTGTGCGTTTCCCTGCTCCAGCTGCAGAACCTTGGCTACATAAATATTATTTCTCTAGGAAATTACTCAGTAAAGATTTTTCCTGTGGTTGACAGTGAAGACAGAGAAAATAAGTGAGAAGCCATTTTTTAAAGGAACCTGAATTGTCATTTTGTGCTCCTTTGAACTGTTTTGTATAATTCTTTGAATATTTTAATTGATTTATAGGTATGTATTTTTTAACATTCTGCTCATAAAAGTGTCAGTTTTTGATAGATTATGAAGTCAATGGGAAGTTGCTTTTCTTGCCAGCTTGTTTTGTCTGTATTTTAATGCTGCAGAACTTTAACTGCTCAAGAAACAGAAAATAACAAAAATTCAAGTAGTATATTTTTTCCCATGTAATTCTTAAGGAACCCCTAACACTTGTTCTAATGTGTGTATGGTTATGTTCTGCTTTTCATTTGTTGTTGATTTAAGGCATGACTTGGCATGAAGTCAGTGAAACTGCATTACATCACTTTTCCATCCAGGAAGGAAATAAGGTTGTATAGATTTGCAACTTGCACCACATTTGTATGGCCAGGCCCAGAGCTTGTGTGTGTGTGTGCTTCTCAGCAAATGAACACGCTGAACTCCTAGCAAAACAGTGCTTAATCAAGGCTTCCTCCTTCTCACTTCTTTAACCTGCTGCTTTGGAATCTGCTCTAGCAGGAAAATTGTTGGTTTGACCAGATACATTGGGCTTGAGAAATCTTTGAGCAAGCAGGGAGTTTTCCTGAGGAATAACCCATCCCTGTATTTTCAGGTACTCCTAAGTGTTATCATTATTCTTCACTCAAAAGCAGGTAGCCTTTTAAACTCTGTTTTCTCAGAGTACTTGTCAGGTATTTGCACATGCCTTGGGATTTTAGTTGATTCAACTGAATTTTCCCATTTTAGTAGCTTCTTTAGTCCCATATAAATTGACCATAAATCAGTACTGTCAGCCCTATCTGCCTCAGTACTGGTGTCAGTGAAGCTGTGCAAATGTTCCAAAGTCACCAGCCTGGCCTTCTCAGCAACAAAGCAAAACCAAATTATACCATTCTGAGTTTGGTTTGAATTGTTTTCTATTAGTTTTTTTCAAAAATCAGTCTAGCTGACAAAATGTGTGCACAATGGGAAGGAAACCTCACATATAACTTATGTGTTGATTTGATCTGTATTTTAATGGGATAAATAATCATAATCTGACTAACCATCAAAATACGTAATATATGACTTAACACAGAACTTTCAGCATGTTTAAGTGAACAGGAACAGGTTTTAAGATACCTAATTATTTTCAGTTCTTGAGTAGCAGTTGTTCAGATAACAGCATGTTTTGCTACATTAACCAAGCTGTTTATAGAAACAAGTTTTGTTTTAATATGTAGATACTGTTTAGCTTCAGAGTATTGAATACTAGATGCTGTTCAGCTTTCTTCATAAAGTAGTTCAACATGAAGTGTAGAAGATACTAAACAGTGTCCTTGAGAGTTGTTTTAATATATTTTTATTATAGATAAATTTCACAGATGTGAAATGCTTCCCTTTGGAATTTGGGCATAAAGAGGGTGAAAAAGTCATGTTCCACCCTCTCAAATGAGTAAAGGGAGCCTGAGCAACTCTGAGTGAGATTCTTGGTGTGCTGCAGACACTGCTGGTTCTCATCTGTGCCTTGTGGAGCAGTTGTTCTACACAGCGTCCCAAGTTGCAAGACCAGGAATAAACAGACAGGAGTGTGGAGGGAACTTATTGCCATGAGCTCCTGTTCATTTGCACCTCCACACTGCTTGGCCTCTCTGCAGTGTGTATAGCTTGTCCACAGGAGCCAGAGAGGCAAAGTGAACTTAACTAGCAGCATTTTAAAAGATCATTCACTGAACAGGGTCAGGTGTCACAATCCCCACTGCACAAATGCAACCCATTGCAAGAAATAACTTGGTGTTCATCACAGTGAACAACTCAGTGTTGTTACTTGTTTCCGTGTGGTACAGTATGAATGGAGCTCTCCCTTGTTGATCTTGCTCAAGCAAGAAGGAAGAATACAAAAAAGAAACAAACCACAAAAGACCCCAAACACCTTGAGGTCATGGTCTTTTTGACACTGTCTCTTGACTGACTGTTCTCTTGTCAAGGAGGAGTTCTCTTTCCTGAGACTGACTGGAGTAAATTTCTGACCTTACTCAGTGGAACCTCGGTGTAATGTGGTCAGACCTGCTGCACTTGTGACGAGGCAGGGAGCTCCCCAGCAGGTCACATCTGCAGGAGCTGATGTGATTTTGGCCAATTCTGTGAAAGGGCAGCATGGAGAACGAACATTGCAATGCTTATGCTGCATGATTGTTGGTGGTCTTCATTTATTGCATTCTGCTGTACCTTACCAGCCATACTGGGCTAGCCATTATGACTGTTGTATCTCTGGATTTTGCCATCTTCAATTTTTTTATCCTTATGATAGTCCTGTGAGGTTGTGCTGCTATACAGCTGTTACTTATAAATTCCTGGTCCACATAGGTAAAATACAATTCAGAGGCTCAAAACATTATCAGTAAGAAATTTACATATGCTTGAAAAATCAGCCTTTCTAGCACATGAATGGTTTTATATCTGAGCACTGTCTCAAAGATTCTCTGTATGGCCAGGAGATGAACTAGTTAAGTTGTGTGTGCTCAGTCTCCAGGATGGAGTTTAGCTGATGCCACACCTTCAACCATAGGCAGGGAGCTCATGATGTGGCCCAATAAAGCAAGCATTTCCATCTCTGACTTCCACAAGGCCAGCATATAAGAAAACATCATTTCTCTCACTGACATATGGGCAAAAATAATTCCTCATCTCTGTACCTGAGTGTTTCCATCTGCAAGCCAAGGTTAATAGGGTTTCCATTGATTCTCTTGAGAAATTGATACGTCACCTTGACTGTTACTTTCCCATAAAACATCACCCTTAACCATTCTGTTTATGAAGCATGAGAATGTTTGAGAATATTTGTGGACTGGTAACTAAAGAGGGATTGAACCACTTATTTATTTAGCATACATAAAAGAAAGTTATTTTGATTTACTTTAAAATTACCTGATTAGAAAAAAGAGATGGTAATTTACATATGGCAGTAACTGCTGACATCACCAGTAAAACATCTGAAAGTGAGACATATGATAGTTGAAAAATAATCCTGTCGAGAAAATATCCACAGCCTTGGCCAAATTATAAGAACATGCTCTATGTATTGGCGTAAGTACCACAGTACACTTTTATTTGACCTCTGACATTCTTGCCTCACTCTCCCCAGCTTTATTGTCTATCTCAACTTCAGTATTAGTAGTACAACCCTGGTTTGATTTGAAAACTCTGGTGTAAACTTGGTGTAGTTGAATGTTCAGTTTATAGTTAATTACATTCTAGCAAAATGACTCCAACTGTGTTCTTTTACCCTATGTGATTAGGGGGAATAAATGTTCTTCCAATTTTATTCTCAGGATTTCTGTATGGCGTTAGTTCTTCCTGTCTGATGTATCTGTGCCTATTCTTGTGGAAAGACAGGACTGCAATCCCAGCAGTGTGGTGTGCACTGACCAAAGTCCATAAGGGTACTTCCCTAGTAGTTCTCTAGATCCAAAGTTGTTCGGCTTTGGGCTCTGGTTCAACCTGTGCTAAGCTAAACATCTAAAAGATGGATTGAAGGCTACAGTAATTCCCACAGTAATTACAGCATCATGCTCAGTCCTACCATGGTGAAGCTGAATTCATTAAGTCATTACCAAAGAAATGGTTACGTGTGATGGATGAGCTAATTTGTTTCTGAGACATGGTTCATAGACCATTTTCTTAAAAGCAGTTCCAGAAACTTGTTGGATTGCTTATTAGATAGACATATGTTTAAATGAATTTACCATGAATTTTACACCTGGAAATACTATTTTCCTGAGAAACTAATAGTTTACAAAATACTTTCCTAATCTTATTTCATTATCAGCAACAACTTTTGATTTGCTTGATTTTTTTTTCACCTTTGCTTTTTGAAGTAATAATTCTCTTAAAATTGAATTGTAATGAATGTATTTTTATCACTGTAATGTAAATGCTCTTTCTTCTGGCACAGTGAGGTTAGCTCCTTTTCTGAGGATTTTAATATTTGTTCCAAACATGCTGAGCATATAAATGGAGCAATGAATTTAGAAGGCAGGTAGTTTATATTAGGATGTATTGAAAGGTAGTCACAAACAACAGAAAAGGAGAAAATAAAGATATAGTAAGTAAAATAGTCGCACTAATTGTTTTGTAAATCATAACAGTCATTGTAATAAATAGGTTTTTCTTCTAAAGGCTTCCTTGGTTTTCCTATTGCTTTATAGCAATTTTATAAGGCTCTGAATTTTTAAGTGCTCTGATGTATAATAGGGCACAGGAATGTGTTCCAAGACTCATAAAATCTTTAATTAAAAGAATGGAAATTCTTGTAAACTCCTGGTGGTTGCCTTTAAGTGATATCACTCCTTAAAACACTTCCCACTCCCCCCAGCCTGTGAGATTATCTTGCATTTTGTTACAGCACTGTTAGGTTCTGCCCGTGGATGATGTACCCATTTTAGGGAAACAAGCTGATTATTAGAATTCCCTGGCCTTTCTGGAAGGGAGACCTGGCACACAAAAGAGACTCTGCTGAGTAACTAAACAAATGCTTTGCTGTTAAAAGTCGAAATGGAATTTCACTACCAGCTTTCCTGAAAGCACTGCTGTAGGTGGGTTGCTGGCAGTGCTCACTGAGCTGTTGCTCAGAGCCTCTGAGTCCAGAATTGGGGGCACTTGTGCAGCCATCAGAAACATAAAGCAAATATTCAATGCATGGTGGAAAGACAGTGGGCAGAAGGGGACTGGTATGCGACACATATCCCTGTCCTCACTTGATCTGTAGCTTTCTCCATTTTTCCTTCAGTATCACTTGCTGTTCATGGCAGCCAAATGACAGCAGCAGGGATCAATCATCTTTCACTGGTGTGTAAGGACCCAAGGGCACCAACACAGCAATTATATTACTGACAGCAGCTACATTGCTTCTCTTTAAAGAGCCCTGCTAAATGAGACACATGAAAGTGAAGCATGAGAGAGTATTAAATTAAAGGTTTGCCTGTGTATGTCATTGCCTGAAGCTGTCGATCTGTTTCTTCATGGGTTACAGGTATTATTTTCCCAGCACGTGGGCTGTGAGGAAGGTTTTATCAAGAGACAGAAGTTTTTGACAAATTTCCACTCCTACCTATTTGGCAGTCACAGGAGAATGAGGTGAATTAGGAGTCAATAAATTAATCCACCAACCATAATTGCTTTTTGACTGAAGCATAATGTTTACTTACATATTTCATGAGATTTCTTCCCTAAATGTCATGATGATGGGAATAAATCCTCAAACACTTTTTACTTCAAGACAAATTGTTTTGTTATTCAAATTCTTAATCAAACTGAAAAGGTTTTTTTTAACTGGTTTTTGAAAAATTGCTGACTAATATCACAGGTAGATGATAATGTAGTAGGAAGCTTGGTATTTAATATAAAATTGCCTCCTTGCTCCTTGGAAATTGAAATTACAGAAGCAATGGTAAAAGCATGTGGAAATGTTGCATTTTGATCCCAAACAGTTAATAGATTTACCATAAGAAATCACCCCCTCTGAGGAAAGATCTCTTCTTTCTATTAATGTAGTTATTTCACTATATATTTCAAATGACCTTTAAGTGACTGCTGCAGAGACAACAAAGCCACATTTGATAACATTTGGTGTGTGGAGGATGTATTAACATCTGTACATGAATAGAATGTCTGCAACACGTGCTGGACTCTTGCTTGTAAGTACTTGAAAACTGAGATTTATTTAGTGCTCGAATGAGCAGGTGATAGTGAAGCATTCTAGCCAGGGGCACCAACTGTTTTGATGTTGTTAACTATGAGCCAATATCCTCTAGAAAAGCACAAGGACACAGACTAACTTTTCTTATTTCCTCATTAAATGGAAGATTCTTGCTGAAATGGAAGAATTATCTTGTTGGAGCCAATGCATTAAACTGAAGACAATTTCTTTAAACATTTCCTTAAATATTTTGATAGTGAGAACCTCAGGCACAGATTCTCTTGGTGCTGTTGGGGAACTGAAGAGAGAAGGTGATAGGTACATAATGCCCAGGTGACACAGGGGTGATGAGTGCATGGTGCCCAGGTGACAGAGATGATGTGTCCATAGTGCCCAGGTGACACAGGGGTGATGAGTGCATGGTGCCCAGGTGACACAGAGGTGATGGATGCATGGTACTACCCAGGTGACAGAGATGATGTGTCCATAGTGCCCAGGTGACACAGGGGTGATGAGTGCATGGTGCCCATGCCATTGAGGATTGCTCACGTGTACTCTGCTCGTGACATGAGGTGGTTACAGTGTCATTTGCTCTGTGACTGCATCTCATCCTTTTGAAAATTTTGAGTATTCAGGTGATTATTCAGTACTTCAAGGTTAACTCTTCAGCGTTATCCTGAGGATCCCTGGCAGAGCATTTACCAAATGCTTATAAGCAGTTTATTGGGGTGCTTGGCTCTTGGTGATGAACAGTGCATTACCAAAGAAACCAATAATTAGGAAGGATCAACACAAGAAAAGAAATATTTCTTCAGCTGCTTTATTATGGTTCAGGAAATTAACAAAGCTAAAGCAAAGCAAAATTGTAAGTAACTGCAGCATCGGGCCATTGTGGTAGTGGAAGTAAAAAAACTCCTAATGCATCCAGCTGTCACAGTGTGGCTATTGGGGATTATCTCTACTTTGACTATGTCAGCAGAGGCTGGCTTGTGTCCTGCTTCTTTCTGAATGGCCACCACTTCTGATTTTCAGATGAGAGTGAGAAATACTGGGAATGACAACTAATGCCATGATGTTTTATTTGTAATCATAGAAATGGGTTTCTAACCATGTAAAAATGGTTAATAACTAAGTAAAACCATGCTTAGGATTCAGTTTAAGGGAAACAGTCATAATGACTTGTTCAGAAGTAAATAAAAAGTTTTAGAGGTACTAACCTCCCTCTACATAGCTGTGTCAATACTGAGAGGCTTTAAAGGAACCTCTCAAGTACAGTTCTAGTTTCTTCTTTGTTCTCACTCCTGACAAATTACCTAACTGTCACACTATTTTGAAGGTGTTAATAAATGTTATTTCTTATGTGTGGGCTTTTCCTGTCCATCATTTTTGCTTTAGTAGTGGATATATTGAATCATTTGGCATCTTTCAGTTCTGTCATTCTCACTGCAGTATATTCCACTTGTGACAAATGAGCCATCTAGTTCTTTTATGAATTCCCCAAAGGCAATTTTGGGAAAGAAGAATCTCTAAATATCTGTTTATAAGACATTCAGTGCACTGAAAAAGTGGGAATCACTTGAAAAAATCTAATAAATTTTTCCATGTTGTCAGAAGCCAGTATTGATGCACAGAAGTCCATTAGTCCTTGGAAAGAATGGCAGTTGGTGTAGCTCCAGCTGTATATGCAGCCGTTCATTTTAAGAATTGATTGAGAGCAGATGAGATCAAAAGTTAACATCTGCAGCTGTTTCTAGCTGCTAAATAAGCATTAAGGACCTGGTGAAGTTGTATTTTAGTGAAGAATAAACACTACAGAACTTGCAAGCACAACTTTCAATGTTAATAGTACTATAGCACTGTTCTCACTCAAGTTTCAAGTTTTGGGTTCTTCCCTGTGTTGAAGAGAAGGCTGGGAATGCCTAGTGAACAAGTTAAAATTCACACAACTTCACATCTTCCTGTAAGGACAAGATAATTCTTGGAGAACAAACTAATGGTGCTAGAAAATGCTCCTATTTCTGCTTCAAGTCAGAAGGAAATTTCTACTTCATCTTAAGCAGTTTGGCAAAATTTTAGAAAGTAAGAAGTGAATGCTGTTAAAACATTGTTTGCTTTAGGAGGATTTGGCCAAGGAAAGTAAGGAAATGACCTGAAAAACAATCAGCCTTGTGGAAACTACTGCAGACTTCATTAGGGAGACATTGCAGGGAAGCAAGTGGAGGATCAGCACTGGGAATGTCAAGGTGAAGTCTTGGCATAGATAAAGATTCTGAAAGCCAAATTGTCACTGATTTAAAACTGTCATTATTAGGGTTTTGATCTCAATGACTGAAGATTTAGGAAAGATGTCATTAGCCAAATCCTGCTGCCTTGATTAGATGCAAATTTCCCTATGTGCATTGTACAAATATCTGTACAATGGCTGAGTTCTAAGTGCATTGGTTGGGAGGATCTGGAAATAAATGTGGTATCCTGCAACATAAGGAATGAAAAAACATCTGGTGTGGGACATTTCTAAAAATAGCAGGAGCTTACTAAACTCCATGCACGTCCTTTTAAATTTTAGAATAGAGCTAAAATTCAGCAGACATGCTGTCCCTCTTTCATTTGTAAAAGTCCTGCAGCTTAATAAGTTTCTGATTTTTATGCATTTATTAAATTACATGTTAATGATAAAAAAATTTAATAACATCTGCCATTATTTGCTTTGAATCTATGAGAATATCAAGCCTTTGTCTCAGAGATCACTTAGCACTTTTAATACACTAGCCACTCACAGAATTATCAAAATTAGAGATATAAAGAGGGAGTTAATTTTTATCCAAACTGAAATAATTGTATGATAATTACCTGATAATTACAGGTAATTGTACAATAAATCTGAGACACCATTGCTGGGCTGCTTTCAGAGGATCAGAGTGATGCTTACCAGTGTATTCACATGTACATATAAATGCAATCATTGTGTCTCTTTGTGGTCTCTTTTTGATTTCAGCACAACATCCCATTTTAAAAATACTTCCTGAGTCAAAGAATACAGTTTTTCACTCATTTTTCTATGACTTGTTATTGACAAAGTGTGTCAATAACAGTATTCATTGTGTCCATGAGACAAGTGAACATGAATTGCAATTTTAACTGTATTTTATGGCATCTTCTGGAGAGAAAATGTCATCTAGAATTGCTCCTCAGTTAAAGAGACACCATTTCTAGTGGATTGCAGCCTTGGTGTGTGTCCTTGGTGGCTGCATAAAGCCCAAACTACACACCCCAGTTTGTGAGGTCACATCAGCAGTTGTACAACATGATCAGATGCATGTTTGGATGGCCAGTGGGGTGGCTGGAGTTTTCTTGGATTTTGGTTTTATTTTTCTACTTTTATATCTATTCTTTAGGTTGGTTTCTACTACGGGTTTGTTGAACCTCTTCAGATAAAATGGAAACTGAGGAAACCGTATCATTTCTCATTAGGAATCAAACTAAACTTCATGTCCTTGAATCTCTAAAAAATTTTTCTTCCTGGTATTTTTATTGTTTTGTCTGGAGAGAAAAAAAAAAATAGAAGCTTTAATAGTCATATTGGAATATAAGATTTGAAATGTCCTTGTGGGTAAGGATGTCCAAGTTCCTGTTTCAGGTCACCTTCTCTTGTGATCTTTCTTATGACAATTTCCATTTTCCTTCCTGTCATATTTCCTTCTGTCCTTGAAGGTTCAGAGATAAGTAGTTAAATTTAGGAATACACTTTTTGTTTGGAAAGAAGACTGAAAAAGTTGCATAGCTTGAATATTTGACAATTTCCCAGAAAATGTGTAAGATCATGAAGTTTACAATAGTAACTAAGAGAAAAGGAAACCTTCAGATATTTTGGGATGTTTTTTTCTGATTTGGAATGTCATCAGAATTGTTTTGCCAGCTTTAGTTGCCTCTATGCATACATTAATTTCAGCTGCAGCAGTTTTGATGGCACAGGCTGACCCTCATAGCCTTGTCATGTATTGCCTTGTACCATGCATTAACCTTTATTGTCTGGTTAATGAAATATCTCCAATAAAGCTCTTCTGATATTGTGACATTAAGAACAGATAGTTTCTGTAGGGATGTTCTAACAGAGGTAAGCTGGCCTTGTACTGTCAGGTGTTCCTGATGGACTTCTAATAGGATCCCTTTCTCCTACTTTATCTCCTGTTCTCAAAAAACAGTGGTGCCTGTCTCAAATGCATAGGGAAGCTAGTTACATTTTGAGGGTGTTTAAAACTGGCCAGGTCTTAAAACTTCCCACTGACTATTTCCTTTTCTGCCAACATGTTTCTTGTCTTTTCTTTGCTTAACTTAAGAAGTAGAAAACTTATGGTTGGGTTTTTAGCTATATTAGGATCACAAAACACTGCTCAGCTATAGATACTCTTCCTTGTAAACTCTGCCTCATGAGAATAGACCTTTTCTCATCTATTAAATAGGGATACACAAAACTGTTAGATGGTAGAATGCCTACAAGGAAACTGTGTCACGACACTCTGAAAGTTATTTCCATTTTCAAGTCCGCCATGCCATTCACTTCTGTGATGTTCTGTTCACCTTGCCAAACTAAGGTTCATCTGGGAATCCTAAGGTAAAAAAATGAGGGAGTCCCAAGCCACAGGGCAGCATCAAAGTGTCCACAAATGGTCTTAAAAATTGCTGGTGTCACTAATCCCTTATTAGATATAATGAGGCCCTAAAATTTCTTTTTGAATTGCCTTCATTAACCTGAATCCTGTGTAACTTGGGGAGGCAGATTTTAAATGTCTTTGTTAACATAGCAGGAGAGGTTATTACAGGTTAATCCCTGAAGCATGACAGTTTTTATGCAGCCATAAATTTATTTGTGTACATTAAAAATACAAATGGTTTAAAGTTCAGCCCTTACAGTCTGTCTGGAGCTTAACTCAATGCACAATCATGGCACATTTCCAGATAGTGGTTGTGCCAGGCTACAAGAGTTGGTTTCCCTGTAGTGGTGAAGCTGAAACCATCTGACTCCACATAGCTGAAGTCAGTTTACTGTTGAATTGGCAGCAGTTGTGGTCAGGCTTCAGTTGTAAGAAAATGCTTTATTGCTTCCAAGTTTCCCTTTCAGCAAAGAACACTTATAAGACCATAAAACTGTCTGTGTCTTTCTAAGATCTATCATGGCAGCCTGGTAGAACAGCATGTATTTTTTATTTGAAGAGTTAGTGTTTTCCAGTTATGTAGAAGGCTTAAGTAGCAATATTTATTTGTCCTCTGACTTGTTTCCTGTTGTTATCCTCTGTCCCTTCTGAAATGCACTGATCTGCATCGACAACAGGGAGAGTTTAATTCCTCTACTGGTTTTAAAACAGCGGGAGATGCAATTGATGGGAATATGTGCTGCAGAATAGTTCAGCACTTGCCAAAACGAAAAGGAGAAAAGTGCCACAGAGGTTTAAACCAACACTGTGTGAAGTGGCACAAGGTGATACCTCAGTGTTAATCTCCAAGATAAATTCCATCCTCACTGCTTTTGTGCATGCTAACTGTGCCTGCAAATCCATTTGCAGGACCATTGACTTTACAAATTCCATTTTTGCTTGCCTTTGCCCACAGTTTTAGGTAAGTACAAGAGTGGCATAACATTATCACACATGGCTTCTGTCTCAGATGTGTTTATTGGCTTCTTTCAGATAAACCTGACATAAATCTTTTGGAAAATAAAGTGTGTCGTTGATACACTGTTGAGAATGGTTTTTCTTGGTTTTTTACAGTGCAGAACAGAGAAAACTGATGAAAGAACTTAAGGTGTTAGATTATTTTGATAGTGGTATGTTATTCAGTCCTATCAAGGTCTTAAGCTCAAGTTGAATAGAAGTATTCAGTTAATATATCAAAAGTGGAGTTTATATAGGTTGGAAACCTACTTATAAATTTGAATCTAAACTTAAAAGAAGCTAAATAGGAGGGGGAAGGAAAACATACAGAAAAATTAAAAATTAAGCATAATATATAAAATGCAGTTCAGTGTAATGTCTATGAGTGGCTTATATGGGTTTAATCAAATAATGCTTCATTGTAAAGCTTTTAATTGTTTCCCTTCTGTATGGACTAGTTTTCACTCTTTACCTCCACATCTGTTTTCTTACAACACCGATTGTGTTTAGGGCTGTCCAAATCTGAGAACACAGACCAAATTCACACAGAGTGCATGTACCTATGTGTGAGAGAAAATATACTTATGCAGGCAAGTGTAAGCATGCTGAGATGCCTTGAAGACCCAGAATGGACATGTCACAGCAGTGATACTATGTCTATAAAATAGCAAAGTGTTGTATTTTCTACAAGGCATTTCTCTGAACCTAAATTTTCTAGTGGGGCTATGGGACATACTGAAGAATAGATTCTCATAAGTTGTCATAGATTCTCATGAGTTGTCAATAGGACAACTATTGATGAGGTTTTAAGCAGAGCTTCCCACTCATAAGAGACACAGCTCTAAGCAGAGATGCATGTTCAAGAAATCATTGCCTGCCTTTTTGTAGCGAAGCTTATATTCTAGGTCCTAGATTTTTTCTCGTGATTGCTGTGTTAGAAGTTGTACTGAAAAGCTTTAACTACACACAGAGTTCGTGTCATCCTGGTCACTTAACTCTATCAATTGTCCTACAAGCCTTTCTGTCTTCCTTTTGTCACATGCGTTTTACAACCTAATGTAAGTAATATGAAGTTATTAGGATGCTCACTGGTATATTAAGGTAAGTTTAGATTAGATATAAGAGAGAAGCTCTTCCCACTGAGGGTGGTTGAACACTCTCACAGGTTGCCCAGAGAAGCTGTGGATGCCCTGTTCCTGCAAGTGTTCAAGGCCAGGTTGGATGGGGCTTGGGATAGTGGAAGGTGTCCCTGCTTATGGCAGGGGGGCTGGAACTGGATCATCTTCAAGATCCCTTCCAACTCAAACCATTCTATGTTTTTGTGTTGTAAAGTAATTTATGATCTTCATGGCTGGAAACACGAGCTACTTACATGCAGCCATGACTTTCACTCACATTCTCCTCAGCTTACAGAGCCATGGATGTTCTGAGCCAAACCCAGTGGTTCTTACCCAGGCAAAACTCCCACTGACTTCACTGACTTCAGTGGGAGTTTTGCCCAAGTAAAGACTGAAGGATTTGGATCACCAAACTTAGAACATAAAGTTTTCTATAACCTTGGGCTGAATTGCGCAGAAGGCAGTGGGTGTTTGAAGGAAAAAGGAAATACACTTTTTTCTACAATAATTTCAGCCTTGTTAGTGCTGAAGTTAAAAACATTCCTTTTGAGAAAGCCTGACTTCTAAACTCTGCCAGTAGTTTGGACTGGGGATGTTAAGAATTACATTTGGAATTCTTTGTACTGCACTGCCAAGTTTAAAGAGATACTCTTCAATGAATTAGAGTAATTATTAGTATGGTTGGTATTTTTGTCATATGGTAGTAACACAATAGATGTTCTGTGAAATATAGCAGTGTACTTGCTTTTTTTTTTGCTTTACATTTAAAACAAATATCACAAATACAAAAACCTTGAACCAAGTCCAGGAAAATTCTGTTTATTTATACAATACAATAAATATACAAAAAGTCCATCTTAAAATTATTAACTGCTTACAACGTGTTTCAAAATCTCCAGTAAAATGCAATTAGAACAGTTTTATTCATCACAGTGTTTGCTGCCCAGGTAGCATATGCCCAGATGAGTGTCTAGTTTTTACACAACAGTGCAGAATAAGTACTAAATATGGACAAATAAGAATATTAGTGTGTTTCACCCACTTTTCCCTTGTGCTTGTGTCCAATCAAAATGAAAGACACTGGAGAAGCAAGCCTGGACTACTTTCATAGCAAAATGTAGCAGTAGCACCTCCCTAGTTAGTGTATAATGGAATTGAGGAATTCCACACTGAACAGGATGTGAGGAATTTTTCCTGTGGATCTAGGTTTTATGCTTTCCTGCTCAGAGAGGCTGAGCATGTCATAAACGTGGCCTGTTGAAATGTTTCTGTGGGCCAAGGTGGTGGTTGATGGGAATTGCACAGGCATGTTTGCTTTTCTAGGATCACTTTATCTGCTCCCTTGGTGGTTAGATTAGGTACCACAGTAGCTCTAATCTATGGTGTTCTGCATAGCATTGGGGAAAGTAAAGGAATGTGGAAATGGAACAGGGAAACCTTGATGAAACCTCATGTTGTGAACCCTGGCATCCTGAAACCCTGCCTCTGGATAGAAATCCTGCAGTGGATCTGTGGCCCAGGCTGGGAGGAAGGGAAGCCTGCCAGGGAGGTCTGGAGCCATACAGGACTGTAGAGAGCAGATGAAGGGCTGGATCCTAAACCACAGATAGTTTCTTCAGACCTACAAATGTCATTGTTCCTTTTATACAGTGAACATCACCCAGACTCTTTGTTAAGTTTAGGCAGGCTTTGAAAATTTTGTGTTAGAACTTCAAAGTGCTGCAAATTTTGCTCTAGGGTATAAAGTAGAATATTCAGGCTCTTTTTTAGTTCTAGCATCAGGTTTCTAAAGCTCGCTATGATACAACTTTCATTTATACTGAGATACTATGCATTGTATCCAGAATAATAGAAATAATTTTTTTGGAAGCTAATAATCACAAAGGCACCAACTGACTTAAATAATGATTTATTTGAATTCTAATCTACACCTAGAAATTTTAAACAAATATATAGTAAGAAACACTGTGCAGTAACTTTTTTACAGCTTCATATGAAATGGTAGTTGCAATCTGGGCTAAATTCTTCAGAAAGAAAATATTTTAAATGTAATATGATGAGTACATAATAAGCTTCATTCTGTTGTCTTTGTAAAGTTTCCTCTGCCTACATCTTGCAAGTCTGTGCTCCTTGCATAAGCTATTTGAATTTCCTGGTCATTGATCCTGCTCAGTGTAGTGAAAGAGCAGAGAATTACTTTTCCTCCTGTTCTGTTAGCTGTGGGTTTGAATATCTATTTGGTCTTATGCTGCAGAGCACACAGTGGTGGAAACTCTTGGCTCTGCTTCATGTACAGAGCACTGAGGAGTGGAAACTTCTGGCTCTGCTTCATGTTAGTTTGCACTTCAGGCAATTTATTCAGCACCAGTGTTGGATCACAGAATCTTTTTTGCTATCTTGGTATGCCATCTTGGTAGTCTGACAGGTACAATGGTCCCCACTACCACACAGCTCACTGACCTTCACTTCTTGAGCAGGAGAGACACTGGCAGAAACTCATCTGGACCAGGCCTGCAGAGGTCTGGTAATTTAAAGCTGTCAGGCAGAACTTTCCAATGAAGAAGTACCTCACATTGTAACTGTCATTACTAGAAGCACTGCTGTGCTTTATCAGTGTGAAATGACAAAACAATCTAAAGACATTTTAACTGAAAGTTTCTTGTCATTACCTCCACTAGTAGTGATTGCATTATCTTTGAGTTGTCATTTTTACATAACACACCCATTGTTTTTAAACTGTTATAAAGAGAAGCAAAAGAGTGAAATCTATGTTAAAAGCTAAATTAGATTTCCATAAAGAATGAGGATATCAGGCCAACCACATCTCTCAGTCAATGAGCCTTACTGTTCAGGAAGCAAAGATTAATACTCAGCAGTGCTTGCCAGGCAAAACAAATAAGACATGCAGTCAATTCTGCAAATTGACAGGACAGGTCTTGAAAAATTATTTGTTAATCCACAGCCTTAAAATCAGGACTCTTCCATAGTCCTGACAAAACTCAGAAATGTGAGATAACATGTTTTAAAATGAGCAGCAAGTAGAATGAGGGTCAGTGAGACACTTTGTATTGTCATACTTCGGCAAGATGGAAGTAGTGATTGATTTAATGTTAGAATAATATACTTAAGGATGTAAATGCATTTTAATTCTTAATTTAATTATTTTAAATTGCAATTCGTTTAATTCCTGATGTAAATGGTTCAATTATTTGCATTTGCTTACAGTTACAGATTGTTCTTACACACAAACCCTTTTCTCAGTCTGGCATTAAGAAATAGGCTGTATTTCAAGTTGCCATGTGTCTTCTATATATTTAGTGTTTTTTTTCTAAAAATCATGAATCATGCTTGTAGTTGGTGTTATAATAATATGGTTTCTTTCCAATTAACAGTTTTAAGCCATTACTGGCTTTTAACAGAGCCAGGAAAACTGTTTTCAATTGATGATTTGGTTTAGAACTGATGGCTAACTTGTGAGTAATAATAGACTTTCAGCTTCATGAAAGATAAGGAAAAGTTTTAGAATTCTAGAAAGAAGCTTTCCAATTTATCCAACAAATCAAGTTTTGTAAGGGTAAAATTAACAAGAAAATATGGCTTACTATGGACCTTTGCCTACTTATCTCCGGAAATTAAGGTGATAAAACTATACAGTGGCTTTTGTAAGTGGTTTTTGTGGTTAAATTACAAGTCACATTGATTTTACCACTGACATACCCACGTCACTCTGAAACACCAAGACATATCTATCCAAGTACTTTGGCTGGGATCACTTCTGTGCAACGTGGAGGGCAAGGAGTGCCCTCTCCAGTCCTTGCTCTGTCTCCTGGGTTGGCTCTTGCTTCGTGAGGAAGACTTGGGGATTTTGGCAGATCTCTAACCTTATAGATAGTTGAGTGACTTTTCAACTCGTGAACTCACTCCATAAATCCAAAGAAGAGTTGCAGGGCATTGTCCCCTTTTCTTGTTCAGGGTAGCTTCATGGCAATGGTTGTCATGCCTGTTGCAGCAACAGGAGCAGGAGAGGGGTGAATGGGACCTGCTGTAACACCCAGCCCTCCTGCTCCTGCCAGAGTGCAGAGCTGTGATGCACTGGGCTATCTGATCTGGACATGAACATCATGTTTCTCAATTGGTTTGCAATGAACAGTGTCCTTTGTTAGCAACACAGGCCTTTTCTTTTAAACTGTTGCTTGGCTGTTTGTTCTGGAGCTCATACATATTTTCATCCGTAACAATCTGAATATTTTTGGTACAATTCTGTACATAGACTTCTGTGTAATTTTGAAGATGTCAGTCAGTGTTATGGCTTTGCGTCTGCAAATATTATGATGATGCTCTATGTCTTACTGTCTTTTGGAATATTTCAATCAAGTGCTTTTGTAACTTTTCTTTTACAGTGTATTCTCTAGACATAACTGTAATCTAACTAATGAAAAATGGTTCAAAATTCCTCATAGGAATAGAATGACTCGTCAACCATCAATTGGCAACAGAATGGAGACTAGTCTGTGCAATCTGCTTGCTTGTTAAATTCTCTCATTGTATCCTCTGTTAATCTGATTACTAAAACTTCAGTTGATTGCTTTACCTTCAAACTGTTTTTCCTCAGCCAGCACTGATGTCTTTGCAATCTGCTATAATTTCACAGCCAGTCTGTCATCACTAAAAATACAGTTTGGTAGCATTATGTAATATAGTTTTCCTTCCTTTCTGCACTTTAAGTAGCTTCCACTTAGAGTAAATTTTATTAAAACAACATTGTACTATCAGTCTTTTGTTTCAGCTCTGGAGTTTCATTTGTAGTGAATGATTAGGCAATTTTTTCAAGTATTGTATTAAATTTGTTAATGATATGGATATTAAATGTAGATGTAAGCAATATAAATGCAGTCTGGAATGTTCATATGGAAATATATTTATTCTTATGCGATAAGTTGCCTGTATAACATGGCTGCAGACACATTGGATAATGAAATGGCTGATTAGAGCATTGGTTTTCGGCAAATTGGCAACACCTTGTTGACAGCAATTTATATAGCCCTTCAGGTATTTTGGCACAGGGGGATATTGCACATTTTGATAGTGGTCCCTTATTATTTTAAAGACTAGGGAGGGCATTATCCTGTGACTCTCCAGTTCCAAAGTTATATAAAATAAAACTGCTTAGAAACTGTTCTGGTGGACTGTTTTGTTCAGGTGAATCTTGGAGAAGTAAAGATCCAGGTTGTGTGGAATTGTACTCTGTAATGTTTTTGAAAGCATTACTTGCATTTTAGTACTTCTCCTTATAACCATCTAGCTGACTTAAGGCAGTCTTAGGACTCATGAAGGAGTTGGAATTTTCGGATTGACTTTCAGTTGATTTCAAGGACATCTCTTTACTTTCTTTGTGTAATGGTATGGTTTGATTGATTAATTTTCCCCCTTTTTTATTCCTTTGTGCTTGTATTGTATTTAATCTCAAGTTTGTTGCAGCTTTCTTTATACTTTGTTGTATTATTGCGCACATTTTTAAATTATGTGCTTCATGTATCATTGCCTTTTTCATTCACAGCTGCTTTGTGCACTGTGATCAGTTTGCTGTGTAATAGAATTGCTGAAACTGCACGTGGTTGGTTGTGCGTGGTTCTGCATGCACACTGTGCCTGATGCTCACACGCTGAGAGAAAGTTTGGTTCCCTCCACTTCCTCTTGCACAGAGCTGCTGGGAAACCCTTGCTATTATGGTTCCCCTGAGGCTGAAGAATTGTCCTCCTCAGTGCACACAAGCTCCTCCATTGCCTCAGATGGAGCTGTGCTTCTTGGATATTTACATAGGGGTGAATGCAGAAAACAGATGCTTGCCTGAGTGTTGCCAAATTTGATCAGGATATTGATTCAGTATAACAGCAAATACAGCTGCCAGAACTCTGTGCTCTGGACTATTTTATGAATTTGTTCCAGGTGGAAATTCACCTCTCTTCCTTCTCTCCTTCCTCGGATGGGAAACCAAACAGTGTGTTGGCTTGGCTGGCTCTTTCCTTGCTTGCCATTGGTATTTTGTTGGCTCTTTCCATATAACTTTTGGCGGTGTCTCTAATTGGAACAATCTAAGTTTGCCAGAACTTCTATTGACACTGCACTTCCCTGCTTTTGCAGTTACTTGTTTTGTACTGCTTTGTGCTAGGGAAAAGAGAGAGTTTATTTTGCTTTTTTGTGTTTGTGTGTCTGTTTGTGTGTATGTGTTAAATGAGTCTGGACATACTGCAGGATTTGAATGAGGAAATCATTCAGATGTGATTTTTTTCTCAGTTGTATAAATTCATGCTATAGTTAGTTTTATTTTTACAATAACTAATTATTAAGATATTAATGAAATACCAAAATTAGATACCTTGTGACATCCATTTGGGCAACCTAATTACATTTGTAAGCCCTTTAAATATGTATGTCAGCATATTTTTCTGGGATGTTGTAGAGTTTTTGTTGCTACTGTACACACTTCTATGACATTTCTCTTTTAACTGCTGCTTATTTGTGACACACTCTTGAGTTAGGGCTCAGTCCTGAAGACCTCATTCAGGGCCTTATTCAGAGTAAGGTCTCCACTGTAGTCATAACTTGCAGTTCTTCATACCTGGCAGTATTGTGTCCCTTTAGTTGGCTACTGATTGTTTGGTGATGCACACTCAAGTAGATTTTTAGGAGAATCACAATTAAATAGCATTTCTGAAGAACTGAATACTATTTCAAATTCAGAGAGAAGTTGTATGCAAGTTAGAATCTGATAAGGATACAGAAACCCTATCAACTGTATGTACCATAAAAGTTTAGATAAGTAAATGTGCTCAAAATAGATTTTAATTCTATTTTGTTGAATAGCATAAAAATTATTTCAGAGTTTTTGGGCTGTGGGATTCTAGAAGACAGAGCAAGCAGAACAGTCTTGGGCAGGAGGACAGTTGTCGGGGGTGTCTGGCTGGTTGTCAAAGAATTTGCACTGTTCATACTGTGATGGGCACTTGTGTTTGCATTGGAGAGTTGAAATTGCTATACCAAACCAAATATTAGTCAGAGTGCCTGCTGGTTGTGTAGGATCAGTTCAGTAAATCCCACTCCAGAGGCACTGGAAATGGAGGTAGGTGGGACACACATCTCATTAGCTGTTGCTGAATTATATTCTGGAAAAGTGCTACATTTTTTCCACAGAGTTTGCCTGATTGAAAAATATGTGGGTTTTTTTCCAAGAAATGAAGTAGCAGAATTACTGTTGAGTTCAGTGCCCAGATAAAGTATTTAGGAGGCTAAGCACAGCACTATTCATCATTTCTCTCTCCCTACCCCCTGCTATGAAAAAACAGACACTTGAATGATAAACTAGAGAGAAAAGCATGCAGGATTGAAAAAGGAATGGGGCTCAAATCCTTCACAGCAGCTCACAAAGTAATGTTTTTGCCTGCAAGCCACAACAGGTACAGTAGAACTAAGTGAAAGAAATGAACAGTTTTCTATTTGAAAAACACTCACTGGCAGAGTAATAAATTTTAAAAAGGCAGAATTAAATGGAAGAAAATCCTCAGTTTAAAATGTGTTAAATTAAATCCTCAGGAAAATTTGTATTTATTTCTAGCAAAAACCTAAATGTGGCTTGAATAAAAATGCTGTAGCTGTGTTACTTTGGCTTCCTATAATGCACTTTATCAGGGTCTTGGAGTAGAAAGAAGAAACCTAAAGAGTAAGAGCCCTAGAAGAGTTGTTTTTGTGATTTTGCTGGGGGTCAAGGATGAGCAGATTGATTAATCCAAACTGTCATGTCTTGGCATAAATAATGTGTAATAATTAAATTACATCAGTGAGTTTGCTGGTACTTTGGAGTGAGAGATTTTGAAATGTCTAAAGTACAACTGAAACTGAAATTGTGTGTAATTGGTGCCATACAGTGAGTGAGTGATAATATTATGTAATCCCTGAGGCCGAGCTAATTTACTAACAGATGGATTGTACATTCTAAGAACAGAAGTGCTAGGGAAAAGATGCATGTGCTTTGCTGTTAGCATGATAAATACAATAGCTTCCAGTTTTATGTGTAGAAGTCAAGCTAGGAAATTACGTCCCATTGTTGATACGAGTTTCTTGAAAGAACAGCTCAGTTCTTGTTGCTGCAGGATGTCAGTGCTTGATAATTCCTCCATCAAAGGAGATAGAGGTTACTTGGTTAGGCATTCCATAAATGTTCTTTTTGCCCAAGGCCAAACTTGTTAATTTTTACTTTACCTTGTCTGGGGGGGTGTCACTTTCAGCTCAGGATAGGGAGAATATTGGATTGGAGTACCTTGCTCCAGAGTATGGGGATGACTTTGCACGTTATGACTTAATTAAACCACAGAGAGGACAGAGGTGTTGTATATACATGGGCAGCCTGAAGGTGAAATTGTGGTGATCCCACTTCCTCCCATGGGCTGTTTATGACTTTCTGGTATTTAAAGAGCTGGAATGTTTCTTCAGGGGAGGACTGAGGTCAGGCCACAGTAGGTGTCTCTAAACCTCCTCTGTCAGGCCTTGGCCTGATGCTGTTGTGGAACGTGAGCGAGGCTGTGCAGCCTCAGGAGCAGTCCAGGGATGACCATAAGAACTTGTTGTAAAAATGAGCTTGAGCAGTCAAGAACGAGAGCACTGCTTGCTTGCACTCTGCCCCATTTGGAACTCAGATTCTGAAGCCTGGACTTGGTACTGCCTGTTCCCCTTCACCATTCCTTGGTCCAGAAGAGCATTTATGGAATGCCTAACCAAGTAACTGGCAAGCCAGACCTTTCAATAAGATATGTAGCATTTTCTTACAAAGAAAGGATGTTTCTTACCTCCTGGTGGTACCATCCCACCTCCTTACTATGGGTGCTGTGTTGGGGTACATCTCTGCACTTCTAGCTGACCTTGGAAATTCATGCGGAGTTTGAGAGGTAGGATAAAGAGAGTTTGAGAGCTTACTGAGAGATATACTTGAACATTGTCATTTTCGGGTATTTGGAACAGTCATAAAAACTTTCTTTGTTTTTAAAGAAGGAAAGCTGCAAAATCCTGTTTCTCCAAGAGGTTTCATCAGGAAACCACCTTGACTCTCCTGAAGGCCAGCAGTCATTAGATAAAAAGCCACTGGATATCAGCTGTTTGCTGAACAGCTGAAGTGTTAAGACTCAGGATTCTTTGGTACAGTTTCTGCAGGTTCTGACTGTAAATGATTCATCCTCTCCTCTTTTGTCCTCTTCTGTGCTGGGAAAACGTCTGCTGTTGCTGTGCTCCAGTGTGTCTCTGTCCTTATCACGCACTGACCGTGCATTCCTCAGTCATGTACAGCAGAGCACACAACTTCTGAGCTGCTTCAGTGACTGTTTCCCTGCACTTCTGGCATGACACTACCAGTTTGTAGGCTGAGGCTGGAACTTACCTGAAACTCTGGAGCATGCACAGTGTGACCAGGTTTTTTTCAGTGTTGTACTGCCCAGTCCCTAACTTGTGTGTTGTGTTGACCATATGCCATGGTGATAGTCAGAGCTTTAAATCTTGACTAGACACGGGCATCTTTTCCTAAGAAGAGAAAGGATCATATCCTTCATACCATCTCAGGCTTCTTGCCAATTCTGAGCCCCTAATTTTAAAAAGAAAAGAACAAGCATTTCTGAGTAAAACAGAAATAAGTTCTTTTAAAAATATTTGCAAAACACATGATTTTATTTAATCCTAGGTTTTGACTACCAAAATTATTTTTGCTGTTTATTTTCTTTGAAAATAAATGTTCAGCTTGTTTCAAGTCCCTGGCAAGGAAATTTTCAGTGTGGGTTGTTAAGTTTTGGCAGAGCTATAACAATCTAAAAGCAACAGGGATACTATTGGAAAGCATTTGAAAATATTAACCATTACTATAGTGACCAGCTCTGCTTGTGTTTCTTTCTTTCTTGGGCATGAAATTGTATCAGGTCAAGTAGTTTCGAAGGTGGGTACACCAAGGTGGAGAGGAAGGACATGAGCCAAGTGTTAGTGAGCAGTGCAGGATGAAGCAGAGGTCACGGTGGTCCTTGGGTTCAGAGAAGATTCTCAAGGTATCGAGTTCCTGGGTGCTGCTGCTGTTGGGGCCATGCATCTCACAGCTCTTGCTAGCACAGTTCCAAGTGTAACAGACATAATTAAACCCCTGGAGGGAAAAGAAAAAAATAAACCCAAACAGTTGTTATTGAATTTCAGATTTATTAGAATTAAAGAAATTAATTAAAGTTGTCCCAGGAGATAATAGAGAACACTGTATTCTGTGCTACCTTTTTTTGTGAGCAACATCGTGGATAAAAAGAAATACATGCAGTTGAAAGAGAGGGCTAATGAGTAAGTATTTATTGCACAGATATATTCTGGCTATGTTAGCTGCTGTTTCAAGATCAGACATCTGTCCTTAAAATATTTTGCTGCTTGGAGGTTTTTTTTCTTTACCTTGAAATGAATCCAAGTTTTTCCTTCATAAAGGAGAACACTTGAATAAACACAACCCTAGCATAAAGCCAGTTGGGACTAGTCTCTTGGCAAGGGTTAGAGTTCTTTTCACATAGGGAATTATTAGAAAGACAGTGAATCTAACTTCTCCCCTCTCAAGGGTCCCTCACATAGTCTCTATTCTTGACTTCTGTAATATTAAGCAGCATGGAACAGTCAGAAGTTTACAGGAGTATTACACTGGGATATTTTTATATATTGTCCTTTATTTTTCAGAAAAAATGAAATATTTCTTTGTTTAAACTTTGAAATTGTGACAGATGCAAGTATTTGTTAATTATGGTGTACCCATAGGGACATTTATTTACACATAGCAAGCAGGTAAAACTTGTAAATCTGTTACAAAACAAAACTGAGAATTCTATGCGGCTTAGAAAGGTTTATGTATTCTGGGGAGCAGTGTTGGGATGTAGTAGTACTTAACTATGAATTGGATTCTGCAGAAGTTGGCACACATTTCTTTTTCCTACAAAATTGCTTCTAAGAGTTGGATTTTCTGTATGGTAGACCAGGTCACAAGAGTTGTAAAGCTAATAATGTCTGAAACCACTTAGTGATTGCCAGTTTCCTTTGTCCTCATTTATATAAAATGATTCTTCACTGAGACCTCTTGCTTTCTAAGTTTGGGGAGGTGAGGGAGTATCTACACAATACAGAACACACTACTCTTTTTGGTATCATGAGAAAAAGCACTTGGAAATAAAACCCCCAAGATTCAAGGAGATAAAATTAACTCCTGCATTTCTGTTAACTTTTCTCATTCACCCAGTTAGTCATCAAACTTGCTGCACAGTCCATTCTTATGTAATCAGTGGGACACAGAATGACAATTGTAGTATCACTATTTTTAAACCTTTATGTTTGAAATGTTAGAAAATGCTGTTGTCAAAATTCTTTTACAAGTATTAAGAGAAACAACTTTATATATATATATTCTTTCCTCTAATTCATCATTGCTGAAAAAAATCTGAATACCTGATTCATGTTTAGATGACTACTCAAAAATTGTTCCTTTTCCCTCTCCAGTATATCAATCCAGGAAGTAGAAATGCCTAAAAGACAGAGAACCATGAACTTCACCTTCAGAGCTGGGGAATGTAAGGGCTGAAAGCTGGCAGATGACAGCTGTGACTGAGAGTCCATCTCATCACATTATGAACCCAGCCAGTCCCCTGTGTCTCCTCCTGTGTAACATATGTCCCTCTCTGGGAAGATAACCTGCCTCAAACGTGGATGCTTCTTTCTTATGTATTCTCTGATGCAAACATGTGCAGACACTACAGTGGCCAAATAAATGGATGAGTTCCTTGTGTCAATGCCTTGTGCAGGCTGGATGCAGCTCCAGGAGCAGGCAGTGGCCATGGTGCTGTTGTTGGTACTCGTAGTGCAAACCCTGGGATGTAAAGTGTTTACAGGAACCATCCTCAAATTAAACTTCCTTAAATCCTGGTGGCAGGATTTTTGTTCAAGGTAGTAATGAGGATACGAAGGGCATAGCAAATACATGGTGACTATGTGCTAACTTTGGGAAACACAGAAAAAAGTAAAACTCCCAAAATCTGATCTTTGTTGCATATATATCCATTTTCTAATCATCTAGGAAGCACTGTATTGCATTCCTTTTAGCTGTTTTCCTGCTTTACAAGGAGGCATCTTTGTGTTTGAAATTCTGATGATGTTTGACACAACAAAATTTAAACTCAGATTTGTGTATTTGAACAGCTCTTGAGTCTACAGTAAGGAGGTTCTCAGTAATTCTCAGGTGCTCTTGATTTATCTAGCTTGATTCTCACCCTTTCACTGACAACCAAAGGAAAGCCAAAGGAAATCAGATTTGAGGTTGCATTTGTGATTGTCCTTGCTATAGCACAGAAACTGTTTGAAGAACTTGTGGAATCTAACTGCAACTCTTTGAACTTCAGTGCTCTGGGAAAAGTTAGATGGGCTATCTCGAAACCCAGAAAAGAAACCAAGTGTTGTGGCTGTGACTTTTACAGGGCATTCCAAAATGGATGATGCTCTGGAGAAAAATTTCACCTTGTAAAACTGCTTGCAGTTTTCATATCTATTTTGACCTAGCAAGATGTCAAAAAAAAAAGATGTTGAGAAGTAGTTCCAGTGAGATAGGGAAACAGTGTTTGAGATCAAGAGCTCTCAAGTGATTTGAAGAAAGGTAGTAGAAGAAGGAATTGCTCTCTCTAAACATTTTAGAGCAAACAATATGGTAAAAGAATATGAGGGATAGCAGTAGGCTGAACTCAGAAATGATTGGGTCAGTTGTTAATGTGGTGCAATTGCATTTGTTTGCAAGCATATCAGATTTTTGCTTAGCCTGCCAAAATTAACCAAACCTTTAATGAGTTCCATGCTGAGAAAACACTGTGAATGTGGTTGTGGCTCTGTCTGCACAGAGCCTATAATGATATTTAAACCAGGACTGAACTTTTGAAAAATGTGCATTCCTAAAAAACATCTTAAAACTAGTTAGCTTTATTAAAACAATTAGATGTAACAGCCTCCTGCATAGGCACTTAAGTAAGTAATATTCAGAGAATGAGATTAGGAAAGGAAGAGTATGAGTATTGAAATGAACATAATGCCTCAAAAAAAAAGTAAGTTAGGAATGAAGAAAGCAGTGCAAACCAGAGCAGGTTGCTCTGTGTGTGTTTCTGGGTATGAGTGTGTATAGATGGATGAACATATGTGTGGCATCTCAAATGCATGGCCTCCCCAGCTCAGGTGGGACTGTTCAGAAGCACAGGAGGTGCAGTTATGCCAATGAAGATGACAAGGGAATGGAATAGCATGAGCAGGATTCCATAGGCTGAATATTTCAGTCTGGAAAAACAATAACTTGGGTGAGAATGACTGAGTGAAGTCCATAAAACTTGAGAGTTCATGGAGAATGTGAAGAGGAAATGATTGCCATTGTCTGTCTCAGTACAAGATCTCTGAGTCACTGGCAGAAATTACCCAGTGCTTTTCCCAAATGAAGATGATGTGGCATGTAGTGGAACTGACTGATACAGGAATTAGGCACCCTAAATTTCAGGAAGGAAGCTAAGCGTATTCAATAAAGGACTACTAAATGATAGAAAGACATTATATTTGACTGAGGTAGTCTTTGTGCCTCAAATTAAAAATTCAGCCTGGAAACATATTCTGACAAAATAACGTACATTTTTCCTAGCTTTAGGATCACTCTTATGGACCCATTATTGGTGCCTTTGATGTGACTTGCAAGGACTTCATGTTTTTGTGTTCTTGTAATATGGTGGGAGAGTTTTGGTGATTGATTCTAGTCATTGAAAGCGCCTTGAGATTCTTCTGCAGCTCTTCATACTTGGGGTTTTTTTTTTGCTACCCTGAATATCTTCACATTAGCTAGAAAATACTAAGAGCCAGGAATTTCTAGTGCAAATTAAGGATGAAGTCATTATTGACACAATAGTGAAGTTGAACATACTCTTCTGAGGAGGGCATTAGGCCCCAATTTTTTTCCTTATTTGTAAGCCAATCAAAATAGAGAAATGCATACGGTTTTCTATTACTCAGGGACCTCATCACTGATGCTTTGCACATCTTCTCTCTGATTAACAGAAATAAAAATATTTAAAAAGCTGCAGCACTGAAATATGTCAAGATACTAAATACAGAGTATTGCTATACCTGACCATATGTCTTGATCTGGCAAGTACTAAGAAGCTGCTAAAATACAGAAAAATATTGAATATTTACAAAGGGAATTTATTTTAGAACTTTAGTGATAGGTCAAATCACAGTGAATTCTAGTATTTCTTGCTTTTTCATGTCTTTTCATCATCAGCTTTGAGAGTTTAAAACAGCTTAGTTCAATAGCAGCTTTAAAATACCCTTCAGTTTCAGGAATACCTCTTTTGTAATACAAGCTGCTAAATCTAACCCCTATGCAAGCCCCATGAAGTCTTATACACAGGAAACTGAAGGAGGAACTTGGTGCATTCAGTGGTGTTATCTAGGGAAAGACCATTCTTAAGTTTTGGTTTTCTGTGAGGAACGGCTTCACTCTTGTCTAAATAGGGTTAGAAGCCTAGAAAAGGTGTTTTGGTCTACAGTTCTGAGTTATAGGAAAATCTGCATCCTAAGAATTGGACATGATCAAAGAGGAGAATAGAAAAATTATAAAGAACCAAATTCCCTGGTTTCTAGCTGCAAAAATGTCACTCAGAACATAAATTCCATTATTTGATAGTGTTTGAGCATGACAAATGATGTAAACTGATTTGTCCCATGTAAAAAGTCTATTAAAACACATAAAGGAGGGTTTTTTTTGTCTAAAAATACACTGTTCTGTGTAACTATTATCTTTGTATGAATCATGTTCATTGTTATAGAAAGAGGCATAATTTTAATGATTGTTTTTCCAGAATTTTTTTTTTTCAGAACTTTATTCTGCCTCTGCTTGTGTGCAAGCTCTACAAGTCGGGATGGGGTACTGGTGTTCTCTCATTCCAAGTTTGTTACCACAAATTCCCATTATAAAAAGAAAACTAATCTCTGCAAGTAATTTCTCACAAGCAAGTGAAGATCACAGATTAGAAAAACCTCCCACTGCAGTACAAACCAGATGTATTTAGAACAGTGTTTTAGTGTGTTGTATAGACAAGGATTTGTTTGGGCAAAACTCCTTTAAACCCAGGAGCAGTAAACCAGAGTGGAGAATGTGAGCCAGGGGAATCTACTGCACACCTTGGTTGCAGGATTATCAAGGAAGAGCTTGAACAGGTAACAGAGCAGCTCCTGGAAATCCTGTTTCACATGATAGTAAATGTATTTTTTTTTCTTTAATCAGAAGGGATGTTTCTGAACAATCAGCATAGGACTGTGGCACAAACCTTCCAGCAAGTCTGTGCTCAGAACCAGGCGCTAGTTAAATCCAGTCCTTGCTGGCTGAAGAGCAAAGGATCATCTCTTTTAAGATAAATCTAAAAAAATCTCATAAATGCTCAGGGCCACATGAGATTCTGAAGAGAAGTGATCTGCAGCTCTGTAGAGTCTTCCACAAAGAAATGTTCACAGCTATTTGTTGTATTTGTAGGAAATGAGTGTACAGTCACACACTTGGAAGGAGCTTTATGTGCCATCACATCTTCTCTTGTGGTCTCCTCCCTCTTGCATTTGCACATTTCCTCCCCCTACAGCATTGATGTACAGCCAAAAATGCAGATGCCTGAGTGTTAAATGGACTTTGTACTTAACTCATGCAACAGAGCTAGGGTGCACTGCCTCCTTTCCCAAATTCTGGTCAACAGGAGTACATAAAACTCCAGAACATTGAGATTCCATGTGTTTTCCAAAGCATTTGCACAACACTCATCCCCTGCCCCCAACTTTATGTTTTAAGGGCTATTATTTTCAATAGGACAGGCAGAACTTTAGTATTTCAGTCCTGCAAGCTCAAATAGAGCTTTGCAAGAATAAAATTAAAAAGTAGAAAACTTGAATCTGTAAGTTTGAAAAACTCCCTTGCAAGTATTTGCAAGTATGCAGTTATAGCTGCATATAGTGAGAAGAGAGAGCATCTGTGTTTGTGTAAATACATAAATTGTGTTTATTTGGGTGAATCACCCATATTGCTTAAAATGATGTTAATTGGAGTGCTACTTAGCTCTTTAGCTCCAAGGATGGAGAAAATAGAACTGTATTGAATGGAGGCTTCCACTCCAGGCTGTGCCATTGGAGGTGTCTCCTGCACTGTGGAGTGGCTGCTCTGCCACTTCTGATTTTTCAGAAGAAACAGATTGTATTTTTGCCACATTCAAATAGCAAAATGGACTGGCATATTTTCCATTTCCTGTTCCTAAAGGGCAGGACAAAAACAGCATCAAAAGGTTGCCATGCCAAAGAAGTTCCTTTGAAACAATGAAATAGTTGCCATAGAAGCAGTGACTCATTGCTGTGACCCATTGCTCATTGTGTGGGAGAGGTGAGCGTTTGCCTGGAAGTGGCTCAGGAGGCTGTTCTGAACACCACTCATAACTGAAACAATATGTGTTCTTCACTGCCTTCCTCAGGTTGGCTTCAAATATTATTACTCTTTGTTTATGCTCCTTTTGACATTCATGAACCAGAAAATAATAATGGCAGGTATTGTAAAGCTCAGGAAAGAATTAAAAGGCAGAATTTTGGGGTTGGCAGGGGGTCAGTGTGTGGCATTAAGGAAACAGCTCTAATTTTGGTGAGGTTATATGGGGTTTTACACTTGTTCTCTGAAGTACCACCCTTTTGAAGAGAATTGTGGAGACCTTTCATTGAATCCTGAAATGGCACAGTACTACTTGCCAACAATAATATGAGATCTGATCAGGATGGTGCTGACATGCATTAGCTTTAGCCACTTAGATAGGAGGTGTTTTAAAAAGGCATAGAGTTAACATCAACTATGTGAATTGTATTCTTTTGTTTAACTGTTACTTGTCGTTGCCAACAAGGTCAATTTAGGCTAGATTTGGAGAATCATTTAATGAATTTTCAGACTGCACTGTTACTGAATTCAGAACATTGGTATATTCAAGCCCTGTCTGCAGTTTTGAAGGCTTTAGCATTATGATCCACATCATAAAATATACACTTTGTATACGAATTTTAGCAAAGAAGATACCCTTCTTAAAGAACTATATTGTGTGGAGTTGGTGTCTGACCTTAGATATTGAAATGGTTTTCTGCTTTTCCAGGTGAGTTGTTTAAATAGAAGCACAGAGTTTGCTTATTCTTGCTGAATCTGGGCTATCAAGCAATCTGGCATATTTGCAGCTGATCAGTATATTCAAGCAGACATGAGTGCTTTGTTAATATGTGATCTAGGAATATTTATTTCAGATTATATTTAGTCTGCTTTTGTACTAGAGCAGCTTTAATGTCCTTGTGGTTTTAAATTTCCTGAAGTGAAAAAACAGTGCATTTTAGAGGTGCATCTATTATTTGGACCTATTGTACCTCTTGAGCATTAGAACTTTTAAGGTATGGAGCTTCTAGTTGGAAATTTTATGTTCAGATAACCAAAAAAAAAAAAAAAAAAAAAAAAAAAGTCAGCCTTTCAATTTGAGGTACTTCTGGTGTTTTTTTCTGTCACAGTATTTCCATTTTCCATTCTTAGTGAATGTGAGCAATCTGATCAGCTTGAAAGTACAAAGCCTCAGAACTGAAGCCCCAGGACCCTGGATATGCTTGTGAGTGCTGTAGCAGCAGGTATATATGGGAGCAGCCTGGCCCAGAGTCCAGCCATGGTGAAACTACTCTCCTTCTGTGTGGGGACATGTGCCTGTGGGTTCAGTGCCAGAGCCTCCTGGGAGTGGGTAAGACAGATTCCTCTTAACCAAGGCAGAAATGAGAGCTGCTGGTTGAACTGTATGGGATCAAATGGGGACACGCCCACAAGCCCTGCACTCACCTTCTAGAGGTGTGTTTGTCAAAGGAATGTACATATTAGGATTATTCTTCATCTTCTTCACTCTTAAATGCTGCTAACACAGCCACTTCAAAACACTTGAGTAAACTCCTTTAATAAGCTCTTTGTAGAGTGAGGTCTCAAAGCTGAATAACTCTCTTGACTTCAGTAGGTGACAGGCAGAAATGGTCTGTTTGTATTTCAGGTCTTTATTGCTGGAGGTTTAGCAGATTTCATAGACCTTACATTGGGTTTGTGTATGGGAGATCTACAAGTTCCATTTAGAGCATCTTCCCTTAAAACAACAGGAGAGAAGTTGTTTTCCTGTCTGAGGTATCATTGTGAGATTCATACTTTAGATTTTTTAATCCTTTTTTATTGGCTGCTATTAGTTGATATCTCTAAGACCATCTTTTCACATGATTACTTTTCATGGATGGCTTTACTTTTTCCATTGTAAAAAGAATAAAACCTTTTTTTCTCTCAAGTAATTTTCTAGCCAGTAAGAAACTATTGAATATCTTAGTGAAAGAGTCTTTATATGTCTTCATATGAGTAGCTTTTTTTTGATAAACTGGTGCATATCCACATACTATAAATGGAATTTGAATTCTTAAGGTTGTCAAAAATGAACAGCTTGCTTCTTCTTCCTGTCTGAAATTTATCTGACCAAATGAAGTTCAGCTTAAAGCACAGATAGGTAATGAAACCAGCTATTGTGCAGGTAAGAAAATCTGTGATTAATTAAGTGGACCACATCTGGATGTGACCACAATCTAATCGTTGAGGGGCTGTAAATAGCATCAAAGATTTGTGAGCGTTAGGTCTGTGGACAGCAGGAAATATTTGAAAGCCAAAGCAGGATCAAATGTTTGGGTAAAAATTATGGTTATAGCTAACCACAAATCAAGTGAGAGCCATTAGAATGTTGTTTGTTATCCTGTGGTTGAATGTAAATTCTCAACATTGCTCCTTTGATTCGTAAAGCAAATGAGGGTTAGGCTGCGACCTTGAAGACGTGTGAGACATTGAAGTGAGACAAGCAGGCTCTGCTGGCTTTCTTGTGCTCTGCCTTGGGAGGTTTTCTGAAGCATGAGGTTTACCTCTTGCTCAAGTACAGCCATGGCTCCTCACTGCTGGACAGCCTGTTCAGTTTGTTTCTGCTGAAGAACATGCACCACCAAACCTTGCACTGGTGTCTGTACACAAGCAGTGCCTCCTACAGTAAAATGCTTCAAACACGGGCTGTGCTGGCATTTCCCTGCTGTGCTGTTAAAATGGTACATGCTGGCTAGTACTCTCTAGTAGTCATAACATCTTCATTGGTGTCTCATTTACTACCCTTCACAGACAGAGAAATGAAAGGAATTATGTTTATCTAAATGAAGGAGTTAAGGTCATATGTGAAGGTCAAAGATTTTAACAGTGGCCAGAGAAAAATAGTAGTATTATGCTCAGCTTCTTCACACATTGAGGGGAGAGCCATCCAGCCAATCTCTAGGCAGACTTGCTTAGACTTCAGAGGAAAAAACTCAGAAAAACTAGTGTCTTTCCTTGTGGACAGGACAGAGACTTACCAAAGGCAAGAAATAAAAGTTGGGGTGAAAATATCAGAAACTGACTGTCTGGGAAAGGAATCTAAGTCCACTAATGCAAAGTGTAAGTCTGAAAGATGAGGATCCAGAGCTTTCAGATGCCATAGCAGTATGTGCTTCCTTGTTCCTAATCGGCTGTACCTCCTGCCTGGAGGGAAAGGATTACATGAGCAGTATGTCTGGGATACCTTACTGTCTATACCTTATTGTCAACTTTCCCAGTCTGAATTTCTCCAGTGTGGCTGTTAGACACTGAGGGAGACTCTGAAGGCCTTGTTAAAGTCAAGGCACAGAACATCCATTCCTCTCCATTCATGTGCTCAACTTGTCAGTGAATCACAAGTTCAGACACAACTTGACCTTGGTACGTCCATGATGGTTTATCTCAGTCTTCTTTTTTGTGTTTTTTTTTTTTTTTTTTTTTTTTGTGTGTTTTTTTTTTATTATTATTTTTTTATTTTTTGGTTTTGGTTTGGTTTGATTTGGTTTGGTTTGGTTTGGGGTTTTTTTGTCCTTCCTACATTTGGAAATGGCTTCCATGAGGATGGGCTCTGCAGTCTTTCTGAGGGCTGTTAGGGTGACCAACCTGCAAGTGAGCCTCAGGTCCTCTTGCCCTAATGAAGATGGATGTGGCAGTTACTTTTTAGGCGTCACCGCCAATCACCATGACCTCATCTGGTCCTAGAGATCTGTGTACATAAAGTTTTCCCAGGTGCTTCCTAACTTGATCTTTCTCATTTTCCCAGACTCAGTGGAAGTGATTTAATTTTACACAAAAATTCATGTGAATGAAAAATAATATACATACTTCTGTTTGACACACTTAAATCCAAAAGTCTTTTAAATTTGTTAGTAAATTTTGCATGGTGAAGACCATGGAATTGATAGAATTCTGCCCTGTCAAATCCATAAAGAGTCCAACTTCTGTGACTTGGCAAATTTCCAGTTGATGTCAACTTTGAAGTCAGTGAGGATTTCTTTGGAGGAAAGACATTAGGACTTGGATTAAAATATTTATTTATGATTGATAAATTAAGTCCACCTGGTCACCAGACAAGGAGAACATATAATACAAGAAGGAACAGTTTGAGATTTCTTTTCAATTTCAGTTTAGTAGAACATTTTATTTCATTCCAAAGCAAAAGAAATCCTGGACTAACTGAAAAATGTAAAAGAATGTATTACTGGTAACAAAGCAGCAGGAGTGTTACTCATGTGGTAAAGGCTAATTTGAAAAGAAGTGCAATATCAACTTCATGTTTAGGTGTAAGACATTAAATTTTTTGTTGTTTTGCAAAGACCTACATTTTGATTTCATGAGGATTGTAAGTGCCACCTTGTGGACATCATTATTCTTGTATCTCATTATAGGACACCGTGGTGAAGTAGAATAATAAAATTTAGTTTCAAAATCTGTGACAGAAATTAGTTATGTTTTCTCTGAGGTTTGGGAGATTTTGATTGATTTTCCAATATTGCTATTGATGTGCTGAGGTGGAAGAACACACTACTTCAATGGCTGTAAATAAAGCCAATACTTGTCTCACTGTGAAGTCCTACTACTTCATGATATTTGTAGTTCTTGCTGGAATTCCTTTGTTGATCACTCTCAGATCTTTCTCCTGAGTAAGCTATCAATGGAATACCATGGGAGTGAAACCCCAGATGTCTGGTATTCTGACAAGCTCCTTATGTTGTGACTCCCAGTGTCCTTGTGTGAAAGTGGCTGGATAAAATGGTTCATGCAATGTCAGGAAGTAGCCTGTGTGATTTTTATGGGGGTGTGGGTTGCAGGGGTTTCGTTTTTGGACATCCTGGCCTTGGGTAGATCAGCTATGCCATGTTTGTAAAGGGTTTGGGGAATGTCTTCTCTCCAAAGCATAGGTACAGTGATGCCTGTTACAGCAAGCCCTGAGTTGGGCATTTCTACCCTTTTCACAAATAAAACCAAATTTTATTCTGAGGAATACAGAGTTTCTAATTCCATGCAGCTGATTTTCTGCTTGTTAATAACTTAAAGGTATTGTCATGAGATATATTAAATATCTGCTGCTTATCTTAAAGCTGTCTCCTAAGGATCTGCAGCTTCCTCACTAGCCAAGTCAAATTCAAGCCTGTACTCCAGAAGTAAATCCCATGTGGTTTGTCTGTATGCTGCTTAGCAGTCAGCCAGTCACAAATTCCTACTTATCTCCAGGCTATACTTAGGTCATAACCAACATCAAAATTCCAGGACATCAAATCTCTTCCTTGGCTTGCTGCTGGAGTGTTTTCTGTGTTGTCACAAAACAGAAGCTGATTTATCTCAGATAAGTTGTTTTTTAAACTGTTAGAAAAAATGGCCAGCAGTGTTGTTTTTGTAAAAACACAGTTACATCCCTGGTCATCCAGGATTCCTTTAGTGTCTCATCTTAGGGAAGCTGTTTGATGGATTTTACGAATCAAGATCAGTTGGATGGGGCTTGGAACAATCTGGTTTAGAGGAAGGTGTTCCTGCCCATGGCAAAGAGGCTGGAACTGGGTCGTCTTCAAGGTTCCCTTCCAACCCAAACCATTCTGTGATTCTAGGAAATGATTTTGTTTTAAGCTATCCTGTCCAGGTGTGTGTTACTGAGTGAATGGAAGGTTTTCTACTTGATGAACAGGTGGGTTTCTTCTCTAATTGTCTAGATGCAGTATAAAGATTTCTCACATACCTCTTTTGCTGAGAATAGGCTGAGTGCTCACTTTTAGAGGAGATTAAGACAAGACTATAGAGAAAGTAGTCCTGCTTCTGTAGAAAGCCTATTTTGAATTATAGCAAAATCAAAGCTCTCCACCTCTTTCCTGAGCAGCCGCTGTGGGAACTGTGTTGTTCAGCTTTTCTTTCAGCTGAGGAGTATGCAGTCAGCATGATCAATGCATTACTGCTCGTGGTGTGTTCTTGGATTTTGCCTGGCAGGATATTAAAACCTGTTGGCTACCTTGAAAACACCAAGTCTGAGAACTCTTTGGGTTTTATTGCTTTTTTCCTTACAGAAGACATTGCTGAAATGCTAATTCACAAAATCATATCAGAATTGATTCTTCTCCGAAAGTCATGCTATTCTCGGTTGTTGTGTCTGAAGTCTGCAGTTGTAAGATCTTGGAAAAAGAAATCTTACTTTATTTTGCAGAGCATTGGCTGTGACGACTATCTGGGTTCTGACAAGGTGATTGACAAGTGTGGAATATGTGGAGGGGACAACACTGCTTGCAAAGTTGTGTCTGGAGTTTTCAAACACACGCTAACAAATCTTGGCTACCACAAGATAGTGGAAATTCCTGAAGGAGCTACTAAAATCAACATTACTGAGATGTCAAAGAGCAACAACTATTTGGGTAAGTTGCATCTCAGTGAATGAAGAATGCTATGTGTGCTAGTGCAACTGGGTGGAGGTCATGCCAGGAAAGGCCTTCTGAGCAGTGTGAAATCAATGTCAAGAAGAAGAGAGGAAAGAAAATAAATTGTTAAACAGGTGTTTTGATCAGAACTAACTGGCTGTTTTTAATTCTACATTGATCTTGCATGACAAACATTATAGACCTGTTACAGTCTATTTCCCTGCCTGTCTGACTTGTCTTTAGTTTCTCCTTTCAATCCGTTCCGCTGTGACGTTTCCCTTTCCCACATCATTAACCTTCTCTGATCAGTCAAGAATCCAGCCAAGCAGATGCTTATGTATATAAAAGGCTGCTTGAGCAGAAAAGAGCATCTTCTGATTGTCAAAGAGTTTCAGTTCTTTTAAAGTGAGATAATTTGATATTGAGGAGATATTCACAGAATCCAAGGTCTTTGTACAGTTATTTATTCAGAAGCAGGTCCTTAATTCGAAACCATGGAGGATCCTGGAATATTTATAGAAACATAACATTTTAATGTATACTTCTAGATGTGTATCGTGGGTTGCAAATTAGAGATTATGTGGAATTTATACCAGATCTATATGAGTCTTGTGTGTATTTATGAACTGTGGCATTCCCCACTGTAACCTGTCATGTTCCCAGGTTACAAAGCCCTTAGTTTGTCTACATTTGTGCATGTTTTGCAGGCAATTCTGATGAGTGGACTGGAGAGACAAGAGTTACTTATGATTTATAAAACCTGCCCCTCACCCTTCAGTTTTCTCTTCACCATCCTTAGATCTGTCTTAAAAATTACCATTGGAGATGGTAAAATTGGAGCCACCTGAGAACTTCTGTGCTAGCTTGGTGTGGTTATTGCTAGAAACTGTCTAGCTGTACTAGAAGTTCCAAATGCCAGTCCTCTTGTTGGACAGCTGCTTTATCTCCCCTCTGGTGGGTAAAGCATCTCAGCTGCTGCTCAGGTACAAAAAAGGAAGGTGCTCATTATGGAATTGCTTTGACTCTTTTCTACTTTCTTCCCCTTAATTCCTGCTGAATCTGGAATGAATTCCACAGAAACATTGCCTGTAGATGGGAGTTTATTATGGGGAACAGTCTGAACTGGAAAGTGTGTTCCATAATTTTACCAAAAATTTACTTCAAAATTTAAGAAATAGAATAAGCTACCCACAGTCCAAGAAAGCCAAATGTCCTGAACCTATTGTCTGGGTGGTCTTCTCAGTTCTTATTTGTCCTGGTTTCATTCAAATGAGGTTTTGATGTATTATATACCAATATACACCAGCGTTTGTTTTTTCATGTGTTGCGGCCCGTTTAAAATATAACATCACTTTCATGAGAACAGTTTGTATAGCATCCATCAACACTAACTTAAATGATGATGAACTAAACCAATCATTCTTTCTAAAGAATTTCCATGGATACTTGTATATTTGGTAGAAAATGGGTGAGAACATAGCTGACTTGGCAGTACAGTAAAAGCAGTCACATTACTAATATATAAAATCATGGAGTTGAATGTAATTTTTCTGTCAGATTTATGTGCCAGCATCTGAAAACAGCTGACAGAAAAACTCCCTTAACTATATTAAAATGTCCTGAGCCACTTGAACATTTTTGTAATGGGCAGGACAGAAAGAGAGTAACATTTTTGTTCGAAAATAACCAGGCTGTTGGCATGTATGGGAAAGTGACAGAGTTTTTCTTTCCCATGCTACTCCTTAACTCCTTATCCCCTGAGCTCTTGGTTTATGCTATCATCTTTTCTTTCTTTCTTTTTTTGTTTTTATCCATTTCATATGTTTTATTTAAATGTGCTGGTATGGATTTAGTCTGCTAAATTTGCCAGCTCCCTCCCATGTTAGGAATTTTTGAGGATGTAATTCCAGCCTAGAAGGATCCCAGCCACTCTGCTTACATTGTTACACAATAAACTTGGTTTATTAAAGCAGGTGAGTTACACCAGGACAAAAATGAACATGTTCAAGCAGATCAGAAAGCTGAAAATAAGAGAAAGGCTTATCAAACAATTCATTGGACAAGTGAAATGCTAATTATGAAGTTGGTTTCTTGGCATATTGGTGGTCACAAATTTCTCACTGATAAAATAGCATTCAGAATTTAAACATTTTTATAGTGCATGTAACACTGGTGGAGCTGGGAAACATGAAAACTCAGACTGTTTTCACTATATTTATGATAATAAGCAGAAGTCTCGAACTTTAAAAATAAAAAAATTAAAATTATCCTTATGCTGAAGCAGCAACGAGGGAATTAACCCAGCAGCCATTCCTTTAAGGATGTAGTTGAGTGCTTTGCAAAACTGAATTTTCAATACCCTATTCTGTCATAATCCAGCTGTAGTCATCAGAGCTGCTTGTAAGCACCATTCCCTTTTTTTTTTCCAAGGATTTGGTTTTTCTTTCACTTTGTACATTTTGGTTTCTTCAATGCAAAATTGGAAGTCAGCTCAAGGTCATTAAGGTATTTTTTAGGAGATGACAGCAGGTGTTCCTAAGTATCAGTTACTCTGTTTTTCTGTGTTTGGGAGATTGTCTTGAGTTCCATGTGGTTTCATTAAGCAGGTTTACCAAGCTCCACACTTTCCTCTACAGTACTAAGCAAGTGAGCAATCAGGAGTGTTCACAAGGAGATATTTCTTTAAAATCAGGAGGTGCTGGAAAAAGCAGGCAAGAATATGAGTTTCAAACTCAGCTAGAAGTCATCCAAATGTTTGAAAGCTTCTCCATACTGCTTTTGTGAACTATTTTGTATTAGTCTATTGCTCATTTTTGTAAAGCCCTCATAAAAAGCACAGTTCTAACATTTCTGCTGAATATGATTCTGCTTACTGAGTTTTCTCATTTTGAGGACTGCATTTTTGGCTTTTGCACACAAGCTGGAGTGATTTCAGAATAAAATTTTTAAGTTCTTGCCACTGGAAAACAATAAAATTCTGTTAAAAAGAGAAAGCATGACAGTGGTATATAAAGTGTTTCTGGAATGTTATCTGGGTAGTCAGAATATGCAGATTAAAGGAGATGGTCTAATCGGTTGTTCATAGAACTGTGTAATTAACTTTTCATAAAATCCCAGTTTGGAATGAAGTGGATTTCATACAGCACAAATAGAGTATTTTCTTCTCCCCCTGCCCAAGTATTCAAATTCTTTTTAGGCTTTCCACTTCTTGCAGATCTTTACTGTAGGAAGAGTGTCAATGTGATAAAGGAAAATTTTTTAGCAGTCAAGTTGGGAATGGGCTGCAACATTAACTAGTGTGTCTTAGTGAGCCAAAACAGACTAACTCTAATAGAGCCATGAGGTGTATCTGAAATTCCCCAGGAAACATCTCATGCTGGTTTTCTAGTGTGTGTTTGTTGGGAAAGAAAGCAGTCCACTTTTGGAGTGCTATATAATAGCTATTCATAACTATTAATGATGTATTCATCAGTCTGTATATTTACTCTAGTTTTTTTTTACAGTTAAGAGAAAAAGCTGTGTATTAGCAACTCTATAAAGTGTAGAGAAGGCTACAGGCTGCACAGCCCTGAGCTATGTCAGAATGACTTCTCAAAGTCATTTTCAGCAGTATTTTCTTACTGGCTCATGTGTAACAGAACCTTTTGGTAACAGAACTGCTGACCTTGGACAGACCTTTCCATTGGCAAAGCACTTCTGTCACATGCTAGAGACAAAGACATACTTTTCATCCCACTGGTAATCATCAGTTGGACAGTTCTCATACCCCGACATGGGAAACTTGCCACTGAATTAAGTAGGACCATGATACCTTCAGTGGGACCAGCACGTTACAGCACTTGTGCTGCAAAACATGTGGGTTGGAGTAGATATACTTCTGCATCTTTGGGATTGGGATTTGAGATAACAGCAGAATTTAAAGCCAGATAACACAGATCTGAAGTGATTAGTTGGAATGTGGGTTTTTTGCATATTGTGTCTTGAGAACCTAATTGAAAGAAGCTGGTTGCTGTCCATATCCGCAGCCTCAGCTGCAAGGCAATCTGTTGGGAAGGAGGTGTGAGCAGTTCAAATGAAAATTTAGCTTAATACAGAGTTGAAAGATTAAAATGCACTTTAATGAACTTTTATTGAGATAATCTGGTAATGTCTGTAACTCAAGGAGCAGTTTGTTTCTGGGGCAGTTGTCTGTGTGTGGAGTCCTGTGGGTTTGGGATTGAGAGCAGGACAAGGTACCAGACATGCTGCCTGCCATCACAAGCCTGCAGGGTTCTGAGGTGCCGTGTCCAGGGAAGGTGGATAATTCCCAGTGTGGGCAAGTCTCCTAACATTTTCCTTCTTACCTGAATGCTGTTTTCTACAAAGATTTTGTTTCATAGTGAATTTATTTAACTGCTAATTGTAAAGCTCATTACAGTTCCTTCAGGGAATATATTATGTATTTCAGTTTTGTTTTTCATGCAGTTCAGTCATTTCAGCCACTAAATGAGATAGAGACATCTTTGGATCTAATCCATTTTCCCAGCTTTCTGTAAAATGATACTCTGCTTTTTCTAGCATCTTCTATTAGCACATGCCAGTATACACAATATATGATTAAAATAAAAGTTGCAGATTAATATTTTTTAAACAAAGGTCCAAGAGATGTTATTAGCACTATTGTGGATATTGGTGTGCCTGAATATGAATATGATTTTAAGGAATTTGTTGTATGAAAACAACAGGGCCTGATACTAAGGGTGCTGTGAAAAGGTGCTCTGAAAACCATTTTTATTCAATATTCCCTGTAGCAGATAATATTCAAACATTACATCTCATGATGAAAGATTGTTAGCAACTCTTGAACTTAAAATAACATTTCGAAATCACTTTAGAGATTCGAAATTACAGTGAATAAAGGTGTTAGATTATAACACTGGCAGGAATTTAGAAGATAAACGTTGCTAGAGGCACTGCTGTGATCGTGTGAAGTGCTTTATAATATATATACTCATTGATTTCCTTCATGTGGTGCTTATTGAGTCAACTAATATATTTCAAAATATACTTTTTAAATTGCTGTTAATGATTATTTTCAATTTTATTTTTTACACAAGATTATATGTTTCTGTGCAAAAAAAATGCAATTAATATAGTAATATGGAGGAGAGGATGCAGGTTGGAATTTTTAGGGCTTGGAATGAACTTTATACAAGGGATCTGCTTATAATAAACTTCTGTTCCAGTGCTTCAATGTGCCTTGGGCTCAGTGGCTCTCCCATTGCACGAGAACTGTCAGTACTCCATTGATAATTCTCACATTTCTCACATTTCTGTTCAAAACCAAAGCCTGCAGTTTGTCATTTGAGTTTATGCAGTGCTGTAACCCAGAGCTATGCTATTATGTATGTTTATTGTGATGGATTTGAGACCTTCCCAAGGACTTGAACATTGTATTAATCATTGAATGCATCCCTGTATGTGTCAGTGCTTTTGAGTTGGAGTGTCTCTCTTGCATCTGTGGCTTCCTGAATGCATTACTTTAAAACAAATGCAATTACAATATCTGGATAAGAATAACTATTTTTTTGTCCTTTGTACTCTTGACTGTTCTCTGCTGGAGTTAAACAACAAAGATATTTCTTAGTATAGCCAACAATGTGCTCCAAAATGTGGAAAAAAGATTTAAGGAATCATTTCTTAAATAAACTGAAGTTAGACACAGCAAGTTCAAACCATAAGGAAACTTCAGAGTGAATTACTAGTGTCTGAAGAGGCAATTACAATCAGTGTGTAAACTTAAGCAGCACATTTTGAATAATGTTCTTAAGAAATGCTTTTTATGATTAGGTATCCTAGTGAAACTGTTGTGTCCCCTATTTCCTGAATACTGAACTGGAGAGTCAGGAAATACTACACAAGAAGAAGAGGAACTTGGGGGGTTTTTGGAAAATGTTTGCAAATCAAGTGTTCTGATAAAAACTGGCAATATAAGTTGATAACTCCTGGTTATTGGCTTCTAGCTTGCCTCTTTGTCTCCACTCAGTCTTGTCCTTCAGTGCTTCAGATTCTATATTTGGTCAAATATTTTCTGTCTCTACCAGACTGGCCATTAATAGCTGCTTTAGAAATTTTGGGGCACCTTAAAAGTCTCAATTCAATGTCAGTTTTAGAAGAGACCTGATGAGCAGAGAAGATTCTGACTTTTTCCACTTAATGTAGTTTAGTTAGTTAGCATTGCTAGTTGTAGATATGTTGATTCTCTGAATTGATAATGCTTTAATTAATTGCTCTCTGTGTGGCCATGCCTTAATTCAAAAGCAACACAGGTCTCCTGAGAGACTCATCTTTCTCACCAGGGATTTAAAAACAGCCTTGAAACTAAAGTGTCTAATGCTGACCTATCCAGGAAAGTACTTTTCCATGGCTGTTATTTTCTGCACAGAAGCCTAGGGTCTGATCAGACAAACCTGCATTTTTTAGCAACTACCCAGTTCAGTGCCTGTGATTTAATATTACGGTAATTGCTGACAGATTCCCTGCAGGATTTACATTTAACTGGGTATGCTGGCCTGAGAAATTTAATAGGTCACATTTCCTTGAGCTAAAAAGTGTGGTATTGTTGTTGGTTGGTTATGGCTAAATGGGTTTATATGGTGATTTTTAATAATTTCATGGTCTTCTTCTGCAAACTGCAGTTTCAGTATGTGTGGGGCCTGCAGCTTGCTCTGACATTAAGTGGTGTTAATTACCTTTACCATAGCCAGTCTGGCTCCCATATTCTGTGTGAAAGGTTCAAGGCAATGGTGGAAAGGAATGAGGAGTCTCTGGTTTATGCCTGGGGATGACAGGAATCTTAGAGGTATATTCTGGCAAGAAGTTCTGGATCAGCCTGAGTTTGGATCTTGCTCTTTGTGGTTGTATTCCTGTGTCCGTGGATAATGTATGTATAGATAAGCTAGGAGGGAGAATTAAGACCAACACAAGCTTGCTTCTAATGCAAAAGGGTTATGAACCAATAGGAGACAGTATATCAAGACAAACAGAGATTTGCAATTGCTCCCTTTCTAATATTTCTCACCTGTAGTTCATTATTAGGCTGTCCAGTTCTCCCTGTACACACACTTACACTTCTATACACTTTCAGTTATTGTCCTTAAAATGGTTTCAAACTGATTTTTCAGAGAGTATTTCTTTCACTAAATAAATGTTCATCTTACTATACCCAACATGTATTATTTGGCTGGGATGACCACTTACTAAAACCCTCGAAGCTGTTAAGACTTTGGATGAAATTCAACCCTAATGAATTCAACTCCATTGAGTTCAAGTTGCACAAGCATCTTACCTAGTGTAATGACCTGTAGTTGGAACAGAATATATCCAGGACATTATTCTTTGCTGACCATATATTTTTTTCAACTACTGCTGTTGCTTAAATAATTACAATTTAGAGTTTCTGGCAGGGTTATCTTATTATAGTAAATTCCAAGGTGACCTTTTCCCTTCTGGCTTCATTAAATAGCCAACTAATATCTAATACTCTGTATAGTGGTCTGTAGGGTTCCAGGCACATTTTGAAAACATACAAAAGAAATACTTTCTCAAAAGCTAGTTTGTTTATTTTTATATATTAAATGGCTGATCTTGAAAAGAATTACAAAAAGATGGGCTTTGCTGCTCCTCTGGGTGATGGAAATACTCTTTTCTCTGGCCTCAGGTTAAGCCTTGATGGCTAGGTTAACTTGTGTGTCCCAGCTTTCCACCACTGTCTCACAAAACAGTTCTCTGCAGGTCACTTGCCATCAGTGTTTTCACTCAGGAGCTTTGAAATAAATTTCTCCTTGTTTGCTGAGGGCAGGAGGTCTGAGGGATAGCCCTGAGCTGGGGTGCTGAGCAAGAGTTGCCTTGCTTGGGAGGCTCGTGACTTTGCATCTAGTCTGAATCTCCAGGAGAATTCTCCATGTTGCTGTTTTTCCAGGTAAGTGGCTTTTTGTTTCTTTCCAGCTGCTAATGCTGGCTGTGCTTTTTGGCTCATACCTGCTCATTGGTGGCAGTGGTCATGACCAGTTTTGGAACCCACAGAAATCACGTTTTCATTTCCTAGTTGTGTCATTGTATGACAGAGGTGGTGGTGTATTTTTTTACCATTTGTTTGTAAGCATTGTTCTTATAAAAACAGCCCTTTCTACAACAGAGCAGCAGCTGAAGCCTGCTGTTGCTTTGATGATCTGCCCTGCAAATACATCATCTGAACAGCAGCCAGCAGCAATGAGTCCCACTGAGGTGCTGGTTTCAAAAGTTCTATATTAAAGGAATAGTGTTTTCCTTCTCATTAAATAGGGAAAGATTGCTCTGAAAGGCAGGGAAAGGATAAAGAGCAATATGCAAAATAGGAAACTGAGGAAACTCAGAAAGGCTGGTTGTTCAGTTTGACTTGTGAAACACCCAGCAATCTGGTTGCTTATATAACTTTGCAAACCCCCTTGGCATGGAAGTCTCTAGAGAACTGACTGCAAGATTTTCAGTATTTCCTGCTTCTTGTCAGACCCCAAAATCTTTAATTTCAGCCTTCCTCACAGTGTTTTGATTAGACTTCTGTTTCCAGTTATGGACAGAACCAAGGAACTTGAATGCAAAAATTTCAAAGAAGATGCATTAAGACATGAAAGAGATGGTCTGTTTGAACAGTCTTTATTAATCTGAACCCAATTAATGGGACCTTTTTAGGTCTCGAAGCCTTAGATTATTTTTGTCTTCTAGCTGATGACCAAACCACCAAGCAGTTTCCATGCAAACACTCCCTTGAAGGGTGCACAGTGTTTGGAATATCAACACAATGTTTGTTCAAAGCTACTTAAAATACCTAAGCTCTCTGAACCATGGGTGCTAATGGGGCACCTTTTGGTGGATGCATTTCATGGCACTGGCCAATACTCAGTAAAATGAATTCTCCTCTGACTAATGCAGCTGACTCTCTGCTTTCACTCATTTTCCCTTTGTCCCTATAAAGGCCAAGACAGGACTGTGTTGGAAATGTCATGTACTCTTTGGAAGTTATTAGCTTTGGGAGTTGATTAAAATCCTTCACATGTAATCTGTTGCTCAGCTGTATTTTACCTGGAAAAAAACACTATAAAGTTGTTAGCAAGGTGTAGTCATTGGTCTGATACAATACTATTCTCATTTTCTTACAAATTTTAATTCAAAATTAATTTTATTCTGTGACTTAGCTGTGCATAAAGAATGACCAGAATCAGTCCAAATTCATAAACTATCCATAGGCAAATTCCCAAATCTCATGAAGACACAATTCTTCCTTTTCGTGCCAAGAGGAGAAGTTGTTACTAATTTAAATAGTTGTTCAACTGCTACATAACAAAACTTAGGAAAAAATGGTTGAGAACCTGGTTTCAATTGTCACAGATATTTCTGTGCAGCATTCTTTGATTCCATAATCTTATTTTATTCTGAGCAAAATTCTCATTTGGATTGAGAAAAACCCTTCTTTGTTCCCTAAGCATCCCTTGATCTAGTCAGATAGAATGTGTTCTTACATCTTTGATTCTGTAAAAGAAACTTTCTTTTTTTTGCTGTTCCTTCTCTTATTTCCCTTTGAACTGCTCAATTTCAACATTTTTGGGTTTTACCCTTTTCAAAATCTCTTTTAGTAAAATAATCACGCAGTTGAAATTCTACATGATTAGTGGCTTCATGGTTGGAACCAATAAAGAGATTTCATCTGCAGAGAATATTTTTATATTGCCGCATTAAATTCCAAAAGAAATCCAAGTCCTTTCTAATACACAATATATATGGGGATTTAAATCTTGATTTATAGACTGTATGATTAAGTTAGTCAAGGTAGATTAAACTTTATCCTTTATTTCTTAGCTTGCCCAGTGTCTTTGTTTTCTATTGAATATTACTTCAAACACTTTGTGTCAGAAGAATTTGGGTGCTTAGAAGCACTACAGACCCAGTCTCACTTTCACATTTGTACCCATGGCAGCAGTAGTTGCCCCATGGTCATAACTCCATTTTTTGAGTACCAAATTACTGTAATTCTGAAAATGCTGGGAGTGTGTTGAGAGATGTGGGTCAGGTGAATGTCTGCTGTGAGATTATGGGCTGGCTTTTAATGAGCTACCTGGCAAAGTTACCAGTTTGCATGGCTAATCAGGACACAGCTTAAGGACCCCAAGACTGAACAACTGAGTATCTGCTGAGCACTGATAACCATGAAGTGCTAGGGGAAAGGTTTTAAAGGTGTAACAGTCCAGCTGCAGCTGTTGTTGTTTGGCTTATTCCTTAGTCCATTGCCTTCAGTCCATTCCCCTACTCCAGCTCTTGTGTGGAAGAGAAGAGCACGGCCCTGAGGCAGCACACGCTCACTCAATGTGATTGTGTGGCACCTGTAAAACCTTCTGCAGGTCCTGAGCAAGGAACACCTGAACTTCAAATAAGGGTTCTGTGCTGGAGTTTCCTTGAAATCATGGGAGGTGAACCTCAGGGAGGAGCATGAGCAGAAGTGTTAGGAGGACTCTAACGAGGCATGGGGACATTTAAATGATAAGCCATACCAGAGCTTTGGAAAACTTGGAAAAGAGATGTGATTCATTGGTGAAATGAGGCCTTGTCATTGCAATTACTTTTAAGGACCTAAGGCAACAACACCTTAGTGTGTGATGTGTCTGCTGATGTTCAGTCAGACTGCAGAATTAAGATTCCTTCAATAAGAGGAATTGAAAGTTTACTGTTGAATTTCTGTCATAACACTTCATCATTCTCTTCTAGGCTTATATTGCAGAGGACTGGGGAGATTGAATTTTTCTCAAGTGTCTTTCTAGGCCAAACTAGAAGAGGTTGTTCTGTATTCATAATGACAATTCCTCAGATTTTTTGATTGTTCTTACAAAATACTTTTTCTTTCCTTTCCCAAGTCCAATTAATGCAGGGGAAGGCCAAGTAATGGAAATTTGTTTGGTGTGAGCTTAAATCTATGAACACACAATACCTTTTTTCAGTTGTCTTCTGCCAATTTAAAAGAAAAAAAAAGACAGTGAAACATGATGCAGTCCTACATTTGTGTCAAGAGGTAGTAACTTTTTAGCATCAAAATTTTCTTTTGCATTTTTAGCAAAGCAGGCTTCTGAAGAAAAGTCTCTCGTGTCTATTGAAACAAAAGCACGTAGTCTTAAGAACTTGTGGTTCCTTCTGACTTTATGTATCGATACAATAAGAAATCGATTTTTCTTCTAACCCTTGCCTCACTAAATAGCACATCCCTGAAGCTTTCGAGTCTCTAGTTCAGAAGAATTGCTCATGGATTGTTTTGAACCTGTTCACAGAGTCCTAATGAGCACCAGACCTAGTTTATTGTTCTGCCAGCAGTTAGCTTTATTAGAGGGAGAGCTATTTTGCATTGAAACTTCAAAGTTTGTGAATTACTTTTAGCAAAGGTTCACTGCTTTATGGATGAACAGAGGATTCCTTCCCCATGCCTGTTTGTGTGAGTTCAGTTCTGAGCAGTTGTGCAGATTTTGGAGAACAACAAAGGAAAATTACAGAATTTTATTCTGCTCTGTTTGTTTGTGAAGAAGTTCACATGTTTGTAATTTAGTACATTGCTATGAACTTGCATAGATAGTATAATTTATAAAGATAAACATGGGAAATTCCATTAATGTGCTCAGGTTAGCATTGAACTAACTTGTCCTGACAGTGGCCCTTTGGGAGTGTTCCTTTATGGCAAAAATCTGTGCGATGTCTTTAGCATCTCCACTGCACACACTATTGAAGCAAAGGCGAAATCAAACTGAACCATTTTTTCCTACGTTGGAATATATCTAAAGGTTGAGGAGGAAGAGACAGGGAGTGTGGAGTGGAATATAAGCATTTGTGTTTTATTTCAGTATCATCCCTAATGCAGATGTAGCAGTAGAAATTTGACACTTGCATGAAGGTGAGTTGATGAAGGCCCTTTTCAGTCCTTTAGCTTTATCGCCTGTTTTAAGCAGAAAACAATGGTAATATGGTTAGGACAGCTATGAGGTCTAACCCAAATCAGGCATGTTGGAATGCAGTTAGCCTTTTAAATTAGTTATATTCATCTCCAGTGACCTTAATTCTGTAAGTGCTGGGGAGTACTCTGTAGAGACCTTCAACTCTGCTTAGTATTAAAGTGTTAATAAGCTGTCTGTCAGATTGTAAGGTGTGAAAATCTAAATCTCAGAGTGCTGCATGTCAGAGCACAGGAATACTGTGCAGAGCACATAGATTTGATTATACAGTGATGTTTTACAATTTTTAGTGTTTCCTTAGTGTATTTTTTGTATGTGTCTGAGATGCAGATTTTCCTGCTGCTTTCTTTCCACTTGGTTGAATTGTGTCATTTTAATTTACTATGTTTGAATTTTCATCCTGTCTTAGAGGTAGAATGAATTAACACTCAACTGTGAATTTATATGATCAGATTGTGGTATCTGCTCATATGTGAGTGATCTGTTGCTGTGGTCTTAACATTGGTACAGTATTGTTTATGTGGAGTCAGATTCCTGTTGGATTTTGTTTTTATCAGGAACTAGTATCTGTTCTGCATCACCACCTACTTGGGCCTTTTCTTCCCTCCTCCAGTATAAAACAACCATCCTCTGACTTCCCTTGAAAAACATGAAAAAGTCTTTAATTTCTGAGTTGCAGTTCTTATCTCTTGTTCTGCTCTCTTTCTAAGGCAGTTCAATGCCACCCCTTGCAGTTCAATGCACCCAATGCACCCTCACTAATTGTGCAGAATTATACAGTGGTGGAATTCACTAGGTCTGCATAAGTGCTGACTCTGACAACTTAAAACCTTAAAAACACAGTCTCTAAGTAAGGTTTTTGAAGCAAAAGTTTAATGTTAATAGTAATGTGTGTAATTGGTCTGAGTTACCGAAGTCCAGGCTCTGTTTTGGCATGTTGTACATCCAATAAATTACAGTCATCTTTTACAAAGCACTGGGTTTCAAATGAAAGATGAAAGTGAGGTGCAACCAAAGGTGCTGCTGGTTGGCATCCACAGCAGAAATGACGGAATGGAATGAAATGTTTATTTGGAACCTCTTGCCTGGCATGATGATCCAGCTTTCACAGAGTCCATATCCATGGACTAGAAGTGATCTGCTGAGGGACTGCAATAACAGGCCAGAGCTTTCATCTCCTGTGTGGTTTAGCATTCACAGTGCCTGTGAGCGGAAGCAGAGCTGCCCAGGTTTCCTGGTCTTTGAAAGACTCCCAGACTTAAGTAGATCATTAAGATATTCCAGAAGCATTTCAAGACACTGCCTATTAAAATTAGTAATAAATAGCAGTGTAGCTGTTTAGGGCTTAAAATCCATTCAGCATGCTGAGTATTCCAGAGGAAAAGTGGGAACAGTGACTAAAACTTCTTGCTATGCAATGCTGCCTCCTTTACCTTATCTCAGTGGTGTTTTCTGCTGAAATCCACTGGTGTATGGGTTTGTATTTCATGCCTCCATCCAGAATTTGGCTTTCGAAACAAAAGATCCTTGGTTCTTTGAGAAAATCATCACAGAAAGTGCTTCTTATCTTCAAAGTGTTTTTCTGACATTAATTAATTGGATCCTCACGATCTTGTGAGAAGGGTAAGGAGCAGCCTGGAAATTCCCATCAAGCACTCCTACTGTACTGAACACTTCTGCAGCCTAGCTGGAAAAAATGTTTTGTTTTGTTTTTTTTTTTTTTTTTTCAACTGCCCAAATAACTTTAAAAGTGCTTGAAAAGCAAGGCACAAAAATTAAAACTACTTTTGAACTTCTAGCAGACTTTTATGCATTTGTGCTTGTGGATGTAAAAAAGCTGCTGTTAAACAAGCAGGGGCAGATCCTGTGCAGCTCCCAAATTACAATGGTGCCATTGATTTCCTTGGACCTGGGCTGCCACAGGCCAGCTGAAGGGCCTGGCTCCTTGCTTGGGAAGCAAAGCAGTGTATAGTAAGACCTGATGTGAATAAAGAGCTTTAAATTCATCATAACGGGACTACTAACTAAAATGAAGATGCACTCAGAAACAGATGGAATAGATTTTGTGTGAGAGTCAAGAGAAAGACACGTTAAATGAATGGAAAAGGAAAACAAAACAAAATAAAGTTACCGGTATTTGTGGATATAACCTAGTATGGAGGTGGAAAATATTTTATCTCTCCACTGAATTACTGAAAATTCCTTTCTCTCTCAAATGACCATTATCCTAAACTGTATCTGACAGTAAGTAAAGGGATCCATTTTGTATTTTGGTATGTTAGGGTGGGGTTTGTTTCTGTCTTCACTGAAGTTAATCAGGAAATGCTGTTAACCGCTGAAGTTGCTATGTGGATTTTTGATAGGATTATAAATGAAAAAATGTGCAGTGTTGAAACTCACTGGACTTGGAATAAATGCATGTCAGTATTGTCCAGAAAGACCTTTAATATCTAGTTCACATTGTCAATTCATGGTCAGATATTTTCCTTAGAATTTATGGTCCTTTAAGATAATACATGATGTTAAATTTGGAAGTAGAGTAGTTGTTAATTGAATGGCTTGGGAACTTGGAAACATTGAAACAGTGATTGATTAAAAGACTGATAAATACCATGCTAGACTATGCATAGCATTTCAGTCTCCCAATTTATATGAGCAGTGTTACCTTCACTCTGTCAGGTTTGTAGCATATTCCTATTTAGTATAGGCAGAAATGAGCCTAAGAGATGGAAGAAGAGCTCTTGATAAATTCGTGGTCTACTAATTTTGGTATGTTGCATAAAGGTGAGCTTGCAGTAACATGCTGTCTTTTTTGGTCATTGGCAACCAGGGGGACTGAGGGGACCCCTCAGAGTGCAGCAGTAATCCTGGCTTTTAAGATCCTGAACAGGTTTTGAGATGGATGTGGTGGTGGCTCTTTGGTCTGTTTGTTTGCATGCACAAACACCAAGTAAAAGACTGCTGCTTTTGTGCAATAGGTATAGAAGGTTCTCATTCTTTACAAATTTAATCCAATTTTGTGTTCCCCTTTTTCTGCTGCTTTATTATACCCACTCTGCTTACGTAAGCATTAGAAACCATTATTGCTCAGTGCCTTGAAGATCTTCTGCTGTTTCCAGCATTAGCTGCTGGATAAAGTGCTGAGCTTCCTGCCCTACTCCTGGCTGAGAGTGATGAAGAAGCCTTGTCCCTGTGTGGTTAACACTGAGCTGAGTTTGCTGCAGCACCAGCAGCCACCTATTCAGGATGGTAATAACTGAAAAATGGTGTTACAAAGCCCTACAGTCTTCCTCTTCATGATGCTGTTAGAAGTGGAAAGAAACGGTGTGTTTATATTCATATTTGAGAAAGGAATTGAATCCTTTTGTTGTTTTTTGTTGGTTTTGTTTATTTTTGGGCATTTGGGTTGATTTGGGGTCGTGTTTTGGTGGGTTCTTTGAGCAGAAGAGAATCTCAGTAGAGATGCATGTAATGATTTTACTGGCTTGAATGGAAGAGACATTGTTGGATCAGCTGGTCATGGCTTCTTTGGATGAGGTGGGCAGGGTTTATGTTTTACGTTTGGGTTTTTTTTTTTTTTTAGGCAGCTAGTATAGAAACAAACAAAAACAATAAATGGAAAAGAAAAGGTTGGAGGAAGTAAGGAAAGAAAATTCTAAGTGAAAGGCAGTATAAAGGAAAATACCAAAACTCATTAAAATAAAAACTCACTCTACCAATACATCTTTTAAAATGCTAGTAAATATTTTAACCTGGATTTATATCTATGTAAAATCATCAAGGAAGTATCTGGGGATTGCTGATTACTTGGATTGGTAATAATAGTCTCTGATACAGACTCTTTTGGTTCAATTAATTTTTTCAAACTTACCTTGTGCATTTTTTTTAAATGTAGGTGACTCAACAGCTTTATTGAGTGACTGTATCTGCAATTCAATTGCTTTTTATTTTATAGTACCTACCCAAGCTCTACAAGCTTTGGCAGTTAGTCCCAGCCTACTGTGCCGTGCACAAACCAGTTGCATTCTACATGTCTAACCTCTAAAGGATCCCAAAGCTGCTCTGAAGCTTATGCAGTTGATTCTCTTTGCTTTTTTTTTCTCTCCAAAAGCTTTTCTTGGTTCTTTGGTCAGCAATGAGACCATTTCAGTGTTTCCTTAGTCAGGAATAGGAGGTGAAGTGGAGGCTGCAGCATGTCCTTCCAGTTTAACAGCTGTAATTAAGCAAAGGCCACGCACAGTTGTTCAGCAGCTATTACAGTGCAGCAAAGCACTTTCTCCCAAGCCACGGCCTTTCCCACAGGATCCCAGGGTGTGCAGATAAACAGCTGAGCCACCCAAGGAGGGGCAGCCTGCTCTGTTCATGTGTTAGGCTTTGGGAGGGGCTCTCTGCGGTCCTGTCACTGGAATACAATGAGCATAGAAACATCAGGGCTTTGATTTGTGACTTGGCAGTGGCCTGTGAGTGTAACCACTTGAAATTATGGCAGTCATTATGGTCTAGTCCACAAAAACCTGGATTAAAATGGTGGATTTCTTTCTGTTTACCCTTTCCCTGATAAAACTCCTGGTTTTGCTTGAGTCCTATTGAAATAGGTTATGTAAAGTTGAGCACTTTGTACCATCGCTTAAGGGTCTGTGCTATCATTCAGCAGCATCAAGTATTTCCTAGACATGTGTAATGTGTTACATTGCAGTAATTGTTTCATTTGTGTTTATAACAGGAAGCTAGTTCAAATTACTTTTGGGAGGGTGGATATTTAAAAGGCTCTTCCCTCATAGACAGCATTCATAAAAGACTTGCTTATTTATCTCAAACATGGAAAAAATGTTCCCAGCTGAGTATGAAACTATGTGTGCTGGATGTACTTTCACTAAAAATTAAATTCACTATTAATGTAAACAGTGTGAAAAATGCTGTCTCAAATGCAGAAAAAAATAGATTATGGAGTATATGAATTTTGGTTTAAGCAAAAATTAAGGCTGTATTTAATCACTTTTTTATGGTTTTGAAAAAGTGCTACTGGAGATATTCTATTAAAGGGAGAAGGTTGGGCTTTTCAAACTTTAATAAGACTTAATAAAAGAGAAAGATAAGGAATTTTTTCTAAGGTGAAATTGTAAAGGAGATATTAGAAACTTGCTTCTGAAATGTTGAATGTTAAATGTTCAGAATGATAAATTAATTTCAGTCATGTTTCATAGTTTGAGACCAATGTATATAACAATCCCTGTCCAGTGTATTGATCGGGAGACCTGTGGGACTGATGCAGAAGCTCTAGAAGATCAAACTTGAGAATTAGGAGCAACTGTCTGCAGAACTGTTTGCAAGTGATCTGCTTGCACACTGTAGGGGAAGAAAATAAGTTAGCTCTTGCTAAAAGAAGAGAGAAACTTTATTTTTATTAATATCTTCTTTCCCACATATGCTTGGAAAAACTTAAATTCAGTTCCCGATGGCAAAATAATTCCATAGTTTGTACTAGTTATACTTAACTCATTTTCTTCTATTGTCTATTTGGAATCTGGACTGCACTGTTTCACCTGTGCTGCAGACAAAATGCTGCCATTAATTAGCCAGACTTATCTGATGATCTGAGGTTAGACTCACAACTTGCAAACCCATAATTTTTTCCTGTGTTTCTGTGAGTAGTTTGATCAGAGAATTTTTGTTTTTCATTAGCTTAGTAGGTAGCTTGGGAATAAAGAACAGCAATAGAATAAGATGTGATCTGAAATGCTCTCTGTATTTGGAATGATCTTGTGCTACTTTTTGTTAAATATTTCAGTCATAGTCTTTGTTGGTTTTGGAGCTATAAAAGTCATCAATAAAATGTGACGATTTCTGGTTTTGTCATGTCTCCAGATTTCTGGGCTTACCTCCAGGTATCAGTTGTGTTTTTCACAGAGTTTGATGGCTTTGTCAAATAAATATCAAATCAGTTCCATCCCAGAACATCTTTTTTATATTTAAATGTGTGGACTGACATAAACATTAACATGAGTGATACCACTCCAAGCCTTTATAGGCAGAAGATAATAACTGAGAAACCGATACCAGTGCTGTATTTCCAGCTTTCCTCTGACCACCCAGCTTACTGTGCCAGATTTCCTCTTCTGCCAGACTGTACTCAGGTAAATGGAGACAGCCTCTCACAAGTGTCTATGTCATTTTTCTTCACTAGGAGCCAAGTACTCCAGAGGATCTGTGAGAAAGTATTGTTGTTTTAAGTGAAAGACTAAGGTTTACATGCTGTTGTCAACTTTTTTTGGAAGAGAGAATGAGTGAGGAGCTGGATTATTTTTTCAGGGCTCGGCACAGGCAGTCTGTCTGCTTTAGTTTGTGGCCTGTATCCTTACTGTAAAGGACACTGAATTAATCAAAGCACCTGTGTCCTTACCCCAAAGGCCACTAAATTAATCAAAGCCCATCTTCTCCCACCCAGTCTGGTCTCTGTTTGCTCTCGAGTCTCTGTGCCCATGCCCTGATCTCCCCTGGTCCAAGGTTTGCCTGCACTGCTGGGCCCATGGCTGCCTGGCCCAGGAGCTGCCTGGCTCCTTCTCCACTCTGCTGCCAGGACAGGAAAACCATTTCAGATTTCTCCTCCCTGCTGCTGTCAGCATTCACTCAGACCTGACTGTACCTGGGACTTCAGTGTCTGTGTCAGCCTAGCCTGAAATCAGGCACGAGGTCTGAGAGGCTTCCAGAGAGCAGCAGTATCAGACACTGGGCCGGAGCAACTCGTGTCTAAGCTGGGGGACCCAGCAGGGCTTTGCAGCTCACAGTCTGTGTGGTTTGAGTTACAGTGTTTAACTTTACCACACAGAGCATCCAAAATTCTTGAGAAATTCCACTTGAAATTCAAAACAGCTTAGGAGAATTCATTAGGTCCAATTTTTCATAGCAAGGAACAAAAGTTATTTAGCAAACAAAAGATGCAGTTTCTACTTCAGCTTTTAATTCTTGGGAGATAGAGTGCTCTTTTCTGCAGAGATGTCACAATCTGCTGGTTTAGTTTAGCTGTCATACAATTATTCCAATTCTTGGTAGTTGTCAGGAGTGCAAGGAGGTACAAAACACTTTTTGTTATGCCAGCTGGAGAAAAAAGTGGGTTATTTACACATGTGCATTTCACGAATCTGGCCTTTCTGACTGAAGTAGTGTCTAGATTAGAAGATAATTCAATTGCATTTATCTACCCAAAGGACTTTTGCCAAATGTGTGCTGAGTTTCTGTGCAGGGTTCACTAATATGCAGCTAAACTGTGCCAGAAGGCTCAGCTATCATGTTCAGAGCCATTAGCAGCCAGTCCAATCAAGTCCTGAAATACAAGAATCAGATTCTAACTGAAATAATGTAACTAAGACAAATCCTATCATCTGCAGGTTCAGCTGGAGCTGCATGTCTAAAATATCACAGCTACATTGGAAATGTATCCCTGTTGGAGACTACCAATGAATGTTGTTTGTTATTTCTAAATCCTTGATTTACAGCTATTGCCAGTGGAGAGTATTTCCTGATGTTACTGAAGTAGGGTAGGAAATACATTGCTAAAAATTCAAGCCTTGCTTTTTCACTGGGCTTAGACAAAAATTCTAATTATGCCCTATAAGAACTGATGTTCTGAGACTGTCACTTAGAAACTGCAACCTCAGTTATGTCCTGCCTTCTTTACAGAAAGAAATTAAGAATGTATAAGTAAGAATGGGAAAAGGAATTTTGGATTTCTGTATTTTAAAAGAAAGCCTACAATTTTGAGTTAGATTCTACTGATTAATTTCTAGAGTCTTCTGAACCATAGGAGTTCCCTTTGAGGTGCTGCATTTCCCAAAACAAAATAGTAGATATGCAATGGGCTATACATTTAACATAGTTACAGATACAAGACATGTATGATTCTTACTCCAGTTCTCTGGGGCTTAGTGTTGTCCTTCTCTTCATATTTAATTCCTGTCAGTCTATTTTTGTGTCAGTCCTTCTGTCCTTCCTCTTCAGTATTTTCAGGGCAATGGTAAAATTATATACAACTAAAGAGCAGAAAATTTACATAGACTTTAGTGGAGTTGGGAACTTAGTCAACCACTGCTACCCCTTCAACTCAAGGGAAATTTTTGTTCAAGTTAGAAAAGAAGAGAGGTTTTTATAGATTATTTTAATAGGACTTAATAAAATGTATTTGAAGTATATAATTATAGGCTAGTATGGAAAGTTCATCATTCTTATCATGTACTGTCATTGTATATATTAATTGTGTAAGTCCTTTTAGGTTAGGTCATTCGCAGAATAATGGAATCTGCTGATTTTCAGATTTTGTTGAAATGATTCTTTTCTTCAACAAATTTGTGCTGGCCTTCTGATAGCTTGTCTTGTACTTTCCCCCAGTATAGGGGGCTGTAATAGATGACCCAGAAAATGCAGGAATTGTTCAGGAGTGATGGCATTTCTAACAGGGGTTCTTTACTCATTGCAGTCCATTCTTCAATACAAAGTAGGAATTGAAGCACCCTTGATGAAGAACTGGGTTGTTGCATATTTAATTGTGGTGGTTATTGAAATGCAGTGCCAATATTTGCATATGTCATGAATAGCATAGACCATTAATGCCTTCACACTTCCCCGACTTTCATAAAGCCTGTCATGCTAAAGAGGCCTAGGCAGGTTTATTTTTGTGGTAGAGACCTCATAAACATAGCATTAGCCTAAAGATTAACTTAATCTCTGTTGTTTCCTCTTACTCCTTCATTTACTTTCCTGGTAAGTGTTAGTATGGCCTCCAATAAATGCTTTTAGAAACTAATTCTATGCTCTGGGTAAGGATACGCTTTAGTGTTCCCTAATTCTCTGCTATTTAGAGCCGTATCTGAACATTCAGAATTACTGCCTTGGCATAACTTACTCCCCATGGAAAGCATTGAAATCATGTAAGTGTTACTAGTTTTGTACTTAGAAATAATAATATTAAAAGTCATCAATCACTCAAGAGCACCTGCTTGGAAAATGGGAAAAGGCATTTTATTAGAGCAATTTTAAAGAAGGAAAACAGTAGTAGGAAGAAAACTGAGAATGAAACCCATGATGCAATTCATAAGGAGTGCTTATGCCCTGCAGTGCAAGAATTAACAAAATGCTGAAATTCTGCTTTGATGAATGTTTTTACTTGCATCATCAAATCTGCTTCATGAGTTCCCTATTTACAAAGCTCCAGGCTGTACACAGACACAAGTTTACAGTCTTTGTGTAGCAGCTGGGTAATAGGATGCAGAACATCCCCTGCTTGAGTAACACTACTGTTACTACCGCTTCCCACTGGGATTGAGGACGATGTGTGGGGGAGCAGCAGTGACATTGAAGCACAATAAATGCCATATGTCACATTTAGCAATTGTCAGGTCATATCTGTGTGTGTATTTCGTGTGCCAAGGTCTCAGAAGTCACAGCGTGAGAATACTGTAGACAGAGAGGGGGTTTCTCAAATTTTGCTTCTCGTCTCACCAAAAAGACAGAAGAGGAAGCCTAGACTAGTTAATGTGGTTTTGTTTCATGGGCTGTTACTAACACCTATCAGGGAAGAGTGCTAAAAACCATGTGGAAATCCTGCATCCTCTCCTGAGAGAAGCTCAAGTTTTGGTAACATGCAGGTTGACTCTGCTCTTCCTTTGGAGATTTTACTGGAGCCATGGAGACTTCAAAGCTGCTGTAGTATCTGGGCCTGAACAGACTGTACAGCTATAGGACAAATCTGGCTTTTTTCTCAAAGCCTGTAGCACTTATTTGCAACAGTAGTTAATTGTCTCTTCTGCTTTGCTGCCCCAGCATTTTCCTTGAGCTGATGCATCAACAGGGCTTTTGGAGTCAAGCACAAAAAGGAAGAGGCACAACTGAGAGAAGTGGGAACTTCTCTCTGAGGGAACTGGGGAAGCAGTAGTTCAGTGGATCCTCCGAAATGGAAAATGACTGTTTGCTGCAGAGCATTTCTGTTTGCAGTGATCAACTGCAAAACAATTGTGTTTAAGCAAATAAATAGTATTTTCTTCTTGCAGGTAAAAAAAAAAAAAAAAAAAAAAAAAAAAAAAAAAAAAAAAAAAAATCAGGAATCTTTTAAAAGCAATAGTCGGGTTTGCTGCTCTCAGAATCATTAGGAAATGCACCCAGAAGATGCCTGCTTTCTCAAAACTGAAACAACACTAAATTAGACCTAAGGCAACAGAATAGGAATCTCTTGTACTTGTCTTTTTTTGACACTGTCATGGTGGAGGGATAAAACCTGCCAAAGTGGGACCTCAGGACAAACTTGGCAAAATTGGTTTAATGAAATTCACTGTTTCAAATTTATTCCCCTTTGAAGCAGGATTTCTTTTATATGATAGCTCCCTAAGGAGAATATCTAAATAACTTACTGAGCAGGATTATGCTGTTGACCTGAAGTTCTACTGTTAATATTTTAGATAAGAAAGAAAACTGTCCAAACCTTTCCTTGGAAATAATAGTATACTTGAATTGTCATTTCCTTGTAATAGTGTTGGGAATCTGGTATTTTTTTCTAGTGCCTCCTGTAAAAATATTTAAGCAATTACTTGAATGCTAATGCTAGCAATAAATACTATGTGCCATACTTAATTTGCAATGTTATGACAACTACTCAGTTCATGGATAAATGCAACAGTACCTTTACAAAGGTAATTTTGTAATTTTGTGCTTATTTTGTAACAGTACCTTTACAAAGGTACTGTTACAAAATAAGCACAAAATTACAAAATAAGCACATGTCTAAGCTATTTAAAGCTGTAAGCTTTGAATAAAGATGTTTGTTGGATTTCTAAAAAGCAGATTTTGAAGTTTCTTCTAGGTGAAAAAATCGAAAATATTTATAAGAATAGGGGTCTATATTATAGTGTAATTGTATAGAAAGACAGACAACCAAAATTTCAGATGCTTTGCAGATGCATACATGAAGTCCCTAAAATTTGAATCCTTGTGCAGGAATTCTGATTCCTAGGCTTTGAAAAAGGACTGGAAATATCACGGGATCCAATTTACTCCTGGCCTCAGGATCTTAGAAGCACATGCTTCTAAGACATATTATGCTTTTGTATTATGTTTGTTTCTGGTCCTTCCTGGATTGAGGAAGAGTGGAGGTATACACAAGGGATTTTTGTCTTAAAGTTTGGATTAGAAAATACTGGTTTGCATTAGGATTGAGTAACGTCATAGAGCATTTCTTAGTGGAGAGTCCCACTCTCTGGTCCATGTCCTTTCTGACACAGTTAAAGTGACCAGTGGCTTTGAACTTCCAAAATGGTTGGCAGTTCATGAACACTTGCCCTCAGCTATGCACAGTTAGAGGATGCCCCATTTTTGTTACAGATCTGTACCCTTACCCTGTCTTGGTTGCCAGTGAAGAAACTAAATATAGTGCAAGAGCTAAAGGTGTCCAAGCTGCAGAGACACTGGGTTTTGATTTATTCAATCTGATCCTAATTGAAGGGCAGTAAGTGAACTGCAGAGCATTTTCTAATATCCTCCATTGGCTCTGAAATAAAGGGTTTGTAGGATCAGATTGTTAAAATCATTTGACTCTTGCTGATCATGACATCTTAGCCCTACTCATATTTCTTGAATTAAGATCTGGGTCCTGTGGGAGCTTTGACATGATCTCAATAGGAGTTTGAATTGAAAAATTCAGAGGCAAATAATAGCTAATTCAGTTCATGAGAATTGAGCCAAATTTCTCCTGAACATTCTGTAACTAAGGTGTGTTCTAATAATCAGCAAATATCTATGCTTCTGGAAAGGAGTTTTTTTCAGAGAATACACTTGAACTAATGAATATTTTATTATTTTAAAACTGCTTATTATTGAGTTTCTAGGCATTTGGCTTTTTCCTCGTTATGCAGAGATATTTTAAAGTAGCCTAGAAGCTTTGTGCTGTGACTTAAGAGTATCTCTAGATTGTGGTCCATGTGTTCCCTCTTTAGTGACCTAACAAATATAGTGTATTCCATCCTGCAAGATTGACAGGCCTGAAGGCAGACTGTGTTTTGTGACACTGAATAGTTTTTTTGATTTTTTGTTGTTAAGGTTTTTTTTTTAATGTCTGAAGCTGTCTTCAAGTCCTTTTGGAGTAGAGAGTTTTACAATCTGTGTGCATTCAGAATTAGCCACTGGTTTTAGGAGTTGCACTGGTGTGGCAGCTGGTCAGCAGGCTGTAGGTATGGCTCAGAGCAAAGGCCAGCTCAGTGCATTTGCTGGACTTTTCCACTTTCTGGACTTTTCCATTTGCTGCAAGTTCCAAGTTTCTCTTCCTGTTACATTCCTCATGGTTTGTACCATGAAGGAGATGTCACCAAAGGCTATCTGTGGGGTTTAAGTTGTACAAGATGCACCACCCTGCACTGATTTTTATAATGCAGTATGTAAATATTTTAGATTTGTCTCTGAAAGCTCCATATAATGTATTTTGTGCAGGAAAGATAAACAGAAGTTGCATGTTTCTTACACTTCTTTCATCAAAGTGGTTACTCAGAAGTAGTCTGATTATTTACTGCAGCTGTATCTGGGCACTTTCTTTAAAGGTGCTGGGGAAGTAGTGTTTCTATAGAAAGCTGGTATGGCCAAGACATTCTTGCACTTGAATTCAACTTTAATTCAACAGCAACAGGATTAAATCTTTAAAAGCTTGTTAAAATAAAATACAAGGAAAATGCTTCAAATGTGATATGTCAAGTAAAAATTGTGCTTATGGTGTAAAAATAAGATAGTTGCTGCACTTTGCCTGTAAGATGCTTTGGTTTTTGATCGGCAGCTGCAAAGCAAATGCAGCCTGAGAGCCCCATCCATCTCAACACTCGTCTGTTTGAAGTGCCTTTGTTGAGGACCTCTATCAAAGAACATTTTATTATGTCTTTTCAGTCTTTGACTTGCACCTTGAGTGCATCTGCAGCTTATCAGGGTTCCCTGGATTAAATCACCAGTGAGACATTTGCAATTGAGTTGAGCAGCCAAGCCTTGACCTGGATTCCCAGTGGTCACAGTTGCAAGGCTGCAGCCTCTTCCCAGAGAGAGGAACTGCTCCCTGATTCACTCTCTGTGGGTCAGGACCAAATGGGAGACACTTCATGTGTATGGGAAAGAACTTCAATTCTGTCTGTCTACAACCTTAACAGGGCTTGTAAAGCAATTAAGTAGGACTTAGGACACTGTTCTCCCAGACAGAAAAGCCTTAGGACAGAAAAATATACTGTATTGCTCTGCATATTAGTGCTGTTGCCAGATTTAAGAAGTTTCATTTCATTATTGGTACTGTGCCTATTTTGGGTGAAAATAGTGAGGTACTACACCCACACCTGAAATATTTCTCTTCAGATATGGTTAGAAAAATAGGAGTCATTCAGCAAGACACTTAAAATATATATCAAACTGCTAATATGGAGAAGTTAATCAGAATTGTATCCTAAAATACTCCATATCACTTGTGTGAAACATTATTGAAGGCCACTGTAAACAACACGGTTTTAATTAAAAGCTGTTTCCAAGATGAAAGATAGATTAAATGAGCTACAGCATGTATTAGGAATTCCTCATGAGGACTTAATGGTAAAGCTTCTCATAATCTTTCATGCTTTGGTTAAAAATATTAGCACCATAAAAATTCTTCAGGGAGCAGACTTGAGGTGGTGGGTGCAGAGTGATCAAAACATAAAAGAGGCACATTTTCCCTTTTTATGGAGAGGCCTCTTTCAAATGTGTCATATGATGGATTTGAAATGAAAGTTTAATGTGCACTCAGTTTTTCAGACAGCCATCTTTTTACAGCTTCATTATTAATAACAATTTAATCTTAGCCAGCTCTTTTTTTTTTCTCAAGCTCTTGATGATTCATTTATCTTATTTGTTTAGCATCAATCTAAGAAAATATATTCAGATCATAAAGTTAAGGGAAGTGTTCCACATTAATAAACCAATGTAAAATCAGTCTCCAATGCATTTTGCAGAAGTTTTTAATCCATAGTTGTTTGAATTAAAAAGTATGAAACTGTAAATAGTGTATAAATAGCCAATAATGTGACTGGATTTCCTATTTAACCTGTATGAAATATTTTTTGAGCTGTAATTTTTCCTCTCAGCAAATATGAGGAATGACGAAGCTATTTCCATGGCTGATATTGTATAAAATATTTTTTAAATAATGTCCACAGTATAGAGATTCTTTTGTTGGCATGTCAGTAAATGAGACCTAGGAAGCAAGTGGATGTATGGCAGCTCTTGGGAAAATAAACATGTAGAATTAAGTAAAATAAAAGTTCAAAATGTGTGATTGCATTTACAGGGCCTGATCCAAAGCCATTAAATTCATTGACATTTTTGCTTTTATAAAAATATTTCATCAATATTAAGCAAATTATAAATAGTTGGGTAGTCAGCAACAACCCCTCCAAGTCAAAAGACTTGGAGTTTTACAACCTAACAAGACAAGGGAGTGTCATTGTCCCCTTCTGACAGGACATTCTGTTCTGAATCCTGCAGCAAAGCACAAAGACTGCTTCTATTGATTAGTTGAGTTAATTCAGATGTCTGGAATATGTACAAACAATAAAAGTTTTGTCTCTAATGTGTATTACTTTGGAATTAGTGGCATAAATTTAATTTTCCATCATTTAGGCCATGCATGTAACTTTTTCCTAGTAGCATAAATAGTTGTGTATAATGTTGAGAGGATTTTAACTGAATATCACTGTTGTTGAGACAGGGTGAAGAAGAAGCAAATTGGAATAACTGGGTCCTTGACCCTAAATTTTTTTAAGTTCAAAGCTTGTACCTTGAATTTGGATTTTAAAAAGTAAATTACCAAGCAAGATACAGCCAAGGGTATTATTAGATTTTGTTGTCTCTTTTAAAGTTTTTATTTAAAAGCAAATTCTTTTGTAATAAAATTGAAAATCTATAAGTAGAGCCTTTAGAGAAAGGGTTGTGTCATTCCTGTGCACTTAAGCAATGTCTGACAGGGTTTCAGCCTCAAATTTTTTTTGTTTGTTTGTTTTTGTTGTTGTTAAATAATGCAACTGTAATATTGCATAAATTATGCATATATGTGGCAGGAGTTTCTGACCTTAAGGACTGAAAATTATAGTCAAATGACAAATAAAGAAAGTAGGAATGAGGAGGAACAGAGGCTCCTATGTCACCAAACCACTGACTAGCCCGTAGTAACAAAGGGAAGGCACTGCCCAGTGGGATACTGAATCCATATTTAATCAATCCCTGGCTGGTATCTGATTTGCAAGTCACTTTTTTAATGCAAGAGATCCTACGGGCATTTTCAGAATGCTCAGCACTCCAAGCAGTGCTGCAGGTCAGGACTCTGCAGATGTTGTGACCAAAAAATCTTGTTCTGAAAAGGAAGTGGAGGGACCAGCCAAAGGGCTTCGTGAAGAATAACAGGAACATTTGGCAACTCAGGGTACTCATGTGGCCCTACATTGTTTGGTCCCTCTGTATTGTGTAATGCACTGGTTTTCTGTATCTGACTCTCTGCTTTGTTCTGCCTAAATCACAAAGTAGTCCATGCAATGGGAAGAAAGTGCAGGAAAGCCACTTCCTTGGCATCCATGTGTGTTGTGTGTGCTGCTGGCTGGCTGAGAGTCACGTGGCCATCTGGGAGAAACTGCTGAAAAAGGTTTCCAAGCTGTCTTTGATTTTTCTTTCTTTTCCTACAGCATAAACATATGAAGTGTGGAGACACAGTTTTCTAATATTGGTTTGTGTTTGATTTGTTGATTTTTTTTCCCCACAACTACTAATATAACTCTGTTCTTTCACCAACTTTGTTCTCTGGCATCAGGAATACCTGAGAGTGTTCTGTGCAGTTGTGGGGAACTGATTGGGCAGCAGTGTGGGAAGGTGCTTTCCTCTGATCAAACCTTGTGTTTGTGTCCCCCTCCAGCCCTGCGGAGCCGCTCGGGACGCTCCATCATCAACGGCAACTGGGCCATCGATCGCCCGGGCAGGTACGAAGGTGGTGGGACAATGTTCACTTACAGACGCCCCAATGAGATCTCCAGCACCGCAGGCGAGTCGTTTTTAGCTGATGGGCCAACAAATGAAGTCCTTGATGTCTATGTGAGTTAGTATTTAAATTATTCTTCCTGATGGAAAAGAAATTGTTCAGTTCATGGTTAACATGCAACACTAAAATGGTATTCAGTATCAACACTTTGTTACTTTAATTCTGAAATGTTAGTTTTGATATTTCACACTTGTTTGCTGTGGTATCCATTTTGGTCCAGATCATAGGAAATTTACATCAAGCCTTTTTCCCTCAGACTTTACTGATCCAGTAAAACCAATTGAACTTTATGTTCTGTGTAGAAAAATGAAGAGATTTGCAGATGGGAACTCCAAATGGCTTTCTGTTCTGTTTTTCTGAGATCATGCTGTCTTTCTTCCACTCTAAAATATAAAATGAAAAGCTTTCTAATTTACAGGAGATTATAAGTAACAAGAAAAAGAGATGCAAATTCTGTCCAAGTGTGTATACATTGCTACAAAAACTTAGGTCCACTAAGTCAAAGCAAAACTGTTTTATCATTTCAGGTATTTTCCTGCAGGAAAGTTGGAACAATATACTAATTAGGGACTTCATCAGTTAAGCTCTGTCTGAAATATGCCTTTCAGCTGTTTTGAGAAATATGATGGAAAAACCATCACATGGGAACCACTGGGAAGTTGTTCCAGGAACCATCTAAAGAACAGGGTCCTGGTTCTGGAAGGCGAAGTGTACTCTACTGCTGAAGTTAGTTCACAGTTCTTGGTTCTCTCAAGACCACAAAGAGGGTGTATTTTTTGGATAAGAAAGTGACATTGGAAGGACCCAACCTTACAAAAAAAATAGTGCAGGCAGTGCATTATTAGATGGTTCAGAAAAGTGAGCACTCTCTGAGGGACAGCGTTTAGAGGAACAGCTATTACATTTGGCAAGGAAAGAGTGATTTTGACATAAGTTAAAACAGAAGTCTGAATCCCTAGTTGGTATTAATAGATGTGAATTTAGTGAAGCCTTGAATCATTAGTTGTTCTCTGCTGGGTCACTGGCCATTAGCAGGACATTTTACTTCTAGGTCCATGAATCCATGAGATTCATTGGTGAGAACCAAAGAACCAGAGATAGCTCTGGTGTTTACTTGTGGGTTTGTTGTTTTGGGTTTTTGTTTGTTTGTGTTCTGATTTGTTTTGGTTTGGTTTTAAAAGGTACTTTGGGTATAGTCTGATGCTTCTATCAGACTAATCCCCACAGAGAGTTCAGGCTAAAACATAAGTGTCAGTAGTAGCAGTACTGAAGTAATCAGAGCTAAAGTGCTGAAACTAGCAGCTCATGACACCCCTACATTTGTAGTGTGGTGTGCTCAGGCTCAGAGCAGCAGTGCAGTAGAATTCAGCTGGGAATGGAGTGTGCTGCTCACAGTTTATAAGAGCTGTCCTGAAGTCCTGTCTTTCTCAGGTCCTGTTATGCCCAACTGCTTAAACAAGCACACCCAGAGTAACAGTGACTAACAGAGTCATGCGCCTGTCAGCTCACGTGGGCTTGTGCAGCAGCATTCTGAAAACCCTGAGCTTCATTATCACATTTAAAGGAGAAAAGATTCTGGTTGCTGCCTGTGTTTCATAAAGAACACATTCATGGAATTGTGGTTTGCTGTAAGGCAAACCTGTTTGCTGTAAGGCATCTTTGTTCAGTTGAAGATGAATGTGGAAGGATGCAGGAGGGCTGTGGGCAATCTCAGCTGCTGCAGCAGGTCCATGGGCCTTTGGGATCTGCTCCCTGATCTTTGCTGAGCAGTGCTCCTGGGGAGGGCAGCAGGATGGCCCTGGTTTGAGCTGGTGGGTTGTTAGGGCTCCATGGGGAGCTGAGGGAGCTGCAGGGGCTGGAAGGAGCAGCTGGGTTGTGATGGGCACAGAGTAATGCGTGTGTGCTGTCTGCAGGTGCTGTCCTTCAGCCAATGGGGAACTTCAAAAACTCAGTAGGCTGCAAGTATAGGGTTGGGGGTTGTGGTGTTTTGTTTTTTCTGCTTTGTTTCTTCTTTGCTTTTGTTTCCTCAGGCGTCTGTCAAGTTCCTGCTATCTGAGAATGTTTTGATGACCTTAGGACTATCTCTTCTGCTGCTGAGGCCTGGTGTGCTGTGAGCCTCTGCTGCTCCCATTGCTGAGGGAGGAGGCCATGGCTGGCACAGCCCACAGCACACCTTGGCCCCAAGCATGGCAATCTTAGGTTTTTCAGAGAAGATTTAGACAGTTTCTCTGCCATCAAAAGCTAGCTCAATTTGCAAACACAGGAACTTGAATTTTCTTCTTTTCAAGCAGTAACTTGTATTTTCTTCTTTTTGCATTTTTTGGAGACAGTCATTAACCATTGCTTCTATCCCAGCCAGTGATAAATAATGTTATGTAGCTGATCAGTTCAAGTTGATATTTAAGTCTTAGTAACATAAAAAGTGGAAGAACTCAATGTATGGCTGGTTTTCTTTTTAGATGATTCATCAGCAGCCTAACCCGGGTATACATTATGAATATATCATTCCAGGAGACAATGTCATTAGTCCTCAGTTGCTTGCTCACAGGAGGCCAGGTAAAATGCCACCATTTCCTTTTATCAAACACTTTTTGTTACTTAATAAGCTAATGGGGAAATTCATACCAATGAGTTAGTGTAAATGCTGTCATTGATGTGGGAGAGGCCCAGAATTTCACTCAACATGTTGAATGAGAACTCACCATAGGTTTGGTAAAACTTCAGTGAATTAAAACTGGCAGGGTTTATTATGCTTTAGCTGGGAAGATTACTACTTTGAGTAGGAGTGTTGTAACCATGTCTCAGAAATGAAATAGAACATGATCTTTCTTTTCAGAGTGTTTTTCTTTCTGAGATAATTTAAAACAACCTCTACAGTTCCCCTTTCCTCTTGCAACTGGAGAGGATCAAACAGAGCAGTGTTTTCTTCCCAAGCAAGAATCTGGGCAGCTCCTGCCTGAGCTGTGGGTATGTGCTGTGTGTACACCTAGGAAGTTCTGAAGGACAGGAGAAACTTTGCTAGTGAATTTGGTCCTTACTTTAACGTTCGTGACTTGCTTTGACAAATTTCTGGTGTTTGGTATGTTCATAATGAGGAGCAGCTGTGCTGTGACATGGGGAGGCACAGAATGCAGAGCAAGGAACAAAACAAAAATGCTTTGGGAAATTTTGACACTGGGTGCATTAACTCTATGTTGTCTTTGGAGATTCTTCAGTTTTTAGTTTTTAATGTACTTGCTGGCTAAGACTTGGTTATCCTAGTTTAACAACACAGTCTTTGCAGGTCACTATTAGGCAGTCTCTACATAGCAGAATAAAGCTGCTTCCAAGCTTAGTGATACTCCAGTTCTAATTATTAGAGAATTGTAACATAGACTAATAGGCTCATTATTTTACTTTTCTATTATTGTCCATCATCAGGGGAGCCATTGAATGGTCAGTTAGGAATGCCAGAAAGTACAAGTCATGAGGATGAGGATTTGCATAGAGAGACAGACATTCTCACTGGACAGTCAGCTGGGACTTTTCCAGTTATTCAGCCAGGAAGATTTCCTTCTCATCAGCCAGAAAACCAAGTGCCTGCTATGCAACCACCAAGACAGAACCGAGAACACAATTGGAAACAGGTTGGAAAAACTGAGTGCACGACTACATGTGGAAAAGGTAAGCGCTTTGTGTATGCACAAAACCTTGTTAGACCTGCTGTTTTCTGTTCTCTTACAACCAAAAGTCACATCACTACTATTACCTGTACTTATATTTAAATCAGGAAAACCAGCAAAATTAGAAAGCATGGAAATTATAAGGAAAGATATGGCATTTGCTTCTGAAAGGAAATATTTCAGCATTTATGGCAAGCTGCTCTCTCCCATGCCCTTGATACACAGCTACTTTCCTCAACATCGTTTGACATTCTTTACCATTCCTTTTGCCTCTCCAGCTTTGTCAGATACACCCACCGTGCTTTTTGTATCTTTGTCAACAGTTTTCTGATCTTCATGGGAAGGTTTCACAGGCATTTCATCAGACATATCTTTGTCTCATTGGCTGTTGTTGGAGCAGCACTGATGTGACTACAGAAATCTGAGGTTTTAACAGGGAAGAAGTGGGAAGGAAAAGGGATGGAAGGGGCCTGGTGAGCTTTTGGGAAGTGGTGCATACACTGCTTGCATATACTGCAAAGATTAAGCTTTGCTGCCAGACATTCACAGTGGCCACAGATTCAATAATGCAGAACACAAGCAATTGAAAGAATAAGTTTTTGTGATGGCAAAAGTGAAATCTTTTGTACTATGCATAGCCACCCAGCATCATACCCATAAAACTGCAAAGGTTTAAAATAAATATGTACCAGTGTGGGAGCTCAGCTGACTGTCACTAGTTCATATACATGTAGAACATTTGCTTCTTAATTAGAGAGGACACTGTAAATTTGGTCCAAGGCCAGATGGGTGTGCATGTTATAGCTACAGACAGCTGAAAAAATTCAAGCAATATTGATAGCAATCAAAATTGCTTCTTAGTTAAAAAAAAAAAAAAAAAGAGAGAAAAAGAAAACCCCTTGGAGAAATTACTGCAAAAGTACTAGAGCTAAAATACTGCCAGTAAAATTCAGACTTCCTTAAGTCAGCCCTTTTGTGGAGAAAAATATTTTAGTTGGCATTTAAGCACACTGTGCTTTTACTACAAGTCATGTAGGCAGAATCCATAATTGGGTCTGATTATTGGCTAGCAGCAATCAGTCTGTGTCAACTACTGAGTGACTGAATTCCCATATTCAAGGAGAATTTAATATCCAAATCAGGTAATTTATGGTACAGCTGCAGGAACACATCAGGATAAATGTATTCTTCCTTTCCACCATAGAAATCTTGTTTGTGTATGCCGTGGCCTTTATCAACATTGGCACACGGTTCTTGTCCTTTCTGCAGAGATCTGATCCCTCTTGGTAGTGGTATTAATGACATCTGAGTCAAAATGAAGATAGCAAAACTGTAGAACTTAAGAAAAAACATTAAAATAAAAAAATGAATTTCAGCCTCCTATTTACTCCATGAAATTTAGCAACAGAACTGCCAGAAATTAGTGTCTTTTTTCCCATTATATGAAGAATGTGTGCATGTTCTGATTAGATTCAAAAGAAACTGGATCTTGAGAGCTGGATCCTGAGACTATTGAGACTGTATGAACATTTCTTGTGATCTTGCTGTGAGATGCCCCTAACTCTCTGATGGCCCTAAGGCATTTCAAACCAAACTAGGTTATATAGGCTGACAAAGAAAGGAGTGGAAAAATCAGGAAAAAAAAATCAGTACTATTTAAGGCTTTGTTTTCATTTTGAATCATTCAGTATAGGACACTTTCAGCTTTTTTCTTTCCTCTATGTTTTTCATTTTCTTCTACTTTATTTCTTCATGCAGAAATATAGATGATGGTTTTTAATTATATTTTTAAGATCCACCAAAGTTAAATGACCTTAGGAAATTCTAAGTTGCAAGAAGAAAAGATAAGTTATTTTTGTGCTACCTAAAGAAAAGGGAGGCTAAATTAACAGTTTTGATGAAAACCAGAGAGATTTCAAAGCATGTTTGTAAAACTTTGGCTTAGAAAAAGACTGTTATCTTTTTTTTACAAAGTGAAAATGCTTCCCATGAGAACTGCCACCATCTCTTGTCCTAGATTTCCATTTAAGATGACTGAGCAAATAGATCACTGGAATTTGGACAGTGCAGAAACTGCTACCGCATCCTGTCAGCTCTTACATTTGGAAATTTTGGATAAAACCTTTGTCTCTATTTCCTGTTGTCAATTCATGCTTTTCCTTTCTGCATCAATGTTGGATGCTGCTGTTATTGCTGCAGAGTGTTTTGCAATTCTTTACCAAATTGTCTGTTTAATTTCAGGATCACAGTACCCAGTTTTCCACTGTGTCAACAGAATCACTCACGAGGAGGTACCCGAGGGTTACTGTGACAGCAGCACCAAACCCATTCCAGAAGAGGAGGCCTGCAACCTCTTCCCATGCCCTGCCTTGTAAGATACTAGAACTTAAGTCAAGTGAAATAAGCCAATATCATTGAGATCTTGCACATCCAGGAGGCTATTCTAAGTAGGAAAGTAGTTTGAGCTTCTAAATACAGTGTGCTTGTGTTGTAAATTGTAGTGGATTTTTTTTTCCATAGTTGTTGGTGGCCTTCTTCCCCTTCACAGAGGGCAATAGCATGCAGAGTAGACAAAAGGGAGCCTGGAAACGAGTAGGTGTAGCAGTTTCTCAAAATGTGTGTGATTGTTCAGGCAGACACTGTCTATGTGCTCTCTGTGGGTACACTTTTTTCAAGTGAGAGATTTCTGCATATGTCTGTGTATAGAAGAGGCTCTGCAGGCTCTGTCACTCCATGTGAGATCAGCATGCTACAGTGGCCATACTTTCATTATTTAAGGATGAGATAGTGCTCACAACAGCCCCCTTGTACATTCACCTCTCTTCCCTGAATTGAGCAGCTCTTTGGCTCCCAGACTGGGTTCTGAAGTGGTGGTCCTTGTTTCCAGCACACTGATACAACCAGCTCAGGTGTGGTTTCCTTCTGAATCACATTTACTATTGAGAGACTGTGAATTGCTATTGGCTGAGCAACTTGTTTGAAACACTCAAAATTAAAAATATTAATAAAAATTTAAAAAACTACCAAAAGGACAGTTCATCCAGGGTGTATCCCAAGAAGAGAAAAGGGTTAAACCCAGTTGCCATTAGAGAAACTTTCTTTTAGGTCAGTTTTCCATCTCTCTTATGGTTATACTCTTCAGTTCTCTTCTGAGCAGCAAGTGGTCATTCTTATCCCATGGAAGTTTCTAATGATTTAAGTGCCCTTACAGGCTCAGAGATGTCTCTGATGAGCAATTTCCTAGTGCATATTAGATACTCAAGAGCTTCTGAAGTAATTTACCTGGAGATGGCTTCTCTCACCAAAAGCATTTTCCTCACCTTTTTCATTCTAACAACTCATAGTCATTCAGGATAATATCAAGAGTATAAACAAAGAAATGTAAATATTTAAATGCAGAGAGTTTGCTTGCTGTACATAAGAGTTCTGAAATAAAATGTGTAAACAGTTTAGATACTTCCTTTAGGCGTGTGCCTGTCTTCATGCTTGTAAAGATATTTATACAAAAGTGACTAAATAACTACAGTGAAATTTTAGAATGAGAAGGATCTATTTAGAGATTTTTTTCAGTCTCTAAAGTTAATTCTATTTGTTCATTGCTTATCATTTATTATTTCAGTTTTACTGATGAATTAATGCCTGGATGCATTTTTGTGTTATTGTCTTTTTTAGAGCCTTTGCTGCAGAAAAATTTTATGCAGCACATCTTAAAACTTTTGGGAAGTGTCATTAGAGCAATAATATATATTATAGACAGATTGTTTTAAAAACCAAGCAGCTGTTACAGGCTTGAGTAACATTTGTATTATGTCTCGAGACCATGAATTGTGCAGTCTGTATCCATGCTCATAATTAGCAGCCTCTGCAGGAAGGCTGTGTAAACAAGTGTGTCATGGTGCCTCCTAAGGGATCATTGCACACACAGAGACTGAAGTGTGATTTTATAAGATTCTGGACCAGCATAAGAATCATGTCATTTCAATTCTGTTAAGATCAGTGTTAGAGAATTCTTTGTGGAACAAAGATATCCTTTTTTTTTCACTTCAGCTGGGATATAGGAGAGTGGTCTGAGTGCAGCAAAACCTGCGGGCTGGGAATGCAGCATCGGCAGATCCTGTGCCGGCAGATCTACGCCAACCGCACGCTGACAGTGCAGCAGTACCGCTGCCAGCACCTGGAGAAGCCTGACACAACCAGCACCTGCCAGCTCAAGATCTGCAGTGAGTGGCAGATCAGGACAGAGTGGACCTCAGTAAGTAGGATCCATTCATTTGGGGTAGAATACCTCAGAAAAAATACGACTTTTCTTCCAGGTGTCATTAGTCAAACATCAACTTGGTTTTGTTTAAAATAAAGTGGAATATTAAAAACTTTGGAAATAAGGAAATCTTAGTTCAATAAATCCCCGCTTGACTATGATCATCAGTTCCCTAACCAGAAAGATGTCTTAGCAGGAATAAATGAATGAACTGTATGGTCCCAGCTCCCTGGTAAACCACTGCAGTCCTTGCACAGAGTCCTGATGCAACCTCCCTTTTGTCACAGTGTTCAGTGCCTTGTGGAGTGGGGCAGAGGACTCGAGATGTGAAGTGTGTCAGCAACCTTGGGGACGTTGTTGATGATGAGGAATGTAACATGAAGCTGCGGCCAAATGACATCGAGAACTGTGACATGGGCCCCTGTGCCAAGAGCTGGTTCCTTACAGAATGGAGTGACAGGGTAAGGCTTCTCAGTATCTTTATCCTGCCAAACCTTCTAAAACAAGAGCATCAGAATTTTAAAAATACACATCTGTACAGCCATAAAAGGAGTAATCTTATTTTCCATGTTTATTCTTGGTCTTTTAAACAGGCAAAAGCAAACAAAAAAGTAATAATCCCAAGGGCTTCTTGAGTTTGTGTTAAGATACAAGAAGGCATAGAAAGGGCAAGCCTGTGCTTACATGGCCAAATGTCCAGACTTAGAATTGGCTCTGAGTCTGAACTTTCCAAAATATTGAGTGTGCTGAGATTTATTATTCTTCCTTGCTTAGTGCTGAGTCTTGAGATTCAGACTCTTAAAAGTTTCCCCACTGTTTTTTTAAGGGATATAGATTTGAGGCCTGATGTCTGGGTTTAAGTTCAATCCATAAACCAATTATCTCATAGGTGTGAAAAGAGGAGAACAACTTCATAAACTTAGGCAGGCTTGATTCAGGCTCTTGTATTTTGTGAACACGGATGTTGGGGTGAATTTTCTTCCAATGAGTCAGATTCTCTGCATGAAAGCAGTAAAACCGGTGCTGATTTAACTTGTTTCGTGATTGGGTTCAGAGTTGTTGTTCAGTGGTGATATTTATATGCTTTCATTAAGAAGCTTACAAACATGGGCTAAGAAAAGCCTGATATTTTGGTCCCTCTTGTGGATGCTTGCATATCAGTTTCATCTGTAGGCAAGTTCAGCCTTCAGTCTGTAAAATCCTGGTTGCATCTCCCTTTGCTTTGACAGACAAGTAATGTAATTTATCAGTGAAGCTGTAAGATTACATTCATAACTTTGCGATTTCATTGTTTAGGTCACTTTGTGATAGTACCTCTGAAATCCAGGAATGTCAGGCTTACAGGCGGGGCATTAGTTTGGACATTCAGAAGATTTTCAACATGGTTTAGATGCCGAGATGGAGCAGGAACTTCACAAGTAGGGCAGGTATCTGCTATGTTGCAGAACTTTAAGAGGCTGATCAGACTCTTGTTATAAGGTCTGCAAAATTTTCAGCCCTCAGACAACTCAAATAGATTTTATAAAGACAACAAAAATATACACTATCGAATCTGTGTCATTGTGACTTTTCTTCCAGTGTATGCTCCTGCATAGTATGGACAGAATGATACCAGGGGAAGCAGAGGTATTAGTGCAAAGGGCAAAGATTTTGCTGTAGGGAAATGGCAGTGCTTTTTTTTTCTTCCTTTTTTTTTTTCTTATAGATCTGTTCTTTGTACAGTGCTGTTAAATCCATTATACCCTCAAAGACATCATTTTGCCCAGCTACTATCATCCAGTGCAGTTCCACCACATAAAGCACAGACATTGCAGTGAAAACTCTAGCACCATCCTCTTGATTATTCTACCCTGATATTTAGTCCTCTTCAGAATTAAAAGCAGCTTTTGAGCTGAAAGTTATAACTGTAGAATGTTATTATGCTTATTTATACATGTTAAATGAGACGTAGAAGTGAAGCAGGTAATGTGGAAAATGTTGGAGGTTTTTTTTTTTTTACCACAAACTTTTTAGGGCTGGAGAGTAAAGAATGGATTTTGTTACCTTCTCAGTTTATATAAGTGTACAGATTAATTTCTTCCAAATGCTTGCTACTGTAGTTGGCATTATTCACCATCACTTCTGCCAGGAGTGGGTTTGGAGTTTGATTCACAAAGAGGATGTAAGAAACAGCTTATTTCAGGAAAAAAAGTAGATTTGAGGTGGAACATGCAGGATCTCCTAAGATTCACACATACCTCATAACTCGGATGTTGAGACATTCGGGGGCAGTGATTCCAGTGGCAGGCAGTGAAATGCAGCAGCAGTGAACACCTTTGCAAGGTCAGGCCATTGGCCATTAGCTGTGCCTTGAAAGAGCTGCATCTTAGGAGCAGAAATTTCTCTTTCTTTGTAGAGGAGTGTGTTTCTGTTGAAAAACAAGAGAAGAATTCCATCATGGAATAGAAATGGTCATTCCCAGGTGTATGGGCTTTGCATGTGTCATTTCCCCAAACAATTCCTTAAAAAGTACTTTAAGCCAAGCCACACTTCAGCAATAAGCATAGATCAGCGATGGGCAGCCACAAATGGTTCAGATAAGCAGCCAAAAGTTCAAATGCTTTAAAAAAGCTTGTTCAAACCTCTTGAGTCTGCAAAACTGTGGTGGAAATCTCACAAGAACAGACCTTCTTTGTGAGATTTATTACATGCCTACTTCAAGTCCCAGCTGGAAATACCACAGAACAGTCTTTCCCATTGTATTTTGACATTTCAGCCATGCCTAGAAATAAGAGGTAAAAGAACTTATCATAACTTTTGGAACTTTGAAATGGTTGAGTTCAAACTTAGTTACAGCTGGAAGGGAAGGCCTTTTCTGAACCCACTTTGCAAACACTTCATGTGTACAGTTGCACGTGCAGCAAGTAGAGATTTCCAGAAGCCTGTCAGAGATTGGTTAGGCATGTACTTGCTCTTTCAGCAAGGAATAGATCAGACTTCCCTGTCTGGACTGATGGGATGCACAGGCCATTACAATATAGCCTTGGTTAACTAGCAAAACATCTAGAAAAAAAACAAAGCAACATAAAAATTACCATTGTCTTCACTGGCAGCCGATGTTCAATTTCAGGATTTGATATTTGTGCAGAATTTGACATGAGTATTCTTTAAAACTGTTTTAAGAACAGAACATGGTCTAATTTAGGAATGGTGAAAATATTTTGTGTTTTCTTTTTTTACTGAGACCATGCAAAGTTTTAATTGATGCAGAAATCATGCTAGTTACTTATAATCATTAATAGTTTTTGTAGTTCTGAACTAGATTATTATATCATTGCTTTTCCCTAAATGTGACTTCAGCAATATTACATATGTGCACTGAAAAAATCTGTAGAGCACATATAAATTTGTGTGTAGGAGTTGTGTTTCCTTCCCAGGGTGGGCTATATGTTGCTTTACCCTGTAAATAACACTTGGCTGCCTTCTTGCTGTGTTCTCCAGTCTTGTTTTCCCACAATGTATTTATGGATTTTATGGGCCACCTGTTTCGCCCCATGGCATTGACCTCCTTGATGTTGATTTCTGCACACACTGAATTTTTATATATGTAATTAAAAACCCCTTCATGTTCCTAATATAATGCAGTTCTTGGTTTGTGGTATTTTGATAAACAGGTATCAGAGTCCATTGAGTGTATGTTACACAAACACTTTTACCTGCAAAGCTTTCAAGGTGTGTGGCCACCATATGCACTCTAGAAAGGAAGGAGGGAAAGCCATTTGTTCTTGGGAAACAAACATTAATTTTCTGAAAAGTATATACTGTTGTTCCTTGTATGGGAAGTAGGTCTAAACACCATCTATTGATACCCCCAGGCTCAATCTTGAGAGAAGCAGAAATTTTTACCCACTGCAATGGAAAAGATTACAGGTTAAAAGTCTGTAGTAGCAAAGTGAGACTGGTTGGTCTTACTTTATCTGTGCCTGTCTTTGCATTTATTGCTCTATCTTGAGCATAACTAAGACAATTAAGTTTCATGGCTTTGACTTCTATGTGATCTTTAACCTCCTTTGCCTATAGAGAGTCTGGACAAACTTTTGTGATATTTTTATGTGCATTTGTAGAAGGATTGCTTCCTGTCTCATAATTCTCTAAAGATGTCATCCTGCATTAAAGCAGCAGAGTTCCACCAAACAGCATCCATTAATCAGTAGAGTAAATCTGGTGAACCTTACTGAACTTCGCAACAAAATGGGATTGATGGGAGCAGATGAGATTCATGTAAACATTTCACATGACTGATTCTTCGACAGCTCTAATTGCTGGAAAGTTTATTTCTCCTATGGGTCAGGAGTGGGAAACTCCATTCTCCTGATTTACAGCAGTGGGAGACTCACCAATGTTTCCTTCCAACTAACTGGAGCATTTCCCTCCTGCATTTTTGTTTATTCCTCATTGCTATCTCCTCTGTTCATTTGTTTCTCATTTTATGTTTAGAGCCTACTTAGAAAAGAAGCCAAAATACAAACAATTCTTAGATGTTAATGAGATTCTGCGGCCAAAATAAATTCTTGGGAAGAAAGAAAAAATGCTGCACATCAGGGAACATAATCAAAACAAACCAAACACATGCTCTGGATTTTACTCTTCATTAAAAGGAGTAACAGCAATGCTTCTGTAATAATCTCCTGCAAGAGAACTGTAGTAAAAGGAGAACTTAATAAAAACCAATGCATTATTCCTCTCAATTCTAAACATTGCCTAAAAGGTTCAAGTGTGTTTGTTGACCAGTCAAATGTGGAACTACCAATGAATATTGTAGCTTACACTCTGCTTTCACTGCTTTTTATTTAAATCTGGATACTTCACTTAAAATCTCCTGAATCTTGGGGAAAAAGAAGAAAAATCACCATTAAGCTTGTGCAAGAGTTCGTTATTTTTTATTATCACAGTTTATTTGTTTTAGTATAAAATAAAAACAAAATAAAATACCCTTTTCCATTGATTCCATGTGGGATTTATATGGAAATAGGAGGTTTGCATTCTTCATGTATAAATATGTAACTCACTTCATATTTGCAATGAAATATTGCAGGAGGGTTTGATAGAAGGGTGGCCAAGGTCTACAGAGATTTGTGTTTCCTTCTCTAGTCCTGGCCTTGCTTTGCCCCAGTTCAGCCCCTAAAGCCTGCCCGGCTGTACCTGTGGCCCAGTGTTGCAAGGAGGGCGGCACGCAGGGCCCGAACAGGGTCCAGCCTGTCAGGCACGATCCCAGTGACGAGGCAGGCGCAAGGTCAAGCTCAGAAATCCGTGCAGGGACAGAACCCAGAGTCACATTCAGCCCAGCGCCCCGGGGCAGGTCTGTGGGAATGGGGCAGGGCCAGGCTCGGCCTGGGAGCGAGTCCGAGGGGGAGGGATCATGGAAGGGCAGGCTGGGGCTGGGAAAAGGCGCCTCTCTGAGCCCGAGCAAGGACTGATGGAGCAGTGGTTAAAGGGAGAGCTGGGCCTCGGGCAGGGTGTGCCCGGGCCGGGTGAGGCTGGGCAGGGCTCTGGTGCGCTCGGGCCCTGCGCAGGGCCGGCAGCGCCCGAGCAGAGAGCGCTCCTCCCTGCTGCTCATCGCCTGAGGGGCACCGGTGCTGGGACCTTGGAGGAGCTGCTGCGCTGATCCAGCACCTGCTGCGTGCATAGGTGCACTCTAAAGGGAACCTGTTTAAATCTAGGTATCAGAAAATGTTTTGACAGTGCAAAAAGATATTTCTTCCTTCACTCCCTTTTAATTTTTTTTTTCTTTTCTAAGAAATCAAGGCAGCTCTCAGTGGGTTTATGTCTTTTGAAAATCTGCCCCAGTCTGCTGTGGCAGAAGTGATCTTCTGAAATACAATTCTGAGTGTATTACTGGAAAAACAAAGGTTACATAATCTGTCTAAAATCCCTTCTGAAATGGATTTTCTCAGAGTAGGTCGAATAATGCTAAGGAGTTTTATTAATTTATTTGAAACATAGATTTTTTTTTTTTTCAGTAACATCAGGAGGATGACTGTAAAAGTCTTTACTATCTTGTGGGAGATAATAAAGGTGATGAAGGTTAAAAGTGTGGTAGACAGAAATCCTACACAAATTGGGTGTTTTACTCAAATTCAATTGGTTGTTATTTAAAAATTTAATTAATGCTAGCAGTGATGCTGAGGCCTGTGTGAAAGCTCTCTGGAGACCCAGGAGAATTCCTGCTGCCACTCTCCTGTGGTCTGCTGCCCCATTTGAGCGTAATGAGTAGGGCTGGCACGTTAGTGAAGGGGAACTGGTGCTGCTAAAAGGGATTTTCTTTTTGCTCTACCCTTGTCTTGTAGCTGTGACAAAAATTCAGGCTTCCACTTACAGTTTTCCAAGTTTGCAGGAACTTGCCTTATTTTCCTGGACTGCTGCTCAGTTGCTTTCCGACAACTATCAGAGCCCTGAATGAGAGGTTTTATTTTTAGTTTTTAATGGGTATGGAAAGCTTCTGAAATTGAACTCATGAGGGAAGGACCTCAGGAAGAGGAAAAATGGCAGACTCCTTAAAACACAGACGGAGGTTTCTGAGGAATTTGTGCCAATTAAAACAAGACTGTGAAACAAAATATCTTTAATAATAGGACCAGAATAAAGTTGCAGCTTGTGAAAGTTCCTCATGTTTCACAATGTTAGGTTATGACATTGCAGCTTGTGAAAGTTCCTCATGTTTCACAATGTTAGGTTATGGCAGTTATTAATGTATTAATGCAACAAATCAATGGCACCAAATTGAAAGTAATGGGTGTGTCAGTTGTGAAAAACAAGGGGGAAAGATTCATTATCCAACTCACTACACCCTGCCTTGGACCTTAGAAATCCATGATTTTCACAGAGAAGATTTTTTTGCTGAAAAGGAGATAAAAACATGAAAAAACAAATGCATAATGTGAAACATTCAGGTTTAAGTTTGCTTTGTAAATCCTTAGAGGGTAGTTAATCTGTAGCAAAATCTTGCAGCAGAGAGTGGAACAACCCTATACCTTCCCATTTGGTATTTCCTCTGTTATTTGATATGCAAGCCTAGTTCATAACATAATCATTTAAAACATAAGACTAGGGAGATTTTCTGGATGACTTTACTGACTGAATTTGTTCCCAGCTCTGGTTTGCAAAGCAGAAAAGCAAACTAGATTGTCAAATGAAAATTAGTTATCAATAAGAAAAGTATTTGCAGAGTATGTGCATAAGTTCTCTCTGCTTAATGTAACTGGACACACTTGGAATGGGAACAGCCACAGAATTGATTTCCACACTGCAGATTTGAGTGGGAGCCACAGTGTGGGGCTCAGCTCACCTGTGAGTGGCCTGTCTGAAATGGGTGTGGTTTGGTTGTAGTTTATGTGAACAGGAAAATGTTCATTACTAGCACAATTTGTATTATTCTTGTATTTTCAAGATTTTTACCAATTTACCTTGAAAAGGCCTCCTTAGCCATGAAATTGATTTGCTGAGGAGGTGAATCTATTTTATATACTTGCTTGAAAGTGGAAAATCTTGTTGTGCACCACCAACAGAAAAGGTTTATTATGTTACTTCTAGGCATCATTTAAGAGATGCTTTTAATTACTTGATCTTGCAGATGGAGGAAGAAACCTGAATTTCTAGTTTTTCAAAAATTGTACTTTGTTAGAAAAATAGCTTCTAAAGAGATGAATCACTTCTTTAATTTTCTAGGTATTCCATTTCAGTAAAGCCTTGCTATTCTATTTGCGTCTTTCTTGTGAAAGAAATCAACTTGCTGATAGGAAAAGTGGTTTTCTATTCTGTATCAGTGAAATAAATGTAACATGACTACACGTTTCACACAAGTAACCAGTGTTCCTCCCTGCAAGTGAGTAAAGAGCAGTTTGCTACCAATGGCATTTTCAGTCACTGGGCTCTCTCAAGAAGATGAGTGACTGTGTTGGTTGGTCTTGTTAACAGTGGTGTTGTCATGGCATCTGTTGTTTTGCAGCTGAGCTATTGGAAGTGAACCCTGACACTGTTACCAATGGCAGCTAAATCAAGTACATGGTCTACTTCGTGTCTCATTACCAGTTTTTTGAGTCATTCTTAGTCAATAAAATTTTTAAATGTTCTAATGCAGAGTTATGTTCATTCATGAGGAATGTGGTGCTCATTGTGGAAGTAATACACAGTTTCTCCTATTTACATTGTATGTTAAAAATAAAATCTGAAATAGCAATCAAATGCATCTTTTTCTATCATATATTACATATTTATTTGTGAGTTTCTTTGCATGTGAAACATAATTGCTTTGTTTAAATTCCATTGTATACATATCTTTCAGTGAGCTGCACATAGGTTTTTCTTCTTTGTTAATGGTCTATACACGGAATGCTAAATGCATTTTAACAGAAAACAAAAGGGAAGATCAAGAAATAATTAAGCAACAAAGGAGCAGTCAAACATGAGACTTTATTTCCTTGGCATGTTTCTGTTTTTTAAATGTCAATAGTTTGATGCTGCTTAGGAGAGTGAAATTCCAGAGACTTTCTCACTTCAGTAGATGAAAGAGCAAACTTTAAGGGCATAAATGGAATTTTTCCTGTGATTTGTGAATGACGTGCGTACTGTCTCTGAATAGGTGGCATAAGAATCTACATATCACTGTTTAGTAAGAGCTTTCAGAATTTAGCAGTGTAACTTTCAGAATGGTGAATATTAGTTATTGGAAAGTCATATCATTAAAAAGCAACAGGGAATACACATAAGCTTCTATAGCCACCTCTCCTAAAACAAATTTAAAGCTTACAGTTGAAACAGGTTGGGCAATCATTCTTGGTAGTTACAGTTATTTACTGAGGATTTACCTGAATCTTTTGAAATTACCTATCAAAATAATATATATTTTTCTACTTTACTGTGCTGTCAGACTCTGTCAGTTTGCTATGTGGAAGAGTTCCAGGATGTGCTGTGCAGTCACTTTACTCCCAGTGCCGCAAGCCCTTACCTTGTCCTTTCAGCCAGTGTAAGATCCACCTGGCTGACAGCTTGAATGCTTGGAGGAGAAACCCAGAGAGCAAAACAGAGACTGAAATAGGACTGCTGTCCTATTTTTATTGAAATTACCCATTCTCAGAGCTACTAATTAGTGTGAAAAACGACGAATAAAATGAAAACTGGAAGAATTTACGGACAGGAAGAAGAAAAAAGGAAAGTAAGAAAGCTAACAAAAAGCTGTAAACCAAGAGATTTCTTTCTTAGCTAATCCTTTCATTTCTGACTGTAAAGACAGGTACTACTTGTAGTGTTTTCAGAAGTATGAAACTGTAAGACAATTTGCTACAGCTGAAGTAAAAGTAAAATTACTTTTACAAATAAAAATAATTGACTTTGCATGAATGACTTAACTTCCACGACTGTCACTTGTCATTTCCCTGTGCAGTCTGGAGGGCTCACAAGTGACCGTGTTGTGTCTCTTGCTGGCAGTGCTCGGCAGAGTGCGGGGACGGGATCCGCACGCGCTCCGTGGTTTGCATGACCAACCACATCAGCAGTTTGCCTCTGGAAGGCTGTGGCAACAACAGACCCTCGGAAACAACTCCCTGTAATAATGGGCCCTGCGCTGGGAAAGTGGAGTGGTTTGCTGGGGGCTGGACACAGGTAAGCCAGGCACCAAATCTAACATCTCTGTTGCTTTTCTGTTGGTATTTTGCTTTTAAACTTGTATTTTGATGCAATAAAGATGTGTACCATAAGGTATTTCTTCATCTCTCTAGAGTATTTTTTGGTATTTTAGAGTATCTAAATACTGACAGATTATCTACAGATTATCTGACAGAGTATCTAAGTATTGACAATCTAGAGTATTTCTCTCTAGAGTATTATTTGGTACTTTTTCCTGTATTTTACTGAGTAGATGTTCAATACTTTTCAGCATCTGCTCGGGTTTTTTTACTTCGATAAAAAAAAAAATGTTCTTCTTCTCCTCTCTATCTTCATTTTTTGCTTTTCACCTACTGACCCAGTGTATTTATAAAAAGAATGGTGACAGAATTCTGCTCAGCATGTTCAGGGAAACACTAAAGCAATGGATTTGCAATTCTTAGAGCAGAGCCTTTGTGATCATGCATAAATGCAGGTATACATACCTATATATATGTATGCATATGAAATTTCCAAAAGATAAAGAAGGCAAAAAGCAATGGCTAAATCCAAAAGTTAGCTTTGGTATTGTTGTACTGAAAGCCATTACAATAGGCAAAAGAGCAAAGTTTGGTTAGTGGCCTCTATACTGATGCTCTTTCCTCAAAGTAAATTCCCTTCATGCACATCTAGTAGCCCTTGTTCCAAATGAACATTTCGTCTGTCAGGTACAAAGGCGTTTCAGAAGCTGTTAACTCATGCCCACGCATTTGTGTCCCTTTGTGTAGGCTCTGGCATAGCCTGGAGAGCCTTTGGGACTGCTGGTGCTAGCACTTGGTGGAGTGGTGCTGTTAACTGACTGCACTGCAGATCCCACAGTCCTTCCAGGAGATAAGGACCTGGAAGTTAAACTGGTACAGCTGAGGGGGAGATTACAGGGCTAATACTGTGCTAATGCTTTCAAGTGCAAGTAATAATTATTGTGTATAAGAATATGTATAACAATAATAACATATTCTGATTTTAAAAATCTTTATCTGCTGTTCTAATAACAGATGAAACCCAAGCCTTGTTACTCAGAGTGCTCCAAACAGTGAATAGGAAACTCTGCACCCATTTTTTCTGTGCTGGAGAAGTGTTCAGTCAGACCATCCTGACTATTCTTTTAATTCACCTTCTTTCTTTGCATGGAATTGAATTGTTTGATGCACACAAGGGTACAAAGTCTACCAGCCAAGTCCTGGCTGGTCTATCTGGTTTTCAATAACAAAAGGAGAGCAGTCAGTAGGGCAGAGCAGGAGGGAGCACTGAAGGCTGGCCTTCCTTCCTCTGCCAGAGCTAAGGTTGGGTGTTCAGATGGTGCCTTTAGGAGGAACATTGAAAGAAATGTTTTGTGTTAAAGAATGTGCAGTTACTGTACTTCTTATGGTTCTTCATTCAGCTCAAGAGTTTTGTGGGAATCTGGTAAAGGGATTGTAAATTCTACCAAAAATATAAAGAAAATCTCCAGTGTTAGGAACATTTCATTGGTTTAGGCTGGAAAAAGCCTTCTGAAAATCATAGTCCTTTATACAACCTAGAAACCAATATGTTGCTGTAATCATCTTCTAAAAACCTTTTTACAAGTGCCAGAAACAGTATTGTGTGTGTACTTAACCTTTAAATGGGCAGTAGGAATCCAAGTGAGTCAAATTTGCTTTTCAGAACTGGAACCAACACTACATCACATAGATACCTGCAAGCATGAAAATAACACCCTGGCACATTAAGGCATTTTCTAAAAACAGCACAGAATGTGAGGCTTTGTAAAGCTACAAAACTGTGCTCTAACCTTATAACCCTCTGAAGTTCAGTGCAGCACATACGATCCTGCTTCGGCAAGAAACAGTAACACTGTTTATGGAGAAAGTGAGTTATGCTTCCCTGTTGATTGGAAAAATAAATACCAGTTTCTTTTTGTAGCTACAGGTAAAACTACACTTTGAGATTTTTCCAGAAGTACACTTAGAGTCATATGTCTTCTTCATGAAGATAATTAGAAATACGTTTTGAGTCCATGGTACCATATGATGTCGAGAAATGTTACTTTGTAAACAAGTCAAAGGACATGAGAAGAATAACAGATTTTCCCACTTTGTTTTATTCCCTGATACAGTGCTCTACTGAATGTGGTAGTGGAACTCAGCAGAGAGAAGTAATTTGTGTTAGGAAAACTGAAGGTAATTTTGATGTTTTGAACCCCTATGAATGTTCATATTTGGAAAAACCTCCCAGCCAGCAGTCCTGCTACCTCAAGCCATGTGGATCTAAGTGGTTTCATACAGAATGGAGCACAGTAAGTCTTATCATGTTTTCCTGTATCTGTACTTTGATACATATTTTTCTGTTTATATTGAAAGAGAACACAATTTGCATACAACAACCCATCATGAAATTGATTTGACTTTGCACAGGAGTGATAATAAAAAGAAAGCATACTCTTTGCCTGGTGGAACATAGAAAATTCAGGAAGTATCTTGACCAGAAAGAGACATTGCACAGTTGTCTTTGTATCATTGATGTCTTCTTCATAGAAGCTTCCTGTTTTATAAAGTTTGGCCCTTCCAGTGAGACAGTGTGGTGCACTTAGAAGTTCCTTTCAGATCTCTAGTTTCATTAAAAATTAGGAGCATTTAATAAAGAATGAGGGATGCATTGATTTCTTAAGAGTCAGTTTTACCATAACATTTTACTGTAAACTCTTCACTGTAATACTTAGAATTTTACTGAGAGAAAATGTGTTGTATGATTTCATGTATCTTCAGTTTCCCTTGGAAGTGGACCAGCTACATTCACCACTGTGCCACAAAACACTTCAGTTCCATCTATCTCTCTATAATTTCTTATATCTGACATAGATTATTGGTTTTCTACCAAAAAAGTCAACATTTTTGTCCTAAATGAAAATCAGAAAGTCCGTTGTCATCTTAGAATGAGATGACACCATATCAAATGCAGTAACTTGGACCCTTTGTTGAGCTGTAGGTCAGATTGCACTGGCAGCTCTGCAATGTGGATGCAGCTCAGAATGGTTTGTGTGAAGTGTGATGTGAGTCTTGGTTCCATTCTAAGTGCTTAAGATCTCTGCAGACCTGAAGTCCTTATGGCTGGATGTGGATGTGGAATAATTAGAGTGTACTATACAGGCATGTAACAGGAGTAACTCTAGAAAAACCCATGTTCTATTACTGTTGCACATGGCTGCCCTTTCAAACGTGGGTAAAGGTTGTACATAAAGATGAAAAAGCAGTTAAAAATATAATATTGAGACTACTTCAGTTAGTTTTTTACAATATGTGATTTTTTGATCATTATAAGTTGTTTATGCAATGGTAGGAAAAGAAATAATTATGCCAAAAAAAGTGAGAAGAAAACATTCTTACTAGTTTTGGGCTATTAAGGTTTTAATCGTAAAAGACTCAGGTTTAATTAAGTTTTTGAGCATTAGGTCAAACTGGACATTGAGCCAAATCTCAAAGACCTCACTCAGGCAAAATCCTTGGCCAATGGGGGATTTGTTTCAGTACGGCCAGAAATGTGTAATAATTTGCTTTAAAAGTACCATAACAAGCAAGTACAAAAGTCTCTGGCTTCGTAAGAGACCCTGAAGGAGCACAGAAATATTTCCCTCAGAAATTCAAAGAAATTTATAATGCTTAGTAAAATCATTGTGCTGCAAGAAGTGAAAAATAATTGAGTGCAAGACAAAAAAAAAAAAGGTAATTAAAATTATTCTTGCTTATATATAAACAGCAAAAGGGACAGTGGAGGGCAGGGCAATCAAGTAATAAAGTTCAGTGCAGTTAAGTTCTTAAAGCAGGAAATGTGAACACTATGGAAAGAGTAGGTTTGGGAGATACATCTAAATGAGCAGAGAACAACCAGACTAATTAAAGAAGCAGATGCTAAGTAATAAATTCAGAAAAGGAACTGTTCCAGCTTGATTTCAGTTGCACAGCATCCACTAGGTTTATTTGTCCACTTGTTCCTGTGGTCAAAAATGTTTGGGAATCTTTAAGAAAATTCTACCTGTATATTAAGGGCTTCCTAGGTAGAAAATGAAAACCAGTAGGGTGAAGTTGATAAAAGACTGCAGTGATACCTGGGTCTGGCATCAAGGTTCCCTTGTTTTCTTTCTGTAATTACTCATCTCCTATGGCCTTCATGAGCTTCAGCTTCATTGTTTCAGTGTTCCAAGTCCTGTGAAGGAGGATTTCGGGTTCGGGAGGTGCGGTGTCTGTCGGATGACATGGCAGCCAGTACTCAGTGTGATCCACAGCTCAAACCTGAAGAGAAAGAACCATGCAATACACAGGATTGTGTCCCTGAAATAGGTAAGGCAGAGGAAACTTCTGTTTTAACTGTGGAACTCCATCTAGTGGAGAAGTTATTTTACAGTCTTGCAGAGGCTTTAATAGTATATTTTCTTTATTGAGTTCAGGGTTTCATTTTTACATAAAATACAACTCTTTTCTATTATTTAAAAGTAAGTTTCCAATAAAAATGTTTTCCTTGTAATGTGTAAGAAACTGGCTTATTCTTGAAGTTGCTGAGAATGTGAGATCTGCTTCTGTGAAAATGGTACATACAGGATGTTTTTCTGCAGCCTCCTTGCATTCTCCAATACTCTTGGAAGAGTATTTAAAACAAAAAAAAAAAAAATGGATCATTATATGCAGTATTTGGAAACAGGTTCTGTAAGAACCAAAAAAATTAAACTAAGGTATTGAGTGCAATGAAGCAATTAAATTTTGTTATAGTAAATATACACTTAATTTGCATTGGAATTAGTCATTCATCTCATACAGATTCGATTTTTATAGTAATGAGAATGGCTAGGAAGAGAAAGATGCAAGAATTCAGAGACAGTTTTAACTCTGAATAGTCTCCAACAACTTTCAGTTGAGAATTATTCAATATACTTTAAGATAACATTAAAACCTGCGGAAATGGGGTTAGCTACATTTCTTACGTGCTTTATCTTTATATGAAATCCTAAATAATCTAACTTATTTGCTTAGATAACCTGTTTTAACCTGAAAATTAATGTTTAAGTACAGGTCCAAGGGGTAAAAGGAAGAGAACTGATTATTTGTTGCTCTAGTACTGTTTTCTTTAGTTTCTTCTCTCTTCCTGTCTCTCCACAGATGAGAACTGCAAGGATAAATACTACAACTGCAATGTGGTGGTTCAGGCCCGGCTCTGTGTGTACACCTATTACAAAACAGCCTGCTGTGCCTCCTGCACCCGCGTGGCAAACAGACAGCCGGGCTTCCTGGGCCGCAGATAACACATCCTGCTCTGCTCAGAGCAGCAGTGGCACTCTTCACATGGAGCTTGGGCAGTGCTGCTTTGACTGCAGCAGTTGTAGCTTCTTAGAGATGGGGTTTATATTGCTGAGTGCATCAAGACTATGGTTAAATCTCACACCCTTTCAGTTACAGTTATTGTGCAGTTATCTCTTTTAGGATGTTTGTTGTAAAATCATGATTTTTTTAAAGCATTCATTTTTAAGGATACTATTATTTGCACCTGCTCATCAGATACTTATTTAAAGAACATACTGGCCTTAAGATTGTGAAATTAATGAAGACTAAAATCAATTGCAGGCAATTACTGGAGATAATTGACCAGTATGGATGCAGCTGCTCCATTATTTTCTGAGTGCATACTTTTACTTGGTGTTTTGGACTGCCTTAAGTTAGAGGACTAAATCAATGAAAGTGCATGAGAAAAATGACCTCCCAAAGAACCAGACCCTTGAAAAGCATTTATCATCAGTTTCCTAGCACTCTAACATATATTTTTAACTACTTCAGTCCATTCATAATAAATCAGAGTCAACGTTAAGCTCTCTCAGTTGTCCTTTTAAGTGATGTCCTGTCCTTAGGCAGCAAATACATACACACTTGACTGCCAGAAGGTGCCTTTATATTTAATTCATAAACTCATAAAAATACGTTTTCATAATTTTGTATGGAATTTAAAATACGTTCCCTACCAGAGTGACACTAGTGTCTAGCTCTTTAAGTCTTTAACAGCTGCAGCTGTCAGTGAGACAGGGTAACCAGAAAGGTAAAGAGCCTTTGCTGATATAAAACATGATTGTTTCCATTGGTGAGGTCTCTTTTCTGTAGGGGACTTATTTCAGAACTGGGATCTTACCTAATTCTTGTCTCTGCACTATTGTTTAACAACTCCAAACCAAAGTACTTTGTTCAGACCTAGTCTGGATATGTCACCAGTTTCTGAAACAACCACCAAAGGAGAGTGACCTGTGTGTCTTATAGCAGTCTGTTACTCCTGGTAGCAGGCAGCAGTATGAGTCTAGTAGCTGAGTATCTGTACAAAGGGGATCTTAGCTATTGGCGCTCTTCAGGTTTTGATCCGTTATTACAACATACTTGTCTGTCTTTGCTCAGTGTTTCATTGCACAGATCTATTCATATCACTCATCTTCTATTACTTAAGTATGGCTGCAGACTTAGAGCTGAATTTAAGTGGTGATTTTTCATTTCTGCAATTACTGTACTAAGCCTTGAGATTTGCTAAAGGCAAATAGTATACTATGCAGTGCAGATGAGGTTGTGCATTATCTGCATGTTCTCTAGCCTTTATTTGAGAGGTCTTTCAAATGTGTAAATAAGGCTGAGGGGAAAAAATAAACACCTCTACTTATTCAGCTGTTTATTACAGCATATTGCTAGTAAATTAGCGATGCCCATCTATGCATCTATTCCTAAAGTGCCTGATGTCCGAGTTGCAAAGCAGCTGTAATAATCTATGTTCAGTCAATCCCAGAGATGTGGTTAAGGTATGCTGCCACTGATGCAGAGCCATGTTTGAGCCTCATTGTGTATCCTTTTCTTTTTGCTGCTTTGGTGGAGAGGAAAGCTGGGAGGCGAAGGTTGCTGGGTGTGAAACCAGTCACATCAGTTTATGTGCTGGGAGCCACAGGAAGGTGGAATTCCTGTAGTCTAAAAGCTGCCTTGCATTGAGATTAACTTCTAAATGTTTTGATTTGGTCACTCTTGAAAAATATATTTTGGACATGATGAACTCCTACTGTTTGGCTACATGAAATGAAGAAGTGCTTCCCCTAAAATTTGGAGGTACTCTTTGTGACTATAAATTGTTGTATGTCAGCCCAAAACGTCATTGGCTGTTTCTGTACACTTTGACTTGGGCTTTTTCACTGTAAATAATAGACATAAAGTTGTTAGAAACAAAAACTTTAATTAGGAAACTTCAAGTTCATGAATCTTTCACAGTCCTCCTGTTTCCTTGTACTACAAAGATTTCTCCACAAAGGTAACTTACAGATTTTTTTATCATATTATGTTCCTTAGATTCTTGACCAAAGAATGATACGGATAAAGTGCAGTGTAAACAATTCTGGAATCCAGTGCTTCTGAATACAGATTTTCATCTGTGTATCTCACTGCAGCAAATCTTGACATACATTATATAATTTTTGCTGTTATCTCTTTCATCCCAAGGAAGTGTTTCCTGTCAGCTTGAGGGAAATACTTGTTCCATAAAAAGGCTTCCTGAAATCCCCAAGGCAAATGAGATGCAGAGGGAATCTGGTTTGCAGTCATAGTTCTTGTTACACATGCTTTGGCTGTGACACCATCAGTGACTCAGCACATAGATAGATCCCCCTATTTTATAAAATCTGTTATTTTGCTCTGGAATATATGGCCATTAGCTTATTTTACAAAGATGATAATCTTGTAGGCTCTGTTAAGTTGCCACTAATGTAAAGAGTGTTTGTGAGAGCTATCAAGGAATATATACATACACATAGCAGTATAACCCTGTATTACATCTAAAGTATGCAGCTTTGTGAATTGAATGTAGTGAGCTATGGTTATACAAATTGTACTTTATTTTTAAGTAAAGAGATGTATTTTTCAGATGTACCAGATTAAAAAAAAAAAAAAGGCAGTTTTACCTAATTGAATATCTAATGGTAAGTAAATATTAATGGTAAGGAAAGTACCAGAATGCTGCTGAACCTAATCATTTATCATCTCTTCTCATGTGTCAGCATTATTAAAATAGTTGTTCCTGCAAAATGAACTAATGAGCCCTTTTCATCAGCACTTTGATATACTAATATTGTCTGCACAAGTGCTGTGCTAAGATTTCACCCTCTCACAAAGCATGATTTTGAAATTGTGCCTATAGCAAGTGTTTGTTCTAATAGAGCAGTGCCCCAACTTAGGATGATGCCTGCAGGGGATCTGACTTTATTTTCTGTAAGTCAAAGGTGGCCTTAATGAATGTGGTAGACATAGAGCAGATGTGAAACCAGTATAAGTAAGTAATTATGCATATTATCAATTGCAAATATAAATTATGCACACTTCTGATTTTTAATGTTTTAATTTCTTTTTCTGACATTTTAACATCAGTCAAAAAATGCAGAATGGTGGAAAAAAAATGCTTCCTTGCCTTGAAGATGCCTTATGCAATCCAGGAAGTCCAGAGTAAGTTAGATACTTTATTGAAAGAGTCCAGCTGCTTATGGGATAAAATCTGCATACAACTTCATGTCTTACAGGCATGCAGCTGGCCAAAATCAGCTTCATCCAGAGAAGGCTCTGTGTCTCAAAGCACTTTCCATTTGGAATGGAGAATTCCTGGTGCAGTTGTTTATCAACTTACCAAGGGCTTGTCAGGGTTTACTAGCTCCTGTGCAATGTCATCTTCAAGCATATGTAGGTAGAATTCCTTGTGTACACCAAAGCATGCCAAATTTGAGAGACCGAATTCATGGAGTTCTCTCTTTCTCTCCCAGAAGATGGTGTGAAAACCTGAGGGTTGCTCCTCTGGGAATGACCTGTGGATGTGTCTGCCTTGGCCAGCAGTGAGACAGTCAGTGTTTGCTTTGGTGTCTGTGACCTCCAGCCCCCAGGGCTCTGAATAGGGAAGGGCTTGTTAGGAGGCAGGGCAGTGCTGGGGGGTGCAGCACAGGAGACCTGGGTGTGCTGCAGACCTGCCAGCCTTGAAGCTCACCCTGGATGGCCACAGGCTCACTGCAGGACCACCTCAGAACCCCTGCACGGGAAACTGCTGTCTTCCTCATTACACACATAAACTTCCTGCTTTTTCCCAATACTTCAGCAAATGGAGAACTTTGTGTATGAATAAAGCAGTGTTTAATGTTATTGCTTAGATCCCAGTGTTATGGCACTATGGTGCAGTTTTGTATCAGTCATGCAGTCTGTAGTCCTGGACAGTGCCAGTGGTCATCACTGAGGGAGGAAGGAGGGAGGTGCTCAAACAGCCTATGGCTCATACAGGAGGCTTGGCCTCCTCTCTTTGTAACATGTACCATTGTAAGTAGTAAAATGTGGCTTTTAGGGCTTTGTTTTTCCCCATCCTCATCCTGACCTATCTCCCTTTTACACCACCACCACCAATGCTTCTCCTCTCCTTCTTATCTCACTTTCATCCCTTTGTCCTTTGGATGACAATATTAAATTTTTCCAGAATTACTGAAAATCCTGAACTGGCCTTTGGTTTGTAAGAATCTGTATTAGAAATAAGCCCAGCTGTTAAGAGAGCTGTATTTTTGCCAGCCCCTGGATTTTTGTGTCTGTGCACATCCATGTTGGCTAGTTTAAAACGCATAGTAGTAAAGGACATACTGAATTAATTCCTGTGCTGTGCAACCACAGGTTCACAGGAAGTGAACTGTTGAAGTCTGTGGTGGCCCTTCATATGGAACATCAATTGCACAGAAATAGTTATAGTCCTTACCAAGGAAAAGCCGTGTGTTTACCTGGTTTTCTTGAGACTTAGTGTCTCTGACTTTCTGGGAGCTGTTCTGTGTGTTGGGCAGATAATTCATGTGCATGCCTGTAATTGGAACAAAAACCATGAAATTTTGAACATGAAAGTAAACTTCATTTATTGCTATACTTACAGAATGTTTGTGGGAGATGAAATTAGGCATTGTTTAGAAAACAGAGTAAAATAATTATTTCTATATCAGAAATGAAAAATCATCCACTCGACATTTTCAATAAATTTTAAAGCAAACTTGTAATCATTATAATGTTTCACTGTGGGCAAAATTCACTGGGGGAAAGGGAGAAAATTTCATTTAAGAGAATTCATAGCAGACCTGAATTTGGTTCTTTACTTCTCACCTTTTAATAACCAGAAGTTCAGAGGAGCAAGAGTCCCCAGTTTTCTATTTCCCCACGTACTGTAATTGGGTACAGATAAGTACCATCATACCTGGAGAGGAGGGAAGCTTAATTCTGGTGAATCAGTGACCTCTCAGCACGTCATTGCTGCTGACCTGTTTTTCCACACTGTGTTTGGGAATCTTGAGACCAGTGGCCTTGGCAGGGGTTGGGTACATACCAGCTTGTGAAGTCCCATCATAGTCACTCAGGATCTACAGAGAGGATCAGGAAGGACGGGAGACAAAAGAAACCCTAACTCTTTTAATATGTATAAAATTGTCTATTGGACCCTCATAATTGATTTTGGCAGAAGGATATACTTTATTATAACTTATTTTGTTGTTATTTGTAAATACAAGATGTCTATGGGAAATATGTAATTCTGAGCTGTGTCTATGGAACAAGCCACTGCACCAAAATATTTCAAATATTTAGAATAGGCAGATTTTTTTATTAAAAGGGACCTAATAGGTATTTATTTACATATACCATTCAAATTTTGTCCAGCTTTTTCATTATACTAACCCATCTTTTTAGGGAATTTTATAGCACAGGTATTACATATATATTTCTGTATATATGTCATACTGTAAATTCATAATACAATTTTCTAAACTTTCTGATTAGCCAGTTCCTTGAGTGAATTAAAGGGGGAGAGCATAAGCAAATTGCTTTCTGACTCGTTCAGGAATATATATCCGTGGCAATGTACCTGAACCAGAACTGTACAGCATCATTTTCATATTGTATACATTTTCTCCTTGATGAAAAAATGTTAACTATTTTTGTTTATGACTAATTTATTTTTTATTATTGTGGAAAATAAAGTAACTCAAGATGAATTTATGTGACACGTTTGGGTTTTTTTTTTTGTTTGTTTGTTTGATCTGCGCTTGAGTTTCGTAAGAATTACTTCTCCTTTGATCTTTGCAGCTTCCAGCGCCCGCGTCGTTCTCGAGGAGCGGCCGGGGGCCGGCAGGGTGCGCACGGCCGCCGCGAGGGGGCGCCTTCCCGCCCGCCGGGCTCTGAGGGGACGGGACTGAGCGCGCCTGAGGCGGGCCGGGCCGGCAGCGGGGTGGCCTCGCTGTGTCTCACGGTGTCCCCGCGGTGTCCTCGCTGTATCCTCACGATGTCCCTTCGTTCGGGAGCAGATCAGTGAACGCAGGGCTGGCCCGGGCCGCATTCCGGGGCGCTGCGTGTGGGGAACCAGCATCAGGGGCACCGCGGCCGCATCAGGCGCCCGGGCCGCATCAGGGGCACGGCGTGTGGGGAGCCAGCGCCTGTGTCCCTCTCTGGGGACACAGAGGTTTTAAGTGTTAAATAGCCGGGGGGGGAGGTAAGAGGGGGAGTTGCTTGGGTTTTTTGTTTGTTTGTTTTTGTTTTTAAAGTAGAATTTGAGGTATTAAGCTCTAAAATGATAAAATTATACAATAATAAATGTCTTGCTCTTCCCCCAGCTGCTCTTTACGTTTAAAATAAAACTTAAGTGTAAAATTAGGAGCCCTGTAGCAGCTGCAGTACTTCTCCATGGTGATTTGTCCGAGCCCTCAAGCCTGAGGATGCTGAGGATTCCACATCATCAGATGATGCTGGTTTCATTCCCTGCTTTCTGGGATACCTGCAAAGAGTGGACCTCTAAGGTAAATACAGAGGCTGTAGGCAAAGTTACAAGAGTTGTGTGCAATCCTGTGCTGAGCAGCTGTAGTTATTGAGTGCAAATGCTTGTCTTTAATGCCTCCATACCCTATTTCCATGTTAAGCTTTAATTTGTTCGTCCAGAATACCCTTACACAAACCGTTTTACATAGTTATTGCTAGCCAGTCTTAAAAGGAAATGGAAACTATTACAGAGATTTTATTGATAAGGTAAAATTCAAATAATTGCTCTTAAAATGAACCCAAAAACTTGATTTTGGTTCTGCACTGATGCAAGTTCCAGTGAGGAACAAATATAGAAAAGGCAATCCTGGTGTCCTGTCCTGTTTTCTGATGTAGCTAGGCTGACCTGATCGTTGATTAAGAGTTAGCTGCTGCCTTCAATCTGGTTGGCTTTGGTAGGGATTTTTTGAGGTATATAAACAGAGTGAATGTAGTATAACAGCTTTCCACAGAAAAGTGTGAAGCTCCTGACAGATTGCGAGGTTGGAAGGCATCCAGAGAGACCATCCACTTCAACTTCTTTAATCATAGCAGTGTCAGCTACAGCAAATTGCCCAGATCTGTGTCCAGTCACGTTTTCACTGTCATTCAAAGGATGGAATTTCCTGTTTGTTGTTCAGTTTGTGCCCTTTGCCTCTTTGCAGTCATGTCACTGCACACCCCTGAGAGGCGCCTGGCTCCATTGTCTTCATTCCTTCACATCAGGTCTTCAGAAAGTTGAAGAGAAGTGTTCCATAGTCTCTTTCTCTGAACTATGAAGACTCTTAATGCTGGAATGTTGTGTTGTCATTATGTTGTCTTCAGCCGGGTGACTTCTACCGTTGAAATATCTGAGAAGATTTTAGGTCCAATCTTGGGATCAAAAGCAGAGATTTTAATATTGAATTGAAGCAACTATTGAGTGGACGAAAGGAAATGAATGCATATAAATGTCTGGCACAGCTTTGGGCACAGCAGATAATTTTATTGTATTTCCTTTGTTACTCTGGGCTGTTTTATTTTGTTTATTCTCAGTTACGCATTTTCGCTTGGGGTATTTTGAAGAAAAAGTGAATATTTGAAGAAGAAAGACTTCATCTTTCAAAGGAGGAAAAATCCAATAGGGTAGATCAGGAACCAAAAGTAAATTTGCTCTAATATTAAAATAACTTTCATACTTCATTCCTACTTATTCATTGTATAATTTTGAGTAAGGCATAGGAAGGTACATATTTCAAGTGCACATAATATGAAATTAGTGTAATGCATCTGTACTGAAATGGAATTATTAGGACACATGCACACAAATGAATCAAAGAAGCATACCAGAAGAAAATCACATTGTGTGCTTTCAATGCAAACAATATGTTTCTCAGCATTCAAATTTGGTTTTCTTTGTATTTATATTAAAAAAGAAAAAAAATCGCTCCAGTCAGTGAATGATCCTGTGCAATTGTGTGGATTATAACTACTTCAGTCTTAGTATCTCTGATTCCAGCTCCTGAATCTTAAGTCAAATGACTGAAATAGCAGTAGATAGCAGTGGTTTATTAAGCTGTTGGGATCGGGAACTCTCTTCATTTTCTATTATTTTTGTTTTATATTAAGGCATATGAGCAAGAGTCAGCCCTCATTAAGAAGAGGTTGCTGCTGTTGTCTGTGTTGCCCAGACTTTGCAACAGTGAACACATGCATGGAATAAGCTTTGCTTAATTTTGGGGAATAGGCATATTCAGAGTCGGGGGGATGCTCTCAGAAAAGACTCTTGTTTTGACTGGGGACCTGGCAGGAATGGGGAAGTAGATAAAATTTACATACAACCTCCCCTTGCTAAGAGCATCCAATTTTTTCTGATTTTAATGAGCTCTGAATGGAGAACTTGTTCCTTTCTAAAGGACAGGAGTTTCATTGTCATTTAGCTAGACTCATATTCCACATCAGGGATATGGGTTTTTTTTCTGTTTTGTTCTGATTTGATTTTTTTTTGGGGTGGGGGGGGGATTTTTTCATGAATATGTATTTTAAAATATGTATGTGTAGGAAGTGCATTCTAGTTATGAAAGGTCAATCCTCTGGCTCTATCCCTTCTAGAGAAATCTGTTCCTTGCTAGGAACAAGCTCTTGTCATGCTGGAGTTGAACTTGGATGTCTGGCCTGGGAAATGACATGCTGAAATTTCCTTTGGGTGTACTCAGTTTTTCACCCAAAGTCTGTATTGCTTTAAACTACTCTTCCCCACTAATTTGTTCTAGAATCTTGCTTGCATACCAGATTCCTAATTCCTTGCATGCATTTTCTATCTTTTGCAGGCTTTTTTCAGTCCCTAGATCTTAAACAGCAAGATAAATGTAATTCAAAGCTGTTTCACTTAAGTAACAGTCCTTCACAAACTGCTAGGATATGCCACCCATTCTTTGGGAGGGAATTTCTGTGGTGTTTATGCAAAGATACAGATTTCTCTTGTATTGTAAGATTTTTGCAATATCAGAACATTTTCTCATAGTCCCGTTGGATCCCGATTTGTCATTTTTCCACTGTGATGATGAATGTTTTTAGCAAAAAGGTTGAATCACTTGACTGTCCACATGATCAATGACTGATCAGACGAAGAGTGCTATAAAGCTCAGTTGCCACTTCTGCCATTCCTTTTCTGCTGCTGAAAACTGGTAATTTTTCTTTTACAAGTGCAGAGGGAATGACTGCCTTCCTACGCCCTGCTTCCAGCTGTAAAGTTGTAGTTTCTCCACACTAAAACAATGTCAGCACATTTAGCATCTTTTCAGTGCTGTGATGGAAAGACATTGTATAATCCAGTATGATGCTTCTTGGATTTATTGATAATAATGCCAGCGTAGCTGCACATGACAGCACTTTCATCCTCCTTTTTATCATTCAGAGAAAGATTGCAATAATATATTTGAAAGTAGTTATCAGCTAGTTTACTTCTTTCAGTCTGGCTCTACAGCCTCATAGTATTCTGCAGGAGATGCCAAGTCACTTTTTACCAAAATAGAACAGTTTTACTTTTCAGTTTAAGCTTATTAATATTTATTAGAAACTAAAATCTGTCGCTCATTTGAAAGTGACTTGAAGAATCTCAGTAAGTATTGTCAGTATCTTCATCTAGACAAATTTAGTATCATGGGACCTTTTATTTAAACACCTGTATTTCTGTTACATACCCACCTTTTGTGGCTCAGTGTGTTGCACAATATGAATCTGCACATTAATATTTGAATGTGCTTTGAACTGAATACATCTCAAGCTCTGCCTACTCTCTGGGTGCAACCGTTTTTTTCCCAGCAGTTATCACCAGCAGCTGAGAAGTTGGCTAGGCATTTCATTCTAAGGTGTAGGTCCTTTCAGTTTCAATCTGTGCTCATGCAGAGCACCTGTATGAGAAGGTCACTTCCCTTGTACTTGATGTAGATGGTTTTAGTCTGAGGCAGCAAGTTTCTTTGAGGCACTTCAAGCAAAGCTAAGAGAATTCTGAAATAAAATGTGATCCTTTCATTTCCATTTAAGTTAATGCCATTAAGAAAAGCAATCCTTTCCACAACTGGAATTAAGGTTATTACACAGGAGAAGGAATGGAAATTGTGTTTCCCAGTAGGAATTATGTTTCCTCTGCAACTTTCTATTTTGTATTTCTATTAGCATATATTTTTTGGCTTTTCAGTTAGAAAATATTAGCTGCAGTTGAGATAGAAAGTGCCTCACTTCAGAGACAGTCAAATGACAATTTCAGGTAATATCAATGTGAACACTATTTTGGGTTGTTTTGCTGTGGGTTTTTTGGGGTTTTTTTGGGGTTTTTTTGTGGGTTTTGTTTGTTTGTTTGTTTGTTTGTTTGTTTTTGTTTGTTTGTTTGTTTTTTGGTTTTTTTTGTAACTAATATCATCTTGTTTTATTTTTCAACATAAGTCAGCATTTAGCTATGCTTGAGAAGTAGCTTGAGTTTTCCTTGTACAGTGCCTTTCATTTTTAAAACATTGCACTATGCTTTCCAAAATTTTGGAGTTGGAAACAGAAAATCTTTCAACAGTGCCCTGCCCATTTCATACCAAAGAAACATGTCAAGGAGTTCTATTGAACGAGTGGAAGAGCCTTGTAATAGCACTGGCTGTGGGAGTACTGTCTCCCAGTACCCTCTCTGTCAGGAATCCAGAGCTTTTTCATTAGAGGAACGTTCTAATCAGCGTTATGGGTCAGGCAGTTGATTTCTGTTTCCTCCTAACATGGTAATAATGAGAATATAACACTTTTCTTCTTCATACAAATCTGAAGTATAGAATGTTCTACTAGAGTGGGTAATAAGTTTATTTATCTGAATCAGATTTGTAACACTGCAGTGTGGTCACCCTCCCCCCAAAAGAAACCCAGAAAAAAACCCTTAATTTACTTTCCTTTCTGTGAGGTATTTATAACAATGTTTTCCTGTTCTGTCACAACCAACCTCCCAGCCATTGTGTTACAAGGGTGAGAATGTTGTTTGACAACTAAATGAAAAAATACTTTTTGAAGCAGTTCAATGACGAGAACTTGCTGTGTTATACACTGCTTTGTGAGAGCTTAACTTGGTTTCCAGGCTGTACAAAGAAAAACTCCTGCCATAAGCCCTGCACACACAGACCCCAGGGAAAGCTGCTGAAGACTTGAGGGTTGGGTCTTTGCATGCAAGTGTCTTTCCACACAGCAAATGGTCCAAAGAGCAAATTCTATAAATAGTGTAATTTCCAGCTGCAGAGGTTTCTGTCATTTTCTCTGGATTCCTTGCCAAACATTTTCTCAGTTCTGAAGTAGAGATGGTTCCGTAGCCAGCGTGCACTTAAACAGCCCTTGGAGAGCTGTATTAGATTTTTGTTGGCTTTTGTTTGAACTTTTAAACTGTCAGATTATTTTAGCAGCATCTCTGGAAAAGCATTGCCTCTTAGTGTTGCTTGCTCTTTTCCACTGTTGTGACAGCATATTAAAACCAGGCTGTGGCTGATATCTCTGTAACATTTATACCAAGGGTATTGCATTGCCATGCAGCTCTTTTCTGAACAGTGTCTTCTTTGCCTTAGAGTACAAAGGACTGTGGCTCAACAAAACTTTCATAACAAAAGAGATATAGATTTATTTGCAGATTTCCCAATGCAAGTTTTGGCACTTACTGTCTGAAGAAACTGTATTGAGAAAATGTTCATTTGTCTATCAGATGATTTTGAAAGTGAAATATAGTTAATGGTCATAAATCAGAACTGAAAAAAGCTCTGTTTAAAGGATCATGTTTAACAGAATAGCTGTGCTGTGACAATTTTCAAGTATTAAGTAGCTGAAATCTATATTTATAAATAAGGGATGCTAAGATACAGCCAGTTTATCCAGAATCAAGTTTCATCAAGAACTTGATCCTGGCAAATGTGTGTCTGTGTTGCTTCAGCATCTTTGCGCTTCTGGGGAATATTAGTGTTAAGTTTCAATGTTTCCTTCTTCTCATAGGTAATTTCTGGTTATTTCTTAACTGTGGTACTGCAATATTGCAAAATCTCTTAATATTGTGATCATACTACTAAATTCAGAAATCTTCTACAAAAACATCTTAAAATTAGAGTTACAAGTTCATGCTTTGGGATGCATAGCATTTTCATAATTTCATGGAGAACTTTGCTGAGACTGCTCTTGAGGGAGCTTGGAGTTTGTTAGTGCAAGATCTGTTTCCATTGCAGGTGGCTGTGGTAAAACATCAAGAGAAAGTAGTAAGCCCTGAAGGTTGTCCAGGAAAAAAAGTTATTTCCTTCTTTTTGTTTACAGTGCATATTCTGACATCATTTGAGGCAACTATACAGTTTGGTAATGCAATTCATGATTTGTCAGGTACAGCAGATGGATGTGTGCCAGTGTTTTAATGAATTAACATGTTTTTTTCTCTAGGTTGTTCTGGGGAAGTCCTAGTCCAGAAATTTTTATTTTTAAAAAAAAAAAAGATTTTTTTAAAAGATTTTTTTCCTGATGTTTTCATTAGATTTTAAAAAGCAGCTGCAGTTGCTGGCAAGTATCAGAATGAACTCACAATGATATTCCTAAAGTACTATCTCAAACTAATTACTTATTCATTCCAACATGCTACCTACTGGTGATGAGTTTACGAACTGCTATAATTTGCAGCTGTGTTACTGTGTAGAGAGTCAAAAGTGTATGGTTGTGGTCTTCCTTTGTAAATGGAGTACAATAATTATAATAAACCTTGACACTGTGATCTTAACTTGAGAAAAAAAAAGCCAAAGTAGTACCTTTAGGATTTAAAATTAGTAAAATACCTATTGTTCATTGTGTACCTTGCCAGTAAAGGCCTGCAAATTTGATGCAAGTGGTTTAACATTTGTAATAAAATCTAATCCCTTATGTGCCATGGAAAGCAGAAAGAAATGACAATTGCAGTTAAACAACTTATAGATTGATAGTTGCAATTATGCTTCATTAACTAAGTGTTGAATGCCAGCTGCTGGATAGGACTCAGGTTCCATTCTGGAACCCCCTGGTTACATTGCATCCTAACCCAATTGAACTCAGCTGAAATTGGTAGTCATGATTTCTTCTGAATTTTTAACTGTAAATCAGTTCTGTGTGTTTTCTTGCCTCAATCTACAGCCATTTAAACATAAACATTCCACTGGAGTTTTAGCTGGGTAGAACTAGGGCAGAAAGTTGCCAGCAAAACAATCACATTCAGGTGCCTTGCTTCAAGAGAAGATATAACTGAGGCTAAAAGCACAACTATTTTACAACACTGAAAAGCATCTGACATGGGCTTGCTTCAGTAGCTAAATGTCACAGTAATGACTATGGTTCCCATTTAGTACTGTGAGAAAAGAACAAGGGAAAAGGAAAGTGTATTGTGAGAGAAGGACAAAAGAAAATGGGAGTGTGCTGTTGTCTGTCTGGGAGGAGGAAGAATGAGAAGGTTCTTTGCTCCCTTTATGCCTTGTCCTTTAGCTTTTATGTGTATGTTAACCATTCAGACTTCTGATTACTTCAGCTAATACTTTACACTTTTAAAGGCTGAAGAGTCCCAGAAACTGGATACTAAAATGTGAGATTATTTTGAGCTGCATTGAGTTTTCAGTCATCCACATGGATTGGGAAATCCTAGTGTTGCATATGAAGCAATGATCCATGAGCTGACCACTAACTCTTAAGAGTTAATATTTTATTTTTCTAGTAAGAGCAAAAATTAAAAAAAAAAAAAAAAACCTTCCACAGCTATCTTATTTTGTTTGAGAGGATCTGAAATGCAGTTGCTTATCTATGTCCAGATTCTGCTCAAACTTGCCAGCAGCACAAGGGGAATTGATGACAGGAGTCAGGGAAAAGCATCAATCAACTTTGTAATGTCTGTGCTAGGAAATCTAATTATCTGATTATGCTAGAGCACCGTGAAAGCAGGGTAACAGGATGGCTGTGGGATTAGTGAGCTTTGTGGCAATTTCTCCAGATAGCAAAGTTGAAAAGCATTATGTTCAAGCTGAGTACTGTGTATGCCATCCTTTTCTTCTGGTTTTTTTTCTTGCAGTGGGAATTGTGGAGTAGTATTAAATGAATTAATTTCACATGTATATAGGAGTATCTTTTGTGTTCAGCTAGGCAGAAGCACCAGTGCAGTGCATATATAACAAAATCCAAACTGCTGCATAAAGAAAATGTCTTTTATATCCACAGGAAAGTCCTTAGCAGTGATACAATTTTGCACTTTACGTGGCTGTATGTGGGGTGAGTGGAGGTGACTTGCAGAGTCAAGCGAGTGGTTTGTGAGTGGGTCAGGACATGAGCTTCCATTTGTGAAGGGTTACAGGATGTTCATTGCTCTAGAGCCTGGTGCAGTACAGATGCTGGGGGAGAGCTGCTCGTCACAGCATTTCTCCTCAGCACTCAGAAGCAGCCACAAGAATCCTTTTTACTGTTCCTACAGCAGCTATTGCAAAGGCTCTGATCCCCTGCAGGCAGCTGGTGAAGTGGCCCAGAAAATGGTGGGGAAGAGTGAGTAAGTATAAAATGTGTGTACTGACTGATCAGTGAATCCAAGAACTTATTACAAAAGGAAGATTTCGTGTGGGTTTATGTTAGTTTTGAAGACTAGTTTCTCACTTTTTCAAGTATAAATATATTCTGATTACTGTCAGTTTTATCTGTGTGATCACAGCTCTAACTGTCATTACTGAAGGAACAACATCCTGTTAGTATCTGCCAAAGAGATTGAATCATAACTTTTTCTAGGGTAAACAAAACATTTTGCAGAAAGAATTACCACCTGCATTGTGTTGTACCCTTTTTATTTAATCAGCAGCGTGACTATATTTTAACAGAAGCCAGATATTTTAAATATGGCTTGTTTTTCCTTCTACACTTGGCCAAAATTTAGGAGTTTGTTATGACTTCCAGTTCAAAAGACTTGATCTTATTTGATTATGGAGAAGCCATAATCAGTTTGTTGGTGACAGAGCTGTGCTGTGCAGCTGTCTGCTGCAGGCTTTGAGGTCACTCTTTGGAGAGTTCTTAATTGACCTGTTTTTTTGACTGAATGTTTGTTTTCTTTTATTAGTCTAAAAATAAAAAGGTATGTATTTTTGTAAAAATGGATCCCATTCTTTGGAAAGTTTATTTTTATAGGTTATTTTTCATTCTTTTTCAGATGAATAATTTTTATTCTTTTGTAGATGAGTCAGTGGCCTTGCCTGACAGGCAAATCCCTACTGAGAATTTAGTCAATTCCAAGTGCCATTCCTGGGTAGATGACAAAAAAAAAGTCTTAAAATTTTGGAGTTTTTTTCATTTCCTCCTACCCCCTTATTTTTAATGGGAACATATTAGAAATCCTATGCATTTTTTCAGATGATATCAAGTTATATGTAAATTTCTCTCTAGAAAGAATTGGAATTAGGGTTTTTTTTTTTAGCTTTTTTTAAGCAAAATTTTAGGTCTCTTCTGGTATCATTAAATGTGTCATTCACAGGAGTGCATGTAAGAATGTGGCCTTTATTTCTTGAACCTTAGCCTAGATTATAATAAAATGGGTCTTCTGTCAGAAATGAGTGCCAGTATCTCTTCAACTGTTGCACTTGACTTTGTCTGAATTTGATTACCATTGTCATTGCTTCCACAGCAAGAGCCCTTCAGAGGTCATGTTGGAAAGCTTTTGGAGGGCAAAGCAAACAATCTTTTTTCAGAGATGGAATTGAAATTAATAGTGTCCTTTTGGGCTTTGTCTTTTACTTTTGACTAGTTTTAAATGTGGAAGATGAAACACCCTGTTCAGAATGCATTGAGCAGAATCATTAAAAAAAAGATTCAAACCTTTTTGAGGCTTCCTACTGACAGTACTTTGGGAGTTACTTGCATGTAGAATCATAAGTCAGTTTTACTTTCTGTTGTAGTAGTATTGAAAGTGCTGAATGATTGATAGATACTGTACTATAAAAGAATCCATAATCTCTTTCAGCTGATTATTGTATTATAATGTGATTTAAATTGAATCTTACTCATCTTCAGTTGGGAATACAGTAGTTACTGTTCATGTTCCTGTCTTTAGAAAGGAAATTGAAGGAAGTCAATTTTTAGGGGCAATGATGCTGAATTGAATAGTTTGGTGCAATTATCTTACAATGTATCAGATCTAATAGAGTTCCTGGTGTTTGCAGCCTTTGTGTATTTTCTCTTAGTAACTTGAAGATTGAATTGTTATTGCAGTCTAGGGAGGTGATTTCTACTCTGCATTAGTCCTGCTGATGCTCAGCCTGCATGTACATATAAGCTGTGGCTGGTTTTGTCCTTTACCCCTGTACTGTGCTTCTCTGTGTTGTCTGAAATAATTAAACATGAAGGTGTGATTAGATAAGATCCTTGCACTTCCCCAGCCTTTGCACAGCTAACTCCACATCCAGTAGGAAGATTTTTAAGGAGAGAAACATACTGTGCCCTGTGTCTGAAAAATAATGTGGTGGGAAATATATTACTTTTATTTTGATTGGGTTAGAAGACAGCTACATTAGAAATACTAAAAGAAACCAAAATTTGATACAGACTGGTTTGACAGCAGATTCCAACAGCACATACACACTTTACTTCAGTTCAAAGCAAATTGCAAGCACTGCTTGGGAAATTTTACAGTTTGAAATCATTTAATCTTAGCTGTCTAATGAAGCTGTAACAGTTGATGAAAGCTGCTATACTCGTATTCAGGCACTTAACGTAATCTGAGATGCAGAGCACGTTTGTGTTTAGAACTGCTGAGCATAGATAGCTTTGGAAACTTCCTCATGGCTGTAAGCTGTGTGTGGCAGGGGAAAGGAGAGGAGGGATTCTCTAAAGATGGTGTGCCAATGATAATCTTCAATCGCTTTTAATAGTTGAGAAAAGGTGAAGTTTGCTGATGGTACCAGATGCCACCTTGTCCTACCATAAATTCCAGGTGGGTTTCACTTCTCTGGAGGATGATGTGTGTTCATCCAATAATCTGAACTTCTGTGAGTAAAATAAAGAGTTAGGTGCCATATAGATCTTGGGGAAGGTATTAGCCCATATTGCAGGGATCTAAACAACCTGGAATTCTGTAGATTCCTTTGATAATTTTCCCATTTTTTGTGTTCAGTCAGATTGTCTGCAATGTGCAGAGATTAAATCTATTTATCTTGGCATGTATTGTATTTTTAATGCATTATAGATTACAGGATTGTGTTTGTTCAGTTCTATCTTATTTGCTATACTTTATTTCCTCATATTTTGCCATGAAATCCTGTTTGAAGAAAATCTGTTATGATTTAAGAAAATAAACAAAAGCTTGAGAAGTTGAAAAATGCATTTATAGTGACAAACTCATTTACCTTAAAGTCCTTGTGACATACAAAAAATCCAGTATCAAAATAAATGTTGTTATAGTCTCTCCATCAGAAATTAAGGGAAAGCAGCAGATGTCCTGTATGAACAATGACTATGCTGAAAGGAAAACTAAATAAACTAAATGCTAAAGCATGATAAACTTTAAATCTCATACTTAATGTATATGGCATTAAACTAACCATTTAAGATTTTATACATTTGTACTGTTTAAAATTCTCAATTTGCAGAAATCCTGGCCTAAACTTCCCCAGTATTTGTACCAGGCATGGATGGATGCTCCGTGCAGGGTTTAGAGAGAGGCCACAGTGAGTCTTGTGAGGAGGACAGGGCAGGCCAGGCTGGGCTGGTTTTTACTGTGCTGCACAGGGGCTTTTCACCTTTATTGCAGACACCTGTTAGAGCAGAGCCCTTCTGCTCTGGTTAGCTGCACACCTCCGGCTGCAGTCTGATAACACAGCCTGACTGCAGCTGAACTTCTTGTTTCCTGTCTAGTGCACATCTTTGTCAGCCAATTTAGTGGGGTTTTCTTTCTCCCTTTTGCCTGGATGTCTGTTGCAGGAGTCCTCATAATTCAAGCCTAAGAAATGACAATGGAGTCCTGAGAGTGGAGATCTTGGGTGTCAAAGGATGAGCTATTTTTTTGGTCACATCAATATGAGTCAATCTTCAAAAAACAACCATGTGTTAATCTGCATGCTACAGGGCTTAACCTATCTGAAAGGAACCAATCTGAGAGTTGCTTCACATTAGAGTGTTTTTCTTTTAAATGATAAAACACAGCCAGACCTTACAATTTGAAGGGGCATCTCTGAAGGTATATAAGGAAGCAGTAGTCAGCTTTGCAAGCAAACTGAAGTTGGAAAATGAACTTTGTTGCTTTAGCAATTACAGAAACACACATTTGAATTTTATTTTTTTTCCTGAAGTGTGTAAATAGGAAACATCGTCACTTCATTTTTGTTAATTTGGGAAATTTTGTCTCCTGGCTCCTAAGATTTGCATACCAAAGTGAGTAGCAGTCTTGCATTTGGGAAGTATAAGACTAGAATACTAAGCACTCAATCTCCAGGGCTGGAAGAGTAAATTCAGTGACTTTGTACTGTCTTCTGTAGTAGGTGGTGATTGGAAAACATTACATTGAATATTCAGTCCTACATTTAATGAAAATTTACATAAATCTTGGATCACATGTTGCCTTTAAGCCATGTTTGTTCAGATAGAGCACAAAAGCTTCTCTCCTCTCTGGAGGAGAGCATTTCTGAAGATGCTGTAGGTGGTTTCCGTTGTCAGGAGTCTACTCTAGGCTGAAAAATCCTCTCCTTTCATTTGTAGAGATTAATGGTGCAAATTGAGGTTACTCCTTTATATTAGTCTGAAAGAAAAATATGGTGTCAGTTTTTTAATTCTTTTCAGACTTGTGAGCAGGCCTGTACCAGTAATTAGCTTCAAGCTTAATCCTTGAACAGAAAATAACATCAGAATTTTGTCAGCAAGAGCAGGTTTCTAAACTAGAATAAAGCAAACCAATTCTAATTAAAGCAGCTGATCCAATGTAGCTGTTATTTAATGTAGCAGCTATTTGCTCAGTGTAAGAATTTTGCTGTATAGAGAGTCAAATTCACCTGTCTTGAGTAATGAGTTCTTAAATAGAAGAAAGCAAATGGCAGAACAGTCCTTTATCTGGTATAGCCTTCAAGTTTGCAGAAGACAATGGCTGAGGACCTGTTTGAACCAGTATTTCTATGTGGACAAGATGAATGAGGTACTACAGTGAAACTAGGGAGATTTGTCTTAACTCTTCTTTCATTACCTGATTTTTTTAGTACTGTTTCTATTCTTGTTCTAGAAACTGCAGTGGTGGAAATGATGGAGGGGCAATATCAGATCTTCCCTCTCCTTTTCGTAGTCTTTAGCTGTCCACCGGCAGAGATAGACATACTGCTTGAAGAGTCCTTCCTTAAGTGTAGGTGAAGTCCCAAACAGTGATAGAAATATTTTGAAATAAAACAGGTTCTAGCAGGAAATGGCACAAGACCTAAACCGTGGGTGAGCTGTGATTCTGTTTTGAAAAGCAGCATTCAAGATAGCTGAAGATTATCAATCTTCTAGGCCCTCAGTCCAAAGAATCGTTTTAGAATTGAAACGAAGTTCTAGTTACTCTTTAGAATGATGTGATAGTAGTTAAAATATACGGTATTACTTCTCAGTGATGTGTAAAAATTAGATCAAAGTTACTCCTTTCATCTACATCACTGTATTTATATGGCGTGTGTAAAATGGTCCTTTTTTAATTAAGTAAGCTTTTCATTTCTTTGAGGTTTTTGAATTATGAGCTTTACTGTGATCCACCAACAATGTTCTTTCAGTGTATGAAAACTTCGGAGCAGTGCCTTTCTGGTTTGTCCTCTTGCTGCTTGCTTTTCTTGTGGTTCATATAATCAGTTGCACAGAGATACTTTGTCTATGTTTTTTCTGATTCCTTGCACTTCATGATCCTGGCATGTGTCTGAAGTTCCTTGCAAGGCACATGTTATACTAATAGTAAATGCAAATTCACGTAATTTATAAAGTGCTAAAACATTTGAAAATCACAAATTTATGATATTTTCATATTGTCATCTTAAAGATTGTTGGAACATGTATGTTGACATGAAAACTGTGTACAAGACAGTGTCCAGTACTTGGCCATGTCTCAGGACAAGAAAGAGTGTGAATTTGGAGAAGGCCCTTCAGTCATGTGAGTGGTACTAGCTCAGTCACAAATATTTCTTTAGTAAAACTAAAAAAATCTTTGTGACTGGCCTAGTACCATTCTAAAGGTGCACAGCTGTTAATGTATGAGAAAATTCTAAAGATGCATGACTGTTAATGTAACAGAAATTTAACAGCTGGTAAAAGTTCTGTTATAGTTATGACATGATTTGGAATTGTGCAGTTTAGTCTCAGACAGCAAGATAAATGTTACAACTGTGGTAAAAGCATGAGCAGAGATTCAAGGCAGACTTTTCCCTTACTACTGCTCCCCACTGTGGCTTAAAAATTGTTGTCTTGAAACCAGTTATCTAAATCAATAATGTGCAAGACTGTTTTAGCCAGTGTGGCTTCTTTTATTTTTGATTTTTTTTTTAACCAAGCAGAAGGTCTATTGGAGGCTAAAAGACTGAGAAGCCATTAAGAGTCTTTCCAAGTTTGGTTTAAATAATTTTAAATGTTCCTATTTCATGTGTATAATTCCTCGGGAAGAAAGTAATGATGGATGCCACTTAATGGCTCTGCAGAATGTGACTAAAATAGAAAGATCTTTCACATTCTGAAAATAGAAATTATACAAGATGGCTATTTCATGTGTTTCAGAAATAATGTATGCCCTTCTTGCTGGCAAGCATAAATTGTAATGTAAAAATATGCATGAGCTTCCTTCAGTGAACATTGTTTTTCTGTCTGTGATGCACCTTTCTAAACTGGTTTGTACCTTATTCAGCATCTTCAGTGCCACAGAGGAAAGAAATCCTTTTTGATTCTGAAGGCAGATACTCAGCATCAGGGTGAATCATCAACTTTCCTTTGGCACTCTGTTTTATGTTGGAGTATTTATCTACGTGTAATGGAAACTTCCAAAAAGAAATAGCTTCAGCATAATAATCTTTTGCCCATATTGAATTAACTGTGAGCATAAAAAGGAAAATATTTCATAATGGCTGCAATGTAGGATTATTTTCGCATTAGGAACCTGAGTAGCAGTTATATGGCTTAAAAGTGAAATTAATTAGTTTCTGTTTGTCGGAACCCAAGGTGTCCCTCAGACACTCTTGGATGTTCTGGGCCCAGGGCAGAAGCCTCTGAGACCCTGGCAGGCGGCCAGGGACCCCTGTGGTCTTGAGCTTGACCCATGGAACAATTTACCAACCTTGCAGGAAGAACAAGAAATCACAAAAGTTTAGATATTATAATAGAAGTAATCACAAAGTGAAAGGTAGGATTTTTGAGTGCTGTACAGGGGGGTTTTAGGCCTTGTACAGGGGGGTCTGAGTTTTGTGCACGGGGGTCAGAGGTTCTAAGATGGAGGGATTTGGGCGTGCCCTGTCCTCCTTCTTTCTTCTTCCTATTCTCCATGTTCTTGGTGGTGTTGGCACTCACAGATTGGTTTAGAGTAGAAAGTCACTGTTCAACATAGGTAGTAGGCATTGGGAAAAAACTATAAACACCTAATACGTAATGTGTGATATAAAAGATGGCACCAGCCCCTCGGGGAGGGGAGAGACGGGGACAGCCAGAGACGGGGACAGACAGAGTCAGGGACAATGTCAGGGAGTCTGTGTGCCTTGAGATAACATGCAATAAACTGCCTTGAGACCGGACGACTGAAGACTACTGAGTCTTTCTTTGAAGGCACGGGTTGGAGGAGAGACTTTACCACCATCCGGAGTCACTTCAAGCCGGGGAAGGCTCCGGCACTGTTGAAAGACCTTATTAATTCTTACTATTATTATAAATACTTGGGGAACATGATCCAAGTGAAACAGAAAATCAGATGATCAAAGAAATGATAAAATAATGACTTCACCTTGTTATTATTATGAAGTCAAGTTGTGCATTTCACAGTTCTTTAGAACTGTGATTAATTAGATAACTTTGACTTCCATCAAAGCATTTACAAATATTAGCAAGCATGTGGTTCTCATTTTTCATATCTAGACCTTGGAAGCATTTTATCTATGACCTTCCTAATCTTACACAGTGCTGTAGGGTTTTGGACTTTTTTTCTGTGTCTTTGCCCAAGTTGCTTCTCACACTCTGTTATAATAGCCCTGGTTTTTAGCAGGAATGACGTGCTGAATCAGCTTTGATGGTGGCAGACAATACAGAGTCTTGAGAAGTATCTTCACCTGGCTCCATTTTATTTTATTTATAATGTGAAACGGAGATTATGTCCTTTTACAAGATCGTGAAAGACACTTTAGCAGCTGACGCTGTTGAGCAGGACGGGAACAGAGAACTCCAGATCAGAAGGCTAAGAAAATGAACTCTCTCTTTATTTCAAATGTGCCACTCTATATATAGAGAACATTGAGAAGACTAATTTCATTGGTCTTAGAGTAAAAACATCCCACACCATTGGTGTGCAGTGAATGACGCACAGTGGCAGGACATATCTATAAACAATGTGAATAACAAGATAGATTAGAGAATTATTTACATTCTTTCCCAACTGTTTCCCAGGCTCTTGCCTGGTTAGAAAACCTTTCTCTTTCTCTCTGACTGAGCTGAGAATACCCACAAGCAGCATTTGCAGTCTTCCTTAAAAAGAAGAAAATGTAAATGAATTATGGAGTTGTTCCACAGTGGTGAGGTTGAGCCAAGGTCCAGAAAGGAAACAGAGTCCACAGGTGTGGATCAATGGGGTTCACCACCAGGCAGAGGCATGGCAGAGCTGGAGACAGGGATAACAGTGGGAGCTCAGGCAGGGATAAAGGCTCAAGCTGAAATAGAGCCCCCTGCTCCCTCTGCGAGGGCTGTCTGGGGAGTCTTCCAGTGAACCTGGGCAGTGCTCCTAAGGCTCTTAGCACACTCGCAGCCCTGGTATTGGCTCATATCCATGCCTGCTTTTAAAGATAAGATGTTTTTCCAGGAGGAAAATGGGAAAATAATATCCTAAGGAACAGAGAGAAATTGGCAATGTTATGAGACCTTTATGTAATTAAAACACGTCAAAGGCAATAATTAAGAGTAGTGGTCACAGGCAAGAGTTCTTCAATACAAGCAGCAGCTGCCAGAGGGGAAAAGCCCTGGATGGCACCAAGTCAAATTGCTGTGGCCCTGGTGGGCCATAGAATCATTTGAATTGTTTCTATTTTTGGATAGATTATTAATATATTAGAGATTTATTAATTTGAAGTTTCAATAAAAACAAGGTTGCCAAAGATGACTGGAGAGCCTCAGTAGATTACAGATGCTATTAGAGAAGATTTTTGTTATCCCTTGACTACTGGCCATTAATATGACCAGTGTAAAAATTCAAGTCTGTTTCCTCATGAAGTGGAAAAAGGATTCTAGCTGCAGGGACTGCTTATTTTTCTGGTGGGTTCTAATGGGGAAGGAAAGTTGCAAACAAATCAGCCTTTGATGTTCTATTGTCACTATCTTTGTCCCCATATTGAGGAAAACCTTGTATAAAAACTGTGCCCTCTTGTTCTGTTTGGTGGTCTTTACACAAATCTCAGTTCAAACATGACAGGGAGGGCAGTGAGCAGAGGGTGGAGGGCTGACTGAAGGTTTCAGTGCTGAGGTAACAGGATAGGGAAAAGCTGTTTTGAAGCAGAGTGACAGAGAATCCCCAGGCAAGTTCAAGAGAGAGCCCTTTTTAAGCAGTTAGGCCTTTATCAGTTACATTTCATTTAAGTACAAGTGTAATTCAACCAACCACCATAAACCATGGTGGACACATTACTTCTTATAACTTGTTTCTCTACCTCTAATTCAGCTGAGTCACTTTCCCATAGTCCTTTTCTACTTTGCCAAAGTAACAGGCCTGAGCCGTGAATTCACAAGGGTAACGAGGCCCTTATTTTGTAAGGCTTTACCTACACACAACAAAAAGCCTGTGTCAGTTGGAGTCCAGACCATTTACAGAAACAAGATGGGCCCATTTTCCCATAGAATCATTTGAATTATTTCTATTTTTGGATAGATTATTAATATATTAGAGATTTATTAACTTGAAGTTTCAATAAAAACCAAAGTGATTAAAATCTACAAAACAAAATTGCAAGCAAACAGGTCAATTTTTTGATGCAAACTACATGCTTTCCAATGGCAAATCCAGCCCCCTCCTTGTCACTTCTCAGTGCTGTTTGGCTTCATCACATCTGTCAGTGCAGGTAACATTAGAAGACTATGCTTTTCTTTCTCAGTGGTGATTATGACAATTTACAAATGCTGTTCTCTTTCTCATCTTATTTTGTAATTAATTAGTTCCACAGGATAGTTGAATAGAATGATATAAAAAGATGAGCACATAATTTCCCAGTTATTAAATATATTCTACTGGTAGATAAGATATATGATGGGCCTCTGGTGATAACTTTTTATTTTCAGGGAGCTTACTTCCTGCAGCTTTCCAGAATTAACATGATAATGAAGCTGCAAAGATATCTTGTAGGCACTGATGGATCAGGGTTTATGCTCTATAATTTGGAATACTTACTGTTTAGCTACTGAGTTGCTTAACTGAACTTGGTACCCTGCAGGTTTTTGCATTAATTTTTCCTGCATTGCTCCTCTTACAGTTAACCCTGCTTAGATCAGTTAACTTTTTTTTTTTCAATAAAAGCATGTCATTTTTTCCTCTAGCAAAGTGAGATTAAGTTACATCAGAAGAGCCTAGGGCATTATTTTGTTTACCTACCCAATGTTGGGTTTCAGTGTCTACTCGCTTCTGGGAGAAAAACAGCTTGCAGTTGTTTTCTTCAATCAATAAACTGTAAATTTAATGAGGAACATGGTGCATTAGCAATATTTTCAAATTTATCAGAAGTACAGCACTTCAGTAAGGGAAGGCACTGGAATTTATAATGCTCTTACCACTTGGAGATAGTGCAATGACGTATGTGTGACTGTGTGTCTTCAGTTTCCATGTGTGTTAATAGTCACCAACAGGAGCTTTTAATGTTTCAGGATAAAGAGTGAAGCAGCACTAGAGAAGGCAGTTCCTTTCTCATATAAATATATCATCCTTCTATGAGGGTTCAGTTTTCATTTACTTTTTAGAAGCAAAGCTCATTTTAGGGAATTTTTCAAGTATTATAAAAGAGCATAAATGCTGTGTAAGTTTTGGTGTACAGAGCTTTCGTTACTACAGAATTATTTTGCTGCCATAAAAATGTTGTAACTCTCACAAAATTATTTGTTTCAGTGACAGCAATAGTAAGAACTGATGCCTTTGCTGTCTGAACATTGACTTTGAAATATAAAGTCTTTCTGGAGCTTTAGGTTGAAGCCCCAGAAGGGATGGTTCAAACCTCTGTCTCTTGGCTGCTAAATTAAGGGGGGTTTGCAGTCTCTTGTGACAGGCGTGTTGGCTGAGACCTTGCAAAGTCAAGTGCCATCTGGTCTGTTTTGGACATCAGCAGTATTTGTCACAATGTGAAAGTATTCATTGTCCTTGTTCTTTTACTTACCTAAATGGCTTTATCTTCATGTAATACCTTTCCACTTTGTCTAGATTCCAATAACATGGGCTTTATATGGATCAAGTGAATTTCTTTCTCTATTTAAAGGAACATCCAGTGTAATGTCCAGAGCTCTCCAAACATTACAGGATTGCAAAATAATTGTTTTACAGCCTGGGAATAGCAATCCTCAAAAATTGTGCTGGACACCTGCAAGAGCTACAGCAGTGCTTGGTGATGGATCAACTTAAACAACAGGGTGTTTTCCTCCCCTAATACTTTTTGAACCATGTGCCAGAGGTTCTGTGATTCTAGTGTTGAGTGCTTGATGAAATCTTTTTTTTATTCTGGTAAGAGAAAAAGCAGGATGGCACTGTCTACCCCTCTGTGACCTGTCGCATGAACTTTCTCATAATTAATTTTTATGTAAACCTTAGTAGATTTGAGTGTTTCTTTATCAAAATGCTAATACATTGGCAGTACAGAACTTCATCGCTAAACTAGATTTTAATTACTAGAATCAGAATGAAAAATAAAGTTATATTAAGAAACTGTAGTGCTCTAGAAAGAAAACAATTTACTAATATTCTGAATGTCTATAAGTGTTTACAATGTTATCTTCAGAATATTTTATAATTTTCAGTTTTCTGGTATCATTAATGCTGAATGTTTGAGATATTCATAGTAAAATACAGTAGCTGATGTTTTGGTATCATAGAAGAAAAATTTCTTGACATCTCAGGTTCATTACCTGTGTGTGCTTATTTACAAGCTTGTCTTGCACTATTTCAGGATACTTTTGGCAGAGCTGGCATTGGAAAGTTACTGCAAATTATTAATAAAAAAGGGGGGGGTTAAAAGAGGCTATACTGTGGATTGTCCAAAGTTAGACAATTTTATAATGTAAATAAAGAGAAAAAAAAACGCTTTAGCACCCAGTACAAATCTACCTATGGGAGATTTACTAGTTTAGTAGTAGTTTAATACCCAGTACAAATCTATATAGGTTGACACTTTACTCTGAAAGATTTGTGTAAGGTTTGTCTTTGAGTTACATAGAAAGTGGCTTGATTTCCAAAATATGAGATTAGTCCAAGGAAAGTGTAAAATAGATGAAGACTGCAGGAGATGTTGAAAGCAAGAAAAATCCTCAGGCGTAAAAGAATTCTCATTAACTAAAAATATAAATAAGTGGGGGATTGTTTCCTTTTCTTTTGCAATTACAAACAGCTGTTAGTAATCTTCTAAAATCAGTAGAGCTAAGAGCAGTCACTGCAGTAATAATGGATTTCCTCCTTTAGTAAAAAGGAATGCTCCTAGGAAATTAAATAATTTTAGAATGCCTAATATACCTATAACTTGGAGCAATCCATTTTTGCTGCTCATGGAGACTAAATGTAACAGCCTGTTAGACTTAGAATCACAGTTTATAGTGTGGAGACTCTGACTTGTGATGATAGCAGTATAAAATATTTTTTTGTTATTTCTGTACTTGTAACTGCTACATTTTCTTTTTCTGGATTTGCACAGTTGTGGTCTGGTCATTCAAAAGTTGACAGACTTGTGTGTGTTTTTGCAGAAGCTTTAGATTGCCAATACTTTGGATTTTTGGTGCAGGTTCTACACCATTTAAGATGTTGCTCTCTTTCTGGAACAGCAATTAAATTGTTGAATTGAATTAGAATAGACTAGAACTTTTAAAAAGCAAATGCTGCCAAATGACAAAGTCTTTTGTTAATAGTCTTTCATTGTGTATTGCCCCTCTACCTCAAGCATTCCATTAGAAAAGGTCACATACCATCAGCCAGACAAGAAATCATTGTGCAAATTTGCCTGCAAATGTCAAAGGCTGTAAAAATAACTGCAAGGGACTTCAGTTTAGTCTTATGTCCATACACTGCGTCCTGATGTGTCAGACCTACTGCACATTGACAACTGGCTAGAGAGGACCCTTCAACCTGCGGCCTGAGGCTGCAGCTCTGTAGGCCTGGCCTGTGTTCAAAAATAACACTGGTTACTGGTTTTATCTGAGTTGTCTATGGGTTGGTCTGCACTGGAGCCTCTAATCACAGGTCAGCTACTCTGCACTCAATCAACTGTTGGAACAAAACTTCAATGTGGCAGGTTGTAAGCTTCATCTATGGCCTGGCAAATGTGGATTCACAAATTACCAAACTGTTGTCTTTAGTGGTAAGCAGTTTTGTAAGCCTGGGTGGTGTTGGGGGATTTTTATATTATAGTTAGGTATTGAGAAAGCAACTGCTGTTTTGTCCTTTTCTCCCCCTTTAGTTTTTGTTACCTAACATTTTCTGTTAGTTCTACAATGAACTTTGCCAGTTTAAAACTTTGAAATGCACTATGTCCTTTTCCAGTAATCTTGAAAGTGATTGATAGTATTTGAAAGATAAGGGATAAAGGAACTAAATTGCTCTTTCCTGCTTCTCTTCTTATCATCATGCAGATTATCACACAGGTTTTGGAAACTGTCACAAAAACAGTTAAGTGCAGTTTGCTGGTTAGCCTGAGCTGTGTGTGGGCTGGGGCCAAAGGGGTTTCAGCACTGGTTGCAGCTTCCTTCTCAAAGCCAGGAAGAAGGGCTCATGTGACTGCATGGGGAACAGGAGCTCAGGAGCTGAACATTAAACAAAATTAACTTCTCAGTGAAACCCTTTCTTGGATTTAGGGTACCTCAGTGGCTCAGATTTCATGAGACCTGTGGGGAAAGTCACTAAAGGTTGTCTAATAAGTGCTAAGGATTTCTTTCCCAAAGCTGTTTTTCTAAATGCCTTGTCATTCCATAGAGGAGATGAGGTTTTATTGTCTGGCTCTGCACACTCCTTAATTTCTTGAGGCAAGTTACCCAATTTGCTTCCTATTGTAGATGTATTCTTTGCTTGATATTTCCAAGCTAGAAAATCTGAAAAAGCAGATTAAGCTGGTTTTATATATTGAAATAGTGCCTTTGCTGTGGAACATTCTGTTGCCATAAGTGAAGAGGTACAGTAATTTCACTAGAAACAACTCAAAAATGTAGTCTGGTTCTATTTATTGCACCATTTAAATTTCAGAAATAAGTAACTTCTAAATTATTAGCACAATTATGTAATATTGCAATAACAAGTGTCAGATATAGTTGTGTTTGCTGAGTTGTGGGTTTAATTCCTTCTGTCAGTTTGATTCACTGAGACATTATCTTGTGGGGTTTACAACAGAGTAATGAAAACTCAAACTCCAACCCTTCAACACTCTGAATGGGGTAGCAATGTAAGCTTTGAGAAAGAAATCCAAGTTCCCCAGACTGCTTCCTGATAATGTCATGAAGATAGAGCTGTAAAAATAGCCATGTACATTTATGGCTAAATGTCACTTCAGGAACTGATGCCCCTAGATGGTGCTGTAACTCAGAGCCTGGTTTCCTAGGAAGGCATTTTCCTGATCAATTCTGCTTTGCCCAGATGATGCATGAGGCTCACAACGAAGTTAGTGTAAGCTGTATTGATTTAAGAGACAAGAATTAAGCATAGATAATTTTATGTAACATCACCAATGGTGAGGACTCTTTAACACTATGAAAGGATTGAGCTATACATTTATGAGGGTTTCAGGGTGGGTATTTTTGTAAATATGCAGTTTGTACCCTACCAGGAAAGAGGGTTATAAGGATCTGTCAGCCACACCTGTATGTACACATGATGATTTTGCACCTGTATCATACCTTGGATAAATAAGAATTGTTTACATTCATTTAGTACAAAAGTAGACTTGATTTCCAAATAACACAGTGAATTTTGCAAAAATAATGTATAGTATTTTAACAATGTCATCATTTTAATATTAGGCATGTGAATGTTGCAATGTCAGTCAATCCCAAGGGAAGCAGTGAATATAAGCCTTATATTCTCTGAAGCCGGAAATTTGGTGAGGTGTGGTCCTGTTACGTTTCCTTCATGTGATCTGATATTTTACTAGATAATACCCTTTGTGCTTATTTTGCATAAATTCTATGGGAATAATTATAGTAAAATTCTTTTTTCTGAGCAGTGCTCTGGACACATTTTATAATACATTGCTGTTACAATAGATTTGCTTTTCGTTTCATTGTTGGAATAAGCAAAAGCAAAACATCCTATCAATAGAAGTACTATGACATAAACAGAATCAGGGAGACATTCTGACTAGATAGCCCCACATAATCTCTGAGCTGTTTCCAGGCAGTTTTTAAATTTGAGTTTTTCTACATGAAGAAAAAGTTGTTTTTATTTGTATCTTTACAAATTATCTTTTCCACACAAGTCAATTGCTGTCATTTAACATTGCTAAGCAGTTGAACAGATTGAATAACATCTGTAAAGGAAGCCAGTTAAACATCTATGTAGTGCTGGGATCAATGAGTTGGCTTCAGCATTTGCAACTTAAAATCAGTCCCAGTTCCTAACATCTACAGATATTTTTATTGTAAAAAAAAAAAAAATCAATTTCCAAACATAGATGCTGTGCTTAATTCTGTGTAAATAAAACATAATTAAGAATAAAAATATAAACAGTCTTTAAGGTAACTAGTCTCAGTGGTCCTCAGAAACTTCCAAATCAACTCTATCAATTTGCAGGTATAAAAATGATGAAATGTGGTTAACTTTGTAAAGTTGATCTAGAATTTCATTAAGGTATTCTTTCTGGAAATATTTGGAAATGTAAAGATGCACATCTGTCACATGCAGAGATGACTTAATACCTCCTCCTGATGCATCCCAAGGTGTCAGTGAGCACCATGCCAGGAGTTAACATAAACTCTGGATCCTAAAATGAGGTTACAGAGTCAGCTATGACTGGAAGAAGGACTGTGTTGTGGTGGTTTTTTGTTATATTATTGTTTTCAATAGTTGGTTTTGTACCTGCCTCCCCTCCCCTGAGGCATTGGTTTAATCCCAGCTGTCAGTCCTCCCTCATACCTACCCCTTTTTCTAGAGATTTCCCTGTCATTTTTGTATCCTTCAACACTTCATTGGTTTAGTTAAACTGTTCCCCTCCCCTGTAACTCCTTATTGGTTCAAACATTTGAATCCCCGCCTTGTGTTTCTCCTCCGCCTGTTTGTTATAGGTTCCCAACCCTAAACTCTACCCCTGTCCTGTTCCTTAAAACCCACTGCCCTGCCTTTGTTTGTGGTCCTTGTCTCTGTTCTATATTGGAATTGTGGATGCTTTTCGTTTCACCCTTATGGTTTAATAAATGATCCTTGGATTTATAAGCAAGGCCCATCTTGCTTTTTCTACGTTGATGTTTCAGCGACTGCAGGCGAGATCAGGGCCCCAGGGGAGGTGTCGGGCCCCCGTCAAGCGCATAACACTGAGAACACCGCGGCAGGGCTGGAACAGGAAGGGTTGATACACTTCTGGGCAGAATGAGCTACTGACTCCTGTTGGGGCTTCCCCCATTTTCCTCTTTTAATTTGCTCTGCTGCCCTTTGCTTGAACTGTTTCTGTACTGACTCCTTTGTGTCCAGTTCTGTGTAATCCCTCCATGACCCTTTTTATCATGTTGAGTGCAAGGAATATTCCTTGGATAGTTCAAAGATTCTGTTTAATTTTTTTCCTAATATATCTTCATATTCTTTTTGGTCAAAAAACACAGTACAGCTGAGTTTAAATATGGCTTTATCAGTGAGAAGGTTTTTATACTCTACTCTGTTACATTGGTGCAAGTTCTTCATTGATAATGAAGAACTGCAGAGATGCTACAGAGATCATAATTTGATTTGTAAATCTTTATTGCATTTGATAGTGCATGAGAAGAGAGCCATGTGGCTTGACTTTAGGAGTTTTCATGACAGCTGAAGAAAATAGGTGTTACTGTACACTGAACAAACGTTACTACAAATATTGAGAAGTGGTCATTATGAAACCTCACAACTGCATGTTCTGCATGCATGCAGAGCAATTATCTGAGTGATAAACACAGTTCTTAAAACTATTCCCTTCTTTTTAAAGGCTGGTTAATTCCTACATCTCTGCAACTGAAGGCTACTATGCAAAAAGGGGGGGAAATTATTTAAAAATCAACAAGTCCAGAAAGGTCGCTAAACCCATGATGTGCATATTAAGTATCTACTTGTACAAACTTCTCTTTAGCAAAATGCTTGAGCCTTTTGGCTGTATGTCAAATTATGTCAGAGACTCTGATCAATAAAGAAGCTGTTGGCCTCAATGCTGCAGTCTTATCCAGGAATATGTATGATTTGGTGTGGGTGGCGCTTAGCATATATGTGTGTGCACATGCACATACATTTTTTATTAGACTTGTACTGATTCCATAAATGTAGATGATTAGGATTGTAAAGCAGTTAGCTGAAATATTGTGGGGGTTTTTCTTAGGCAGTAAGAAACTGGCACTTACAGGCTGCTGTTTTGAAGTACTGTTGCAGAAGCTTTGCAAGCTGAGCGTGCTGGGCACACTGCACTAAGCTGGGCCAAGTTTGTGTAGCACAGGCCATGCCCCTGGAGAGTCACTCTCTGTGAATGCTGTCTTCCTTTAAAACAGAACCCTGGGACTTCACTGCTGCTTGTCCTGTTTGTCCAAGGGTGCCCAATAGAACTGTTGCTGTGAAAGTGACTTCTCTTTGTGAATGCAATTCTGAGGGCAAATAGGTTTTGGTGGTTTTTTTTGATAGTGGGAGTAAGTAGGCAAATAAGCACAAATATGATGTGTGAGGGAAGATGCTGATGCTTTGTATTTCTCCAAAATGTAATCAGAGTTCAACAAACCATAGAAAACCTGCAACAAGAGTGAGTTTAGACCTCCTACTGCCATTAGTTTCAGTGAAATAGAATTAAACTGAAAATAGATTATATTTGTGTGCCTTAAAACCGGTCATTATCATTTGGTATACTGATGAAAGTGGGCTGGGGCAAACTGGTATTAGTTGATGTAAATCCAAATTAATGTAATAACCTTCCCTTTCTGGATGAGTCAACAGAATTAACAAATGGTGTAATCTCATTTATTCTTCTGTGGTTCATATAAGTAGTTCATAAATAGCAAAAGCAAATGGTATGTTGGGACTGCCTCTGATACAAGAAGGAAGGGATAAATGTGCTTTATTCTCATCTACAAATCTTCCAGTTCCAAGTGTATCCTATCATTTCAGAAAAGACCTTATAGTCTTATAAGGCTATTTGAAACCCTGTTGTGGATCACTTATCCTTTGAAGATAAATGTTTATGAGGCTATTTGCCTTGCTCCAGCCCACAAATGGCAGAATAAATATAAGGGAGAGATGTTTGAAAGCTGAGGGGTCTCTTGACTCTTAATTTTCATTAGGAGTGAGTGAAAAGCTGGAGCCTGGTCCATGAAGAGATCTGTTGTATTCAAGTGCTACTTAGCCACCTAACTCAGGGATTTTGTGTCTGCTTTAAGATCTGGACTTTAGCAGAGTGAATTACATGTTGAGATTGTATTTCTGTCTTTTAAAATTTGCTTCCCTGAAGTATTTGCAAGTATTGTCACAAGAAGAGAGTTGTTTCTAAGTGTTTGTAGTAGGGAGCCTGTCCTTGTTTTATTTGCTATGACTTGCATTCTCTGCTCAGGTTTTTTTGGTTTCAGAATACCTTTGTTCTGGGCCAAGGTAATATATGGGAGATGGTTTTTTTGAGATGCTTTATCTTTCCATTGCATTCCAGTGAGAAAATATTTCAACTCCTTTAAGCTGTGGTTCTACTCAGCTGGTTCAGAGAAAAGCTGTAATTGGAATATGAAAGAGAAAGGTATTTTCCTAGCTGAAATTCTGGTGGAAACTCAATTACACTGCAGAGATTCTGAGCTGAGCTTCCTGGAGTGATGAAGAGTTTTCCTTCAGAAACAGCTTTTGAAGGTGGCAGTACACTTCTTTACCTGACTTTTACCTGTTTAAAAGTAGGAGCACAAAAGGAGTAGCAGGTATCAGAGCTGTTCTTTTCTACAAATTATTCCATGAGTTACCTCTGCCTACATTTTTGTTTAAAAGTAGCTGCAGAATTAAGTTTGCAAATGTCAGCAAGAACTATAAATAACTAAGGGGTGCAGCCAAAAATTCACTTTTTTCTTCAGACTATTTCCAAGTTTATATCTTTTCTAAAAATAAGAGGGTTTGTGTTTCAGTTTTTCAGTTTAATTAGATGCAGTTTTCCCCTACAGATATTCAGAAGATGAAGGCTTCATTTTTTTTTGTCTAACCCTTTCTGTCCTTTTCTTTTTGTCCTTTTTTTTTTTTTTTAATACTCTTATACATATTGTGCAAGATTTTAATCTTCTGGCAGCTTTGTAATGGAGCAGTTTTCCTCCTGTCTAACAATTTTTGAAACCAATTTACATGCTGATGGATGTTTTATCCAGGAAAGAATTTTGAGAACACTGATTATGATATCAAGATCACTAAACTTTGTCAAACCTTCCAGTAAAGATGCTTATCTTTTAGATTATCCCAGCATTCCTTTGCCTGTCAACCACTGCAGTCAGTAATAAGGGAAGATGGCAGGATGTGTCAAACTCACACCTAATGGATGCTTTTGGCAGCAAGGGGTAGTTGGGTGATTTTGAGATGAATATTGCTGAAACCCCCCTGAACTTCAGGTTATGACAATGCTATGTTCTCACTGGGAAAGCGCAGAAGGCAAAAATGGGCAGTGATAACTTATTAGCTTATTGATCAGGGCAAATCAAGCTTACATCAGTGGGGTGTCAGTGGATTCATGGTGATGCTTTTAGAGTATACCAAGTCACAAGGCAGGCTGACTTAGGTTCTGGAATGGAGCTGTGTTGTGGATGAGTGGTGAGGAGACAGAAACAGAGAATTCCTGCATGCAGTACTCAGTCTTCACTGCTTGTCATGCCTCTGATTATTGCTGGTGCAGGTTGACTTTCTGTCCTTACCTTGGAGCTCTTCACTTCTCTGCAGTGGTCAGTAACATCTCATCTGAAAGCTGTTGTTAGGGCTGTTTACTGCACACTTGGTGCTATTATTTTAGTTTTTATGAGAATGCATCCTGCATTTTGTATGTTCAGATCCCATGAGTAAAACTGTGTGTTAAAGGTTGTAAACTTTGTTTCCAGTGAGGTAGGATGTAAGGGCTCAAAAATGGAAATTGTGCAAGCTCAAAAGACTTGAAATACCCAAGTGGCCAAATACTTCTTCTGGTGCTATAACAGATCTACAGCTGATACATTTTCACTACAAATATCTTCTGTGTTCCAGAACTGCTGCCAAAACCACTAGTTTGTGATTTGGAATACCACCTTAGTAAAAGGAAAACAACAGGAGCAGGAAATGTTTTGATCCTCAGCTCTAATGGATTTCGAAATTATGTATAGTTTTGACCTTTCCCTAGATGAGTTGCTGTAGAATATAGCTACAGGTTTGTCCAGAAGGTGCATGGGCAGGTTAATTTGGTATATTTATCTAGGGTTACTAATAGACTAAAGCAACCTACCTTTTTTTTGCTTATGCTGGTTTTTTAACATCTGTTCGGGTGGAGAATTTTGTTGTTTAGCTATTTGTCATTCTAGTTGCCTTCTGTAACTGGTTCTGATCTTTAATAACTGATTGAAGCTAATTGATCTGAATTCAAGTACTGGAACAAATTCAGAAGAGAAAAGTGATCTGATGGTCTTTACTGCAATTCTGTTTCCTTTTGATAGGCATTTTGTCAGGGCAGTGTTATAGCCGTGTTTTTGGCCGCTGCTCTGTCTTTAACAAAGCCTTTGAAATGCATGAATTTTTTGTTTATATTGTAGTTGACATTGCTAGAAAATTCATATTCATTCTCAAGGAGATGAAATATCAGCATCTGATCCTAAGTAATTACATGAAAGGAAAAGGAAAACTAATTTGCTCAGATTGTCTTTTCATTTCTTCGACTGAGTTATTTGAGTATTTTGATACTGTTTTATTTATTGAAAATGAGTCCTGAAGTAATGGAGTAAAAGCTTGTTATGTCGAGTGATAAACTGGAAGAAAAATAAATATTGATAAATGATGAGTATATACAGTCTACACAAAGGAGAGTTAAACTCTTGAGATTCTGTGCTTCATTTATAGTAAAGATTGTTTCAATATCATTATTTTACTGAAAGAGAAACTCAGTTGTAGAAAATCAAATCTACTTTTCTGTTTTGACTTTGACGTTTTGTACTATATGTAAGTGGAGCAGTGTCCTTAATCTGTTGTCAACTCATTTCTGATACATACACATGCATTTGAACCAAAGATGAGCAATTACTTTTCATATATCTGTTGTTTGGCTGTAATGGAAAAGTGACTTGGATCTGCAAAGTGCAGCCAGATCTTCAGGTGTTGTGTACCCTGGACTAATATACGGGAAACTCGAGAAGTTTTGAAAGGTAATACTGAATTCTTTTTCTTCTTTAGGGTGAGAAAGGTAAAAAGAATTCTACAGAATTAATAATTCTTAATGTATCCTGTTAAATGCCATCTCATTATTGCTGAGTCACTCAGCTCTTCAAGGAGGCATATTGAAGGAAATCTAAAGGGCTATCTCCAGAAGTGGGAAGTCTTGATTCCTTTCCCATATTCATGTGAAGACACTTTTTCTTGGCTGTAACTGGAAAAAACACTGGAAATTAGAAATAAGCTTTGGGGGAATGCATCTGCCAATATCTAGAGGGAATTGTTCTGATCTTAGAATCTGTTCTTGCATTTGGCAAGAATTCTCCTTCACTCCTCTGCATGTCTGTCTAGGCTAATCTCTCTAGATTTGTCTGTTCTAACCCAAAAATAGAGCTATAGACAGGAGTTATCTGGTAGCTGTTAGTGACCTAAATGCTTTTTCAAGGAGGAAGACAGAGGCTAATGCTGTAGGTCTGAAACCTTTTTTCCTCAACATCCCATCTGTATGTGTTTAATTTGTTCCAGGGGTCAGAGTTTTGTTTGCATTACTGTCACTAGTCACGTCTTTTGAGAGGCATTGAGCAGAATTCCAAAAGGAAACCTCTTCACTGAAAAAAATACTTCATTTGAAGAGATACACTGTATTGTTTTTCATCTTAAAAAAAAAAAAAAAACAAAAAAAAAAAAACCAAGCTCCCAGGGAATGATGGCTAACTTTTCGTCAGTGAGCTGTCTCTAGATTCACATGAATGCCTTTTGCTTCAAGTGGCAGCTGGTGGGTGATTATTGACTGTGAGCTGTGCTGTAGTTTTTGGTTGCCACACAGTTTGTATAACATTTAGGGTTGGTTGCCACACAGTTTGTATAATGTTCAGTGCCATATAGTGCACTTGCAAAAAAAGAAGACAAATCTCAAGTTAGAGTATGTATGGATGCCATATGGCTGGCTGTACCCAAAATCACCATCCCTGCTTCTCTGCAACAAAGAGAATATAAAAATTGAAAAAAAGACTTCCTGAGTTACTGAAATATTTTTGGTATTTTTTAACCAATTTTCTCTTAGTAAAACTATAATAGAATAATGTTATGTATTTAAAGATTCAAGTGTTACTCTATAAGAAAAAGAGTAATTTTGAGGCCATAGCTGCAGATTTAAACATTTTCTACAATTTCAGTAATAATTTGTCATGAGATGGAAGTGTTTGAGCTGACAATACTCCAATGTAAATCTAGCTGGATTTTTCATCCAAACATCAGCATATGCCATGTGTTTCCTTGGTACCACTGTTATTTGTACCTTAGTTGGGCTTCACTAATATTTCTGCTGTGATGGGAAAATGCAGCAACTGACAATCTTGGTAAATGACAATAAAATTTCTCTGTGAGGGTGTCTTTCATATCCTTTGCCTAAGAGTCTGGAAAGGCATTTACTGATATGGAAATTCTCAAACTAAATTCTAAAACTTATCACATTGCACTTGAAGGCCTCCTGGCCTGTGGCCTTGTTGCTTGTGTTTGTCACCATTTGAACAGTTGTGTCATGCTTTCAGTTTGTTATACTGACAGCAAATAGAGGCATAGTAATAGCTTGATATGGAGGAATTTTAGTCAAGTACACATTTTTGTATAAAGTTCCCTTTTTTTCAACATAAAGCTTGTCTCATTATCAAAGGAAGAGGTCTTTGCTATATTTTCTTTTTACTGAAGAACCTATGATGGAGTTGTTTCTTACATTAGAAAGCCTCTGTGCCTAAGAAGTTTGGCCTTTAGCAGTAGAAGTCAATCTAACACCCTCTCTCAAGGCCAGTTTCCAGTTGCTCTCAGTTTCTTGCTCAGAGTTGGTTTGTTTGTTTATTTATTTTCACATACTCAACAATTGATTTAAAGAATCCTTTTTTAATCTTTCTATGCAGTCTGACAATTGCCAAAGGTTTTCCTCCTATTTCTCTGCATTTCTCCCTAACACCATTCAGTCACTGAAATAAACTCTTGTAGCAATTCAACATATGCTGTAAGCTCTCGTGTGAGAGGGAAGGTTGGTTCAAACTTCTTGCTACTTCAGTTCCTAGGTGATTGTGATCAGAAGGGTCACTGTTTTCCTGAGCAAACAAACCAAAGGCAGCTGATGCAGGAGCCAGTCAGGCAACCCCAGCATGCCTGGTTACATGAGAACATCCTTACATTCCCATTTTCCTTGTGATTCAGTCAGAACATCACTGCTTACACTGGTTGTGGAAACAAGTTTCTAGTTATTCTAGACTACTGTGAGTCATTCCTCTGTCTTGGGTCACAGTATGGCTAGAAGATTACTTTCCATGTGATGGGATCTTAAAGCTTTTGATTTCCTTTGTCTGTAACACTCCATGTGGCCTTGCAAAGGGAAAGAGGGAGATATTGCTGATTTCTTTTTCTCATACCTGAAAGACTTAGGAGGAGGATCTAACAAAGTCAGTCCCTTGTGCTGTACTGTTACTGTAAGGATCTGCAGACAGCTGGTAATATATACAGTAAATATATTAAAGAGAATGTTCCTATTTTATTCCCAGTTTTATTGAAATTGTGGAGATGAATGAGATATCAAAAAGAATTGCCACAGAAAGAAAACTGCCTGAATTTTAATCAGGGTCAAATCATTGAACACAGCTGTGACAGATGAATGCAAAATTTAGTAAAGTATCTATTGCAAGACTGTAAATTACATTTCTCAAATAGTTGGCATACTACTTGGCAATGTAATCAATCTGGGTTAAACACTTGCATATAAATTATCTTTTGCAAACAGTTCCTTGAGATACAGATGATGAACTCCAATTATTGAAGAAATAAATGCTTTGTCCTTGTTGTTCATGTGTTTGGAAGAGGTTAAAAAGCACTTGTTTGTAGCACTAAGGGAGTTTATTTTGCCTTGAAGGAGTTATTACTAGATTAGAAGCTGCAGAGTTATGTAAACTTTTGAAACAGCTTTCCTACTTTTATTGCTGGAGAAATTCAATCATTCTGGTAGCACATTGAAATGAAAATATATAATCTGTGAGCTGGTAGAGCAGTTTAAAAAAGGAGGGAGAGGAGAAGAAGATTTGAAGATGTTACTTCAGAACTGCTTTTATTAGGAGTAATAATATCAACTCAGACCTCATGATGGAGGCAGACACGCCAAACGTCTGTAACTTAACACACACCTTGTGTGCAAGTAGCAATTTCCTAATGTGTTTCTAATTTAAAAGCATGTTGTTCAGAATATGCAACAAGTAGCATGGTGCAGTGCTGGCTGCAAGAGAAACCCACACTGGTGGAGTCTGAAAAAAGAACTCAATGCTAGAGAACATCCAATGTAGCATCTGAAATGACCACTGAATGCAGCTACACAAGTCACACAGGTGCCACTGTGAGTGTGGCTGTAAATGTGCACTGTCCAGCCCCAGCACAAAGGGACTTGGCAGAGACTGGGACTCACTGACAACATCTAGAGCCAGCTACATGACTCATGCAGGCATTTACAGTTAGACGGGAATATTTGATAAAAGCTGGGTATCAAACCTGCTACAGCAGCATCATAAAGATGCCAAGATGATTATCAGTCATATGTTAAATATGAATAAGGAAGCATGAAATTATCCTCTGTTTTATGCAAGTGTTATGTGCAGAGAAAAATATGGGTAGCTGCTGCTGCTGTTCAACAAAAGCATGGCAGCACGTCTTGGAAAGTCCAGAATAAGAGGCTCTGGGGGCCTGTGCCAGTCAGCAGGGAACAGGGCATTGTGTGTGTTTCTAAATACAGTAAGAGTTCACAATAGTTCCAGAGAACAAAACAGTTAGACATAGGAAACATGCAGTAGGATAATCAGTCCTAATCCTTACAGCTTAATCTCTGGGGAAGTGCAGTATGTGTCCTCATTTTCAGCAAGAGAGGAAACTGATAGGCAGAATTTATCCTACACACATGTAAACCATGATGTTCTTGCTTCAATATTGCACCACACAGTAAAAATATACCCGAGAATCTGTTCTTCTGCCAGTGTCATTCCTCCATATCCCAATGTGCAGTGCTGCTCAACACTTCTGCTGAATTCTCTGTAGTTTACATAAACAAGACATCAGCATCGTTTATGTCTTCTGACTTTAAGGCCTTTCATTTGTGTTGTAAGAAGAGGAATTCTGGTGCTTGGTTTGGGGAGGGCATTCCTCAAAAAATTAAAATGCAAATGAGCAATATTAGCAGATGGGTCCTACAATATCTTGAAAGGAAGGCAGTTTTCCCAGAGAATAAAAACTGCCAAAGGGCTGCTACAGTACAGTTACCTTGAATTAGGTACTCTTCTTCTGTAAGATAATGACTTTTTGTCTTTTGGTGTAGTCTGGTAAGATCCCTCAGTCTTTTAAATTAATGTTGAAATTTCAGAGAAACAAAATTTTAATAATGTCAATTATTAGTGGTATAATTTGCTGTCTGTGTCCCTTCCTGGGTCTGTCACCTGTTTTCTTCAGTGAGAAATAAATGGGTATTTTCAGGTGTTAACCTAGCAGTTGGTGAGTCTTCAACTATTAGAAATAAAAGATCTAAATTCAGGAAATTGTTAAAAATGGTTATTACTGCTCACAGACTAAAGTTGGTTAAACATCTCGAGGAAAATGTATTTGCAAAGTTATGGATAAAATATTTTTAAGTCTCAGAATAATATATGCTAATAGCCTGATCCCTCACTCCAGCACACCTGTGATGTTTGTGCTGTACTGTAGCTATTGGTGTTACAGCCTTTCTGCTGATAACGAGCTTGGTGTCATGGGAAGGGACATGGTCCTGTGGCAATGCACTGGGCAGAGACTGCACCAGCTCTGGATTCTTCCTGTAGCTCCACAGGTGAGTTGCTCTGTGACTCAAATGTCTTGGTTTTTATGAGTGCTATAGTGAAGCTGCTGAAAATGTGTATCTGCAGAGACAAGGCTGAGATTTCAGTTTGTTATCTTTACTTTCATAGCTGGTTATATAACTTGTAAAGCTCTGTGGTTTCCACAGTGCAATGGATGTCTGCCTTGCTGTCCATGCGGAGGCTGGCAGGGTGAGTTTGGGTCACCTTTACACAGATTTTCAATAATGCAAGTGGAAACAAATGCTGCAGCAGTAAAGGCATTGGTAGCTGACACTTGGCACAACCAGTGGCACATCTCTCAGGTGGCAGATCAACCTGGCACTCAGTCCATTTGTAGCCTCCATAGTCAGCTTGTTTAATTACATGTGCCCACTGTTACGTTGTTTCACTCAGAGGCTTTTGAAGTACTACCCATACAACTTGTCTTCTGTCATTCATCCTTTGGAAGGTTGAAATAAATAAGAAGTTAGACCTTTTATATTTTCATACTTTGGGCTTAAGACTCTATATGGAGCTTTCATATGGGAAAATGTAATAAAACTTGGAAATATTGAAGTTCATCTGTTCCCAGGCAGGCAGTATTAAAGGCAAGTGTTCCTTCAATGGTTTTCTTTAATACCTCATTTTAATTAATGACTCAGATATAGCTGGAAATCTTGGAAATAAATGAGAGTCTATGGAAAGTTATTGACAGATGGCATGTATGGAAGTTTTGTAAAATAATTATTGGCAGTCTGTCTTCAGCAAAGATAGGTTACAGTGTTGCTGTGACAAGAATAAACAAGCAATTTTTTTTAATTGTAGCTTGTTTCATTTCAGAGTAAGAGCTGTAATGAGAGTTGGATAAAAGCTTTCTGTATGGTTCTGTAACACATGCCTCACCAGGCCGAGTACAATCTGACTAATCAGTCATTCCTGATTTAGCGGTGTAGTTTTGCTATAACAGTATGTTCTGGTGTTACTGATTTTGTTTGCCATTTTCACAGTTGAAGTAGAGCTGAGCATCTGATGAATTGTGCCCACATCACAATCGCCTGCAGAAGCTAATGACAAATATCATGACGAGGGGCACTCCTGCCTTTCTGTCCAGCTTGCAGTTCTGTAATCTTGTAGCACTGATGCACTCCAGGAGACTGTTTGCCCTTACTAGAGGTGTCTCCTGAAGAAAGCCTGGCCAAGAGAATTTTAGGTATTTCTTCTGTAGTGTTTAACTTCCTTTATCAACCAAATCTGAAATGCATTTGGCCTGGTGCTCACTTGGGGTGGCAGGGGTGAGAACTGACAAAAGGAAGGACAGAAATTTCACTGAACATTTACATGGTTGCCATTAAAACACTTCCAGATTTTATGTAGTCACATATGCTTCTTTCAAGTGCGTGTGTATTTCAAGAGAAATAAAGAGAAATAAATTAAACTGGTTTTGATACAATTAAATAAAATCCTATTTCAGTAGTTAGAGCCTACTTTGGGATTCAGCGCTTCATCACTGTTAAGTATATAAGACTCAAATGCAACAAAAATGTGTCTGAATACATCTGGCATACTTTCTGACTGCAAAAACTGTGTCTTTTGGGTTGCCCACGTTCAAATCAATTTGAGTTTCCTGCATATTTTAAATATCAGAAGTATCTTAACAGAGAAAGTGTATGGCAAGGCTTACATTAAACTTCTTAGGCTGAGGACCAAATCTCCACTGCGGAGTTACTGTGTACTGCAGCTTTCTATTTGTAAAAGGGGAGGAATAGAATACAGTGTGAGACTAAACATACTTAAAGTTATGACATGTTCAGTGGCTTTTTAATAGATGCATGAGTTTTTAATCACTGAAATAGTAGAAGCTCCTTAGACTATTATATAAAAGCCTTAGCAAAATCTTTAAAAGAATCATCCCGATTCAGACTATGTGTCCTTATGGGATCTGTATGGGTGTAAATCTCTACCGAGTTCTCATTGATTTCTGCCTTGTGTGAGGATTTTATGTCTCGTTCATCAGAAATACAGGCACCCTTTGCACCTAATGAACTTAAGGGATTAATTTAATTGTTATTTTCCCTAAGAAGGCTAATTTGACCAACACACAACATTGACCTTGGTGTCACTCTTTAGGAGAGAACTCTACTATGATATTTTGTTTACCTCTGATGTGAAATTGCATATTCATCCATGATGTAGGAAGCTGACAGAGAAAACATCCATATGTCTAAAATCCCAGTATTTTAGACATCTTGTTTCAAGTGACATCTTGCTCTTTGAGATGATTTATTTCCACATCCTTTTCATTATTCAATTTGGATGCTGCTTGGAATGTTCTCTATCAGTACAGTTGCTTGTTCTGATTTTAATCTGAAGATGTCAACTTGCCTTTGCAAACCTATACTAATAGCAATATATAGAAACATACTTGTCAGCTTAAGAAACCTTTAATGCTTAAGGGAAATGTAGAGTTGTTGATCTGGCTCAGTGTAATTCACAAATAATATAACTGAACAGGATTTTTGCTGGTTGGATTTATCTGGTTTGCAACCTGAATAGTAAGTAGAATAAAATCATAATAGTGATGTCCCTAAACAGGCATTTTTGAGATTTAAGATGTATCAGTTTTCATGATTTGTAAGAAATTCATGTTATGGAATGTTATGGCCTGACATGTTTGTTTTTCTGATGTGCAGCAGTCATGTTATTCCTAAATTAAAATGGACTTGGCTTCATATAGCCAAATCACAAGCCTTCAGCATCCTCATCAGAGGGTGCTCCTTTTGATATATTCTTTCCCAGTGCATATCCATCCTGCTTCCATAGGAATGTGCCCTCCATTGCTGGGTGCACAGCAGCAATATTCAAAAGCCAGGAATGCACCAGGAGATTGATCCATAGCATGCAAAACCCTGCCCAAAAACGAGCACTCAGCAGGGGTGTTCCAATGTATTTACTGCAGCTTAAGTAAGCAAAGAAAGGACGTTTCCTTACTCAGTATTTTAGGTAAAAATTAATGCAGCTCTCCATGGGAAATTATTTTAACTGAGTTGCCATTGTGAGGTAAAAATTTCCTGCCTAAAGAGTCTTACTAAGGCTGGGGGAGGAGAAGGAGGGAGAAGAAATTTATGGGCAGCAAGTCTCTTATATAGTGATACCTTTTATGTTGTTACTTTCTTTTTGTGGAAAAGTCTTTTCAAACTCAAAACTCTGCAGAAGAAATAGGCTGTTGTGCCTCAAGCAATCGAGTCCTATAACTGCCATTTCTGAAAGATTTGGGTACTAAAGGATTTAGAATTCAAATGTGTAATTTTAGTATGTGTTGAAAACATTAATAAATTACTTTGCAGTTTTGTACCAAAATAGGCTTCTGTTGTGAAGCAGAGGTTTCTAATATGCAGCTATAAATTGCTGGCTTACAGTCCTTCCGTCCTACAAAGTTGCACTATCAAAATTTAATAGGAGTATGTGCTGTGAAAAAACAAGAACCTTCAAAATCAATCTAAGATTTGACTCGTCTTTTTAAAAGCTGATAGAAGGAAAAAAGTCTTTCCTCTTATCTGGCTTTACTTTCACTGCTTTGAAATTTAAGGATGAAACAATCATCTGAAATGTTTAAAGCATCAGTAATTACAGTAGCATTTTACATCTATCAAATCTTTTGTTGATACAATCTCTTGTTATATAATATGATCATTGGGCGATAAAACAGAAATAGAAAGACTTAGTGTGTTCTGTGCTGCTGTGCCCTGTTGTTTTCCCACCACTCTGTGCACTCCTGACTGGGAGTAAAGGAACTTCAGCAGGGTAGTCTCTAGCATTCCATGACACTGAATAGGCACTGTGATGAAACTGGCACAGTGTTGGGACTTGTGTTCCACACGTCCAGCACAGTGTCCTGCCAGGGATTAGTTTCATATTTCATGTGTATGCAATCTGCATGCACTGTTGAACACTAACTAGATTTAGAATGTTTAAATTCATCATTCAAAATGCGATTTTGCCCTTTCGTGTCTCAGAGCAAAAATGTGGCTGAATGAATTGGAACACTTCTGCCTAATTAATGAGTTTTATGTGTCACCTCATTGAAGAAGAATATGAATGATGGATTAAATACTGCCTGTCTTCTTCCATCATTACCAGATGTGATTGTGCCAGTGTTTGTCAAGTTAGCACTCATGCATAAGTGAGGAATGAATGGGATCCCTGCACTTTGTCCTGATCCAGAGACTTGCCAGTGCAAATAAAGAAATGCAAATCTAGCAAAGTTTCTGCTGTACTGGATTATGGAGCTGTGCAAAAGAACCAGCGACCAGTCACTCAAAGATAGAGCTGGAGGTTTTCAAAAGAGTAGAAATGCAGTCACAGAGCATTTGCTGAGAGCAGCAGAAGACGCCTGCGTAGTCTGGAAGGCATGAAGAGAGGCTTCAGGGCACCTCTGTGTAACAGAATGAGCAATGACTCATTCAGAATAAAGTTTGAAGGGTCTGCTGGAATTCTGAATGAGGAAAAAATTCTTTTGAAATTGGTGCATGCATTTTGATTGAGAAATGAGCAGTTTTTCTTGTGCTCAGTCTGTTTTCTCAGCTTTCCAAAAGCAAAATTCAGATTGATTAGGAATCATTAGGAGTACATTGGAAATATTGCATCTATAAGAAATGCAGGATCCCACCTTAATGAGTAGAAGTTGTGCTCTTAACGAGTGACTTTTGCTTTTCCACAGGCTTGGATTTTTTCTTTTTTGGTTTGTTTTGCTGCCTCTTGAAGTGTGCATCAGCACTGTAGTGATACAGCTGCCCCTTCAGAGACATCTTTTTTTAGTAACACACCTGGTTAACTATAATGCAAAAACTAAGATTTCATTTAAAAAAGAAAAAACATCTGTTACAACTGTGAGTGCTTATTGATTGAGAGTAACAGTACTATGTTACTACAGGAGATTTCCCTGATTTAGTCCATTAGTCAACCCTGAAATGATTTCTCACAGTAGGGCACACCTCCCCCTAGACAGGAGTGGAAGTCTTGACCTTAAATGAATCTCTCTTCTGGATCCAGAACAAACGGTAGGACATTTGTTCAGTTATCTCAAGTCTTTTATGGGCTATTGGGTTTCTAACTGCACTTTCTCATACTGAGTGCTGAACTCTTCATGTCCAGTGTTGACCCCCATCCCTTATCTCTGGAGCTTACTGAACTACTCATCAAGAGCACACTTTGATTAAGAGAAGGAAGGCAACCCAGCTGAGTTGCTCTTTCATGCTAGTGACTGAAACCCTCAGATGAAAAAAAAGGGTCAGGAGTTAGCAGCCATGTGAATTATTAAAATCAAAACAACTGTCTGCACATTCTGGCAAGGTATTTCTTATATAATCAACATTTCTGTGGTTAGCAATCCTATTTTCCTTGAGATACAGAACCCTTATGAGGGAAACAATGTTCTTAATCATAACTGTGTGCTACAAATATGGTATCAGATCTCTCTTTTATTAACTTTCCTTCTGCTGTAAAGAAAACAATTAAAATAATCTAATCTTTCCCTTTGATATGCAGTCAAATACCCTTTTGTAAGCTGTTAATAATGTTTTAAAATATATTTTCTCAAATTTATTTTGGAGAAGTGTTGAAATCAATGATGGTTACTTTTTTAGACAGGTGGTTTTTCTTGACAATTAAAATTTCCTGGAACTATGAATTTATAGAAATATACTTCCCTTGCACTAAATAATCTGTTTCCACCAGTGAATTCTATTTGTGAATCCGTAAGCTTACAGAAAACAAATTAGTATGTCTAAGTAAGTGAAACATAGGTTATGTTGTTGTGTGGCAGCAGTGGAGGGAAGACAGTACTTTTTCTGAAAATCCCTTTTGACTGGCACTGATGAAGGATAAAAGGAAGTATGTCAAATTAAGTGGGTTTTATGTATTATGTAATTGAAATCATTTTACACCAACAGATAGGTATTTGTCTTTTGCTGACAGGAATACCCAGTCACTCTTTCATTGATTTTGCTTGGACACATCAATATGGCTTTGCTGAAACAAGCAAAAGCAGCTCATTATCTTCTCTTGTTCTTTGCAATTCATCACCAAGGGCAGTCCTGTCCTTAAATTGTTCAGTAAATCTCACCACGCCATCCTGAAGGCTCTGAGCACACAGGGCTGTACCTCCTACCCTTGAATCTATTTATTGGCACAAGCATAAGCACACTGGGCTCAAGGATTGCCAGCTGTCTCTTTGATATAGCTCCTCATCTGTCTTTAAAAATAGAGAACTACTTCTCTAATTTTGAAAACCATATTTTTTCTTGTCAACCTTATTGTGACTTCAAAAACAAAAGGGGGACTCTTGCCACAACTGCACTTGACAGAAATTGCTCCGTTGAATGTCTGAACACAGGCAGCTCTGAGAGTATAGATTACTGCTCCTTTTAAGAATTGTATCTTTAAATTTGTATAAGCACAAAGGAACTTGCATTCAGTTGTGATAAGGCATAATACCTTGTCCAGATTTTGCTGGTGTTCAGGCTAAGGTTCAGGGGCTTATAGCCAGCATGAGGCACTCCCTTCTAATGCTGTGCAGTGTGAAAGGGATCAGTTCTGTGACCAGCTGGATTTACAATGTTGTATCACCATAGATGCACATGTCATAATGGCTTTCCCTGTGTCTTTGACTCAGCTGGAGTTCTAGTTTCATTTATTGTTGCCCAAAGGTTTGTCATGGAAACATTTTTTCAATACTTTTTTCAACTGTTAATCTGGAAATTAGTATAATGGAACAAATTTAATTAAGAACAGGGTAATAGTCTTTTGAAAGAGAGATGCTTTATATTCCAAAAGTATCCTTTCAAGTGATCTATAGAAAGCATGTTTATTTTAACTACTGGTAAAATATAGTCTGTATTAAGGCAGAATGAATGTGAACTGTGAGATCATCAACAGAATGTAGCAGTTATTGAAATGGCACCATAATTCAGTAAAGCAGTTCTGGTGTATCAGTTCAGTATAAAGCATGCATGATTCACAAACAAAACAAAATTAATCTGGGCAACAAAAAAGTCATGAGAAGGTGAAGAAAGTATTAACTGCAAACTAATTAATACACTCTGTCCAACCAGTCAGAATTCTCTTAATAAGTCTCTACAAACCGAGCACATCAATCAATATTCTATGTGTTTATGCTAGGAGACCTAGTAAATATGATAATTTGTCATATACTTGCATGGTTAGTGAAACAAATGAGTTATATTTTCTATTAACATTTTACTCTTGTAAGTCTTGTAACCATCTTACACTTCACATGCAATTTATGCCACAATTCATAAATTGCTCTAGAAACGGATACAAACTTCTGTCTGCTCCAGAAAATGGCAGAATTTTTTGCATTTTTCAGAAAGCTGTTTGAGATTACAAGATTTCTTTTCATCTCTGTGTCACATTAAGTCACTGTTTCACCATTGTTTTTTTTTATTACTGTACAAATTTATGTTGGCTTCGCTATTTAGATCCTTTAATGTTCTCTAACTTCTCTCTGTCAGCTGTTTGGATAATGCACTGCTTTATAAAATTCTTTAAAGCAAATCATATTTATGAATGTCCTCATTATGGTATTTGACAAAGAATACATGGCCTTATTCTAGGAAAGAGATCTTAATTGGATATTAGTATCTGATAAAAGTTCTAAAATTCAAATCAGAGTAATTGATATGTCAAGAGAACTTAAATTTCAGCTCCCTGATTCTTGATTATAGTACTTACAAGTTTAAGCTGAGCCTTTTTAGTTATATGGTCTTTCCTACAAAAAAATCCTACTACAGTTCACAAAGCTCTTAATAATAAGAGTAGCAGTACATGGACAGTGGTGCTACAGAAGGAGGGTTTACACAACCTTCAAGTTACTCTTTGAAAAGTAAAGACACCTCCCTAGCAATTTTGTGAACTGGAGAATCAATGACAGCAAACCTCCAGCTACTCCTGATTACATACAATTCCATTCTAGATTGTTAGTATCTAATTTTATTCCCTTCACCTCTGGCTCATATTTATTGATTTGCGTTCTGTGCAATCAATATGTCTTTCAGTATGGATCATGTCAGTATTTGTTCTTTCAGGATTCTCATGGTATCATTAATCAGTCTTTCTCCTGGGCTTCCCAGGTACTTGCTGCAGTATTATGTAAGCTGGTTACAGGATCAGAATTGGCTTCTGATAAGAAATCACCTCTCTTCCCCATATTCTTCCCCCCAGTTAAGAGCAGTTGCAAATTACAGCTGCTACCAGCTAAGTAAAAGCATAAGTAAAGCTTCTTTGTCTCTATGCAGCACATCTCTACTTACATGCAGACTGCTTTCACTGCAGAGGTAACCCAGAGCCTCAACCCCCAGATTCCTTTCCTTCTGTAAGAACAGAGTCTTTTATACCATTTTGTTTATACCTCCAGTGTAGTTTGCAGCAGGGGCTGTCTCTGCTGCTGTGGTGAGTGCTGATGATTTTCAAGGTCACTCCCACTGTAGTGGCAGCAGACTGAGTGGGTACAGCATCTAACGGTGCTGTCTCCTTTGTAGTCTCGTTAACACAGATATGGGGCTTGCTTAAACTGTCAAATGTTTACACAAAGTCGGCCTAAATGCCATTCACCTTGAAATAAAAATATAAACTTAAGTTTGTTTTTCAATTCATGACATTGTTAATATTGCTGAGAGAGTCAAGTAAGATATTAACATAATTGTTCAAAAGATTTTGTAAATCAGATTTGAAATCTTTTCCAGATCTTTACATGTGTGTCCTCACAAAAGTTGTGATCTGTTGTTTAAATCAATCAAAGGTCTCCCTTCAACAGAAATGATGTCTATTATGCTGATGTTTTAATTAATTTTTTTGTGTAAGGAAGTTTCCTCATGTCGTATTTGTAGTGGAAAAAATTAATTGTATTTCAACAGTGGCTTTCTAGTTCATGCAAGTTAGGCAGCCTTGCCAAGCTATGCTAAGAGCATCTGCTTGTTTGTTTATGTGTTGTCTGGTTTCCTTTAAATGTTCTGTGGTTTGCACTACTCAGCTCACCAGGACTCTGTTTCCTTATTTTAAAAAAAGGAAATAGAGTTCCAAGGGCTTGGTATATTATTTCTGTAATAAAACATACTGAGCTGCTTTTTCCTAGAACCTATGATTATAGGTTTTATTTGCTTAGGTTGATTAAAAGTTGAAGTTTTTGCTTTCCTGAGTACAATTACTGTCCACATCTAACCAATGTCACACTGTGTATATATAATGTTTGTTAGCTTATAGCTGTGTAAATGGTAAACAGGCATACCAGTCATTTGCGTTAAAATACAGAATCGATTCATTTTAATACTGAAAAACATCCAGCCTTTACAATTAAGTTTTCTTTGAAAATGTTAATGTAATTAAAATGCAGAAAAAGCTGTTTGAATACTCCTTAAGCCAAAAGTTATTTCAGAAGAATATGGTTATTCTAACATTACACAGATTAAAAAAAAAATCCAATAAACATTTTTAGTGTAGGTGTAGTGTGGTGGTTTTGAAAAAAAACATTTGTTTTACTTCAAAACCATGGAAATTTGGAGAGGCACTGTCTAAAATACCAATATCTTCAAAGTTGGATGCTACATGCAAAGAATAATTCAACAGTTTGAAATTTGGCACATAAAAATCTAACCTTTAACTCATTTATTAATGTTCCAGATCACCTGAGCTCACGAGAATGCCACCTCTTCCCAGAATATTGTAACATTGGCCAGTTCTTTGGGAGCATAAGAATCTATCTCCCAGCAAACAAGGAGGTAGGTATAAGGCTTTTCCTTCTTTTTTATTTCTGCCACCACGACACTGTGAGTAATTTGGGAAGGTTTATTTAATATCCTGTAGCTGCAGATGTCCAGGTGTATGATTGTTCTTATGCATGTTCTCCTGTGTATAACTATTGCTGTTACACAGGTTATTGCTGCTGTATAAGTACTGTTCATTTACTGTCACAATATTCTTGGTGTAAGTTGAAATGAGTCTGACAAATTTTTCTGGTTGATAGCCTGATCATCAGGTTGGTAGCCAGGTGTTGTATGGACTGAGTCAGTATGACCAAGGACATCAGTGTTTACCCACTAGGGGTAGTGGATTGCAAATGAACATGAAGAATTTGCTTTCACTTTAATTTCCATGGGTTGGATTTCCAAAACAAGGATCTGAACTTTCAGTAGAAGAGTATGACATAGAATATGCCTTATGAAGACTTAGAAGTATAAGGGCAAGCATTATTTTTTGATAAAATTATAAAAGCCTGATTAATCTGAACAGGAGAAACATGGTGCTATTGACTGTGCATAAAAGGTAAGAAAAGGTTTGGTCATTACATCTGTTCCATAATTTTGTGTTGCTCATTATGCTGTGAGATGAGTAATATTTCAGAAGTAGCTTTGTTTGCACTCCTAAATGGACAAAGTATTCCCAGCATTGTCTTTAGTTAAAGTATTTTTGATGTCTAACTTCCTTCTTTCTCTACATCTTCATGCTATTCTTGCTTAAAATAACTTTATCAATTTGGTCTCTCAAGTACGCTTTACTCAAGACTAGGTGTTATGATTTAACTTTCTAAAAATCTGTTCATCAGTCTTTGTTCAATAGTAACTTCGACTTTGTATTTCTTTGTGATAGCCTCTAGTGCTCTACAGTGTTACTGAAAGTAATAGCCAAAGGAACAAACAGCATGGACTACTAACTTGCTAATGAGTTACCCCACTGATTTTGAGTTTCACTTCCCACTCTTTCCTGCATTTATATCCAGAGGGCTTTAGCACTCTGGATAGATGGCAGCTATGGCCCTAATGCAACCCTGTGTCCTCAAGTATTTTGAAACTTTGAGTGTTGTATGAGAATCTAACTATTTCTCTTCCACTCTTTAATGGTGATAACTTGGTATAAATGGTAAAAGAAGCATAGGTTATGTCTTTTCCCTGACAAGACACACCGTATGTAAAATATGGAGTATAATATTTGAGGTGTCACAACTTTGCTCACACCATCAGGTTAGTCCTTGCTATTTGGAATTTTCCATATATCCATAGTACAACACATTTCCCTGCTGAATAGTTACATGCTTCTTTCTAAATTATGCCCATAATGTATAGTGGATTATTAGGAAAGGTGTTAAATCTGAATACCAGCTTTCTCTTGTGACTTATCTATTTGTTGGGGATTGTAGATGGGGAAGATTGTTCAAGGAAAGTGCTACCCATCAAACCAAAAGCATTACAAAAAGCATTTCAGCCTTTTTGTTTTCACAGTGCAAAAGAACCCTATTTATAGAAAAAGTTCAAAACATTTAATACACTTGTCAATAGAACTACTTAGTCATCTCTGAGTTATCCAAGGTAATGGGAGATAAGAATGGGAGAGAAATTCAGTGTAGTACAAATTGTATGTAAATTAGGCTTATATCTTCAGTAAGTTCATTTTTGAAAAGCCTCTAAGCAGTTTTCTGTAGAGAGTAGGTGTGGGCTGCTTTAAACATCAGAAAGCAGAACAGAGCCTGATGCAAGTGGCTTCCCTTGTGTGACTGGGAGCAGGGAGGGAAGCAAAGGAAGGACCAGTTCTGGTCCTTTGCTCATGCTAAACTGTGCGTCACTGAGAATGGACTGTAGATCCAGCTGCAGCCTCAGACAAGCACGGAAGGGACAAATTATAAGTATCACTGAAGCACTAAATCAAGTATAGAAGAGGATTTATGCAAGTGAAAAAGAGACTTCCTAATCACAGTGCTGTTGCTACCACAACAGTCAGGAGCTGTGTCACTGATTGGCCATTGTCTCCTCCACTCTATTCCCACTGTAATATGCACTGAAGGCGTGCTCCTCTCCTTTAAGGGAATTACAGGAAAAATTAGAAAGCTCAAAACTGCATGCTGATTTATTTCTCTTTTGTATTTTGTCATGTATTTTCTTGCCAAAGTATGAAAAAAATTCATTAACTGTTCACTAATATTGATAAAGTCCAGAGGTGCTGTAGAGAGCCATCTATTTCATCCTCAGGGAATTTCCTTGCTGTCAGGATGTGTGTTAAAGGCCACATTTTGCCTTCACACACAACATCTCACTGGAATCCAGGGACAATGTAAATAAGAAAGTTGTTTCATTTTAAATGTTCATTACTGAGCATACAATTTAAAAATTTTTGAATAAACAAGTGTCTTAGCTGTGCTGGGAATCACATTACTAATTATCCTCTTCATGTATATCCTCTGTAATAATTAGTTTTACATGTTCATTTACTGATTACATGGCATCTTCCTATTTAATTTAATGTGCTACATCCTCTTGAAAATACTCAAATATACACATGATGTGCTTTCTCACTCAGAAAGGGATATATTTACAGAGTTATTACAGACTACATGCTTCTTGTTACTTAAAAAAAGAGTCATTTTCTGTTTCCTTTTTTCAAGAAATATCCCTTTTTATTATAGCTGGTCTGAATTCCACTTTTTTTTATTGATAAAATTGCAGAGAACTGAACACATTGCAGTTTGGCATGTGGCCTTTGGTCACTGATGACTGTCTTTTGTTGATGATGCTATGGAAGTATTTCCATGATGGTCCTGTACTCTGGAATCCTTCAGTTAAGATTAATATGTTGCAAAGGGACTTGGGATGTGAATAATAAGTTGGTATTAAACCCTCTAAATTAGAAAAATACATAGTTTATTAAGATATAAAAACAGTGTTTGATTTTCTTTGAGTGAGATAAGGAATAAGAACTCTGAATTAATTAAAAATGCAGTCGTGGTATTTCTACACTGCAAGGCTTCATAGCTTTTCATTTTTAATACTTTTCAGATAACAAAATAGAATAGTACATTTTCCTGATGAATAGCAATTATTATATAATTGTTAATTTCATTTAAAATTTGCATTTGTATATCTTTAATTAAAATGCAGTATAATGTAATTAGGCTGTGTTCTGCTGGTAATATCATCTAATACACACCAAAAAAAATGCAAATTTAAGGCTTAATCTGTATCTAAATGTTATCAGGACTCCTTGAGGGTAATGCTCTTTGCATCCAGCTACTCTGGATATTCTTTGCACTCTGTGAAATCTCAGTAACTTCTAGGGGCCATGCTTTTTATTCTGCATATTGAAATAAATCATACTAATTCTTTTCCTGTCAAGGGGTTTATAGTTCTGATACATAAAGGAGATCAATATCAGGCCCTTCATTTGCAGTCAGCTGCATTTTTGCCTTCTAACAATATCTGATAGTTGGAAGAAACATTTTCAGTGTTTTGAATCTATTTGAGTGTGGTTGCAAACATTTCTATTAAATATCACATGTGTTAGCCTATAACCCTTGAGGACTGAGCTTAAGATTTTTTTCTCAGGAATTGAAATATATTCCAACTACACGTTTGCTTTACTAGAGAGCAAAAAAAAATCAATTTTGTGACATTATTTTATCTTCAATGGTCCAGTGAATTTGAGAGGCGTGTTGAAGTGCATACCTATGCCATTAAATACCTTTCTTTCTTTTATTTATTTCTTATTTTTAATTTAAAGTTTTGGAAAGAACCAGTTTGTGCTCTTCGGATTTTATATATGGACTCTTGATCTTTTGAGGAGCTGAATCTTTTTTTCTTAAGAGCATGACTCTTTCTATATTATTCTATTTGGCAGGATCTTCTGTCAAAGATCACCCTCATTTCATTACCACTGTTGTTAACTTCTCTCTGTTAAACGTGGAGTTTTAAAATGCAAATTTGACCTGAGTACCAGCAAAATCATCTCCTTTGCATTAGCCACTTTTATTTATTCTGTGGCTGATGGAACACAAATTACTTCTCTGAAGTGGTTTATTTTGGTTTCTAGTAAAGATTCAGGCTCTTTGACAGTGTGGCAAGCATATGCATCTTACCATGTTATCATGTAGCTTAGAGATTGGTTGCTTCTCACAGTAGTTGTTTTTCAAATGAGAATGTATTGAATGATCTCTCTCTGAGGCTTTCAGACAATTACATTTCACTGACTGGACTCAGTAGGAGATAGAGACAGCAAGTGTGGCAAGGACTGTGAGACTTGAGCAGTGAGAAAATAAGGTTTGTTCTATAGTTCTAACAGGGTTGCAGCTGCTAACAGGCCTGTGCTCAGTGCATGGGAGTCACTCAGTGCCTACCCAGGGGATGCAGGAGCTGCAGAGAGAAGAGAATGGACTAGTTTGCACCTGGGTGATGAACAGCTCTCCCAGTCACCTTTGCAGGGAGGTGTTTGACTGATGGCTTCAGGATCTTTCCAGGTGTTAGTTTTGGTGGGTTCTCAAGATTCCCCTGCCAGCTCCTGCTGTGTCTAGTCTAATTTGTAAGCTTCAATTATTGGTGGAGTGTCCTAGAGTGTTCTTGCTGGAGAAGATGACAAATTAAATATAGGGAAGATATTTGTATATAGTCTATAAAAATTGTTCCTGTAGATGTGAAAATGGTCAAATATAGTTAAGATAAAGGCAGTGGATTATGCCTGTGCTGGAGTGGTTGTGTGGAATCATGGGCCAGCTGGATTGTGAAATTTGAGCAGAAGAGTTGTCTGGGTAGTCACTCACAATCCAGATGTAAATGATGCTGCAAGGAGCCTGGGCACAGGGGCTCCCACTGCCTCCCAGACAGACACTGGCCATCCTGGCAGAGAGCTCTGGTTCCCCACATCAGTGTTACCTGATTCCCAGATCCTAAACAGTTAAAGTTTTCTTTATAGTGACCATTCCGTTTATGGGTGTCAGTGCAGCAATAAGCACCATTGAAAACCAGTGTCCTTTTTCGTCATGGTAAAATTTTAACTTAAAATTTTAACTTAAAATGGTAAAAAAAAAGTTCTATTTTCTGTTTCATTTCATTCAGAACCTGTTCATAAATTCACTTCTGACTGCAGTGTTTGTCCCCACTTCCCTCCCTTCCAGATATTTGCCGCTTGTCAGATCTGTCAGCTCAGCTGCTCAAATGAGCCCTGACCTGCTCCAGCTAAAAGTGGATCTGAGGGAGCTTTAGCGATGCACCAGCTTTCCAAAGTAGTGATCAGTTAGTGTTTATTGGATTAATAATTAATATGACCATGCTCTTGCAACTATGTATTTTATTGCTAATTCCATTTTGACAGTAATTAAAGGTGATTTATATTTTGTCTTGGCAAACAAACAAGACTGTTTCCCAGTGTCATTTTGCCAATGTCTGAAATTTCCTTTGTAGACTGTTCATTCCAAAAAAAGAAATAGCTTGAAACAATTATTAATATAGTTTAAAAAAAGAAATTAAAGCTTGCTTCAGTTTATAGCTTCTGTCACTTTTATAATGAAGCCTTAATAAATATCTCATAGATTATTGCTTTCTTTGACTTACTTTGTTCCTAACTCCCAATAAATGAGGCTTTGAGTGATGATGCTGATGGAATAGGCAATGAAAGACTGCTACTACTTTTTCTTTTTTTAATCTGTTTGGTCATGGTGTCACTTTTAGCTGCATCAGTCTATGGCAATTACATGGGTTTTATTATCAGTGTCATTTTTCCCTGTTTTTTTTTTTTTTTTTTGCCTGCAAGACACAATGATCCTTTTTTGTTTGTCTCAAATGGTACTCTGTTTCCCACAGAGCTGTAAAACCAGTTTCCAGCTTTCACTTAACAACTTCTGTTTATGTTATTCATGGCTTAAATTGTAGTAATTACTCAAGTGTAAAATAAGTATGCATCCCCTGTGATAGTTTAATATGTTCTTCCACTGTGCAGTACTGTCTGCTGATTTATAATGGATAATTATAACCTATTTATTATAACCATATTTAACCACGTATAACCACCTTTATGTAACCTTTATAACCATGTTCTGCAGAGGATGAAATGGAACATACATTGGGGGTATGTGCTTTATGATTATGCATCCAGAATAACAGCAGAGAATAGGCATAAATGTGGACTGGGAGCTTTTTACAACAAGCAAATATCTGTGGAGTGTTTGAAGCTGATTTCACTTCGTGAAACTCCCTAGAAAAAGTGAATGATACCACAAGTTGCCAAATCATGGAGGGTGTTCATGTCTTACACCTTCTGCTCGGGCTAAGAAGGAAAGAAAGCAGTGACAGACTTTCTGTAAGGATCAAGATGGCGTAGGCACAGATGACGTGAGTAGGGTGACCCAATTTAATGAGGGTAGCCCTGGACTGAGAGCTGCTATTTGATACCAGACTGTTTGTGATGTAGCAATTGCATCTGGTTTTCCCCTTTTCAAACCTCCGAGCCTGCAGCCCTGCCCTCCAAAGGGAGCCATTATGCTCCATAATCCTGAGCCATCAGCACAGTTCCCAACACCTCACCAAGACAGGTTAAGAAAGACCTTGTGTCATAGTTCATGTGTTCTACTGATGTGGAGACTGTTGGGGCTAAAATCTTTGGTTCCATAAGTTCCATGCTCCAAGACCAGATAATTTTAAACCACTGTGGAATTCCTGTGACTGAGCTAGGGGAGTGGAGCCAAGCCATACCACCTGCAGCATCATCTCTAGATATTGGCTATTTTGACAACAAAATATGTGAAGATGTGGATCTTCTCCTATGCTTCAGCAGCAACAGGCATTTTTACAGCCACTGAACGCTTCCATTGGTTTTTCCAAGCCAGGCAGGCTAAAGTTCAGTTTGTTTCCAAACCAAAGGGATGTGCAAGGCAACACTGAGCAGCAGTAACTCCAAAAGGAAATCTGCCTGATTCTGTGTGCATGTGGCATATTACTAGGAATGTTCTATTAGGAAGAATAGGGCACAAACATACAAGGTTTGTACATTAGGAGAGACACTGGTCTTTGCCCAGATCAGTTCTACTACCTGCCAAGGCACAGGGTTTAGACAGTGGCTTTAATTCAAAGGATTGATTTAAAATAAATACATGGTAATTTTTTCTCCCTGCATAGTTAATAATAATGCTGCTATTTCTGGTGCTGATGCGTTCAGAGTTGCAAATTATTAACTAGGGCAGATGAAGATTATTTGGTGCATCCTGGCACTAGCATAAATTTCCAGAATATTGGGATACTCTGATAATTTATGTGGTAGGAGAAGAAAATACTGCTTTTGACTTTTCTTGTGTTCCCCTAATGCACATCTGTAGCATAATGATGAGATGTTCTGTGTGTGCCTGTTTGTGCTGGTTGCTTACAAAGAACAGCAGCTTGAGGGGCTTATCAATATTAATATACCTCTGCAAGTCTGTAGTTTCTTTCATAAAATGAATACTTACAGTAAGGGGCTTGGATACAAGCTTCAAGAGAAGTATATTTAGATGCAGACAGAGAGAAAAGGACCATTAAAGGTCCAGTGTATGTTTGTGTATATATTATTTTATATATGTGTGTTTATATAGTGTGTATATATATATATATATATGCATCAATATATATACTCACATATACATGTGGATGTACAGTGTTGTTTTTTTGCTGTCAAAGTGTAAAATTAAAGCCACAGAACATGTTTCTTAAACAGCTGATGGAATTCTCCTATATTTTCAGGAGAAATTTATAAATGATGCTCATGCATCAATATTAGCCGAAGAGTTTAGTACATAGACTTCTACAGGAATAGTTGCAAAATGTGGAATCCTTTGAACCCCTCAGGGAAATCCCCAGGGCCTTGCCTTGGAAGAATGTACCATAGAGTCTTGACACAGGCTGAAAGAAAAGACATCCCCCATGGAGCCTTGCACAACACTATGAACCAATCCCGTTCCTTTCCCCATATGTCCCAAATCCTGGTAGTTTCTCCTTTTCCTGTTTCCTCATTGCTTGTGGTATCCCTGGTGGCCGGCCCCATCTTCCCTGTAAGCCAATGCCCTTTGCCCTGCCCTTTGTGCCACTCCCGTGCCCTCAGACCCTGGGCCACTGACCCCATGCTTAACCTTCTGCACACCACATGCCTTGGTCTTTTGTCCCTGACTTCCCTTTGGTGTATTGGAATAAACTTTGGCTGGAATTTATCATATAAAATGCCCTTCTGCCTCTCTTGGCTGAGCTAGCCATGGTGAGTGCGGTGTGTGGCCTTGACTGCCTTGCCTGAATGCCTACCCAAGCAGCCTTTCCACAGGAGATGCTTATTGGGAAATAGGTAGCAGCATCCACCATCTAAACCCCACGCTGCTACAGCAAAACGTGTGTTATAAAACTGCCATTCAGCTGGGCTGACTGTATCATGGGGTTTCTTTGTGTTTAATTGCTTAGAAGGGGTTTGTTCTGTTTTTAGTCTTCACCTCTGTCTTCACAGCTAGATGCTCTCAGGAAAATGTAGTGTGGGGTTTCTGTTTTAGCTCTGTTACTTGCTGAACTTTGGGAGCACTTCACAAATTATGTCTTGAGCTGTGAGATAGCCCAGCTTAGTTGGAAAGTTTCTTGAAAACATTAGCCAAGGATTCTTTCTGACACTTTGGAAAGGATGCAGAGGCAGCACAGCCACTTCTGGAACTGATTGTCCTTGTGTTAGATGCAGTCATTGCAATCAACCATTATACTTTTGTAACAGAGTGCATTATTTGGACAGGTCTCTGCCAACTATTTGAAAGCAGTTTAACATAAAAAGGTTACTGTAGAGTTCAAAGTTATAGGAAAAACTGTTTTAACTTGACCAAAGGGGAAAAAAATGTAAATCTTTGATCCTTGTTTGCGTTTTCAGATAGCTGTGAATGAAACAGACTTTTTCACATAATGTCTCTGAAGAGATATCATTAGCTCAATTGTTTGATTCCAAAAGTAGAGATAATATTTATAAAAGGGAAGAAAAGAAACAAAATCCTAATTTATTACATTTTACAACAGTGGGGGAACAAAAACATTAATATTTCAGCCATGAGCCTGTGACCAATTAAGAGGTACTGCAGTTGTGTTAAAACAATGTGGTGTTGCTCATGTTTCTGCTATATCACTAGGTCACTGCTTTGATGCTTTCTTGTTCCCTAAAGAAAGGAGTTAATGTGGGATGGATTATACCATAGTGTGTGTGCCCTTGTTGTTCATCCCTAAAATCATGGCCTAGTAATTTGGCTCTTAAAATAGAGGGGGAAGGTTTGGTATAAGTAGTTTAACGATTGCTAGGAAAAGGATTCTATCTGTGTCCCTGGTGTCTACATGAATACTTGCCTCTGTTTCCAGTCAGATTTATAACCTTATGGTCTAAATCAATAACTACATTCACTTGATGGATGGTTCCAGCAGGGCACAGAGCCCTTGTGCTCGGGTATAAGCAGTTTACAGATGGAACAATGTGTAAAACCAGGAATAGATTTGAGGGTACGTCACTCATTGGAGTTATTATGAAGCTGATCCCAGAGCCTCCCAAAGAAACCAGAGAGAGAGACTCCTCCACAGGGCATTTTCAAGGAGCTTGATGAGTCTGCCCTCAGTATTGAGCTTTCCCTGGAGAAGGGATTCCATTGCAACTGTGAGGAGCTGCACTGGCTGGGGAGCATCAGGTCTGTCTCTTCGTATGTGCCTATGGACTCATCCATTCCTTACAGAGCGGGATACTTTGGTTAGGTTCTTCCGCAGGGAAGGATGGTAGAACGAGTTCTCTATGGAGAGGAGGTGCATTCTTCATTTCTAATGAAGTCAAATCCAGATAAGAGAGAATGTCATTCACAATAAAAATGAATAAAATAATTTGGTGTTAGAAGTTTGAATTTATACAAACATGACCTTTTAGCCTGCTTTTAGTACAGCTTACAAACAGAACACATGTTTGAGAGGCTGCAAACAGTAGGAGTCATCTGATTTGGTTTAAATGTGAATTCCTCCTGCTGTGATAATTAGCAAAAAGTTGAAAGAGAATTAAGCATGAGGGGTTTGTTTCTTAAACATTAACTTTTGGATGAAGCATAAATAATGAAGCAAAATATGTCCATAATTAATATTATGTCATTCCTACGATTCACTGAGTATTAGATCAAACTGCAGGAGCACCAGAATATTAAGTAGTTTGTTCTGCTCTTTAAGGAGCTGATACCAGATTTCTATTCACACTTCTTGGTTTTGAGGCCATAATGCAGACCTATTTAGAAATGTACAAACAGTGAAGAATTCATCTTTATGCAGTATTGGGAGTTAATTAAGTATTATCTGCTGTTCACAAACAGCCAATTTTAGAATTATCTGACACAAATGCAGATTAGGTACTTTATTTTCAAAGTAATAGTGAGGAATAGGTCTTCTCTGTTGGCATTTTGAAATATTATACGAGACTGTCCAGGTTTCATCTGGGACAGGATCAAATTTTATATTAAATGGTAGATAAGTGTACACATTCTGGAATGGTGAAAATGGATCTGAACTTTAATTCAGAAATAATAATCTGAATTAGCTCTATGAATTCATTAATAAATGTACTTTGCATGAGAATGCTATAGATATGGACTAAAAGTAGTAGTAATTGCTGAATGCTTCTGTGTTACTCAGAAATTAACGGTATATAGATGCTCATCACTGGAGAGGAATTTCAATTTACATGGTTTAAATCAAATCTGGATCAAAGGGATTTATTGTCTTATTAATGATGCATATTCAACAATCTGTAATTCAGAATCAAAATGTTTTCTATCAAATCTCTCAACACAGGTATGCTTTGAAAGTTTTTTATTTATTAAAATGAGATATCCAAATTCCTTTGCATGTCATTAAACACCAGAACAGCATTTCAGTGTTTGAAATAAAATTATTTAGAGTAAGAGTAGCTGTTAGAGCTAAATGCAAAGCTCTGTCTGCCTTGCCCACCCTCCCAGGGAGCAGTGACCCTGCAATCAGGAGCCAGCCAGCTCATGGAAAAGATGTTGCTGCTGTCCTTCTGACCCTGTGCTCTGCTCCTCAGGACAGAATGGGCCCTTCTGTAGCCTAATCTAACAAGAGGAGAGGGGCCACTGATCCTCAGTGCACAGGGAAAAGATGACACAGAGATGTAACAGGCAGTGTAAGCAGCAATGTTAATTATCCTTCTATCTTCTAGATGCAGCATTTGGAAACTGATGAATTAGTTCTGGGAGGGGGGGAGGAAATGTGGCGCTACAGTGTTTCAGGGACAATGCAGCTGAAAAGTTGTGTTTTATATTAAGGTAATCCAGTAAACAATTTTAAGCTCCTTGATAATTACATGGCACCCCATGCTGATCAAAATTGAACGGTTTGGTTGTTTATTATGGCAGCGGTTGTGTTGCTTTCTGTAATGTTTAATATTGTGTGAGTTCGGGTCATTAAAAGAACATAATAACCCTGGATCCACAACTCCAGTTTAATTTCTAATAGGCAGGACACTGTCTTGGAGGGCCTGGCAGCTTGAAATCTTTTGCAAATGAAGAAACTTTAAATTGAGTTTCTCCATTTGCAACTTTGTAGATCGTGGCTTGCAGTTCTGATACCAAATCATACTAATTAATAGAATCTCTCTAACATGATGTCAAATTCTGTTTCATTTTTTGTCTTGCATAGGGTGAGATGGTTGCTTTAGCAAACAGAATGTAAGATCAAAGAGAGCTCTATGACTCAAATGTTCCACGTATTGATATTGTGCATTAACTCATCCATTTCCAAGTATTCCTTAAAATCATCTTTGCATCTGTAATAGTTACCAAACCAGAGGCAGAGTGGATTAAATGTCAGCTCACTCAGGTGGCTTCATGGAATATTAAGGCCTTGACAGCCCAGGTAAAAGCACGCAACTTTCAGTGTGTTGTATTCTTCCTGATTTAGTTGTATGATGACAGCACCTAGTGATGCTGGTCCTAGTGAAATGTGATGTCTGAGGAAGCTCATATTAAAGCACAACACTTGGAGTACAGCATGTATGGTGAAACCATGGAAGATAAAGGCTGGGAACACCTAGGGCCTGTAGGAACGCATTGAAAACCACTTAGCAAGCCATTGGCAGCACTGGAGAATGTTTTAGAGGTGTTTCCTGCTGGAGTGCCATATGGATTTTTTAAATCATGGCTAGTGATTATGTTGAGCTTCTTTTGGGGTGGGTAGGGGTGGAACTGTTGAAAAAGTTGCTACAATCTCTAATTGATAGAGGAAGGTGGGGAGTTTGCATGGTTTCAGCATGAGCAGCTCTAGAGCCACAGTGAGCCCATAACACCCTGGGAGTAGAATAGGCTGCACCTGAGCTGGTGCTGCAGGACATCTGGAATCAGAATTAACTCTCTTGGATGTTATAACCCTTCTAGTTTTATTAATTGTCAGTGTAGTTACACTGACCTTGGTCTCAGAATCTTTCTGATTAAGGGCAGAAATAATAATTGCAGATTACATAGTTGTAATTTCTACTTCAGCTGCTTATTCTGATAAAGCTGTATTGTAAATGTAGGATTGGATTAATTTTTATCCTGTACTTCTGATGCTGATAGATTAAAGATTAGGTAGGAAGACATGAAAATTATGGAGAGCTGAATCTTCAGCTAGCTGTGAGGGGCTTTGAGTAAAAGGACTGGTGTTACGGTTGATCATAGTTACAAGCCTTTTAATGTAATTCAGATTTGGAGTTGTCCATAAAAACACAGACTTCTGGCATTCTGTAAAGACTGTAACACCCACTTGGTATTTGAAAGCAAAGGAACTCCCTTCTGTCAGTGCTCTCTTCTCTTATGGGATTCTACCCTAGGAGTAAGCACTCTCCTCTTTGGATGTACTGGGTTTGTATTTTGTGAAATGTAGTTCTGATCAGTTAACTGCCAGCAGTTGTGGGAATCTTAAAGCACTTGCAGTGGCTCTGTCTAAAGCAGCACTACATTAGTATTGCACTACTGAAGCCAGCACTGATCTGGATGTGTTCACTGTGCTGCATAATTTAAGTCTGATGTTTATATCCTTCACTGTCAATTTAAAATGTAGCATATGATTTCTGGTGCTTTCTGTTATTTATTCTTTGAGTTTTTTAAATTTAATAGGGTAGGTAGGAGGCCATTCCCCCTACAGAATGAATGCCAAAGAGTTGAAATTTTTGAAGGAGGCTGAAAATAGAACAAGCTGGGTTGAGGCACCGAAGAGCTCACTGCAACAAAGGTCGTTGTTCTCCTCATGAGTACAGTACCTGCCACTTCCCTTTGGTCTCCACACTGCTTTTCTGTAAACCTGATTCCAGCTGCAATGGAATTTCATTCTCTCTTAGACTTCTATGATACTTTATTTACAGTTGCCATCTGGCTCATCAGTCTTGCTAGATTAGGATGAGGAGCTGCTGTCTGCACCCTGCTGTCGCCTGCTGTCTTCACTGGGTCCTGGATATCCTTAGGCTTTTCTTTCTCCCCTGGATTAATTTACTGCAAATTTGTTACTTGGGTCCCTGTGTCCTAATCATATTCTTTCTAGCCAAATAGACTAAGAGAACCTCATGCCATGTTTGCTGTCTTTCCCCACCAATTCAAAGAGAGCTGTTAATCATCTTGATTAAGGCCAGCTTCATCCTTATAAATTCTGGCAAAAAAAGAAGGATCATTCACCTTGCTTCTGATCCTGTAGCTGTAATGGCTGATAGCAGCCATTTTGAGTCACTGGTTCTTTGGTGATACAGTGAAATTCCCAGGAGTGTAGTGATGTGCTTATGAGGTGTGAGAGCATTTAGAGGATGTTTTGAGGATGAATGCATTCATGTTTGTGGGGCATTACCATCCTGTGGTGCTGAAAACCAACAATGTTAAACATTGATATTTACAGTTTCATTTTTATTCTTTTTTTTTCTGATGTTTGCAGAGAATTGGGGATATATTGGAATACATATGGTCGTGAATCAGTCAAGAAAATGTTGAGATTTTGTATTTTATATGTGGTCAAGTTGTTCTTCAAGTTCTGCACTTGCTGAACCTTTTGCATTTGATTTTTTTTTTAAAGGCAACAAATCGGTGTGAAGCTGAAGTGTAAAGTGTTTTACTTTTCCTCTTTCATCCTGTATTGGTTTTTCTTATTTTTCTTTTATATTTTCTTCTGTTGTTCTTTTCTTTCCTCCATTGGGAAAGATTTGGGATTTTCCTCCATTTGGAAAGTAACCAGGGGAAGATTTTGCAGTCGCTTGTAGTCAGATCAAGTTCTTTCTGTCTGTAAACAGGAAAGTCCTTGTACTTCTGTTGTCTGTATAGTCTCAGTGAGAATCACGTAACGTTGAAGTGACCTTGGAAGATGAAATGCCAGACCTTGCTCATGCATCAGATCTGTAGCATAATTAAAGAATGAAAATGTATCATACTGTTTTATGAAGATATTTGAATGCTAAGTGAGGAAAGCTTCAATCTTTTTTCTTTTTAATTACATTGTAGCATGAAGGTTAAATCAGATGAATTATAAGACTCCTATACTTATGCTTAACACTTTAGTTACGTATATCCTGTTTTATATGACTACTAAACAATTACAAGTTTTTATATATTCATATATCATTTTATGTATGTGCACATACACAAATATATCAATAGCATAAGACAGAATATTCAGCCTCATGATTTGTGGAAAATCTGTTGCTTTTCTGTTGGCAGCTTTGTATTAAATGAGTGAATTGTTTATAACTGACACTACCGAGTGTGTAAAGAGATACACGTTGTTACAGGAACTTGTTGAGCAATTTGTCTTTCTGAACTTCTGTCTTAGAAGGAGTCTGGCACCTCAGGGATTGCATATGTGAATATATTCCTGCAACCTCTCACCAGGAAATGGAGAACACCTCACCTTTTTTTTCTGTATTTTCTTTTAAAATAGAGAAAAAATAGTTATTGAAAACCTGTATTACCAGTGAGTGGGAACACCCTGCAGTCTCCTTGCATGACTTCTGAAAAGTAAACATGTGCTTGGACATCTGCTTCAGATTGAAGGGCCTGAGAAGGGAAAGATACTTAGCTAATTCAGTGTAAGATTATTTTATTGCTAGTTTTACTTAATTATAAATCTTTTGGAAGTTGTACGTTACGTATTAAGAATGAGATTAGTTAGGATTTGTATGCAATTTTTAACTTTGATGCAATTAATCATCACACACAATACAGAGATCATTAAGAACAAAGTGTGAATTCTCCGTTATTAGTGTGGGAGGCTACAGTAGCTGCTTTAGCATTCAACAACAGGAGTAAGATTTTTGGAGATACTCCACAATTGATTTAGAAAATGAGGAGAATCTTATCTTCCTTCAGGCACAGCAAGAGAAGTGCACTTCTTCCTGGTTTTCTTCATCAGAGAGGAGTCTGTAAGGACCTGTTGAAGAGTCTTGTGTCACTTTTACATTTATAGCAACTCTTTTCTATCCTTGCTGCCCAAGTTGTGTTTATGCTGACCATAAAAAGTAATTTTGTTCAAGTGCAGATATTTCTGTGGTGGAACCATAAGGCAAGAGAGGAAATGAAGAAAAACATCATTTCCAATTAAGGCAGCAGAGAGAATTTAGAAAGACTGAATGTAATTACGTCGATTGGAATCTGTCCAGTGTTCCAGGTCTAACAGCTCTATAATGAAATAAAAACCTTCTGCTTACAAATATTTTATTCTCAGGAGTGCATCCTACACTCAGCTCCAATCAATTTCAGTATTACCAAAAGAAATAAATGACAGCCTGATGCTGTGAGTGGGAGTAGCATTGTAGGGACATGCTTTTATTGATTTCTTCAGTGATTTTTACCTTCTGAACCATGAGATCTAATTTGTCAAATTTCATTTTTCTGGTTTTTTTATAATCACCCCTACAGTAGATGAACCCTTACTCTGCTGATCTAAAACAGGTGGTTCATTACAGGGAAGACAGGTCTGACAGGGTTTTTTTCCCCCCCTGTCTCTCATAAAGGATATTAGGGAGGCAGGAATACCAACAGTTTAGTATTTGTCTTCTGTTGCAATTAACTAGACTTGATTTAAATCCATTTCTCATTCCTTGATGAGTTTCCCAAAAATTAATCCTGAAGGTCAGTGTAATTGTTTTACCTATTAAAATATTTCTGGTTAGTGTATGGGCATCTTTTCTGGAAAAGTAAATGCAGTTTAGGATTTGGGGGCAGAAATCAGAAATTAATTGGAGTCATCAGTATGTTCCAATGAGCTCAGTCTGCTCTTGAAGGAGATTCTCTTTGCTGTGTTCTTGTGCACACAGCAGTGGGGCTGAGGGAGGAGTGGTTACTACAGTGAGTGTTGATAGCCATTCTAAAAACAGGTGGATAATCCAGCTGGCACTTGTGATGGATGAAAACTCACTCCTAGTGCTTGAATTAAACTAATCTGCAGTGCTGTGTCCTGGCAGACCTTCTTTCAAGGAAACTTCCAGTCAGACTTGAAGACGATCCAAACAAGAGCAGAATCTTTATTATTCTGCACTGTGAAAACTGTATTCAAGTAAGCAAGACATCAAAAGTTCATTGACCTCAGTAGCAGAGAAACACCTAATTCTTTTAAGTTGATAGAAAAGTTGGTTTACAACACTGCAAAAATGAAATGCATTTCTAACCCGAACAGCTAAAACTAAAATGTCAGTCTTAGACTATCAGTGATGAATCTCCTTTAGGGGAAAAGAGAAAGAAGAGAAAAAAAGACAGTAACAAAAGTGTTAATGGGCTGTGACATACCGAGGGTAAGGCTGTGTGGTTGGGTGACATTTGTGGCCTTAAACACTGTGACTTGGAGCCTTTCACTCTGGTACTGCTGGTAGTCTTGAGTGGTGTTTTTAGCATACTTGATATGAATCGTGTATTTAAAAAAAAATTAAGAAAAGTGAAGTCTTCCTAAATGTCATTCCCTTACCTATCTTGAAAAGGGAAGTGCCAGCAAACTTGTTTGTAATTATACAAATCCATACATTTCAGCCATAGCATTATCTTAATTACAAGAAAATTGCAGCTGACTGAATAACTGCTGGAAAGAGGATCTAGAGTCTGTTAAATATTTAAGTAACTGAGAAGAAGCCTTTCCTGAAAGTTATTGCATAGCTATAAAATGCAAGTTATACTTTTCCATGGTAAGAAGTAGTCATGCAAGAGATTGCTCTGATTTTATTACTGCAGGCACTTCAAAAAATGTAGCATAGTAGATGAAAAAGTATCAGTAACACAGCTCTGTAAGAGTGGTCTGTGAAAAAGAAAGTCCCAGGTATGGAATGTGCTGTTGTAATGAGGCACTGGGATGCAGAGTTTAATACCCAGTTAACTCTCGAACCACTTGTGATGCTTGCTTGCTTTTGTAGTGCTAATATGTCAGTCCTTTAGGAGAGAAGCAGTGGTAAAAAGAGAGTGTGTGCTTTACAGCACATCCACACTTAGGAGATTGCACCTCAGTGTATCTCCATAATACAGCAGCCCTTCATCCTGCCCTCTGTGGTCTCAAAACAGACTTCCTGATAGGATTCCATCATCCATGGATGAGTAGGAAATTGAAAGCATTGATTTATGATGCTTCTTGTCTAGATATAGACAGCTGGATCTGGAACTCGGGAGCTATGCGGTGTTTTCCGTGGTCAACAGGCATACCAAGATGGGAGCAGAGCCTGTTACTCTGGTGTCTTTTTGATTATCCCTGATGTTGCTTTGTTGATTCAAACAAAAGGATGTTATAATTTAAAGCATGTGATTATTCTTATTTTTTCTCAGTCTTTTGAATATCTTTAATGCATCTACTAAGACATGAGTGCCCATAATATAGTCTACGTTTAGGATCCAAAAAGGTCTTTTCTTCATTTGTGCAGTCTGGCTTTTCATGAACTGTCCCCATTGCTGGTATAAGAAGGAGAAAACCAGAGAACCCAATAGCACACAGTGTGGTGCCAAGTCTCCAGCTGGCTGTTTTCCAATGCTCCATTTATACGTTTAGATCTGCAAGCCAGTAAATACAGCAGGAGGAAAGCAGCAGACAAAGATAGGCTCCTTATCCAGTTCTGCCCAAGGAAATGTCTTCACATGAAGCTGTCTGACAAAAGCAAAAAACCCCACATACTATGAATCCATACTATGTACACCTTCATATAATAATTTCATAAGTAGTTGACCTCCCAAAGTTTCCAGGGGTCATGGAATAACTATAAAATTAAGGTGGTGTTACATCATCACTAATTTGTATTTCCCTAATAACAAAAATCTGATGGTGATTAGTTTATTATATCTGATAAATGCTATATGAGCTTTAGATTAGTTGAGAATAGTGCAAAATCATAGATTAGGAGACCAATGTCTCTAATTTTTCTCATGATTAGATATAGGCATGGTGGTTTTGTCTGTTTTTATTATACTATTAAATGTCATCTTGAACATATATTCAAAGGTTATTTTCCTGAAGGCATGATAGGTGCAGATATGTTAGTGAAGTTACTACTTGGATCCACTCTTTCACATCATCCCGTAGTATATATTCAGCCTGATTAAGATTTCTGTAGATCTGCAGAATTCAAATCCCACACTTTCAGTAGGATGTCACTCCCCTGTGTGTTCTTTGTTCTCTCTCTTGCTCATGTTTCCTTCTTCCAGGCCCTTAGTGTAGAAATCAGTTCTAAATATGGTACTCCTTGGTAGGACCTTCCAGGAATGTATTAGGACTACAAATTCTGCTTGAAAGAATGGCAGAAAGAGGAGTACTGGGGGAAGGGAAGAGACCACCCAAGATCTGCCCCATGCCCAACAGGAGGATGGCACCAGAAGGCTTTAGGCTTGTGTTTGGCTGTTTGCAGGATCTCCACAGTACATGTGCCAGCCAATTAATGTTTTTTCTGCCCACCAAACTTAAAAAATTGATCAGGTCACCATGTGCTTTCATGTTCATGTTCATGTTCTCCACAGACTGCTGCAGGGACAGACATTATGGGCCAACTTTTGCCTTTTTTCAGATGGCTCTGGTGGTTTGGAGTTTTGCACTTCCTCAGAATGAAGTTGTGTAGGAAGTTGCCTTTTTTTCAGGAAGAGATGGATCCAACCTCCGTTAGACTCAGTGGGAGTTTTCAGCATTAATGGCTTTAGAAAGTATAATCTCAAGCCCATGGTCAATTTAATAACCCTACTGCTGTTTAAATTCTGCCTTGTGCCCTTTAATCCTTTTACCATTCCTCATCTTGGAATTAATTTGCTTCTCCAAAGTGAGGCTGTCAGTTGAAAGTCACTGTACATTTTGTTTAAGCTGCTTGCAAAATTTTTAATTAGAATAGTTTAAGAACTGAATCCCTCCAAAGATTTTCCTTGCCTTGCTTTTTTCATCTGTTATTTAGGATTATGCAATTTTCTAGGGAGATACCCTTTTGGAAGACAGAATGAGGTTAGCAGTACAAGCTTAATAGTGGATTTAGAGAACATTTGCTAAAAAATAAATTTCAAAAAAAGTCCCAAGATAATACTACTTTTTTACTTCTTGCAGTACTAATCATGGGGTTGAAAGAAGGTAATTATTTTGTCTTGAAAGTTCCTGTGATGATACTGTGATACTCAAAATATGATAAAATTACATTTTTAATGGAAAAATGCACATGTATAGAGCTATACCCAGTAAATATATAAGCTATAAATTGAATTGAATGCATTTTTACAATTGTATTTACAAATTTACAGAGTGGTGTGTAGTATTGGTTCTTCAAAGAAGTGAACACATGTTCTAACTTATTTCCTCATGCCCAAAATAATGATGGCTTTAAAGACATTAAAAACCTGACTCACTACGTTCCTTTTTCTTTTCCTCAGGGCAGATCACCTCCAGGCTTAAGATTTTTCCTGTCAAGGCAGTTTTAAACTGACATTTTTGATATAACTATATTTCCCTTCTTTTCCAATTGCCTGGGAAGCTCCAGAACCAGAACTTTTCAGAAAATCTAAAGGAGTTAAATCCATAGATAGATACTATACTCTCACTGAGTTTAGAAATAAATTCTGAATTATTTAAAGAACCCTGAGGATGGGAATTGTGATAAAATTCAAGCATCAGGTGCTTATAAACTGATAAATTTGAACTTAAAAAGACAAATTTTGGAAGGGAAATAGTTTAACATCTGAAGAATTTCACGTTTTCACAATAAAATCCAGATACTACTGTGCAGTAAATACTACAGGCATGGATACATGAGGAATATGTTAGAAGTTTGCAGAACATATAAAGCTTGTTCAGGATCATGTAAACTGCTTTTTTAAACTGAATAATTATATTAATAGATTTCTATTCATAGAATAGAAATTTCTGTCTCAGAAATGTTAATTTTGTTTTTCTTACATGAGGAAAACGTAACAATTATAGATTTTCATTTGCCAGGTCACATAGGTTAAATCCAACTCCGTAATTGCCAAAACAGGAAACTCATTAAGACAGAAACAAAGCAAACTGAAGGGCTTTTAGACAAACTAATAGTGGCTTTTTTGAAGACCTGTTAACTTCACAAGTTAAATTCACTGTCTTGTTGATTTGAGATAATTACTGGAGTGGGAGGAGAGGGAGGGAGGGTTGGCTGGGGTCAAGGCGTTTCATAATAGGCTTGGCAACTCCTGCAGTAAGATTGTCTCTCTTACCTGCTGATATCTCTCAGTGTTAATGTTTGACATCCTGTGGTTATTAAAGATCTATAATAGTATTAATCCTGCTCCACAGCTCTTTTATAGTTGAATTTTCACAATTCTTTTCAGTAGGGGACCTTGATGCTTTCTTGGAAGGCACAAGGCTAGGTGTAACTCAGATAAGTCACAAGAAAATTCCTGCAATGATAAAATAAAGAAAAAGATCATTCCAAAAGCAGATTGGGTTGTACTGTAGTGGTTAGTCTGTCATTTAATTTGAAATTTATGTACTTCCCCAGCCTTTCTTCCAACTTCCTTGATAGCCTCAGCACACTTTGGTAACTGTTGCTCTAGGCATGTCTTGTTAGGTGCTGCCTGTTTGGTTGTGCAACCCTTTTGTGAGAGCTGAGAGCTGACTGGGCCATTTCCATTTCGGGTGAGTCAGCACTGGGAGTCTGCACAGATGTGGCACTCCAGCAAGGACTGCTGCCAGCTGGGAAGCATAAAAATGGAGAATGCAGCTGTAGGTACAGGCAGAATTTTACACAGGGTAAAAATGTAGTTGTTACTGTCCAAATTATATTTGTATGTCTTTAATACCAACTTACTCCATGCTATAAATAATTCATATTTTGATAAAAAAACCCTATTCTATATGTTTTAAGTGTGTTCTTGATGGTAATATTTCACATGCATAGGTCACAGACATTTTCAGGTTAATAACAGTGCTCTTGTGCCATATTGTTCCACCCTCATGGGGTTTCTTTCACATGCAGTGTGGCAGTCCACATGGAAATGGTAAAATCTCATTTCTCTTTTTAATGAAGATTTGTATTTTTACACTGAGGTATTTCAAAATATCCCCAGCCTGCATCCTTTCCTGGTGAAATCAACTGGTGTCCCCAACATTTTCATAAATAAATAAATTTCTGTTCATGCATACACTAGTTTAGCTTACAGTAATAAATTAGTATCGTAAAGTCAGCTATTTATAATACAGTAGTATCTGGAAGTCAGTCAGTAATCGGTCTCTGCTAAATTTATTATACTATAGCTCTTCTCTGGAAGCAGGAGCACTCCTACTCACTTGCTCTGCCTGTAAACAATGTGCTGAGAGTTATGAGAGCTTTATATGAAGTCAAACTCAGCCCCTTTCTTTTATATGATGGTATAGACACTCCATTTGTATCAGTGCACCTACTGTACTTTATTAGGATATTCTCATCAGAAATTAAAAGTGTTTTCCCAGAGATAAAGAAGGAGGTTTGATAGCCCAGCAGCTGCCCTTTTAAATATAAATGCCACTGACTCACTGACAGGAAGTATGAGGAGCTGATAAACACCACCAGGAACCATTTGCAGGTTTTCTATGAATTGTGTGTAATTACAAGTCATGTTAGGCTATATTAGTCCATCAGTTGCAGTGAAGCCAGAGGAGGAAGAGCAGGTACACCAGGTTGGAAGTTGAATCTCTCTCATCAAAAGAGCTTGTCTGTGCTCTCTGCAGGACTGCAAAGAGGGACAGGATGAATTTCTTCCCCAGACACAAACACTAAAGAGAACTGTTTACAAAGTGATAGCCAGTATTTCTCAGGCTTATAGTGCTTTTAGTTTGAACTGTTTACAAAGTGATAGCCAGTATTTCTCAGGCTTGTAGTGCTTTTAGTCCCTGAGCACATCCTCCAGGAGGGACTTCTTCCTTGGAACTGGCTTGTTACCTCTGCAGAATCAGAGGCCTGTCAGTTTGCCTTGCAACTTAGACAAGCTTTTCAGTAAAATAAGAAGAAAGTACTTAATCAGTATTAGGCACAGTTATATGGGCAATATTTTGCAAAAAAGGTCCTAAAAGACTTCCTGATAATTTGAGGGATATTTTTCCCCAAAATGCTTTGCTGGTTTTCTTGGGGCAAGCCTGTCATCCTACTCACAAGCTCAATTGTAACTCTTCAGCAATCTGTGATCATTGAGGTTGTTGGCTGAACATTTTTGCAGGTGCAATTTTTCAGGAGGTTGCATATCTGAAAGCTAACTTTTTTATCTTTACTGTATTCCATTACCTTTCTTCCCTTCTTCTTCCTACTTGGACAAACTTTTGGAAAAGTATTGATATCTAGAAATCCATCATGTTCTCTTGAAAGTTTCACCCATATTTGGACATCAGTTTTGGTAAACTTGTGGTCTTCATAGTATTCCTAACTTTTGATAGAAACCATTTAACACAGGGGCCTGTTGTCTGTCTAAGGACATGCTGTCCCCCCTGCAAAGTTTTGCTTCCACTGAAGTCCTGCTGAGTCTTTTCCTGCTCCTTGTGGCTCATTGGCTCGCAGCGGGTGGCAGCACGACTCCCTGTGCCTGCGTGCAGACCAGCACTTGCACACTCACTGCTTCAGCAGCTCTCTGACTCAGCAAGAGCTCGTGCTCTGCTCTGTCACAGAGTAGCAAATTGAGTCCTCTGCAGTGTGGGAACTGAAAATTTTCTGCTTTACAGTTTCCTTTGAACTACTTTGGTGGTGAAAAATACATCTTGCTTCACCAGCTTCCTTCAGTACGTGTATTTTTCTAGCTTTGGTCTGATCTCAATGTATGTTGGGTTCTAGCTACTCTGTGATTTCAACATTTAGGCTAAAGGACAGTTAAAACCTAAAAAAAAAATCTGTAAAAATAATTATGGTTTTGACTACAATCTCTGGCATTCACTCCTGCTACCACAGTTAAACAAAGCTTGGACCATACACATCTGTATTAGGTAAATGAAGAAAGAGTGAGTTTAAGTGTTTTATTTCTGTCAGGTGAATGGGAAAATCAATGCTACTGCTGCTGTCTGAGAAAAGTACAGGAGTACCTGTAACCTCATTGTGCTCCCCAATCCAGACTGTTTTTCCAAATCAGTCATGCAGTTTGTGGCACAACAGGACTATTGAAGTTTCCATACTAACTCTGTTCAAGAGAAAACATTCCCCACCCTCACTGGAGGAGAAGGCCCTTTCAGTAATGAAAGCTCTTTGACCAAACACATTGCATACTAAAGAGAAAGTTGAGATATGAAAAGAGCCATCTCTGAAATGTCAAAGAATTGCTATGTAAATGAAGCTATTTCTCAGCCCAGGTGATCTAAATAAGGTTTATATATGAAAGATGACAAATACTGGTTTTATGCAAAGAGTTCTGGCATTGTTTATCTTGGAGAAAACATTTTTTTCTGTTGCTGTTTTTTACTCTGCCTGCCATGCAGAGACATGATACAACTTTTCTTTGGGTCTTTGGAGCTAGAGACAGGTTTTGAACTTGCAGAAGTTGCAAAATGAAGATGTCATTTACACTGATATAGGATTAATGTTAAAATTATAAAGCCAGTATATGGAGACACAAATCTCAGAATTTGCACTCTGCCAGTTTTATTGCTCCAAGTACACAGAATATTTTCTTGTGCACTGGGAAAAGTGTGTGAGAAAATAAATGGGCACAGATCCAACCTCTCAGAACTGTGGCTGGACACTTTAGATGTCTGAAGTGCCATTCATTATGGGTTGGCTTTTTTAGGTGCAGGGAGCAATCCATTAAATGATTGCAGAGAACAGTGAGCTTTTTTAAAAGACAGACTGGAATGTGCTCGGCTGGAATGGCCGTAGGAGTTTTCACTTATACCTCATCCAACCCACACAGATTGCTTCAAAATTTCAGTAAGAAGGTTGCTACCCCCATTTCATTATCAGCTGGCATAATGAAAGCTCTGGCATATTACTGCAACTGAAATCTACTGGAAAACTAGGAATTCCAGTATATTTTTAGCAACAGAACCATACTGGTTTTGAGCCAACATAGATATTTCCTCTACATAGATTTCTCGGAATATTTTGCAGAAGTTTATTTAAGTCTTTGAATGTGTTTGATATCAACCCTGTTTCCCTGGAGGAGCAGACTTTATATGTGTATGTAGAAATAGGGGAGGACAGTGAGGAATTCTCTGAGTTAGAGAAAAAATGCTTCAAGCCACGACCAGCTCTAGACCTGTACCTCTGTGTGTCATCAAATGAAGTGCAGTCATCACAAATGAGGCGCAGGTATGTTAAGGACCCAGACTGAAGCCTGGCCCTCTGTGACTGCTCTGTCCCCAGTCAATGTGGACCTGTCCCCTCTTAGCCCCACCTGGCACAAACAGCACAGGCTGTGCTCAGCTGCTGGTGGTCAAAGAGACTCTGCTGCTTTCTGGGCTTTGGGGTGCAGGTGTGGTACTGATGACATGTCACATCTCTCTGCTGGTGATAATATCAAACCTGCCTCCACCCTGCCAGTCCTTCATATGCCCTTTTTATCTTTCACAGTTAATTTTAAAAGGTAGAATACTTTGGCTTCTTGTCCTTGTTTCTAATCTCTTCACTGCAAGATCCTTTTGGTTATAAACAATATGGACAGTGTAAAAGTGTAAAGTATCATTGAGCAATGTTACCACTTTGCTAACTGCAAACAGGAATATTAATGTTAACCTCGACTGCAGAGAACGATGCAGCGGATTAACTTCTATAGGTTTTAAAAGTGCTAAGCAAAGAGAGAACTACAACCACTGTCCATACTGTTAACCTGGTTTCAGCTTAGTGCAGTTTAAGACAGTTTCTGATGGTCTTAAGAAGAGACCAATTGAGCTGTGTATGCCAACCTGTAATTCCCAAGTATTTTACATTGTTACCTCATCAAAATAAATGACATCTTGCTGGCTGACAAGTAAAGGCAGCATATACTCAGTGTATCCTCATACAGAGCTAAGTCGGAAGAACCAGGAGAACTTACTTTCCATAACACATGGAGGGATGGGGGAGGCTGCTTTGCCCTGCCACTGCTCTGCTGCCATCTGGGAAGGCCTCCTCCACTGCCCAGGCATCTGTGCCCTGCAGGGCTGGCATGAAATTCCCATTGAAGCATCTTCCTTCTGCACAACTTGGCACAATAACATCAGATTTTCTGATGACAAGTCAGAAAACTTAAGTGTTAAACTTAACACAGGATTTCTGAATGTCAGTCCTGCAACATTTCTTCTGATCAAAATAGTCTGCTGATTAGGTTTCATGTGGCCAGAATTCAGAAGGACAGGGAGCAATAAATGTGCTGTGCTAGCAAAAGCAATCTCAAACCAGAATTCTTTTATAGGAACTAAAGTTGTTATTGAAATATTTCATGGCTGTATGTAATACATGTACACTGAGAGATAGGATAATATTGTCTTAGGGATGTTGTGCATATATCCTGCTCTGAAATGCAGATTGTTTTTTAGCCTAAAACCGATTTAATATCAATATTTAATATTTGGCTTATTCATTCACATACCTCCCATGAACCAGACTAATACATAAATGGTAACTGTGAGATTTGTTGGATTGAATGTGGTCTCGATCCCAGAATTTCAGACTCAGCAGAAAGATTTCTCTGCCTTATATAGGCACTGAGACATTGGGTTATATCCTTAATTGTTTAGCTAAGAGGAAGGCCTCTATAGATGTTATTCGAATGTACACATTTTCCAGAGTAGCATTATATCATGTTAATTGTTAAATTCCTGCTGAGTTTTGGTTTTGTTGAGGGTTTTTAAAGGCAAAAATAGGTATATTGCTCAAATTATAAGTTTAAACTGTTATTCCTGTATGGCATCATTACATGGACAAGTCACTGCAGCTCTGAAAGCCCAGTGGATTACTTGTGATATCTTTACACTGATGCTAAATTTCAGAATACTTTCATTTTCTGTGAATAAATTGCAGTTTTGAATGTATTCATTGGGACATGAGAGATTGCTTTTTATTCTCTCTCTATGCCATCATCTGCAAATTGCTCAAGTTGCTTAATAGCATAAATCAATGTTATGTAAATGCTAAGGTTTTCTCTTAAGTAGCAGGAGCAATGTATCAAAAAAAAAAAAAAAAAAGATAAAAAAGATAACAGTAGAAGGCTTTCATTTGTGGTTGTAGTGCTGTTGAGATCCTGCTGGATTACCAGGTTAGATTTGTTGGAATGTGGAGATTCTGTTCACAGCCTTTTAAGATTTACTGACTTTTTAAGATGAGATTAGGCTAAGAAATCAGTATTCTTGAAGTAAAATACACCCTGATACACTGAGGATTAAAACTGGGTGGCTGGTACTGTTAATCTCTATAGCCACAAGACCCAGTGCTCTGATGGGCATTGCCACCCAGAGGGCAATGGCATTGGGTCTGCTCATGAGAAAGCTCCTAAACCCCAGCAGCTCTCAGTGTGCATCTGAAGCACTCAGACGCCTGAGAGCAGGAGCACAGAAGGCTCTGATTTTAATCCCCACTCAGAGGCTTCTGAGGTGGAGTGTGAGTGTGGTGGGCTCATGGGCAGTGCCAGGAGCCTGCCTGCTGTGTGTTAAGCTGAACCTGTTGGACTTGCTGAAGTCTGACAGTAAATGTGACACAGATTTACTGGAGCACTGGAGCTGGGTGAGGCACACTGGCAGAGTGAGCAGCACCAGCAGGAGCCTCACTTGAGTATCTGACATTGTGACCATGGCAGCTCTTCCCCAGGGACAGCCTGGGGTCAGTAGCAGCTACAGGTTTGTACGACTCGTGTGGTGCCCTGGACCAAACTGGTCTTCTTCAGCTGTTCCTTACTTAGGGAAGCATGAGGAGAATGAAGTCTTGGGTTCAGCAACACTTGATCTTTTACTTCTGGCACATGCTCAGCAGGGTGTTTGTAAAGAAAGGAAGCTGTTTCAGCACATGGGCAGCACAACTCATCTCTTTGCAAGAAACTACAATGACACATCCTTTTGCATCTGAGGGATATTCTGCTGATTAAATATGTTTTCAACAGTAGCCAACAAACAAACTTTGCAGCTGGCAAAAACAACAATTTATTCAGCTGGTATGGATTTGTTTTTTCTCTTTTCTCTTTTTCTCTTTTCTGTGTTAAACTTCAAAAAATAAATTAATACTGGCATTGAGGCCAGTCCAAAATTTACATGGTATTTCAGTCCTTCTCAGTTAACTTTGATTGCTTATATAAGACTGAAGTAATGTATGTTTGTTGTGGGACTGGTTGACTGGAGGATATGAATTTATATTTAATTATCAAAGAACACTGTCATCCCAGATTGATATAACCAAAGACATCTTTCTTCCTTTTATGGCTATTCATGTTTTCTACCACTTGAGTTTTTTCCATGTTAGCAAAATGAAAAAGAATCAAAACTCTCTTGATCTAAGTCTTTTATTTGTACTGGACTGAAAAGGCATTGAGTTGCTTATATGACAATCAGTACCTGACAGATGTAACATCTTTTTCTAATGCCCTTTATGCAATGTTTCTTAATGTAAAAAATAGTAAAACAAAGGAAAGAAAATCTGGGGCTTTGGTTTACCTTCTTGTCTCGTTAAAGAAGGTGAAGAATTGAATTGTCACAGGTGAACTAAGACTACATCCTGCAGCCACAGAGAATGTAAAGAGAATTTAAAGATATCTTTAAAAAAAGTCTTACATAGTATTATCAATTCCTATATAAAATAATTTAATATTTTAAATACTTTTTAAATAATTTATCTGTATTTAAAACTAAGTTTTTTAAATTTTATGTTTGGAACCTTTTTGGCATTAACACCTAAATAATTTTTTTAAATATTAAAAAATCTTTTAAATATTCAATACATTTCAATATAAAAACAGAAAAAGTAATATACATTGTTCACACATAGTATTGTACATGACACCTGAGCTCTAGAGTGAGCTTTTGAATTTGTCAGGCAAGTCATAGCTTAGTTGTGGTGAACCACTTCTTATTCTCTCTCTGGACTCTTTAAGATTATAACAGATCTTTACCATCAATATGTAGGATTTGATATTATATACACATACTGTATACAGTATTTAATTTCCATCTCTATGCCCAAGATTGTAAATAAATATTTTTTTCACAGCATTTAGATCAAAATATTGTTTAGCGCATACACAAATATATTTAAGACACACACAAGTTGACAAGAACCATACTGATTTTGCTCAGCTCAATTACAGGAAAATTTAACTTAGAAGCGCCAAGTAACATAAAGGAGAAGTCACTCTTACATTTAAAATGTATAATAAACTCGTTACCAAATGTTTACAGGTTGTGTCAACAGCAGGAAAATGAGGGTTCCCTTGTCCCCTTGGTACATTTGCATTGACCCTGCCAGTGATAAAGGCAGCGTGGGCAGAATGCTGGTGTCTCACAGCCCCTTCGGCAGCACCCGCAGCTCTCTGACAGTTTTACCAACTCACTGTGACAGACTCTGGTAGGACTTCACATAAGGCCAAACTCTCCAGTTTTTAAGGGTAGGAGTGTCTGTCACTGAAAATGAAGTTTACTGTCAAATTGTAGCTTGCTTTCTCCATCCTCTTGTATTTAGAAAGATGATTTCCACAGATACTGTAAACGGATTTGGGTGGAAGGAGGGAGACTCTCATGCTTCCTATACCACATGCATCATGTACTGTGAGTGCAATAGTTGTGTCCAGTTGTACAAGGTAATCCTCAAAAGTCTTCATTTTTCTTTGAAAAGTGTTCTTCAAGAGGACCCCAAAACTTTACAAAGACTAAATGGAACACTCTACATAGCTATTTAGGGATGCTTGCAGCAGGAAAAAATACCAATGCAATCAACATTCTCATCAGGAAGCCTAGCCTAGAAAGATTACCCAGAAGAGGAGCACATGCCACATGATATGTGCAGTTATTCACAAATGAACAAAACTCACATTTCAGAGTTTGCACTCATAGTTTCCCATTCATATGCAATCTATAAACTAGAAACTATTTGCAGGAATTATTGCATGGCTTATTCTTAATAGTTGTTCCTGAAAGCATAACTTCTTCACAAGTAATTCTGACACATGGTTTCAGGATGAACTTACAGGAATATTTTGAATGTTTTGCTTGTATCTTTAAAATGTGAGACTCGGAATGCACCTTCAGGAAAACAGAATTCACAAACTGAGACATATCCTGCCTGCCTTTCACTCCTCCTGCCCTATTTCAGGCACAAAGGTGCTTGTACAAGGTGTTAAATCAGGTGAAGAGTGGTATCTGAGGTGATTCTGGGCTTGCTTTCCATGCAATTTGATTCTTCTGCTTTCAAGGGTGCAGACTCTGAGAAGGAAATTGTTACTTAGGGAGGATAAGCATTACAGCAACTTTATTTTAATCCATCTTAAGAGATAAACTGAGGCCTTGAGTTTATTTCATGGTAAAAACATGGTACAACAACAGGCCTATGTTTGTGTCTCTGAAGACCTCAGCCAAAAAAACTGGATTCTGTAGGATAAAGGAAGCAACTAATGCTAAACTAATCCTCGCCCACATCTTCTACCACTTACAGCACTGGTTAGGAATACTGGTGTGCCAGTGAGGGAGTAATTCTCAGCTCTTTTGTACACACAGAGTTTCAGTCCTGGTATTCTCAGCTCAGCCCTTTTCATTAAGACATCAAAGTGACATCAAAACTAAGCATATATTGACAAGAGAGTTTCAGAACCAAAAATAACATAAAGTGCTGAACTACTAGTTTTGCCTTTGCAAAAGCCTGTCTAGACTTGGGAAAATTTGTATTTAAGTTTTTACCTTTCCTTGGATATATCTGCAGTGTGTATATATAAATAGATGTTTATACAGTTAATAGTTTATAACAGAAACAAGAAGCTTTATTTTTCATTAATACCCATCTGATGATAGAGTGAGCAGAAAAGGTGCAGTTTTCTTATAAAGACAATGTTATGGTGACTCAACAGAAGGAGTTCTATAAAAGGCTAAGCATACAACAGATCAAACATTTAATTTTTAAATGAAAACCTTGATCTCAGGGTTTAATGGTTTTTTTAGCTTCAGAGTCTTCATTTATGCTTGAGCCTGTACAAGACATTGAGTTATTTTTTCCACACTGGAATCCAGTTAACAGTAAAGAGACAAGTGTGGGGTTTGGGTTTTTTTAAACAAGTGATAATGAAGGCATCTTAAATCAATAATTTTTCTTTTTTATAGTTAAAATGGTTATTAGTTGAAAGAATGCCTTTCTGGGGAGAAGGAAGAAGTAGTAAACACTGCAATAATTACTGTGAAGCCTGTTTTAGAATTCAAGCCAAACTCCTAGGTCAAATCCAGAAAGATATGAAGGACAAGTTATGTGGCGTGTCCTCTCAACTTTCAGGTTTCTGGTGTCTCAGACAAATTCAAAATCCCAAAAGTCATATATGTTGTATGCAAAGTGCATGGAGGGAGTTACAGGATGTGAGTGAGGGGCTGAAGAACTACATAAGACATTTCTCCCTTTTCTCTGTTTGAGCAGCCGTTTGGATTTAATCCTCTCCTAAACTTGTTTGTGATCACTCATTCAAATAGATAAGATGGAGTGTGCTATCCTTTATTACAAAGTCTGGAAGAAGTGCCATTTCTGGCATTGCCTACCTCTTATTTTGGAACAGCCAGTTTGAACATGTGTAAGAGGTGGTGGTTCAATACCCTGTCATTCTGAAGGGACCTGCAGCCACTTGGCATTTTCCACAAAAGAGTGCTCAGAGGAGCTACACAGAGACAGCCCAGAGAGAAACTCTTGGCTTCCCTTCTGAAATGGTGCCATTCTTCCAAAAGGAACTCAGGACCAGAGGGTGGGGGGGGGCAAAAGAAAGCAGACAATGAGAAGCATTATACTCATTAAAAACAAGCCATCAAAAAACCCCACATTCTTATTTGCTACATACCAATCAGAGAAGCAGGTTTTAGTTAGGAGTTAAGCAAAATCTTTAGACACAGCCTCTACAAAGTTTGGTGCTGACATTAAAATACCAATTGTACAAATGATTGTGAATACTGAGAAGGCCATCAAACAGAGCCGATCCACTACAGAGGCTGCAAATTTCCATTCATTGCAAATGGCTTCCTCTTCATCCTGGTCTCTGAATCGGTTTGCAATGTACCTGACCTCTTCCAAAATCTTGGCCAAATCTGGGTCACCTTCAGAGGGGTGGCCACTGTGCAGCAGGTTTTCTTCATCTGTTGGTGAGCAGGTCATCCTCCCACAGATCACGCCTGAATCAGTGGTGGGTGTGCAGTGAACCCCTTCCAGCCCCCTGAACCCAATGTACAGCATATTCCCATTGCTGGATTGCTGGCCACTCACAGTGTTCATCTCCACACTGGACAGGCTGCAGCGACGCTGTTTATGTTGGCAGGCAGGACGCACTTTATCTTCCCCCGGTCTTTTCATCCTCAGAAACCAAGCACACCAATTCAGAAGGATGATTCTTGTCTGAAAGAAATTTTTTGAGAATAAGCATCTTTTCACACAGCCACTGTCTCTGGTGCTGCTGGTATTCAGGCAGGTGCGGTGACTGGTCTGCTTAGCCTGCACCACATTCTAGAAAATGGTGCTGGAGTTTTCCAGCTGATTAATTTACCAATCAGTGGGGTTCTTTTCTTGTTCTAGAGTGCCATTCATTGCCTCGGGCTGACTATCAGTTCTGGGACTCCCCCCTCCTCTGATGGGAGTGTCCATAGTGTTGATTCTTCCTGACACTTGAACAATGACATAGCAGCCTTTTCCAGTTTTACTAAAAATCATGGATTAGACAAAACCAAGTCAAACTCTTACTGAATAAGAGTTACTTTTTAATAGTCTTAATAACACTGCTTTGAATGGTAGTCAATAATGTTACAATTCTTTTTCTCTTATTTGTGCTCTAATATTAAATACATATCTATTACTGTTTGGGTGGGGCTGTTGAAACAGATTTTGGACTGGAACACCAAGATTTAAAATGTTATGGCTCTGTTCTCATATTGTGTTCACAGCAGTTGGTTGCAGATTTTAGAAAAGAGAACTGGAAATAACATGAAGAAAATGTGGAAAAATTACTTTGATTTAAAAAAAAATACTTTGCATATTTAATCTGTGTGTATCATTTTACTGTTTTCCTCATTGCCTTAATCCAGCCTTACAGAAAATACAGGAAACCCAAAGACTGTTCCACTTCAAATGAAAGCTTCCGTAATTTATTTAAATCAGATTTTAAGAGCTCATTCCAGCATTTATTTTTCAAAGTTCTAATGAAATATTATTGTATCATGTAATATGCAAACTTTTTCCTGTAATTAATATTAGATTTGGTCCATTTATTCTGAGAGTAGATGTACTTACTCAGAGTAGATGCATGCAAATATCCCAGCCAGAGACAGGTCTTGCCCTATTACTTTTTTATGCTATCAAGCTCCACCAAGAAGGAGCTTGAATATATATTCAATATTTCCAATAATATTCTGTTAATTGAGCGCCTGATCCAAAATCTACCAGTGCCCAAATAATGTTTGTTGGACTTCAGCTTCTCAACAGTACAGCTCACTCCTCAACCTCAAGTACTCTGTTATCTGAGGATGTTTGGCTCAGTACTAAACATTGTCCCCTTTAGGTCATCAAACACATGTCTAAAGAGATCTACCTTTAATTCTCTTCACTGAAATTTATTTTAAATTCACCACCCCAGGACAAGCCAGGGAATCTCTCATTATCTCTTGTCCTCAGGGTACTGCTGTATGCGCCTTCTTTCCAGCTAGTAAGGATGATAATATCTCATTGTTCTAGAGAGAAAAAGGAGGAAAAGTCTTTCCATCTTCAGAAAGGCCTGATGCTGCCATGAGCTGGGTGAAGTCAAAGGAGGGGACATTTAGCTGATGACAGCAGTGTGTAGTAATCTAATATCAGCACAATGTTCTCTGTAAAACCCACCCCTCATAAAAGGACATTATTTAAAAAGTCTTATGTGCTTAGAAAAAATACTTGAATTCTTTGGACTTTACAGATTCTCTCAAAAAGATATATAAAGATCAGGATTTTCAGAGAAAATTCCACTTTAACAGCCATCTTTAACAGATGCTTTTTAGGCTATGGATGTTTCTGTTTGGACAGCAGCTAAGTATGCAGCGGCTGCACAGCTGCACCTCAAGAGTAGTGTATTTCATGCATTTCTCATCTCCATCAACATCTTACTCTATTCTTCTACCTGGTTCACTTCTAACATCTGGAGCTTATTTGAAAATCACCTTCAAATCACCATTTATATATTTAGGTTTTAACAAAATCCTGAGTTGCACATAGCTGTTTTGAAGGATATGAGAAGTTAGTGGAAGTGTATTCATTCTCTCTTGCATACAAATGTTTCCTAAGAAACCAACCAGATGGAACATATCTAGACACCTCATTTCTGGTGAAACTGCTTTTCCAAACAAAATGTCTGGGAAGGATTTATATGTTTTTAACAGTAGGAGGTAATCACGGGCCACTAGCCACTCTGTCACATCCCCAAGCTGGACATTTATGCAATGGACAGTGAAAGAAAACCAAACCTTACCCATTTAGGCATTTTTCCTCCATCTGGATCATGATGGTGGTATTGTAGAACAATAACAGTGACAACAACAGAAAGACCAACAATAATCATGGTGCTGGCAAAATACTGAGCTGCAAAATAAAGAAATTACAGGAACATACTTTGGCTGATATAGCTTTAATAAGAGGTGTTTATATATGCATTCATAGCATTTAGTTCTTTTTCCAGTTTAGTGCTGCTCTAGATACTTTTGAAAGATTTCTCAACAGCAGAAATATTGGACATTATTTTGAGGGGATAGCCAGTGTTGTTTTTTGTGGAACTGAGCATCTGCCTTTTCTAATAAACCTTGACACAGGCTGCCTTCTAATTTTATTTCAGCATTATTATATAAACTGACTAGCACTTGTTTGGAAAAGTTTCTCTTTTTGTTTGAACTATTTCAGTGGGAAGATTTAGTTACATTTAGCATCTATTTCATTCAGAGCAAAGAGCACCCATCAGAGCCTCTTATCAATTGGCAATATTTTTCTTATTCAGTTGCAGTCATCCATTTTACAGCTGGTGATTTGCCTTAATGCTGACCTTTATGCAAAGTTACTGCACCTTGTTTGCTAAAAAAATCCAAGTGACTAAAAGCTTACCAATTAATGGAACAGAGTCAGAGGTTGCTGGCATAATTTCAGCCACAAGCAGCATGAAGACAGTGAGAGACAATAAAACTGTTATACCTGAAAGATAAACATGAAGTATGAAATCGTATCAGTAGCTTGTAATTACAACAGAGAGAGAAACAAAATGAAACTGAAAGAATGCTCTCTGCAAGATTTGATCCCACTGTAACCCTGCTCCAGCACGTTAGCGGTACTCCTGTCCTTCCTTGTACTGCCTCAAGTTCAGGGTAGCAGTGCTGCCAAACTGGTAACAATGCTTGCACAGACATGGTTATTTTTACATCCTTGTAATGGTTCAACTTTTATCATCATTTGCTAATTAGCTGAAGCAAATAAAAACAATTCTTGCACTGTATTAGCTTTAGAAACATGGTGTGAATCTGAGTATTTGAACATGTGACACTTGATTAATTGTCATGGAAGCTTCAGGTGGTGTTAATACATAAGTTTCCTCAAAAGCAGATTTGCTGCCTTGGACGGACTTGGGTATCCTTTGATATTAGTGTTGGGTTCTGCAGGGGATTATGCCCAAGCTGGCTTGACCGTTGATTTTTGGAGTTTGACTTCTGTTGCTCAGTGATGAGTTCCCATCTTTCTGGAAACAGACTTAACTCTTTTCTCAAAACTAGACTTAAACAATAATGAGTAATTGTCAGGTGGGAAAGGATTAAGGAACAAAGAATTAATCTTAAAATAAGGTGAAGGACAACTTAATTAAGGAGGCTATTACCCCTCAATTAAACCATATTCTGGAGAAATGTCAATTTTTTCTACATTTAAACAGCAATGTTTACTTAGTAGAAGTCAGTTAATTGGAATTTTGTATGGGACAAAAGGTTTCTTTACACAGTTAAACTCCATCTTAAAGATCGAGTACTCAAAATCGGATTTGTTATACAAACCATTGCTTAAGTTAAAATTCACTATAAAACATAAAATAGGAGCAATTAGAATCAATCTTTCTGAGAAGACATCATAGGCTCTTAATACAATTCAATATTGAAAGGAAGTATTAAGAATTCAGTGTTAAAGTGTTCAAATGTGTATTTGTAACTTAAGCTTTACCTAATGAATGTGAGATTCAGCAAATAAATGTCAAAAAATGAAAGCCTGCTTCTTAAGGAGGGTACTCAGGAATTGTTTATGCCTCTGCTGGTTCACCATCGAACACTAAAAATAGCTCGTGAGCCAGGACACACAAACTATTCCTCCTGCCTAAGACTGTTTAAAAAGAAACTTTAAAAGGACAACCTCTTTTGTCTTGGTCATATTTACAATATTCTATTAACACTTTACCTAGTGAGATTTTTTCACCCGAGTCTGCTGGAAGCAGGAAAACCAACAAGGCAAGTGCTGATATCAGGACACAAGGAATAAGGAGATTGAGTCCGTAATAGAGAGTCCTACGTCTCATAGTAACTGTGAAGGTTACATCTGGGTAGGGTTCTTTACAACATTCATAAAAGCTCTCAGTTCTCTTCCCGGGAACTCCTGTGTAGGAGAAAAGAGGAAGAAAACCAGAAATGAATGTGAATAAACTGTATATTATATAGTGTTTATTTTTTTTAAAGGAAAAAATTAGTTTTACCAAGTTCTGGCACAGGTAAAACTACTAAGCTTAATTCCCACTTTTTCTCAGATGATGAAGGAAAATCAGATAAAAGATACTTAGAGAACTCGAGCAGGAAATTTTTCTTTTTTTTTTTTTTATGTTGATTTGCATCTGAGATCTGTTCTCAAGAGTTTCAAATGCCACTGGCTAGGTCATTTATTAATTTAATTTCTGTCTTCATTTCCCAATTGTTACACCATTCATTTCAGCTGTGGGGGCAAAACTGCAAGTTCACAGTGTAAATAGGGAATGGAGAGCTTACCTACTAAATCCCATTCTCCATTTGAAATATAGCCAGATATATCTGCTTCTTGCATTTGTAAGTCCAAGGACCAGCCTCCATAAGTCCAGGATCCAAACTTCAGGTTACATTTCTGAACATCAAACGGAAACCAGCGCACGTCTATGTAGCATGAGCTCTTAAATATGCCTGGGTGAGATTTTAAACAAGAGCACTAAATAGAAATGCTTGTTCCACAGAATTTCATGTACATTTTGTAACCAGAACTTGTTCTACATTGTGCCTTCTGTTTTTCATTTATAAAGTATATTTAATCTCAGTCCTGTCTTGACATGTAAAGAGCAAAAGTCAGTCATTAGAGAAGGGCAAGAACTGTACCATTAATGTACTGATGTTATTTACTATTTTTTAACAATACTCTTCCATTTTGGCACATTTTGGAAAACTATTCAGAGAAGAGCTCAGATTTCTAGATACAATATTTCAGGAAGAAATGAAACAGAATATGTAATCTGTTTCTATTTCTTTTACTGACTAAAGTAAGAAATCCTGAAACATAAGAAATTGTGAAAGTATTACTCAGGAAAGTGAGCTTCTTTTTCACTTGTTGAGTCAGATCCTGTCCTTCAGCAGCTTTCAGAACTGAATTGAAAACCCCCCACCAAATGGAATATCTTAAGAGAGCAAGATGTTACCAAGCATCTTACTGTAAAGTTAACATATTAATAAAAGAAATGCTAAAATAATGAAATAAAAATTTATTGAGGTATGTACCATGACTTTAATAAACAACATCTTTTTATAGTAAGGATTTACAAACTTCTGAAATTGTGCATTATTACAGAAGAATTTCCATAATTGTAATAGAACGTGTATCTTGTATGACAGTTTCCATGCAAAAGTGTTAACCATATAACCATAACGCATGTAGGCTTACATCTATCAGATGATGCTAGCTAAACAAATAAAATGTAAGAGAATTTATGGCAAATTTGAAACCACACACACAAGTAATCTATTAAAATTTATGACATGAAAACAGCCTACCTGGTGGCAGGTATTGGCAATGTCCTGAAGAATTGACTAAAACATTAGTGTGAAAAGTAGCATCAAATCTTTCATCAGCACTAGAACAGGGGAAAAACAAAATGGGTTATTTGCTCTTTAACTGGCTGAAGAATGTCTGAGACAAATCTGTTCTCATAAAAGCACTATGTCACCTCCAAAACTTGCCAGCTTTTTTCCTGCCATCAGTTTTTTGTGGCCTCAGAGTAACTGGCCTGATGCTTCTGTGTTTGCTCCTGATTAAGAACTGTAAGGGAAGGTCAGCCACCTCATTCTTGCCACTCACCTGCCCATTAGATTAATTAGAGTGCCTTGGCTCTATTGATTTCCTTTTGGAAAGTAAGCACTTTTTTAAAACTTCTCAAGCAACTGTACAGGGAAATCTGTTCTCTTGCTGTCTGCGTTAGCAGCTAATGAATACTGAGGAGATGGATACTCCAGTGTCTGTGTTTTCCTACTTCTTTGTATGGGTGAGCATTATTACTACATGTCATACATGAGACCCTTTAATGCAGCTCCAGCTTTCATTATCTATCTCAGAACCCACAAACTGCATTCAGACAAGAAGAAAAAGCAGCCTTGTTCGAGGTGTCTGTGTAGTGGTGTGGCCAGCACTGCCCTGTTGTGCTGTCTTTACAAGTCTCTAGAAAAAGAATCATAATGTCATTTGGAGATGACAAATTATGAATTTGCATCTACTGCCAAGGAATATCTCAATTCTGTCTGGCAGTATGTCCCAGGAATTTACCAGGCATTAACTTTTTAAGGACTTCTATATGGGAAACACAATGAGACCCAGGCTACTGTATTTGTTGTACTGCTGTAGTCTCCAACCTACACATGAGGGGTGGGTTGGCACATGAGGCAAGTGCAGGGCAGAGGAGCACACAAGCCTCAGGGTCTGGATGTTTGCAGCAATCTGGACTTTCAAAATCTGTGCATCTCCAGATTGATTGGAACACTGCAAGTCTCTAATGTCTCTTTGCCTATTAGTGGTTTAGTATCTCATAATTTTCTCATCACCCTTTAAGGTATCATCAGAAAAACAGAGCAAAAATCTGAGATGGTCATAAAGTGAAATATTTGTAACTCTAGCAGAAAATCAAGTATATTAAAAGGTGTTTCTTAGTAGGAAAACCCTTATTGAAATATTCCTTTTTTGAAAAGAGGAATTTAATATTTGATCTAGTCTGATGCAAATTTTGTGTCTCAGAAGCTAAAATAAACCAAGTGTTATTTTAGACTTTTTTAGTTTGCATTTTATTTTCCCCTTATGTACTTGAAGAACTTGGACTTCAAAAAAATATCTGGGCAGGTTTGTGAAATTTGCAGACAAACAAAAGCTAAATCCAAATAATTATTTACCCATCTGGAATTGCACTTTTTCCTGAAGGCTCACGAGTATTGAAAATACTTGCAAGCATTTAATCTGAACTATGAAGAGAAGCAGAGAAGTCTCAGCACTGTGTATGTTTGATGCCTGATTCCAGCACACTGAGGGGCAAAGGCACCTCAGTTCTAAGGCCACTGAGCAGTGTAAGCCACTCCTTCAGTTCACAGCTCATGGCTGGATTCTCCCAGTTTGTGTTGCTCTTCCAGCTCTAATTCTTCTCCTTCCAGATCTTGGCTGCCTGTTCTTGTGATATTTGTAAGAAACTGGTGCTGCAAAAATCTCTACTGATTGTATTGCCAAATTTGGCAGAGGATACTGGGGAGAGGGGCAGCAAGATCACACACACATTCACACGGGTGCATGGGTCTCATTTCCTTAGACAACCAGACCTAAAGTCCTCCAACAGGGTTCTGTATTAGACAAATAATTGCTGTGACTTGAAATTAATAAGGGTTAGATGATGGAATTCAAATAAGTAGTCAAATTTAGGATGTAAAATTATTCGTGCCACACAAATCACTTGTTAAGTGGGAATTAATGACTCCTGGGCTAGGTTCTGTTCTCTTCCTCTGGAGTGGAGGGCAGTTAAACACCAGGGAGCTGATTCTAAGACCTTGCTGCTGTTCCTGGTAATTGGCAAAAATAGAATTTTCTCAAGAACACAAATGATCAAGGAACCTTGATTTCATTGCCACATGACTTTGCCTTTCAGAGGCACATTCTTAAAAGAATATCCAGTGGTAATCAGATTCAAACATGAAATTCTTTTTTTATTAAAAAGGAGCATGTGTTTTTCCATGCTGTGCTTCTAATCATTTCTGAAATGCACTGCTTCTATTGGGAATGCACTAAGTAGCTTAAAGAGACTGGACTGAAATGTAATGTAGTGATAGAAAATAATTTCTGCTACGTTTCCTCTTCAGGGTATAACCACTTGAAAACAGATATTGATTACAGGACATTGAGATGACAAAGCTGGACCTAGCAGATAGAATCCCACTGGAACTTTACCTGTTTATAAAACTGGAAAAATGAAACTCTTAAAATGATATATACTTTCCAGAATTTTTGTTATTCCATTAAATACTGAACACTATGTGGCCATTTGGAAAATAATTCCACCAGAAATGAACACTTTTAATTAGTTAAAGGTGGAAGACAGTCCACATGACACAAACACAGTCAATCCTGGAATTTGTACAAAGGCCTAGATTTTCTTTCCTCAGAAGAACTACAGGTGAACTGGCCCTGCTCTCCCCACAATAGACTGGATGTAAAATTTAATACAGCTGCCACAGTTTCTCTGTACTAGGCAGCAGCAAGATGTGTAAGAACTCAAGACATAGTGAAACGTGCATTCATTAAAATGGAAAGTGAATTTATAGTTCATTAATTTCTCTGTAACTGCAGATGCATGTCCCTGGTGAAGCATAAAAGTTGAAAGCATCTATCTCAAAATGGCATGTCACTAGAAGGGAACATCATAATATTCCCAATGTAATTTCAAACAGGAATAAGAATTTATTTTAAATAGCTTTGCTCTCTGACTAAACTCTGTGTAAGATTTTTGGATTAAATATGTGTTTGTAATAGAGAAACTGTAGAATAATTATTTCATGACTGAGTCATAGTTAACAATCTGAAGATTTGAAAACCTGTATTAACAGAAAAATTGTGGCTTCAGTTTTCCAGGTTATTGTGACCCTTCTCATTCTATAAACCACTCCAGCTACAGTTAGTAGGCATATATTAATATGACTAATTCCTAAACTATTACCCTTTCATTTTGGATATACTTAAATACTGAATCCTAAATCATCAAGCACATTGCAAGTCTCTCTCACGTATGTGATATATATGAGGAAAAATATTGTCATAACTCATTTTTTTTGGAAATCACTAAATTGCTGTTGTAGAGTACCAATTTTATGGTATACACAGAGTATCATTCATCAGGACAATGGAAATGAAGGAGTCTTTTGTCAGATTCTCCCAAGAACAGTGTCATTTATGGAATCGAGGTAGCTGGAGATCACTCAGTGTTAGCTGTACCTCTGGGACAAGCACTGCCACAATGCAGGCCCTAGAGAAGTACCCCGTGCCTGGCAAAGGCTGCCACTGGTGCTGTTATTCCATTATTACAATGCAACAGCACCTGTGACTGCAACACTGAACATAAAGGTGCTCACCAAAAGGCAAATGGGGCAAAAACTGCACCTGACATTGGGAACTGCTATTCTCTAGGTCTTGTTGCAACAAAGAGCAGCTCTTGAAGTGGGAAGGGGAATCAGGTTGATAAGCACAGCAGGGTGTGTTCCTATGAGATACTTGGCAGAGAAACAAAGGAAAGAACACCATCAGGAAGACAAAAGGTTCATGTCATCTGCACAGGCAGCAAAGCAATGTACCCTGGCTACCACAGAAGAGCCAGTGTTCCATGTACAGAGCAGATATAAGTTCTTTCCAGTACCTGGGCAACAGCACACAAGCCCACAACAACTGCAGCAAAAGGCAACTTGTTATAGAATAGGCAGCTCTCAGTGTTTTATTTTTTGAACTAAATAAATCCCACAATGGGAACTACCATGCAACAGTACAGCCAAAGAATCTCTCAATGTCAGCCAAAGGTTCTGCAGTGGATTGATGGCAATCTGTCTGTCCCTGAAATAGGCCCAGCTCAGAATAGTTTGAGGAGAACAGCAAATATCTCAGCTATTTTTGCAGCAGGAAGAAAGAATAACACTAAAACTGGACATGGAAAAATGCAAAGATCTTTCCTGGCAATTACCTCTCCTGTCTATAGTGAAACCTAAACTAAACCCTGACAAGCAGGCAAACATCAGATTTGAATTCACCAGTAACCATTTAGACCAAAAAATTTCAGAGAAAATTATCATTATCTATACCATTAAACACCATCTTATAGAAGCTACTCAATTAGAATGGTAGTAGGGACAATATTGTTATTCACAGAGTATTTGCAAATATGTCCTTCTCTTTTGTGAACAGGAGACTAGTAATTTCCCAGTTTTCCAAACACCTAGAAAGTTTTGGAAAATTATTTTAAAATCTAGGCATTCTGATGAGATGATTATGTCATTTACTTGCCTTACCATTGTGTTTGGACAGGGTGCTAGAAAACTTCATGTAGACTCCCTTTCCCAGGAAAGGCAGGAGCAGTTGAGCTTTCAAGGGATATTTTGCAAGTCTATAATTCTATGATCTTCCCTCCATGCCCCCACACACACAAAGAAAAGTGTGTCTACCTGTTATAGAGAAGAATATCGGGCTTCCAAATGAGTCCATCAGGAAAACGGACGTTCTTCACTCCCGGGTATTCCGATACATTCCACTGTAGGTAATGATCTGTCCAGTACTAAGCCATACACACAAAAAGTTAAGTTAGGTCATCTCATCCACTGGTTTACTGTAGTTCTCTAGGGACTGGATGGGCTGAAACAATAGGTGTTCTCTTGTTTAGCTTCAAGGACTGAAATGTTTGGAAAGAGTGAATAAGGCCACCTAGAGCACAATGGAACTCATAAACCCCTAATTTTCAATTCACACTGCAGTGCACATAACAGCCTAGAAGAGATCTGGGGTGCTTGTGGTTTGTTGTTCACAGTGTCTGAGATGCCAGTTTGGGATTGAACTGCTTTTATAATTCATACAGTGACTTCCATTAGCTTTATCTTCATAGACAACTTTGTTTGCTGTGGTTGGAAATTCTCAGGTTGTAGTACCTTGCTAATAGGCATGGGGTAGAGCAGCTAGCATTCACAGAAGATGACTGTGATGGCACAAGGGTAATGCCAGCAGAAGGTCTTGGCAGTCCTGGGGCCCGGCATTGGGCAACCTCTGAGGCAGCTGCTCCATAGCACTGCTCAGTCCCACAAGTTTCCTCCCTGGCTGGCACTTCCTGCCCTGGGGCTGCCTGTGCTCCTTTCAGCCCAGGCCTGGCTGCTGGCACAGGCAGGCTGGCACAGGCAGGCTGGCACAGTTGCACCAGCAGGGCTTTGATCTGAGCTCAGTACTGCTAAATCCCACACTCTGCATTGAAACATATGGTGGAGCAGAGCCCCAGACTGCAGCCAGCTGAGCACTGTGGCAGCCCCAGCAAGCTGCTTGCCTCCTGCACTCCAAGGAAATAGCAGCATAAGCTGCTGTATTTTCATGAAATTGAGGTTATACATCACTCCTTACTATGCAAATGACTTGTCATGATACTAGGGTGGTTTCTATTGAGCACCAAGGGTATAAGGAATAAAGTTCAATTCATTTTACAAAATTTACCAAATTTTCTCTGTCTATACTTCATTATAATGCACTTCTCTGTATCTCCATTATTATGTTGTTTACATTAACTTCACTTGGCTGTAGGCAAGTAACTTAGAGTGAGGACTTGTCCAGATTTACCAAGCTGTTGCAATGCCAAATGTTAATTTCTTAAATGTAAACTTTTAAATGGGTGAGTAAATGTACAACATTTACCCCTTCAGTCTAGTGGTCCTTGTCAAAATGTTTGACAGACATTAAGGTCAGGAAAAATTGCCAGTGGGTATTGTGGAGGTAAATGTTACTGGTCATTCTCATGGGATATTCACATCAAAGTGATCTATGTAATTCCTTGTATTACTGTCACAGGCAAGTTTTGATTTGAGGCAGTTAGCCTCATGCTGCAGGTATTCAAATACATTCTCGTACCTTTACAACAGCATAAATGACCATTTTGATGCATTCAACACAACTAATAGCATTCATCATTCAGCTTTTCTGAAGTGTTTACTATATTTATTCTTGGCCTGTGCTTCTATATTTATCTCATTATTTTTTACAATGAGTTTGTAGCAAAACCGGACAAAAGATCTGTCATGCACTCTTTTTTCCTTTAGCTACAAATAATCCTTTTTTATGGAAATCTTCAATTATTTGTCTCTGTTCATAATTCTTGGTTTCACAGCCATCTATACACAGCTTCTGTAAGCTGATCAACTGCTTCTCATATTTTTTCAGAAGTTTACATGCTTTTTACAGTAAACTGTTTTACATTAACTTCTTGGTTGACAAATGTCGCTGTAATTTTTTTACCACTTCATCTTTGTGTAATGTAGAAGTCCTGAGATGCCAGGATACATCTGTTTTTTCCAAAGGCCAGCAATGTAAGCAAATAAGCTGGGTGGGTTTAAGTCACTGAAAGCCTTGGCTCTTGTGGCTTTGGGTGACTCATCCTCAGGAGCTGCTAGAGCAGGTCACTCACACTCGTGGTGGCAGAGCCAGGACTGGCAGGCTGCATTCACTGCCAGCTGAAGGCATCCTGGATATCAACATATCCAATCATTTGCCATCCCAGCTTACGTTAGGAGTTACCATGGCCACAACACTGTAGCACAGGGTGATGCTGAGTGACGTAAAGACAGGCCAAGGACAACAGAGAACTTAATATTCAAGGCTGCATTCGAGATAATGTTAAGCCGATGTTATGGTTGCTCTGTTAGCCCTGTGTACAAAGTGCTCACCCATCCAGCAGGGCATGATTTGCTTCATTTTGCTTTAACTTTAGAGCTGAAGGAGCTGAAGCACCGTTAATTTGGATTAAAATAGCAAAGAGCTCAGGGTGCTTTGGTTAGTTCCAATCTGTGTGATTAAGCAAGGCTCCTGCTATAATTTAGATCAAGTTTTAGATTTTTGATGCTGAACAGTATTGCCATGGATATGCCACCAAAGTGGTTGGATGAAATAATCTGCATGTATAAATACTAGATTTATATTGCCCTTTCTCTCGAGTTATTTTTTGTATTTAAGTATTTTGGGGATAATTATATAAAATACATTTAAGATACATTGTATCAAAATACATTTTAGATACATTGCTGCTTATACAGACATATATATCAAGGAATGCAATGGAGAGGGATTTCAGGGGAAAACGTAGATCATTTAGAATAATAGAATGACATATGTTTGCCTTAAGCTTTGCTTTGCATCTGTCTAGAACATCATTAATAGACAGCTGATTTGCAAACACTTTTATTTTTATGTCTACACAAGCATGAGGAGTGGCTACATTTTTTGGTAGTAACCAAGTGATCTGTTCATTGCAGTCTTAATGTGCAAAAGTGAATAAATCAAAAGAAATACAGAATGTATAATATAATCAAAAATTTCCTAAAGGGAAAAAAAAACAAACTCAAAAGGATAAGGATGCTGTGAGATAAAAGAGAAGAAAAATAAATTACAGCCTCTTGAGTATGAATTATTGTCTCTTTTACTGGTAAGAAATCATAGGAGCTATGGTCTTTGTAGGTAAAAGCCAAAAACATATTATATTTGACAGTTTTAATTTTGCTGTACAACAGGCCTGTAAAAAAGCATGAGTTGAGTGTTTCTTCCATGTCAGATTTTCTTTGTGAATATATGGAATAGCCATGCTATTCTTACAGGTCATCAGAATAGTCTTTCCTTTGTTTCCCGAGGCCTACCCCAGGGCAAGTGAGGTGCTCTATCTAAAATGTAACAATAAAAGAAAAAATAATGCCTTTAAACTGAATGAACAAGAAACTGAAAGGCGTAAAGTTCCTGCAAAAAGCCATGTGATTGTCTGGAATAACAGAAATCTTCTGTAACTTCCTTTACCTAACCCAAACAGTTTGGTTTCTGTAGTACTGATGGGAATTCAACTAATGGTAAATTCTCATCCATGCTGCTGTAGATGGAGAAAACGCCACATCACCGTCTTTGCAGAGCTTAAGACAAACTTATGGTAGAAATGTTTGTGGATGCCCTAGGACTCCACAGGAGTCAGCATGCTAAGAAGCACCTTGTTAATTCTGAGTCATAATGTAACCTTTCAGAGAAAACGATTTTAAAATACTCTCACAAAGTTTTTGAATTGTCTATTATCTCTTCCATTTATTAAAAAGTGAATAAAAATTGACTCCTACCCAGAAATGTTGGCCATGAGTTAATGAGGACAAAGTTGTCTGCTGTGCTATCTAGTGGTAGCAAAGAAAATCTGTCATGGAATTATGAGTCAACTTATATTTTCTCTACAGACCTGAAAGTTTTCTAAAATTCAAACCCCTCACCAGATTAAACTCTAAGGCTGAAGGGGAAAAACAAACATACTTTGTTTCAAAACTTACCATTTGTAGCCAAATATTCGTGGTTAATACTTGATTCTTTTCATCCTGGAGGGAAGGAGGAGAGGAAGAAGAAAACAAACCACAGCTTAGTACCATAGAGATAAAATAATACCATTAAATACATTTGACTACTAGAAAATAACCAGTTATGCTAAAGTACCTTTCAAAGCAATGGGAACCACTGCCACTCACTTATTGGAATGGAAGTTTTCATTTCATGGAAGGATCTTTTTAATTTCAATTTAGCATTACCACAATCGGTCAAACTGTTTCCTGGGGGTATCCTTCTGCCAGACTCCTCCCTGGGGCGCCTTCTTTAATAAAGAGCCTCCAAAGGCAAGGCAGATTACAGCAGGGCTGCCTGTACCACCTTTCTTAGGAGCAGCCCTCCCACTAATTAACCTTATCCAGCAGTAGAAAGAACAATGAGCAAAGTGTGGCTACGCTCAAATGGGGCTAAGCTCAGTTGAGGGGTGTTGAGGCCATTCTGAGGAGCTTCTTAACAGGCAAGTGGCACCACTTGTGTCAGTGGAACTGACAAAAAGTGCTGCATCAGCTTTACCAGAAAACTGTTGCCAGGGCAGAATATTATTATTCCTTGAAGGCATTTCCCCTGCACTCCTGTGACTGATGTAAGTTCAGGTGACACAGCAGGCATCTTAACGTTAATGCTGAAGTTGCGGACAAAAATGTTTAATCATATTTCATACAATTAAAAAACCCTTTTTAATAACACAATTTACTAAAGATAAATTTTCCTCTTCTGTTCTTGTTTTGTGAACTACTAACGAAAAAGGACTCCTGAAAGACCTTTCATTGCAAACATTTTAGATCAGCACATTAGTAGGAAGTTACAGAGCATATAAAATCAAGTATCCTGCAAGGGACAATGGCATTTTTAAAGCAAGAGAAACCTTTTGAGGAGGGGCATCAGTAAACGTATGACAGTGTTACTAGGCTGTGTGTAATCACAACTAAATGTACGACATACAAATAGAAACATTTTAAATAAAGATGACAATGTGCATGAGTAAAGTCTACCATCATGCACACTCCTACCTTGCTTTAAAACAAAAAGCATAAAACATATGAATAATCACAGACCACAGTTAGTCATTGAGCACTTTTCCTCTCTATTTTCTGCTTCATCACCTCCATGAACCTTTTTCAAAACTATTTCAAGTGGACAACTCATTTAAATGGCATCCTGGGGAAACAGGTCTCTAAGTGCTTGGTTTCAGAAATCCATTATAAAGCTCCACTGAATCTGCATGGTGAAGGCATTGCTGAAGATGTCAGCCAGGCAAAGCAGTAATTAACTTGCACTAGTAGCTGTTATTCTCTAGCGCCACAAACGTTAATTTGGAACCTCTCTCAGCTTGTTTACAGTGTTAGAGCACTACAAAACTAGCTTGTATGGGATCTTTAATTCATTAAGGAAGAAACAATCTTTAAGAGATCATATCACCATGAACTAAAGTCTGTTGAGAAGGGTTGCCAGTTCAGGGCGTGTAAAATCTACATGTTTCTATTCATCATAGGCAATTTTACATGAGATGGAAATACTGCCAATGATAACTTGTCCTCCAAAATAACATCTTCTGAAAGCTCTGTTTGCTTTCAGAACACAGAACTGTGTTCTGTGAACATGAGAAGTTCCTATAATGCATTGTCCTGGCTCAGCACCTGAGCAAAGCTGAGAGCACCACTGCTGGGTGGTTTCTCTGCACAGGTATAACTGGCTACTCAGAGGTGCAGGGCAATTCAGAATCCATTATGTTGCAGGAAGCTTGTTTCAGGACTATTAGCTGAATGGCATGTACTTCTGCATGGTTAAATCCTGAGTTAAACTCTCATTTTATTCCCAGTGTGATCTCTTTCTACACATGAATGGCTCCAGCTTTAAATTAGTGATGTTTTAAAAAGTCCTTTTCAGCAGCAAGAAAGGGATTGTACTGAAGCTGGAGTGTTGCTGATGCTGTGCCATGGGAGGGCCTGAGCCCCCAGCACAGGCATGGCAACTATTTTAGGAGTAGCAGGAAGGAACTCTACCATCAATGCAGATCACAGACCCAGGCCAGAGAGCTGCCACTGAGCACTCAAAGGAGCAGAGCTGAGGGGGACAGCAGACTTTTAAATCAGCTGTACTGCTGGCAGCATGATTCAGCTGCCTGCCAGTGCCAGGCACATGGCAGAGCCATCACAGGTTGGCATGCAGGACACTCTGCAAGCATATTCTGAAAGCTAAGAGTTATTCTGAAGTGTGATCTTTCACTCAAACCTAGCTCAAAGAGCCTATTCTGAGAGCACTGACTCAAATGTGACTTGTACTGTGAAGGCAAGCCCTGAGTGAAGATGGCCTGTGCTGTTTTCATGGTATTTCTTTCTGTTATTTGAAGCATTTAGAGCCTGAAAGAGGGTAGCATATGAACTAAATATTTTCCACTTGGATCACTATATTTAAGGGTCCATCAGTGTTTGAATCATAAATCCTACCATTGCTCCTCAGATATAAAACCTTTACTGCCTGCTGAGGGTTGGTTTATAGCAGTGTTTTGAGTTTTTAATACTGTTTGTTGGAGCAAACCATTTTCAATATTTTAGTCATTATTGGATTGACTCATCCATCACTAGAGGAAAGGTTCTGATTTTAGAGGGTTTGTCACTCTCTGTGGCCCCAAGTGAAGCTGGTAAAAGGTGGGGCAGGAGACATCCTGCAGGGTTTCTCCCTGCTTAGAAGAGTTTTTTGGACACTGTTTTAAATGCTTCACAGCAAACTACATTAACACTCTTTTCAACAGAGTTGTGCAGTACCTCCCTGTAAAATGATGGGTGGGCTTGAAATGCTTCAAAGAACTTCACCAGTTTTTGTCACTTCATTTTGTAAACACTTACAGAACACTTTGTGTTTTGAACACAAAAACTTTTCTGCTATAAAGGAGGAAAGAAAATTGACTTCACAGTATAATCTGAGTTGTTGGAGAATCTTCCCAACAGAGAGTGAGACCAGACACTGTATCATGCTGTTGGGATTGGTGTGGTTTTTCCTCCAAACCAGCTGCTTTAAGTTACTTGCTACTCAGACAGTACTGGCCAAGTAGCCCTGCTAATGGAGAGTTAGGTTTCCTTGGCACAGTGGGAGGTGGGTGGAGGCTGCTTTGGTCATCTGTATCCATAACTGCAGAGAGGACAGATGGGAAATTGCTACTGGACTGCTTGTCATGTTATTTTGTGGCAGAGCAGTTAATGGAGGGAAAGTAGCTGGCATCAGGAGACTTGAATAGTCCTTGATTCATTTTTGAAGGTAGAGGTAATAACTTCTGCAAGTCTTTGAAGGAAATTGCACTGTCTCCATTCTTCCAGTTCCCACGCCAGGTTTTGTCTAGTTTTTAAATTTATATAATCCATCAGACTGATCACCTTTGGAAACACAGTTACCAGAGCCTCAAATTATCCTTCCCTTACCCTGTGTTCGTCAGAATACATAAAAGAGAGAGAAACTTGATAATGCTTTGTGAAAGGTATTAGCCTGGACATTATAAACTCTGTAACGACATCTGTAGACTTTCAAACTGATTTCAGCACATTTAGCATCCACACTAGAAAAGCTACTTGGCAACTGCAAGGGGAAAAAGAACAAAAATAAAACTGCATGCCTAGAGAGTGGCATGCAGTGATGTGCAGCACCTAGCAAGAAACACATACTTCCCAGGGAATGTAGATTCAATGTAGAATCTTTATGGCTATGTGGTTGAATTACAGAAAAAGTTATGGCTCTTTGAACTGGGCTTAAATTACTTTCAACCTTAACAAAGACTTTATAAGAACATTTTAAGACATCACTTGTTGATGTCCATAATACTGTGTTCCTGATTGGTACCCTCTAGCAAAACTGAAGCCAATAACTGTAGTCTGAAGTTAACAACACTCTGACAGCCAGTGAGAAACATGCAAGACACTTTCTTTACTGATTTTCACTTTTGTTAAGTGACTAACCAGCAGGTTAGTCAGTTCATTAGCTCTTATTGTCTCAGCACTTGCTCATTGAACATTCTCAACATCTTCTGATCCACAGTGTCAAATTACCTGTGCCTAATGACATTTCCCCCCATCATTTAAAATCCTGTTATGTTTAAATTTTGCCTCACATAGCTTGGGGTTTTCTTCCCGTTCCTTTCTAGGGTCATGCACTGAGCTCACTAAACTGTATCAGCTGAAAAAGCCTGAATTCCTACAGGCTTAGTACTGAGAGGATAGGCTGGAGGGGGTGTTAAGCACTCATAAACTGGCCAGGTGACAAAAGATTGGTGCTATGTCCATACTTCAGCCATAATGGCAGGATGAATCCAAGATCCTCAAAAGTCATTGAGAGTAGTGAAAGGGCTGCACTTCCATCCCTGCCCGTGGTGCTGGTGCACAGCAGCTCCCTGTGTGGCCAACCTGCAGGAGAGGCCAGAGCAGAGTCTGCTCCAGCTCCACTCATCTGCAGCCCTGAGAGCACCGTGGTGACCTCTCAGTCTTCCCACACTAAGTCAGTGTGGGGGTCTATTGCAAATATCCTCTCCATGTGCCAAAACTTTTCTATTAAAGGTGGCTCAGGACTTCTTAGTCATGAAGACAAAATTGAATTTTGCTATCTCAGTGGTGAGGATAAAAATCAGTTACTTAAAAAAGTCATCCTGGTGCTTCTGCAGGGACACTGAAAGGAAGACTGCAGCTGCTGGCCAAGGACTACCCCTAATCCCCCATAGGTGTGGGCTGGAGCTGCAGCCAGTGTTGATCTTGAAGAATGTAGTAGAGGGAATTAAAAAGTTTGGGGAGGTTTGTATATGAATAAAAAGCCAAACAAAGAGTTGTCAATGTGAAAAAGGTTGTTCAAGCAAAATAAAGATGAAGAAAAAGCCAGTGTACATGATTTGTGACATAAAAGATTGGAATTCCTGATGCCTCTTTCCCACCTGACTTCCTTTTTACCATGAAAGGAATAGGCCGGTGCAATTACCCTTCACTTCTCCAGTGGTCAGCAATAGACCTTTTTATACAGTAAAATGGTTTTTACTCAGCTTACAGCACATATTCCCAATTAAGCAGAAAATGCTGTGTAAACAGTTATTACCACTTCATAAATAATGTTAATAATATTCCATGATCCGGCATGTGAGATTCAACATCAGGAACAGACAACAGAATGTTTCTGATTTCTTAAAAATAGCTGTAAAAGACAGAAAAATGTTCAATAAAATGTCAGAAATGAAAAATATAAATTTTCACTGTTGCACCACATTTTTGAGACCATTCTAAACTTAAACACACATTTTTATTTGGTGTTTTGACTTCTGCCATACCAATGACATTTTTGTATAGAAGCAGAGCTCTGGCGTTTATGATTTAACCTTGTAGTGGTGCAGCCTCCTGCTGGGAGAGCGAGGCTCCTTCAAAACTACAGCAACTGTTGCAAACTGTTGTTCAGCCAGAGTTGAAGAGCGCAGTCAGGCTGCTTTGCCATTTCTGCGTGACCTGGCCTTGGGATGTTAATGTAAAACGAGGGTCACTCCCTTTACATCAGCTGCTGATTTGCCCTGATTCTGTTGGTGCCAAGAATCCCCTGGAAGCTCGCCCCTAACTAGTGATGTTGCTGAAAGCTGAAGATGTTTAGGACATCACCTCCTTTCCCACATTCCACTGCAAAGCAAATTTAGCCCGAGGCACCTTCAGTTAGGATGATACCTGTCTGTCTCTCACCACTGGCTCAGATTCTGGCTCCTTCAGACCTTTAGGGATAATTGCAGCTGTGCTCAGGATTTAGTTAAGTATTTCCTGTAGCATTAAGGTAAGCTTCATAGTGAAATCTCCAAAACCCAGCCTGAAAATATCTTCATTAACTGGTGTGCTTCTTAGTCTTTGATTTAATTTTTTCTAGCTTTTTTAAATCAAAGAATTAAACTATAAAGGCCAACCAAAATGTGAGAAGTTAATTAAAATGAAATTTGAAAACTTCTCTTCCACTGAGCTCTTAGGTTTATTAGATTTGATGGATGGCATACAAATGGCTCTTCATGCAGTCTGCATGCTGGAGGTCTTCGAAATAAATAATGGCTTAGGAGAATTGCTCCTGACTGGGAAAAGTGGAGTTTTGTTGATAGAGATAACACAGCCTGGCACAGATTGCTGCCATAATCCATTTTGATTTTTTAGGAAAGCTGACTTTGGACTGTAAATTTAATGAGGAATAAGGCAATAAATGGGCTATACTAGGGGTGAGATAATTGTAATTACAACTGGTAATTGTTACATATGGGAAACAGGTAGGGTTTCCCTCTATGAACACCTCCTCCTCCCATTAATTTGTGATACAGTGACTAAAGTTATTGAAGTCCTCTCATCTTTAGCATTTTCCTGGTTTGGGCTGGTTTCACTTTTTCAGTTGTTCTTATTTCAGCCCAGGTGTTTTACCTTTTCTTTTCTGATTCTCCTCCCCACCAGGGGAGGGGCCTGAGTGAGCAACTGCCTGCAGTGTTGTAATTTCTGGTTGGGGTTAAACCATGCCAGGCATATTCTCAACTCAGCCTGCTGTCCTAAGCATGTTCCATAACCCTGAAGGGCAGAGTGGCAGTACCAGATGCAGTGACAGTTCCTCTGTTTCCTGTCTGCATTCTGTGAGTGGTGTGGCAGATCTGAACAAGAACCAAGGCTAGAATGTACAGCAGGAAAAGAGAATGCAGTGGAAGACTCTGTGAAAAAGCTGAAAGCAGAGTGTTAGGGCTAATGACTGTTGTATGTGTAGGCTCAATTTTATAAACAAATCTAAAATATTTGTAGGAGAGGGCCATTGTTAACCCAGTGAAGTTTCCTACATGGGACAGGTGGGATTAAAGTCTGAATCTGCACCCTCATTCTATTTATTTTTTGTTTTGCTTTGGAACTGTGTCCTACTTTCAGTAATGCATCTGCCTGGCCATATTTACTAAACTGTTTCTTCTATAAATCAAGGAGTGAGCCCCACTTACTAGAAATAATGCTGGATAAACCAAACATTCCAGCTCAAGTTACCTCTCCTTAGCAGAGTGCTCTGTTGGTGTTGTAACTTCAATTTTGTGCAGCTTCTCACCTTCAAAATATGTCCTATCTTCATAAATGTTTCCTTAACTAGCCTGTAATGTTTAAAGTTCAGTATATAGAAGCTTAATTTCAAAGCCTTCTTATATCATTTTCCTTTGAAATGCACTCCTCCAGGCTGGCCTATGTATACACATGTCATGCCATTTTTTAAATTATTTTATAGAATATGCTGCTTAGTGTTTATTGAGCATTTTCCTGTCTTGATAGTTTGTAAACATGTCCCATCGAGAAAACATGAAATTGTTCAGACTATTTATTCTCTTGTGGGGTTTTTGTTAATTAAATTATTAAAAATGTGAAAATATGAGTAGAAAATCAACAAATAGATTTTTAAAAAATTGCTTTGTAAATCTTCCCTCTAACCTACAAGCACATTATTTTCAGCAAATTAAACACAAGGAAAATTGTGCCTCTCTAGCAAGAGAAGGGCCAGGCTGGGCAGAGCAGTGTGAGCTCAGTGTGAATGGAAATTGGCCCCTGGTGCTGGGTGCAGAGGCTGTGCTTGAGCCACAGCAAGCTCCAGGGTCCATGGCATAGAAAATGCAGGAGGATGCTCTGCAAGTCACTCAGCCACACTCCTGAGGAAAAGCATCCAGCAGCTGGGAGGGAGGGAATGGGAGAGGAGGAAAAGCTCCAGGTGTGAGTGGTGGACAGCTGCCCTAGTTTACAGTCTTGGTCTGTATTTAACACTTGATCCAGTACATATTTAATACAGGGTTTACTATGAGCTTACACATAGCTACAATTCAAACTTTAGTAACTGTAAAGTTTCACCTATGTGGAAGTCTGAAAAAATTGGGGATTTTCAGATATGTTCTGCACGGATATTGAAGCCTGGAGTTCCTCTGCCCCATGCACTGTTCAGGTGTACATGGAGTGAAACAAAACAGTGAGACAGTAAACCTGAATACAACAGACAAGTATGCTACTGCTTAGAGCTGAAGTTCTGAGAAAGTTGAAACGTTTCTGAAGTTGAAATGCTAAAATATTGCTAGAGCATTCTGTGCTGCTGGGATAGTAGATGTTCATTTTTGGCTTTTTTAATCTTTTTTTTTTTCTTAAAAATAGAAAAATACAGTCTGAATTTTAACTGGATTAAGGTTGATTTTGGCCTATGAGATAAGGAGTCTGATTACTTTGCTTAACCTAGTTCAGGTGAACTCTGAGGGGAATTGGTGTTTTTTTGTTGTTTTTTTTTTTTTTTTTACTTGTGCTGTTTGTGTCTGGAAAAGGCCAGCATTTTCTCCACACCAACTCTATCTTACATGCTTTTGCAAAAAGCATTTGCTTTCTCCCCAGTTTCTTTATATTGCTTTAACAGAAAGGCAGTTTGCTCAGACCACACACAGAGGTCTCCCCAGATAGATGCAAATCCATCATAGCAAAAAACTGCTGCAGAAAGAGCATAAAAGAGTGACCTTAACTCTGAGTAGAGCATCTGGTGAGGAGCCTTCTTAGGATGTAGGAAGGTCTTTGTGTCCCAGGTATGCTCTATTAGGTCTGAGAGTTGTGCTGCCATTGGCTGCACTAGGGCTTTGTCCTGGCAGTGGGCTGGAGAAGTGGCTTTCTACAAGCTCCAGGAAAAAGAAGTTGAGATTATAAATATGTGTGAGAGGCTCATGATGTACCATTTTTGTTACCATGGGGATGTAATTGTAACAGCAGTCTGTCTTTTTTTTTTCAGTACATCATTGTTAGCAAGAGATTGTATTTAGATATGAACACATTCATCTTTGCAAAGACAAGCAGGGATAAGGCATATGAAATGAGCAGAGTATAGCATGACTAATCATATACATCAGCACATCTTGCATTAAAAAATATTTTTTGAAAAGGAAGTTGTATTTTTCAAGTTACCTTATGAATTTTACCTTAAGAATTTACCTTATGAATCACAATTAATTGTGATTAATTGTAGTGTTTCACTCAGTTCAATTTTTGAATATAGCATAGAGCTTAAAGTGCAGTTAAATTTCTTGCAAACATGTGAAGTAATAACTGTCTTCTGTTTATTTACAAATAATTCTTGATTCTGGTGTTTCTTGTAGCAGACTCCTGTTGAGAGGACTAAACCCTGAATTAGTGTTAAATACTGGCCCTAGGTGCTGATTACCATTGCCAGTCTAACACAGATAGGCATCCCAGCTCTGAACACATGCTGGAATCTGGGAAGTACCAGCAGTACTATAAGATAAGATCAAAGAATGGAGCCCCCATAGCCCCACTCATTACATGGTGTTAAAACCAGAGGGAATCAAAGCCTTTGGACTTGATTTGTCTTCCTAAAGGTTAGCTGCAAAACACTGAAATTGACAAGTCAGATTGTTACACTTCAATGTACCAGCAGACTGAAGTAGAAGGAAAGTGTGTGTGTTATTTCTTCAAGTAGAGAAGAGAAAGTTATGGGAGAGCAGGGAGCTGAACCCAAAGCTGTCTCTTCCTCTCCCTGTGCGTGATCAGAGCACACAGCTCCAGCACCAGCCTGCTGCTGATAGTTCATCTATCCTACTTTTGTGAGTAACAGCAACAAATATTTCCACACCTGACCAGAGCATATTCTCCATGATTTAGCATCAGCTGAAACCTTTGAGGAACACCAGAGTCACAGAGACAGAGGCATCTTACACAACCACAGGAATAGCTCTGTGCACTACAAATGGACATAGGTAAAGCCAGCTTCAGAGGGTCAGATAGCAAAAGGCTATTACTCATCCCAGACAGTGTCTCTAACTATACTACATCCTACCTCCATCTTCCCAAGTATAGGAAAATTAAGCAAGGAGGAGTTGCTCCAAAATTTCTGTGATATGTAACATTACCCATTATCTTGGATGTCTTGGGCTCTCTGGTCAATCTAGGATACAGCACAGACATCATCATGGCAATTAAAAAACTTCCTGGGGAAGGGCAGAGTACCAAATGCATTGCTTATCCTGCTGAACGTCTCTGCAGCTCGACACAGAAGTATTGCTAAGACACTTGAATAACTCAAGAAGATGAGTCATATTACAGAGGTTCTCTTTATTCCTTACCCATCCTCTGATGGACACATTTGAGTGTCCTCTTAAGGGTCTTCCTTTCCTGCTTTCCATGAAAATCCATAATGTCCCCACCTCTCTGATATGCCTGTAGAGAATCACTTACAAAGGCACTGAGAAACTGGGAGCTTAGCTGAGAGGAGTACTTTGATGGAAATCAGCTGTATCTCTGTTTCTTCACAAATGCAACAAGCGTCATGACTAAAATGTCAGAACACCTACATGGTCCTTCAGGCTGCTTTTTCCCCAGCACAAAAGAGCAAATTCTCCTTTGTGAAAAGATTATTTCTGTCTGTGGGGACAGAGATGGAATGAGCACTCCAAAATCCATAAAAATGCTCATCTGAATTTCTTGAGCTCTGTCAGTGCTCATTACTTTTTCTGTCCTCATTGTTGCATTTAGTAGTTTTGGAGATGGTGAGTAAGAGGCCTCATTCCTTCCTTCCTGCCTTCCTCTCAAACCCTAAACCAGCACACCTGTGTAGTTACTGAGAGTAATTAAGCACAGAAATGTACAAACACTTCTGACTGAAGGCAGAAAACAAGCCAATAAAAGTGCAAAGTAGCAGTGCTGTGTGATTAAACATGTGCGTGGGTTTCCCAAGTCTGCACAGGGTTATTGATCATCTTCCCTTCAAGGGAGTTTTTTATGAGGAGCACACAAGGAATGAGGAGACCGGATTATAAACCATGCAAATGTGGCCTCACATCACTACCAGAAGATTTGGGAGAGATTAACTGGATGAATATCATATTCTTATTTTGCTGCCAATGAGCAGCACATGGCTTCATGCCATGCTCTTAGTGCTTCACAGTTAGCTGTTGTTGAAGCCAGGATTGCCAGCCTTTCCTTTTTACAGATCAAATTCTAGTTGCAGTAACAGCATGAAAATGCAAGCACAAGCGAAGGTTAAATCTGAATAGACATTTACTTCAGGCTGCTTCTGGTTATTCTTAGAAAATAAATCTTTTAATTTTGAATATATTAAAAATAAATTGGTTAACACAGTAAAGTAAATTATTTAAGTAATTAAAATTCTAAGTGAATTTAAAAAGATTTCTTTTTCTACATAAGTGCTTGTATAAATAGGCTCCCTGCTGCCCACCCATTGTGAGATCTTCCTTTCTTCCTTTCTTTCTTCCTTTCCTTTCTTTCTTTTCCATTTTTGTAACTCACATATATATTTAGACTGGGAACAGTTGGATTGTTTTGTAGTCTCTTCAGGCTACTGAATATGGTGAAGAGTTCAGGACAAACTGAGGAATTCACATCTGTATCATCTAAATTTGAAATAATTAACATTTGAAGTAATTAACATTTGAATGTATTTATGTTAATATGCTGCTCAGAGATACAGAATTGTTTGCTTCCAGTCCATTGACAATACTTTGTTCAACTGCTGTCAGCAATATTAGATTTGTAAATGACTGGAAACTTTTGGTAGCGTGTGCTTTGCTGAGAGAAAAGCAGGCACTGTATCCACAGAGCACTGAGAATGCAGCCCTGAGCAGAGACAGAGGACAGGAACAGAAATACCACTTTGCTTTAGCAGCATTTCCTGCCTTCCCTTGCCATCATCCCCAAAATTGCTGCAGCACATTCCTGCCAACTTACAGACCCACACAGATCACACTACAGGAGTGGGGCTGGGGCTGTGATGGTTCCTTGGGTGCTGCTTTTCCCCACATACTTCACCCAGCCCACAGCATCCTCCCACAGCACTTCCAGAAGCCTTCCCAGAAAAGAAATGGGTTCAGCAGGGGCAGCCACCTGCATCTGAACTCCCTTCTCGTGCATGTTGTCACTGCAGTCAGAGGCAAATCAAACCCAGGAGGAGCCCAGGTAGCTCCCATTGTTCTGTGCACAGCAGAAGAGGTTTTCCCAAGGAGCAGCAGGTTTGTGGAGCAGGTAGGTGCTCTGTGGGAGCAGAGACCAAACCGTGCAGCCAGGGCTCCTCCTGGGCTGGGACAGCCCGCGGCTCTCCCAGGAACGTGGAACAGGGAAACCATCCAGCAGCCACACGGGGCTGGGAACGCTCAGCTAGCCCTGGTACTTCAGGGAGCCAGATCCTTCCACTAGCCAGAGACAAGAACATGCATGAAGAAATACAGGTCTTTCAATCTTTCCAAGCAAATTACCACAGATCATAACAAGCTGATCCATATTGGTCAAAACAGAACATGTGAACTTGTGTATCAAATAGTGACATCTCGTATTTGAACATGACAGTCTTTTTAAAAAAGGAACAACTCTGAATATTACAAGGAGTATATTCATTTCAGTCCCAAAAACTTCTGTAAATTAAAATCTTTGTATAAGACCAAGTATTAGCCAGATCTGACTCCCAGGAATTACATCTTGCACTGTAATTTTGTTTCATTAGCTGATTACTGAGGACTACTAATAATTACTAGGTGATGTGACTTTGCAGGTTCTGTTGTTCTACTAAGAGGCCCTGTGTAAAATGTGAAGGCTTTATGTGGTGGTCCCTGTGCTCTACAGCAGTGTCACAGAGGAATCTGTTTCCTAGCACCTTAGCCATGCTTTTCACAGGAAGGTTACAAGCCCTTTTCATCACAACTGACATAGAAATAGATGTTTAGTCACTTTTTAAGTTAATGGGGTGTCCATACCAATGCAGTTAGAAAACAAAATATGAGGTACTGAGTTTTTATGATTCAAACTGATTATATCACAAAGAGTAAGACAAATGTCAGAGAAACTGCTTCACTTTACTCATATTAGAAAGAAAACCCACACAAACAGAAAAACTCGGCTGATTCATAGTACAAAAAAGTTCCAAACATCTCTCCTGTGGAACCAGAAAGCAGAATATAAGTTCTGATTTTCACATACAATTAACATCTCTAATGTCCTCAAGTGAACTATTATCAGGAGGGTTTTTATAGCCTTTAGTCAGTCCTTTTTTCCTTCCCGCAAAATGCCTTTAATTAGTGTACATTCATTGCTTCCCATTCCATCCTACACATCCTCCTGTGTTTAAAATATCTTTCCAGATCTAAACACTGTTTGAGGACACTAGGTAAAATGCTGACAGAAGAGTTAAAAAATCCAGAAGATCTTTAAAAGCACAGGAATGATGGACAAGTATCACAGAAATAAGGTTGCGGTTTCTCTTAGTATGTTAATATCTCACCACAGTAGGGTAGGGAGAGGTGTTTTCTGCTTGTTGAAGTAGAGCAATTATAAGAATATTTTAGACTCTTGTCTGATCTGTTCTTCAGATTTCGTGGAAAAATAGAATACTCTGTTTTCTGTTATAATCCAGCAACTTTCATGGTATTAAATTAACTAAAAATATCAGAAGGCATATCCCAGCACCTTTCCAGTTTTCTAAACTCTCAGGAATAAATTATGGTGGAATGGAAATGGCTGCAAGATGAAAGTGCAAACAGTTTCTCCCTTGGTGGGAAAAAAGTTCAAGCAGCAAACTGAGAAGAAAATAAAGCTAAGAGAGATTTTTTCTAATGTACACAAATGAATGCTAAAATTAAAAGAATAATGCAGATCTGATGAGCTTCTGCCACAGACATTGTTTGCAAAGAGGCTGCTGAGGTCTGATAAACAGCTTAAGAACTTCATTAGCACCATTTTTCAATGAGTCTATTGATTTGATTGTTTTTATTCCTTTTCCAGATTTAAATTTCCTTTTTTTTTCTTTTTTTTCCTTTTTTGGCGGACAAGATGTTTGTTTTATAGTAGTTTTCTTTACAGAAGCTGTTATGCTTCTTTGAATGACAGCATAATTCTCTTTTCAAAATTTCAAGATATTTGCCATTACTGTCTTGCCCAGTGGGTCTGGAGTATTGGACTGCAAATACTGAATTGCAGATCCTTACGCAGAGGCTTTGCAAAGCCTTCTATGTAAGTCATTGTAGTCAGCTGGATCACTTCACTTTGTAAAAGAAAACAAGGACAAAAGCCCTTGAATATCTAAAACTAAGTCATGCAAGTAACCAAGGGCAGTGTAGGATAGGCAAACTTTGACTACGTTCAGATAAATGTAAAAAAGTTTGCGTGCTTTTCATTTATCCTTTGGTCTGCACAAGTGGGTTGAACAGCCTAAAGGAACAGAATTTCCCTTGAGATTCTGCTGCTGCTTACTACATACAAACAACTATTCAGTGCTTTTCTTTCCTCTAACTAGAATTTTTTTAAAAAGGGAACAGGAGAAACTGGAAAATAAGCAAAAACTGTTGTGTAGTAAATTATTTAATTAGCCAGCAAGTATCTTCAGGAACCATGAAAGATTCCTAAGTAGTGTTATGCAACACAAGTAAGAATATGAATATTCATGTAGATAAGTAGCTTAATTCAACTTTCTTAAATAAATTATTAAATGTTGATTCTAAAAACTTAACTAATTTATGATCAGAGTAGACCAAAATGGTCACACTCATACCCACCAAAATGTTTGTCACTTCTTGTTGAAGAAGTCACAAGCTAAGATGGTATTGATCCAGCATTCTCCCAAGTTTTGCAACTTGAATCAGAGATAGAGCTTGCTTGTGTTTTTTGAAATATTTGACATATTATCATGTTAGGTGAAGAACCATCACAGGTAGTTTTGTGAGCAGTTTAAGCTAATCTAAAGCTAAAATACAGGTGATGTAGAGAATTTACCCCCTCAAAAAAGGATAAGGTAATTCTCACTCAGAGAGGCAGTGGTGCAAGCCACATTTGTGGGAGCATGAGCCCAGAACTCAGAGAGATTTTTTCCAGTAGCAAAGGCTTGAGATCAGCTTAGGGCACTCCCAAGGTGCTGCCCAAATTCCATATAGAAAGCTGGTAAAAATTCTAGATTCCAGCCAGAAAGCTGAAAAACTTCTATATTGAGAGTGAACCTTTGACAGCTACTCTAAGAACGAGTACTGACATGTGGGTTTACCAAGATCTCATTCTCTGGCTTTCTGCTATGTTATTCAGAAATATACACACCTTGCTGGAAATGGTCAAGAAATCTAGAATACTTCACCGAAAATACTTATTATTATTATTATTATTATTATTATTATTATTATTATTATTATTATTATTATTATTATTTTCCTGAAGAAGAAAAGATGTCTCATTTTTCTAGGACTGTTTTGAACTGTTCCCAAGTTGAAAAATAGGAAGTTATGCTTAGATGTTAGGAAAAATCTACCATGATGGTAGTTGCATACTGACTGCCCAGGAAGGTTGTGGAAACTCCTGGACAGGGGCCAGGAAGGCTGTCAAAGTGGTCAGCACTTGACTGGACACAGTCCTGAGTAGCATAATCCATTTAAGACATCTTTGCAGTAGGGGAGTATACAAGATGACCTCTAGAGGCCCTGTCCAAACTAAAATAAGACTGTGATTTTTCTACTCATTTAGATAGCAGTAAAAATTGCGTTTGAACTATCACTCTGTACCTCAATATATTCCAGTTCTTCATGCTTGTGTCTCAAAGCAGCCATTTGCAGTATTAATGTGTGACCACTTAATTTCTAAGGTTTCATCTTCTGACTTTTGGTGATGAAATACCTCTGGTACTCTCTCTTAATTGTATTAACTTACAGTTGATACAGATGTGTCTGTTGTAAAAAATGCTAGGCTAGGCACAAACTTCACATCCTCATGCTCACTGCATTTGTTTCCCTATGCCATTCAGTATTCTGTATGAGATGTTGCAGAGTAGGAAAAGCACTGCTGCTGCTGTGTCTATTCTTAGTTTTCCCTCCAAACCAATAGGGAGTGGCTGAATGTTCTCCTCTGATACTATTATTTAGATGGATGTTACAAGAGAAAACAACACTGTTAGAAGGTATTTAGCTCCATACAGTGTTTAAAAATGTAGTGGCTGCAATTTTTTTTCAGTGTGGAAATTATATCAGTATATTTCAATAATCTGGTTTTCAGAAATGTATATGCTGGAAATTTTCCTAAGGCTAAATTAGGTTAAGATTCTATGCCAGCACTGAAATACCAGACAAGCAGAAGCCAAAGACCAGTCTTATGTGCAGATTGAGGAGTTTCCATGAGGTGAGAAGTAGAGAAAAATAAATAGCTTATCTACATACTATTCTTTATTTTTACTGCCATTGTACTGAAGCTATGACCATCCATTGCCCCTCTTCCTCCCCCTCCTCAAAGGTATGCCTTAGGCTTTGTCTCTTAAGATTTTTCTTTTTGAAGTCCTCTCTTTCAAACCTTTTACTTTCCATTTTGCATCCCATCTTCTTCCATCTAAATTCCACCTCTTAGAAATTCTTTTGCTGTATCTCAGGCCTACCATGTACTCCCACTTCTCCTCTAAGCACTCCCTTAGTTTCCTAGTTCTCCTCTTCAGTAATACATCCCCAAACTGCACTTTTCTCATGCTGCCCCTGCTCTTCCTTCCCATTTAGAAACATTCTGTATAATTTACTATGCCAGCTTGCATTCTCATTAGATAATTAATTAATTCTATTTTCTAGTGAACTCCACTAAACTGGGGCAATTGGCACTTACAGATCCCTCATTATGTACTGCTGATACCTGCATGCATATTAATGTGCAATACCATTAAAAGAAAAACATATCTGAAACCATGGGGTAGAAAATTGCTAGTTTTAATAGGACAGGTTAAAACTAGAAATACAAGGTAGGAAACATCCATTGTATTTAGAAAAGATTTCATATACTGTCTCCCCTTTCCTGTCAGCAAAGTCAGAGTGGAATGGAAGAGACATCACCTAAGGAATAGCAGCAACCAGGATCCAGCCTGGCTCAATCTGTTCTGGCAGGGATTTGATGGATTGGCTCTGGAGAGGTCTAACTCCCAATTAGAATCAGTGGCTATCAGCTGAGAAGCCATTAAAGTGAATATATAAACTACAGGAAGGCATGATGGTGACATGTTTTGTTTCTAGCTTGTTAAGCCAGTAATTGTTATTGCAAATAGCTGTCATTCCCACCAGCATTTGCTTCTTGTTGACAATGAAGAAAACACATTTGTTTTATAGTGTGAAGCTTAATTTACTTCATGGTTGGTTTCTTTCTTTGACTGTCAATCCCAGATCTCAGAGAAAGAAATGCAGTGAGTTTTATGGCAAGCAGAATGAGCTGTAACTAAACAGCCAGTAAAAAACCCTAAGGTTTCTGACTGACTGTGAAGGGTGGTTCTTGAAAGGCATATCGGATCAAAAGCTCCCTTTTGAATCATATTAACCAAGACTGCCAGTCATTGACTACATTCAGATTGGCTAGTGATCTGTGGATATTTTCCTTTTACTTTGTGTGGGTTTTAATTAAATTTGACAACTCCAGAAGAAATTATCTCTGTGTCTTGAACTTTAGGCATCTGATGGGAAGATAATGGAATTTTGAGGTTAAGTACATTTTAAGACTTTAACTTCCTTATTACTTGTCATAGCTAGTTGAATTCAGTAAAAACAAATACTGTAAACCCACTTATATGCTGAGTTGCATCTCTGTGCCACTGTGACAGAGTGAAGCTTAAATTAGTCATATTTGAACCCAAAAAGATCCTGCAGTACATTGTACAAGTACAGCACAGGAATACCTGTTGCTATACCAATCAAATATGGTTGTAAATGCAGTAGCTATTTAAGCATATAAAATGTAGCAATCTTGTCTAGATACCAAAGGAAATAACACAACTTGGATTTTGGCTGGGATTTCCTCTCCCCTCCATCTTCCAAAACAGGCAGCTCTTAAGTGACCACCAGAAATCAAGAACTTTGGTTTTGCAAATCCCTCCCAGACTATACTGCTTGTTGGTTCTAAGGACAGTTAAGGATTTGAAAAGCAAAGTGTGCATTTTGAGCTCCCCTTGAAATATTTTTTAATGCTAAGAATATTGGGAATTTCTGACAAGAAATAGGTAAATTGTACTTCTGAGTTTAGTTCTTTAAAGATGCAGACAAAATTTGACATTGTGTCTTGAATTAGCTGTGCTTTTCAGTTTCTTGTAATCTCCTTTTGCTATCTCAAATGTCCTTCTTTTTCCTTCCTTTCTAGGAAGGAAAAAATCCACCCTTTGAAACAGTTTCCTAGAAGGTTACAGACTTACCACATCCATGATCTGCATGAGGCTGAGAGTGAAATAGACAGTGAGGGGCTGGGAATCATTTGCAACTGGTCGCTCCAACGGATTGTAATTTTTCAGCAGCTCCTTGTAAAGCTTCCTTTGGAACTCTCCTTGCAGAGATTCTTTGGGCACAGGAATAAAAAGATAAATAATAAGGATTCTACATCAGAAAAAGCTCAGGCATGCTTTTTCCACTCCTATCAGATATTATGTATCTATTATTACACCTGCTGCAATCCCAGAAAAAAATGCAACTGTATTTAAAATAGTTCATTAGCTACTACAAAAAAATCCTCATCACAAATGTTCATCCAGCCTATAAGGGGGATTACCTCTTTGATCATTTCTTGACTGGCCAGGAGTGACACATTCTAAATGCTAATGATGCTTTCTCAATGTACACACCCTTCGGTCCAGCAGCAAGAAGTGATGAAGAGAAAATACAGTACCTGTGATTTGACACCTGTCCTGGCATAGCTATAACCAGAAAAGCAGAACAGAGAAGGCATCAGCAAGACAATGGGAGAAAAATGGCCACAGGTTAGACTGAGCACTGCTCTCAGGCTGCTTCAGACAGAGAACTCTTTGGGGCAAGTACACTCCGCTTTGTTCTCTGTTCATGCAGTTAGAAATGAAGTGGGGTACGGCATTCCTGGCAGAGATGATAGACACTACATTAATATACATGCTAATATTTGGGGATTTCTGTCCTTTTTACACTTCAAATCCAGGGAGGATGCTTGTTCTGCCGATTTTCTGTGGAGAGAAGGAGCGGGTCTACATGAATGGAGCAGAGTAGACCAGGGACAGAGGCAGTTTTCGAATGAAGGGGAATGTGAGACAGGGTAGGAACAGGTTCTCTGGACGTGAGACCTCCCTGTCCCACTCCAGACGGACCTCCCTCTTCCCGATTTTCTTGTCCTCAACTCCCCCCACAAAAAGCCGCACTCTCTGCCCTGGGACATCCACCATTTAAGTCCCTTGACAGAGTTCGGTCCCCCATCCCCACCGTCCTTCTCCCGTGTCCCTTCCCGGCAGGTCCCAGCGCTGGTCAGCCCTCAGTGCGGCCCGGGACGGGACGAGCCCCCCGCAGCGGCGAGGCTGGGAGAGGGCAGAAGGCCGTGGCCGGAGAGCCGCCGTGCCGGGAAGGACCCGGCGCTGCCGTCCCCGCCAGACCCGCCCGCTCCGCCGCGGCTCCCGGCGCTGCCCGCGGGGCCGGCGCTCACTCACCGCGCACGAGCCCCGCCGCCGCCAGCAGCCACACCGCCAGCTCCTGGAGGCCCATCCCGGGAGAGCCGGCACCGCGAGCGACGGACACGCCAACAGCAGCGGCGACTTCTCCCGCCGCCGAGCCCCGCCAGCCCCGAGCCGCGGATCCGGGCCGCTGGGAGCCGCCGGCGCCCTGGGCACCTCCGGCAGCTCGGCCCCTTCCTGCGCCCGCACCGGAGCTCGCCCTACGGCGCCGCCGGCCCGGGCGGAGCGGAGCGATGCTGACGGCCCGCCTCCCCGACCTGCCTCTCGCCTGATGGATTTCTCCCCCTTCCCTAATCCTCGAGCGTCTCCGGGCCGGAGGGGAGGGAGCGGAGCCGCTCGCAGGCTGCTGCGGCAGCCGGAGCGATGCGGCTGGGCGAGGGAGCCCCGGCATTATAGAGCCGAGAGCGGGGGCGGCCCCCTCCCCTGCCGGGCAGCCGCGCCCGCCCGCACCCGCTGCCCTCCCCGAGCCCGCAGCGGCACCGCGGGGAGCCCCGGCTGCTCGGGGACGGGAGAGCAGGGGAGGGGAGCCGGCCCGACCGCCCCGGGGAGCGCACCCTGCCCGCGGTGCCCCAAAAACCAAAGGGCGTCAGCCACCCCCGAGCCCCCCAGCGCTCCCCGGCCTTCCTCGGCACAGGTCGTTCTCCTTCACCATCAGCAGCGGCTGCTGCTGTCGTGGGAGGCGTGAATTAGTCCAAAGGGCGCAGAGTGCCCCGAGCAGGATAACCCATGCTGGGGGTGAGGAGGGCAGTGGAAGGGGAAGGCAGCCAGGGCACGGACCAGGGCAGGGCCAGTCCTTGCTGGCCTCAGCCAGCAGCTTGGCTTAGGTCACATCTAGGGGTGATGAGCAATGGCCACAATGATGTTGCAGACATGGCTGTTAAATCCCCAGCAGAGATGCAAGGCTAGGGGCTCAGGTGCTGGATGTTTTATCTAGATATAGGAAAAAAAAGCCATGGCCAAGGGGCATTGTGTTTAGTGTTTGAGAAACACATGACAGTAAAATGGTAGCTGAGCTCCTGCCTGGTACAGGTATAATGCACCACAGTTGGAAAGCAGGCCTAGAAAATTTGATGCATTTTGTTGATTGTCTGGTTCCTATCTGCAGCTCTAAGAGCAATTTTGACACCATGGATGGGTTATTTCTTTCAGTCCAAATCCCTGCCCTTCAAATCCAGTTGCTACGTTAAATGAATGTCCTAGGCAGCTGCACTTGAAAAGAATGGTATTGATGGTTGTCATTTGCAAGGGGTAACTAAGTGCTTGTTTTTCATATGACCATCAAACAGCAGTTTATTTAGTCATGTTAATTTTCAGCTTTAAAAATCCAGGTTATCTGTTTTGGCTTAAGCACTGACCTAATTTATGTAGCTACTGTTTAAGTATTTTTAAATGTTGAGCACAGAAGCAGATGCATCTTGGGGCAATCTGAGTAGTTCAGCAATTGGCACACCATGTGTTCCAGCTGTCACATACGGCAGGACTGAAACCTTCCCCTTTTCAAGTGAGCCAACATGCCAGACAACTTTACCAAGGGGTGGTAGAAACTAGCAAGTGGTAAAGCTAAGCCTCCAAAAGCCAAGTAATAGCTGGTGGTTTTTTGGGTTTTGGTTGGATTTTTTTCCATGAGATATTGAGTTTTTTTGGACCAGCCAACAGACAAGAACAAGTTGCTAGGGGAGCTCTGTGTTATTCGCAGAAAAAAAAGTGTTATTATTCATTTGTACTTTAGCCTTCCTGTGGCAGTGCTCTTAGTATCTGAATTTTTGCCTTGTCTCATTTTGGAAAGGACTCGTTTTCTTTCCTCCTACTATTATCCACTGCTGTTTTGGCACAGGTGCCCCAGATATTTTTGGGTGTTCAGTAAACAGCATGAATTGTTCAGGCAAGAAATTTGGAGAGGAAATCTATAGTTCATGGCTGACCTCTACTGTTGGCTCATTTTTTTGCTTCACACTTGGCTTTGTTGACAGCTGCTTCACCCCTCCGTGATGAACACAGGGTCAACACTGTGCACAGCCCAAGCTCTCAAAAGGTAAAATCTTCAGGGGATGGTGCTGAAACCCCAAATTCCTGTAGTGTAAGTGAGGAAATAATTTTTAACGATTTCTTTTGTAAATCTTGATTTATACTGTTTGCAACAGTCTTGTTTTCATCTGATGTTAGCAAATTGAAATTTATAGGCACTTCAGGAATTCTTTTGATATTCTTTAATAGCAATCAGCACCTCAACTCCTTGATTAAACTGTGTTCAATCAAGTGCATTCTTACTAAAAGTTTTACATTTCAAGTCAGAGATTCTGCTGTGAATGCACACAAATGGCAGGAAAAGTCTTATGTGCTTTCTGTAGACATCCTGGCTAATAAAAGTTAATTTCACAAACATTTATAGATATTGTGTAGATACTAGCAAAGAAAGATTAAAAAAAATACTGAAGCCCTCTAAAAGTCTTTATTTATGGCATTGGTTATCTCTGTAGAATTTGGTGTTTACAACTTAAAAGCAAGCGGTATGGTCTGTGGCCAGCAGAGGCTTTCTTTGCCTGCAGGGCCCACCAGAGGCAATACCCCTTCTCTCAGCTTTGATTCTTCTCTCTCTGCTGTCCAGCCGGGTGATTTGGAGGCAGCTGTTTCCTCTCCCTAGACGATAACTTCTTAGACACAATGATGAATGTGATGGATGTAAGTTCACTTTAGAGTCACAGGCTGTAGAAACTATTGTAGGTTTCCCAGCACACCTGTCCCAACACAGTTGGGTCTTTGCCAGAAAATAAACAAGCCCTTAATGTCTGTTTGTTTCTCACATACATGGGACATAATTAGAAACAGCCAATTGTGTGTCTCTCTGTTTGTGAATAACCAATTGCTCAAGGAGACAACATTATGCACAGATCAGGTCACATATATCAAGGTCAGGCATAGAAAATGTGTGTGGTAATAGTGTGCATCTAGTACCAGTGTGCTGTCTATTGCTTCTTTATCTGATAAGCAAAGTAAATAAGTCAGTGTGCAAAAAGGCTTCGCTCAAGTGCTATTTCAGTTCTGTTTTGAGTCTGAGGGAGGCACAGAGCTGCTAGAGAAACAAGTACAGGGTTCTGAATTAATGTGTCTCTAGAAGAGACCCTCACCATGACTCTAAGATGCTTGTGTTTACCCAAAGCGTCCTCCTTGTTTGGTTTACAAGGCTAATCTTATGTATTCGTCAGTGAAAAGAGCCAGGGACTGAAGAACATTCAGAATGACTCGTGCAGTCATTACAAGATGTTGCAGTTTCCCAAGGTTTATAATATCCCAGAATTGTGAGAAATATCCTCTTTTTGTCTTTGAATAGATTTGCAGATGAACAAATCCTGCATCTTCCTGATGTGACAGAAGGTGATAAAATAGCCCTGAGAAGAGGCTGATAGTGAAGCAGTGACCATCTTGTACTGTATCCATCTACAGTGACTGCAGCACTTTCTGACTTTGATCTAATTTTTGTGCAATTGCAATGACCTGGGGCTCCATATCAGAAAATAATCTTCTTTTCTTTCTTTTTAAGGAAATAGATAAAGTAGGCTAGGATTTTAAATGGTAGCTTACAGCACACGTTAGATGCTGTCATGGTTGGACACTGGCGCAATGCCCGCGTCCCCATGAAAATGCACCTTTTCTAAATAAATGCTGTGAGATGTTATCAGGAACAGAGCAGAGCAGGCCCAAGCTTAATAACAAAGGAAAAAAACTTTATTAAACTACTACTAATACAGAAAACACATAAACACATAAACACATAAACTAATTCTCCAGGATGAAGACCTTTTAAACCACCCCTCCTCCCAATTCCAAAAACACCCAGCCATGAAACATCACCCAGGATTCTTGATCAAATTACCACCCTTCAGATAATCAATACTCAAACTATCAAGGGAGAGAGAAGTCTCTCTTGCACCACAGACCCCCCAGGAAACACAGTTGCCACACCCTGTGTTTCCCTGTCACACATGGCAACCGCCCAGAAAAAAAATCTGCCAGTGTGACACTCTCCATTCCATGTCACAGTGCTCTCACCACCGTGCATGGACAGACTGCTCATAGGGCTCCTTTAAGGATACTTTGCCATGGACCCAAAAATACAACAGTTCAGTTTCTCATCCTGGGACTACAGTCCCCCCCCCCATTTTCCCCTGGGGCCGAGGGGTCCAAAAACAGGACTCATCTTCTTCCCGAAGACAGAGGGCATCACCATTCCCTCTTCAGCTTTCCTCGTTTCTCGCCATTCTTGTGCTGTTCGAAGCTGAAACAGGTCTCCTTGGGTCACCACTGCATCCCCCTAAAATGCAGTCTCTATTGCAGGAAATTTTGGTTCAGTCTATGGCTAACAAGAAAAGTCCAGCCAAAAGCTACTTCATCATCTCCTCCCACTTAAATATTTCTTCTTCTAACATCTCAAGTCCCGGACTATCTCTCTTCCACTACAAATCAAGGAGGAGTAATACTTTTAAAAAAGCCCTCATTTCCTGGAAAGGGTTAGAAGTTCAGACTCCCTGGATGGCTGATATCTCGGTCCGGTGTTCCACCTCCCACGCTGGACATCCCCCCCCTTCTCCTTCTCCTCTGCCGGCAAATTTCCAGGTGCCGCCAGGCTCTCTGTCTCTTTCCCTCTTGGGGGGGGGGTGGGCAAAGGCATCTCCACTTCTCTCCACCCTTCCGTCCACAGGAGCTGGCTCGGTTCCAGACCCTCAGCCCCTCGGCCTACCTGGACAAGGCCGCATGGCTTCCCCTCCCCCACCCAGCCTGAGGCTGGGCAGGGGAAAGTCTGCACTCTCTGACGACCGGAACCAAAGAGACAGTTCCCCTGGGAGTTCTTGCTTTTAACCCCCTGTGTTCTCAGAGGCGTGTCCATACTTTCAGTGGTCAGTCCAGGTGCCAATATCCAAACCTGACCACTGATTGGTTTGACCCAACTTCCTGGAAAAAATTCACTTCCATGTCAAACCACGACAGATGCCCACATTTTCTTGAATGTTATTTGAATTAAATTACCTCTTTATTTGTTAGCTGTTTTTCTTTTTTCTTAGATATTCCTAGTAATTGCAGCCCATGTTATTAGCTATTCTCTGTAGTTTACTTTGCCCAATGAGTAGTCTCAGGGATTGAGAATGTACATGTGATGAGCTTAATTTTTTTCTGTAAAGTGTCCTGAAACATTATATGGTTCTTCCTTGCAGGAGGTAGCAAGTAGTTTTGATGTTGAGTTTTCTTTTGAAGGATGAATTAGTGATCTGAAATATGGTTAATTTTCTGATTGAACTTTATATTCTCTACATGCTAATTTGAACAGAGGTTCACACAGGCAGTGTCTTTCCCAAATTCTTAGTTCCTACACCAGTGTGTGATTTCCAGGAAATGATCCATTCCCCAAATTGTCATCTGTTGGGAAGGATAAAGAAGAGCACAGACTATTCTGTTGTTTAGAAATAACAAAGCTGCTGCCCTGCCACTTTGTAAAAAGTAATTACAGAGAGTATTTCTGAACAGTGCTCAGATGAGAGGAATAAGGATTTGTCAAATTCGCTTAATGACTGCATAACTAATGAGGAAGACCTGTGGTCATTTCTGTAATGCAAACGTTTTTCAAAATTCATACTTGTCTTTTATTGCTGTTAGCATACACTCACATTAAAGTGTGGGCATATTAAACAACAGTGGCAGCACCTCTCTGTTCCTGTGAATGAAACATCTCAAATGCTGTAACTACAGAGATTGCTCAGCATATCTACCCTACAGGTGCTTTTCTCTGTCCAAAGAAATATCACACATTTTCACTGACATCATGATGCTCAGCACGTTTGCACTTTGATCTCTGTATAAGGAATTATTGTTCCTCTCATTTCAGCCTCTGTCAGGTCCTTCTGATGCATTTTCAGGCTTGGCATTCATTTCTCACTGACACACAAGTCACATTACAGAGTTGCTTTGCCATCATTTTGGATGAGTGTGAATAACAGAAAGTTGGCAAAACTGCTTTTCTTCACCCTGGTTAATTTTAAATAACTACATAATTTAGGGTTTACAGAAGCTAATTAAAGTTGATAGGAAATCTGCATTTTAGGCCTACAGCTTTAACAGATCCTCATCTATAAGCATCTGAAGATGACTTATTTTTCTTGTCCTAAAGCAACACACTAGAAATTTTTCTGTCCTGAAAAAATTACCATCTGCTGCAATTTAAATAAATAACATGAAATCTACAAAAATGATCACTTGTTCTGTAAAGACCATTCTAATAAGGCTTTTTGACCATAAAGCTAAGCTCAAACCCTTTCAAAGACAGAAGGTTGTAGCAAAATTGAGAGCAAATTCATTTAAACGTTGGACTTATATTTGAGGCAGGGGACATGGGACAGTTAATTCTTGCAAAGCCAGATTTCTACAGCCAAGATTTCTAAAAGGAAAACTAATCAGAGTGCCCTCATCTGCTAGAGAATACTGAATTTTGGTCTTTAGAATCGTAATGGTTAAGTTTAGGTTCATCAAACACATATATTTTTAATGTGGCTTTGGGGAGAAATATTTTTTTGTCTTGTAATGTATGGATTATAAATTTACAACTGCATTTCTTACTTTGCATAAAACCAGCACTCCCTAATATTCCTTCCTAACTCCTGCAAAGTCTCAGTATTGCTACTAAGGACATCAGTCCAGTCCTTGTATGATTTATTTTAACCAGTCACTGGTGAAGCTGATGTTTTTCAAGCATGTGCAGCAACAAACATCACCTGTGATCTTCTAGTTTTCTCTAATTGCCCCTCTATACTGGCACAGCAGAGAGAGAAGCAGCTGGGCTACAAAGGGCAAATGCCCAGGTGAGTCACTGGAGATGGAGGAATTCAGAGAGGAATTCATTGCTCTCAGCACTGGAGAGTGGCAGCCAGTCATGGCTCAGTGCAAAATGATGTCTCCAGCCAGCTGGTGACAGTCCTGCATGGAAACTGTTGCAAATGGGAGCATTCAGAGAATTGAAACAAAAATGAATAATTTTTGTTGTCAGAACACAGCATATCTGGAGGCTGTGGATCCTTTAGAGACAGGCAGATTTTTAAAATGAGAGTTTTTTAAAATGAGTTCCTTGCTGGACTCAAAGGAACTCTCAAAGCAGCTGCTAAATTGTTTCATTGATGAAGAGCTGTGGACCTCTGGAGGAGGAACTGAAACTAGTTTAAATATAGGGTTTGATGGAAAATTCATGACAACTCAAAACACTAGATATGATCTATTTTATCTGAACCCATTACAGAAATACAGACTTCATTGGTGTTTCTGAAGCACTGAAGATGGGCTGTGGGTTTGCCATGCTCAGCAATGGAGGCTGTGTTTTTCCACATGGGCAGCACAGCACGGAGCAGCCGTGCTCTGATTTCCCAATCACAGCAAATGTGGGCAGCAGAAAGTGCCTGCTGGCTCCCAGGCTTGCTGGGATGGCCAAGGGTGTGGGAGTAGTGGATCCCTCTTCCAGCTGGGCTTCTGCTGTTATTGTTTGCAGCACAGTCGGAGGGACTTCTCCCTCTCATTGCTGCTTTCAAAGCCCAGCTGCTCTCCCCGTTACAGCTGCAAAGCCAGTGTAGGTGGGTGTAGCGAGTGTCAGGAGCATGGCTCAGGGAGCCGTGCTGTCAGAGGAGTGACAAAGCACATGTCAAGCCCCCAGTGCCCAGCACTCCCCTAACAAGAGCCCCTGGTGAGCAGCCAGAGAAGGGGGACTGCTGCATGGGGGTGAATGAATGTCTTGTAATCACACATTTAAGCAGCATATAGGAAATAGAACCCTCGGTCATCTGTGACTCCTCTCCTCAGTACTGGAGAACCTGACAGAGTAAAGACCGAGTAACAGCCCCAGCAGGGATATCCAAGGAACCACTTCATGAGCCAGCTGGGGGTGAACAGTCACAATAGACACAGGCACAGAGGGAAGACTTTTCCAGTCTTAGACCTGCCTTTGATTTTGGTGATAGTTAGCTCTCAAAATAAAACTTCTCCCTTTTCCAGTAACATCAAAAGGGTTTTTGTTAGTCATGACTGAATGCAAATTGCTTTCAGTGTATTTTTCTTGAACTAGATTTAAAAGACTACAGATAGTTCATACATTTATTATGGACTATTTTTTCCTAAAATGTATTTTTATTATGACAGAATGAAAAACAGAAGATTTGGGACAGAGAGGGAGGAAGCAACTGTCTGGTTGCTTCAATGCTTTTAATTAGGTAGGAGGATTTTTCAAGCTTGGATAAGCTTTCTGGAATTTGCTTAAGGATCTGTTTTGCAAGAGAAATTTTAGACCACTGATTATTTTAATGACTAATTAGAAGGTTAAAAATATGATAAAAATAAAGTTAAAATCTAACTTAAAATTTGCCTACCAATTAGACCAACATATTTGGAATGTCTTCTTATGTTCACAGAGAATTTTGCCTCAGCTCTAGCAGTATCTTTTTCTGCACATCTTGCTAGGGCAGATATAAGAAATCCTTAATTTTGTAACTCTATTGGTCTAGAGTTTTATCTGTTTGCTATGGTATAAGAGCATGAGAAATATTATCACGGTTACCTGAGCCAGGCAAATACAAAAAAGAAGCTTACAAGAGCTTTCTATTTTCTCATTTCAAGTTCATTTTTAATCAGAGATGTTTGGATACCCAGATGTCTTTTAATGAAACCAAACTTTCAGAGATTTGTCTGGTTTTGCTCTCTACATAGAGCATCTACCTACCTAAAACTGTGTCTCTGCTTTTGCTAATTTACATAAGTAAACCTTAATTTTTTAATTTAAGCTATTACTCCCATTAAATTTTTTGGGATGCTTAAATAAAAAATCCATGGGTCCCTTTAATGGCTGTAATTCAAGGCTATCTTTTTATCATGGTCAAATTGTTCTTCTGGATTCCTCGTTAATTGTGAAGATAATGCAATGTGGCAGGTCAGAGGCAACAATGACATTGCTAATGCCAGCCTGCAAGGATAGCCTGTAAGTAGCTGAGATGGCTTGAATATTTTGAGTAATAATTTAATTTATCTGCTTGTTGATGGATTGTCTGTGGTACTGATTTTTATAATGCAAAAATGTCAATATTTTCTTGATGATGATCATAAGAAAATGTTAGTAATAGTACTTTTTTTAAAAGCCCTGCAGTGATTTAGAGCCTATGTCATACCTTCTGAAGAAATTCTGATTGCCTGGGAGCTGCATTCTTAGGGGGACCAAATAAATTTGAATGCCTAAAAGTGAGTTTTCTAAGCAGGCCACCGCATTTTATTCTTTGCAATAAAATAAATAATAAATTACCAAACTGTATTTGAAAAATTTACCCTAGCATTGGTATTAATTATAATTTTTAAAGTTCAAATATAGTGTAACGGACACATTGAAAGTGTTGATTTTGAAGTTGTGAATGTCCAAGTGCAGAAATGCCCAGTTGGATGTTTCAAGGACAGTTTGCCCAGCTTTCCCTGGCAGAGGGAGCTCAGCTGAGCAGGCTGTGTGGAAGGCAGGCACAGGTGCTGCAGGCTGCCCGGGGCTCTCTGCTGACAGAAGCCTGGCCACTGCCCTGTCTGCGTGCTGCTGGTGTTCCCTGCACTGCAGCCTGGCAGGGACATGCTGCTGCCCACTGCTGACCTGCTCTGGAGCTGGCAGCCCAGGAAATCCTCCTGTGCCTCAGACAGGTCCTGAGCTGCTCTAGGTTTCTCCTGCTTTTTTATCCTGGTGTACAGTTTGTGTGGTTGGTGCATTGTATTGCTAGATTTGGCCCCAGATTCCAGTTTCATTGGAGCATTTTCCTAGTTTTGAAGAGGAAGTGACAGGATTCCTTTAGGAGGAAGAGAAGATAGATTTGTTCTGTCAATGTGGAAGTGCCCAGGTGATGAAGGACAGGATGCTGACAGGTTTCCCACCTGAGGGAGACTGACTGGATTTTAGGATTTAAGACAGGAACAGAAGAGACAGAGGTGCTATCTTGAGAGCATTGGCTTTATTACAGTCTTGGCACTCTTTATATATATATATATATATATTCAGCTTCTTTCCCCTTTTTGAGTTGAACTTGTTATCTGCTTAGCTAATATGGCTTCTCTTTAATGAAAGGATTAACTTAATTTTGGATTAAACTTTAGTGATGTTTGTTTTGCTAGGAAAGTAAGTAATTGCAGAACTTCTGATTTTAGGGTTCTTTTCTCTTTTTTGTTTTAATAACATCTGGGAATTCATACAGCATCTTATTGTTGGTGTTAGCACATATTCAGGTTAATAATTTAGGAAATGTTCTCCTGTAATTCAGGAACTAAACTAGTGAGAATTATTGGGATATTTTCAATGCATCCAATTTCTTCCACAGGGACTGCATAGACCATGAAGAAAATTAGAATCTCTTTGTCAAAGATGGGGCTGAGATGCAAAGCAAGTTGGAAAAGATGACAGCCAGGTAGGATATGAATTTTTCTCTTTGAACATCTTGCTAGAACCACATGATTCTAGAGAGTCTTCCTTTAGGAAAATTCCATTAAATTTAAACAAAATAGGACTGAAATTAAGTTTGGTAAAATATTTAGCAGAATTCTGCTTCTCAGTCTCCTCTTCATTACTTTAATGGTCAGGAACTAACAAAAAGAACCCAGATTCCTTCCAAGCTGTTCTAATGTGTGAGCTCCCCAGTTTCATTAAGGTACCTGGTAGGTACATGTGGAAAACTTGGACTAGGCTCTGAGAAGAGCATTACGTGGGTGGAGAGCTATCCAAGGCAGACTGCTGACTAAATTCTGAGCATTCATGCAGGACTTAAGTGTGCTTCTCTCTCTCCATTTGTGCTAAAGGCATCCGTGCCCGTTCTGTCTGGAGTGCCTTATAGAAATGGATGCAAAATTCACTATGAAAAATGAGTGTGATTGTTTCAATTGATGCTTGTATTACTGGTGGAATTGGGTCTTAATAACAAGGCATATTTATGTGTATGGCATAAACTACCACTAGTTAAAGTATATGATCATGGAATGTCCAGAGCTGGAGGGCCCCACAAGGATTATCAAGTCCAACTCCTGGCCCTGCACAGAACTGCCCCAGGAGTCCCCTGGGTCTGAGAGCATTGTCCAAATGCTCCTGGAACTCTGGCAGGCTTGGTGCTGTGACCACTTCCCTGGGGAGCCTCTTCCAGTGCCCAGCCACCCTCTGGGTGAATGATGACATTGCAAAGGCATTGTTATTTCTAACTGCAGATTATCCTATGTACAATCAATTTCCTGACTTTTCTGGATGGATTCTGTAAGGTTAAGCTGTAAGGTTAATCTGGGACAGAAGCATTCCCCTTCCCGAATGCTTTTTTAAGACAGACCAAAGAACGTGTTCTTTCAATGAGTGAAACAATGATTGCTGTCTTTAAAAAACATTCTTTTCTCCTGGGAGAAAGTTTTATTCACCATAAGTTGATTTTATTTTTTTCCTTTATAATAGGGTGTTATTTATAAAAGTTCTTGAAGTGAATCACAGAATTCCGAACTTTGAAATTCTCTGCAAATAGCAATGAAACTTGCCTTAAGTGTAAATGAGCAGCAATTTAAATATTAACTATCAGTTGATATTTCACATTGCTTCCCACATACTCATTTGTAAAACAGTCAAGCTGCAAGCTTTGTATAAATAGCATTTACTTACTGCCATGGTTTAATTGAAAGTTTGGTTAACGCTGGTACACAGGAGCTGGTAGTGACTGTTACACTTAGCTCCACTGTGTAGTCTTGAGAGATGACTAAAATTAATGGTGTGCCATTCCTCTAACCTGAATTGTTATAATCCCTGTCTAACAGGGATATTATAAAACTGATAATTTTTTTATCATTTTTTATCATAATTGTTTATCAGCAAAATTGTATTGGTTTGCTTACACATAACTAGATTGCAGCAAGAACATGTTTACAGAGTTCTTCCGCTTCTGGGAATTTGAAACCATCAGATTCCACCGTGGGTGTATTAAAAATAGTGGCTAACCAGACTTCATTAATATACAAATTAAATTGCCTTGAGTAAAGGAAGAAAATTAGTCTGGAACACTATTTTGCAGTATTTTCTTATCAGTACCAAACTGGACCATTAATGTCTCTCATACCTTTTTTTTTTTAACCTTGTACAGAGATAGGGATTTGACTGATTGTTACAAGAAGCCTTAGGGGGAATAAAACATGTTCTGGGACTAGGGGTTGCTGGCCAATAGTATAATTAAAACCAGAGTTACAGAAAGGTACCTGACAGCCCAGGTGAGCCAAGCATTTAAAATATGTTTTGTGCTCATGAAAACCAGGTTCATCATGCACAAAGTGGCAAATTTGTTTAGATGCAAAATATAAGATGTATTTTAGATACGACATGTAAATATGTGTAGACATTTCAGTGTTAACCACTATATGCTTCTGTGAGCCAGAGTATATATGAGTTGAAGTTGTTAATCATTTGTAATTAGTCGCAGTCATACCACATGGCCAGAGAGCCAGACCCTCTGCCAGTGTTCCTTCAGGCCTCCCTTGTGCTGCTGCCTGCAAGTGAAGCAAAAGGCTCTCAAGTGAGCATTGCTGGGTGCTTACTTGTTTATCCTTCTACTTCTGAATGACAATTAAAATATCTTCTCACTGAAAATCTTGCTGTTCTGTTCCTAATGTAATGTTCCCTTGAGCTTTCCAGATGCACACACAGATGATTATGTCAGTGTGCAGGTGACTCCATTCCTGTCCCTGGTGCTTAAATCTTGCCTCAAATCCTCCGTTGTTCCCCTGTAGCTTGAGACTCTCTGGAGCCAGTGATAGGCAGGAGGAGTTTCACAGCCAACATTAAATGTATGAAGTTTTCAGGTCTCTGCCTAGGCTTTGCTCTTGTGTGTCAGACAGATGTCTTATTTGTGGAGATTCTCCTACTTTAGTGTGCTTTACTGGGAACCAAACTGTAGTGATGCAAGGGGAGGAGCGCTTTTTGCCCTGCTGTGGTGTTTGCCATGTTCATGCCCAGTTGTGTCAGGCAGTGCCAACCTTTCCCCAGAAGACCTCAAGTAGATTCACCCTTAACTGAATATCTGTGTTTGCCCTGGTTAATGGATTTGTCTCAACAAGTGCTGTCCATAAGGCATAATCTTTTGACTTAGTGAAATAATTTGTATGACTTTTCCTGGGGCTTCCTACCTGCTGAAATCCTTTCCAGAGCTGTCAGTTCTTGCAGACATGCAGCTTGCCTGCCTGCCTTTGCCTGACAAGAATAGTGACATCAGGTGGCAGTGGGGCCTCAGGGTCAGAATAATACTCAATTCTTTTGTCACTTTTTACTCTTTTTTTGTTAATTTAACATGGTGTGGATGTTATTGCAGTCTGGGCAGCCTGATAAATGTAAACAATTAATTTACCACTTGGTAGTTTACTGAAATTAAGGGCAGAGCTATAGATATAGACTGAAATTAAGGGCAGAGTTATAGATAATGGGCCCAAACTAGCCCAAAATCTATCAGGAGATTCAATATCCCACCCCTGTACTTTGTCTCATGCTGTCACTACTGGATTTTCCTTATCTCCCCTCCCTCTGGAAAATGGAGATATATTACTAAAATAAACACTGATAATATTATACTATTCATTTTTTGTCTTGCTAGTCTACAATAACTGGAAACCCCAAATGCTAAGATTTTGCTGTTAATAAAAGATCTTTTCCAAACTAAATGATTCTGTGATTCTAAGATACCAGGAGACAATACTAGAGACCAGCAATCCCTTTTGTTTTGAAACATAAGATATTATAGATGCAAGCAGTTTACACTGTGAGCTGCCACATTCATTTTAGGAAGGTTAATCTCAGAAAGGAAAGCATATGTGGAATTGGGTCACAGCACTTCACATATTCAAGCTTGTGTAAGATACAAAGTGATCAATCCCCGTAAGATCTTTGTAAAGTGAACAAGGTTTATTATTTATAGTAGTAAACAGGCTGGCATTTATCTTTTCAAAGCATGGCAGTGGCATAAAGTATGTTTTAACTTTTGTTGTTTCCAGTTATTTGCATTTTAAAAGCTCTGCTTTGAATCATTATACTTTTCTTGAATTTAATGATTTATATAAGACAAGATACTTGGAATATACTGGAATTACAATTCTCAAAGCTAGTGAGGAATGAAAGAGCATGGACAACATGGAAATTCAGTGTTATTTATGCAGCTGTACATCTACTCTAATAAGCAATTATTGAACCTCTAAGTTATTCTTAGTGGAGATGGCAAGATCACAAAGGCCACCTGGCAGGATGGGTGCCTGCCTTACTGTCCTGCTACCATCAGGAAGCGGCAGCACAACAATGTGACAGCACAGGCACTGAAATACGTCTTCATTGCCAGCCTGCCTCCACTTCACTCACACAGAATGGAAGCCTGTTTACTGTGCTGCCATTAGAAAAGGAGCCTTAGCAGAAGCTGAGGTCAGGTTTAATGAGAGTCACTCTTCAGAGCGTGTGCAGTACATGATGTGTTTCATTGTACTTCCTACTAGAAGCAAATCTCCTTTCTCCTCTCTCACCAGTAATCCCTACTCACCCTCTCATACATTTCAGTTTTTTTGTATTATGACAATTACTACTCAGTTTTCTTCTTAAACTTGATCCTGGTTCTCTGTACATCACTGAGCTCAAAGCATGTTTTCACTGCTCTGTGCCAAAAAAGTCAGGGCTCTCTCACATATTTTGTGATGCTTGAGGCTATTCCACTGTATTATTTATTGAGATAATCCTTGCATGGATTGAGAGCAGCTCTTTGTGCTGGGCCCAGAGCTTCATCTGGTAGTAAGTGCTGAGGTTATCCTGTACTCTTTCAGCCCAAGCCAGTCTCAGAGCAGGAGGCAGTGCTTGGAGGAGCCTCTTCTGCACGTCTGCAGCAGTGTGAAAGGCATATTGCTCTTTCAGCTGTACATGATTTAAGATCTAGTGCTTTAGAATTGTCCTCGATTTTTTTTTCTGGGTTTGGGAGTTTGTTTGGGGTTTTCTAATGGTTTGTGTTGACCAGAGTTCTGCTGACAGAACAGGTAGCAGACAGATTTGGTCCTTACTCAGCATTCTTCAAGGATTGTCTAAAGAAGCATCACAATCACTCTCAGAATATTTTACTTAATTATCATCTGCCTTTATTGTGATTTTACAGAGTGACGTCTTTAGAATATTCTTTTTTTTTTTCCTTTTGTCAAAGTACATGGTAATATTTCCAGCCCCGTCCCAGTGGGATTGCAGCATCTATGGATCACACAGGTTCCTCGATCCCCGTCCTTCACTTGCCAGGAGTAACAGTGACACCCTGTGGCAAGCTGGGGAGAGGCCGGGCGCCCAATTTCCTTGGTTCCTTTCAAATTTGCCTCCGAGTTTCTTACCCGGCAGGGAGCGTGACAGGAGGAATTCCTCCCCTACACATAGGAGGGCTTCATCAGATTGTCATCTGTCTCTTATTAGACGTTTCCATTAGTGGAAGACATGTCTAATGAGCACTTTAATTCATAGATACAGAGAACACTCTGCCCCAGATGGCCAGATGCTCGTGGAGGTGGAACACAGAACAGAAAGTGAGAAAAGAAGAAAATTTTGCATTTCAGTTTAAATTGATGTTACAGGAATATACTGTTCTTCATTATCATTCAGACTGCTTTTCTCTAACATGGCAACAGTCTACTGAACTATATCAAATTGTAATGACAAAGATATCCACAGTATAAAGGTATCCACAGCACAAAACTTACTACATAAACAACTGCAGGTGGAAGTTAGGGTCATCCTTTCAATTTCTTACTCGCACCATTCCTTTGGTTTGTTTAATGAGTATAAACAGCACAATTGCTCTGTAATTACTGACATCATTCTGATTCCAGCCAAGTCCTCACTGCACAGTACCATGGTTCTATTGTGGTATCACATGCTAATGTACAAGCCATGTACCCCAGTTAAACATTTTCCAATGAGTTTAACTTATGACACTCAGTATGTGCTACATAGCTGACTGAATAGTATGGTCTGCACACTGCAAGTGAATTAAGCCTCATGCATGTGAAATAGCTGACAAAAGAAAGATTTTAAAACTTCTTGAGAGCAAATGGTCTGCTTTTGGCTGTTTTGGGGATTTTGTGGTGGTGGTTTCTTTAGGCTGGGTGTTGCTGGTTTGGTGGGTTTTATATGGGTGTAGGAAGGAGAAAAAAATTAAGAAATATTGGGCAAATATCCCTGTGAAGCTTCATTTGTTATACACAGATTGCCTTAAAAAACTAATGAACATACAGGAAAGAATGTAATAAATTAGGTTTTGTGTCCTCTGTGCTTGAAATTTAAGGCTATTATGTCTTGTCCTAGTTTAGATATTTGGGTGGCAAGGCAATCTTCTTTAAGCAGTGGAATAGACTGCATTAATCAATGTCTTACTCTTAAAATATTGTTATAAGCAAGTTACAGAAGTGTCTACAGCAAATATTTTAGGTAGAGTTGGGTCTATTTCAAAGTGGAGAGGTGGAGCAGATGACTTCCTAAGGCTCCTCCCAGTCCTTCTTTTAGTGAGTTTATGGTTGTGTCAGTGAACTTTGTGATTTAAACAGTATTTTGTGCACACCTAGTATTATACTTTCCCAAGTCTCATTCTGTGGCTCAAGTGCCATCCACACAAACACTGCCTCAGTCCCTTGTTCCTTCTGTGGCCTTGGCAGGCTTGCACTTGGTGCACAAACCCGAGACTCACAACATGAGCACTACAAAGAAAGCACATTATATCCACTATCAAAAGTGGTGTCCCTGAAGGACTGGAACACAGGAATCCCATTGGACATCAGCATGGAAGGAAAAAGAAAAAGGGCAGCTGTGCTTTCAAGCACTGCTGTTTCCTTCTATTTGGCTTTACAGGATCTCTGCAGGTCAGCTTTCAGAATCAGTTTCCATTTGGCAAAACCAAGCTTCCATAGCTCAGTGTCTGCAGCACTGCCCTGGTGGCTTCACAGTTGTTCCCCTGAGGGGATGCTGTGTCTGAGGAGAGGATTTTGCCCTGACATGTTAAGATGGTCAGAGGATTCTCTCCCCTGGACTCCCTTGCCGCATGCGAGCACTCCCTGGCAGACAATGCCCACACGTCATGGCTGACCTGGGCCTCCCTGCACTTGGCACTTCAGAGTTTGAAGACACTGCTTGGCAGGTTGAGTATTATTTTATTTGGGCTTTTACTTACTTGCTTTAGCTGAGATTTAGGAAAAAAACATTTTTAAGGCAGAAAACATAAAATTGGATAGGGTTTCATGTGGTGTTTTGTATCTGGATCAATCACACAAGATTTTTACAAGAGAAACAATTTAATAAAGTCCTATATAAATGTTTCTGATTCCTTGTATGCTCTTCATATCATACCAGATTTTCTCAGGTACAGACTTTCAATTACTGAATTTTAAAATTATTCTGGTTTTAGTCTGTCTCTTTTTGTTTCTTTCTTTGTTATTTTCTTTTTTTTTTCTTTTTTCTTCTTTTTTAATAAAATACCAGTGATAGCTTTTCTACTGCACATGGCTAAATATTCAAGAATAAATAGGAATACATACAGGAAGTAAGATTGAATTTTGAAGACAATTCCTGAGAAATATCTACAAGCATTTAATTGTCTCTCTTTAGGGAACTGGGCTTTCCCCTTAGCTGCCATTGTAAATATATTTCACAGGACATGGATGATAACAAAGCTGCCTCTGGTATTCCTGGTTTGTATCAGAGAGCATTGGGAGCCAGAGCTGCAAATGCTTAATGTGTCTTTGAGACTTCAATGACTTTCAGCTATTGAGGAAGTGAGTATAAATTTAGGTGTTAATCCTGTAAAGATGTATGCATTTACATGATTTCTACACTCTACACTGACTTACTGAAGTTAATGACTGTAAGTTCTTGAAGCAGTTTTTAAAATTCTTTGTTTGTTTTATATATGATGACTCTGTGTACCAAAATGTCTTTTATGGAAGTGATATTTGCCACTGATTTTCCAACTAAAAATATATTTTTCCACTAATAGCTAAATGAAAGGTCAATAAAGGTCAATTAAGGACTGTGTAGAGACATCCTATTAATTTATTTAGGTTAACAATACTGTAAATTCTGTGAATTAATATTATTTTTGCATATTAATTACTGTTAATAGTATAAATTAATAGGATGCTGGATAAAGTCTTTTATTTTTTCATGAGGGTTTAATCCTGCATGGCTTACAAACATGAGGAGCAATATATCATGCCATGAATGAAGAAGTAAAAGCAACATATATTTTTTTCTATCTAGATAATATGCCACATGGGTGCTGATTTTCATATGTAATCTCATCTGGGAATGGAAATTATTATCTGGAAATAATGTGAACGCAATCAGCAATTTGAGTCTGCTAAATTATTAAAGTCTACTTAAATATGATGAATCATTTTTTTTACTTCAATGAAAATTTCTAAATAGATCATAAATTGTATTTTATTTTACATTAGAGTCTCCAGACTAGATTAGATTATCACCTTCTTTTAGTTTTCAACTCATTCTAAGTTTTTATCTATATAATGAAGCAAGTCATAGGAACACATGCCTAGTAAAAAATACCCTATATACATCTTTTACCTTGTGTCACCTCCCCTTGGTTATTAATTTTAAAAGGTTACAATACTTAAGACCATGTAAATTGTTTCTTATGTTGTTTATGAATCATCTAAGTCTACAGGTACATTATATAACACCACCAAGTTTTCACACACAGGATATTTGCAAACCTAAACAAAGATTTTTTGATGTTGTCTTGATTTTGAAGATTGGTCTGTTTAGTGCCAATTGTGTCTTCCCAGGAAGTCAGTTGTAGAGAAGGTCACTGTAAAAATGTCCATTGATTTCAACTAAGTAATTTGTATCAAGGTGGAGAACCTTGCCATATTCATATGAAGCAAATGATAGCAACTTGCCTTTTTTTTTAAGGTGGAGGGGTGCAGGTGCATATAAAAGCATATAGCTGCCTGATCAAGCCTGCAAAACTGGAATGCCTTTAGCAAACTAGGTGCCAGCTTCACCAATGTATTACTCCAGTTTTACACAGTGCTAAATTTCCTGACAGCAACTGGAGTGGTGCAGTGGCAAAGCAGCACCTCAGCTCCACAGGCTCATTGCCAGTTATCCAAGAACAGCTTGTATTTACTGCTGTGAGCAAACACCTGTGCAGCAGCAGCAGCAGCAGCAGCAGCAGCAGCATGTCATTTGGTACATGCAGGTAATTGGCATTACAGACTGGAACAACACTGGAGTCTGCCCAGTTAGCCAGGTAAACACTAATCTCTCAGACAAAATCTTGCAGTCATGGTCCAGCTTCTCCCCATCTTGGAACCTCCTGCTTCATTTGGTGGATCTGCTTCTGTAGTTCATCTCTGTCCAGCTTCATTTTTGCTTCTAGAACTTGCCGTAGAGACCCAATGCTCTCATAGATAGCTGCAAACCCTAATTGCAGGTGAAAATTAACATTAGTTCATCATGAGGAGCAAGAGTGTCACATCATTGCTACTAGAATGCACTTCCACAATGCCCTGCTTTGCTCTAGAAGCACAGCAAAAGTTCTGAAGGAAAATGGGGTGTAACTGTGTGCTGCCCTGATGGCAGCCCAGCTATGGCTGTGCCTGCTCTGGGGAGAGCATTTCTAAGCTGGTTGTCACCCCTTATTGCTCTGATTTTTGCACTTAGTGAAAATCCTTCTTAATGCCACAGGTGTAGCCATTACATCTGCCCCGAAAGTATTTAAACTACTTCGATAAAAGCAAAGACATTTTGCATATTACTGTGAGTGGATCACTGTCACCACAATTCAGAATAAAGAACTGGATAACTATGGTCCTACCAGCATTAACTTCAGCTTTCATTTCTTTTATATCTTCATTTATCTCATTTTGAAGTTTGACAATTCGAATATTTATCTTTTCTTCAGTCTGTTTTGCTTCGTGTGCCTCCATGGTTATCTTCTGCATTTCTTCTATTCTCTCAATTTTCTCTGCCATTTGGTTGAATTTCATCTCAATACCTCTCTCACTCATTTCCTGGAGCCGGGAAACAGAATTTTAATTATTTACTCTGCATGTGGAATAACAGTGGCCCTTTTTAAAATATGAAGTAGATACTGATTTATCATCTTTTATCTGGAATTCAAAATGTAAGGAATTACAATTTTTCATAAAATCATTTCAAATTACTTGATTAGTGTAGGTTAAAATACTGACCTATTTAGCAGTGATCAGATTCATGTAAAGATTCTCAGGTTGTAGGTATTACACTTGATATCAATGAAGAGACTTTGGCATATTCTGAGGCTATCTGAAAATCTTACTCAAATAATATCTCAATTACATCATCTTAGTTATTAATAATGCTCTTGAATACTTCCTGAGAAGTATTATAGGACATTTGAATGAAACTTACAGTGCTTTCCTTAAAAGTCAGTGAGAGTTGGTCGATTTTTTGCACAAGCTCTTTTTCAGTCCTTCCATGTTCCTGTTCCAGCCAGCTCCGTGCAGACAAAATCTGATTGCTGAGCTCCTCAATAGCATCTTTTAATCTAGGAGCACAACAGAAATTAGCAGAAACAAAAGAGAAGAACTGGTCATTCAACAGTGGCTTTTTATGAACGTGTTCATAAAAACACAAAATGGCCATTTAATACATTCTTCACACCATATTAAGGTGAGCCTTTGAATTTTAAGGCTATTAAACTGGATATGGTAACATTGGTTTAGAAAATAAAGGTAAAAGTTCACAGCAAATTTAGATGAAACACATTACAAAATTTGTATCATAGTAGATGAAAATTCTTTGTGACATTGAAAACAGAATATGATCATCCTTCCAGATTATAAACTTTATGTCCGTATGTATCAAATCCAAGCATAGATTTGGTAGCCACTTATTCTGGTGACAATGCTGGTTCCTGTAGATCCACTGACATTGCCTATACCCACCTCAACTTTACACCAACCAATTGTGCCAGGGAAACTGTTTCTTTTCTCCAGTGAATATGTGAAACCTGCTTTGCATGAGGATGGTGATAAGTAGTAAGAAATGAGGATGTGGATGGCTTATACCAGGACTGCTACTGAGTGAAATGCCTGGACAGGAGTTAACAACTGAATAGAATATAAGGACCCCATGTAATGTCTGGTAGTACAGAGTATCTAATCACTAATAATTTAGGTATTTCAGTTGTATTCATGTTTGAAGCCAGCTTAAAGCAGTAGCACTCTGTGAGTCCTGTGGCTTGCTTCCTGCTTGCTTCAGTTGAACTTTTTCCCCTTCCCTGGACAGCCACCTCCAGCATTCATTGCTTCAAACAGTTCTTATAGAAAGGCACCAGGCCACTCTGACAAAAACCCTTAGTTGTGTCCTTTAATATAAGTTCTGCCTGAGTACTTAACTAGGAACTTAATCAACATTTTGGAATTGCCTAACCACATCAGGGGCAGAGTTCTTGGTGAAAGCAAGTCCTCTTGACCTCTTCACAGTCAGCTTTTGTAATATCTGTGGAGCAAACACACGTATTCATAGAGGTTCCTGCTTTTATAGGCCTGAAGATTATACCAGTCAGACTGGGAAAACTGAGGCCAGACTGGGAAAATGGAGGCCCTACTCCCAAGGAACTGGCAGCAGCAAGGCTTCCTAGGCACTTACTTTGTGTCCAGAACTTGCAGCTGTTGGTTGCTCTCTTTGTAGGCAATCTTCAGCTTTGCTTCTTGTTGCATTATCGATTGCTCTACTCTGCTCAGCAGATGAGAAATCTGAAACAAAATTCAGAATTCTCTATTTTTCAACAATATTGCATCACAGTTTCATTTGGGGCATTTTCATAACAGTAGAGGAGGTCTAACAGAGAGCTCACTTTTGCTAACATTTCAAAAATTATTGAATTTGCATATTTTACTTTATCATGACTATCATACTATCTCTCAATGTGAAAGTATCAGCATTTTGAAAACGGTAAATTTTTTTGCCTTAAATAATGTGAATAGTTTCACCTTGAAAATCTCTGCCTGGTCCCCCCTTTAGAGAGCTGAATTTGCATGATCCATACATCTCCAAGTTGCCACATAATCAGAATAAACAAGTGCCAAAGCACTCCACCAGTACTGAGGGATGTGCTCCATACTTTGTGTATAAGGGCCACTGCAGCGATAGAAGTGCTGGGTTTAACTGGGGAGAAGTCATAACTACATGAGAATATTTGTCACCGAAACAACCATCCCACTTTCTCAAAGCATACTGTTCTGGTTCACAACAAGATGCATGACAACATGCTCCTGGCATGCTAATGTACTACACTGAGGCTTCTGAGGAAAGCAAAGTGCATTTTAGCCTTTTTTTACCCACCACAAAATGAAGATGTAAAATACTTTTGTTGACCAAGAAAATGGGAAGGCCTTGAGATGTGACATTAAGGAAAAGGATTCTTCATATCTCCAAGTCTCTGCTTGTATCTAGTGCTCACTTCCATTCTCAAACCCAATGGAAGAGAAACCTGAGAGACAGATTAATGGATTCACAGAACCCAAAGCCAGTTTTGTTTTGCAGACCTTCAAAAATTGTGTTCAAATACACATAGGATCATCCTGGGAAGGCTGAAACATACAGCAAGAGATACAGAGGCTTGTATTGTAGTTTTGTTGAGCATGTGCCTTTACAAACTAATCCTTTCTACACAGATGCTGCAGGAAGAAATTAAGGACCTTTTCCAGTTAGAGCAGTACAGTAATGCATCTAGGTTCCAATGGTCAATGTAATAAAGACTGTGAGCAGATACACCTCTCCATTTTTAAAATCTGTGACCTCCTAGGATAATAATTAACAGTAATGAAGTCTGTGTGAATTAGACTAGAACTCTTACCTGTACAGGGATTGCCTTGGTCTAAATACCATACCTGTATTTCTGCCTCTTTGATTTTAGATTCTAAGATCAGCTTGGAGGTGTGTTGGTCTTTACTTAGACTCTGAAGTCTTTCATATGTAATTTTATGCTCTGCAGACAGCCTGGCTAACCCAGCATCACACCTGTTTGAATAGATAAAAAAACAAAGCACCAGCCAAATAGAATATAAGGTCCAGGCTTTTAAAATTACCCATTGTACACTGCCCATTTCTGTGGAATTCCTGGCTGGCTAGGGAAGCAATGTCTTTGAGACTGTGAGAATGGTAATACATCTCATAGTGTTCAGCAAACTCCCAAAGAGACCTGAAGGTCAAGTAATCTGATAAACAAATTCCATTGTTCTTGGCACTAACATGATATGGGTAGGCTGTGTTATCACTCAGGGAAATCACATCAGAAATGCAAAGACACAGAATTTCATTTCCATGTCTTTTTGTAATACTCCAGAAGATATCTGATAAGGTGTGTATGCATTCCCCTACATGATTAGTAGCCTAAATAACTGAGGACCATTTTTTCATTATTGTAGCTTTGTATTTTTATTTGTGAAATAGTAGTACACAGCTAATATGTGTAGCTAACAATGTGGGGCAAATTCTATGGTTCTTAGTCTTTATTTAGGTGAATAAATAAATTGTCATTGAAAGCAATGGCAATTTTGTCTCAGAAAAGGCTGTAAAATGAAGTCCTGGAACATAATAATTATTGTTTCCTTTTGTCACATTGGAACACTTCTTAATGCTGTAACATTTTTAGGATAAATATGCTATAGAACATGTGTGTTTTCTACCAGATTTTTAAAATAATTTTATCAGGTGGATTTCATCTACAGTAATGCATTAAGGGCATTAACTGAGCTGTAAAAATATGAGTACTGTGATTTCAGGAATAAGACCTCTGTGAAGTATGACTCATGTATATATATATATATATATATTTTTTTTTTTTTTTTCTAAGGGAAATATGTAATCATCAGTGTTACCAAATTTGATCTAGGAAACTGATGAGGAACAGACAGCAGTTACAACTTTAGGGAGAAAAAGGCACTAAAATGGAACAAGCTGAGGCATGTTAAGTCATTACCTAAACCAGTGACACACTTTGTCATCTTTTTAGTCACATTTCAGTTTGAAGGCTTTCATTTCAACATGCATTTTCATCACCTCAGTTACAGGAATTGCCACTATCATTAAACATGAAGGGAAAGTCACAGTTAAAATGACAAAAGGAGCATCTGCTTATTACTATGGTACAGTTTCAATATGAAAATAATCAGTAATGCAAAATAGGCATTATAAAACTTGAGGAAATTAATTTCTAGTGTAGCAGTTCAGCATTGTGAGACCTGTTAGTAATATCTGCAGGGAGCCTGGCTAGGGTTTACATATCAGTGAAAAGCTTTTAGGGCTCACAATCAGGCAGTTTCTTTAGAAAGATGAGAGAAGCCAAATGTCTCCATGTCGTTACAATCAGAGAGAATCAGAGGAATGGAATCCTCTGCATCAAAAGGTTGTGGCTCCAAAAAATGGTTGTGGCTCCAAAAAATGGTTAGTTTTGTTTCTCTGAGGCATGGCAGAAAATATAAAAAAGCAACAGCTTTGAAACTACTGAAGCAAAATTAATCAGCAAGCACCTGTGAATGTTTTTAAAGTAAATTAGTGTTTTGGGTTTAATCACAGAGCATTTCTCTTCTTCATGGAATTCAGTTATGTGGTCAAAGGGTTCATGTAGTTCCATGGTAACTGAAACATTAATATTCTGACTGTGTGAATTTAATGGTATGCATAGATCAGATTATTTTGGTTTATCTTCTATATCTGTTGTATACACTCACAAACACGATTGGTTTTGACCTGGAAGAAAATATTAGTGTTCAGCATCAAGGAAATCAAAAGACGAGTAGGTGCTCCATTCAGTATCAGTGGGGCATAGATAAAATGAGAACTGCCAGTACTCTGCAGCTGGCTGCTATAAGCATATGCTGTAATGGTATGGAGAGAGCTTTTAATGTTCCTGGTTTATTACAACAGGAGACGTTTCAATTAAAATGCCAGTGTTTCAGTGAAAAACAAGTAGCTGGAGAACAAGTAGTGAAAAGCAAGTTGAAATGCCCACGGGGGCACTGGGCAAGAGCAGCAGAGCTGGTGGATTGTGCTGGCCTGGGGCAGGGAGCCCAGAGCTGCCCTCGTGGTGCCACCTCCCACACAGCAAGGGCCAGGGTGCAGCACATTTATTGCTCTTGGGGAGATTGTCAATGTGGTGCAGCCCAGATGCATCAGACTCATAATCTGTGCAGCAGGAAAATCTGCCTACGTGTAATGAGTCCAGGTTGTCTGAAATGAATCAGTTCTATAATGTAGATAAAAAATTCATCTATATATGCAAAGTAGGTCCAATTTGAACCCACATAGTTGCCATTTCTCTGGATGTTTCAGCTCTCAGGAAGCTTTTATTGAAGAGCTATTGCTATCATTCCAACCAGGCTGCTGGATTTAAACTTTCCATACAAATGCTCATTATCCACAAGTAATTCTCTAAATAAATGATAAGGCACTAATGAAAGTTATGATCTTTTATCACTAGAAAAAGAATTGGTAAATGTGTATAATATAAAATTGACAACATAAGAGACAGGAGGCTGGAGAATATGATGTACTGGCATCGATCTAATTTTCTGCTAATGCATCGCTGAAATTTATAGAGATAATATTTTTTTCTTAAAGTTAATAAAAATGGTGATTTTTAGCAATAATTCAGGGCTGTGATAATGCTTTACAAATTCACCAGTAAACTGTGCTTATTGAGAAAAGATCCAGAGACATGAGCTGTAATGTGTAGTCTGTCACCTTCTGATAGCAAAATTAGTTGATTCTGTGATGTGAGTGAGGTATGTTGGAATCTCACTCCTGCAGAGCAGTGGGGAGTGGGGTTTGGGGCTGTGCTCCAGAAATGCACGTGCATGTAGGGATCCCTTGTTCCCATCATTAACAGCACTAGCCCCCAAGAAATAATGAGACAGATGTTTGATGATATATTGACATGTTACAGTACAGTTGGTGTTAGGAAATAAACACCCTTCTCTCCAATATGGAACTTGAATAGGATGTTTAGTATGCATGAAATTACTGGAACGGAAATTTGACCAGAATCCTAAGATGGACACTAAAGTTATTACATGACAAAGGGCTCATGCTTTGGGATTTACTGTCTAAACTGATTCCCACTGTCCTGCATGCTGCCAGCCTGGAGCAAACACAGCACTCAGAGCTACTGCAGCCTGAGCCTCTCAATGTACCTTTGCTGTGGCTGAAAGCTGATGCACAGGAAGTTGGTAACCCACACTAACTTGATTGTGTTTCTCATGTTTCACTCTGAACTCATCTGAAAGCTAGCAGCACTAGAGGTAAAATTACATTAAGTGAGTAAAGTGTATTTTATATAAGGAACATTGGCTATAGTAATCAGAAGGTGTTTATCTCAAGGAAAGTCTCTGTATTGTGCCAAAGACAAAACAAACCACTGTCTTGACCATAATCTCCAGTTAGTTCTATAATCATTATTCACTGGAACACTAATTTCAAAGTGGAATATGTTTGTAAATAAAGGCAAATGAGTTTCTCTCATGGACCACTGCTTTAAATTGTTTTCTCATAAAAGGAAGACTTTTTTTCCTCATTCAGGGATTTTTTTTTTAAAGAACATGCTGAATAGAAGCATAGAATGCAGTATGGAAGGTAGCACTTAAAGGGCAATAAACTGATTCTCTTACTGGAATGAATACAGATAACCTGCATTCATCACACAGTCTGACATAAGGCACATGGGTATTATCTCATTCAATTTGCAGATAAATTGCAACCCAGGCACAGCACAAGGGTGGTGCCCTAAGGAAATAAAGGAAGAAGCCCTGGCACAGCCTGTGCCCATCCCCACCCTCCCACACCAAGTGCTCGGGCCAGGACAGGGCCCCGCAGTGACACTCATGCCAGCACAAGTTTCTTCTCTTGAGTTCCCTGACTGAGGGCAAAGGCACCACACGTTGCTTCCCAAGGTGTCAGTAACAGTGCTGCTCCACACAGAACCCCTCTCAGGATGTAGTATGATCTCAAAGTATTTTTATAGAAAGAAGCAGGAAGATCTAAGCAGGTACATTTTGGGATGACTTCTCAGCAGGATAGATATGTGTATGTGTATCTTTCTATCGGTTTTTCCATCAGTTTTTTGATTTGAAAAAAAATAAACTAGTTTATTTGTGTTTGCTAAAGGATAGTGCATAGCTTACTAACTGTTTAATTTTTTTTTTGAAACCTCTAGATTATTTTCCACAAAATGGGCAAGTATAACTCCACTGAAGTTATTACCCAAGCAGCTGTAGGCCAGGTTATGTCCTTTTCCTGTAGCTTACACATCCTCTGCCTTTTGTGTTCAACTTTACAGGCACTTAAACAAATGTTGTGCTGGGGTTTGTAATGTGTCATTGATGGCACAGCTAAAGTCTGTGTGGCCGCAGAATTGTAAGCAGGAGCTTTGGGCAGCCTGTGAAACCTCTGTCACTGTACAGTTTTCTGTTCCTTATGTGTCATATAGCCCATGTGGGATTTAATATGGCTAACCACTAACTGAATGTGCAGATTTTTATTTCTAAAATATATGCAAAAATGTGCAACTGTTTTGTTCTTCACAAGTGCAGATTGTTCCGTGCTGCCTTTATAATTGTGCTAATTAACGTGTTTCAAAGACACGAGTCTAACCACCGTACTTTTTAAAAGCTGAACCAAATCCAATTTCCCAGGGAATTTGAAATAATTTATTTAGAACTAATTTCAGGAATTTTAGGAATTAAGGGTGATATTGTCAAATTTAATATGTAATACTGGAATGCAAAGCATTATTATTCGTTTTCTTGAAAACGCAGAACAAAATTATCCTTGGAATTTTGCCAAAGTTGAATTCAACCCATTATCATTAATACTTCAGGATTAAAACAAGATTAGCTAGCCCCCAAAACACAGTTCCCATGGGGACTTTTACCTTACAACTCTTCCCCGAAGATCTCCTAGGCCAGAAAGCTGCCGCATTTCAAGACTCTTCAGGGTAGAATTTGTTCCATAGCTGAGATTGTCTCTGACACGTATCTGTTCCTGCAGCATCTACAGAACATTCATATGCAAATAAAACCCCAGTATGTCACATTTAATGTACACTTTAAATGTCACTCATTATTTTTCAGTAATTCAGTATCCTCAGATACCATTTTATTATTACTTTTTTCAAAGTTTTGTCTTGTAATGTACTAAACCAGATACCTTTTAGGTATTCTATTATTTCTTATTATTAGAGTCCAATCTGCACACAACTACCATAATATATATAAAGTATAACTTGACAGTGAAATGGAGACTTAAATTTTTTTTTCTCCTTTCATTTTCCCCACCACACCCCTGTTGTTCACTGCAGCAGAGGTCAGACATGAAGTCATGTGTCTGCCTAGGATTAGGTCATAAAAATGAGCACTTGGGTTTGGTTACTTCGTGTCATCAGTGAGTCGGAAGGGAAAGAAAGTTTATTGTAGAGCAAAGGCATTTCCTAGTGTTTATACAGCACAGCCTTTGGACTTAAGTTGAGCTGGGTATTAGTGTCACATTAATTCATTTTTCCAAGATTTTCCAGTGCAGCTTTTGAAAGCAAGCTTATTAGAACCACAAAGGCTCCTGTGTTTATATGCTAATATCCTGTGCTATTTTCATAGCCACCGAAAGAATTATGTAATTTGCAAACACTTTTTCAAGTTGTAAAAACAATTTATAAGCTTACTGGATCTTCAGACCTTGTCTGACCTTTACTTATCCCGTGGTAAACTTTGTTAGGAAATTAGCAGCAGTAAGTAGCTGAGATGGCATGAGTGCTGTGCAACATTCTTGCCATACCTCGATGTCCCGATTGAGCTGCCTCACTATCGCAGTAATGTTTCGGATGTGCTCCTCCAGGAGTTGCCTTGCCAACCGGTCACCCCCCCCTTTGTTCTGCATTCTGTGCAGCGTGGAAACAATGTCCTCCTTAATGCGAAAAGCGTGTTCCACAAGAGCCGCTGTTGTTTTCTCATGGCTCAGGATTCTGTCCTCCAGCTGATCCACCAGGCTGGCCGATGCCAGCGGGACCGCTGTCAGTGCCTGGCTGTGCAGCGGGATGTTTCGGACCCGTCTAGAGGGGAAGAATATCCACATCTTGTTAAGTACTCACACAAAACTCTGCAATGCCTTTGCACTGGAGACAGTGTGACACTGTCTGAGTACCGGCAGTGCTGGGGAGAAGCCCCAAAATACACCCAGAGAGAGTGCCCACTGCTACAAATAAGTGGGTGCTGTGTTGGCTACCGGGTGTCTTGGCTTTTTTTCATGGTCTTTAAGGAAGCTTACAAAAGCATGGGATCTTCAGGAAAGAACATTAGCATAACAAAAGTAGTTACAAATCGGAACCATAATTTGATTAAGAGTCCAAATTCAAACCCTTCTACTGAGTTTTAAAAGTAATGTTATTTGTCTTTACAGTTTTCAGGCTTAATCAAAACTGTAACAGTTGAAGGTAGGTATTGTAAATTAAATGAAAGCAGATCAGAATTAAAAAGGAGTAGCTTGTGTCAATCCCTTTTCTGTCTCTATAGCTAGCCTCTAATACCATACAGAAGCTTGTTTCCCTGCAAACTGGACAGGAGCATATGTGGGCATAGAAACTGAGGTGAGACCAAATTTATGACAAGCTTCTCATAGGCTTAGAAGTTAAATTTTCCCCCAGAATAGCTTACATTTGGGTACCTTGAATAATTATCTAGATTTTTGAAGAGTGGTCTGCATTGAATAGCTCCCATAGAAAGCAGTGGAGCTCATGGGTGCTGAAAGTAATAAAATGAGGCTGGTAATGCATGCAACCTTTTCCTGCCACTATGTTCTGTAAAGAATAACAACATTTTCAGAAGCATAAGTGGAGGATACAAGTTCAACCTCACTTTAGAAAAGGAGATCTTTTTCCTAGGAACTCTTATTTACTGTGTATTCTCACTTTGTTTCCTGTTAATGAGCCAAATTAGCAGTTCAGTTTGACCATGGTTGTGGAATCCTTTGAACCCTTCAGGGAAATCGCCAGGGCCTTGCCCTGGAAGAATATACCATAGAGTTTTCTCCACCTAGGCTGAAAGAGAGGACTTATTGATAGAGATGTATGAGGATTCCAACAAAGTCACTTTTGGCTCTTTGTTTTCACAACTCATTCCATGCTATTTGAACACTGGCTAAAACTGCTCTTGGACTTCTAGTCAGTGAGATTTAGGCTATTGAACTTCTTTGGGAAATGGCTAAGTAAAAGCTGAGTAAGGGCTTGTGATTTGGGCTATGATTTGAATGTTTATGGTATTTCACTTTGCATTGTACACTAATGCCAAAGTCCCAGGTCACAGCATTACTGTATAGAGGGAAATAAGAGATACATAATACTCTGCATTATGAAGATTTTTGGTTTTTTATTCCAGACTGTACCTTTCAGAAGGGGCAAGAGTTGGGAAGATTGGGCTTCGGTGGGCCATTCTCTGGTCAATAATTTATGTCTGTTGAAAAAGTACAAATTGAATTATTGAATAGCTGGAACTGAAATGACTTAAAGCTTTTGCTTTCAGTGCACCTTTAAGTTAAGTGTAATATTATGCTGACACTGGTGATCTTAGCATCCAAATATTGCTAATGCAATAAATGCAAACAAAAATTAATACAAAAGAATGAAGACTAAAAACTGCTAAAAAGCTTTTTATAGTGAAAATTATACTCTTGAAAAGACAAGGTTGACAGCCTTGAAACTGAAATCTGCTGTTGATCCACAGAATTGGTTTGGCAGGGCAGAGGTAAACAAAGTTATTGTCCCCAATCTTCTACTGGTCTCTGACATCATTAATCAATTAATAATAAAGTCTACAGGATGATCATAAAACTTAAGAAAATAATGACTGGAAAATCAAATACAAGTGTTTCATGACAGCAGATTACTAGGAGTAAGATGTTTTTCTCATAAAAGCATTGGCAGAAACCTAAATAAAACCTAAATAAAATGTGTGACATCAGTATAGTTTATTAAAATTGAGTCTTGTATTAATTTGTCTTCAAATCTAAATGACCACACTTTATGTTGTAAGTAAATTCTTCTATGGTAAGAATATAAATTCTGGTTTTAATTTTTAGACACAGCCAGCCAGACTGTGACAGACATTGCAGCAGAGTAGGACTATTAAATGGCTTCAGAAAGATATTTTAGTGTCTTACTGAGACCAGTATCTGGCTCAGCAGCTTTGTCCACTGCCAGAAATTAATGAAAAATATATTAGCCTCAATCAAATCAAACTAATCTCCCCTACATAAAACAAAAAACATTTTTAAGTATAAAGAGAAGTAGTATGGCCTGAGCCTGATCTCCTTGGGAACCTAAAATCCTCACTACAAAATAAAGGCTAATGTATGAAAAGAACCTTACAATTGCTGATGAAATCCTGTGCAATGTGAGAAAGATGGGGTTATGGAAATACAATAGTCGAATATCGATAGTGAAGAAGCAATAGGGCTACCCTCTGAGATCTCAAAATGCAAAGCATGTTTGTGCTTTAGAAATGTATGAAAGCACTGCCTGAAAGCAGAGAGCAAACATTGTCACAGTGTGTGTGTTCTATTTATAGCACGGCGCTTCAGAAACTACAAATTAGAAAAAAAAAAAAAACAGTTTTAAGAGAAGCTGGGTTGCTGAGCAGCAGTGACACCAGAGAGGAATTCAGGAGGTCTGAATTGAATTCCTTGTTCAATCTCTGATCCTGTTGACTTAGGACAAGTTATTTCTGTGAGTAATAACTCAGTTTCCCTATATGTAAGAGAGATAACCATACCTACCTCCTTGTTTAGGTTCTTACATGGCTATAAGCAAAAAGCACAGTATAAGAGCTGGGGGTCATGGTGGTGACTTCTGCATTCAAAGTCCTGCACAGACACTGAATGTCCAGTTCTGCAGTCTGCTCCTCACACTCGTCATTTCCCAGTTCTTGGATTTTTAAGGAATGCCAGCACTCTGCAAGGGGTTCCTCCTGGTCACACCACCAGACTGCAGCAGGTCACACCACCAGGCACCCAGTTCTCAGTGGGCCTGAGACCTCTGGGCCTTAACACATTTTAACCATCTTGATGCATTGAAGCTTTTAAGCACAATTTAGCTGTAAACACAAGAATTATCCCACTGATTTGGGAAGAGCTATGTGCACGCAGCAGCAAAGCACTGGATCCTACCTAGAAAAACAAAGAAAAAATATTAAAGTCCATACATCTAGCAGCCTCTTAGTGAAATTTAGTGAAATACACCTTACAAAAACCAGCCAAACAGTGCTTTAGTCTCACAGCCTTCAGTACCCATTTATTATCAGCTGGAAAATAATGTTTGCAGCAAGCTAAGCATAGGTTTGTATGAAGTCTTAACTCTTTCTGCCAGTCTACCATGAGAAATGCAGCTAAATGCAAATATCTGGAGTAAGTGTGGCTATGAAACAGAAGTTGCATAAATGAACTTCTCATTCCTTTCTCTTTGCTCAGTATGTGGTGAAGCATCTCATCAGATATGAGATTTCTTGATCTGATCCAACAGCCAGAAAGGGTCTAAGACTTTGATTGGCAGTTGTACAAAACTTTGCTGCAGTTTGGAGATATTTGCAATTAACAAATAGGTGTCAGAACTAATGGCAAATTCCTTCTCTATGAGTGTAATACCAACTTATACTAGTAAATAGAAACCATAGGATGTTCTATAAGAGGAGTATAATTTCACATGGCTCTTTCAATGGCAGTAAACTGGGATCAAATAAGATACCAGTTAAAATACTGGTTACAGGTGCTTGATTTTTTTTTTTAATAATATTGTTTCCTGCTTGATACTGCTATAAGCAATTTAAGTCATAATGTAGTAACCCAGTAAATTTGGGCTGACTGATTTAAGTTACTGAATATTCCAAATATACTTGTCACATGGACAAGATACAAGTTTTTTCCTATTTGGAAATGATACACCTGATTGCCAAAAATAACAGTTCACTTGATACTTAAGGCAAGTTTTCCATACATATGTGCAGTGCTTCCTTAGTGTTCCTTTAAATCACTCACATAAGATGTGTAAAAGCTTGGACAAAAAAATGCATCCATGGGATGTGATGAAGAGATAGTTCTAGCAATGTGCAGTTCACTCCTTGCTATTTGTGCTGTGGCATCCCTTCCCCACTTCTCAGACTGCCTTGCATGTTTATTTTCTCTGGGATCTCCATTTTTTCTGTTTTGAATGATAATCATACCTGTAGTGTTCAGTTTCCCATCTTCCATGATAATCTACAACTAATGCTATAATGTCTGCGCACCTCGGAGTGTTTTTCACATTCATTCTCACAATATGCCTGTGAGGTAGGAAGCATTATTATCCCTGAAAATACCGTTTCCTTCTCTTGCTGGTAGGGAAGTGAAGCACGAGGCGGGCTATGTGACTTGCCACAAGTCACACGGGAATCAAAGCAGACTGAAATACCTGCCTCGGCAAACACTTTAATCACTCTTTCCTTCTTAAAATAGAAACCGCTTTGGTTGCTGTACAGGGAGCGTGTGACGGCACCACCCCGGGAGCCGCCAGATGCTTCCCAGTGTTACTCTGAAGTGCGTTGGGGCAACGCTTCGGAGTAAGCGAAAAAGTGCCTGTGCTGCAGCTCAGCAAAGGGATGGGTCAGAGCCCGGCAGCTCTGGGAGAACCAGCCCCGTGCCGAGCCCCTGGGCGCGGCTGTGGCACTCGTGAACACGCGCTCTGCGATGGGAGCCGGAGGGGCTCCCACGGCAGCGCGGTGACCGTGCCCGGGGCTCCGAGCCAGGCCGGGGGGCTCCGAGCCGGGCCGGGGGCCCTCTGGAGAAATAGGTGCGATCGGCCCCGGTGCTGGCCCGTGCCGAGCCGCCGTGATAGGGGGGATCGCGGCGGACCGATCTGCCCTGCCCTGCCCTGCCCTGCCCTGCCCTGCCCTGCCCTGCCCTGCCCTGCCGTGCCCGCGGATCGGCCCCACCGGGGGTCCAGGCCCTGCGGTTCGGGGGTCACCGGTGGGCGCGGCGAAGGTTGCGGGGACACGGGTGTACGACAGCCGACAGGACACCGCGGTGCAGATACCACTCTATGGCCATGCAACACGGGGGGACAGAGCCGGGCAGCCTCCGCGCTCACTCACCGGTGCTGGCTCAGGGCAGGGCAGGGCTGCCCGCCGCTCCCGCGCATCCCCGCCGCCGGCCGAGCCCCGCTCCGCTCCGGGCCCGCTGCCGCCGCGAGAGCGGCCGTTCCCGAGCGCCGTGACCGCCGATGCGCAGCCGGGGCTCCGTCCGCCCGCCCTCCCGGCCGGCTGCGCGGAGCGGATGGGATGGGATGGGATGGGATGGATGGGATGGGATGGGATGGGAGCGGCTGGGAGCGGGGCGGCCGCCGCAGGCCGGGCTGCGGGAGCGGGAGCGGTTGCCAGGACGCCGTCACCATGGGAACGCGCTGCCGCCCTGGCGGGGGGAGCCCTTCGCATCGCCCCCTCCTCGCAGCTATTTCACGGCAGTGCCCGATCCTGGGGAAGCAGGAAGGGACGGGAAGGGCCCCGCAAACAGCGGCGCTCCCTGCGGCACGGGGGCGAGCGGCGGGGACGGAGCGGGGGCTGTGCCCGCGCCTCCCGTGCCAGCAAACGCCGGCCTCCAGACAGAAAGTTCGGTGGTGACGAACAGCGGTGACTCTGAGTTTCTGGTGGTGCAGAGGAGCCGAGAGTATGACTGAAAGCATGGGTTTTTTCAGAGCGTATATCAAATCCCGTCAGAACACATTATTAAAATCAATGACAAATATTAGTCTTGTTTATAAAGTTTCCATGTTACATTTTCAAACAAGAGCTAACGTGCAGCTTCAGTAAAGCTTCATATATCACAGCAAATAGGATCCATCTGCTTGCACAGCAGAGGCGTGTCAGCTAAGAGAAAGTATTACTGGAAAAACAAAGTCCACAGAGGGTGTGTCTGCCTTCACTTTTGTTCCCTGTTTGTGTCATTCCTTGGACTTTGATATGACCACCTTGGGTAAACAAAGTGTAATTGAAATCTGAGAACTTACTGCACCAGCTCACTCTGAAATAGCAGATTGCCTCTGATTTTAGTTAAATTCCATGTGACATCCCATACTGTTGTACAGGAAAACCATTGCAGGACTAAGGATTTGGTAGATGTGAAGGATAAAAGGATTACACCATGCACACGCTATTGTAAAAAGCAAGGCGGAGTCTGAATCCAGATTGACCTATTTATTATAAAGTAGTTCCCACATCAAAGGATCAGGCCAGAGAGAAAACATGCCATAGGTGCTTTGAAAACTATGAACTGGGAGTCAAAAGACTGTACTTAGAATGAATCCCAGGAGAACCCTTGTCCAACTGCCTGCTCCAAGTGAGGTGATTGATGAGGCCAAATGCAGTTGTTCGGGGTTTTACCCAGCCTGCTCTTGAAAACCTCCAAGGATAGAGACTGTCCAGCTTTGGTGGACAGCCTGTTCTCATGCTTGTTGGCTGCTGAGGAAAGAACATTTTCTTTATACCTAGTCTGAACCTCTCCTGTTTACATTTCTATTGTTGTCTTCCCACCAGGCACCACTATGAAGAGTCTGAATTTGTCATCTGGATGACTTCATCATAGATATTGAGGGCCTGCCAGGTCCTCCAAAGTCTGCTTTCATCAGGCTGAGCAAGCCCTGCATCCTCAGGGATCCAGCTTCCAACCATCTCACTGGCCTCTGCTGACCTTGCTCTAGTTTCCTGATGTACACAGCTGTATTCCCTGACCTGGCAAACATCTAGACTAACTTCATGGCCCTATGTAGATTTTGTGCACCTTGTCTAGAGGTTTTTCCTTGCTGAAGGACTGCCCAGTGTTTTCTTGAGTATGTACATCTGCAGAGTAGGGCTTGAAAGCAAATTGTTAGTTAAAGCAAATAAACTGAAGTTATTTTAATTTAAAAACAAAACATTTGTACCTCCTACTGCAGTCTAGAAAATAACATTAAAATGTACCCATGCTCAGCTCTCGGCCTGCTTTCTCCCTCTGGCCCTTCTCTGGCAACAATGGAGGCCAAGAGAGAGGGACAGGGCATGCAAATTCTTGTCTGTTCTTACACTCTTTCCAAGGCATCCACACCACCAGGATTTGAGGTGAATGGTCTTTGGTTTGACCCATACTGATGATCTTTTCATCTTGTGTTATTAGAGACCATTGTTTTTTGTACTTGTATCACTTTCTTGATGTTTTTAACTAAAGCAGTACTAAACTATTGTATTTTATATCATTACATCTTCAGTGTAATTAATATGGAACATAGAGATTTATTTTCTTAAAAGGAAAGTTCATGTCACAATCTTTTTATCAAGGCACAACATCAAGAATATTAATTTATTCTGGAGTCTTCAATTGTCTCGCTCATTAATTGAGCCCCACTTATACAATCACAGAAGTACAGAACAGAGCAATTTAGGCTGGAAGGGATCTCAGAGGGAATATAGTCCAACTCCCTGCTCAGAGCAAGGCTAATTTTGATGCTGGATCAGGTTGCCCATCATAGCATAAAGTTTTCATCTTAAAAGCTTGTGTAATGTTGCAAAAAATCTCCCTCTGTGGTGAAAAAAAAAAAAATCCTTGTAATTTTGTTGTTGTGAACATACATGGCTTAGCTGAATTCAATCACAGGAACACAGGAGGCAGAACTTCTCGGTTACCAAGTCTTTGTGGATTTCTTCCAGGTTTATACCAGCCTTGCAAATAACAGCATTATTCATATGTTTTGGTTTGCAGTTGGAGAAAAAATTCAACTCCCTGAATTCTAAGTATCTCTTACATCTGAGGCTTCTCTTAATCAGATCCAGAGTGGAAGAGACACGTGCTATTTTTCCTCCAAAAGCCTCAAACCAAGCAGTGGATGTAAAAAGGCTGGTGACTTTGTTGCTGTACTTTTTATTCCAGTGGTACTTTGGATGGACACGTTGAACACGTTAAGGGCATGTTTTCTGAACAGGAAAATGCTGCTCTCACTTGAGGCCAACAACAGAGAGGAAAGAAGAAATTTTATTAGGCACAGAGAGTTAAATGAAAACAGCATACTCTTTTCCAACCTGTCCTAATCACTGATTTCGTCACATTTTAAGTCATAAAATTCTGCCTTTGTTTTATACATACTATTTTGTTTCTCCCTTCCTATATTTCACAAGAAGACATTGCTGAATCAATTTTTTATTTCCTGTAAGTAGAATTCTACATGCTCCAAGTGTAACTGAAGGCAGAGTGTAACCATCTGCATTTTAGAAGAAAATGTTACAATTCAAAAGTGTCTTTAATCTTTGGAAGGCAAATACAGGGGAAAAATACACTAAATTTTCAACATTTTCTTAATCTAATATAATTTGTTTTTCTATTACACAAGTCCTTCATCTTTGTACGGAATACCAGATTATGTGGTTTTCTTACCAAAAGAATGATGTGTTGTTAAGGGTATTAAGCCTTATTTTAATAGCTTTCAAGCATTAATTAAATTATTAATTAAATTATTCTGGTCCACAAGACAAATATGTGACTTACAAAACTTATTTCAATTATAGTCTTTAAGTAAGAGAAATGCACTAATGCCTTTTTTTCCCTTTGCTGTCATTTTTAGCCAGTTAAAAAGCAGTCAGAGCAGTGCTTATTTCATTACAATTTCTAATTTTTTCCAGACTCACTGACTTCTCATAAGAGTTATTTCTTTCTGAAGCCACAATAATGTTTTTAGAATGGAGAGCAAGGAAAAGCTTTATTCTGTGGCTTTTCCAGAGATAAAGACCTTGCTCTTTTTTCAGTCAGTTTATTCTTTGCACAGTTTAGCACCAGGCTGATCCCTGTTTGGTGCTGGCACAGTGTTGCTTAGGCAGTGGGTAGGTGGAAAGGCACGTGTGAGTTGCCAGCTGCACCATGTAGTCACTTCAGTGAGTGCTGAGCCTGGACCAACCCCTGCAAACCCCAAATGCTAAGCTAATAAACCTCCTGAAACACTGAAGTAAAGCTTGTCCTTAAATATTTCCCCAAAGCTTAGCACTAGTGATCAGTATCAGGAGAATCAAGCAATGCAACTGTTTGCAGCTAGAAAATATCCTCAAAATAATTCTTGATGTTAGCACTTGTGTGCATGAGCTGTAGGTGTTACTAACCAGACAGACTGTCAGACAATACACATGCTGAAAAAAACTGATGGGAGTTCTTGATACAGGGAATTTTTCTTAAATCTTTTCAAGTTAGGTCTTTGAAAGGTATCCTGTCCATACTAATGTTTTGATAGAAATGTCACCACTTCTAAGTGTTATGCATCATTTAAAAGTACAGGGCTTCCTCTGATAGGCACACAGTTTGTGGTAACTGGGAGTGGGGCTGCAGCCCAGCCTCATCCCCAGTGGGTTCAGCTGTGAGAAGCAGGTGAGCAGCACTGACAGCAATGAGCCATGGAGTGCCCAGGGGCACTGACCAGCCACCAAAGGGAACAGAGGGCACACAGGTGCACTGCATCAACATGAGGGGTAGGAAAGGTTGGGCTAAAGAACAAGAAAGAGCAGATGCTTGCAGCTTTCTGAGGTGACATTGCTCTGTCTGAGCAGATGCCTGAAGCCTTCTGCTATAGTATGGTGTTACTCTGTATGGGGGACTGCTTAAAGCCTGCTGAAACTGTATGGGGATACTCTGTGTATTGTGGCTGTCTCTGTGGCATGTGCTGTGACATTCCTCTTTACTCTGCTAGAACTCCTCAATATGAAAATGTGGGTTCTGCCTTTGTTAGGGATGAATTGTACATTCTTGGCTGGAGGAGACCAGGCATGCAGACCATTCAGGCACACCACCACTGACATTCAAGGGGAAATGCTTTCTCCTGCTTCTGAGCAAGGACGTTAAATAAGGATCATTCAGCTAATACAGGCAGCTTGGGAATTAGATGTTTATCATTAAAATAAGCAGAATGTTTAAAAGCATGAAAAGAGTTTATTGTGAATTAGACTGTGCTTGGTCTACCCAGTACTTAGCAAACGTTCATGCAGATGCATAGCACCAGTTCTTTCAGCTCTGGAAATCTTGTTCAAAGTCATCTTGTAGTCCATGTAGAGTAGATGGACCCAGTAGCACACATTCATTTCAGTGAACTCAGGACCAATTTCTTGATTAGCTGGCCAGTGTGGATGTACTTTTTAACTATTCTTCCACAGCCTTGCTTCTTATCATTTATGACTTGTCATAAAGATGCTTCTATGTATGTAAACACATATATGTGTCTTAAGAAAATTAACCCCGGTACATTAAACAGACCCAAATCCAAAGCAAATAGAAAAACCTACAAAATCTGTATTGATTTTCTATCTTCTGTTGGCCCAATATACATACACTCTCTGGACTCTTGCAGGACTGTTTTAACTGCTTTTTATCAGCCTCATAATTTTATGTAACACTTCCATGTTTGAATTAAATACTAGGCAAATTATTTTTGTTCTATTTCCATAAAACTGTTGTACTCGCCTTCTGTAGAGAATCAAAGTGCAAAACTTATCTCCTGTGAAGTTCTGTGCACTATTAGCACTATCAGATATATTTTTGCTTTAATAGCTGTTGCAGGTCATATTTGCCACCCAGCTATTTTCTCAATGAAAATATTACCTACCTCTCCTATCAATGTCAGCCAACATCCAAGCAATCCACTATGGAAATCCCAAGCTTCACATGATCAGTAATTATATAGTGCAAGGCCAGCTGAGCTGAGAAGTGTTTTGTTTATTCTTCAAAACCAAGGATGAAACACGCCCAAAGGATGGTTGTGTTTCATCCAAACCACCAAAGTCTGTGGGACATGAGAGGGGGTATGCAAATAATTGAAGTTTTGTCCTATTTCTGTGTTGTGCACATCAGGGTGGTTTGAGTTTGTAACACTTGATCAGCCATGTGTTTAATGTCTGCACCCCATCACGCCTGTCCCACAGTCAGAGCCGGGAGGACAAAGCCACGGGCTGAACAGCACTGTCCTTCCTCTGCACTGGCAGATCTGGCTGCACAACCAGCACCTGGCTTGGAGCAGCCAGAGCAGTGTTCTCCTCCAAAAAGCCACAAGTGAATCCGCTTGTGCCTAATCTCTAAATTAGTGTGGACATGAGTCTTTATTTTGTTCATAAAAACAATGAAAATTGAATACATATATTGTGAATAAACTACTCCCTATTTTTTCCAATAACTGCCCTTCTTTTTAATCAGATATAAACTAAATCCCAGTACAAACTATTGATGAAACCCAGGATCTTTACCCATTATGAGTGGTTTTCAAAGTGGTTTGGAAGCAGTATCAACATATGACTCGGAGTCTGGCTGTTGTTATGATTGTTCCATGATGTTGTTTCCATTTTATTTATATTCTTGCTTAGAAGTAGCGTTAGAAACCCATTTAGAGCAAACAGCAGGGCTTCAAGCCTGAGGTGAATCGTTTAACAGGACTACAGAAGTCACCTTCGGGCGGGTTTATTGGTTTGATCGCTTAGAAAGCGCAGCCCCTGGAAGTTGTACTGGTTCTGTTCTGGTCAGAAAGAGCAACGTGGAGCAGATGCCGGCTGCCTGCAGGCACCTGGGTTGTTTCGCGTCTCTGAGATGCCTGTAAGAATTGCTTCAGCATCCACCCGTGACAAGATGCATCGTACGTTCCAGTGTTTCCAGGGATTAGCAGCACCTTAGTTCTGTGGGTACGCGGGAGGAGGGCAGCGCACGCAGCACACTTGCGGGAGTCCGGGCGCCCCCGCCGGCTTAAGGCGTGTCAGCGCTGTGCGGCGAGTGCCGCTCCCGGTGCTGCTCCCGGGGCGCTCCGGGACCGGCGGGCCCTGGGCCGGAGCGCGCGAACCCTGCGGATTCCCTGAGGATTCCCTCAGGGAATGACGTCCCTGCGCGCGGCCATTGCCTGCGCCGCGGCGAGTTCTCCATTTATGGACACAACGCCCGCGCGGGGCAGCCCCGGTCCCTCAGTCCCTGCACCGAGCCGCCCGGCCCCGGCCCCGGCCCCTGCACCCCGCCGTTCGCCCGCTCCGGCCCCGCCCGCCGGGAGCTGCGCGCGCGGGGAGGGCGGAGCCGCTGGCCCCTCCTCTCCCCTCCGCCGGTTCCCTTCGTCCCGGGGCGCCGGCGTGTCTGGGCAGAGCCGCGGGCAGCGGAGCGCCGAGGAGCAGCGATGGTGAGCGGAGAGCTCGGCAGGGGGCCGAGCGGGGCGGGGGCCCGCGGGGCGGCGGCGGGAGCGCGGCTGTCGCGTCTCCTCGCGCGGTGCCGGGAAGGGGCCGCGGCAGCGCTCCGTGTCCCGCTCCTGGCCAGGGAGCGGTTGTGTAACAGCGCCGGCCTGTGGGAAGCCGGGCCATGCCAGGCACTTGCCGAGGGCCGGCGGTTGCCGGCCCTGAGGACCCGGGTCGGTGCCTCCAGTCTCGTCCCGAACCCGCCCATCCCATCGCGGGGCGCGGGTAGGGCCGGCGCCGCCTGTGGAGCACGAGCCGCGTGTGCCTCCCTCTCCCGCCGCTTGGCTTCTGAAGAGGTTTTGGATGTCCTCGGGTAGGAGGAATCCCGTGTCGGGGGGACGCCAGGGCGTAGTACAACAACAGGTGACGCCTCTGGTTCAGGGGGCGCTGGCGGAGGGGTCTCGGCGGGCAGAGGCGCTGCCGCCGTGCCGAGTGCCGGAGTCGCTCCGGTGCCCTGTCCGGCGGCGGGAGCGCTCAGGTGCGCTGCAGAGGCGGCTCCCGAGCCCGGGAGCTGGGGCCCCGCCACTGCTGGGGCTGTGCGCTGCCGGTTGTCACGAGGGGACGCGATGTCAGGAAAACACCTTTAGTGCTGGACTGAGGGAAAATTGAGGTTCGGTAGGTGAACCTGCTTTGTCTTCAATAACTGCCTCTTGATGATAAGCTTCATCCTGAAGTAATCCAAATAGCGATTTTGTCTACCTGTTACACAAGAACTAACAAATAGTGAAGAATCCTATGTGGTAATAAACGAGGCTAAAATCCATAACTTCTAAACAAGTAGTTTACTTAAAACTGTTCTGAAGCAGAGTACTAAAGGTCTGAGTGTTAAGATACTTGAAAAACTTTTGCAGTATTTTTGCTAAAGCTTAACTAAGGTTACGATTTAAAGACTGACCAGACTAATTCTCGTGTATTCAGAGCTTCACGCCCAATACCTTTTCAAGGATGCCTTTCTTATTGCCATTGCCTCTGCTTTGACTTTCTGAGGCAAGTAAAGGTGTACCTGATTACTTCTGTGTGGAGCAAAATCTTTGCTTTAAAAAAAGCATTGCAGAAGATAGGAAGTTAAAACTTCTCTTTAAGTCAGGGATAATGATACCAACTAGCTCTTATAAACCTGTTTTTGGTAAGGAGCTTTGAATAAGATAGGTGCTTGTGTTCCCTGGGGGTTGATTGTTTTGCCAGGTGATTCAGATCAACTCGTTAGCCTTAATCTTTGCTCAAGTACCTGCTGTGTCACAGACACCTGTGGCACATATGGCCTCGTTGGCAGAGGCTGGGTCATTGCTTAGACTGCCCACATGTTAAACGGGGTTGGAAATCTTTGTTGCAGGTGCTTCAGATATGTCTGCCTGTTACCAGTAGTACTTCGAGATCAGTCTATTAGTTGATCTGCTGTAGGGTCCGTTCATTCCTTTTTAATGAAAAGTTTTAATCAAAGTAGTTTCTGTAAATACATATAACTAACTGGCATCATACTCTGTGAGATTTACTTTATCAAAATAAGATAATTAATTTCTTCCACAAGATACAATTCTTAGGGATGTATTCAGACAGTTACTCCCCAGCTTTTAATTTGATACTGAAGTAGTTTTTCATTGTGATATCTCAAAATAATAAGAATTGCATTTTTAGATTACTGGTAAGCCATTATTACAGCAAAACCAGAAAATAATGTTTTTGAAAGTGCTGCTTTTTCAAATAATTTTGCCCAAACCATTGTTTGATAAGTCATTAGAAGGTAGTATTTTGTAACTTAGTTGGCAGAAGGATTGCCTGGCAGGACGTAAAATGACTGCTGATGAACATGAATCATGCTACTAATGTCCTGAAACTTTATACTTATCCTCTGTGCTGTATTAAAAACTCACATTATTCCCCTTATTTTTGTCTTAACAGTTTTGAGGTCTGGAGGGTGAAAGAAGCTGAATGTTACAAGTGTTTTGTGTGTTCTGCTATATCTTCTTCACTGTAGTCCTCAGAGTGACCCTTTCCTGTTCTGACAGGGTCCCCAGTGCAGGGTGCTGAGTTGCCACTGACACCAGGTGCTGTTGGTGCTTCTGGGGCCATCTGACTGAGCAGAGCAGATCGCGGTGTCACTGCTCTGTCCCTGGTGCCTCCGCCAGTCCCTGCCATGGTGCGCTGCCCCGCCCAGCTCAGCTGGCACACTGCAAAGCTCTCTGCACTTAGCAACATGTCTCCTCCTTTTGGCTGGCTTATTTTTAATCCAGATCGATATCTATGTCAAGTTAACAGGATGGTTTCAGGAGGAGATCTGCAAACATGGAATGGGTGAGGTGTTTCATGGGTTTACATGGCAGTACAAGGTGGGAATGAGCAACAGCGGGGCAAAACTATAGTAAACTTGACAAGACTAAGGAACATCTGGTGGCTTGAAATTTTTCTCTTTAATACATCCATTTTGTTAGCTTTGTGTTTCAATGTTTTAAATTCAAAATAAAAAATCCTAAAAGCCTCTAACAGCTTAGCTGAAGTTTTTAAGTCTTCAAAAACTACATATTATGCCAGTGCCAAGTAGTCCCACTCCAGTGAAGGACTCTATCCAAAATATTCAGGAAGCCTCATGGTGAAACTAAGCTGGAACTTGCGTGAAAGGGAAGCATGTGGTCAGCTGAACTTTATGCTGTTATACTGTGAGTTAGAACCTTCATGTCATGGGGTAGTTCATGGAGATGCATTGAAGGCTCTGGAATTGGATAGAGAATCTGTACCACATTACAAAAATTATCCTGGACCTTTCATTTAAAGTAGCTCTTTAGTCTTCAGGGAAAGATTGTTCCCCTGAGTACTGTTAGTGGCTTTGACTCTTCTAAAGATAAAACTTTGTATGTCAATCAGCAAGTATTTTCTAAGGCATAAACTGATACTATATTTAGAACATAAACCAACCACAAAAATCAAATAAATACTCCAACAGCAACCCATCAGTGATCAACTTTGCCTGCTTTTGCATAATCTCTGTTATAGAGTAGTTCTGCTGAGGTTTTGTACCAATTTGTTAGGCAGAGAAGGGAAAGCTCCCAAGAGAAAACAGGATGAGCAGTATCTGGATTTGGTCACAAGTTGTTGAGCAAGCCAGGGTTGTCTAATATGTGTGATGGAAACTGGGACCTTATACTACGTTAAATCTTTTTTTTTTCTGCAGGGAAGTGAAGGGTGCTTTTCTGTCTGTTGCTGCAGACAGTAGCCTAAGCTCAAACCTTGCTTTCTGCCAAATGTGGAATACTAGGGAGGGTAACAGCATGTGCTTTGCGTTATGTCTAGAGGTGCATTAATGGAAAATCTTCCAGCTATATGATGTTTCTTTCTGGCTTATATATAAAATATACTAAAACACAGTAGTACTTAGTGTGTTTTGTTTAGGTTTGTGTGCGTGCATGTTTTTGTTTCTCGTTTAGACCTCTAGAATGATTATGGATATACTGTGTATGTTAGAGCACTTTTTCAGAAGACACTAATGTATGCAGAATGTTACTCAAATGCAACTTCTGCAGCTGAAAACTGAACCTGTGATTGTGTATGTATATCTTAAGTAATTTTCTCATCATCTCTTTTGCCTTCCAGGTATGGTTTTTTTTTTCTGTTCTACATACATAACTAATTTAGTGTGAAGGAAGTGGGGTGGCAATGCTATTAGTAGTTTAAACAAATTATTTGCAGCCACTTTTTCTTAACTTAAAGGAATAACATTCACCAGTCTCACTCCTTGTTCTTAAGGCATTGCTGCACATGTGGCATGGATGAAATTAAAACGAGTTTTGTCATGGTTAGCATATGGAATGTTAAACTTTTACGAGTTTTTAGTAAAATCTTAGTAATGTTCCCATCTTAACATGGAAAGTATTTTACCTTGCTTGAAACACTAAAAAGTTGTACATCTCTTTACAGAACTGTTATTATCCCCTTTTGTAATAATTTAAATTAATTTGACTATATAAATACCAGTATATTCTCTTCTCAGTTGTAGGAGTTAGTCTAAAAGTCTAAAAGTTAATCTAAAAGTTGTAGGCGTTAGTCTAAAAGTCATTTATAAATGGTCATGCATTTAATGGTCATGCTCTATCCAATGTATATTAAAAAGAATAAGGTTTTGGTCCTCCTAATTTCAGCATAAGGAATATGAAATTCTTGCACGCTTGGATTTGTATTCTAATATAGTATGCATGTATAGATGAATTATATTAATGTATAGAACATGTAAATAAACATCTTCAGAGACCCAGAAGAATCCTTTGCCTAACTTAGTTGCTGCATTTTGTGATGAGGAAGGGAGCAAAAAGATAGGTGGTTTTTCCTCCTGGGCTCCCAGTCTTACTTTGCCAGGCTAACCCTGGGAGTGAGTTTCCTGTAGTCACCTGAAGAGTTCTGACACAGATCACTGTCGTTCTGCTGATGCAGGCCAGCCTTGGACTGACCTGCATCTTGTCAGGCTTTTGCTTATCCTTTGGTTCTGGTTATTGCCACAATAAATGGCTTATAAATGACAAATTCCTCTGCTTTCCTTTTCAGTTTTGTAAAGCACTCTTGTAATACAATCCTTCAGTCTGCTTTTTTTAGGAAGCTGCACTCCAGATCTAGGTGGTGTGTGGCTACTGAAAGGCATTAAGAACTGTGTTAGAAAGGGATTTGCCCCTAATTAACAAGGGTTTTGTTCTGGGAGTTAAGCGTGCTAGACTAGAAGCAGTAAAATTGAAGCAGTTTTTGGAACTGGGATTGGGAAAATATTTCAGTTCCTCTGCAAGCACAGAAATCTAGGCATAGGCTTTGGTAAGAAAGGGTTGGCTTGCATTACTGGTAGCTCTTTGAATTAAGCCATTTTGTACTATCTAAACTCTGACCATGAATATGAGCAGGAAAGTTTACCTCAGCACAAAAGGCTAAGCCTTTCAGGGAAGATCATATAAAGGTTCTCTCATGTATTTTGTCATCTGTTGGAGGCCATCCACTTCTTCACTACCTGTGGTCTGCCAAGAAGCTTTTCTGGTTGATGCTGGTCACTAGCAAATGACCAGCATTGTTTTCAACTCTGAAGTGGATTTTTGTACTGCCTTTGTATGGGGAAGTATTCCAGGTGTATGGGGTGCCTGCTGACCTTGGAACTGCTGTAGTCAGAGGACTCTGGATAGCTATAGTGTGTTGTTTGGCTTTTATAATTTCTACTATGGCTGTAAAAATATTTGTAAATATCAGAGAAATATGGCAGGAAGTAAACAAGAATTTTCTCCCTTCGGATGAGAACTGAGAGCTGTCTCTGAGGCCTTGCTCAGACGTTCACCTCAGCCTCCCGTGGCACTCCTGGGGCAGCTTGTGTGAGGAGCTGTAATTTAGTCAGACCTTCCTGGGCTCCCTTCAGTCTTTCCCATCTCCTACTCCCTTCCCTGCATTCCTGAGATGCCAGTTACTGTCCTGCCCAGGAAGTACATTGTCATTCCTCTCCTGACTCATCCTCATCTTCTAGCTTTCCTATCCTCCACCTACTGCTTTCCTCCCTCACTTCTACAAAACTGTGACTACCCCCTGGGGATGCCAGGTGTGCAGTCAAGTCCTGGCAGTGCATGGGATCTGTTCTCTCTGCTTGACTGAGTCATTGCTGTGATCAGAAAAGGTGTCTTGGACTACAGCTTTTCCACACACTGAACCTCACATTTGTTTTCTGCCCCTTCTGTAAAATATGCTTCGTATAAATAGCTTTGGGGCTTGATGGTGTCCTCTACACAAGTGAGTACATCTAAACCCAAGATTCCATAATGTAAACAGCCTAGGAAGAAGGGTGGTCAAGGTTTTTTTCCAAAGACACAGCAGCATTTAATTGATACTAAAACCACTCATGGATTGGGTTCATAAATTATAAAATGTAATTTTTACAAAAGTCCGAATTTAATTTTTTTAGTTGAAACTGAAAATATTTTTTAAACAAAACAAATGTGAGAGCTGACAAGGAAAGCGGTGTTGGCAATTGGAGCATGAGTCAGAGCTATCAGAAGTGATGCCTTTTGGGAAGCCTACTTACAAGGTGCTTTTAAAGTACAAAGGCTTATCTATTAACGTAACTTGCTAAATGTGAAGTTGAAAGTTAAAGCCAGATATTAGGAGATCTTGAGTATACTTCGTGACCAACACTGTCCTGTAAGTGTCAAAAGGATTATAAAATAGGTCTGGTGCTCTGCTCTCCTGTCATGTGTGTGATTTTTCAGCTGCCAGAAGTGTCTGGTGAAAGCCACTTCTGGCTTTCAGGGGATCAGTGCAGTGGCTTTGGGATGGAGTGATGACAGATGTTTTTCTCTAGACTCCTTCAAAAAAAGGGGACATAAATAGTTTATGCAAAAACATGTGCTTCTAGAAGCTATTTTCATGCCTTTTTCAGCAATCTGAAGTCTAAATGAGAGGTTTTTGTTGGCATCCTTCAAAGAGGATTAGCAGTCTCGTAGTGACTTGCTGCACTTGTCCCTGTACAGGAAGTGTGGGGCTTTTTTTCTGTGCCAGCTCAGAACCACTCACTGAATCACTGTCATCAGCTGAGCCTGAGTCTGTAACCACTTCTTGGTCAGCCTTGTCTAATTTAAGTGTTGAAGTCATACTCAAGTCTGAACAGTGCAGCCTGATACCCTCTATAAAACAAGCAAAATGTTTTCAACAGCTTTAAAGTCTTTCCTGCTTGTGTCTCATAAAATATGCTGCCTGGTGTTTGATCTTGCACCTTAGGACAGTCTTCTGTTTTCAGTCTGACATTCCTCAACATTTGTGATGCTTTAATTCTAGGCAGTTTACCAATGCACACTGTTATCTTTTGCAGTGATTGATGTCTTTTCCTGTGCTTTGAGTTGGATATTGCTAATAGCAGAAACACAGAAAGATGGAAGTTGGAACCTCTTGTTAGTAATAGATTTGCAGTGCCAAGCGGTAGTCAAGAACTTGTCTCATCTTGTTTTGTTTTGTTTTGTTTTCCTGCCTTGAAGGATACAAGTCTGCACAAATGCCTAAGTGCTTCCAAATTTGCTTTTGCAATAACTTCCAATGCTATGTTATTCACAGCTTTGTGAAGAAGTGTGCAGAAATGCTGCATTTGGAGTCCCTGGCACTGTGAGCCCTGGACTCTTTGATAGCTCATTTGGTGTGGAAGTACTACTGCTCTGAGGGGTAGCAGGAACATTCGGAGGGCAAAGGTTTATCTAGGTATTGTAAACATCTGTGAGCTTTTGTGCTGCTTCTAGCACACACTGGCATGTTCACCTCCTGATCGCTTGGGTTTTGGACTTATTGCAGGTGTTCTGATGTATGAACTGGAAAATACTTCTGCTAAGTGGAAGCGGTGTTCGTGAGGCATATTGAAGGAGAACTTTTGTTAAACCTAATCTTAAAAGCTATTTCATGGAACTCAAAAGCAAGTGCATACTTTTAAATATTTCTTTATTCTTTCAGTATTTGAGGAGCATTTGATTTATTAATTCTGAAAGAATTTGTTTTCCTGTACTGATACCCACCTGTATTCAGTACGTACCTAAAGAAAGAGAAATGTGCAAAAATATTTATAACAGTAATTGAAAACAGTCATACTACAGATAAATTTAATGGGGAATTAAAAATGTGGTTAGATTAATTCCAGAAAGGATATAAATCCATTCTTGCTTTCAGAGCACAGAGGTATAAGCTGTCTACATAGTCTGAATTAGTAGATAAATCTATGGTATCTTCTAGTAAGGTAAAAGAAACATGGATTTTGCATAATTATTTCTGCTGTCTAGCTAAATGTAGATTATATTTTTTAAGGAATCAGTGATAGGATCAAATCATCTAGGAAAAATAATTAGTCATGGAAATCCATAGTTATATTAGGCCCTTTTATCATACTTAGTTCTGTATTTTTTGTTGACTCTTGATAGTGCAATTTTTATGAGAGCAGGTTAAATTAATACACTACTCCTTTCAGGAAACCTCTGCTATCTTTCCTACCATAATTTGAATTAAATATTTGGCTACAATGAAAGCTGATGTAGTACTAAGCATGATTTTATTACATGTAGCTTCTGCACCATGAAATATTCCACTTCACATGCAAACTTGACTAGTTCCTGAATTCTGAATTGGCTGAATGCAAGAAAACAAATATTTGACTTGGCCAATTAAAATATAGTACATCCACTAAGAACAGAATTACTTGAGCTGGATATATTTTCTGCACTTAAAAGCTGTTCCTTACTTGCAGTCACGTTTCCACGACTTGATGCTGTGTTGTTGGTAGTCTCCAAAGCCTTTTTCAGTGCTTCCCCTCAAGTATACACTGGGAACTGCTATATTGGTTAGTAATTGCTAGATTCAGCAAACCAGAGTTTCCTACAAAAACATTCTGGTCTTTGCAGTGGAAAAGCAAAAATAGCTTCTCAGAGTAGGGCAATTTGGATGTGTTCGGTTTTGATCCTGTCTGGTTTCTGTGTATCCTGCAGGACTTGAGTGGACTGAAGTACGGTGCCTTTTTGGAATTGATTGGCCCTGGTGGAGCAGGAAGCATCAGCCCCCTATGGAGGAGCAGTGTGAACCTGCTGAGAAATCTGTTGCAAAAGAGCTAAAAATGTGTAATTCTGTGCTGAGCTGTAGCCAGACTGTTGGCCATTATTTGCTCTGCTGTGGCTGTTGGCTTTGCAAGCATCTCTTCCTGCTTTTTCCTGGGGTAGCTGGAAGTTCATAATCCCAGCTGTCTGCAGCCACCTTTGCTGGGTGCACTGGTGGCACTGGCACACAGTGCTGCTGAGAGGAGCAGCCCCTTGGGCGTTTAGTGGCCAGTACTTGCCAGTGGCTGAGGGCAGAGTCCTAGCAGGAGCAGTGGTCAGAGCCCTTCAGGACCCAGGGACTATGTTGGTGGTCTGCATTATAGGAAGAGACTGCCAGCAAATTGAGGTTGGAGTAACTTCTACAGACTCTGCTACTGGGTATGGTTTTTAAAGAAGGATTAGACTTGACCCAGGGAAAAAACGTGAACTGGGATGTTTTGTAACAAATCCTGTTATGAGATCCTGTTATGGCTCTGTGTATGTCTGTGGAGGTCTGGCCTTTAATGAGAAAATCTTGAGCTCCATTTGTAGCAGAGTTGGGAGTGGGGAGAATGACTTCATTGTAGGAGAGGCCCCTGCTTTTGCTGTTTTGCTGTGCTTTAGTTGTTTTTTGTCCCAGCATTGAGTTGCAACCACAGAGTTTGAAGAATGAATGTTTTCAGATGAGGAGGAAGGCAGGGATAGGCCTTCAGCAGAGTAAGTCAGGTCAGAAGTGTACCTACAAGTGAAAGAGGACTTGGCAGTACCTGAGTATCCAGTATCTGAAACTTGAGATAATGTTGAGTACCTGTTTCTAACGACTGAGCCTGGTTTCTTAAGCAGCTTAGATATTTGTCTATAATTGTCATTCTTGTCTCTCAGCATTCTGTAATATATATCTGCATAGCAGTAAGGGACTAGATTCAGTGTATTGGAGAAAATAAGAATTTGCCTAATTTGATACTTGCTTTAAATAACAAATCAGCATATATTCTGGTATGTGGTCAGCAAAACTTAGATTTGCTAAAACTGAAATGGCTTCTGTTGTGATTTTAAAAAGTATATACAATAAAGGAGATTAATCTGATCTACCTTGAAGCTGCCTTCAAGCATACAGAATATGTGTTCTTTGTAGCCTCCAGTGACTTTGACCTCAGTCTCAGGAATATGTAATGAAGTGCGAGGCTACAAAGAAGTTGAACTTCAGTAGCACAGAGAGAATGGATTAATTATTTCACATAGACTATTGGTAACTGGCAGTTGTAATGTTGAAAGGAGTACTTGGTTTGCCAGTACCAGTGTCAGTAACCCAGCTGACTGCTACAGGAGTCTTAACTGCTGTTCCCATGAGTACTGTTTGTTAAAGCTTTTCTAGTGGTAATAGGAATTCTGGTTCCAGGGTTCTTAATGCCTGAAATACCAGCACACCCAGTCCACAGAGACCTGATCTCAATATGCAGAGTAAGTTCATGACCAGCAGTGGTTTCTTCCTGTCGTTTGTGTTTTTATTCTTGGTACATTCTAGGAGCACTTGAGAGGAAGCAGGGCAGTGGCTACTTATCCCCATATTTGGTATTGTTCTAGACAGAATGGACATCCCTCACTAAAGGAGAGAGGTGATACAGTGTTCCTGGGCAACCTAACCTGCCTCCAACCATGGCTCAGTCCTGGCAGAGTCGCAGGGCTCCATTTCCTTTGCTGATGTGCACGGTGCAGTTTACTGCCAGGAGTTACAGTGGTGGTCGGTGGCACTGCTGGGGTCCCTTAAGATAGGTGGGCCTGACTCTTCCCAGTACTAAAAGCTTGTATTTACATGGTTACAAATCCTTGTTCTCCAGTGGTGCTTCCATTGGTCTACACATGAGTAGTGGTGTATTTTGTGTTGTAAAGAGTTGGAATTAGTGAGTGTTACTGAATACCTTAGTGAATTGAGCACTTAAGTATTTAACTATGGAAAAGGAAACAATATTTAGAACATCAGCTTACTTGCATCTCCCAACTTTCTCCTTGGTATTTTTCCTTTCTCCTCCTGAGTGAGGAGAGTACCCCAAGCCCTAAATCTGCTTTCGTAAATAGTCACTATTAAAGCTGTGTTGGGAAAGAAGCAGATACAATATTTGCTTACAATAATTTCAGAAAAGCATTTTAATCACTGACAGCGTAGGCACTAGTTCCTGCTGGAATAGCTGGCTACCTTATCTGGTGGCTACCTTATCTGCTTCCATGCAATTCACCAGTAAAAAGACAAACTAAGGACTGCAGAAATTAATCTTTATTTTATTAGTCTGAGATTGACCTTTTCTTGTTCTCAATTATAGCAATCTGTACTTGAACTGAGACTAAATAATTTCAGCTGCATGTGTCAGAATGCCTAAAATTAATCCTTTATGGACACAGTCTTGACAGAACCCTCCAGTTCTGAATAAGAAAGGAATGTCTGAAAACGATCCAGAAGAATAGAATGTAATAGAGAGTTTTAAATCCCTGTTTCAGTGCCACAGAATAAGTTTATAGACTTGAACAACTGGTTTTTTTCCCAGAGCTGAGCATTTCTTTTGGGGAGAGGAATTTAAGAGCTGTTTATTCTGAAAAGAGGCTTAACGGTGTGAAAGCTGACAAGTGCTGAAGCAAGTCTGTTTGGGCTGTACTGACAGTACAGGCTGTACCCTGAGATTATAGACAGGTACTTCATAAACCACTGAGGATGCTCTGATGGATGTTGTGAAGGTGGTAGTTTGCAATGGAGGAGTGTGTTACCACAGTTAATGAATTAGTCATGAAGAGCTATTTAGTCTGACACACCTCGAGAGTGTTCACCTACCGAAATTAGGTTTTCTTTTGTTCAGGTCATTTCTTAATGCTACAGCAGGCTGAGATGTTTTTGCACCTGAGGCCATTAGGTGACTTTTTCACTGGACTTGCCCCATCTGTGGGTCTGTTCTGGAACAGAATACATTTAAAATGCAGCAGTCAACAGGCTTTACCCTGCAGCTCTGTGGGGGGGATTCTCTAAGTGTGGCTGGAGTCCAGTCTGGGACTGGGAGGGACAAAGCAAGCAAAACTGGTCCTGTCAGTTTGACTGTGACCCACCTGTTGTGGTTTGTACTGGGTCTCTGATACTCAAAAATGGTTAAATAGCTCTTAACTTAGTGGGGGGTGGGGGAGACATCAATTAAAAAAAACATACCCAATATTAACTTTTACTGTTCTAGAAGCACTTAAGACGCTGGGGAGTTCTTCCTAGACTGCACTTCAAAATATGTAGGTGGAGAGTCAGTACTTGTGATGTTAACTACCTGTGGTGAGGTAGCTATGGTCATTCATTTTACATCTGAAGCAGACAACATAGACAACATATAGGAAGAATATACATTTTTATTTCAAGGTTATTTTGCCTGGTAACTACACTGAGATCTTAAAGTTAGAAGTCAAGGTTGTTATGGTGTTTGTTTTGGATTGTTTTTTTCCCCCAAGCCTTTGAAAATATTTTATCATCATGCTCTTCACACGTGTGGAGTAGTAGGTTAACTATAAAATACTAATCCTGTTGCTGTTTATTCATTGATAGTGCAGGTGTACAAACAGGAAAAGAAAAAAACAAAGGGGAAATTAATATAATCTGATTGCTAAAACAATGAAGCTCAAATTTAGTAGCTAAGATTATGTTCAGGCTGGTAACAGGATACAGTGAACAATGAAACTACATTCTGTAGCTAATTGTGTCCTTTTAGGGCTTGTTTTGGAATTGTACTTGACCAATTGAAATTCTTCAGGGGAGTAGAAGTCAACCTCATTTAAATGAACGAACCTACTTATTTTGCATCACACCTCAATGAGATGCCTAGGCTCTTATTTTTCTTTGTATTTTTGAAGACTTTGGAATATATTCAAGAACTATAACTAGTTTTTGGTTTTTTAAGGTGGTGTTTTAAGTCAGGGCAGGTCAGGACCCTGTAAGTATTAGAACTGGCAGGTGGGGGAAATACTTTTCTGTTGTTCTATCCATTTACTACTACAGCTGTAGTACAACATACAGTTTTGCCCCCTTATTTCTGTTCTGCCTTCCAGTCTCTAATGTGACAGTGTGGGAGAACCTCCCCAAGCTCCAAAGCTGTGCAGAGCCTTTGTGATCACTCTGTGGTGGTGTTTTGTTCTAGTGCCATTTTGATAAGGATGGAGTGGGGAATATATCTGAGGCATGTCCCTAACAGCTGCCATGGACTGTGTTCTGGAGCTATTCTAGGAGCCTAAATTAACTATAAGGGTGAGAGAGGGCTGGAATCCTCTGCTGGTTTTGGCAGATGATACGTGCAAACTACGTTGTGGCCCCTGTGAGGGAAATGTGACTTGGTCCACAGTAGGCTGAGTGACAGAACTTTCTCAAACAGGAAAGAGAGTAAGGGCAATAAATCTAAGAAGAATGGTGGAGTGGTCTGGGCTGGCAAGATGACGGGAGCCTAGTCTGGTCCAGGCAAGCTGCTTCCAATTTCCATGTGGAGTTCTGCTCCTTCAGCTCTACCTTAGTAGTGCTCTTTCCATGTGTTTATAAGCCTTTAATATTGCTGACGGAATTGGTTCAGTCTGACACCTTCTCTGATTCTGACCTCGTATGGGAAATGTCCTCCTACCCACAGATCAGCCATGTGGCTTTGAAATACTTGCCTGAATCTGGTCTTAGCTCTCACCTTCTACAGTTGCCTTTCTTATGCCTTCCCTTCTACATCTTTAACTCTCAGCAAGCCTTTGCACAGGTCTTTTGTCTTCAGCTGCAAATGCCAAAGGACATGATCCATTTCATTACAGGCTTTCAGGGTGATTTAGGGGGTTTATCCCTCAAATGTTATCTCTAATGATGTAATGTGATGTCTGTTATGCTTTTACTAGTAGTTCTAAACAGGTTTAGGCTTGCTCAGGCAATGGTGTGTGTAAACATTGGATCATTCTTCTGATCCTTTTTAAAGTGCAGATTTTCCTGGCAGTACATACTGCAAGGAAACTTCCAATGAAGTATGTTGTATAAAGGCAAAGAAGTTCTATTTTGTACTTTGCAGTAAGGTCATGGAGATGAAAGTGCACATACAGATGTACATTTGTAATTCATGAACATGGTTATGTGAGTGCCATCTTATTACTTAAATGCCTGTATATGAAACATGGGACTTTAGCAGTAGATTACAAATAATTTTTTTATCTTTGTAGTAGTCCTTACAGTTACTGCTGCCAAGTGTTGGACAATTTTTCAAAGTACAATAAAAGATATCAATAATTGGTACATTAGCACTAAATAGGCAGAACATCCCTGAGGACAGATTCTAGTAGGAATCTGTGGGATAGCTGGTGTTAGGTATTGCCTGTATCCCACAGAACACAAGTGTGTGTTAGAAGATACAGGAAAACACTTCTGTTACTGCAAGCTGTCACCAAATGATTTAACATGTAGAGCATTTTTGAACCTGCTGTCAACACTATCTAGAAGCAATACAGCTGGTTTACAACTGGACTCAAATTTTACTTGCAAAATCTTCCATGGCACCTTTTTTTCACCACAAATAACCAAAACCTCTGACACTTTATTTGCAAGGTGGTGTCCTTTTGATAGCCCTTCTGCTAAACTGGCAATTACTGACTCATCCATTATTAAATTACTACTGTTATTCTCTAAAAATCTGGGCTTTACTTGATGCTCTCCTATGCAAGTGGTATGTAAATCAACCCTTGCTAAACACTGAGATTTGACAGCAGCAAATTGCAAAGTAAGATAGCTGCAGGCTGCATCCTGTTCCACTGTGTTTTAGCAGGTAAAAAATGATTCTGGCAGTCAGACATTACACAAGGAGTATGCAGAAGCACATCTGCTTATCTAATAGTCTGATTCTACAGATTTTAAGAGATGCTTTCATTAACTGGATGAGACATGCTTAGTTGCATAACATAGTTGTTCAAATTAATGTTTTGTAGGGGAAAGAAAAAGGCACAGGCAGATGGCTGGGATGGTTGAAATCATCGCACACATGCCGGATGTGTGATGTATTTTTTCACGTATGATACACAGAACTGTGTGTGTTTTGTAGAAAACAAGCTTTTCTCACTTGTGCTCAGGTTTATTTGAAGTATGTACAGACTGGAGAGTGAGAGGCTGGAGGACTGCACCACTGAGGAGCCTGGAGTCCTGGTTGATAGAGAGTTGAACATGAGCGCAGCCATGAGGAGGGCCAGGCTGATGGGGCATCAGCCCAGCATCACCAGCCAGACAAGGGGGGAATTGTCCTGCTCTGCATTGGGGCAGCCTCACCTCCAGTGCTGGGGGCAGTTATACCCCATATATATATATATATATATATATATATACACACACCACATATATATACCACAGTATTGAGCTGTTCGAGTGTCCAACGCATGGCATGAAGATGGTGAGCGGAAGCCGTGTGAGGAGCAGCTGGGGACATAGGTCTGTTCAAGCTGGAGGAGACCGAGGGGAGGCCTCACTGCAGGTACAGCCTCCTCATGAGGGGAAGAGGAGGGGCTGACAGTGATCTTTTTGCTCTTGTGACCAGTGACAGGGCCTGAGGGAATGGCCTGAAATTGGGTCAGGGGTGGTCTAGTTTGGACATTAGGGAAAGTTTCTTCACCCAGAGTGTGTTTGGGCACTGGAACAGGCTCCCCAGGGCAGTTGTCACAGCACCAGACAAAGATCCAGGAGAGTTTGATCAACTTTCTCAGGCACATGGTGGGATTCTTGAGGATGTGCTATACATGGAGCTGAACTTTTGTGGATCCCTTCCAACTCAGGATATTCTATGATTCTATGGCTTTAGCAGAAGTTTTGAGAATGAGAATGAGACTCCCAAGCTCTGTTGCTAAATGACCAACCTCAGAGCTTCAAATCCCACCTGATTTACCGAAAGGGCTAAAGCATTCTGTGTCTTGTGCCTTTACTCCCTTTTCCAGCACATGCTTTAAGTCCCATAGGGCATGGTGCCCTCAATGGGCCCGACTTACCAGTGGTGGTGGTGCTACCCCTGGCAGGACTGAAGCAGTAGGAGGTGGTGTGGCTGTGAACTGTGAGCTTTTGCCTAACTTCGCTCCTGTTTTGCAGCTGCCTCTGAATGCTTCACTAACGTGCAAAAATGTGAGAAATGCAATCCATAACCAAACAGACTTTCAATAAGTTAAACTGAAATGAAATCAATAGACATCTGAAATATTAGAATAAGGTCTTACAGTACTGCATATAAAAACTTAATAGGAAACTCTGGAATGGGGTTATTCATCTACCTATTAAAAAGCTAAACTAGATGTGGCATTCCAGTGCACGAAGGTTTTGGGTTATGTTTCTGCATTTAAATGCAACAGGACCTACAGTAGGGGTTATTTTGTGTTGCTTGTAAACAATTTACAAATTTTAATAAAGAACAGTTCCTGCCACTGTGTTCTTTTTTATTTTGAAAAAATGTAAAGAGAAAACCCCAAGGTTTTCCTTAACATAGGTGATTCTCATAGCTTTCATTAATTGGGTTATTAACAAGGAGTGACATTGAAATACTAAAAATTGTATTCTCAATGACTACATAGCAAAGACTCACAGATTGCTTTAGCTGCTGGCAGCCTTCATACCTTGCTTGTTTAAAAAAAAATATCTGGGTAAGGAGTTTGTCATGTCTTGTTTGATTTGGACTTACTTGACTTAGTTTTGTTGATACTCTTTTGTCTGTGTTTGTGTAAAGTTATCTTGGAAGATATTTGAAGATCCAGCTCTGTAAGGAGTGGAACAAATTGTCCTTCATTTCAGTGGGACTGATTAGATGGAATCTGTAACATAGGGTGTCAGTTAGTCATCTGAAATGTGCAGACAAGGAGGAATATGTAAGATGTGTGGATTGTGTCTTTTTTTTTAAATTTATTTTTTATAAAGGACACTATACTTAAAAACAGATAGGGTACCTCAAATTTGGGCTTTCTGTGCAGTCCTGCAACTGATAATTGGCCTGAATACTTTTTGTAGAAGCAAATGGTTCTCTTCTCAACAAAACCCTACTAGGTGTAAATAAAAGTGGCAAGTTATTACAGATACCTGGATATTTCATGATTATTTGTTCTTTTTTAATTGTGTGTTCATAATTAGAAGAATTTTGGTTTTGAAAGCCTCAATGAGTTTTCAGTATTTTAGGTGTTGAATAATTCATGATGAACTTTGTTTACACACTGTTTATGTCCCAAAGAACCTCAAGCAACTTATTAAAAAAAGACTTTACCACATTCCTTTATTCAGAATTATCCTCTGGTTGATTACATTTGGCAAAATCTAAGCAATGTTTATGTAAAGACTGGTACTCTGCTGAGCCTCAGTGAGGGATGCCTGAATCCAGGTCGGGATTGGGAGCTGCCTGTCCTGGGTCATGCTCGGGAAGCCCTGAGCCCTGCATACCTACTGCTGCAGAAGCCAAAGGCCAGCTGAGACAGGAATGAATAGTGCTCCCAGGTAAAAGGGACAAACCCGGGCAGCTGGGTAGTAGCAGAATAAGAGAATGATCTTGGGCAGCTTGAAAATGGAACAAAACTTTTGGGCCCTTCCAGCAGTTACAGTAAAAGCCCTGGAAATGTGTCTGCAGGTTTAGGATTATCCAAATGCTAATACAGCATGTTCAGCCCTTAGTCAGCATTGGGGAAGCCTGTAGAAAGTGTCAATGTTTTTTAAGAAGTTGCTTTCGGTATTGCTCCTGGAATGCTCCTAACATTTCTTGTTTTCCTTCTGATTCTCATTGTAACTTAGAGGTGCTTTAGTGTTTCTAGGTCAGGTGTGAGGAAGGCAAAGGAACAAGTGTAGAAGGAAACTGCATTGTAATGATTTGTCAAAGCTAATGAGAATTGTGCACAGAGTAGTTAGAAATAAGGTGAAGTTGAACTGCAGTGGGTACCTGTTCATAGAGTCTACAGCCCTGCACCCTTACCTGGTACAGCCTAAAGCCACGGCTGCTGGTATTGCATTTGGGTTGCTCTTTTAGCACACCACTTAAAATTGTAATTCTGTTAGGCAAGATGGAGTCAAAGGCAGCATTTATAGCGTGCTTGGAAGGTCTTGATGGGGTCATAGGGAGTATGTTGTTTATCAAGCTGTCATGTAAGCTTGGAAAAAAGCTATTTGAGTGCAAGTTACTTTGTAAGCCAGAACTTTATTTTTAAAGGTGAAGTTGCTTTATGGACCTCACCAGTGTAATGAATTGCAGAAGCCAAAAGTTAAAGGATTTTGATAATCTGAGCATCTGTTCATGTCCAAGTTGTTTAGGATGGAGGGAATGAGACACTATTCACTGAACAGTTGTATTGTCTGAATCAGAATATTATGCTTAGATGAAAAAGTTATTCAGTTGGTTTTAGTTTATATTTTAATTCAATATTATTTCAGTTCATGTGGGTTTGAGTCAGAGGTCTGAAATTGAATGAGTCCAGAAGTTGAAAGCAAGGTACATTACAAGCATTTAAGTTTAATGTGGGTTTGTATGAAAGTGCTGCAAGCCAAAATCTTCAGCTACAGTTCAGCATTTGAGACTTAAATTGTTCTTCTCCATTACCCCAATTTTGAAACCTTGTGATTTAGCTTGAATTTCACCTGTTCTGGGTTTTCATTATGAAGTTTAGCATTTTGCTAAACACATGGAAATGGGAAATTAAAGGGAAAAGAAAATGCAGCATCACACTGCACCACTAGAGGTTCTTTTAAATAAAACTAGAATATTGATCTGCAATGGTCTGCAGCTTCTCCTCAAAGCTGACGCTTGGCTTTTTACTTGGTTTCCCCTTTAACAGAAATCATTGGAATCTTATGTATATTTATGATGCTGGTGCTGAGTTGCAAGGCCTAAAAGACATTTAAATGTGGTCTTTTGCATAGTACTGCCAAGTCAGTGATAAAGTTACAGGTTTTGTGAAACAGCTTCTTTGGCTGGCATCTGTGCTCACAGCATAATTATGCCAATACAAGGTCTGTGAGACTGAATCTAACGCATGTCCTGATAGCATCCATTTCTCCTAGCAAATGGAGGAAGAAGGGTAATTTGTAAAGAATGTGTTTGTTCACACCTCTGGTAAAAGCCTAGAGTTACAAAGATAGCTAGGTGTCCAAATTAATTTTTTGTTAGCTTTCTTGGTTCGGGAATAATTTGAATGCTAGATATTAACATTAAACAGTCTCACATACTTAAAATAAGACTGAGGAGAAAGGGTTGTTTCTGTGTTAAAATCTCTTTCATAGACCAATAGGAACTATCACTGTAGTTTATTACGTGAACTTCTGCCCAGAGTTAATAAAAGAATCCTGGGGATGCAGAGATCATACACATGTTGGTAATACACAGCCCACATAATAACCATGAAGTCCAGGTCTCCAAGCTGTTGATGGTTGTATTAAAAAATGCTGGGCTAGACACTTTTTGCATGTTTCCATTAATAACCGTGGTGTTCATGAGAGTGGAATTAACGCTTCATATCTGCAATGCGTTTCTATGCTTCCACCCTTCTGGATATCAGCTTCACTGACAGAGTGCAATGAGCTAGAGGAGATCATTGTATCAATCAGTATATTGATTTTTAGTTTAATTTTCTTGGTGACTTGTGTATTATTATGGTAGTATGAAAGTCTGCAGAACCAGGATACAAGCCTAATACAAATTAGAGTAAATAATTTGAAGCATAGGATTTTAGAGGAAGAAGTTTAGACAACTGTATGAAATCTTAAGCTAGCTGGATTAATTAAAAAATGTTCAGAGAACAGCATTCTTGTCATACAGATTTGAAAGTTACTGTAATAAAAGCAAATGAAGTAAACTATCATATTGATTAAATGACAATAAGCCAGTTATTCTATACAACCAGAGTGTTACATGCTGGTTTTTTAATGTATTTCTTCTCAAAGCTGCCCTGGACTGGATAGTCAAAGTTGCTTTAGAAAATTATTGAAATGACATATATTAGCTTTATGAATAATGTGCATGTGAAAGATAATCTGGTTATGAGAATCTGTCTGTTACGGACATTGGACACTCAATGGGACCTGCTTGCCCTGGAATAATGTAATTATTAAAGTAATAACAAAGCCCTGACAAAGGATGAATGAAGCTGTGCATGAGGTTGCCTCCTGACAGAGGTGACTGTACAGCTGAGAAAGTGGATTAGAATCTCCTTGAGAATTCTGCAGTGTGTGAGATTTGTTTGATCTGATGTTTACTTCTCCCAAGACTTGTGCCTCCTGTTGCTTTTTGATTAACTTTTTGGGAGTTGAAGTGAACTTGTAAATTTGGTCCATTGGCAAGATGTAACATATTCCTGAGGTGGAATGCTCAGACAAATTCTTGTTTGTATGTATGTAATAATTAACCAAGGAAACATTTGTATCTGAATACACTGAAATAAATTTTACGGTTGGATTATTTTAAAGTTAAATTAAAGGTTTAGTCAACATATCAAATAGTCTTATTTCCCACAGTGTCTGAAGTAAAATTTGATTTTTGCATGAGTATCAAAACATGACAGCTCATGAAAGGGACCCGTGTTGAGCCACATGCATGTTACCACCCAGGTGCGGGCTCTGCTGTAGGTGAGTGAGCACCACTCCCTGAGCCTTTCCCTGCTGCTCCCAGTTTGTGCTGCCAGAGGTAAACAGGAAGCTGCTGCGGTCCTGGACCTTTTACTCCCTTTACTCAGCACTCTGTGAAATTAAAATAAACATAGAAAGCAGTTTTTGCATCAGAACCTCCCCCATTGTGGAGTTCCTCCTGACCCCCCAAACATGCTCCTCCAGCCACTGTCCCCAGTGAGAGGAGCTGGCAGCTCCCGTGCGCTGGGGGTGTTGGTGTGCGGGTTCCCGTGCGCTGGGGGTGTTGGTGTGCGTGTTCCCGTGCTCTGGGGGTGTTGGTGTGCGGGTTCCCGTGCGCTGGGGGTGTTGGTGTGCGGGTTCCCGTGCGCTGGGGGTGTTGGTGTGCGTGTTCCCGTGCTCTGGGGGTGTTGGTGTGCGGGTTCCCGTGCGCTGGGGGTGGTGTGCGGGTTCCCGTGCGCTGGGGGTGTTGGTGTGCGGGAGCATTCCTGGGTCAGCAGGGAAACGTTCAGCCAGCGCCCCTGGCCCGTGCTTCCTGGAGCCCTCCTTGTGCAGGCAGCCCCCGGGACAGTGACCTGTTCAGAAACGCATGCCCTGAGCCCCGCATCTGAGCACAGCCCAAGAGCAGATTACCCAGCTCTCACCAAACGTGAAAACGACGTTCTTGAAGCCACCTACTTGGGAAAATCCTGTGTAAACCTAACAGTATGCGCTGGAGTTCTACAAGCAGGTCTGCGGCAGATAAGCTCTTTATCACAGTCTCCACCCTGGTACACAGAGCAGTGATTGTCTTGTCCTGCCCCACTCATCCCCGTTGAAACTATGCATACCGGAGGGAAGATCAAAGCAAATACCTCAAAAATAGGTGAACTCGAAACCCATGACCACGCTAATGCCCAGGTTAAGAAGTAAGCAGTTGACTGTGTATCTTATTTGTGGTGTCAGAACAGTTAAATGTTACAACTCTGAGCAGTGCATTGCGCTAATAAAGTTTGGTGATGTCAGTACAAAGGTGCATTTGGTACAAGCTGTTGAAAAAGTCTTGGCCAGTTTTCTGCTGTGTTGCAGCTTTTGCAGTTTCATCATGCCTGTTGCAATAAGGAGTGTTTTTCTTTAGCCTGAACAGCCGCAGGCGTGTGACTACATTATAGTCTCCACTTAGAAAAAAAATATCTATATTCCTTCTGGTTTTTAAATAAGTTCAGTAAATGGCTTTTTTTTTTAAGGGAAAAAAAATCTAAAAAAAACAAACAAAAAAACCAAAACAAAACAACAAAAAAAAAAAAACTAAAAAAAACCAAAAGAGACTCAGCTGTAGTTTTTCCAAATTATTTTAATTTTGGTTGTTATTCAGGGGGATGATTTAGCTAATGCTTCTTTTAAAAATTAGTCTTTCAATTTTTGTGGAATTGCTACATACTGTTACTCAAATAAACTGTTGGCATAAAAACATCTTGTTTGATATTCTTGGTTAAAAGCAGTATTAAAATAAGATCTGTAATGTGCCCAACGTGTTGTGTTCTTAAAATACATTAGTAATTGCTGAGGACAAATATACCCAACAAAATGTAGATGTTCAGTAATTTTATTGAGAAGTGTAACTAAAAATACAATTTCTTTTGGAGTTGTGGTATCTTTCTGCTAATAGCTATGCATTGAATTGATAATGCAAAAGTTTGTTATTGGGAATGATATTTTTCCGTCGTTTGAAGGTGCTGGTGACATCAGTGGAAATGGATTTGGTACATGCAGAGTGTAAATGATGTAGCTGGTACTCTTCAGCTACAGTGAAGTGCGGTCTAAGAGGTGTTTTAATAGGAGCTGTTTTATTCCCTAGAGATCCTACCAATTCCAAAATTATTTCTCCACCTTCTACAATTGCAAAAATGTATTTATCCTTTCATCCTTCAGTGCTGTCTTATTATCAGTTTAATTGCTAAGTAATTCAGAAATATTGCAATGCTCTTAATTTGCATTCTGCATAGATAAAAAAAAGCAAAACCTGCAGCTAAAGGATAAGGCTAAAATAATTATTTTTCTTTTCTTGTTACTGCTTTGCCCCACTCTATTTTCTGGAAGAGAGCATTGTGGTACTGGGAAGGGATACGAGGGGAGTCTGGGCTGAGCAGCCACTAAACTGCTGTTGCAGTAGCTCGGTGAACTGCAGAATCGATGGCCTTCAGCCTGCTGATGGGAACAGCCATCCCAGAATTGTCCCTGGAGACTCCAGGGGTTACCAGGCGTTTCTCAGTAAAACCCTCTGTCACGGGATTGTCAGCTGGGGGATGCTGCTGGGCGCCGACTTTGGCCTTAAACTCTCAGGGTAATGTCTCGATCTGATGGGGAAACAAATGTCTTCATTTACCGTGAACAAAAGGGTCAGGAGAAGGGAACGGCTGCAGCCCTACAAAGAGGGGAGTGACTGAGCAGAAAGGAATTTACTGCGGTGAGTGTGGCCTGATGGTCTAAAGCTTGGTGCTAAAGCCTGAGATTCCAAAAGCTGCAGATGAGGCAGGGGAGTGAGTGTTGACATCAGCTAGAACAGGACATGGCTGGGGTGATATTTTTGTAATGTAAAAAAATTTGGGTTTTACTTGCTCTGAAATTTTCCCCTGGCACCAAGACAGTGCAGGAGCCCCAGCATCCACATGCTCCCCACTCCAGTGCGTGCTGAGGTGCTGGTCCCACGCATGGAGCCTCTGAGTCACACTGCTCCGAGATTCCTCCCTCTGGAGGGCACATGGGAAACTCCCAGTGGACTTCAGTTTATTATTTAGTTTCAGGATGATCCAGGAAAAATATTTTCAGTCTTCTGCTATAAAAGAGGCAGTGGCATGTTGTCTGAATCTTCTGATGGAGTTGTCAAACTACATTTTTCAATTAAAGACCATAATAATTTTATGTGTAAGGTGTATGATTGCTTAAACCCCTTTGAAACCTGTCTTTAATGGAGAAGAGCAACACACATAAAATCTTCATTACACTTCAAGGATTGACATAGCCAAGATGAAAATATTTGTTGTAATTTATCTCTTACATTTTGTAAATGATGTAAACCGCACATACAATTCACAGATCAAGAGTTAGTGTGCCTGAATGCTGCTCAGTGCAAGGGCGGCAGTACAGGGGGGATGTGGTGGTGTATATACACACACATACATGGAATAGAAGTTGCTATTGCAAGGCAGCCAGGGCTTCTGCTGATCCACCAGTCCCGGGAAAGCTTGCTGCTCATGCCACAAGGAGTAAGTCAGACTTCAAACAGCTCTGGAAACTGTTGTCTCCAGAGTGTTGTCTCCAGAGTGAAGTAAGACAATAAATATGTAAGAGCAAGTCAGCCATATTAAATTGTTAACAGTATTGCATTTCCTTAGGAAAGTTATTTCTTGGAACATCAGGACAAAGCCACCCAACAAGCTGTGGGATAAGCAAATAGGAGTTCACAGTTCATTAACTACTTCCCAGTATCTGCCTGCAGTCTCTGAAACTTGTTTTAAAATCTTAGACATGTTTGCACTATCCGCTTTAGAGCTCATTCCTGTCCTTATTTTCGTCTGTCGTGTAACTGTGCCTTACTAAGAACAATATTTCAAAACTTTTAATGAAATATTGATAATAATACTAATGCAACAGTTGAGCCTTGTGGTCAAATACTGAAATAACTTCTCTTTTGGTTATGTCCTGTTACTTATCTTAGAAGAGCTTATCTTAGAAGAATGCCAATGTAGTTTCTGACTCCTGAAAATGAGTATGATGTGTAAATCCTGTAGACACCCATGTTCTCATAACTCCTGTTGTGTTAGAGTTTGCATTTGCTGTCCAGATGAGCAGGCTCTGGTTGCTGTCACATCTCCTCCCAGCCCTGGCTGCAGGGAGGTAGAGCCTGGCTGCTCCCTGGCTCCAGACCCCAGAGCAGGAGGTGATGGTGGAGAGCTGCACTGGGGCCAGGCCCTGCTGGGGCAGGAGCCACTGCACAGGAGCTGATGGGGGCAGGTGTTTGGACCACTGGGATCTTCTGCAGTCTGTAACCAGCTCTGGGGTCAGTCCTTCAGGTTGTGTTGGGCTGAATCCACCCCTGTCTTGGGGAAAACAGTGACTTTTGTCCCCAGAAATTTTTTTCTCAGTATTATATTTCCCTGGCTGAGTTTGTTTGGATATTAACCTGCTAGTAGTTTCCATTCCTTAATGCATTTTTGGTGTTTTTAGTTCTCTGAAATGTCTGTCCTGCTGCTTAGATGCTCAGTATTTTTGCTTTGCTATTTCCTCAAATCTTTAAGCACTGCTTTTCATCTCTCTTAATATTTTCCTCATGTTAAATTTAAATAAATGGCCTTTTATCTTTGTCCATCTTACTGCTTCTGCTGTCTTCCTTTAATTTCCTTTCACAAATATGGTCGCATCATTGCAGCCAATAAGTATTTTTTCTAACATAAGATATACAAGAGCTATTTTGGAGCCCATTTGTTCACTATAGCTTCTCTGTTTTGATTATCCCAGTCAAGGACCAAAATTAACATTAAGTATTTTTGCAATATTCTCTGGGAACGGCAGACCCTTTCATTTTTTAGAAATATGTGAAAGATTCCTCTAAGTGGATTAGAAAAGTTTGCTAATTTTGACAGATGATATCATTGCAGAAAGCCGTGGGTTTATTTTCCTATTAGCTGGAAAGACTGATACAAATGATGTATGTATGGGACTGGTGATAGGCCTCTTTTGGTAGAAGCATTGATGTCAGGTCTAAAGTAAATAGTGTGCAGCTTTGTCAGTTTTGTGACATCTTTGGCTGATGTGTGTGTGTCTCATTTACTGTTGTGTTCGTAATACTGAGCTGAGGAGGTAGGCACATGCTCCAGAACTTACAAGGATTTTGTGCAGTACTACTTCTACTGTGTCAGTAGAAAAGGGGAAGAAAAGGTCATGCTTGTGATCACTTGACACTCCTACTCCCTTGTGGAGGCTGAGAATCCCTTCTGCACTGTGATGGGACATTGGTGTTTGCTACGAAAAAAGCTGTCAGATTCAGAGTGGCAATTCTTCCCTTTGTGGGAATGAAGAATGATTATTGATGGCATGTAGGTGGTTGTAGTTTAGCGAGAGTTCTGATGGACAGAGAGTAAGAAGGTTCTCAGGCATTGAATATACAGTCTCTTCTGATCCCTTGTTTTTAGTGATTTATTTTTAGATGTTCTATTTTTAAATACCTTGAAATACAAAAATATTTGGGGTTTTTTTTCCAGTTAAAAGAAAACCCATGTTGTGACACAGCATGACTCTATCTTTTTATAGCTACATCAAGTATGGTTGCTTAGGATAACGCAAGAATATACAAACAACAATAAAGGCAAAAATAAGAAACCAGCAGTTGATACTGTAACACAGGTGGAGGGCAGCAAAAATAAATTCTGTAAATAAGTGTCTTATCAATACTTATTCATTCCATACAAAATGATCTGCTTTAACCATATCGTACTGCCAGTACCAAAAGTAGTGCAGGAAGCATAGACAGTCTTTAGTACATAGAATACATTTTGCATCCCCTTTCTTGGTATTAATGTAGCAGTTGTGTTAATCTGTTAATGAGTGGGTGTTCAGGAGCATGCACAGAGTGAGAGCAGAGTGGATTTTGCAGGTTCCTGGATGCCGGGACTCAGGTGCCGGGGCAGCCGTGCCCCTCCTCAGGCTGCGGCTCGGGAGCAGCTCACGGGGTCAGCTTGTGACTCGTAAATATTATTCTTGTCAGTGCAAAGCAGATCTGATTTTGAGCCTAAAACAGCAACCAAATGAATAATAACAGCTGACAGCAGTGTGGTACACGCCTTTAATTGCAGCCTTGCCAGTCCAGCCTCCACTCCCTGTGCAACGTCAGATGCTGGGGTTGGAAGCCCGGGAAGAGCCTGGGGGAGGCCTGGCAGCCAGGATGTTCTACACTGGTGCTTCCACTTCTGTGGCTTTTTGCAGCCTGTTGAGATGTGTTTTTGTTTTGGGGTTGGTGTTTTGTTTTGTATTTTTCCTAATTTGCTATGCTCATCTTTTTCCAGCTGCTCAGGCTTCGTTAGTGCTGACACACACTTTTATTTGCTTACTTATTGTAGAGTTAGATCATACTTTCACTGAGAAAACCTAAGAGAAGCCAAGTACCCGTCTGCTGCCATCTGACCCGCACAGCTTGGCTCAGGGCTGGGCCTCGGGCTCTTTGGCCAGGTCTGACCGTGTCCCAGGGGAGCTCTGTGGAGTTACCAGGTCCTGGCTGGGGCTGCTGCAACATCAGGTGTGGGGCAGCTCTGCTAGCCTTGTGCTGCTGGCTCTGAAGAACCTTCTGGGACAGGAGGACAGAAGCAGGCCAGGAGACCTGGCCTTGTATCTGGATGATCCCTCTGGAGAGGGGTGGAGGGAGAAGTGTGCTGGACAGCAGAGGACAATTAGCAGCTGAGTGAATTAGCCTGAGTGCACCCTGCAAAGCAGGTTTGAGTGGAGACCAGGTAACTAGCTCAGGTGTAAATTGTCTCCAGATTAGAGTGCTGCATTTTTATCTGGATGGTGGAATGCTCTGACTAAAAAAAAGCTTAAATTTTCAAGAAATATGCAATAAGAACAAATCATTATTGTAATTTTTAAGCATATAGCCTTGACCTTTGGGAAATATGCAGCCTGGAGTAAGATGAAGAACTGCTTTTATAACTGCTATGATGTGAAGCTTTTTCATGTGGTTGTTTGATTATAGGAAATTTTTAAACATTTATTTTTTTTTTTAAATTTCAAAACTCAAACACCAGTTAGTTTTGAACCTTGTTAGCTAGACAAGGTTATAGTACCAGTTGGAAGCGACTGAAGTTGCTAAATTCAGGTTAGACTCTATAATAGTCATTGTTCATGCTTGGAAGGGCAAGAACTTGGGAGTGGGTGGTGTCCTCTAGACAAAACACTCCCTATTTTGTTGCCCAGACTGAGAGGTGGTAGCCACTGCATCTAGCCATCCCACTGGTGTTACCTTCCTGGAGAGGGAAGAGTGAGAGCCAAACTTAAACACGGCTGGTCAGGCACTACTAAAGCTTGGGCTTATTTCTAGATCCCAGGGAGAAGTCTGACAATAATCTGATGGTGATTTGCTGCTTCTCTGCACATTTGAATGTAAGGCTGTGCTTTGAAAGGAAAAGGGTAATTCCAAACTACTATGACACTGCCATTTAAATTGAGTTACTATTTTAATTGTAACTTTAATTTAGTGCCATGACTCTCAGCTGCCTTGTGCCACTGCTTCACTGGGTGTTTAGGCTGCTGCCTTTTTTTGAACCTCTCTGCACGGTTTGCAGTGTGTCTGTGGTCATGTGGCTCTCAGCTTTGATTGCTGCTGTGATTAGAGCTGGGCAGGAGTGCAGGGCAGGGCTGCTCTCAGGGGAGCTGGGCTGCCCTGGCACTGCCCTCTGGCTTCCCTGCTGGCTCCCAGTGCTTTTGGGGAAGAACCCTTTGGCCTGGTCCTGTGTGTGGCTTGATCACAGTCAGCAACAGTCAGTGACTTGCATAAAGCTGCTGTTTTGCAGACAGTGTGCACATTTTCCATGTATCCCGTGGCTTTGCAAGCTTTGTGCTCGTTGAGCTCACTGGGTCTGATGCCATGGCTTCCAAAGGGAAGCTTGATTGTTTTCCCAGTTTCATTTCTTACACATTTTCTGTAGCTTACTCCGTTATCTGATACTAAACCACATTCTGTATAGCTTTGTGAACAATCTAATTATCCATATTTATTTTGATACTGTACATTTTTGTCCATCCTGCCAGTTCCTTTTTCCAAGTGTAGTATCACAAATAAGCTGATGAAGACACAGAAGGAAATTATGCTTCTCCATTGGACTTCTGTTTTCTCCAAAACCCAAGCTTCAACTAATATTTTCAGTCATATGTTTTATAACAATTAAAAAATTGATTCTTTGTTTTCTCAGTGCTTCCAGATCACTGCTTCCATTGTACAGATAGAAAATCAACAAAGTTCACACAAGCTAAGCTAGTTTTAAGGTTATTATTTTATTGAATGTCATGTACACTTGTGGACATTCAAGCAAATTGAATTGCTGAGATTGTGTTTTCAGACATACTAACTTCTGCTGTACTATATTTGAAAGCATTCTTTTGATTTAAGTTTGCAACTGTTCTCCACTGGTCTTGGCAGTAATGGACTTAACCATGGCAGTAATGGATCTGCATCAGGGTAGCAGTGGCTGGAGGCTTAAGGGAAAACACCCATAAAGCCTACAGCTTCTGTGCTGTCTGCAGTAGCAGGGTTTAGTGGAAGTTAATTTAACTTGAGGTAAAAATCCAGTTGGTGTCTTATGTCAGTTGACATGAAGCCAAGCTGTAGGCCTGGTGCAGCACTTGGTGCTAGTAAAGTTGTGTGGGTCATGCAGAACACATGAAAGTTGTCCCCTCTGTAAGTTGCTGATGTCCCATTTGAAAATACTAATGCAGCTGAAGTGTTCAGAGTACCTAAATTTTCTTCCTTAATCTGTAAAATTTTTGCAGAATAAAATAATGCACTTTGTAATAATAAATTGCTTGTATCCTGGTGAATGTGACTTGGTCCTGGATAAAGTACACCAGAGTACTGTAGTTAAATCACATTGTTACAAATTGTAGCATTAAAGAATATGGGGAATTTGCAGAATTCGCATTTTGTTGGCCACATCTTCATGACAGCTTACTTGATCACTTCTCAGTGTTAAATGTGGTAATTCCAGCATCACTGATTTCAGTATTGTATAAGCAAAAATTAAGTAGAAAAAGGGAAGAGATCAGAACTCCATTAGCATTGTCTGCCAGGCTACAGAAAATAGGTTTGGGTTTGGAGAACAGATTTATAGCTGAATTAATAGCCTTGATGTCGCCTGGATTTAAATCTGTTTGTGGGTATATCCATGGAACCAAAGTACTGTTCAAATCAGCTGGAAGAGAAACAGATTTTGATTTCAAGTGGTACAGCATGAAATGTCACATGTTTTAGTAGCATCCTGAAATAGTAGTCTCTGAGTGTGGGCAGAGAGTATCTATTTAGAAGTCATTAAGCATGGTGACTAACAGATCAAAAGGGACTGTGAAGGCATGCAGCCGACAAGCTGGGGTACACAATTTACAGAACATCCCTGAATACTTCACTGCAGCAGGCTCACAGCTTCCCTCCCAGTAACACCTTATGTGTAGCTTTGACTTAAAGGACTGTGAAGGATGAGGAATTCATTGTGGTGATGGTAATTATCCTCACTGCTAATAGTTACAATGTAGGAGTGTAATTTTTGCATCCTTAGCTTCCAATAGCTGCATCTCAGTGGGAATAATTGGGGTTTTTTTCTACTAGGTTTAAAAAATGTCTGCCATCTGAAATTCATTCTGTGTGTAGGTGGTCGCAAAACCCCATGGAATTACCTACTAGTTCTGGAGGGCAGTGCAATTCTTTAACAGTGCAGAGGCAAGTCAGCTGACACCACTTTGGTGTGCTTTCATAGATTGCCTGGATCAAGGAATAGAGTTCAATGAAAGAAAAACATTTGGGAAGTTGGAATTCGAATAATGGTTTTCAGTTACTTAGTGCTGATGAGAAATGTAGTAACCTTTGTGATGTTCACTGTGCTTTCCTGCAGGGCAGCAAAGGACACTACAGATACCACTGGCAGAGTCACAATGTCAAGCACAGTGGAGTGGATGATATGGTCCTGCTTTCCAAAATCACTGAGGATTCCATAGTGGAGAACCTAAAGAAACGATACATGGATGACTATATTTTTGTATCCTTTGTTGGTTTTGTGGAGCCTTCTATACCTCCAAAATTATAATGCTTTCAAAATTGCATTTCTTCTGTGACATAGCCCTGTTTACAGCTTATTCTGGAATTGATAATACTGTGGATCATGGGATGATGGAAACAGGTGAATATGTCAACATCTGTAAATATTCAGTGTTCTCACTTAAATTTTTTTCTATGATTAATGGAAATGTGAAAATTTAAATACTGGAACATGCAACCTAACAGGAAAAACAGACTTCAAAGTACCCAAGGCTTGCTTTTTAACAAAAATGCATATGAAAGCAATTCCTTAATACAAGAATAGTCACTATTTCATTTTCAGCATTTACAATGTAACAAGAGCTGCAGTAATGAATTTGGTAAATTCTAGTCAGTGATGATGTACTAGAAAGTTATGCTGTTCCTTCTGCTTTAGCCAGGTTTTCATACTTCCTGGTTATATCTGGAGAATAGTTTCCTTGAAGAGCTTAACATACTTTAGCAGAAAGGGGAGGAAATACAAGATCTCCTGGCAGTTTCCATATATTCTTGGCAGATGATCAAGAGCTATGTAGTAGCTCAGTTTAGCAAGGACTGATAGAGGAAAGTTCATGTTGCAGTTGTTTCCATCACGAACTGCAGAGGTTTTAATCTGTGTGTGAACATGGGTGTGGACCCTCTGTTGACTGAAGTACCACACTATTATTAAAACTGCTTTACAGGAGCATGATGAAGTTGCACAGTATTTGCCAGACCATAGTACAGGGACAAGCTGTAGAATCCTTCCTGGTGGTAGCACAAGTGCTTTTGGCCTGTGGAGCGCTGCATGTTCCTTGCAGTGTGTGCACAGAGACTTCAGTGTGTGCAGAAGAAAGTTTTTTGCTTTTTCTTTTTTTTTTTTGAAAACAGTGAGATGAACATGGAGATAATCTTTCTTCTGAAGACGGAATAAGAGAGTTTTCCAAGGAAACTCGTGGTCACATTGAGGGATCAGTCTTCTCTTCTGTAGGGAGAAAGACTCCTTTTGCAGTTCTGTGAAGGCTTTTCATTCAGAGATGGAGATCATCTCTTGAATATTTGAATTGTTTGCATGTCCACCCATGAATGAACATTTCTCAGTGCTACATTGTACAGAGATGACAGAATCATCCCAGAAAATGCTGGTATTGTTTACCAACAGAAAACTGTCACTTCAAGTGTTTATACTGACACAATGAGTAATTGATCTATTATATCCAAGATGTTGTCACTTGTTTTGAATAAAATTTAAAATGTATGAAGAAAGCATTGCAAATTAGTATTACAGAAATTATGTTCATTGAGTTATAGTTCTTTAACATACTACCTTTGTGCCTTGGCACCACAGTAGGAGATTCCTACATAGGACACTCCAGCAGGATAGATTTGTTAATTTTCCTACTTTGTACAGAAAGCTTAGATAGCAAGTTTGCCTGTGAACAATTCCAGATTGTTAATGAAACCTACAGTACCACATTTTGAACCCATAGGCATGGGCTCATTGGTAACTCCCAGCTCAATGAAAAGTGATACTGATACCTGTGAATTACTGTCAGGTGCTTCCTATGCATACACTGCAGCTGTAGTTCCAAAGGTTTATGAAGTATTTGAAATGCAGAGCATATGCAGCTGAATGCAGAATGATGAAATACTATACTAAAAATGTTGCAAAAAATCGAATAATGGCTTGAAATTGAGTGTCGTGGTACAGAGCAGCCTGCAGGAGAGGACTCTGAGGGACAGTTAGTAGTTTCACTCATAAAATAACACCACAGACTGAATTACCCAATTCCCCCAGCACCCCCACAGTGCACGCAGCTGAGCAATTGTCTGATTTAGCTCAGCAGTGGCTGTTTCCATCTGGCTCTGCTTGCTCAGCACTGTCCTGTGAGATCAGAATGTGTCACTACACTCTGTTCTGCAGCGGTCAAGCCAATATTTTCTAATGCTGACAATGCGACCTCTTCAGTTAGAAAGGACTAAAACCAGTTCAAATGTGCCATTTCCTTTCTCTATTTTTATTCAAGGTGTGTCATATTTTGGCATTTAATACATGGTTCTGTACTTAGCTTATTCTAAAATAAGATAACACAGAAACATTCCAATTGAATGGTATGTTTATATTCTTGTAAGCCTGCTAATTTAATTTTTGTTAACAATTGTAAGCTGTGGTGTTTTTTACTATTATTTAAAGTATTATGTAATAGATGGAAAAGTTCTTTGTTGTTAGTAGTAAGATGATACTTTATGAAACTGTTGTTACCTTAACTTCTTTTGAATGCAGACATACATTGGCTCTGTACTTATCTCTGTGAATCCTTTCAAGCAAATGCCATATTTTGGGGAAAAGGAAATTGAAATGTACCAAGGAGCAGTAAGTAAAGCAGTCTAAAATATTGTGCAGTATTCAGGGGCTTGGAGATATTATTCTGCACAGTTTAACTCTGGGAAGTGTTTGTTTCTGGGTTTGCTAGCATTGTGCTGGTCTGGGAGAATGTGGCAGATAGTCATTGCCATAGACTGAGTATTCAGATTGAACTCCCTGCAATGCAAGATCAGTATTTCAAGAAAATACTTGTATTGATTAGCTCTAATCCATATTAGGTGTCTCTCCTTGACATGTCCCTGCTCCTGCAAAGGCAGGTTTTAAGCTGTCATATGCACAAAATGGCCATTAGTGGATTTGGAGACTGTGATTTCAGAACTCTCTAACTGGACAAGAACAAAAAAAAAAAAAATGAGGTGCCAAAATTAGATGCCACTTTTGAAAATACAGCTTGAAGAATGAGTTAGCACAGACACATTAGGGTCTTAATTGAATTGGGCATGTCCTCTTGGGGCAGCTGTTGGGTTTGAATGGCCCAGTGGATGAAAATGGGACCTGAGGCACCAGGCTCTGAGTGCTGCTGGGGAAGAGCATTGTTAGCACATGACTACTGCTGGGGTAGGCTTAAATTGTGTGTTTCCTTTGCACAAGTAATACATTTCCAGCAGAAGCCATTTTTAGAACAGGGTATTTCTAGGAGAAAATTATGGATGAGAGAAAGTTCACTAGCAAAGTCTAGAGACTTTAGTTTGTTTTTATTAAATGCACCAAAGAATTCTTGGGGAAAATTCACTATAAAGTGCTATTTGGAATTATTTTTTTCCAGAGAAATAACTCTTCCTATTTAAATGCAAATTTATTTTGCTCTTTCTGCATGTTTTAATGCTGTCTTGAAAAATTACTCTTTATTTCCCCTCCTAGGCACAGTATGAAAACCCACCACATATTTATGCTCTTGCAGACAGCATGTACAGAAACATGATTATTGACAGAGAAAATCAGTGTGTCATTATTAGGTAAGAAAAAGATCGGTAAAACATATTTTATCTTCTTATGGTATTTTAACTTGAAGAAGCAGAAAAGTTGATTATATCCTGAAAAAACCTTCTGTCCATATTCACATTTTGGGATTTTCTGGGATAGCTAAGTACTTTTCGACCCTCCTTTTTGTTTTCCAGTAAATCCTGATTATAGCTTAACCACAAGAAATCTCTTACTCACACAGCCAGCTTCTTGTCCAATACCAAAGTTACAACAGCTTGAATGACTACATGAGGGGGCTGGATTAACAGCTGTACAACCAGATCCTGTTAAATCCAGCAATCCCACATGGACTACATTTATCATGGTCTTTTGTTACTTTTGGAATTCTACTTGCATTCACTCAGACACAGAAGGCAAGAGATGCAGGGAAATTAATTTTATCTTCACTGTTAATCTATTTTAATTATTAAGTGATGGAATTCACTGTAGAAGTATTACTAAACTTTTTTAATGACAGGCATTATTTAAGTGACAGTCAAAGTGAATTTTGGGACCAGAGTTATGCTTTGTTCTCAACTGTGGGTTTTCTAGGTGGTGTGTGATAAAAGAAGATGTGTGGAGAGCAAGGGCTGCAGGACCCTCTGCCCCTTCTGACAGGGCTGCTGGGGAGGTGCAGTGCAGAGCACCTGGAGCTGCCCTTTACCTGTCCCCAGAGCAGGGTGGGGCCTCCCAGGGCTGTGCAGGGATTTTACACCTGGGAAGGCCAAACAGATGGTAACAGTTTGCTGGGTCCAAGGAGGTTCTCCCTGCTCCTGAGCCCCTGGGATATAGGAAACAAAAAGCCCAGAGCTCTCCTGCCTGTCACCGAATTGTTCTCTGAGCTCAGTTTCTGTCTTTGGAGTACTGATACCTATTGCTGTGCTGAAGTTTATTAGACTCATGCAGTCTAAATTGAGACCTGTTACGAATGGCTAAAATTGGGATTTTGCTTTTGGCATAAAGTAACATCCCAGAGAGTGGGATGTTTCACATGAAGCTAAATTTATAGTGAGAATCTTTGAGCTGTTGTGGATTGTGAATAAAAACCCTACTTTTTGATCCTGTGCTATGCCTCACAGTGCAATGCATGCAGAGAGTCACATTGAGAGAGTTCTGAGATGCAGATCTGAGATACAAACTTAGAGCTTTAATTTTATGTGAGAGTTCTTGTACTTGAAGGCGGGATGCTGTATTTGAATGCTCTTAGGAATGTGCATTTTGTGTGTGCAGAGTGAAACTTCTCTCAGTGTGTGCACAGCCTATTCAAAGTCTGCAGGGGTTAATTGAAATCTAGTGCAAAACTGAAACAAGAAGGATCATGTTTGCTAGGGACATTTCAGAGACTTTTGTTCTGCATACACATTTCTTTTTCCTTTGATATTTTTATTACAAACACTGTAGAAACCGTGGACTAGACTTATGAGTAGTTTTCATTATGGTTTTTTATTTTTTAGGACATTAAAACTTCTTTTTATAAATAATAAATCAAGTAACTCAGCTGCTCACTAAATTCATATTGTTTGGTTGATATTTTAATCTTTCGTACCAAATTGGATTTAAACTGTTTAGATACATCTTGTATTTTCTGATTTAATGTCATCAATGTCTCCAACAACCAGGGCTGGCTTTGGAAGGACATTTCTGGAAGTTTGGAGTTTGCTTGCTTTATGTTTTATCGTGTGGTCCAGAAGGAACTGAAACTGCTCCAGACTGGCAGCTTCCAGAATGCTGCAGTTCTTGACTGAAATGTATTTTCTGCCTAACTTAGAGTCTGCTACCATTCCATCAGTTTCACATAATAGCTGTCAGGAGCTTTACCATTTCTGCTTCTGAACTGGTGATTCTCAGAAAACTGAGACACAACTGTGTCTTTTGTCAATGCCACAGAAGCTGCTGAGCATAAGCAGTTCCAAATGAACCTTTGTGTTCAGTGAAACATAGATTTTCTGTGAAAAATTGTCCTGTGGAAGATGAGTGATGGTAATATGGTTATAGTGAGGTGCTTCTGTCATCTCTGTTTCATTACTAGTCTGAATTTGGAGTGACTCCACTGAAAATGCCTGGTAGAAGAGAAGGAACAGAACCAGCTAGTACCCAGGCTTTCCTTGTCAAAGTAGGAGATTTTCCTGCAAAGAAAGAAGGTAAAGAAGAAATAAGGTGTAGGCTGGCCCTATTCACAGCCAGATCACAAAGGTTAAGTCTGGCTTCTCTTGCATGTGGATCCTCAGGAATGGAGACAGAAGGTGGTGGGGAAGGGGCAGGTGCACAGCTGCTGTGCCCTCCCACTGTGTGCTTTGGGCACTTGTGGCATCTACCTCCACACCTGGGAGGGGACATGCATCCCACAGACTAGATCTGTGTTTCCAGGCAGAATGAGGGTCCCTAATGTAGGCAGAACACCTTTTACCTGGACATTAATTCCAAATGCATTTAGACACTGATGGAAAAAACTCATCCTCTTCAAAATCAGTGAATGCACTGGGAAAGCAGATCCAAAAGAAAATGTAGTTCTCTGAAATTCTGGATTAGATGGCAACAAAAATGATCTGTTTTCATATGATAATACTAATCTAAAAAGAAAAACTGTTACCAAACAACCTTCCCAAGGCCAGGGAAGGCTTTTTCATTAGCTGAGTAATTCCAGCATATCTGCATATGTGTTAAGAAAGTTACACGTGCACATGTCTAATCACAACTGAGCTGCTTTGCATGGCTGCTGCAGAGTAAATAAACAATGAGATTATTCATGGGCTGCCTCCAGGCTGGGCTGAGTCCAGGAGCAGGCTGTGCTTAGGTGGGAAGAGGGAGCAGTGGCCCCAGGTCTTCCCTGGCTCTGTGTGCATGGGCAGGAGTGCAGAGGAAGTTCACTCACAGGGGTAACATGGCTACACTGGAATTTATTTCTCATTCAGTTTATGTTTTACCGAGGCATGATATTTAATTTAGACCTTCCTTGAACTAAGCTCGTCAGTGGCAATTAAAACAGACTGTTGGCATTTCTGCCCCGTGTGGCATGGCAGCCCTTCCAGACTATCAACAAGGAGTTGTCCAGTCAAGATTTTAATTATGAAGAATTGTCTCTCATGCCTTTAATTCCTTTTGGGCTATCACTGTCCTTTAATTGAGAGAGTGGAGGTTATGATTAGTATTTTTCTATTATGTATCAATAAATGCATTTCTTCAGAGTGTTGTTAAGGTTTTACCTTTTTATAAAGCTTAGGACTTTATTTCCACTTTGATTCTGTGATCCCTGCCAGGAGACGTTGCCATTGCTTTAAAGCAGTTTTTCTTGTTTGTAGTTTTAGTTTACATTTGCCATTTGTATGGCTACATTTGAGTCCAGGAAAGCAGTGTGTGATGACTACATATCTGAAAAGACAATACATCTTATACACTACAAATAGGAGTTAATGAAAAGAACATTTACCACCCAAACTGTTTTTAGTGAACAGCTCATGTCTATCTTAAATCTATTAAATTCAAAACTCAATATGAGATTTCTAGTCAGCTTCTATATCTCAGCTTTCCAGAAGACTCAAATGACTGATTATTCTGGAGAGAACCTGACTGGAAATACAGCTGAATTTTATTGAGGAAGTGGTAGAAACATAAGTCTAACACTGTAAGATAAGTTAGGTTAAAGCTCTTGATTTAGAAGGGAAGAATATTTCACTGAAATCATGCTACTGAGCTTTCTCTGAACATAATTGCAGAAAGTAAATTTTCTGTGTAAACAACCTAAAGAACTTATCCAAATACATGAGAGTATTTTACATATACAGTGTTCTTTACTGGCAGATCCAAGAGTTCTTTATAAATATTTGGTATTAAAATTTCTACATTGTCCTGGCAATGTAGATAAGCATCACTTGTATTGTTCTACAGCCATGGATACCATATTAAATGTCACTCCAAAAATTAATTTTAGAGAGAAGGATGATACTGTGTATTGGATCTTGTTTCTTTAATTATTGATTGTTTCCTCTGGGAAGGAAGCAAGGAACGAAAAACATTTCCTTCTGTGTTTGTAGTCTTACTCTGATTTCAGCTAAGTATTAATTGACTTTGTGGAAGAAAATGTCATTTTTCTGAAGTGGCAGATAGTGCTAGGAGAAACAATATATCTTTCAAATCACTATAATTTTGTTAGTGATTGAGACTATGTGCTAGTTTTATTTTTAGCAAGAAAAGTCTCTGAGAAAATTGTCACACACAGAGACCACTTAAAGCCATTTTAAGAATTTTTTCAAGCTTTAAAAACCTCCATACTTCCAAAACACTTCAAACTACCAAGCTAGATTACTCTTACATCTTCTTAAAATAGTGTTAATAGCATCAGAGCAATAAGATTTATATGTAGCAGCTGCATGAGAACCATTTGGCAGGAATGCCACAATTTCCCTGAATACCTGAGCTTTACCGGGGGCAGGATGCCATCCCATCAGATAAAGCTACTTAGGTTCATAAATAATGCATCTTCTTGTTTTATTCTAGTTTAATTGGAGCAATTTGCTGGTCTTTGATCAATAAAAACCTTAAACTGAGAAACATTGTATGCATGCATAAATCTGAAGAAACTCTGGAAGGCAGTCTTTTGGCCAAATTAATTTACTGGAAAGGACCACTTACATTGAAACAGAGGTAACAATAAAATGGAGCTTTATTGCTCCAGGGCAGTCCTGTGGCAGACACTGTGGAGTAAGAAATACAAGCCACACTTAATTTGAGCAAGGAGGAGAAGGATAATGGATACATTGAAGAAAAATCTTTGAGAAATGTGTTATATTTTTACTGTGTGATAAATAATACCTGATCAGATTTATTCAGTGTTTGGCCCTGGATCCTCCCCTGTACTCATCTGAAAACTGCAGTTCATAAGCTCAGATGATTCAGGTTCAGTTGGTGTGTCTGGTTTTACAACAGGAAGAACAAATTTACTGCCAACAGATTTTGAAGAAATGTTATTTTAATTATTGAACTATTCATGATTTGAACTTTTAAAAGCAGTTTGCCATTCATCAAAGTCTGTCCCTGTGAATGTAGTCAATATGCATAATACAGGCTTTCTTGGTTGTTAGGAAAAGGTGACTCAGAAGAATAATAATAATCATGGTCTGTGCTCCACAGATGGATGCTCAATAAGTACTTTTTCACCCTTTCAAGTTTTCAGTTTGATCTGTAAAACTGTAGTCAAGAGAGAAGACAAAAGCATGAAAACATTTCTGGGAAAATAATTTTTAAAAAGCCTTTTAGTATTTCTGTATTGTTTGGAAGCTTTAAAGATGTAAAATTACATTTGCAGCTTGGCAGTTTGGGGAGTTTTTCCAGAATGAAATCTTTAAAAATGTGTCTATTAGTCATGCTGATAAGGAGCTCTGACTTGTTCGTTCTCGGTCAGTCCCTTTCCTGTACAGGACATGCTGATGTTTCTTTGGCAGATGTAGCTAAAATTTGTGCAGGAAAAGATGTGCATTTGATCCATGTCCAGGAACAAGTGGGCGCAGGATAGAAGAGTCAACCGCATTCACTGAAATTATTCAGGAGTTTAAAGATAGCACAGATTTTCACAAAAGAGAAAACTATCTTAGCTCTTCTTGTGATGTTGACCCAACATCTGTGTGTTGTTCTTTTTACTTTGGTGTAGTTGTCCTGCTCACAGGAAATGCATTAAGGTCAGAGCTGACTTGCAGCAAGGTTTATGAAGTCTGGAGGAATTTTGATGAAATGAAGGGAAGAAGCTTTAAGAGTTGAAGTGAAGGGAGGTTGGATTCTCTGGCATGCCAGTCTTCCTTCCCTCTTGAGAAACTTACTGATTGCAAGAAGGCAAAGCTGCTGATGTTGTAAACACTATTCACCATTGAAGTGAAATATTATAAGGGAAGGAAGGAAGGACTTGTGAGAGCTAGGATGGGATATTAAGACTTCTTGTACCCTTGTATCAAGAGGCATAGGAACAGGAAGGTAGTTCTTCCGTCATTCAGGATGTGATTAATAATGCCTCATTATTTTATTCAGGAACACCTAAAACAAAAAATTACTAAAATGAAGTAGGTATCTGGCATGGCATGCACAGCTCAGATATTCAAATTAGGTTTTGTGTCAAGACCTGAAATCCCCCTAAATGTAGATGGGAATTGAGTCTTTAACACACAAATTCTCTTTTGAGCATCTTGGTTTGAGTTGATGTTTCTCAGTGTTTGTACTTTTCTGAGCATGGATTCTCAAAGAGGTTCTGGTGTCCATGCAAGATGGTGTATTCAGTTTTGTACTCACAAAGATGTCCAAGTACCATGCTACCACACAGTATCACAGTCTGTATTACCAGGTTACTCAGTCTGAATGTGGTGTATTTAATTGATGTACTTCACCTTGGTTGGACAAGATGAACTTCGAATTACCCCACTGTAGAGTTACTTTAAAACTAACGTGTACATTTTGGTGTTTCTTTTCCTATAGTGGGGAAAGTGGTGCTGGAAAGACTGTAGCTGCTAAATATATCATGAGTTATATCTCCAAAATTTCAGGAGGTGGTCCTAAAGTACAGGTGAGTTGATACACAGTAATACTGAAGCATAAGCTTAGTCTGAAGATTCCCTTGAGAGGTGGAACGACAAAGGGTGTTGGGGCAGACACTGGCAGATAAGAGGCTCTTTTGACTTGGGTATCTTGAGGATGAGCAGCCAGAACATGTGGGCCCCAAGGCAGAGAGCCCTGGGCTGGGCTGCTTTGCTCACCTGCAGGATGCTGCATGGGAGCCATGGCAGGGACAGCTACAGGGCCAGAATCAGCTCTGCTCCAGGTGCTGCAGCCTTGTGCTGAATTGCATCTGCAAGTTGGGTGGGTTTTGTCTTTGGTTTTTGGTTTTGTTTTGTTTTTTTTTTTAGTTAAGTGGTAAGAGGTACTTTAATTGTTCTAAACCAGATTAAGAACAATCAATCCTTTCAGTAGATGTGTGGTTTTTTCCTCCTGTGTTAGCATTTTATTGAAAACTGACCTAGCTTTTTGGGTTTCTGTTACTTCCTTTAAATTTCTGATTTGTGTGTATACATCAAAGAGACACAGCAAAACCATCTTGTTTTATGAGGTTACCTAGGCACAGTTAGGGTGTGTGAAAGCTGCCTGAAAGAACAAATAGTTGCTTTTGTTAATAACTTCACTGTTGGTGTCTGTTCTACCTATGAACTTAGGCTAATTGAATGAAATAGCCATAAAAATTCCCTTGATGACATTACAGTGTCAATCCTTCACTGACAGGCACTGGTAGGTAGGGGCTGCTTTTACCAGTCCACTCCTGTTGAGTGCTTACTGTAATTTTTGCTTTATGGCAGTCTCTGATGTTGAGTGTGTTCTTTTTGCTGAGTTTTGTGCAACAGTGACACTGGGACCATTGCAGAAAATAACTCAGTAACCAAGAGAATGATCCAGAGAGAGAGTGCATTGTGTTATTTTTGCAATAAATATACTTTTATATAGTAAATATTTTATTTCAGAGATTCCAGCTTTTTGTACAAAATTTAAAAAATCTCTTAGTAATTACAGAGTTAGAGTTGATGAGGTTGGTAGGTTGCCTTGAGCATTTCTTTTGAAATAAAATTCCATCTTCTTTTCACGACCCAGCATGCATTGGGTTTTTTCCAAAGCTGATGTCTTCTCCACGTTTCAAGCTCCCAGGTAGAGACAATAGTAACGCATTACTTTGCTTTCTAAGACAACTGGATGGCATTATCAGTAATCCCAAAACAGATTGCTGAAGCACTGGCAGATTTGTGAATTTCATGCTACTCTGACTTCATTGGTTGTGGTTCCAGACCCCCCAGAAGATTAAATGTTCATGTGTAAGCATGGTCTAAAATGAAGATGATGGAAAAAACAGGTCAGTTTATCAGCTGTGTTGATTGGCAGAACAATGCACAGAAGAACCAGGTTTTAGCCTCAGGCATTTTGTTTAATTCTCTAGGATTTTCCTCAAAAATAGGAACTAAAAACTCTGGAGGAAAAATTGTTGGATTCTATTCCTTATATGATCGAGAGAATTTTTTACAGATGCAGGATTTCTTGCCTTTTTAATATATAATTTATATGTCATGGGGTTGGGTTTTTTACGAAATCTGTAAGAACTTTAAAAATGTATGTTTCTGAATTTGCATTTCTTTAATTTCCTAAAATTTTAGCATGTTAAAGATATTATTCTACAATCCAACCCTTTACTGGAGGCCTTTGGGAATGCAAAAACTGTACGGAACAACAACTCCAGCAGATTTGTAAGTCCCTCTACCTTTGAGATAACTTTACTCTTTGTGCTGTTACAGAGACAGTGTTCAGGGATATAATATAAATTTACTACAGGTGAGGTAAGTCTGAATAAGATATAAAGTGTGTTTTAAACTACGGTAGATGTCTAGGCTTCTATGTCATTCTGTATAGGTTGTGCATTTCTTTCTCTATATGTACTGGGTACAGTTTTTGAAGTACGCAGTACGTTTTTGCAGCCTTTACTGATATTATACAGGCAGTAGGCAGGAATTACCTTCAGTCTGTCATTCCAGAAGGGTCAAGATAATCTCATGAAGTGACTGCTCACTAAATTGCACACCACAGGTTCCATTTGAAAAAGTTACACATAGGCTTTAAAAATTTGAGATGTGTTCCGTGGCTAACATGAGCGTTAATGCAGTTAATGTCTCCCTGAAAGCAAGAGAACATGGCTTTGCTTTGCTTCCAGGCAGAACAGTTTGCTGTTGGTTGTCGATCTGTTGAACTGACCTGCTTTATGCTGAGCAAGAGTCTCAGCAGTGAAGAGAAGCCACTGATCTGTCTACATCTGCATTAACATGGGATGTGTTAATGTTGAGCTGTATAAATGCAGAAAAGATGTGGTGGTTCAAGAGTCTAAGCTTAGGTTGTACCTTGCGGTATCCATAAAGATGAAATACCCTTGTAACCTTGCTTGGAATACAGTACAAATGCACAATTTTGGATTTGCATTTACTAATCATTTAACAGCTTGAACTATTTATTGCAGGGGAAATACTTTGAAATACAGTTTAGCCCAGGTGGAGAACCAGATGGAGGGAAAATCTCCAACTTCCTACTGGAAAAATCTCGAGTTGTAATGAGGAATCCTGGAGAGAGGAGTTTTCACATTTTTTACCAGGTCAGAAGTGTCTACGTCCTTTTTGAGTTATGTAAAGTATCTAGGACCCATTTTTCCTTTTGACTGAATAGTTGTTCTCAAAGCAGTGAGATTTGAGTGCACACTGCAAGGGTAACCTGGTCTCTGCTGTGAAGCTCAGTAGCATGGTGAGACACCATCTGCCATAGACCTGCCTGGCTGCCTTTCAGAACAGAATACTGCAGTATTTCAAAGCCTTGCCTGGAAACTCATTGTGAATTCCCATATGGAAAAGTCTAGGAGAATATAATAGAAAATAAGAACTTTTCAGTAGATTTCTATTTAAGCTGGCCTATATATATAGAGAGAGAGGCCAGTTTATATATCTCTGTATTGGCCTTTACTTCCTGTGAAAGAGAAATTTGATTCTCAGTTTATTTTTCTGAGACATTTATGATAATACTCTTTGTTGGATTGTCCAAATATCCCTCTGTTTGCGTTTGAAAAGACTTTACTGGCCTCTGATGTGCGTGGTCCTCACCTGCTGGAGTGCTGCTGATCAAGCTCTACAAAACTAGGGCCAAGACAGAGCTTTGTAAGTGACAGTAGCCAGCTTCACATATAGTTGAAGTGCCATTGCCAGGAGGAAAAGCTGAGTTGGCACTGGAGTTGCTCCAGGAGCTGTGTGTTCTCCTTTTCCGAGGTATATGTACAATTTGTCATGTCCTGCTGCTTTTCCTGTGGCCTGGAGAGGTTGTTTGACACGAGGGTTAAGAGACTGGGGAGTTTTGACAGCTCTGTTTGGAGGTTTGTTCCTTCCTGGTCGTGTCTGTGCATGGCTGCATGGCCTTTGCACAGGTCTGAGAGTGTGATGGGTGCTTGTCCTCACAGAGATCCACAGGTGATGTGTTCTGAATGTGCTGCCAGCTGTGCCTGCCTTGCAGCAGGTGTGGAAAACACATTGCTCCTAAGGATTTAGGGAACACATTGTGGATGGAAAACCCATTTTGCCTTTTCTTAATGAGTTAAAGATAATGGAAGGCATTCAAGGCAGTCTCATTTTTAGCTATTTATTAGTTGTGACATTAGAACTAAAACATTTGTGGGAATGGAATTGAGAGCCTGGCCTTTTGGGTTAAGCAATTACCAGAAGGTAGGAAGGATACATCCCTGGCACAGCACCAGCCATATCTCTTCCAGTAATTCCAAGCTCAGTCACCTGTTTCTGACTTGCTCATCTCTGCTGGAGATTGTTGGGTGATCTCAATTTGGGGGTTTTTAATCTGCAGCTAATTGAAGGGGCCTCCTCAGAACAAAAGAGCAGCCTTGGCATTACCAGTATGGACTACTATTACTATCTGAGTCTCTCTGGGTCCTACAAAGTCGATGACATCAATGACAAATCCGATTTCCAAGAAACACTGGTGAGTTCTTTACCGTATGATTTGCATAGTGGTGGATGTATGTTCATTTCACTGTTCATTTTTAGCAAAGACGTTGATCTACTAATGTGGGAATGAGAAATTAATGTAGATATAACTTATTCTAGTCGTATTTTGCCATGAGCAGGAGATATGTTAACCCTGAAGACAGGTTTTGTAGAAAGGTGTTGTCATTTTGAGTTTGTTCTTTTTCAGAAGGGTGCAAATTTAATGAAATTTAACATGTACAGATAATCTGTAGTATGAAAAATGTGAAAATGCAAACACAATGAGGAACTTGCATTAGAAGAAAATTACAAAAGAGTGCTCTGTTTTAGCTGAATTACCAGTGCTGGCTGACCTTCCATGCTTATTTAAAACAGTACAGCTAAAAAGCTGGAGAAAGGGAGTGTGAAAGCACAGATCAGGGATCTTTATCCAGAGCTGCTGCCAGTTCATTGTGTGACCTGCCAACTGCTGGTGTCCCGTTCTTAGGAATTTACTATTTAGAGTAGATGTATTAACACATTTATGTGTGTAGCACATTTAAAGGCCTAAAAAAATAATTGTTACTGTTGTATTGGAGCTTCTTTGGTATTTTAGAAAAACAGTTTGTTGAGAAGACCTTCTTAAGTTGTCATGTACTCTGAACTCCAAAACCCGGAGTGCTGGGGATTTTCTAGTAAGTGGCTGAAATTCACAGCCTAAGCCAGACACTGGGCTGTGTTTTAGAGTCATTCACTACAGCTTCACAATTCTTAGTCTTGGTGGGGAAACTGACTATGTAGAAGGAATAAAATCATTGTCTGTTAAGTTTGTTGTTTCCCAGTTTGCAATGAAACTATTTATTTTTAGTGTGAAACTTTAAAGCAGGTGTTTATTTTTTCCAGGACTTATTTTGTTAATGCATCTTCTAAAAAGTGTAGATGCTTCTGTATTTAATTAAACAAAATACAGAAATGCTGAAGTAGAACATCTGGTACCCTTTGAAACCTCAGCTTTAATGAAATTTGATTGTGTTAGGAATCTGAAGTGCTTTGAATAACTCTACTTTTTAACACCAACATTTTAAAAGGATTTCTAAGACAAGAGTCTTCGACTGATGCAAATTTGTTTGTTTTTCTTCCCAGCATGCAATGAGTGTGATTGGGATCTTTGCAGAGGAGCAGGCATTGGTACTGCAGATAGTAGCAGGAATATTGCATTTGGGAAACATCAGCTTCAAAGAAGTTGGCAACTATGCAGGAGTGGAGAGCGAGGAGTGTAAGTACCTCTGGAAACTGTTACAGGAGCAGCAGTGGGCTGCAGCCCAGATGGCAGAAGGTGAACTGCAATTTAGAGCTGCTTATCCAAACAGAGCATAGTTTCTTAGAATGTGAGGCTGCCAGTTGAGAGTCACTGCCAAAACCAGGTGCTGAGGGCCCCTCTTTTGTCTTGTAAAAGGCCACTGACTTAAACGGAGTGTGATTTTGAATTTGAGAAATCCTGTTGTGACCTTTGAGTGTGAAATAATGCACACTACGAAGGGCTTGAACTCCACTTCTTTCAGTGCATCAGCACACATTCATAAAACCCCTGTTTATTATGTGGTTTGTGTGGCCTTCTGTCCTGTGAAATCAGCTCCCAGCTGTGGGTGTCCCTGGGCTCAGGATGTAACTGGTGCCCAGGCATCCACACAGGTGTGTGCATGTGTCTGTAAACAGAGGTTCAGAGCTGAACTTAAACACAGGCTTTACATTCTGCAGTTATGTTCCCTGTCTCAAATTCCTCCACTGATACCTCCTTGTTAGCTACAGCTACTGAGTAACTATTTCTTTCCAATTCCCTTTCCCACAGGGCCCTGTCCTGGTGTCCCTCAGCACATGCTCTGTCCTGTAGCAGCTGGGCTCACAGCAGCAAGGTGTTGCAATGTTAATGGACTTTGAGTTTTAAATGTGTTTGTTGTGATTTACACCTTGCATCTAATGTGGATTTATGCTACTTGGATAGTTTAAGGACAGAGTGGATAAGCACAACATACATAACAGTGTGTTCTCTTAATTCTTGGTTCAGAATGAGTTTTATGTTTAGGAAAATGGCATTTGTTTAGTTTTAGATACTTTATTCATAACTAACTTACCTTGTGCAGTCAGCTTCACTGTATTAGCATTCTCATGCTATTTGTTTTATGAAATTGGGAAATAAAAATTACTAATTTTTAACCTTCCTAGTCTCTCAAATTAAGAAGTTAAGTAAACCCAGAGAAAAACATTTTGTGGCATTGTATTTATATGCCTTTTGATTCCAAATGAACTACTGTGCTTCTGTTTAAATCACAGTGTTAAATCTTTAAATCAGATCAAGACATTTAGAAGCCATACAAGATGGATACAGAGTGAGTTCCATCAAAATAACAAATAGCAAAGACATTAATTGAAAATAAATCATTAGAAGTGAATGTGTTTGATGAACCATCTCCACCATATTTCTCCTGCTCCCTGGGATACAAATGCATAAATTGTGTGTGAATAATACATGGGAAGAATTTAGAAAGTAGAATGGAAATCAAACTTACACATAAATATACCGATTTTAGAAAAGCCAGCGAAGAAATAGCCACATCATTTTTGCATTATGAAGATGAAAGTTGGTCTCATTTCTCTTCTCCAGTAGTCCTCCCCACAGTTTACTGTTCATCCTAACCAACTAAATAGTAAAGCATTTATAGCCTGCATAGCCACAAAAGATAAAGCACAAGGAAGCACCACTGGTCAGTCCTGCCTTGTGTAAGCCTGAAATAATAAAAAGTTTAAGAATTTGGTCAGTAGTGGTCTGGTTGTTATACAGCCAATTGCAGAAAAACATGCAAAGCCATTCTTTGGGACACCAAAAACTCTACCCTGAGTCAGAATCAAATCTGTACAGACCATTCTTGACAGACCTTTAGACAAATACATCTTCAAAACTTCCAGTCATTGCTATTTGCTCTAGTTTTTGATTATATTAATAGATGAAAAAAAGTTCTTATTTGCTGGAAATCTTCCATGCTACAAATCATGGCAAATAATAGTACTTCTCTCTTGGAAGGAGAAAAGAATTTAAACTCTCCCTCTTTACACTTGCATTGTATTGAAAGGGTTGGTTTTCACTTCCTGGAAGGCCAGGAAGTGAGCCCAGTTTTTCAGCTTTCCTTCACAGAGTGTATTTAAAACTGTTCCTCTGAATGCTACTGATGACTCTTTGAGGATCATTTTTTCAATTACATGCATATCCTGCTTTATAATAATTTCCAGACTGTAACTTTATGGTCCCTAACTAGGGAAAACAGTCAGGCATCTTAGGAATGTGAAGTTGTATCAAGTGCTGGCCAGCTACTCTTCCCTTACAGTAAATCATTAGCACTGGGAAGGGAGAGTTTCTGAGCTCTGCATGGTGCTCCTTGCCATTAGACTGTCTTCATAAATTCTTACCAGTAGTATTGGTTAAGCATTTTTCCTGGCATCTTAACAGTATATGTGAGCATATCTGGTGGTCTGTAATTGCCTGCATTCTTTCCCAAGGTAAAGCATATGATGATTGGCCTTTTCATGTGCTCTTTATCCTGAGTTCTCTGAGCTACCAGAGATGTTGCCAGTGACTCAACTTTGTTTGTGTGGTTCCTGGTACCCTAGAGTAAATTTAAACAGTTTGGTAATAAATCATATTTTATAAAGCTGGTGGTTATTTCCAATTTTAAAAATACTTGTGGAATAATGTACTAAAGGGTTTAGTGAAATCATGCTGTGACATTACAGATGTATAAAGCGCAAGTGGCTGTTACCTTAGGGATTATTTTACATCCTCCTCACACCAGTAAAGTAGATCTGAAATCAATGGAACATGGAGGAAAGACTCTTAAAGAATGACGTGGTTTAGTGGAGGTGCAATACCAACTCCAAGACTTTTCCTCAGGAGCTTTTTGTTTTCAAGGCACTTCTGTTTTTCCACTCCCTAAGGTGTGTGACAGCTGCAGTAACATCTGCACCATGTGCTGAGAGTGCAGAGAATACCAGACCCTGGGCTGCTTATGGCACAGATGTGTTTTTGTGCTTTACTTTTAAACAAGGGGAAACAGAATTGGCAAAGTACTTAGAGAATAAGGAATTAAAAAATAAAAGGCAAGGTAATTGAAAACTTTTTGTAGTGTCCTAACTTCTAAGAAGAAAGAGAAAGGATATTAGGAAACAGCCTACTTTTTATTACATTTTAAGTTTTTACAAGGAATTTTCAATGGTGTCAACTTTATTTCATGTGTGAGCTCTACATTTTATTTCCATCTCCTCCAAGAGTGATTTGTTTGAACCACACAGTTCAAAACTATGTCCTGTGGCAGCTTACATGTTTGAAGGACTGAAGGTACAGAAATAGCTGACTATTTTACTTCAAGGTCGTTTATCTTAATTGAAATCCATGTAAGTAAAGAGTTGAAAATGTCCTTGAGGAGCATAGGGAAATTTTGAATACATAAATTGCTCCTCTTTTTTTCTGTAAGTTTTATTGTTATTTGAGATAAAGTTAATTTTTTTCTTTGTTCTGTATTTAGTCTTTAAGTCATAATCCAGCAAGTGTGATCTTTCTTGCAGTTTTAGCTTTCCCTGCTTTTCTCCTGGGAATTAACCAGGACCGCCTGAAGGAAAAACTGACCAGCAGACAGATGGACAGCAAGTGGGGAGGCAAATCTGAGTCCATTAATGTCACACTAAATGTGGAACAAGCCTGCTACACCAGGGATGCCCTGGCCAAGGCCCTTCATTCCCGTGTTTTTGATTACTTGGTGGATGTAAGTTGGATTTGCTTGATTCTACTGAAGTATCAAAACAAGTTCAAGGGCACTAGGAATGTTCCCTGCAGGCCTTTTCTTGCCTGTCACTGCTTTGTCCAAGCCTGCCCAGTGCAGTGGGAGTGTGACCATGGATACCAAACACAGGGCACTGCCTCTGACACGAGCTGTGCTTGCAGGCTCCTGCTCTGACTGTCCTGTGTGGGATCCTGATCTCCTTCCTGTCAGCATCCCTACTTCTCTGAGTCTGATTCCTCCTTCTTAGCAGAGCAGAATTAGCTGGTTGTGCTCCCCTGCTCTCTGATCCCACTTGCCTGCAAAGAGCCCCTTCAGCAGCAGGATTTGGTGGTGGAGCCAGGGGCCAAATTCCATCTCCATGCTAAAATGCTCTCTTGTTCAGAGTTGGAGCCTGGGCTGGGCTGGAGGCTAGGAGTCCTGGATGCTCCTGGTGCAGCAGGAATCTGCTCCACGGGGGAACTGCAGTGACCAGAGCTTCCCTCCTCACAACAGCCCTCTTGTCCCACTGTGCCTGTACCAGCACTGACCTGCACAGCAGGGGGATGCAGAGTGAGGTGAAGAGATTCAGTGTACCCTCAGCAAAATTCATCAAACAGCAGACTTAAAGCTGTTCTTTTTCTTTTGGCTCCTTTTATTTAACTGAGCCAATTACAGTGAAAAGGAAAGATTTTTGTAGATAGTAGATCTAAAGGCTCACTGACCTGGATAACAAGATAATGTACTGTTCATTTCCTAACTGTTTGTAACACTTCATTAAAAAGTGAAAGCGAAAAAACCTTTTCTGTATATTTGTATTCAATTCAAATATATTATTTTACATTAATATTCTTACATATTTATATTAAAATTATTTTATTTCATTTGTATAAAGTACACTTTGTTTTATGTTTTGTTTCTGTTTTGTTAGTCTATTAATAAGGCTATGGAGAAGGACCATGAAGAATATAACATTGGTGTCCTTGATATTTATGGCTTTGAAATATTTCAGGTATGGCGATGAAATACTTGGGGTTTGGGCAGATCTGACCTAGGAGAGGGTTTTTTTTTTGTAATTTAGAGGGGAAAAATTAAACTAGAAAACAGTCACAGATCCAATGGCCAGAATAAAAGCAAAAAAATCCCAACCCATCTTCTTGGACATTGTGATCTCACTGGTAATGTCTCACTTAATAAATATGAAGTATTGAAGAAACTTCAAAGAAATGAAGTCATTGATCTTAAAAGAAAGATCTGAGATTCTACAAAATGTCTATAAAGTCAGCAAACCATCTGTCACTGACAGTGTTTCTTTGAAGCTTATTGCCAGCATAAGAACTAAAAATTATTGTATATAAGGCAGGAGACTAATTTTTACATTGTTTCCTTTTCTACAGAAAAATGGTTTTGAGCAGTTCTGCATCAACTTTGTAAATGAAAAACTTCAGCAGATTTTTATTGAACTGACACTGAAGGCAGAGCAGGTAACTGGACATTTATTATTTTGGAATTCACAAATGAGCTATTCCTTTTTCAACTGGTGGAAGAATTGAGGTTTCATCATCTACAGCAGTAGATCTACCTTGTTAAGCAAAACAAAGGGAAAGCAAACAACCTTTGTTGTTGGCTGACCCTAAAACTGTGAAGCACATCAGCTGCAGGATTTGTTCTCTGCTGGAGTGGTGCAGAAGCCAGTCCACCCCATGGTGTGCTGCTGCAGTCAGATGACTGTGCCCAGGCGTGCTGCAGTCTGACTCATGGGCAGGGATGGAAAGCTGCAGCCTGCCTCCATCCCTGGGCTTCCCTTCAGCATGACACACATGGGGATACTTTCCTTCATTTCCTCTACACCTTTTTTATTTTTTGAATATATATATATATTTATATATGTATATGCAAGAATGAAATAGATCAGAGAAATACAAAAATACTTGTGAAAGTATTTGTAGTTCTCTGCTCACAGTATTACTGCCAAATCTCACTTTCTTTGTTTCTGCATGGGAGGGCAGACAGGATGCAGCTGAGACAGGAGCCCTGTGTGCAGCGTGAGCTCAGGGCTGGCACCAGCCTTGGGACAGAGTTTTCAGGAATGCCCAGACACAATTGCTTTGTGGGAAAGTAACCAGTCGTGCCACTGGGTGCACAAGTGACCTGCAGAGTGTCTACTGAGCCTTTCTGTGTTCAAGTGACTGGGTCAATTTAATCAAATTTTAATATGGATTTTCCCCCATTCTTTCTTTAGGTGTCTTTTTAGATACAGTAATTGCATACAGAAATAAAAAGCTGCATCTTCATTTAATGTACATTTTTTAATGTGTTGTCTGGGGGATCTGATCCTCAATGTGCTTGTCACAATCTGAATTTTTAAAATAGATCAGGATGTGGATACTTAGGTGCACTGTCAAGATACTGTAAAATTCATTTTGTTACCGTTTGCAAAGTGCTTTGACAATAAATGCAGTTGAAATCTTTCTGCTGTTGTCAGTAACCATAGAAGGGCTGTGAATGATAAAGGAATGTGTGGGGAGAACAGAGTAGGATTCCAATTCATCTTTTAGGCAGCAGAGAGCTGGATTTAACTATCAGTAGGGTCATTTCTCCCACCTCCACCCAGTCATACATTTGGCAAGTCTTCCTGAACATGAGTAGTGCAGAGTTGGTGTCTGTGGAGTGTGTTGTAAATCTAGTGCTACATCTACAGTGCAAAAGAATGTTTGCATCTGTTTCTTTTTACTTAATAGGAAGAATATGTGCAAGAAGGAATTAGATGGACACCAATAGAATACTTTAACAACAAAATAGTGTGTGACCTTATAGAGAACAAAGTGGTAAGTATTTACAACAGACAGGTGGAAAAAACAACAAGATTTTTTCTCTTAAATATTTGAGCAACTGTTTTTTCTGTAAAGAAGGTTCATAGGAAAATGCAAATACTGTTGTTCAGTTACTGAGTCATACTAAGTCTATATATAAATCTTACATAAGATGTCTTATAGGAGGCCTAAGATATGTCATGTAAGATATACCATCCAAAAAGAGAACTATACCATAGCATGATTGACAAGTGACTAAAAAGACAAACTAGTGAGAAAAAATGGTATCCACTGAAATTTATCATGACCTCACTGACATACTGTACATCAGATAATGCTCTTCATGTCCCTGGGAGATGTAATTCAGTTTGGGGAAGCTACAGCATCACCTTTCCTTCGAGGTGCTGTTGCAAATCAAGCAGAAAGAAATGAAGAGACAATATTGTAGATAAAGGAAATTTTGTGGTTTTGCTCCACAGACTGTTCTGTAGTCTCAAGTCTTTATGTTCTCTTTTGGGATGAGAACAAATGTTGAGTTGTGCTTTAGGTCAGAAATAGGGTGTTTCTGAGATAGTTCTTTATCCTCATGTAGGCCAGAACAGTTTTGAAAGGCTGGAGTGGCTTGTGCTTAAATGCACATCAGATTTTGCCCATTTTCTGTCTGTATAAGGATAACTAGGAAGAGAGTAAGATTTCCCTCCCAATCTCAGATATTTAGCTCTAAGTCTATCAAACTACAGCATGTCCACTTAAATACTTTCCTCAGACATGAGTTTACTTTTTGGTGGAATGAGGAAGGAAACTTTAAACAGATGTTGAGTGTTTTCATGTTTTCTGTTTCCTACTGTCATCCCATGAAGTGTCATCTCTCCTTAAACTACTTGCATATTGGTGTGAAAGTTACTCTCACTTGATTGGAGGGAAATCCTTCCTGACTGTGCTCTAGTGTTTATGTAGCAAAGACAGCTTTCTGTTTGGGGGAAACAACTGGCATCATAATTTTTTTCCCCCTCACTTGAGCTGCTGTTCTTGTTCCCCAACACATCAGAATCCCCCTGGGATTATGAGCATTTTAGATGACGTGTGTGCCACAATGCACGCCGTGGGAGAAGGGGCTGACCAGACACTGCTCCAGAAACTGCAGATGCAGATTGGGACCCACGAACATTTCAACAGCTGGAACCAGGGCTTCATCATCCATCATTATGCTGGAAAGGTAATGTGGAAAATCATCACTGAGCTCTCTGTAACGTGTTTATGAGCAAAGAGAGAGCAGTAATGAGAGGAAGGGGGAAGCCCTGCAGGGGGCTGGCTTGGTTTTACACAGCCAGATTCTCTCAGGAGACAGTGTCTCTTCACAGTGCAGGGAGCTTAGGACAGAAATGCCTTCACAAATGGCCCTTGCTGGAGGGAGGAGTCTGAGCCTTGCTGCTCTCAGAACCAGAGCTCAAATGTAATAAATGAGTGCCCCATGACTTTCATTAATTGTAATCTCATTTGTTTATTACAGTAGTAGTAAATTTAAAGAATTCAGATATAAAAGTGATGTTTAGGTGATTATATGCCAGTAAAACTGGGAATATAATGTGCAGTTCTATCTTGTTTGGATTTATTTCTCAGAGTATTTGTTGTTTTCTGCAGTTAATAACAGTGAATCCTTACTACACAATAATTTTTCTTAGTAAAATTCAGTATTAAATTCACTTGCCATGTTCCATAAGTTTTTATAAATTTGACTTTAAATGGAATTTATATTTAAGGATGAAGCTCCTTTGTTGTAAAAATGTTTAATGATACATGCGAGAATTTAGTGCTCATTGTCGTATCTAAGCTATACCAGACTAACAAAAAAGTACAGAACAGCAACTGCTGAGGACAGAATTTAAATTTTCTTTAATTATTGGGTTCTCAACTTACCACAAACAATCAATTTCCACCTTGGCCCAGGTATCTTATGATATGGATGGATTCTGCGAGAGAAATCGGGATGTTCTTTTCATGGACTTGATTGAACTCATGCAGAGCAGTGATTTGTACGTAAGCAAAACTTGCTTCAAGCTAGGAATGCCGTGGTGGTTCGGAGGGGCACAGAGGGCCTGACTTCTCTGCTTTGCACCTGCTGACCTCCTTTGTGAAACAGTGCAAATACCCAGCGCTGCAGGAGAGCAGCAGCGCTGCAGGAGAGCAGCAGTGCTGCAGGAGAGCAGCAGTGCTGCAGGAGAGCAGCAGCGCTGCATTACCCCGACCTTCATTTCTACAGATTGCGCCAAGGGAGGCACTGCAGTGTCCGAATCGAATGCTGTAATGGCAGCCTTTGTTTGGGCCTCAAGCAAGGCCATCAGTGCTCTGGCGTCCTCTCAGAACAGGCACTGTTTTGACAAAGTAACATTTTTTGTGATGTATTTTAATTAATTTATGCTTATTTTTTAAGAAGTGTGCATTTCTTCAAGTCTTCTAGATGTCTGGTGTCATGGCTTTCAATGCTCACTAAAATAGCAAGGGGTCTTTGTGAGGAATGAGGCTCGTGGAAAGTACTAATCTTAAAATAGATTTGATATAACTCAAGAATAATAGCTATTTATATTCTGCTCAACTATCAACTTTTACAGCATATTCCTTGACATGCCTGCATTGAATTGTCTTTCTATGCCAACCCTATTTTCTAAATTCTTTCCTAGGCCTTTTATAAAGGCTCTGTTTCCTGAAAATCTTCAAGTGGACAAGAAGGGCCGTCCTACCACTGCAGGCAGCAAAATCAAAGTATGTCTCCTTTTGCAGTGTTGGTGTGTGTATATGTGGTTTTGTGTTTGTGTATTAATTGCCAAATGAATTTTTAAAAGTATTTTCTTTTTTTACTGTCCTGATATTTTTAAAGATAGCTATTAGGAGTATCTTCATGTCAAAGCGATGCATTGTTTCAGCATTGTTAGAATTGCTCTGCCCAACATCAGTGTTCATTAAATGCTGTATTCACCTGCATCCTGTAGCAGTGAATTTTCAAAACGAGCAGATGATGGTTCTTACATGTGCACAATGAATGAACCACCTCACTCAGCCTCTCATGTCCCACAGGTAACTGCAGATAACTGGTCTCTCTACAGTGCAGAAATGCCTGACCCAACACCCACCCAGTCAACAGCAGTCTCTCTACTGACCACAGAGTGCCTTGCCTAAGGCAGCAAGTGCTACAAGGCCAGGGTCTGTTTGGAGACTGATTGTAGGATGCACACTTAGATTACACATGACTTTGCAAATCAATATTTTACCAACATCTTTTCTCAGTTTCACCCTGACAGGTTCACTTGATGTATTTGCTTCATATTTTTATATAGAAGTTTTCATGTATTACATAGGTGGAGGTAATGGTGCCTTCTATTTACTGATAAGTTTATTATGAGATGCATTTTATCCTAACTCCAACAATTTTGGTTGTTGGAGAAAGACCAAAGGCAACTGTATCTAGCCAATGGAATCATCAGCAGATGGTTGATAATTGTAGAATTCGCTCAGGATTTACCCTGTTCAGCTCAGATCCTGTTGTTTTCCTTTGTTTTACAGAAACAAGCCAATGACCTTGTTGGCACCCTGATGAAGTGTACACCCCACTACATCCGCTGTATCAAACCCAATGAAACAAAGAAGTCTCGAGACTGGGAGGAGAGCAGGTATGGATCAGCAGAGTGTGTGAGGAGAAGCAGTGCTAATGGTCAAAAGAAGCCACAAGAATTCATAATTTGTAATTGTACAGCCTACAAACAGAACTACATTCTCTAAACTATCAGAAATGAAATCTGGCATGACCTCTCCTAAACTTTGAAGATAAGTGCTGGTCACTTGGTCTAAATAAGCACTTAGGGTATGCAGCTCTTGGCTTTTCTCCTGCCAGTTATGAAAAACCAATATTTGCATGAGTAACACAGCCAGTATATGAAAGACTCCATTTTCCATGTAGAATGTCCACACCACATGAATTATAATTTCTAACTTTAGCTTTATGCTTTGAAAATAGCTTCTATTAAGAAGCTAGAAAGCCAGTAGGGTATCTGTATCTGCTTTTATATATCAAACCTGCCAAAAAGTGTTTATAACCAACAATGGAGAAGGTTCCTGTTTTACTTGCATTTAATTAGCCAGCTCTTTAAAAAGAATTGACTGGAATGTCATATCAGATAATTATATAGACATTAAATAGATGTCTAAATTATCTGTTTGGTTTATCACATCTGTTTTAAGGCATCTTTAACTACATGGTGCTTGTAGCACCTTCCTCTTTTGTGGAAAAGATGCTGCTCTGTTTGCACTGGGGTGGGTGCTCAGTAGGATGTGTAAGCTGTGTGGGGCCCTAATGTAGATAGCATTCATTACTGTATACCAAGTACTTCTGAAAATGGTAAAATTGCTGATAAAGCAAGTGGTTATTTTTGTCATGGTGAAACAGTTTGCAGAGTCTGATAAAAAGCATTCTTGGACAACCCCAGCAGAATTCCCTTGCTGCCTTTCCAGCAGACCAGCACAGTCACATGCAGATGGAGAGCACTTACAGAAGCTATTGGGACTACCCTTCAAAGTATCAATGAGGGCTTGGCAGTAAATGTAGACCCTCTTTAGCTTTTCCACCCTGAAAATCCTACTGTGCAGCACTTAATTTCTACTGGCACTAGAGACTAAAGAGGAAACGAAGTGATCCTGGGAAAAGTATTTATGAAACTTATAGTTAAAAATTGAGGGGCTTTTAAAATCAATCATTTGCATATTGGGAAACAGGCCTGTTATTGTGGAAGGTGTTGCTAGGAAACCAGTGAAACAAATACAGTCCCAGTCCTGAGAAAAGGACAGCTTTCAGGAAACCCCTTTAGGAGCAAAAATGGGCAAGATTTCTTCTTGTTTTCCTATAGTGAGGATGGTGTGTTACCAGTAGCTGCTGTATTTGCCAAGTGAAATACAGAGGATTGTATACTGTCAAGCTCAGGCAGAAATGGAAGTGCTGCTTACAGTGGTAATCCTTCTTCCCTGTTTAAACATCCCAACATTGTTCCATTTCAATCTGTGATTGCCCGTCTATTGTACTAGGACTTCACTGAGGCACTTAGTGACAGCTCTGGGGAAAAGAAATTTATATGCATGTGACAATTCAAAATTAAGCTTAATCTTGTTGTTTCTCAAATTTACTGTGAAAAAGATTTGAGGGAAATAAAAAACATAATTGAGTTTATGTAATACTTTGCTGATTGGTCAATTTAAAAGATTTTTTTGTTTCATTTTCTTGTGAGGTCACATAATGCTGCATCATACCCAGGCTGCCTTAGTCAGTGCAATGGGAGTAGCAATCTGCTTATTAGTAGCAGGTTTACTAGACCGTGAAAATGTAACTGAAAAAGGAAAAAACCCTTTCACAAAGCTGCTCTTACTTCATGCTCACAGAAGCCATGGAACTCCACCTTTCTGCTTCTGTTGAATAACTCCAGAGTATTTAGCACTGAAACATAGGCCTTCTGTAATATCTAAAGCTTGTCTAATACCTTAGTTAGTCCAGAAATTGGGGTGTTCTTGAAATGTGTTTTTGTTCAGGTCCTGGCACAGCCATTTGGACTTGTATTCAAAACTGCTGCATTAGCTGAATTCCCAGACCCTGACCTGCTTGAGGTTGCTGCCTGAAGGGAGATTTTCAGTGTGTCTTTTCTCAGAAAGGAAAGGAAAAAAACCAGAAAAATGTCTCAAATTGTCTGGTGCTGGACACTGATACTGGCAAGACAGTAAGAAAATGGGAGTAGTACTGTTGCTCCAGTGCATTATTCCAGATGTGAACAGGAGGGAAAGCTATAAACAGGAAAATGTATTTTTGTCCACCAACTTTGTACTGTGCCAGAATTCTTGGAGTGGGTACAAAATATACTTGATTCCTTGAACACAGCAAGATTAAAATGTGTAGTAGTCTTTATTTTAAGCTAAAAGAGCAATATCACTCATCATTTAGTAAAATACCTCTCAAAAATGGTCTTCAAAAAAAATAAAAGAAAGAACTGAAGGTATTTTGTCATTTGTAGCAAGGGATTTCAAAAGATTTTTCCCTTCATACTATTAGTCATTTGAGAAAAATACCTCAAAAAAAAAAAAAGGGCAGTACATTTTATATTCAAATTTAACTTTTCAAAATAGCTAGAGAAATAACATTGAATTAACTGAGAGTGTTTCAGGATTTGAAAAATCTTCTGTAAAATCAGAGAAATAGTAAGAAAAACAAAATTAAATGGCTTATTACAGCCTCACTTTTTAAAAATTGTATGTAAACAGATGCTCTTTTATATACTGTTTATTAAATTTGCAGGACTAAAATCTTTAAAACTGTTATAGTTCAGACTGAAAGCTAAAGCTTTTATACTTTTCTCTGTAGAAGAACAGCATCAGAGTGAAAAACTGACATTGCTTCTTTCAGCATATTACTTAGATGAGAAAAATAAGGAAATGCAAAGGAAATCAGCAATTGAAATTCTTCAAATCAAATTCCCAAACATTAAGTAGTACACTAGCAGGATATGTAAGAAGAAACATAAAATCCTAAATGTGTTACGGGTCTAAAAGGAGGAAAAAGTGCCAAAGCTTTTTTGTTTTGCTGTTTTTCTGCTTAGCATTTCATGGGCACATACTTGTTCCCCTGATTAGAACCTGGCTGAAAGTCTTGGTGTGAGGCAGCTCTGCTGGTGTTGGGATAATAATGATGCTATTCCCATGTGCAGCAGTTTCTCCACAGCCATTAACACTTTCTGTGGGACTGGTACCAGCACAGCTTTTGTTTGTAATTCAAAATGTGCCATGGATGAGTCATCTGTTACTGGCTTCAGCCAGTCTTGTGCCTCTCTTCCAATGCTTCCTTTGCAGCATGGTAAAATGAGGAGGAATTCTAGTTTTCATCAGTATGCTGACCTGGCTTTCTTCCTTCTGATTCTTTATGTAGTGAAGGTTTGGCATCAGGGGCTTTTTCCAGCCATCAGATTTGGTCTTTTCTCCATAACAACAAGGAAGAAATGTGTTGCTGTTTGAGCTATGTAAAGCACAGGAAAAACCTTCAGTAAGAGAACACAAAACAATTTCCCAATACCTTAGATACCAGCTGTGTAATTGTATTGGTAATAGTTACTTGGCCTTTTATGGATTTTATTATTACCTAAGAAATTTATACACAAATTATTTTGGAGATGGGAAGTTAAACTAGGAAAAAAAAAATGCTAAGGTTAACTTGCTATATCTATTTCAGTGCTGTAGTCTACCTGCCTGGAATATCTTTCCTACCATGCAGTGTGCAGCGTAATGTGCAAAGTTAGATTAATTTACCTGTGCATGAATTTTAGCAACCAATAGTTAAACATGATTCAGATGTTTAAGAATGTCTCAGTCCACAAGTATGATGAAATTAAATGGATTTTAAGCCTTGCATTGTTTTTGTCCCCAGGGTAAAACATCAAGTGGAATACTTGGGTCTGAAAGAAAATATTCGAGTCAGAAGAGCTGGCTACGCCTACAGACGGGTTTTCAAGAAGTTTCTGCAGAGGTAGGTAGCACTGTTTAGAAGAATTGCATAAACAACAGCAGGGTTGTTTACATGATGAGGAGAGAACCAAGAGGTTGCCAGTTTTGAAATCTTCCCATTTCCCACTTAGCCATTTCTCCACATGTGCCTTGCCCAGTGATCTCCATTACACAGAGATTTCAAAGTGCTTTAAAGCCTGGCTTTGTGTTATTGAAAGTACTTCATCTTTCCTGTAAACTTGCCTAAGGCCTCAGTATTTGTAGTGCTGTGAGAGGGTTCCTCAAAGTTACAAAGAGTTCAAGGAACAGATGCAGTGCCTGAAATCTGAGTATCCAGCTGCAAGCCCTTGTCTAAAATGTTACTACTCCAGCTCAGCCAACTCCCTCCACAGCAGACAGAAGACAGGTAAAGAAGTCCACACCTGCCATTCAGCCATTGCAGTGTAAAGAGTAACCTCAGCTTACACAGCTTGTTATCCTTCCACTGATGTTCTGACAGCTGTGAATGGGCACAGCTCAAACCTCTGCAGCTGCTCATGGAGTGAATGAAAGCAAGTCAGAGCTCTGGAAGATCAGTCCTGTTCTCAGTGTCTTAGGACCAGCTGTTACCATGATTAACTACCTCCACTAGCTAATGAAATCCTCTTAAATAGGAGCAGTTTCAAGATTTATACAACATTCAGCTTCTGTTCTTCAGAAACTGAAGACATGCAGCTAATAAGTGCCCAAACAGGCTTTATGTAATAAATCAGCTTTTGTTGGAAGTCGTTGCATTGAATTTGAGAGTGTCAAACAAAAACCCAATAAGTTTTTGCAAGGAGTGGAGTATAGTTAATCAGACAGCACAGGCCAAAGCCATTAGCAATCCTTCATGATAATACCAAGAATATTCTAATACTGTAGTAACAGCCAGACCTAAAATCTCTGCAGGTATGGACTTCATTTTCATGGAACAGTTTAAAATCCCTTTTTCTTTATGACTTTCAAGCCTAGATGTATAAACATGAACATGCTACAGGCTATGTTATGTAACACAGACTGTTGCTGAGACAAATAACAGATTTATACTGTGTGTTAAATCTAGCCTGAACACAGACTGTGAGGGCTGGGCAGGCTCTGAGAATTCTGCACAGAGGAAGGTACGTGGTACTTCTGGATCCACAGGCAACTGAAACTCCTCTTATGGAATTCATCCTTTTGTTTCACGTTAATTAGCTCTGTTAAATTTAACATTTTGTTATGAGTAAAACTCTTCCTGCACCCTTTCCATTCACAGTTCCTAGCATCCAGAACAAGCTCTGTTCTGACCCCCAGAGTCAGTGTGAGTAAAATCGGGCTGAGGCATGGGATGGACAGGAAGTGCATGCTTGTACACTTGTTATCATTGGGTGTTCCTTGGCAGCTCCATGCAAGTGGAGATTGCTGGGCTGAATAGACTTTTATGTACAAAATTTACATTTGCATGCAAAAAGCCACAGTCACTGAAAAGGCCTGTGTGTTCCCAAGCATAACCAATCTGAAAGCTGAGCTGAACTCCCTGTTCAGCCATCAGACCTAACTGCTTACTGGAAGTTTGTAACACCTATCTGGGGGCAGTCATGATTTGAAATTGTTCCAGCAGCATGTTAAGAACACATTTAGTACTTGTGCTGAAATCATCTGCAAGATCAAATTACACAAGCTTAACAAACCTGGATTCGTGGGTAGTGACATGACTGGTGTTATGGGAAGCATGCACGAGGACACTGAAGTGCCACTGCTAAACAACAGTGAACAAAGTTGTCACGATATCAACCTGTGAAATGCTTCAATAGTGCATGTTATAGAATTAGCTGTTTGTTCTGCCCTCTAGACTTGTCACACCAGTAAAGTGTATGAAGTTAATTTGATGAAAAAGGAGAATTTTACATCTGTTCTTACTTTGTACCCAAGGGCTCTACATATATGAAAAGGTCTTGAATCACATTTTTCCCTATGCCCTCCTTTACAGCTGAGGAGATGTAGGAGAGGATTTGTAGCATGCTGAAATGTAATGTCACAGTCTTTTGTGTGGAAGGTAGCAGTTTCAAACACCTTTATTCACCTCAGCTCCTTTACCTTCAGAATTGGTCAGACCCACCTACACAGCTGCACTGTTGGCAGTACATGATGAGCCTGCAAAAGAGGCTGGTAAATAAATGAGCTGGGAGTTACTCAGTGGTTACAACTCCTTACTGGCTTGCATCTATTTAACCCATAATACTGAAAAATCACATAAATATATAAGTGCACACATTGTCTAAACACTGATTGTGTATAATTAATACACTGCCATATTTAAGGTGGTGTAAGAGCTGCTTCATTACACTGTCTAGCAGAGTACCTGAGCATTTGTTAACTGAGAGATTTGAACATGAGAACATCAGTGATTTGAATCCTACTGAATTATTCAGAAGTTACACTCTTTTCATGCACCTTCTATTCAGAGGTGTTTGGGTTTTGTGAAACATTTCTTTTTAACTGTTTGCTATTTCTGTTTGTGTGGTATTGTTACTTAAATTGCATGATACTGTTCTTGCTTCTTGACTGGATAACATTTTAGATATGATGATAACAGGTAATCAACATTCCTTTAATATATTTTCCAGCAATTCCTTGTCTGATTTTTGAGAACATTTTATTAGGAGCTGCCATCTTAAGAACTTGGGAATTACAACAAACCGACCTCCATACTTTTTTCATTTATTGAATAGTTTTACTAATAAGCATGATTTAGTTTACATGACTTAAGTATGCCTAAGGCATTAAAAGGAAGTTGTCAAGAGTATAGAATATAAGATTTTGGAGAGAAATTTGTCTCAATAGTCTTGTTAGGCTCAAAGGAGCGTAAACAGCTGCTGCCAGAGAAGTTACTTACCCACAGACATGCTGGGGCAGCTAAAGCCCAGCAGTGCTCCTTTGGTGGGCAGTGGAACAAGGCAGCTTTGTAACTCCAGCCTGGCAGTTCCAAAAGCCCAAGTGAAGCCTGGAGAAGTGGGCAGTTTAAAAGGGACTGCAGCCTGGCATTGCTTCATTCTCAAGGCTTACAGAGGACACCATGAGAGGGAAGGCTTCATGCTTTTTTCTGTCTAAGACAAGTTAGAGCACTTCCCTGCTCCTTCCAGGCCCTCTGTGGGGTCAGTTCCCAGAGTGCCCTCAAGCACCAACATCACTGTTGCTTCCTTCTTGCACCAGAGGCCAAGCCAGAGGCTTCCTGGGATAGAGCCAGCACTGGCTCCTTGCTAAATGCAGCCCAGCTGTTGAGCAGGTAGGTTAGGAGCACAAGCTGGTCACTTGCTCAGGAACAGAAAAGAAATTTGTAAGAATAAGACAGAGTGAGAAGGCTTGAGTGAGAAATTGGACGTGTGCTTGGGAACCAGTTTAGAGTACCAAGCATGTAGCTCCTCAAATCTGGACCATAGGTCATTGTTGGTGAATAACCTCACCCTGGACTTAAGCAGATTCCAGCAGAACATTCTGCAATGAACTGCTGTAGTTACCTGACAGCAACTTAGCATCTGGAAGTGGGAGACTCCAGGGCACTGTTGTCCTTCTCAGGTGTTTGGTCTCACTAAACAAGAAACATCTTTATACTGTGTATTTTTGCACACACCAAGCTCTGAGTCCTGCTGCCATTGTCAACCTCCCCCAGGGTAGTTCTGGCTAAGAGTCAGTGGTGTTCAGCTGCTGTTTGACACCAGGTTTTAATCTCTTCTCGTTGGTGGTTTAAGGTATGCCATTCTGACCAAGGCAACCTGGCCCTCGTGGAAAGGAGAAGAGAAACAAGGAGTCCTCCACCTGCTTCAGTCAGTCAACATGGATCCTGACCAGTACCAGCTCGGGAAGTCCAAAGTCTTCATCAAAGCTCCAGAGTCTGTAAGTGTGCCAGAACACAATTCTTTAAATATGCAACTGTTTGCTGAAATTAAAGTCCTGCCTGCTCAAGTTGAGCAGGATACCTGCTGAGGTGTGGGAAGTGTAAAAATCTGAGACAAGCTGAGCACGTCTGTCACAGAGGCTGTGTAAAGGGCACACTGAATAAGCTCACTGCAGGGTTTTGGCACTTAATATAAAGAGAATTAAATGCATCAAGAAGAAGAAAAATAAGTTACGAAGAGTCTTTGGTATCAAGAACACTGATCCTCTTCTCATAAGAACTACTGATGAAGGTAGAATAATCCCAAGGGATGGTAAGGGTATGTTACACAGCACAGAGTAAATCAGTGTTCCAGAATGACTGCAACTTGAAATCCCAAAGAGAGTATTAGGGAGGCATCACAAGGCTAGTTTTATCCTGTGGCTACTAAGTTGTGCAAAATCTGTTGGAAAAAAGTTTTCTTACTTTGCTATTCAGGAAACTTGTTAAGGAAAATCTGTGCTCTACTCACCCTCATGTATTCCTGATGCATGAGAAGCAATGGGCCTTAGTTTGTGTAGCACTTCTTGCAGTTGAGCATTGATTTCTTGGTGCTTTATCTGAAGCTACATGCTAAAAAAAAAAGCTGAACACTTCTATAGCTGTCATTTGCTGTTCCAGGAGCATATATTTTTCTCTGTAGAACAACAGTAATTCAGCCAGTGGAACTGCTGCGTCCAATCACATAGGAAAGTATTTGTTAAAGGCAAAAAAAAGAATGTTTTTCCAAGTCATAATAGAAATTTTGTTGTTTCTACCATAAAAAGGGTAAGATACCGTTCAGGAATAATGGGATTTACATTGCTGCCTACATCTGAGAGACATGTTTATACACCACAGCATGGAGTGCTTGAGATGTTGATTATTACAGTACTTCAGGTGGCATATTGGCAGAGCAGGAAACTATTATGGGATTGATCCTACTTGGTCATGGCAACAACAGTCAGCCAGTTCTGAGGGAGTGTGAGCTGTACCTGCTTCCTCTGGAGCACAGCTGTGATTTCTTTCTGGAGATTATTGGGAGTTTTGCCTCACAAAGTTGGTGTGATTTCCTGGTGTCTGTCTTCTGTTTAGTAGCCATGTGGCAAGTGCTGCCATGGGACTGATGGATCCAGTTCCCCTTCAGTCAGTTACTGATCTGTAACCCACCATGATGTGCTACTGGCTCTTTTGAGAGGATGACATTGTTGCCCAGTGGAAGCATCTTCCCATCCTGATGCATTTTTGTGATGCTAAGTCCAGCTTGCATGGATATGTCATGTAATGGTGTATCTGTGAGTTTTACTGAGGGGCAATTCTGCATGTTAGGACAACATCAAGTTGACTGGAAATTTTTTTTGGGTTGTGTTTAAATTTTAATTTAAATTAATGCTTTTAATTACTATATATGTTTTCTTTAATTTTTTTTAATGCCATGAAATATCTTTTTAAATAAACACCAAAATGAGTCTGGGCTTTTTTATTTTATATTGAAAATATTTTTACAAACTGAATATTTTAAAGAGTGATTTATCTTTTATTAAGAAAGACAATCATTTCTCATCTTATATTACTAAAGTATTGGCTAGGATTGTATAGCTTCTGAGAAAAATAATCTTTCAGATGGTAAATGAAATTTTTTCTTTCTTCCACCAAAAAGAGCACCTGTTGTCATTAAAGATGAAAAATACTTGATTTGCTTAAGAGTGTAAGGTGAGGCTTTATAATACTTATTTTAGGAAAGGGTTTATGCAGTATTTTTATTTCTATAGGGTAAGAACTGTATCTTAGCTCAGTGAACTTCCTTAATGGTGACCTTCAGCTGCAGATGATAGATTATTTTGCAATTAACATTATTGTTAAAGAAATAAATGGTGAGTGTTCATGAGAGACAGCATCAATATTGTCACTGTAACCTGAATTGCATGAGGGCTTGGTCTGCTGCAGCTGAGGATGTTTTTGCATCAGGAGCTCTCATGCCTGTGCTGAAACCCCAGCCAGTGCTTGTGTTCAGGAAGGGATTTTAAATTTTTTTAAAATAAGTTTGCTGTAGCTGGAGAATTGCCAACTGTGAAATAAGGTTTTATGGGTGGTAGAAAGGCTTCATTATTTACATTTCCATCACACACCTGAATAAATAACTCTGTACAGGAGCAAGTGAGGTTCTGTGGAACTAGTTTGCACCAGATTGAGTTTCCTTTTTCAGATCAATATGAACAACAGTGTTTTTCTAGATTTGCATGGTTTAGAGCAGCAAAGTAAAAAAAAAAATCCTAAAGCCCAGGTTTGCTTCTCCATATACCTGTTTTTACCAGTTTTATCTCTTGAAAGCTAGAAGAAAACTCTTGTGAATATTTAATGCACAATGCAGGGAAATAATAAGCAACAGTCAGTGTCAGTGGATTGATTGAATGTTGCAATTTAGCCAAAAGCTTATGCTCCTGATAAGACAAAAAGTCCATTTCACTGAAGCATGTAAAAGGCTGTAGGGAATATACTGTATCCTACAATAATAATGAAGTTGTTCTAAATGCATTAAATTTACATGTATTTTAATAGGACCTGGAAAATTATCAAAAAAGGGGATCCACCTTCCATTCCTGTTTTAATAAAACAGTATTTTCTCTTGATTTCTGACATTCTAGACCCAAAAATCTTACTGTGTCATACTTGTGAATTATAAGGTCATAGTTAAAAGTCCTGCAGCCAGCTGCCGACCTTCAGTGGTGAGAAAGAATGGAGCCAGTGGACACGAGGGTATGAAATTCAGGCAGGGAAGAAAGTTGCTGGTGACCAGTTATGTTTCACATTGCACAGATCCCCACAGACGGTAACATTCTGACAAGAGAAGTAGGAGTTTTGGAGAATGTGTGGATGGAGGCTGAAGAACTGGCCAGTGGAGAACCTTGCATTGCACCAATAGAATATTTCAGGGAGAGCCCATATTCCTCTTCCTTCATCATGGGGTATGGAACTTAATGGGTAGCGTGGTAAGAGCCACAGCCACTCAAGCACCAGAGGTTTCTTCCAGAAAGGCTACCTAAACATTCCAATCTCAGATCCCACAGTTGTGGAAGAGGAACCAGCTTGAATCTAGAGTGAAATGCACTGGAGAGTTGTTGAAAGGAAAATACAGCTTTTTCTTGAACTTTGCATGTAAAATGTTTGTCCCACCCCACTGTCTCTTTGCACAGCTGTTTCTGTTAGAAGAGATGAGAGAGAGGAAGTATGATGGGTATGCCAGGGCCATCCAGAAGGCCTGGAGGAAGTACGCGGCCAGGAAAAAATACGTGCAGATGAGAGAAGAAGGTAGGTCAGAACTTCTGATGGCAGGGACTGCACACACACATGGTGCCAGGAACAGAAGGAGGGACACAAAGGGGAAGGAAATCCCTCTCTCTAGGCAAAAGTTGCATTGCAGGTAACTGTCTCGGAATGACAGCACTTTGTTGGACCCCTGCAGTACCACAGATGAGGCTGACAGCTCTGCATGCTTGGACTGCCCAGTGTTTTGCTCTGAAATCAAAGCCAGACTGAGTAGGACAGACAGCAGAGATGCTGCAGGGGAGTCAAAAAAAGCAAACTTCCCGCAGTCACACAGGATCTGAATAATCTGTAGGTGGTAAGATCAATCCACGGACTCCCCTGGGACTTAGTTGTGTGTGACCTGGGCTGTGTGAATGAACATACTGGGTTTGGAAGGGTTAATCTTTAATTACAATGAGAAATGTCTTAGTTCCTGAAGTGCTCCTAATTAACCAGAACTACTGAGCTTGCCATCAGTGTATTCCATTAGGAATGGATTTAATGATCACATGTATTCTTATCTAAAGAATTAGTAGCAGTGCTTCATTGTTTTTCCATAGTAGAAACAATATGGTTCTCACTTCCCAAGAAATTCTGTGTGAAACAGTTGGCTCTTTGAGAGCATGAGTTTAGGAAATTTGGTAGATGCTATTAATCAGTGTTTATGTTTTGTATTTAAGCATCAGATCTGTTGCTGAACAAGAAGGAGAGAAGACGGAACAGCATTAACAGGAATTTTGTGGGGGATTACATAGGCATGGAGGAGCACCCCGAGCTGCGCCAGTTTGTGGGCAAGCGGGAGAAGATCGATTTTGCAGACACTGTAACTAAATATGACAGAAGGTTTAAGGTGGGTGGAACAGCAAGATCCCCTAAAAACGAGTTCTGCTGTGAGTCAGCATTGTCTTCACCATCTGGTCCCAGGAGCTGCCCAGCTCAGGGCCACAGCACGCAGGACACAGCTGTGTATTTTCAATGTTGTGTTTCAGAGCGTGAAGCGAGACCTCGTCCTCACTCCCAAGTGCATTTACCTGATCGGGCGGGAAAAGATAAAGCAGGGCCCAGAGAAGGGCCAGGTGAAGGAGGTCTTGAAGAGAAGGATGGAAGTGGAGAGAATTCTTTCTGTTTCTTTAAGGTCAGTACCTGGAATATATTTTCTCCATTAACAGAGCAATTTGTGTAGGACAGGGAAAAGAAGTTGATTGATGAAGTGGGAATTGAAAGCTTTCTTTTTGAATTTGCTTGCTTTGGGTTTCAGACTTGCTTCAGTAACCTTCAAATTTCCAATTTATCTCTAGTCAAAGAATCTGCCATTATCAAAGAGAAGAATTATAACTGTAATTTTAATAGGACATGGTTTTTTGCTAACAGTAATTACTGTAAGATGACTAAGTAGTATTCCTGTCTCTCAAAAGAGATTTTTTCAGCCATTCCATTATCGACTCCTGAAAAAAATCAAACCTGTTCTCAGAAAGCAAGGCTCTGTAATTAATGTTGCTTGGACTTCGTTATGTTTTTAAAAATTAACCATGAGTAGTCTGCAAATGTCATTATAATGCTGGCTGTATTTGCTGATGACATTTTAAACAGGATGCTGTATGCTCTGATTTCCTTGCAGCACCATGCAGGATGACATTTTCATTCTACATGAACAGGAATACGACAGTTTGCTCGAATCAGTCTTCAAAACAGAGTTTTTAAGCCTCTTATCGAAACGATATGAAGAGAAAACACAACGAAAACTACCTCTGAAATTTAGCAATACGTGAGTGATGGCTTTTTTAATGGGCTTTTAGGGATAAACGTTTTGTTCTTGCTGCCAAGGCAAATGAGTGAGTGCAAGTTGTACTTTATTTACAATACTAAGAGGTAGCACAGTGTAAAACCCTGTATGTGCAAGGATACCAGACTTTGTGCTTGCCTGGTCAGAGTAACAGGTTAGGATTTACCAGGGCCACTTGACACTTCCCACTGTGTGTGTGCACGGAGAGCTGCCTTTGTTCTCCTGACCATGGCAGCAGGGCAGGGCCTCTGCACAGCCACTGCACAGCTGCTGCTGGCTCCTGGCAGGAGCAGGGAGCAGACATCTCAATGAAGAGTTGGAAAGAATTCTGGGCATATAATGTAGCAGTTTGAAATGCTGAAGTTTGTTGTGGGTCCTGGGGACTGCAGGGTGAAAGAATAATTCTAAGGAGGCCTCACTTAAGTAAATGATATTGGGAACATTGTTTAGAGACGATGAAACCTAGAGCATGTCTGATGTGCAGTTTGGCTGTGAGGACATCCTGGAAACAGTCCCAGCAAACATGTGCTTTTGTTACTACTTCCACCCATTAAGGAGATCAGCAACAGCAGGCCTTGGATTTGTATGTTTATTTTATTGCCTTCAAAAAGGTGGAGGAATTATGAAAAGCAACTAATTTTGTTTGCAAAGGGTGTGGAAGGAGAGTTGAAGTGAGGAACATAACTCTAGCATACACCACTCCTGTACACTGAGAATGCAAAGCCAGTACCAGGAGTAAGTGTCATGTATTGCATTTCTGGGGTCTTGCCCAATACCCTGAGTACAGTTCAGAGCAGATGGATAGTGTGGAAACGCTGGAAAGAATGTGTGTGTGTGTGCCTTTATGGGAAAGAAAGTAAATGGAAGGGGCTGAGGTGTGTGTCTGCAGAACTGTTCCCTTGCAGCACAGCTCAGGCCCTGCCCCAGAGCACACAGGGCAGTGGGTGTGTTCCTCTGGCTGTGTGCAGGGAATGGTCACAAACAGCACTCGAGCAGCGCCAGCAGAGGCACTGCTGGCCCAGGGCTGATGCATCTCCTACTTGGACCTTTGCGCGTTTTTGTTCAAAGCTCACTGTCCTCTCCAGGGCATCTTCAATTTCCTTTGAGAAACTGTACCAGGAAACTTAAAACATCAATTAAGAAGAACATTATAAAAAAAAAAAAAAAGCATGGAAAAAAGATTTCATTAGGTGGTTATGTCAGCTGAGTCATTCATAGAATGCAGATTCTCAGTCTAAGCTTTTAATTTTGTATTTCTAAGTTATCTGCTGCCAAGCAATACTGCCTTGATTTGATGTAGCAGTTCTGGTTTTTTTCATTTGTGTGTTCACATGCTTCTGTCAGACTTGAAGTGAAGCTGAAGAAGGAGAGCTGGGGGCCCTGGAGCAGTGCTGGTTCTCGACAGGTGCAATTTATACAAGGCCAAGGAGATGTAGCCATTCTCAAACCAAGTAATAAAGTGCTGCAGATCAGCATTGGACCAGGGCTACCGAAGAATTCCCGTAAGTGTGAATTTCCTCTACAAATTAGGGGTTTATAAAATCAGAAAATGGTTGACTTTCTCTATCCATGCTTGGCTCTAGCCTCATTGTGTTCTTTATTAATTTCTTTGTAATACACAATGATCCTAGGGATTACAGCAGAATTCCTTGCTGCTCTACAGCTGTCAGTGTTCTGGACCTTGTTTACTGTAGTTGCAAGAAGGCTTTGCTTTATATCCTGAAGCTGAACTGGATCACTAAAGGGAGACCATCCCAAAGTCATCCTTTTTGCACCTAATGCTTTGTAACAGCCTGGCCAACCCTGAAGGAGTCAGATTCCTTATTCCTGAAGATCAGCTCTTTCTGGTCCCAGAAGAGGGGGTCTGACAGCCAGCAGGACTTACTTAATTAATGTTATTGTGAAGGGGTAACAGAATGTTGCTGGTTTCTTCTAGGTCCTACTAGACGGAACCTTACCCAAGGCAGAGGATATTCCAGTAGGTCTCAAAATCAGACTTATCCTATGAGAGCTGCACCACCTCCTCCAGGTAAGTCCCCTTAGCTTGGGCTAAACAGAATTCCACATTAAGGCTCTTGGTTTTCTCCTGTCATCTGGCAATTTTTACCCATTAAAAAAAAATTATGGTAACAGTTTAAATTTCTCTTTAAAAGACGCTGCCTGGAAAGCATCTCTTTGTAGGCATTTTATGAAGCGTCTTGCTGGATATTCCCCCAGAGCTGTCCTGCTTGACGTGGATGTTGACTTGTTAAGACATTTGGTATAAGCCACTGAATCTAAACCTGACCTTGTAGCCTTCTCCACTGTGAAGGGTACAGGCTCTGTGCTTATCGAGCCACAGACAATGCTTTGCAGTGAAACTGCGTTCAGGGCCAGCACAGCACAGAATGCAGTTTGTGTCTCATTGTCCTGCCCTGTCAGACATGTTACAGCTCCTGTGAGCCCGAGTGCTGGGACACAGCAGCTGTGCCACTGACCAGCATGGCTCTTTCTGCAGGGGACTGATGTCATTAGGGTGTTCCACTTCTGCCCTGGGCAGATAGGATTAATTTTGCTTGTGAACTCACAGGGAAGAACAATATTCCATTGACCCAACATTTCCCAAGAGTTTGGGGTTTTTTTTTTGGGTTGTTTTTTTTTGTTTTTTTTTTTTTACTTACACTCCCAGAGTACTTTCTTTTTTTTCTTTTTAACAAAGAGTCCTCTTTCAGTCAGCTGCTGTTTATTGAGAAGCACAATGCTAATGGTGGAAGTTAGGGGTGTGACCAGTCTCGGTCACCAAATTAAATAGACAATTCCAAATCCTCGCAGCTCTATGAGTCAAACTAACAACTGTGTGATCTGCCAGATCAGTAGTAAAGTGGGAAATTACTGTAAGAGCTGACCTGTCAGCAAACAGAGATAAGTGAGTATTTGTACAGCATCAGTTAAAGCAAGGACACTCTGGTTTATATTTTCAAAAACTGTTTCAGCAGTTTTATATGTAGGAGAATTGTTACTGCTGAAATTAAGTGCTGTGATGACCCTCAGGCATTGGGCTATCACATTTAAAAGGTGAGTAGAAGGCTTTCCTTTTACAAACCTCTCTGTAGGTTACAGTAACATGGCTTTGGTTGTTTTTTGATGTTAAACTCTCTTGGAAAGTAGCCACACCTAGCTGGAAAAACAAAATTACAGACAGGTGTTACAAAAGAATTCCAGTTAAAATGCCCAGACTTCCAAGGAGTTTAAAGCCATGTCATGATTTGAGCAAATTCCTCCTGGAAAGTCCCAATTATCTGGGTTCTGCTACTTTCAGATATTGTTTTGAAATCAGTGGTGCAGTGGCTGAACAGTGTTCTGTACAGGTTCAGAATAACCCAAAGCTTTACTAACATCACCAAAATGTATGTGCCATCCTGGCTTGGATTGCAAAGTGGGGTTTATGCAGGAGTTTATGACCCTTATGTTCTGCCACAGAACCTCAGAAGTGAAGAGCAGCTGTTACAGGCAGTAGGGTTTTTCCCGGTAAAGGTGCTGTGATTATGAATTCTCCTCTCTGCATAGCTGTTCTTTCTGATAATGTTTAGCAGGCATAATCACAATGGCAGAGGAGAGGCTCACCCATATAAGTGAGGAAACTGATTTTTAATAGAAGCATAGCTCCTGTTTTGTTCCATAAGAGTTTTAGGAATGTAAAGCATGCAGTCTTGGGATCTTTGGGCCCTGATACTGCAAGTAGCTCAGACATGGGTGGGTTTGCTTTAAATTCAAGTTAGAGGCATAATTTTGTATTTAAAGGAATATACCCATGTCAGTCCTAGAAAATTCAAACTCCTTTTCAACTATCAAAATAACATCAAGGCATTGTTTTAAAACAAAACCACAAAAAAGCCCAAACAGCCCCACCTGCATGCTTGTTAAAATGGACAAGTATTTATAGCAACTTAATAAAAACACTCAAATTCCTTGAGTATGTGGTAGACTGAGTTTGAACTTCAGAAGAAAAAGAAATTTGGATATGGATTAGTTATGGATATGATTAATTATGATTATTATGAGTAGCTTTGGATTAACCCTTATCTGGATAAAATATTGTGCAGTGTTTTAGAGAGGAGTTGGTAGTACCGTGTTCAGCTAAACTGGAACTCAGCTGAGAGGTAATCCTTGTGGTTGCTTGGAACATCCAGGGCACAAGTCTTAAACCTGAGCACGAGTCCATGAAGTTGGGAACCCAAAAGAGATTGTCAGCAGACCAGAAACTGGGTATAAATCAACATTTCAACATGACTTTATGTTTGGGTTCCTTGATAGATGGGCTCTCTGACAGCTAAGCCATCAAGGGTTACCTTTACTGAGCTGGAGTTCAGACTGCATGCACTCACTATTTACTTCTAGGTCAGCAGCAGAATGGAGTAATAAATCCCCCCCAGTCTGCAGCCCATCCCCAGACCCCAGGACATCAATGGGCCAACCAGAACAACCTGTACACAAACATGACACGACCAGCTTTACCACGGCAAATGTCAGGAGGATCAGGCAAGATTTCACAGCAGCCACAGAGCTTGGACTTCTTGAAAGTACCTGACCAAGGAGCAGCTGGGTAAGATTTTATATTGAATCTGATAAAAAGATGTCCATTTTTGCAGTTGTACACACTAAAACTGTTCATGACTGATACATTCTGTGCATCAATCACCTGCCTTTGCAGGTTATCATCCATTCCATCAGATTCCAAAAGATACTCCATCTTAGATCCATAGGAATAAAGGTGAAGCAGTTACAATTTAAGTGAGCATTACACACCTCACAGTTATCAAATAGTAACATAAATGTGCACCATTGATAGATTTTGAGAATTGGAAGTGCACCCAAGGCTTCCCAAGGAAGAGCTTCGTAGTTCTAAACATGGAGCCCTCAAGCAGAGTTAGGCACGTACAGAGGTCTTTGCAGTTGTACTAAATGCAGTCATTTTACCCCGCTGTGCCAAGTGTCAGCCATAAAATGTTTCAGGCATATTTAGAGCATTTCTCTTAAGATTAATCTTCAAATAAGAAAGAAATCAGAAGTAGCCACTGCTACTTATTTTACCACTTTCAAACTCGTGAGCACATGCTAACAGGCACTTCTCCATCTTGTAATAACTTCCGTGGCTTTTGGCAGTGAAATGTTCTTGTCACACATCAGCTTATTCCTAAACTCTTTTACTAATACTGGACTTTACTTTGTCTTGAGACTACAGTTCATTTAACAACAAAAACACATAAGCCATAGGATAAAATCAAAACCAAACAGGCCAGGTGTTCTGCCACAGTAACAAACCTAAGTACTCTTACAGAAGTGACATTCCCAAGGCTGTCTTACTGAGCATTATGAGCTCCTTTATTAATACACTGAAAAGAAACAACATTAATTATTCAGCAGTGGATTTCAGACACATTTCTGTGCCTGTCTCTTTTCAAAAGGAAGCTGTGAGCTAAAGAGGTGTGGCTTTAGTATTTCAAAACCATAGCAATATATAGGTAGATACAATTTTTAAGGAGTAGAATTAGGTTTTATTTTTGGCAAAGCTGCCAAGAAGGATACAGTGATACTAACAATCCAGTACACGACCAAGATTAAAATCAGCAGGCTTCCCCCAGCAGCAAAACATCTCATTTAGGAGACTGTAGTTCTACCATAGTTGTACAAAAGCTGTGCTGTTTTTCATTACTTGTGCCAAATTCCTTAATTTCCATATGTAGGTCTGGGTTTCACAGCATCTCCTATCCTGAGCAAAGGCAGTAAGTAGATGCTGAAGAACAGGAGAAAAATCTCTCCCCTCATAGATACATTGAGAACTGAAGTGCTGTTATAATCCATACTTCTAATCTTATTTTCTGGTGCAGTTTGCTACAAAGTTAGAATCAGAGGTTTATTGACAAAGTTAAGCCTAGGACTTCATGTAAGTAACTGTAACCCTGTCCTGCAAAAGCTGTGTTACATTATCATGGCATTACATGACATGATCACAATTCATTCTCCTCCACATCATTACATTTTTAGTCATTCAGCACATATATTATCAAACTGACATACTGAGTCTAATACCTGTTCTCTCTTCCAGCCTTTATTAGCTGATGAGCTGGCAAAACGCATTTCTTCCCTCTTTCCCCTTCCTAATCTTTGGAGTGGTCACAGCTGTGACAGTCTGTGCAGCATCTCCCCTGCTGCTTCAGAGTTGGCTATAACAGAACAAGTCCATAGATGGCCCTGGCATCTGAGGGAACTTAAAAGAGATGCGAGTCTCTGTTACAACTTAGTCACAATAATGGTAAAGTAGCAAGCCTGTGAGCTAGAACTTTGTTTTTGATACTGAAAGCTGAATCACTGGTGACATTGGGGCAAGGGGAGAGACACAGCCTAAACTGTGTAGATACCAAAATATGCATGAACCGCATGTGCACATTTGCTTCCAGTTCAGCCTGGGCACTAAATGTCTTCTAAGCACTTGAACTGCTGTTGGGAAGTACTTAATCATCCATTTCCATAGGAAAGAAATGGCAACTCTGTGCCTTTCATAGGGAGTCTCATGTTGCTATTTTTAATTGTTGTGACATTCAAGAAAACCTGTTTTCCCTTTTTCGGTGACATTCTTTAAAATGAATTCATTAAGAGAGGGGTTTGCTAACTGAGGTTTGAGTGCCAGGCCCCAGAGCCCACGAGCCCTTGCTGTCCGCAGTGTCCGCAGGCAGACCTCGAGCCGCCCGCCGCCGGCCGGGGGCAGGCCCAAGCCGCAGCCCAAGCCCAAGCCGCAGGTGCCGCAGTGCCGGGCGCTCTACGCCTACGACGCGCAGGACACGGACGAGCTCAGCTTCAACGCCAACGACGTCATCGACATCATCAAGGAAGGTACGGACGGGGCTGGCACTAAAGCACGGGCCTTTGAGGTCCATTGTCACCAGGAGTTGGGACAGGACTGTCTGAGCCACCCCACTTCACCTCGTTAGGCTTGCAAATAACCATGCTGGCTCAGGGAGCAGAGAAGCCTCCACCCCAGTCCAGCCTCTTCACTCAAGAGTATGTCAGAGACAGACCAAGGACCTGTCACTGGGTACTGCGGAGCTGTACACTTAGTGAGACAGTAGTTCTGTCACTGGCTCTAGAGGAAAATTAGTCTAAATCACAGCTGTAGCACAAGAAGCAAAATGTAATTAACTAGTTCCAGCTGTGGGTCTCCAAAGCACCCTCCTCAAGGCAAAATGATGTGGCCAAAAGATGAACATTCCAAAAATGCTGTCCCCTCATTCCTTCCCAGAAAGGCTCTCACTTAGTGGGCACAGCTTTGCAGGGTTGCACACCAAGTACACAGAAACACTTCCAGAGCCTCACTCTTTAACGCCTTACCTTGCTGTCCTTTTTACTTAATGCCTTACCTTGCTGTCCTTTTTACAGATCCTTCTGGCTGGTGGACAGGAAGACTACGAGGAAAACAAGGTCTGTTTCCCAACAATTACGTCACCAAGATTTAAAAGACTGTCAGAGAAAAGTGAAGGTACCAGTGGTTGAAGATATTTTCCCTTGCCTTCAGGACATTGTTCTTCCAAGGTCTGCCTTCTCAGCAGTATTTTCACCAGTAACTTGTGTATGAGGAGGAACACTTTCCCACAGTACAGACTTTGATTTTTGTCTCAGCACCATACAGCAATGAACTGACCAATTATTTATTGTATTTAAAACCTGGTTTAAACACCTGGTAAGTGAAGAGTGCTGAAACCTACCATCTTCCTGAAACAGGTGATTTACAGTCTGGAGCCAGAGACTTTGAAAGGGGTGTATTTAATAAGTGCCTTCAGCTGAATATCAGTAACCTTTTCAATTATCTACTGAAGATAATGTTAAATGCACATTTCCTCTGATGCAGATCATTCTGGGGAACATGTTAATAAGTATGCTGCTACATGTCAAAAAGATTTAGGCTCATTTGGGATATTACCATCTGAAAAACTACTGTGATGGTCTATTTAAGTAATTCTGTACAGAGATGTAATGGATCTGGTTTGTGTTTGCAAGTGTGTTTAGGGACTCCAACAGGCACTGTAAGAATTTAAAACAGAAAACCACATAGTACTGTATGCTAAACAATGTTGCCTTCTTCAAGATTTATATTATAATATGGCTGGCCCATGTTGGATTTATGTTTAATACTCTACCTGTTATAGGAAGTGTCTTTATGCAGAGCTGTACATTTATAGAAATAGTTATATACTGTATATAAAAACTGGTTATGATAGAAACATGTATAAATGTATAATGCAGTAGTCCACTGTTCTTATGAGGTAGTACTGCTAGAATTTTTATGCCAGGTACTTACAGATATGCACTACTCCTTCTCCTTTTAAATAGCAAAAGCACAGGTGTTACTGCCCAAGTCTGCCTCCCCCAGAGTGACTGTTGCTTGCCCTGCAGTTCTGAGAATTCCTGCTTTGCTTTTTGAACCTCCATAAAATAAACCACAGGATGATCAATAGGTTTGTTCTCTGTGAAGTTTGTTCTCACATATATAAACAGATCCCTTGACAACAATGGCTTCAGGATTTTACTGCACTGACTTCTAAAGAAAGAATCCCTTTCTTCACTCCAAGCCAAATTATTTTCCCTATGCCCAGCTGAAGTGCCATGCATTTTATTTTCTCATGTTAAAAGCAGTATTGCTGGTATTAAATTGCATATGCTGGTATTAAAAAGTTGTATAAGCTTTAAGATCCAGCTAAAATCCTGAATCCCTCCCTCCTAAACCACTGCCTAAGTCTAACTTAGGTACACAAACTCCATCTTCTGTAGCAGCTGTTTCTAGGAGCCAGAAATGAGGACCTCACTCCAAGGGAGGAACAATATCCACACAAGGAGTGAGGTACATTTTTCAGAAGATGGTTTGCAGCAAGTGCTAGGCTTACTTTTCCCACGGGAGAGAGAACCCAGTAGCTTCACCATCCTTCCCACAGGGGAGCACTGAGAGGTCTAGGGCAGTTCTGTAGCCTCAGGTTCTTGCCTTCTACATCAGAGCCAGGCACACTCATGAAGAGATGCTGAGCAATCATAGATAGCTAGGCATGGAAGGGAGGTACTGAGTTCAGTATAACCTGGAGACTATCAAAAAGTCTAATTTAACATTACTTATACAAGATTAATTTAACAAATAGACATACATGAGGTATTGGGGCAGAAAAGATGCATTTCTTACATGCTTGTATTCCCTGAGCATACAGATACTGACACTTAGATTAGAAACAAAGACAAAAGCATGCAGTGTCAAGGAAGTGACAAGAACTGCCTTATCCTGGGTTTGAGTTTATAATCCCAGGTAGAGGTTTATTGGAGAAGCAGGGGGGGAAAAAGATGTGGGCAAGCAAACAGGTAATGAAAAACCTCAGGGGGTTCTTTTCAGGAGGTGGAGGTTTCAAGAGTTGAGCCGCTTTCAAAAGGTCTCATGCCCACAGTTTGTATTTTTTCCACATCTGTATTCCCTGCACAGTTGTTTGCATTACAGGAGACTTCCAATTTTTCTACCTCAGCTCCCTTTTTTGTAAGCACACAGAGAAACACAAAGGTTTACAAGGTTAATACCTGTTAAAGATAGCCTACATCTTTCCCCAAACTTGAAGATGGCTAACTACAAAAAGAGAAATAAATTCCAGTATACTTTCTTGAAACAAGGTACTGAAATAAAGTACATATTTAGTGTTCTTTAAGGTACAACAAAAAAAAAAATCCTGTCTGCCTCCTCTTTATTTTCAGAGTGAAATAATAAATATAATGCAATATATAAAGCTTGGAGATTCTCTCTGGAAACAACCACAGAGAATAATCAAGCCCATTTAACTGCAAGTTATAGCAATCACCTACTTAGTCAAATGTCCCACTTGGACATTAGATTGCAAATGTGTAGGTTGTACCTTAAAGAGTCACACTCTCAATATTTAAAAGAAAGGAGTTTTATTTTTAGAGAGAAAGCTGTATTACAAAGCAAATTTAAAATGTCACCTTCTGTGTGAGTCGGAACTGTCTGTGGGAGGCTGGAATGCTATGTACAAAAGCTGTAGACAAAGTGCACACCCCATCAGGCCCTGGCTGCTTAGGGCTTCACAGGAGTGATGCACCCAGATCCTTGATGATCTCACTGTTCAGCTGAGGGATGGTGCTGATGGTCAGTAGTTTGCTGCTTGCATACTTGTTCTTGATAGCCTGCAGAGTAGAGAACAGAGAGAGAAAAGTTTAATGCATACACTGTTGATGCTCAGGCAGGTAATTTTGGGTCAGTTTGCCTGCCTGCTTGAAAAACGAGCAAACATGCAAGGCTGGCACTGAACCAGTTTGCAAAGTAAGAAGAGCACAATTTGTCTAAAATGTTTTGCTGTTATCATTAATACAACAGTCTCTTATAGGCTTGTCAGAACAGCTTATGCTTTAAGACAACATACAGAGTATTTACCTAAGGAGCTACAACATGCAGCAAACCTATTTTTAAAACATTAGAGAAAGGATTAAAGTAGTTATACTTACAGTGTATTTTGTTAACTTCTCATTTACTTTGATTACATTCTTGGCCATATGTTTCATGGTCATCACAAGACTGTCTTCGGCATAGCCAGTGTAGTACTGCTGTTTTGTACCCTGCAGCAGAATGGTAACAAACTTGAGATTTGTGAAGGGGAAATTGCTGCTTGAGGCACAATCACTTCAGGCAACGAAGAACCCAAGCTTCACAGCTAAGTTTCAAGTGCTGGAAACTGTAGCTGTCAGTTTAAATGACAGATCCAGAGTAACCTGATGTGCAGAAGTCTGGACACATCAATTTCAAAGACCACGCTTCTAGACTGAACAGAGGATAAAAAAGCAACCAACTCACTACTCATGGTCCACAACTTCATTATGCTACATGTACTGCAGGAATGATGAAAATCTACTTTTACTTACAGTGCAGCCTTCAATAACTCAGTGCTTTAACGAGAAAAATCCTTTTGTAACTCAGTATCCACACAGAAAAGAATTGTGAGTTTTTACTGGTACAGTCCTTTCTTTTACTTGCCACTATGTATCAGGCTGTCCAACCAGCATTCCAGCACCAGCACCAACTAAGCACAATTTTTAAAGTACTTTTTTATTGGTTCAGTTCTATTGAGTGAAGAACAACAACTTTGATTGAAATGCTCACCCATTTGTTATGTCCCAGAATCTTCTGAGACAGGCACAGTGCAGCAGCTGCGATCTCTGAAGGCGGGTGGTGAACCATGTCATAGTCTATCAGTGTCAGCTCCATCAGGTATTTTGCTAGAGTGTGTTGCTTAGCATCAGCCTAGCAGGTTGAGAGCTTGTTAATCCACAGTTTCACTTCACTTTAGCATTATCACTCAGAATTGCTTATTGTGTTCAAGAACAAAACAAAAATAGTAAAATCTTTACTACAGTTTAGGGACTATCCTTTCTAACAGACATTCCTCTCAAAATCAAGACCAGCAGCCATTTGGAATTCAGACACAAAAGTCAAGTGAGGGATTTTAACAGAAAATTGCAGTATCAGGTACTACTGTGCCCAGTGAGGGACACTAAATGCTCCCTCTGTAATGCCAACTACAGGAGGGGAGGTGTAAAATGACTTAGGAGAAACTCATTTGAGTTACGCAGTGGTCTGATGAGGTAATTGAAGCCCACCTCAAGAGAAGATAGTCACTTGAATATAATTAATGAGGTGGAGAAAGAAAGGGTTTGGTCAAAGAGAAAGCTTATCTTTGGATTCTTAAATAACACAATATTTACAACCAGAAGGTACAAAGAACTGCAACACTACTAGTGTTTTACTAAGAAGCATCCTGATCAACAGGATTAAAAAGATTAAAAGCAAGGGTTCCTAGTTTAACAGTAAAATAACTGCCACTAAAGCTGAACACAAGCATCAGTAAATAGAAATGTGAAATACTACTGGCTGCCACAGTGACATTGTCGTGTTACACCACACGGTGGAGTTTCAGAGCTGAACATTGCTTCATCCAGCATTTAAGCTGGAGGAGGTAGGTCACATGATAAAGACACTAGAAGTAATCCTTATAGGCTTTACCAATACAGGAAAGTGCTAGACAATGAAGACAAGTACCCACCTCCCCAGCTTTTGATGCTCTTCTTAAGAAGTGAATTGGAAGAGGTCGCCCCAGGTCAAAGTCTAATTCTTTAAGAATAATCATTTCCATTTCTCTAATTTCATTACTAGTGTAGGCATTGTCGGTAATGTAAACAAAGTCTGCTACATCAGGAGACAATATCTCTTCGTATTTTGAAGCTACAAGCAGCGCTGTTACGCCCACCAGCTGAAGCTTCTTGCGAGGTACTGGATGACTCTGCAACAGAGACATTTGAAATGCAGGCCCTGAAGTGTCAAACTCTAGATAAACAGATTCATATTTATCAGTTTAGAATATCAGCATGACAATGTTAATTCCTACAAATGAGGTTTTCACTTTAGTCAAAGGTGTCTGTATAGTAACAGGCTCAAAGAAGGCAGCAGCCTCCAAGTTAAGATGCTGCACTGTAACAGCTCTTACACACAGAGCAGATTTTGTCGATTGTTAGATTTCTAAAGAAAAGTTAAATCCTGAACTCCTTTACAAACATAGTAACTGAGTAATTACTGAGCATGACTTGAAGGAGATCTCACCTGTAAGAAGCGATCCATGATGGCCACACACATGTAGAGCGTCTCCTGCAGGAGGCGGAATCTCGAGTGCACCTGGACGAGCCAGTCCACCAGAATGGCGCGCATGCGCCCGTTGATCGTCCTCCCGTCCAGGTAGTGCGGGCGGACCGACTGCTGCAGCTGTGGGGAGAGCGGGGTGAGCAGCCAGGCAACCCCCCTGACACACCAGGGCAGCCGTGGGGCATCCTACCTCGAGCTCCCTCAGGTACAGGTAGATGTCTTTTACGTAGTCGCTACACAGCTGGGGGTTCTCCCAGTCCTCTGCATCGATGTCTTCTACGTTATTGAGCAACACATCAGAGAAGGCTTGGCACAAATCCTCCTCTTGCATTGATACATCCATAGGGACAGGAGACAGAACCTAAGGAATAGATCATATCTGTTAACACCTCTTACAGATCTACTGCTTCACTGTTCCTTTGTTTCCATGTTTCACCCGTCACTAATGCAGCTTCTTTAGATGGAAGCTTGGGCTCCACTGCAGCAAGTTTTCACTGACATACCATATACATAGATCTTCTAGTAATTGCCAGCTAGAGCAGAAACTTCATCCAGTACTTCAACAGCTCATTCTGCCACTTGAACATCAGCCTTTAAGTACAACATGCATTAAACCAAAACCTCAGTACAGAGACTTTGTTTCTTCAGCAGGGGAATGAGATACAGCCCAGATAAACTATTGTGAAGGTAGAGCTCAAAGTTGCAAATCAAATTAAAAATCAGAACGGTATGTTCAGTTCCTACCTTTGGAACATCGGTTTCTTTGTTTGCTTGATTTACAGCAGCTGGAGCTTTAGGCAGTACAATTCCATTTGTCATCTTGCTAGGTCCTTTCACAGGCTTTATGGATGCTTTGGGGCATTCTGTTTTCTATAGTGAAAACAATTATTATTAGTACAGAGCAGCAATCCAACTTCTCCCTATATAGAGATTTCAAATGTTTCTTTACCTTAGATAGGTGTGTTCCTCTTGTTGCAACTTTATTTCCTATTTCTTCTAAAGCAGCCCTTTTGCCAGTCACATGAGTTTTCGCTTTACTTCTAAGGTCGGACACAGCATTCTCCATCCCTCTAGTGATCTAAAATTATAAAATTGCAAAAGTTTAAGAGTCAGAGGCCAACAACTTTCCAATGCCTGACTCCATTATAGACTTACCACCACTGTACCTACTATGCATTACTCAAGTAGCTTTTACTTCCTAGTCTGTCACATATATTCAGAGGGAGAAGTCGCCTCTCTAGGTTCAGAGCACTGTACTTCCCAGCGGTGTAGTAAAAGTAGGCAATGCACCCTATGGCAGACTTTTTAAGGTCAGAGTGCTCCCTGCTGTTTAACTCCATCATACTTACACTTTGTAACTCTAGCAGCGCCCTCCAGAGGATGCATAAAGCAAATTCCTTGTAACATATATGCCATATGAATTCAAAAGCTGTGCTACACGCGCAAAAACGAATATTCTTTGTTATGCACAGCAATTAAACCACCAGGCTTCAGTTTTTTCGTGGAGTTCAGTTTAAACCATTGGACAATCACTACAGAAGAGAGGCTCCTGCAGTCCCTGCCTTCACTCCCCCTAAGGCAGCTTCAGTTTTCCCACTCCCACATCCCCCCCTGTTCCGCGGGGGAGGCGCGGGCCCAAGGCCAGGCCGAGGCGGGAGCAGCGCCCGCGCTGCACAGAACGGGGCCCCCTCCCACCGCCGGGCCACAGCTCGGCCCGGCCGCCGCCCCACCCGCCGAAGTGCGGGGTGGCCCCGGCCGGTCTGAGAGCCGAGAGCCGCCCCCACCCCCACCCGGCCAGCCCGCGGTCCCCGCGCCGCCTGAGGGCAAAGAGCGGAGGGGCCCCTTGGCCGCCGGCAGCCCCTCTCTCGCCCTCGCCGCCCCGGCTGCTCCTCTGTCGCTCCCCCGGCCCGCCTGCCGCCCGTGGCGGTACTCACAGGGGCACGGCGCGTCACCGGCAGCGCCATGGGCACGGACACGAGGGGGGGCCGCTGCCGCCGCTCCGCACAGAACCGCTCCTCTCTCCAGCCAAACCGGCGGCCGCTGCCTCACGCTGCCGCGGCTCCCTTTAAACCCTGTCCTGCTCTACTATTGGACAACTTCGTACGATGCACGCGTCCGATTGGTCAGTCTGCACAGGCCCCGCCCCAGCAGGAAACGGCCGTAGCCGCTTCCGGCGGCGGCGGGCGGCGCAGCGGCTCCCTGAGGGCGGGCCCGAGCCCGAGCCCCGGAGCGGGAGAGTTTAACCCCGGAGCGCCCGGGAACCGCCCCCGCCTCGGCCGCTCCCAGCTGCGGGGAGGCAGCCGAAGAGGCAGCAGGAGATTTAATAACGAGTCCCGAGATTCAGGCACTTCAACGCTACCGTAGTTGTCTAAACCGACAGGAAAGTTGACTCGCAATTCTTCTCCAGCCTCTTACAATTAGCACAGAATTCCAAGGCTCCAGATAACTCCCACTTAGCAGGATAATTAACTTCAGCTAAATGCTGATCCTTCACTAAGAGATTTTTCTTAGGCAGTACCTGCAGTAATACGTATAAACGAAAATGTTTACAGATCAAGACTTCAAGAACAAGACAAGGGAAGGGGAAAAAATTGCAAAAGAAACAGATTTTGAATGATACCAGTCTAACATTTTATTTATTGCATACAAAAGGATTTCTTTTGACAATGGAATTTTATATGAAAAGTAATTTGATGCATACTGTTGAGAATCTTATACTTTAAAGATGCTGCAGAAAACTTAAGGCAATGCATCTAAGCATATAAAGCACAGTAAGTGGTGGAAATTTTCAAAATGAAAAGCCTATTCCTTTTCCTTCCCTTAAACTATGGTTAAGTCACAACCTTCTGGAACAGAAGTAAGCTGCAGCTTTTAGCCCCTGCAATAGCATTAAGATCAGAACACTGTGATTCCTGACAAATACCTAAGTGTTCAGCATCACATTACAATGGTATGCATACATTTAAAAGCAAGACAGTATCAGTAGCTATTATATAACAAATCAATTCATGGATCACTAAAATACCTCTAGTACCAGGCACTCAAATTAGACCCATAAAATATTTCCTTAAAAAGAAAAAAAAATTGCCCCCCAAACCTGTGCTTCTCTGTCCTGTAAGGAAGCCAAAATAGATTCTATCACGTGCCCAGGGTCTCAGTTACTTCAGAGGCCCTGGGGCTTTATTTCCCATAGCTCTCAAGTACCTTCTTGGAGACTTTTAAAAATGAGTATCATCAGTCTTCAAGCATTAGTGGTCAATTAACTTCTTTTCAATAGTCACTGGAAAACACAAAGTCTGTTCAGTCCTTCCAGTTACTTTTATTCATTCTTAGCAATGAACAGATTAATGTAGCTTCAACTTTGCAGTCACTTTCAGTTTCCTACAGCCAGAATGTTCAAGAAGCTTTAGCATAAACCCAAGTCAGGTTTTGAAGCAGTCCAGTCATGTTGCCTCTCTCCCACATCCCCCATCATACAAGCGCAAAGTGGTTTTAAGTTCAGTTTTCAGCAATGCAATTAAGCTTGAAAAGGTCCATTTATCACACATGCTGGAATAAAATTTCTCTCTGTTTAAAGCCGCAGTGCCACAGGTGTGAAGTTTGTTGCCAGCAATAGACACTGTACTCGCAAATGCTACTACTAACAGGTAAAAAAAAATAAAATAAAAGGGAAGCAGCTTTAACCATACAGAAACAGGCATCAAATTCGAGAAGGTAATATTCATAAATGGATTTTTTAGTGTAAACATAAGAGTTTATCTTCTAGGTTTACTGTAAACCATTTTACATGTAATCTGATCATCAAAGACAAAGACGAGAAACTGAAGGTATTTATTATTCAATCCACTTACAAAGCAGGTGGCTTAATGCAAGCTAATTGACATGTTCGTATATGATCCCCAAGGAACATCTTTTCCAAAGTGACAGTAATACTGTCTCAATGTTTTCACACACTTGCATTTTGCAACGTTGAGCACATTTAAATAAACTATAATCTATTAGACGTGAAAGAATGTTGATGAGCAACTTGAATCCTGATATGGATTAAAACCTCCTTCAAAGGCAAAATGTTAGTACATCATAACTTAATTCTATATACTATATTATGCAGCAAATCTTAACTATAGAAAATATTTCAATCAGTGATGGACTGTTGGTAATTTATAAAGAGGGAATCTATGATCAAGGCAAAAACTAGGGAACCACATAATTTGTGTCTCAGTTTCTACAGGAATTTACAGGCTTTCAACTTACTAATGAAAAATAAAAACAAGAGACAAGTGGATTTAGCTAACTTTATTAACTTTAAATCTAATAAAAATCCCAAGACAAGCCTGGAATCCTTAGAAATTCTATGAATTCACTTATATAAACCCAAACAAAAACCCTGCAGCTTTAAGTCCTTATTGAATGGTTTTATATTAAAAAAAAAAAAAAACACAAACCCAAACAAATAAACAAAAACATAGAAAAAACCAAAACAAACAAAAAGAAAACAAAAAAAACCCCCCCAAAAAAAAAACCAACCCTCAATGTGCGCAGATACTTCAACTTAAGTTAGCAGAAGACCAAACAGATTCTAAGCTCTTTTTCCATGTCCCTAATAATTCTTTCAGTCTGCAAGTATCTACAATCCAGCTAACTGAAATCAACATTTAGTGTTCACTAAGAGCTGTTTCACAGCAGCATATATTTAAGTTAGGGATTCAAATTTCTAGACATAGAAGAAAATGATAAATACAATCTGAACAGCAGTCTAAATGTTTAATATTGACATTCAAATATATCTGCATTGTGCTGAAATTTTTAAAACAAACACAAAAACCTGATCAGACAAAAACTCTGGTGATGAGTATGCTATATGCATCAGTCAAACTGAATATAATTCATATTCTGTTCCCAGTATTAAGGATGTTATTTGACTCATAACTGATCTTGTAAATATACAGCAGCCATTTTTTCCTAATTAAGGAATGTCTCAATACATAATATTATCCTTTTCTAGATGATCTTTATACATTTAAACTAAAATATATATGATCGATTAAATTAAGGAATTCAAGGTTAGTAATGAGTGAAATCATACTTTCAAAGCTTGATACTACATAAAACAAACCAAAAAAGAGACCACACAATTCTACTTACTAAAGCAGCTAATCTTGCCTGCAAGTTTGGGGTCACAAAGCCCATAATATGTGCAAACAAATGCAATACAAGGAACCATGCAAAAATACAGTAATGAATTTAAAGGAAAAAAATGTAAAACAAAACAAAACAAATTTATAAATACACTGAAACTCAACTGTCTTCTACATAAACTGTAGGTCTAGCATTAGTTGTACCATATAGCAGAGCCAGCACTCTGGGTTCAATGCTTCCAAATCTGCGCAGGTAAGTCATGCCATCTTTGGTTGACTGCAGTACCAGGAAGGATGAGAGGGAGTAAGAGGGAGGACAAGAGTTCTGGAAAGCAGTGTCAACTTTCACTAGGCAGCTGAGCCTCAATGTCCACTCTGCAAATGGGGCACTTCTTGTTAGTAATCAACCACTGATCTACACACACTTGGTGGAAAAGGTGCATACACGGAAGGCGCCTGTCATCAGAACACAAAAACATTAGTGTTAATAAAGCATTTCCATATCAGCAAACCCCATGGAAAAAACACAATGTGGGCTTTGCTGCCGAGGTCTGTTCTTTCTGTTTTCCCACAGGTTTCATAACTTTCCAGTTGCACATGCATTCTGTCCAGTTCCAAAAAGAAATGGATATGGGCAATGAAGTCAAGCATCAACTGGCTTCTGCTGTATTTAGACTGATTTAAACCTGCTGGAGTTTAAGTAGCATTACTCCAGAACCACTGACAGTCCTGATTAATTCAGGACATCAGCTTGGGCTCATGCTATAACAGGCAGACAAACTATGGAAGACTGTGATAGAATAACCCACACTCTACCTAATGACAATACAGACTGAACAATGTGAATTTTCAACTGCAACTTGTTTGATTGCATTAGTTCAGTGACAGTAGTTAACTGTAACTGTTAATCTAAGCACTACTGCAAAGCAGTGCACCAGATTCAAGTATGAGGCCAAAGTCAGAACATCCACATTATATTCTGATATTCAGTGTTATTTACCTGACATCTTCACCTTCCTCCAATATAGACAAACAGATGGTGCACTTTTCCTCTGTGTCTTCTTCTGTTCCTTCCTCCCCATCTTGTTTGCAGTGCAGTTTCCTCTGTGAGAACCAATCAGTTGTTACCTTGTTAGTAGAGATGACATTATTGACAAACTGAGTAAAATCTGTTTTTGATACATATTCAACACATATTTCTTTGAAAACAATGTAATATTTATTAAAATGTATTTGAACCAAAATGAAGCAAAAACCAGCACTTAGAGCAAAACCCAGGACATTTCAAATTTAACTACTGTTAATTACAAAAATCTACTGGAATATTAATTTCATGGTGCTGCAGGCAGTCCTTTTATATATTGTCTATGTTTAAATGTCTTAATTTCATTAATATAGAGGCAAAAAAAATCCTTTCAACCTAGTGTCTTGTCACTATTTATCAAGTGTGAAAGAACAGTGTCACGTGGATGGGATTGTATCTTATCATAGGCTGAACTCCAACTGAGAGACACCCTCATTTATGAAGACTCTGTACCCCACTTCAAAAATTCCTGGTGTTCCAGTCTTCCCCATGTGCTCAAAGTAAAGTTTAAATTGAGATATACCAAGCAGGTAAGCACTGTGAAGCACTGTTTACTGCAAACATGAGGCTTTAGTTTGTGAGCTATCACTGAAGTCTGTTATTTGCTATTACCAGCAGTTATTTCACTACTCACAAGGCTACTCATAACTACTGGACAAGTTAATCACATCAAACCACTCCTGTTTATCACATCACAGTAGCTCTTTACCTAAAAAACTAATTTTAAATTTTCCTTGTGAAACAAGTGGCACTGTAAGCTTTGTTTACAATCCTTGAAATTTCAAGATACAGAAAACATGCCCTCTTTGAAGCTGACATTTCTGCAGACTTAAAGTAACCGTTAACATTATTACACATTCAAAGAAACATTACAGACAGGCCACAGTTTGAGAAATCCTCACCTTTTTGTATTTATGTGGATATGTGCATCTTTCTATAGTTCCCTGTGTTGCTCCACGATTAACATTGCCTAGTCGTTCCTCCAAGTGAATCAGCTCCTAAAAATCATGAAGGAATAAGCAGTTTAAAAACTATTATTTCAACTATATTGAGGAAGTATTAGTTTTATTCTAACCCATTTTCATTCTTAGAATGACAAACTCTTATTTCCCGACTTAATTAAATATAGCCAAAGCCAAAAAGAATATGTTGTGTGGGAAAAGTGATGGGTTTCTGTAGAAAAACCCACACAACACGGTCTGGTATTTTAAGTTCTAGGGAAATGCTATTTTACTACAAAAAAATGAGAGTCTTTATCAGCTAGGAATGGCTATCAGTATGTTCACACATACTTCTGTGTCTAATGAGGAAAAAGCAATTAAAACATGCTATGTAAATATTTGCTTTCTAACAGTCATTAAGCCTTTGAAGAGGAAAAAAAAAGTTGCTTAAGTTGAAATACAATGACTAATTTATTTTTCTCCAGCAATGAGTTTTTTTAGAACCATGAGATGTCACTGTAGAGGTTTTCAGTGGACTAGGTCATTAACTCTCTGCATCTGATACCTGTTATGCTCTCCTGGCTTTTTTCCTTCACTCCATTTCAATTCCTGCACTATACAACAGGACAGCACTGTTAGCGTGGCCAAGTTTCAGTCTCACTTGGAGGATCCTGGCACAGTTACTCAGAGACAGCCCTGCCTTCTCCCAGAACGTCCTGGGACTACTCAGTCCCACCGATGGCTGGTGGGCAGAGCAAGATGTACTGTCAGGTCATTGCCACCTAACCTGCATTGTCCAGGGCACCTTTTCCTGACCAACTTTTCAATATGCTTTTGTCCCACTCAACAATGGTAAGGGCATTCTGTAAGTAGAGTATTTTCTTTAGGATTCTTTTCTATCTATATATAGAACTAGCTCTATCATACACCCTCCCCATATTCCCTCATGACACATTTTGACATATATCTACTTTTATTCTATTACAAACCTCAAAATTGCCCCTGAAAGGGCCTCTGAATGATGTTCCATCCAATCCCGATGAAATGTAACGGATGTGAGGGTAGCCCGCCATGTCTGGTACCTAGTCAAACAGCAGACGTTAAGTTAAACCTATTCAGAACAGTTTCAGTATTTTACTGTTCACTTTAAAAAATTCAAGTGCCTTTTGCTTTCATTGAATCACTTTTTACACTCCTCAGCCTGAGCATACAATTCCAACTGACAGCACAACACAAACACCACTCTGACACATCTAAACAAAACCAGAAGCAAAACAGAAGTGAGACTAGATCCTCTCCTGTAATCTCTCCACATCCACATTACAATTCCCAAGTCTCAAAATCTCAACCTATTTTATATAAACCACCATAAATAGCTACCTGTTTTTGTAAACAGAACACCTAACAGCTACACATGAAGTTATGAAAAGGACGCGCTACAAATTCTCAAATATAAGCTTTTGGTACCACAGAAGAAACAAGGCTAAAAAACTCAGTCTGGAAAATGCAGCAGATACTCTTATCTGACTCAAAAGAGCTGAACATCTTCAAACACACTTGAAATTTAGAGGCCTATAAAAACTAACACTCAAAACTCACATCTAAAGTCACAGTTAACACTACATACACTCTACATTCAAGCATCCACTAAACCTCCTTGCACAGTGAGAGATATAAGCAGTGAACAAAAGACCAATGTCCAGTGCTATATCCCACAGGGCCTTCAAGCACCAGCACTTTTCACAGAGCAGAGCTGAAGGATAGTTAATATAGCAGGGACCACCTCCACTGCAGGGCTGCTGCATTCCTATTTTACCCCTGCAAAATGAGTGAATAATGGGATTGACTTTTTGTCAGGAACATTCCAATAGCAATCTTTAATGAACAGGTGAAAAAAACCCAAAATGATCAGCAGATCTGGTTTACTTAATCCCACAGCACACTGACAGGAAGACTGTAAGCAGCAATTCACTTGGAAATATTTGAGTACCATCTTCCTTTCTGTGCTATCAGCTGATAATGTCTCTGCTGCTGTATATAACAGCTCAACATTCACCTCATGAGGCTGCCCACAAAACAGATACCCCAGATACTATTCATGAAGTCACATATTTGCATGTTGCTCTTCTTCTTTACATCAGACACTTTCAAGTTTAACACACATAAAGGTGTAAAACTCAATGAATGCATCATGGAAAAGCACAGACCTAGACAAAGCTACCCACATCAAACAAGAGACCAAAAGGCTGCCTTTCTACAGTTTTCAAATCCAATCTTGTAACTAAAAGCTGACAGGGATAGGCAAGATTCTTCTGCCCTAAATAATTTTTTTCCAGAAAAGAAAGGCAGAATCTGATTACTTTAAAGCAGTTTACATGGTGCTTGTTAAATGACAATGTAGTGCCAACATCTGCCACAAATACAGTCACAATACTGGTCTTAAAATTTAACAAACCAGAGTAATAGAAACGGAAGATGCATATTCATGTGTATATTGAAACACTCCATGTAAGCAGTATCTGTTGGTATCATAGGTCTTACTGTTTGACAATATAAACTGTGGCTGTAACTAAGGAATTTTGGGGGAGCAGATTAAAAATACACTGATTTGTAAGAAATCCATCTCAGATAATCACTGATATTATTCATTCTGCATTTAAGTGTATAGTTCTACTTCAGCTTCTAACTACAGAAAACGCATTTAAAGAACTAGGTCATTCATTCACACTATGAACATACTTATTGTGCCAGGTTTTCAGTAGGCATAGACCTGTGGCATCATTTGGGAAATTTTATTGCCTATTTTAACATAGGCAATATGTTAAATATGATTTTCATAGAAAATCATTGGCAATCAATGGCCACCACTCAGAGGAAGGGAGCTCCTGACAAAAACTAACCTAAGTCTCAGAAGTGATATTCAATGCTTGGTTTTTTACTGACCGGGATTTGAAATCAGTGTTTTGGAAAACAATGCATCTGATAGTGCAGATACTGCATCATTACAAGAGCTGCGAAGTCACAGATGTATTGCTGTAATTCCATAATTACAGTTCCAATTGCCTCAGCAGTCAGTTTACCAACTGCAGTGACATGCAATTGGATAGGTCTTCTACATGGAACAAATGCTGCTACTGGAGACTAAGAAACCTATTAGAACCTGCGTTAATGAAGAACATAAGAGCTTAAAGGCAATGCCAGTCTGCACTAAATGTTTGTATATATTCTTTTGGATACAGTCAAATTAAAATATATACTTTAAAGCAATATATTTTGGACCTGCAAATTCCAGCACAAGTCTGCCAGGAACTGAAGAAGTATCATTTGTTTCTTGTTTTGCACTTTCTATTGATACTTTCCACGACCACAAAAATCCGCAGCAACTACAGTAATTCAAGGCTAAGTCTGAACCATTTACAACACAAACATTCTCAACAGTTTGAAATATCTGACCTGCAGGGAAGGCTTTCTTTCTTGCTACTCTCTCCTTCAAATACCCTCTGTCTTTGCAGTACCTTTCTGCTTTTCAGTTGCTAGTCAGTGGAGAGATTCCTGCCCTGTATGGTACTACTAATCCTGTTTACCCCAGCCTCCATGGTGCCATGAAGTATGATTCCATATGTATTAGAACAAATCCCCAGGGTGAGCCTTTTTCAGTTAAGTAACTGCTTGGCTACTATCAATACACAAAAAGAAGTAAAGCTCATCACTTAATGTCTTAAGCCAAACACAAACAGGGAAAAGCTGCAATTTTCATAGAAAATCATTGAGTGAAGGAACCCAAAATGAGTGCTCTTCAATAGCTTTTATTCTACCAACCAAGAACAGTAATTCATGTTTGTATTAAGAAAAAAACTAGAAGCTTTTTCTTAAAAATGCAATTCTATTTGATTAATAGAGTTAATCAAGGCTATTTCAAACCTGAAGTTCTTCTTGAACTACTCTTACTGTAGTTACATCAAGTTACAGCCTTAAGTGCTCAGGTATTATACAGAAACTTGTTGGCTTTTGGGGTACAGAACAGCTGCATCTCTTAGAGCTGCAACACCGGTATGACTACACTCTGAGCAATATTATTCTGACCAGCACACAACTACCATGATGTGCTGGGACCTACTGGCTTATACCTCCAAATCCCCAAGGATTTTCACAACTAAGTGTAAAGACAGCCTCAAACACTCTGAATCAACCCACAGGTAAAGGAACAAAGCAGTAAGACTCTCCAACAGAAGAAAAAGAGGGCACAGCATATTGAAAGCTAGATGTGAAACACCTGAAAGAGTTTAAGGTACCATAAGAAACTTTAGGTTTGCTTGGGGTTTTTGTTGTTGTTTTTGGGTGGGTTTTTTTTTGGGGGGGGGGGTTGTCTTTTCTTAAAATATGATCCAAAGATCTCCCTCAGACCAAGAAGCTGCAGGTTCCCAGATAAATTAAGGAGTCTTTTCAAGGTTTGCATCAACTCCAGAGATAATTATTACACCATACTTAACAAACTACACCACTCCTCACTCCTGAAATTCACATTCAACAGGACATAATTCAAAAGGACAGAAGCAGCTGGAGTCAAGAGTCTGGGACACCATACCCCATAATAAATTACAGGAACTGCCATCCTTCCCACTCTGATGTGGCAAACAGTGCTAGAACCCCAAGTCAGAAAGCCTTTCATTAACAGTGCCAAAGGAGCAGCCAAAGGAGCAGCCAAAGGAACCCAGAGTAAACAGAAATAGAAGTGGCACCTAACAACAAACACTGGTATCAGAGAAGAACAGAGGAACAGATAAAAAGCCTTTGTGTCCTGCATCCTTCTTTTCCAATGTTCCATTAGTTATGCCATGCACTGATCTCAATTCTCCCTAAAAATGATCAGTTAGCACAATGGGTATTTGTCTAAAATAGATTTCATTCAACAGCTCTTTCCTCAGCACATACATGGCCTTAAAACAGTAACAAACACAAAGTCTAAGCCATGGTCACAAAGTAATTATATGAAATCAAGGAGGGAAGCAGCCTGACCTTTGGATACATACACATGAAGAAAGCTCTTCCTAATTGCTTTTAATCTAGGACTCCTCCTGAAACAACACTTAAACAGGTAGACGTTTCTTCAACCAAACTAGTAGAACAGGAGATTTTGTTTCCCCAACCCTCTATTTGGACTGTCAAAGCTGCTGAACAGTGATTATCTTCCCGCACATCTTTATCATTTTGTCTCCCTGAGGATTAAAACTGCAGTCTGCATTCCAGCACTGAGTAGATGAAGATTTGGTTATCTGCATCTAATTAAAGTCAGAAACTGATACAGAGTACTAATGTCATTAAAGCTCAAATAATCCATTATGTCCTTTACAGTCTGGAAAGAGTTTCAGTACTCCACATAAAAAAGGCACACTGCCAATTGTGCTGCAAGCCATTTCACAAAGTGGATTCAATACTAATGAAATTCCTAGTTGAGCAACTGGATCAGTTACTTTAAAGACAGCTCCTTCTCAAAAAAAAGAACAGTTATGATATCTGCATCAAAAATGTGACTCATGAAATCTCTATTTAGCACCCTCTGTATTTGAAGAAGAAAGCACTCCTAAGAACATCAACGACTTTGCAGAGGGACTCTAATCACAGTTCAGCCTCTCCTCCTCCACCCCATTCCTAAAGTTACAAAGAAAAAAACAGGTGGCAGGTGCAAATAATCTGTTGCCTAAAACAGCACATTTGTTTAAAATTTAGTCAAGTTTGTTGATGAAAAACTTCACTGACTACTTGCTCTCTATTCAAAATAAGTTTTGCTGACAGATCCGCTGTACCCTCACACACGAGAACAAAACCTGCGGCTTTCTTTATTGCTATAGAAGGGGTAGAATCATCAAAAGGCATTTGTAATGCTTTGAACTCGTTGTATATATAACTTCTAGCAGAGCTCTAACCTGTCTTCATGTTATTCTAGTGTGTGAACACACTTTAAATTAGTCAAAGACTCTACACAACTTCAAAGGCACAGCGCTCGATCTGAGCACAGCAAGGTTCAACCAGATCCCAAACACTCAAGCAAGTGCTGCTTAGAGCACTCTGCTCATGATCAAAAATGCTGTCACTGCACTGTGTACAAGGCCTCAAAACACAAACTTCAGTTTCACTCAGCCCCTCATTAATTACTGTTATGAGGATCAAATATCCCCACACAAACACTTGCACAAATTTCCGTAGACTTAAAGATCCTCATTTCATCTGCCACTTTTACCAATTAGAAACTGCAGTTGCCAAGCAGAAGGACATACATCCCTAAAATATTTTTCACACACTCAGGAAATATTTCTGAATATTCTCTATCATAGCTTTCTTCTCCTCTACAGCTAAAAAGATGAAGAAGCATGGGGTCCCAACTATTTGCTCACATAACCTTTTAGCTGTAGGAATACCCCAATTAAAATTAAAATACAGCTAAAAGTTTCTCATCACAATGTAATATAAGGATCATCTGAGCTCCTGAATTTCTAGAAACTTCACTGTGGTAACCGAAGTAAATCTCACAGATTACTTATTAGCCCTGATAAAAAATGAGCTAAAAAACAGGCACAGATTTAACTTGTTGCCTCCTAACACAACTACGGTTCCCTGAACTATTAGGAGGGAATCTAAAGCAGCTGATGTTATCTGTTACAGTACAACACATTAAATAAATACAAGAGTGTAAAGCCATCTTTCATCCACTTGAAAAAGCAAACAACTAACTGAAGAATGCAGAAAAACTTAATTTGAAGAGATGATGCACAGGAGAAGGCTATGCATTAAAAATCTCACTGGCTACACTAAAATACCAAATTCTACAGACTGCTTTAGAAAGTCTCTCCTAAGTATGTCAGCAGCACCCATGAATGACCAACCCTCATTTATCAGGGAGGTACTTAAGGATCATAATATTTGGTAGTTAAAGAGTGAGGAACAAGCAATGCAAGACCAGACTGGAGACAGTTACTACAGTTCAGGCCCCAAATGTCAATTCAGGCTACTAACAGAGGAATTTTGAAAGGATGAAACTTGCAGGGTTTTTTTCATTATAATTTAAGCATACATTTACAGATGAACTCACAATTTTGATTAGATTAACTAGCTTTAAGAGGATTAAACATTCTTGCTTGACCACACAGAAACACTAAATATACTCAAACTGAATTTATTTCTCTGCGAATTTTCATTAAACAAAATTAAGAAAAAATTTAACTTAACCTATAAGCATTCTTTCAAAAATAATATTCTGTAACAAGAGTAAAAATATGCTGGTTTGTTTTGGTTTTCTACTGCAGATTAAAAAAAAATTATCTGTAACGGGGTGTGACCTTACTTACTGAAGATAACACTTCATGCTACAAAATTATATACTTGATCACACAGAATTGTGTGATGAATAATAAAAGGTTGATGAATAATAAATATTATTTGAAAACAATCAAATCTCTAGATGGAATTCTAGTTGTGTGTATGCACACCTTAAAAAGAAAGAATCAGTGCTAATTCTCAGGCATTGGGTAGAAAGTTGGTACTTTTAACATTCCAAAACTCAATCTAAACTTTGAAAATCAGATGCAGAGGGTCAATGCATTGCAATGCAAGTGACAATTTAATTCAAATATATTTCATTTTACAAGAGCTGAAGTTAGAAATGTAGATATCCCTATACTGTCCCCTCTTACTACACAATGGGCCTGTTCAGGCTCCCTTGCTGGGAGTAACACATGGAGAGACAGTGAAATATTTTCAGTTAAGCACTTTGCAGCAATGTACACACATCCATTTTCCTTACAAACAAAATCAAAATGACAAATTATCATAATTTTCCATAAGCTATCTCCTTACCATTAGAGGAAGAGCTCCTATTTGCAAGTGATGCAGTCGAGGAGGTGCATGGTAGTGGGCCAAGTGAGGATGCAAGGGCCCTGGAGGGTAAGTAGCTGCAGTCACACCAGCTTCAATTCCTAGTTCCCTGTCACATGAATGAAAGTGGCATTACAGCAAAGGAACAGCTTGCCTCCTGGGTACAATCCCACTGCTTTGGAGAGCCTACAACATAGTACAGCTACAACACAGTTTAAGGAAGTTTTTTTTTTTTTACCCATATTTAAACTTTGCTGAAGAATCTTCCTATCATAACTAAGTTATTTGTAAAACAGCTGTGAAGATTTAGTAGGATAAAAATCTAGACAACTCCACATTTACTGAGCCCAGTAATATTATCCATGTGGAGTCTTCCCTGCAGCACATGCTGTGGGAACAGCAGTTGTCATGCATGCACCAGTTCACTTATGGCCAAAAGTATTTTTTTAAATAATTAATATATTGTGGAACATAATTGCATGCTTCATAAGTGGGCCTGATGCAATTGTAAATAAGTTCAAACAAAGAGGGGAGAAAATATACTAGTCTGTACTACAAAACCTTAAAAACCATTAGAAATGTATTTAAGATATTGAGTACTCCAAATAATATCTCAAAGCCATATCGGCATCTACAGACTTTAAACCACAGGTGCGTGCAGCAGCTTTTAAAACTACAGCCGGCATTATCAGCACTGTGATCAGCACATTATGGTCTCCTGTCCAGAGTCCCAAGGGCTCAAACAGTGTCTGACTGCTCACCAGGCAGATCTCTCCGGAGCTTGTCGAGGATGGGAAGACATAGTCTGAGGCACATGGATGTGATGCCCGTGACCATAATTAGGATGCATTCTGTGAGGATGCGGAGGAGGCCGCTCATGAGCACGTCTATAATGACAAAGAACAGCCACAGTTAATTTCACATATTTTTTAGGATGAAGAAACCAACACCCCATAACCAAAATGTTACAGACCAAATGCCTTTAAAATAACTCACCATGGAGTATTTTAATTTCTACTTTAGATATATAAGTTATCAATCAATTTAAGCACAGATTTCATATTCAAAACCAAACCAGCTTCAGCTACAGTGACCTGCCCTTCACTTGGTAGTCATGACTACAGAGACTGAGAAACTGTTTAATCTAACCTCAAAGGGCAGGTAGGAAATGGAGGGCCACATGACAGTCATGCTCAGATTCAGTGTCATTCACAGCTCTGCTGCAGATTACTTCTAATAAAACTATACTAGCAAGAGTAATTAGGGGAAACTTAATATTCTAATCAGAGGACATTATTCTTGAAACATGTTTGCATCATAGCTCAGGTAAACAGGGCACACAGTTTTTATCCATGCCAGCTGGTACAGAACAACTATGGAATTGAAAAAAACACTTAACTCCTGCTGATTGATTTCTGTTACTTTTCCACTTCCCATTTTACCTCCTTTACCACAGAAAGAAATGGATTAGGATTTTTTCCATTGCTTTCATTGCAAAAAAGATGGTTTATGATTCAACCTAAAAACTTGGATTATAGCAAAAGCAATATACGTTCTCCAGGTTTAGTACCACCTTAAACTACCTGACAAAGCAGACTAGACATTTTCTAAATGTACACGTCTAGAGAGGCAAAAACTTAAGAGCAAACTACTCTAATCACTGTAAAGTGACACCTCTCCAGAGAAATCTGTCAAGCTGGCATAAATTATGTGAAAACTGTTCATTTTTTGCACTGGTACAGACTAACATGGGAACAGACATATCAGCAGAACATACTTGTAGTCTCACTTCCTTTCAGTTTATCAAGTAACTATGGGGAAAAAATCCAGAATAATACAATTTAATTTAAAAAAACAAAACAAAACAAACATAGCAAAACAATTTCCATAGTTTCATGAAACCTCATCATGTAGACTCATTTTCCCTAAACTAAGTCTTAATCTAAAAGAAACATCTTTAATTTATAGAAATAATGTATAAATGTGAAACTCCTAGGCTGTCCATCCTATGAGCTTTATGGGTGGGTAATTAGACAAAAAATAAACAGAAAGCCCTTATGTTATACAGATGCACAGCACCTTGCTACATGACAGTGCATATAAGATTGATTTTGCACATAATTTGAATGAGAACTAGAGGGGTAAAAAAAAAAAGACCAAGGGCAGAACAATTATATAGAGTTACAAACCAAACTATAAGAAGAGAAATATCACTGAGCAAACCGACACTGTCTGACCAAGACTGGTGACTTCAGAGAGAATGTCAAGGAAGAACTTACTATCAAGATTTGCCTACAATTTCCTATACATGTTCATATTTCTATACAAATTCACTAAGCTGCAGAATTGCCAATATTCACAACCCTAATCCCCAAACTGGAAAATGTCCAGATCTGATAAGACAGCTAGCACAATTATTTTTTCCTAAAATGCTACCTTGCTGTCTAACAGCCACTGGCTTCTCTGTCACGTGCCATTTGTGGGCAGTTACTGCCTATAGATACTTAACCTGGAAACTGCCTCAAAAGCTGCAGTTAAAGCAGAATCCTCTTTAAGCATTAACTTCTAAATGAGTTTCAAGTTTGTTATGAGTCAAATTTCTATAACAAAGTTAGGAGCAATAACTAGAGAGCTCATTCATGAAATTCTCTTAGATATTTAAACACATTACCTGCAGAATTAAAACAAGCTCAGCTAATCTGTGAATATGAAGCTACTACTGACCTGCTATCTATTGATACTAGTATCAACACTCTAGTTAAGCAACAGTAGTAGCATGTCTTAGTAGCTACATTGCAACATTGATCACATTCTCAGTCTCCTCTTGTAAAGCAAAAGGCATAATAAAGATATGTAAGTATCTAATCTGTATTAAACCCAGTATATGGTTCCTTATGATAATTTGTTCATTTTATTTTAAAGTATTGGTTATAAAAAAAGAATCTTAACTGCATCAAGGCAAAACATACTGTCAAGAGACATTTGACCAGAGTTTACAATGTACTCTCCGGGCTGTGGAAATTGAAAAGGAATTCCTGCTTATTATCCAGAGTAATGGGCAAGAGAAACAAGCTCCTCTTATCTTCCATGCCCCCTTCATGCCTTACCTGGAGAGACTATTGAGAGATGTAACAGAGCAGGGTCAGTCCTAATGCACGTGTGACTGTGACCATTTGTAAAGACACCTCTTACCATGGTTCAACACTAACAGTTCCTAACCATGCAATTAACAGTTTGAGATTCACATGCAACATTTTACAAACCTGAGGGAAATTAATTATATGTTTAGATATTGTTCTGAGTACATTTGTGACATACGTTGGGTGTTGCATCATTCTTCTTCTCTGGACCTCCATCCTCTGGATCACTTCATGAGGATGTAGCCTCTGTGCTGGAGGTGCTGTAGCAGGGATGTGATGGGATATTGGCTGGTGTGTTGCAGGGAGATGCTGTGGTATTGGAGCAGCTGCATTGGCTAAGGGATGAGTTGGTGGTGGAGGTGGAACAGGATGAGAAGATGCATGAGAGGAGATTGAAGGATGAAAGGGATGCACTGGATGAGGGATAACATAATCCACTTGAGGTGGAGGTTGTGGCTGTGGAGGAGGATTTCCATGAGAGTGAGGACATGCAGAAGCTTGATGGTGAAGAGGTCTGGTCAAGGAAGCATCTGCAATGAAAACATAAGGTGCTTTTAATTTGGTCAATTGCAAGCTTTGACTTGAATTTATTTTAAGAAGTATTGTCACACAGGCATTTCAGAATTATTACATCAGTTTAAACAGTAGCAACATGGGAATACGTGTTTATGCAACTTTTAAATAAAGTGATTCTAGAAGTATACCCTACAAGAAATCTGCATTTTCTGCAGCCAAAAGCATTCTGTTTTCTAATACTGGCAAAAAGAAGAAGAAAAAAAAATCTGTGTAATACCAACTGGAAAAGGTACATAGAAAGGTCTGGGTTGGAAGGGACTTCAAAGATCACCTTGTTCCAAGCCCCTGCCATGGACAGGGACACCTTAACACCTTCAACTAGATAAGGCTGCTCCAAGCCATGTCCAGCCTGGCCCTGAACACTTGCAGGGAAGGGGCAAACACAGCTTCTCTGGACAAGTTGTGCCAGAGCCTCACCACCCTCACAGGGAGAATTTCTTTGTTAAACCCAATCTATATCTACTCTCTTCCAGTTTAAACCCATTCCCCCAGTCCTACCACCACATGCCCTTCTCAAAGGTCCCACTTCAGCTCTCCTGGAGCTCCTTTAGGCACTGGAACGTGCTATAAGGACTCCCCAGAGCCTTCTCTTTGCCAGATTGAACGATTCTAACCCTCTTGGCCTGTCCTTGGAGCAGAGATGCTCCAGCCCTCTGAGCACCTTCACCTCCACAGACTCACTCCAACAGGCTTGTCCTTCTTGTGCTGAGGAGCCCAAACCTGAAGCCCTATTCCAGGTGGGGTCTCTTGAGGGAGGAGTAAGAGGACAGAATCCCCTTCCCATATTACTTTACATTTGTTGTTTAATTTTTAAAAGTTTAATACCCGTCTTTCTGGGTTCACTATTCTATTTAGACAATAAAATTAAAAAAAAAAAAAAAATCACAATTAAATAAATGATTCTGCTAAAGCAGATCTCAGTGGGGGGATGGGACAAGGGACCAACCAAGGAAAATGAAATAAAAAGCCAGTGCTAGAATACAAAGAAGATGAAAAATATTTTAATAGCAAATCCAGTTTTGAAGTCCAATGTTATTATGGTCACTTATAAGAAAATATTTTACCTTTACCCTGGTCCTGTTCAAAGCCCCTAACTGTTTAAATTATTTCTAAATCTGTGTTTACTAGGCCAGCTCTAGGATCAACGTGAGCAGGCTGGAGCGTACCCCTGCTGCCAGGGCAGCGTGTCAGCAGTACTCACAGGGAGAATGCATGCACGGGCTCAGCAGTACTCACAGGGAGAATGCATGCACGGGCTCAGCAGTACTCACAGGGAGAATGCATGCACGGGCTCAGCAGTACTCACAGGGAGAATGCATGCACGGGCTCAGCAGTACTCACAGGGAGAATGCATGCACGGGCTCAGCAGTACTCACAGGGAGAATGCATGCACGGGCTCAGCAGTACTCACAGGGAGAATGCATGCACGGGCTCAGCAGTACTCACAGGGAGAATGCATGCACTCAGTCAGCAGTACTCACAGGGAGAATGCATGCACTCAGTCAGCAGTACTCACAGGGAGAATGCATGCACTCAGTCAGCAGTACTCACAGGGAGAATGCATGCACTCAGTCAGCAGTACTCACAGGGAGAATGCATGCACTCAGTCAGCAGTACTCACAGGGAGAATGCATGCACTCAGTCAGCAGTACTCACAGGGAGAATGCATGCACTCAGTCAGCAGTACTCACAGGGAGAATGCATGTAGTGGCGGCAGGACGAGAGCGAGGCCTGGGGCGGCGGCTGCGGCTGTGCCACGATGCCCGAGCCGTACCCGTCTATGGCCAGCGCCTGGCTGGGCCCGGCGCCCGCCTGGTGCCCGTAGAGCGCCGTGCGCGACGAAGAGCCAGGACAGCACGGGTCAAAAGCCGACGTTCCGTGGAAAGCACCGCTGCCGTGGCTTCTGATACCACTGCTGCTCAAGTCTACTGGCAATGCCTGCTGCAGAAACAAACCAGCTTTTTTCAAGCCACTCTTTAGACACTGAAAGCAAGCCACATTCAAACATCAGATTTTAAAAAAGAAAAAATAAATACTACCACAAGCAACTGGGATCTGAATTTTGAAGTTGTATGGCTTGACTCCGGAATATTTTTTAAATATAGTTAACACTTCTTATTCCCTAAATTCATTAATCTGGTGAGAGAATAACTTCCCTACATGAGATTCTGTAAAAACCAACCAAACAAAACACCCCAAAAGCCCCCACCACCCCCAAAACAAACTAAAAACCTCAACTAAAACCCCTACAATTGATAAGTTAGATTGATAGTTCTGCATACTGTAACTTCACACGGTACTGTTCTTTCCTATGACTGTATTGTTTTACATCTGTGATTTAATTACTGAAAAAGTCCTAAAATCAATGCTTTTAGAGGAGCAACTCTTTTATACTTTTCATATACAGAACATTAGACTTGATATTTTTCTTCCCTCAAAGCAGCTCAGTGATTTGCATTGCAAAACTACTATGATGGGCAGAATATTTCAAGGTAATTATGTTAGGTTTGCTTTGCAGCCACTCATCTTACAGCCATTAAGAGGTCAGCTGTCAATGATTACTTGAAGGATTATGTCTTTCTATAAAATTTCAGGGTTTTGTATTCATGTATATTACAGCTGAATTTTCCCTTTTAGTTCCCTTCTATAATGCCTGATGCAGAGCAAGAGAGTAATTTATAATTCAGCATCCTTATCCTATTCTCTCCTATCTGGAACAACTTGAAATCCCAAGTCACAAGGTGTGACTGTGAGTCACAAGGATTAAACATGCCTGCTCGTGGTAACTGGTGCCAGAACTGCTGCTTGCTCCACACGGGGCGGGCACAGGAGGAGGCCTTTCCACAGGGCAGCTGGAGTCACTGAAGGAAGGAGACAGTGGGACAGCTGGGTGAGGGTTGTGGTGGTGATGGTGGTGATGCTGGAAGTGGTGGCCATGCTGCTGGAAGCAGCTTGTATGTGGGTGTCCCAATGCATGATGAGTCTGTGAAGGTCCTCCACAGGGAGAATGCTGGGGGCAGCACGATGGTAGCCTTGGCATGGCCGGAGGGCCAGTTTCCAGTGTTGAATTAGATGCAGCTCTTCTTATTTCATCTTGAAGACAAAGTTAATATTGAAGTGAAAGAAATTAGTAAAGCTGATCACTATAAAGCAGTGTCTTAAACAGAAACAATGCACCCCGTACCTCACAATTAAGTATTTAACCAATTGAAAACCAGAGCTAGACTATAACAAAGCAAACTAGATACAAAAAGTAATATTTAGCTATACCTGCCAAATGAACCTAAACTGAATGGTTCAGGTGGAAGTACTCATGGCAACTACTGGAGGACACGAACTGACACTTGCCTTATTCTACAAATTTAAGGCACGTCATCAGCAGGGAAAGGAAGAAAAATTGTTCCTGTGGTCAGTGTGCAGAGACCTTAAATTCCTGTCCAGCTGTGGCCCACTCAGGTTAATTGTCCCTCAGCACACTTGCAGACAGGGCAGCTTTGTTTCAGTGATGTCATGAGTGCTCTCTGTATATACAGCTCTATTCAGGTCTGTATAAATGTGCTCCCAGGGGGTTATCCACAGCAGGAGATATACTCAAGGAATCCAGATACATCCTTCACTTCCTTACAACACACATTGAAATAACACCTCTGTAACACACTGAAACGAGAGGCTTAATTCCCAGTGAACTACATTCCACCTCCTCAAAAAGCAAGGATGTGGTTTGTTCTGTATAACCAAATCATTCCAACAGGCACAAGTAGAAGGCTCCAGCAAATTTCCTGTATCTTTATGGAGAAATCAGTGGTCTTTTTCAGATTCCTGTCCTCTCAGTTTACTACTGTTAGGTTCAGTACTAGAAGTTCACATGGCATTTAATTTAGAGAATGCTGATTAACTTCCTCTACCTCCCTTGTACTCAGAGGCAACACAACAGCTCAAAGCTTATTCTGTACCTCCAGTTGAAGTGCCAGCAGTGCTGCCACTGGGGAGACTGGGAGTGGTCTCTGGTGCTGCAGGGGGCTGGCTGGTGGAGACATTGGCAGCTGCATCAGAGGCCTGCTCTGAGGTAGATGTACTGGAGCTGGAAGTGGAAGCAGAACTCACGACCTGCGGCTCCACTCGCGCTGATGTGGTTGGCACAACTGTCGGCTCTGGGGAAATAAAAAAAGCTTTTATGTTCTTTAAGCTTTAAAAGTTGCTGAGGTTTTTTTTATTGTTGTTACTGCTTTTGAACTATTTTACAAGACATTCTCAATTCTGGCCTTGCCAGAAGCTAAGAAAGTCAGAACACAAAAACCTGACAAGCTTGTGTGTGGAAAGAAAATGAAAATTATCTTTTTTTTCCTCTCATGTGTTTTTTATCTACTCAAGTCTTAATAATTAACATAAAATCAATTCTCAACCAAATCTGACATTTAAGTTTTATTTACTGTATAAAAAAACCCCTACTATAGAAGAGATTAAATTACTTCAGTACTTTATAATAAAAACGCTTGCTGGTATCCTCCATTAATCCACAGGCAAACTACTCTATGATTAAGTATTATCCTTATAACTTTCTACTGTCTATGGAGAACAGAAAAACTTTTCAATCACTCACCAGGAACAGCATAACATCTAAACTAGCAGTACTACTTTACAAACTTCAATCATTCCAGATGCACAGTACTAAAGGCTTTAGCAAGATAAGCTTGGTTTCTAGTCTCAACACATGCTAAAAGCAGATTATCAATATCTGAGACTTCTCTTAAAGGTAGACACCTGTTCATATTACATATTGCAAAGCCAACAGTGAGCAGTATATCTGGAAATCCAAAGCACTTGATGAGTCTTGTCTTTTACTAGATAATTGTAAACAAGTTAAAATTTAAAACTATACTTGGTGGCATAATTAGAATTTAGTTTTGAAAAAGACTTTGACTATAAGTTTGAAATTTTTCTTAAGTAATGAAAGGTAATGACATGACTAAGAATATAAGATACCATAAAAGGGAAGATTATCAGAAACAGCTCAAGTTTTTTTAGTAAAAACATCTGCAGGGATATCAGGGGAGGAAAAGAGCATCAAAAAACTTAAAATACTTCCTTTACACAAAGTCTCAAAATAAAATATGAGTAGTTTTCAAGATTTCTCTCTATATCTAGTAGGAGTATCAGCAACTTAGTGAGCAAAGGAATAAATGTATCTTCTCTCTCACAAATCTTCCAACTCATCACATTAAAAAAACATGACCTGATATCTACATTCAAATTCCTCTTACTTTTAATGTGGCCTTCCAATATACTAATTTTATTTACTTTATGGACAATGTTTTGGGTGAAAGAGCAACTTTACAGAACATGTATAGCCTACAATGAGAAGTGATCAGCCAGTGCTCAGGCCAGTGGCCACCTTGAGTTCCCTCAGGCTCAGGTTCCCCACCAGCCCTTACAGACACTTCTGATTCTCCCCTGCCCAAAGCAGTGAAAAACAGGGAGCTTGGTCCATTGTCAACTACAAGCTAAGAGAAACTGAATTTCTTAACACACTGCCCAGACATTAGCCCAGGAAGATAGAAGGGGTTAGGATCCTTATGCTCAGGGAAGCAGCCAGCCAAGTTTTAAGACCAGTATCTTTGATGAAATAGGTAAAGTTGGGATAAACTGCACAGCTGCCTTTTACAGGGTTAATTCAGAAGTCTGATCATTTAACACCACTTCATGTGTGAAATTTGATGCATAAACCCAAAAATAGTATAGTCCTTAAATCCTGGAAGATTCATCTTGGGCATTTCCTCTAGAAGGCAGCAGAAACAGCCAGTCTTTAACACACATTACGGAAGTGTATTTTAAAAATAACTTGGTTTCTGAAGACAAGACTAAATTCTGTAATAGAAATTTTAAGAGTAAATTAAATCAACAGAAACCTACACTGCACCCCTTCAACAACAGAGCTGTTGGAATATTTCACAGTAAATCCCTAAAAAAAAAAAAAGAATCTGTACATCAACTCATCCTCTACCTTAAAAGCCATTAACCAACCAAAATTATTCTCAAGCCTTTCTGACTCTCCATCCTGCCCCAAAACCCATGACAACTTGAAGAGTTAGATATTGCATGATAGTAAGCTTGCAATGTACTCAGGGACAGAACCACAACAGGACAAAACTTCTGTTCACATTACAAATAACATGCACCCAAGAAATTCCCAAAGCCACTACTATCTGCAATATTAATGTGCAAAAACATACATGAGCTTCAGTTTTTCCTTCTCCCAATTTTTTGATAATTGATAAGTTTCTCTTATGATCTTCAGCAGGAATAGACTTATTAAGTGTCAGCAGGTTTTAATGTTAGGAACAAATGAAAGGTTACAGCTTCAGAAACCTAACACACTTTACTAGTTTAGGGTTGGGTTTTTTTTCTTTTTTTAAAAGTTATTTTTACTTCAAGGCCTGAAAGAACAGTCACTATTCCAAAGCAAAGGCAATGATAGACTTTCCTTTTATAGTGCTACATTGAAGTGCATATTTTTCAAGAAGTAGTTCCAACCTGTTCTGTAATTTCTGCCTGGTGAGTCAGCCCTCAGACACACACCCAAGGCAGCTTTGGAAGAAAAACTGCATCTTTAGATCTAAAAGACCCATAGAAAATGGCTAAACTAAGTTTTGAAAGGAAGGGCACAAGAGGATTTTCTGACAGGCTTGGAAATCAGATATTCTCATAGAAGGGTACCTTCTATCTGATGCAATTAACTCCAGTGCCCTTACACTGCCCATCCTGCTCCTGGAGAGATTTCTCTGACAATGGAACTTACCATCTTCATCCACGGTGAGGTCCACGACTTCGGCTGCGTTCTGCCTCAGGGGCTGGATGACGGTGGAGATCCTGCTGCGGGAGCGCTGCTCCGGCGGCCGGGCAGCGTGCGAGCTGGAGCTCGGTCCCCAGTGCGATCTCGAGTGGCCGAGCGCAGAACGAGACCTTAACAGAGGGAACACCTTAGCTACTGGCCTGCATTTGGCCATCACTGATCTCTTCTCCTCCTGTCTGAGGAGGTACTCCTAGCTAGGAGATTTTTTACTATTAGAAAAGCATTTTATTACACTGAGGTATCCCGTGACTCCACTTTCACCAAACACACTTAAAAACACTATTGCAGCCTTTACCAGAGAACATAACAAATGCTCAGCATGGAGAGTTTAAAGGTCTTTAAACCACATCCCATGTACATGCAGCTATCTTTAAAAAAAAAAAAGAAAAAAAAAAGAAAAAAAAATCACTCTGAAACCCTACAGCCATGGCCAGGCAGCAATTATAGCTGAAGTTGTTTTAGCTTTGTAAACAGTAATTGAAGAGTCTCCAAATCCTATACTACTCCTGTGCAGTCTGAAACAACAGGTCTATAAATGATGACAGACCTATGAAGACAATAAAAATTTATAAACATTAAGTACTTCTGCATGTTAACCTGTGACAGAGTACTTTCAGAGGATAATTTTTATACTTCAAATTTCCAAAATGTCTTGGCTGTGCAAAATCTCTGGACCTTTCCCTCTAATATTATTTTGCTCCCTCTCTTCAGAGAACAACCACAGCTTTCTGTGATACTTAAACTAAAATGCAATGTGGCTTGAGGAGATCCTAAGCCTGTAACCATACCTAAGGAAAGGGATGGGTTTATCTCTGTATTATAACATGTAGCACCCATTCTGTTCAGTTTAGCCATGCAAACCCTGACACTCAAGACAATGATCCTTGGAGTGTGTATTCCCTTTGAAGCATACAGTCTTTAATTGAGGGAACAATATTTTTACAGTCTCATATTTACCATTGCACTCCCAAAAAACTTTGACTCTCCAGTATTTACATAAATTATGTGGCTCTTATTTTCCAATTTGGAAAAACAATGTACTCAGACTTCAGAAATTCAGAAGAGGAAAATGTGAAGAAAAGGGAATGACTTCACTAAAAACAAACAAAACCCACTGCACAAATCACCATGGAGCTACTGCTGTTTTGGCTGTAGCACTGCAGAAGGTGAGGGAAGAAAGAATTAATTTTTTCAAGTCTTAAGACTATTACAGAAAATACATCTTATGATGCTAGGAATATACAAAGCTGTTTATTTTTTACAAGCATCTAGCTTTAGGTAGGTTTGAATTTGAAGTTTTCTTCAAGGAACTCCACTTTAATAAATTCGGTAAAATCTGAAAATATGGAACAAAACTTCCAGAGATTCTTGGAAGAACGGGAAAGCATATACAGCAGCAGCAGCTTCAAAAAAGTAGGCTGCTTTCCTGAGAAATGCTCAGCTAATCCCTAGATAGTCAACTCAGCCTACACATGCTCTCTCTAGGATCTCACTGTGTAGCTTTGCTTCCCCCAAATTCTGCACATCAATCACACTAATACAGCCACCTCAACTCCAGATGAGTTCAATTCTAAAGCTTTGGCAAACCTGTGCTTTGGTTTTTTTGTCATTACTTTGTTTGGGGATTTAGGATTGGGGTTGTTATTGATTGGGTTTTCTTTTGTTTGGTTTTTTTAATAAAAAATGCGTACTGTGCATTCTGGTTAGCAGTGACATTACCTTATGGGCTTTTAATGGCACAAAGCATCATGACAAACCCAGAGACAAGCAAAACTTTATTAATACAAAGAGGTGCAGATCTCACCTGTAGTTTTCACCAACTGTAACAATCTCCACTTCACTGTCTGTTGAGGTAACATTTATTTCTTCGTTAGCAGTGACTTGGGGAGTGGAGGATGCTTCAATCACCACAACATCTTCATCAATACTTCCTGGTGAGGAAAAAGGAAGAAGAAAGTTTCTATGCTTCATTTATACTTCATTCACCAACTGTCATTTTAAGAGATTATTTTTCATAGATTTAAAATATGTAGGCAGAGAATTCCATGGTGTATGTCAAAACCTTAGGTACAACTGTCAAATACACAACCTAATTATGAAAGGGAGCAATTCTGCTGTAAATACTGAAGCAAAAGGAAGGAAGGAGACAGAAGACAGTGTGGGATAGGTATGCAAGCTTGCATTACAAGCATTGAAAACAATTGCAGTGAATTTTATTATCTGTAACACCAACAAAATTCAGTCATTTAATATAAAAACAGAACAAACTTACAAGCTAGCAAAGCAGTAGTGGTTTGTTACCACTAATAGCTTTTAAAAAAATGTTTTTATAGGTATCAGTCTCACAGCTAAACATTGACAACAGAAGAAAAATGATCCACCAACTAGTTTATACTTGCAACAAAATTAATCTCTTGGTGTTTATAAACACCTTTGTATCTAGACTTTTTGTGGCATTCACAATCTCTACTACACAGAGGAAGATAAAATTAAACTAAGAATGATAAAAAACAGCAACCAAAACCCCACAAAAGAGACAAGGTTACTTAAGAAACAACTTCCACTTCAGGAATAACAGTTACAGTTCCAGCCTAGCAAGCAGACACACGAAATACTTCTATAGAGCTGCAACACTAGCAGTGACAAGTCTGAGTTATCTACAAGACTTAAATTGAGCTATGGATTATTCACTGAGCACAAAAGAACTAAAAAACGAGCTGTATAGCTTAGAAATCACTAACTATCGCTTTGGTTTCTGCAAATTGCCTCAAGGAAGTGCCTGAAGAATTTGGTCTCATTCAAGACAATACTTCCATCCTGTATGCACTGACTGTTCTCAGCTGCTTTACCCAGTTACATGTGGGAAAGATTACTCATTTTTATCAGTTTCTCTGCTTTGAAAAAAGCCCAAACTGCATTACCTATTTCCCAACAGCCTTTGTTTCTGACCATACTTATCTCAGAAAGATTGCTGGCTAAAGATGTAAAGAGTGATGCTTCCAAACACCGATACTAATAAAACTCTAGCAATTGGAATCAGTGTGGAACAAAATTAGGTCTCAGAACTTGCATGAAAATTTTGGGGAATAGTGCACATACTGCGAAGTCTAAAAAACAAAAGAACATTCCAAAACTGAAAATACCAAAAGGCCAATTACTGGGAGTGAAAGGCAGCAGCTAAAGCCATCAGCACATTCAGAGGAATGTAAACTTTGTGCCTATCGGGGCAAGCAAGCAACAGCTTCCTTACACAAAACTATCTCAGCTGCTGTCAGACAAAACCACCCGGCCAAGCAGCTGGGGAAAGGTCCCTGAGAAAACCCCCCAGCTCTTCCTTCTATCTTCCAAAGCTGCACTTCTCTGAAATATAAAAAATTTGAGAGCACTCCTCAGAGGCCACACGTCCTCAGGCTCAGTATTTATTCAAATTTACAAGAGGTGCAAAAGTAGAAAGATTTAGGCTTAAGTATGATTTTGTCACTTTAGAAAAACAAGTTCTCCTTGAGGACAGAATAATCTACCATGTAGATCTATACTGAAATTCACCCAGTGTGCACCTCTACTGAAATTTTGACCCAAGCTTAGCTCATGAAAACCAAAGGGAATTCTGAACTGAATATTTACACAATTCAGACACCTTTGTCAATGTTCAAAAGCTCATTTTATTCAATCATTTTTAAAGCACTCCTTTAGCTGAGAGGTGATTGTACCAACTACACAAATCAGACTGTAAAAACCATCAGGACTGGTACTGAATGAACAGGTTTTGTGACTTCCAAAATAGCAAATAAAATCTTTAGGAAAACAGTCAAAAGTTGCTCCAAGTAGGATACAGCATAGACATAGCTCAGACATATGCAAGTTCCTTCTGTTCATGCTTCTAAAAACACCTTCCTAAGCCAAAAGCACAAACTGATGAAGTTGCCATCCCATGAAGTACTTTCCTATACAAGGAACCAATACTTTCTTCAAAATTAAGCAGAAAAACAACTCCTCTAAGCTATGTAAATATTTAATTGTTCTATACAGTCCACCATGATACAGTATAATTCACTTTTTTCTTTTAGCACATACCAGTCACTGGCCAGTCATCTGTCTGTAAAGAACTTCAAGCAAAATTTAAAGCATGAATACCTTACACATCAATGCATTCCCTGACTGACTGAAGCTGTGAGAAGCCAGCTAAATCTGGATAATTACAGAGTTAACTATACTATTCCTACAGTTCCTGAGGGTTATCTCACTTCAAGAAGAAGAGTCACTGAACTGCTGACAGCAAAACAGTTACACAAATGTAAGAGATGTATTTTGTACTACTTTCAGAATAATACCTATGGCTACAAAACAAACAGAAAATCATCCTCCTGCAGGCACACATTATTTCTCTGTCATCTTCTGAATCACAGAACACATCAAGAAAATTATACTCTAGTTATTTGTGAGTAAATTAACCTTCAGGCCACCACTGAAAGACTCAGTCTGCATTTCAAGTGAGCTACTTAAAAACAAAACTTCTCTTGAAAATTACAGCAAGGATTTTAATAGTTTCCAAAGAATTTGGGTGTTTTTTCCCTTCTCACATCCACAAATAATATTTCATAGTGCACACAACACACCAAATTTCAGTTTGCAAGTTCTGCATTTCCAATTCAGACCTTTCAATAGCCATTAGTAATTAAATTTTGTATGTGACTATCAAAAATAATCAGGAACTTCTTCACATAAGTTTTTTCCCCTCTTTTAAAAGCCTTTTTTTATGATGGAAATGTAGTGCTCAGCTGGCCTAGAGGAAGGGATAAACTGCACATGCTTGAATCCAAATCTGAACATGTGTAAAACTATAATTCTCCCTTAAAAATAAAAACACACTCTTGTCCAGGCCTTACTTCACAAAGACAGTATATCTGTCATAATAAAGTGCTTTATTAAGCGGAATATAACTTTTATAATAAAATAAATATGATATTGGACTCTAAAGTCCAATACTTAGATCAGTAAATGACATATTTTTCCCTAGAAAGTTGTAAGATTACTTCACAACAGAAATTGCTATGTGCCAGTGATAGACCAACTTGCTGCTTTAGAATCAAATACTTTAATAACCCAGAAGTTCTAAGCAAGAGACTAAGTTTTGCACAGTATAACATGTATAATATGTATAATTACACTACTATTTAACTCTAACAGACCATGGCATAACTCCAAAATTAATCAATCATCATCCCAAGTACCCCATTAAGGGCACAAATAACACTGATATAATACCCAAATTTATGTTTGGCTGACTGCTGTCATTCTCAGAGGGTATTTTCACATCTGGTTTGCAATTAACATGGAGTTTAACCTCCATGTCTGAGTATTACATGTAAGATAATAAAAGCATTTCACAATACACAATTTCAAATGAGACAGTCTGATCAACTCTTAAGTGAAACCAGAAGAGATTTAAAATCAACAGACAAGTTCCAGTGAGAGAGATGACTTATTCTGAGTTCTAAGCTTTCACTGGATCAGACCAAGAGCCCACTCAGGCACACGTTCTCTCTGCCAGCTGCAGCAGGCAAAAACACTGTGCAGTCAGAGCAGAAAATTCAGGCTACAAATTTTAACTAAAAGCTCTCATACCACCCAGCATCTACAACAATGTCACAAATGTCAGAGCACACTTTCTTGTCCAGTCATTGCTCATGGTCAGCTGTCAGTCGGTCTGTTGAATGTGGGACTATGTGCCTCTACAGCCACTTATGCTCGTGAATTAAAGATAATGACTTGGATAGTAATTCAGCTTGAAATGAATAATATCCTGCTAGTACTGATTAGTACTGTCTCCTTTAGCCCTCAAATGTCTTGAACTAGGTATGGCTGGTATCCCTGCTCTGAGCCTGTCAGCATAACACCGCTGTACAAGGAGCCATCCTCTGTGACTGAGCTGGTCACGTATCTGTGGCTTTGCTCTCGTTCCCAGGCTCTGAAGGTCCTGTGAACCAAGCAGACAGACCAAACACATTTGTCCTTTCCCTCCCTAGATGTCTCAAGATTCCTGGGCGCCAGGATGATCACTCCCTTCCCTGGTGGCCTTGAAGGTCCTGCAGGAGGCCAAACAGGTGCTGTTGATGAGCCTGCCACAGCGCAGGGGAGCTGACAGCACCCAGAGCACTGGCCAGGAAACCCGGCAGCTACAAACCCCAAGTGGGAACCTGGACCAGAGACGTGACCCCCTCCTGTCACTGGTGGCAAGGGACACCTCTGTCATCATCTGCTTCCTCTGAGGATTGAGTGAGTGACTCATGTTCTTTTATATGGTTTTTGAGTCTAGATTATGATTATTAGGTTGATAAAGCAAACCACATGTTAAGATTTGACCTGATCTGCAGAGGGTCCAGGTGATTAGAAATTTTAACTTGGTGGTAGCACAAATTCTGTATTATGTTACTTACAGATTGTATTACATTGATTCAACTTATAGAAATCCAGTGCCATTCTACTCATAAAATCCTGCTAAGAAAAGAAAGACTTAATTGTAACTAAGATTTAGTGCTGTCAACATTCTGGCAAGAACCTGCCTGTTCCCTTAGGGTTGTGTGATGACAGTTTTTTTTGTACCTGAGACTTACTTGGAATATTCCTTCCAATAGCTATGCATGATGGGAAAAATTTTCCAAAGCACAAATTGCTTAGAAGTCTGCACCCTGGTGGAAAAGACAGTCAAGCACAGTTTAGGGGATTTTGTCCAACTGTGAGCCATGCTAATTGAAACCTGTACTAACCATTCTTAACCTTGTACTAAAACCAGTCCTGTGGGCAATGCCACAACAAGCCAATTCTACAAATAGCATCTTTTCAGCACAGAAAGCTGCAGCAGGGCTGAAGTGAATTCCACACAAACTTCTATTACTGAAGCTATTTAAAGCCCCAATTCACAGCAGATGGATATAGCAACACTCATTAATGTCCACTGCTCACAAAGCCAGGTGTTCCTTTCCTCACAATTTCTCAGTTCTTCTCCAGTAAGCAGTATGGTAACCAGGATACTTATGCCCTTCCTTATCCACTAATGCTATTAAGATAAAAGGTTGGAATTATGAGCTGCATCAGTTGGTGTGAGAAAAGGACTGCATGCTGTAGTTTGTAGGAGGGATTAAGTAACTGAAAAATAATCAACTTTAACAACAGGCAGCTCATTTCCACTTAATACCTGTTTATCTTAAACCTGTTAAAATAATCTGAGCATGAAGCAGTATATGCTTAACATTTTCACCAGCCTCTGGCTTGTAAAATATTGAATGTCTGTATTCAAATTTTTTTGGGGAGACAGACAACAAATGTTGGAGAATTAAGACAATTTTCTAACAGTAGTGAATAAACATTGTCTTATCATTCTAAGCAGCTTCGAACAAAATTTGGAGCAGCTTCTCATCAGCATTACATTCTAAGAAGAGAAAAACCTGTCTAGCATTAGTTGCTCAAAAATATAAAATAACTTGTCAGACCCTGAAGGAATCATAAGTTATTAGGTGAACAGTTTGAACAATTTGTGACAATACAAAACTCTACACAGCTTGTTTTTTCTAACAACACTTTGCAGTTTTCTAGAGTTCTGCTTTATTGCCAAATCAGAGTATGTAAGGTTAAAAAATTGTTCCAATTTAAACTTTTGCTAGATTTCCCTCCACAGACTGCCTCCAAAGGGCAGCTCCAATCCTTTAGATCCAAGATGAAAATCAAATACTTGCAGAAGCAGAGCATTTGCCTTACAACATAGGAGATGCAACAACAGCAAAAGTTGAATTTTGCCATCTTTCAAAGGCAAACGTGGAAGAGGATTGTTTCTGTTGGTGTGTACACAGGGTTAAAGAAAAGATTCTGCACTACCTAAACAAAACACAGAATCAAAAATCATGTCTTCCAGCAAAACTGCTGCTGCCTTCTGTCATTTTAACTGCAAGCCCAGTATTGTAACTGAAACCAAGTGATCAACACTGCAATTAGATTATACACCCCTGTAAGCACCTGCACCTTCAGCTGTAGGATCATTAAACTCCACACAGCTGGTTTTATGTTGGCCTTATGCCCCCACCTCCTGTCTCCCATGAATGAGCTACAGCTGCCCATCCCAGATGTAATGAGAACAATGCCTTCTGTGGCACACAGTTGGTACAACAATATCATCTAGCCCCAGGTGTCAGGATGTACTGTTCACACTCTCACACTCCAAAACCACAAGGTTTCACCAGAAGAATAGCTTAAGCCCTAATAGAACAGGAGGGAAAACCCCATATAATGCTATTTGGCTTTTTGGTAAAAGTTTGTTAAACAAAACAATCCCCCTTCACATCTCCATTAATGTGATTTTTCCAAAATTAGCCAAGTTAATTTTATTAATTATAAGAACTAACGTACTAAAAACTTATTTGGTTAAAAAGGTCTGTGACTTTCATTTCTTGCAACAATCAGAAAGAAATGGTTTTCAGAACAGTCTAAACTCATTTAACTTACTATTTCTTTAAATGCACTGTATCTTTAGTTAAACATCAACATTCAAAGCAAAGAAATATTTTCTGCAATATCCTCAATATAAATTGCTATTCAGTAGGCTACAAGACTAATCACATCACTTTGAAGCCTGCTTTTTAAAAAAATCAGTTATTACCACATCTTTTTAAACTGTATTTTCTTTTCCAATTATTCTCCTCCTTCCCTAAGTCTCTCCTCTAGCACCTTTACATATATGCCCCAGGCCTCATATTCCTAGCAGAAGTTATTTGTCCTTCAGCACACTGTAAATTCAGCAGATATGTGCCAATGTAGAGCAAAGAAATTTTCCCTAACATTAACAAGCTCGTGTAGCATTACTATCAATACAAGCCTTTCCTCATATAGAAACCCCATCATGCTTGCTCACTATACAGAGAAGTTGCATAGCTGTTTTCCAGCTGGCCCCATTTCTGTCCTAATTAATTCAATAACCAGAAATGCCTTATATAACAGCACAAAGCTACAAAAAATGTTAATCACATTTTTATCTTGCTAAAAATAGGACACTTTCACAGAGGATGTCTGCTCAACTTCCCATTATATGTGCAATGTAAACAAAATGCTCAAAAACCTCTCCATCAATATATATTTCCACTGGAAAAACCCCCACAGTATTCACACACACTAAGCCAGAATTGCTTTTCAGCTCCCTGCAAGTGTTGGTCTGGGAGTACAGGCACGAACGACAGGACACAATCTTTAAAGCAGACCTTTCAGCTCCAACTCACGTCAGTATTCTAATCCAAAATTACTGGTGCAGAACTACGAGTTTTTTTCATTCATGACTTGAAAATAAACACTTTCATTAATTAAGAGTGCTTTTTATATAGTATAAAAATTAATCCATTGGACTTTTCCACATCTGTGTGGAAGGAGAGTTGTTATTGATCCTACATCATTTTAGTTACATAGAACTCCATCCTCTCTGAAAATGGTAACAAACCACTAACTTGGAAACAAATGTGTTAACACAGTTTCTCAAACTGGCTTTTCATATAAATGTATGCATATCCCCATTATTTATTATTTACAAATCATATTCTTCAATATGGTTACACACACATGTCAAATGTAACTTTTTAGGACTAATTAATGTCTATTCCCAAAAATATGCATTAAGATAATTAAGGCTGTGCAATAATTCTTCTGTTTCAGAGTTATATATGCCCAGCCCTAATACTGCATAAGTAGGATTTTCACATTACAGGCTTTACTTCTTGTATTTAAACATCACAGACATTATTTCCTACTGCAGTGAGTAACAAGCCATAATCTAGACCTTAGTACTTTGGTTCTGCTCAAGTATAAATCCTGCCCTAACATGAACATTCACATTTTTTTTTAACCTGTCCTTTTATTTCCAGCCACATTTTCTTAGAGGAATGATCAGCACAGCCTGAGATATGGTTTCACTTATTAAAACATATTTGTCACACATGGTTGCACAGATTAACACCATGCTGTGTTCTATCTACTTCCCCGTGCTCTCTAAAAAGCTGAAATAAAACAGAATGCAGAACTACTTTCACTTGGCAAATTTAACACTCAAGGAAGTCCAAAAAAATCTGCCAATTAACAAAAAAAACACAACAAACAAACAAACCAGGAAAAAACACCCAAACCAAACCAAAACATCCCCCAAAAAGTCTTCCTCCAAGCACTCAAGGATTCAGATACTGTGACAAGACATATTAGAAAAATAACTGTGTAAATCAACTGCCTTGCACTGAGTTTATCTGGGTAAATCATTTGGTATATATATAATACTTTTCTCTCATTATCTCAGTACTAAAGCTACCTTCAACTGACTCCTATTTCAGCTCTTATAACAATGGACTTTTTTTTTTATATTTTTCTAAATTGTCAAGAGCAGTTAAATATTAGCAGATATTTCTACATTCTGAAAATATAATTATTACTACAATTAGTTCAAAGCTAAAATTTTTAACACAATTCAACAGCTAAAACAATAAAAATGGATCAACTCAACAGCATGTGACTAATCAGACTGAGCAACCTTCCACTATGTGCTTTAGATGCCATTAACTTTTACGTTCAAGATTTTAGATTTGCTATAATTCTACTCTAAGATCTGAATGTACTTCTCCCATCAAGAATTTAGGTTGCAATGTTCACAGTACTTACAGTAAGTCTATCTGTAGTATTAACCTCAAAAACTGCACAGAATTTATACAAAAGCCTATTATACACGATGAAAGGTAACTAACACAAAATACCCCAGGAATTCAGTTTTACCTGAAGGAACAGCTGTGCTATTCTGGTGGTTTTCACCAGGTGACACAAACAAGTCTTCCTCCCCTTCAGTAGATGAACTGGAAGAAGATTCAGTACTGAGATCATTCTCGCTGGAGCTGCTAGAACTGGGGAGTAAAGCATACTTTCTTCGAGCTAACACTTCCCGCTTTTTCCTCTGCATTAAAATTCGTTCTTTTTGGTTCTGTGTCCGCTGTGATGAACTTGTTTTCACAGCTCTCTTCCTATATGGAAGTCTTCTTAAAGAACTGTTGTGAAAACAGGGCCTTTTCATCAATAACCCAGGTACAGAGTCTGCCTCAGTCCGAGGCCACTTTTGTGACCTTGCACTGTGAGTTCTACTTGGAGTATTCAACACTGCCTGAGGGTGTCTCACAGGAGCATCTTTTTCTTCATCAGATGTTACTGTGTCAGAGTCTCCAAAATGCAAGCTAGATGAAGGCGATGAGATACAGTCACTAAAAGAAGAATCATTGTCTTCACTCTGTGTTTCTAGATGCTGTCTCAATCCTAAAATTCCTTTATTTTCTTTATCAGGACAGTTTTGAGTGTATGAAGGACCAGCCTGCTGGCTCTTGCGTTTTTTTCGCACCACAATACCTTTTTCTTGGTCTGTATGGTTGCCATTCATGTCCTTTTGCTTTTGAGAATCACCACACAAGTGAGAGAACTCATTCCCTACTTTACTGGCAATCATCTCAACTTCTGCAGTGAAGCTTTTGGCCGCCCCAATAGGCTCAGGGTTCAAGAGGATCCCCTTCAGACTCTCCTGTCTCTTTGGTGCATCAGAAGGAACTTCACTCTTCATATCCGCTTTTAGAGTATAAACTATATTACATTCAGGAGTCCATTTAGACATGGAAAGATTTAAGAAAGGCCTAGAAAACAAAACAGATAAGCATCAAGAAAAGAAGCATTCGATTTTATTAAAAGCAAAGCTAAAATAAGAAAAACCCATTTACTGCTAGGACTAATCTCCCAGTGGGAATGGCAAAACAACAGTAACCAAAACACAACTGTTTCAGTATTTTAAAAATACTCCTTGACAATGTACTTTTTCATTAAGAGAGAACTCTTTAATTTGTATTGAAGGGAAGTTCTTATGGTCAGTGAAAACATTATCACTCTCACACAGCAAATACTGGTCTGTGTCACCTGCAAAACCGATGATGTCTGCTTTACTGATACTCAAGCAAGGCAGTTACAGGCTACTGCTTATAGAAGTTACCTGAGTTTTGGCTAAATAGCTCCCATAGCCATCAACTAAAATGCATGCTTATTAAATAAGGCCTGTATCTTCCCCTGCAGCAGAACACATGGACAATAAATACTTCAACACAATACATGGGGTTGTATGGTGTCAGTTGAGCTATAAAAGTCAGTTACTTAGAATTCATCCTTCTTTTCTGACATGAAAAGAATGAAACATAAGAGATTTTGAACTGTTATTATTTTGGGGCAAAGCAATAAAAATCCATTTATTACCTTGAGTCTCTTTTAAAAACCACCACACATTAGCTGTACAGTGTACAAAGCTATTTTCAGTCCATGTACTTTTGACTCTTGCCCTATGACAGAAACTGAGTACATCATAGCATACGTTTCATAGCAGTCGCTATTGGGCAGGCTCCCCCCCTCCGCAAAAATATAAAGCTGCCAATGTATAACATTAACCTCAAAGAAATACTTTTGTACTGGAAGACACAGACAACAGTAACCTCAGTAATAGATCCATGTTCAATCTGTTTCATCTGCCATCTCAGCCTTTGGTTTAAATTCCCAAAAGGGAATGATGAAACAATTTGGTTCCCACTGTGATAACTATTGGAACTCTTTACTGTAACTAGTATCAGGGGGATTTATGCCTCAGCTGCATAGGCTATAGTGGATACTTGACAGCTTACAGCAAGTTGTGCTGAACTATCAAAAGGCTGCTGAAGAAAACACGTGCAACAATGCCCAGAGTGGAATAAGGCTGCCTAAGCAGCACAGCTGGGAATATGCACGAAACCACAAAAACCATCTCAGCTATTCTAGAAACAGCAGCAACAGCCACCCAGAGGGACCCTGACAGGCCTGAAAAGTTGGTCTGCATGAACCTCACGAAGTGCAACAAGGCTAAGCGCAGGGACCTGGGCTGGGGCAAACCCAAGCACAAATACAGGTTGGGCAGAGAGGAGTGAGAGCAGCTCTGGGAAGAACTTCAGAGGGTGTTACTGGACGAGAAGCATACATGACCTGACACTGTGTTTGCAGCACAGAATGTCAATCATATCCTGGACTGGCTCAAAAAAAGTGTGGCCAGCAGGTCAAGGGAGGGGATTGTCCCTGTATTCCACCTGGACTAACATGTCCAGCTCTGCAGCTCCCAGCATAAAGACATGGAGCTGCTGGAGCAAGACCACAGAAGGGCTATGAAGATGCTCCCAGGGATGGACCATCTGTCCTATGAAGACAGACTGAGAGAACTGGGGATGCTCAGCCTGGAGAAGAAAAGTCTCCAAGGAGACATTACAGCACCTTTCAGTACCTAAAGGTACTGAAAGCTCCAGAGGGACTTCTGAAAAATGCATGTAATGACAAGGGGGAATGGCTTCAAACCAAAAGAGGGCAGGTTTAGATTAGATATGACGAAGAAATTCTTCCCTGTGAGAGTGGTGAGACACTAGAACAGGTTGCCCAGAGAAGCTGTGGATGCCCCATCCCTGGAAGAGTTCATGGAAAAGCTGGGCTTCAAGCAACATGGTCTAGTGGAAGGTGTCCTTGCCCATGGCAGGGAATTTGGCAGTGGATGACTTTTAAGGCTCCTTCCAACCCACACCAGTCTATGATGGTTCTATGATCTGTGGCAGGTTAAGCAGCCCTGCCTACTCAGGTCCATAATCGTCTGCCTGAATCTCCAAAGTCTTCAAAATGCTAATGCATCCTTACATGCAGTGCTAATATTTAACACTCATTTATTTTGTCATAGAACATATCAATACAAGACTGAAACTACAGAACAGATTTAAATAATAATTTTTTAGACTGCTCCACATACTGATGCTTTCAGGAGCAGCTGTGAGCTAGCTGTTCCTAACAGACCCTAAAGAGTTACTTATTTCAGTTTACAATGGGTATAAATTGACACATCATCATCCCAGGCAACCTGTGTTCTCTTCATAGCCATAAGCAACTAGCAACTATTACACTCCATAAGATGTTATCTGGGATAAAAACTTTGCAAAAGGCATCAATGCTGCACAACTAACACCTACAGAAGCTGTAAGTTGAGACGATCTTTCTGGAGATCAAGAACCTTTTGGATCCTAGAACCCCAGCTGAAAAGCCCCATTTGAATGTTCTCACTGGAAGTCCTACAAACGTTTATAGCAACTACTGTTAAATATGAGGCCTATATTCTCTGACAAGAGAGTGCTGCTGTTCTCTCTAGGAATTACAGCAAACAGGCACATCTCACATGCAAGTCAAAAGCTACATTCATGCAAGTTGGAATAAACCTCCTCTTGCCAGTATAGACAAGCAGTTCTTACTTCATCAAAGCACTACTTTCTTTATAGCAGTAAGTTTTAGTGGAATGTATTATATAAGGCTACCTTTTTCTTTAGGGCTGAAAAAAAGAAGTTCCAAAATTGGACAAAACACTTAGACTAAACATTAGGAATACAAAAAGTCTACCTAGAAGGCAAAGACTACCAAAGCTGTGGAGTTCTGCTGTCTACCCTTCCCACCTCCAGCTCTTAGACAGTCCTCACTGTGCTCATCCATACCCTCACACACACGCACCATCTTTCTTTGAAAAGATAAGGACCAAGACTTCCATTTTATCCAATTTCTAGTAAGGACAGGAATACAGCATTCAGAGCGTCCACCAGCACACAGAACAAAAAGTACATAGTCCTTTTTCTCATCCTCCCAAGGTCACCTTTAAGCTCTGTTATTTATGCACCACTGTTTTACAGAAATGTAACAGTCTAGTCAGTCTTCACCCCAGTCCAAAAGCAACCCAGACTCTCCCACAACAACCCTCTATTTCATTACACTTTTTTTTAGAAAATCCACAAAATATTTCAATTTGGGGGAAAAATATTTTTTCATTCAGAACTTAATGTCTGTGAACACAGTCATAACTTGCCAGCATACAGTACATGTCCAGCCTATACATAACTGTTTCCTGTCCTTTTAACATGATAACTTCAGAATCAAAGAGAATTGACCCCTTAATTTTTTTTAAGAAGTAAAAATCTGAACCTTTTCTCCTTATGTGAGCACAACCAAGGGCTGATTTACAAAGGATTCTGTTCTACTCATTGGAGTGCAACCCCTCTCCTTTTTATTGTTAAACTAAAGTGGAGGAATCTCCATCAGTATGACAATTCTGCATGCTGAATGTGATTATCTTTGCATAAGCTCTGTTTACTTTAGTGCAGAAGCCAATGTGCTGAAATACAGATATAGCTATTTAAGTTACAGCAAAAAATTAGTGCAATGACATTTACACTTTGAGAAACCTCAGAAACTACTGTAATATGGCAAAAAACTGAAATTATCACAGTGAAAACTAGTGCATCTGAAACATTATCTACTGGATTTGTTTTATTCCAACAGGCAGCCTACATACATTAGACAGTTAACATAGAATCAAACATTTTGTATACTTTTACTCTTACAACCATGGAAATTCAACCAAATAACCAAGAGCTTTTCATTTTTGTTAACCAATAGAGATGCTGAAGGACTGTTTACTCACAGGAGAGCTGCTGCCTTCAACTACAAACTTACACAACAGCTTAAACAGGAGTGGTTTTGAAATGAATGACAGCAATCAACAATGACAAATAATCCATTCCTTCACTATTCAGAAATGTTATTACAAACTTCCAAACAAAAAATTTGACCAAAAAAGACAAAGGCTGGACTAGATTTCAGTCCATTTTAAGTATATTCAGTGGTTAGACATAAATGCCCACTTTTCTTCTGCACTGAAGACAAAATTTAAGAAGGACTACAAAAATAATATGCAAATAATTGAGTCATTAGTATGAGATCATCTGCTGTTAAAACATTAGAAGTTCCTGCAATATCTATTTCTAATTAAAAGTAGTCTGCTTTTTCAAAAAGCAGCAAGATGAAGTAAGCTCAATCAGAATTAGTGTTCCTCCTTCCTAATCAAAACATGTGCCTATTGCCTTAGTCCCCCATGTTTCCTCTCAAAGGTTTGATTTATTATCTTCTTTTAAGCCATTATGACTCAATGAAGAGCTGTTAAGACAGCTACCTGAAAACTAAACGGTTATTCTAAGTTGCCCTCTCAGGTGTATGTCTATTTAGAATTATGAAGTGTACGCGGCTTTTATCCATTCTTTTCACCACTTAAAAACATTCATATTAATCATTCCAAGACATACAGCTGTGCAAGAAAATTCATGCAAACCAGGAAGTCCCTGGAAATAGCTAAGTCAAAAAACAAGATTAAAGAGGTCTTTACAGCAAGTTTATGACCACATATCAAAACAAAACACATTTGAGTTATAAGATGGAGCAAAGGATTTTGTCATTAATAATTAATTTCTTTATAAGCAATCAAAAAGTATGTAGCATTGCAGCACTATAGAACAGTAAAATGCTTCATTACACAACATATAACTCAGTTTTTTGGTATAAACTTTGTTGATGAATACATGTGACCTAATATATCATTACCCTGAAAATGTATTTTCAGCCACATTCTAAAATATAGTCAACTCCCTTCACCACCTATAAAAAAAATCTCCTTGCATTTTTTGTCCCTTCATTCAGTTCTAACTTTTCTTTGCATATGGTCACTGAACTACCAACTAACTTTTAAAATTAATTCCCTTCCCTGATATGCAGCTTGTATTTGATTTTACTTTTAACACTATTTTTACTGACAAGCTAATACTCGTACTGTTAAATTCATGAGAAAATCTTTTTTTCCTCTCATTAAAAAGATGTATTCCTATTCTTTTAGCAAGACTTTTCCATTAGATATATTGAGAAACAAGAAAATGAAAAAGGTTATAAAATTCACAAGGACTTCAGCAATATGAGAAAACCTAAGCACTGTTACTTTCCAATCTCAAGTGCAGGCAGCCAAGCAAGACCAATTCCTGCTTGGCCCTGACACGCTGGAGGCTGACAGAAGGCTCAGGAGCCACTTCAGAAGTTTGACCCCCAACTCAACCCCATGGACATTGAACCTCGGTGCTATCATGCCCTGCTGCTTCAACAAAATAAGGAACTCACTGAGCAGATCACCAAAAAATCCCCACTCATTTTCCTAAAAGAGGCAGTCCTGTGTTATACATTTCATTTCTATCAAGCAGGGACAACCTGTATGCCTGTCCAATGCAGAGTAAGTGACAAGAAGAAAAACATCTAATATTCACTTCCACTATCAGGAAAATAAGTGCAATCAGATTTCAAAATTTTATTGCATTCTTCACTTTTGGTTGTTCTTCACTTTTTATCACTTCATTAGAAAAACAGGGCTCTTCTAAAGCTTGTTTTAACTACTAAATTTTAGCATCCTACATACTGGTCTTCTAATCTTTAACAGAAAATAAAGCAACTGATAAGTTAAAGATCTATGCATTTTATAAAATAGCAACAGTCAGAAGGTAATCTAAAATTCCATAGTGTTTACATTGATATTTTCTATCTTTATTCACAGGACAATATGAAATATTATTGCAAACCACTCTTAATTTCCTTTCTGTGCTTTAATGCAGACATGGTGATGACTCCATTTTTGAATGACAAAATCACTGATGAATTCTCTGAGCAGAGTACTCACATTCTGCCCTACAGAAAGGTACAGTAATTCAAAGCAACATACACAGTATGAGTTATTAACTGCATCATAATGTTCTGGAAACAGGTTCTTGCTTACAGGCTCCCAAAGCCAGCCCACTACATCCAGCCCAGACAGAAGGGTTTGCCTGTGCTTTGCAGAGGTGCTACAGCTACATGAGCCACAGCAATGCAGGCAGGCTTATCCACATCTTGCAGGCAATTCTAGGAACCATCACTGGCTTGGAAAGTCTGCTCTTGAAGTAAAACAGTGTTATTCCAAGTACAGTACTATCCTTACTAACCTTCACAAAGTCATCTCAAAGTCAGACCCCAGTAACTGTACCATCAAGTACTGTAATGAACAGTATCCAACCTCTGCACCAGCAAAGTCTCCTTAATTTTATCCCCCAAAAAATTCTTTTGGGATCTTCAAGGTTTGCTTCCTGATGCCTAAGTCAATTCATTATGTGATTATCTTGTAATAGAAATGTCAGGCCACCTATAGGACAGGTACAGAATGCCTCTGTTGTGCCATGTTGCCATTCACCTCTGAGACTGAACAGCACTGTACTCCTAGGGAGAGACTACTGAAGTGTCTGTCTCACCTCGTCCAACAGAGCCCAGTACACAACAGCTACAAACTGAAGAGCTCTTCAGGACAGGGCCTATGGCCTGCTCCAGCTGGAACAGACAAAATGCACAGAGCATGTGCAGCTGCAAGCACCTCCTGTTAGATGCAGAGCCCTCTGAGCACAGGTGAGCTGTGCTGCAGTACATTGAGTCAGTCCAAGGCAGTAAAGGTACCCAAGGAAATCCCAGCCTGAATCAGGCATCACCATGCACACACCCACCTGGACAAGGAATCTGTCTGCCTTTGAACGACGGATGCAAGCAGGTATATCTGACAAAAATGGTGCTCACAAGCACATTTTTCAGTCTAGACATTTCTTTGCTATGTCCTAGGCTTAAATCAGTTAGCTACATTAACACTATGTAAATCATGGGTTTAAGATAGAAGCATTATGATTTGGCAATCAGAAATGTTTTGGCTTCAGTGAACTCCAAGACAAACATAACAGCATTGAACTTGGGAATAAAAAGTTGCAGCTTTATAAAATTGTGACAAAATGCAATTTTTTATTAGAACTTAAGATCTTAACTAGAAATTTTCCTTCCCGAGATAGCTAGGAAAGTTCTGAGATACACAGCAATCAAAAATTATTTTAAAAAAATGTTTCTTAGTCCCCCTGACATTTTTGACCTTTGAGGTATGTGTAATTCTTCTTGATGTAGTGTCATTTTACAAACACTTCTCAATGAATCTTTGAGAAGCAAAGTTAAACATGATCTTTGCCACAGCTGCTAGTAAGAACCTTTCAAGTGAGAATTGTGAAATTAACCATTAGGACAGTTTTATGCTGTTCTTCAGGAAACCTATGAGAAGTAGGGGATTTTATAGATACTAAACTGAGCAGACTTCTCCACTCTGCACCCAGCAGAGACAAAAGTAAACATTTTACCTAACAGCAGTCAAATATTAGGACTAAACTGTATTGGAAAAAAAAAAAGACACAAGTAAATTGCCCTTACTGGCCTCTTGCTAGTAAAGTCATGAACCAGCCTTCTCAGATTTCACTTGGTAAACACTTAGTAAGGAAGATATAATTTTAATTTAGAGCAATTCCTTTTCCAAATAGCATAAACTATATGAAACAACAAAATAATCCTGTTTTATCACCAGATCTGTAGCGGTTTGGCTGTTTGCACATCAGTAAGGTTGAAAAGAGATTTATAAACATGCATATTGAGTAATATTGTATGGGATACATGTACAAGGATAGTATAATTGCTCAAAGTTGTAGTCCCCTAAGTTTGTCCGGTGTAGCTGCTAAAGTTTACAGTGCTCTTGTAAGAAACAAAATGTATCCACAGCTGAAGTCTTAACTAGTGAACTTCCTTCAAGGTTAAGTACATATTGGTGGTTTTTTTGGTGGGCTCAGGTCAGACCTAGCAGAGAACCCTAATGGGGTAGAAGGAAAGCAAGAAAATGTTTCTTTCACCAACCCAAACTTCTGCTCACAACTCACTTGAAGGAGACTGCACATCAGGAAAGCCATGAGGAACCCTTTACACAACATCTGCCTATGGCAAATCTATCTCTCTGTACTATCCCCATTGTTTACCTGTGAATTAAATCATCCTGTTCCCCATCCCATCATCACTCCCCCCTCAATTTTCCCATTTATTCAACTGCTTGACATGCAAGCCTCTATCATACATCAACTATGGAGGAGGGAACTATCACCTCTATCTTCTCAAAAGAATGTCCTCACCATTAGAGGAAATACAAACAACTGAAATGAAAGATTGTACATCTTGGAAAAAGAAGGCAGCAACTGCTCTCAGCTAAACGTTACTGCAACACAGCCACCTCCAGTGAAAAGCAACTGCTATAACTGATCTGGTTATGTAGGTCAACAAAGTTACTAATTCCAATATAAACTGCGAGTCACAGTCGTGTTAAGATACACTCTTAATACACTTTTACAAAAGCCATTGCTTCATAAAAGACTTATTTCTGAAAGGTCAGAATGTTCTCATCTATATTTTGAAAGGACATGCAAAATGCGCAGGAATGCAGTGAGCTGTTGTTCACCATCAGACACAATCTCATCTGTAGCTGCCAGGGCTTCAACCATCAATAAAAACCAGATTTTTAAATATGTGAGACTTCAAGAGCTTTCAAACAGGAAGCTTGGTGCCTTGTACACTATTATTTAATTAAAGTGAACCATAAAATGTTCCTACAGCCTTTCCTACCTTATGAATTCCATAGGTGATTCTATACTGTGGATGAGTGCACAAGACAGGTGACCAGATGTTTGCTCTATCAAATAAACCAAGATCACTTCTTTCCCTATCAATCCTTGCACATCAGCAAGCATCATCCTGTCTAACAGGGTTTGCTTCTGTTCCCTTCCTGCCCCAAGACAGTTCCTTTATCCAAAAAAAGTAAGTGTAAAAACACTTAAATTGCTTAAATTGTTCTGACAGCAAGAACTATGGATATGTGAACAACAAGAAGATGTCATTTCTGGTTTTAAGACTGGCAAAGCATTGTAACTATTTAAATAGTAGTTTTCCTGAAAAAGCTTTCTACTAAGTATCCAGCATTAATAGACCTTTGGAATTTTCTACAAGTTACAACAAAGACAAGGTAAGACCTTATACTGCACCTGAAAACCCAGCTTTCCTTTAATAGTTTATGCTACAGATACCATGACAAACCCAGGTCTACACAATGAGCAGTCAATTCTTATCTTTTTGTTCAAACCTTTGTTTCTGAAATAACTGCATTAGAATCAAATTATTCTAATTACAGCCAACTCTTACCTCCTGCATTATGTCCTCTTCTGGAGAAGTACTTGGGTATCAGGAATTAAGGGTCTCATTTAATCAGCTAAAGCAACCAGGCCTTGCTTATGATTTAATAAAATCATTTCAAGGCATAGAAGAGCTTATTCAAACAACATGAAAATTCCATGAATGCATGCTCAGCCCTAACCACAGAAACACAGACACTTAAAAAGTACATACCCTTAACAGCTGCCCATTGCAACAGTGACAAGCCTAGGTACCTCTGAAGATCCTGGCCTACATTTCTGAATGAACGTTACTTCCTTGTTCATCAGGCAAAAAAACACCTGAAAATGGTGATTTTTTTTTTAAACATGGGTTAAGAGAACATTAACTTCGCAAACAAAACAAATGACGTCATAATAAACCCCATTACGCACAGAAATAGAAACTCATTTCCCTAAGGGGAAAATTTGTAACAAATTTGTGACAAAACCCCCGAGAGTGCTGCGGCTGCCCGCAGCAAAGACACTGCTTTGTGCGTCAACGAGGCGCTGAATAAAAAAGGAAAAATACATTCTGCGTGAAGTTCCCACCCGCCGCACAGCCCCGCCGGTCCCTGCTGCCGTCAGGGCGCCGGGCGGGGGAAGCGGGGGAGCCCCCGCCCGGCCCCGGCCCCACCCGCGGGGTCCCCGCCGCCCCCCGTACCTGAGACAGCGAGGCCGCGGGGGAAGGGGCGGGTGCCGCCGGCGCCCTGCGCAGGGCCGAGGGGTAGAGGCGGCCCCGGTGGGCGCCGCGGTGACCCCGCGGCGCTGCGCGGTGCACCTCGAGAGGCCGCAGCGTCCTGGCCGTGCCGGTGCGGCCGCTGCCCCGGTCCGGTCCCGGTGCGGCCGCTGCGCCGGGCGGGCCCCGCTCTGTTGTGGCGCAGCCCCCGCCGCTCCCTGCCCAGCGCAGCGCGACAGTCGGCGCTGCTTTACAGCCGCCCGCAAAGCGCAGCCGCGCCGGCGCGCGCCCCGCCTCCCGCCGCGCCCCCTGCCGGGCGGCGGCGCTGCCACAGCGCGGGCTCCGGACGGGCCGGGTCAGGGCGGGCTCCGGACGGGCCGGGTCAGGGCGGGCTCCTGAGGGCTCCGCACAGGTCGGGATGGGCTCCTGAGGGCTCCGCACAGGTCGGGATGGGCTCACGGACGGGCGGCACAGCCCTGGCTGCCTTCGCTGCTGCTGCATTTAGGCGGTTGCGTGTCAGTATATAAAGCGGTGGTGTCAGAGCATGGAGCGGGCTCTGCTCGGTGGTGCCGAGGAATGGGACACAAGGCAATGGGCAGAAACACGCACAGAAAGTTCCACCCAACCTGAGAAAGAACTTCGCTGTGCAGCGAGCGAGCACTGAACAGGCTGCCCGGTACCCTGCAGCCGGACGCAATCCTGGGATGACCCGGCTTGAGCAGGGAGGTCGGACCAGCGGGGCACCCTCTGTGGGCCCCTCCAACCTGACCCTCGCTGTGATGTCCCTTCTAGCACTTGTCTAAAACCTCTCGTTTTCTGCCCAGCGCTGTGTCTCCCTTGGCATCGCAGTATCTCACGGCTGCCTGTCCTGCAGCCAGTGGCCGACAAATCCCAACTCTCCATCCCAGCTCTGTAGAAATAAGAATTTATTTGCCTTTACTGCACAATGCAGTCATGAGTCAGGATGAGGTGAGCCTTGCCCCTCTACATTACTGATGTGCACACCAACGGTGAGGAACCTGTCCCAGACAGTGGCCGTGTGTCACACGGCCAGCACAGCGAACACCAGGCTTTGGGAAGGCTCTCATACAGCAGCAAGCCTCAGTGTCTGCTGACTTTGCAACGGCCAGAGGCCAGGATATCTCTGCCAGAGATGACCTTTCATCAATGTCAGGGTACACATTCCAGCTCCAGACTGAAACACTGCATAGACAAGGGTCCTATACTGTCAGTGACCAGCAGCCACATAAACCCGAGGCTTTGGAGCAGAAAGGCACAGTCTGGTCTAGAAATAGTTAAAGATCTTACTCAGAAGGCACTGCACCAGAGAGTCATCAGTACACAGCAGTTCCTACGTGTTTTGTAGGAGCTAAACAACCTGCATGCATCATTACAAAAGAAGTGGTCACTGGGGAAAAATGCATGTTGACATTATTAATTGCATGAGTTTCTGAACAGAATTTCCTTAGAGCAAAAGTGGATAAAACAACATGGAAATTAGACTCTACTTCAATATATATCCAAAAGTGTACAAAATGCAAAAAGTGCTATAGCACATAAATGATGTGAAAATAAAGACTTTTTCAGCTTTATGTGTGAAATGAGAACACAGGAAGAAGTGCGACCCACTTAGAATGAAGGTGGAAAAAAGGATCACAGGTTATTTCATGTGGTTCCATGAGCAAAGCAACAATTAATTTCAGTTTGCAATAAAGACAATAACACAAGTTTTCCAGCATTAACTGTCTACCTTTCTCTACATATTTCTTGTGGTGTTGTGTAGTTTTCTTTTTTTTAAGTCATGCCACATCCAGATAATTTCAGTAAACAAAGACACCGAGCTACAGATGAAATAACCAATGAAACTGGGGAGAATGTGAAGACAGCAACAGACAGTGGGAGGAAGGTCATATCATTCGATGGAGGTCACCAGTGGCTTGGCTGTGTAAGCAATTTTAATATTTTCCATTAAGCACGAGATCCAAAGTTGGAATACTTTACTAAAAATCAGCTGGGGAAAAAACAATCAAGACAATATATGGGAAGAAGTGAATGACCCAGAGGACTAATAGAAGCAAAGTGAAAAAACATCAAATACAAAGAATGTGCACTTGAATGTTAATGACCAAAGGTTTTGGGTATTTGTCAGGTAAAAGGCAGCTGGATATGAACTTCAATTACCAATGTAATTAAGTAAATGACCATCAGTCAACAACATTTTGTAGACATGAAAAAGCAAATATGTCTGTATAATAATTTAGTCTAAATAATTTTCAGAGAGAGAGGTTTCAGTGCTATTGCAAAAATTATTCCTGATATAGTCTTGCAACTTTTTTTAATAAGTATCCAAGGAAGATGAACTCTAATCTTAGTGGGACACTCAAGAAAACACAGTATAGATAATATGAGAGGAAGCTAATAAAATTTGGCTGGATTGCTTTAAGAAATGAGACAGAGGAGCATTGTGAATAAGCTGATCAGAGACTAATACCAATAAAAAACCTCACCAACTAATTATGTATTTACCTATTTATGTCATAATTGGTTTGAACTCTTGTGTCAAAGGTGACAGAAGGGTACTTCTTGGTAGAGAAAATGTAGAGTCACTCTGCTCACCAACTGAAAGACATACAAAAGATCATTTCAAAAACAAAAACAAGTGGCTAAAGTTTTCAGTTCACAAATTAAAAAGCAAATGCAGTCAGTCTTGATTTTCTCCCAGTGAGAAGTCACAGTGGCCAAATGATCTGTAAATGTTCTAACTGTGTACAAATCTGTAGACTTTTCTGTAACATAAAGGCAGAATTTCTAGGATTTTTATTGGCTAAGATTTCCTAACACTTATTTCAATATGGACCACCAGCTGACAAGAATCTAGTAATTTGTGGGCCAGTCACCCTTAAACAAACTCTTGATAAAAATTAGTTTGTCCATTATTGACTGGTTATTAACGTAATTTTTAAAGAAAGGTGATGTAGAAAATATTTAAGTGCCCAGAATTATTCACTATTAAAAAAAAAAAAAGAACCTTCTATCTATGCACTTTCATGGAAGTTTTTTCTGCCATTATCTTAGTATCCTGCAGAGACAGACAGTTGTCTTGAAAATAGATTATTCATTCCTTGGAACAAACCAAAACATTCTCCTTCTCACACTTCACAGGTACAGAAAACCAAAAGATTAAATGGAATAACTCTAAATCACTAATGCAAATTTCAGAATGGCTTTCAGGCTATGGTGTCATCAGTTCATACTGAACTCTTCAACTTCTAACTACAGCTGAACAAAACCACTTATATGCACACCCCAGGGCCTGGCAGAACTAAAGACACAGAGAAGAAACGATCTTATCCAAGATAAAACATGCCAGCCAGCAGGAGATTGCACTTTACATTTTTGGCAAAAAGACTAAAAAAAGTAACCCCCTTATCCTGAGGTGCCTTCAGCAGCTTTGCTGCCTGGCTGGACACAGCTCAGTGCAGGGCTGCTGGAGCAGTTTGCTGGCCCAGAATGAAAGCAAGGCACAGCTTTTTCCAGGGGTGAGCAGCAGTTTCTGCAACAGCCCCGTGGGCACGGGGCCAAGGGCCGAGCTGCACAGCCTCCCAGAGGGCTGGCTCTGCTCTGGGCCCTGCTGGCTGAAGCCTGCTAGTGGCCAGGACAGCATGGAAGGTGCCCACCTCTAAAACTCCGCCCGCAGACAGGAGTGTGGATCGGTCACCCGCACACTGCTGGGGGAGCTGTCACTTGCAGCCAGGGTATTCATCGGGCCATCCTTGGCATTTACATCAGATGTGCTTCTGTAGACTTGACATGGACCATACTCAAGCATATATTTAAATGTTTGCATGAGTTAAGTCAACTTACAATTACTAGTAATAGTAATAAAATGTAAAGCCCCTTGTCGTATGTTGTGAGGATGATACAGAAAACCAGATAATACAGAAACATTTCTGTGTTAGATCACAAAAACTCTGGGATTGATACTTGGATGATAAACAGTCACAACTCCAGTTAGCCCAGATGAAGATCTTAACAGTGAAAACTGGAGAAATAGGGAAAAGATAAAAAATCCTGAAATACTTATATTATGAAAAATTGCTACTAGGAAACAAGAAAAGAATGATCATTTGCAGAATCAAAAATTTAACTTGATAGTTGTCTGTGCCATATATTTTCTGATGGAAAATTTTGAATGCAATTGATCAAAGAGTTTTCAAAAGCTCTGGAAAATAACATGCACCACTCAGGTAATTTATATTTTTAAGATATATGGAAAAACAAAATACCCTGCATTACAGCATAATGTTGATATAGAAATGGCCCACCAGTCACTCATTTGATTTCATGTTGTACAGCCTGATAAGGCTCTGTAAGGTTAGAAACAGCACTTTCACAACACATGACTTCAGAAATTATGCAAATCCTTACTAAGGTCTCACAGTATCTTTCTGAGATTATCTGATAGCTTAAATATTTAAGTTGCCATATAATTAAGAAGGTGTGGTGTATATAATTACTTGGAAATAGCTAGTTTGTTGACAGTATTTTTAATAGTTCTTTTTCTTATTCAAAAACAAATATGTCACCAAGCTCTTAGTAGAAAGATCATGAGATATTCCTATTTATTCTTTCAGTCCTTGTACAATAATGGGGCCAAATATATTTTTGTGTTTTAATGATGCATCAGTGGCTATTTTTAGAGCAATTAGGTTTAAAACAAACAAAAGCATCCTGCATTTAATGATCTGACTTTGCACTAAGAAATTCAATAGCCATTTCCTAGCATGTACATATGGTTTCAGTGGTAAAATATAGTTGTGTTTGATTTACAATTGGATTTATGTTCTTTTCCTTGCTGTTCTCTAGAAGATTATAATGGGAGCAATTGAGAGATCAGAAATTCATTTTTACAACCTCCTCTGACTCCTCATCATGCAGTATATCAATAATACATCAAAAAGAAAACTATACATTCAGGGTGGAAAAAGCTATTTTTTACAGCACTGATACATATTAAAGTATCAGCAACTTTTATCTCAAAGTGTATCTATTGTCAGGCATTCACTGAAATGTCCCATATAGTTACTCTTGCTCTGCCTGCAGTCGAGAGAAATAGTGCAGTTTAAAATTGTAGCAACCAGTCAACGTAACATGAGAACTGGGACAAGACTCAGTGTCTTTCAAAGTGAAAAGGATTCTTCCTGCTATTTCAGTTAGTCCAGTATCAGCCTAGCCTCACTCTTTTAAAAAGGGTTAGACTGAAAAAGGAACTGAGTCACTGCATCATGTATTCCTGTAATAACAAGCTTTCATGTAGTCAGCCCCCAAAGTAGATCCAAAAATCTGTACTAGAAACTTGGATTTCGGAAGCAAACAAACAAAAGATTGTTAGAGTTGTTGTTAACTAAAGTTAAGAATAAAAACACACACTGTAAAAGTCATTTTTTTAAAGAAGCAATATGTTAAGCAGAGAAGTACATAGATCTTTGCTATAATAAAGAGAAATATGTTTCAAGTGAGACAGAGTTCTGTTTAACTGTAGAGACTGTATTTGGAGGTGACCTTCCAGCACCCCAAACCCCTCTCCTTTTCCTGAACCAACATCTCTTTTTTTTAGAAGGGGATATGGACAAATGGGTGGCTGTGTGAAGAGAAGGAAATTGGGACAGCCTGTTGATTCTAGTTGAATGCTCTAGCCAGGCTTCCTTACAAAAAAAAAAAGGCAAGAACCACTTCTCTATGTTTAAAAACACTGGATACCCCTTTATTTTTACAGAGCCCAAACATACTAAAACTGCAGTTTTAATTAATCTTAAAATTCAGGTACCAACTGCATAAAGCCATTAAAGAGATGAGAATGCTGGTGCTTGCTCCTGCATTGTGCTTCAGTGTCAGGTTGGGAATGGACTGGGCAGCAAAGCTGGAACTGGGATAATCTACACGGAAAAACCCCACCAAGGTATAAAGCCCAGGGGAAAACATGACAAATCTAAGGATATGCACAGCTTCCAGCTGTCTCACATACAAAGTAGACAAAAAAAAAAACAATTTACAGGAGCACAGGTCTGTACTTGTTTAAATACTAATATATGGCCCAAGCATTTCTCTTCTTTGGAAGTCTATTACCATTTTCTAATCAAACCTTTCCACAAATTTTAGAACCTAATGGTAGAAAACAACATTTATTTTGAAAACTGGCAGATGTTTCAAGAGACCAGTAAAGGACTGAGTATTTTTCTTTAGGAAAAAAAAACCAAACAACCAAACAACACAACAATCAAACAAACAGGAAATTAGAATCCAGTCAACTTGATTAAAATTCCTGGATGAATTAAAAAATATTTGTAGATACCTGAAAAAAAGCCAAAATTATAAATAACAACCAATATGATTGGTTAATAACAGTCTATCAAACCAACCTAGTTTTCTGTGTCTGGTTCTACAAACATAATTAAATTGAAGATCTTCACTTCAGCAAGGCTCTTCTGTTTCATTGACATTTTCATAAGAAAAATATGGAGATTTGATCTGGACAGAAAATCCACCAATTTGATGCAAAAGTGGTTGTACTTCGAGGATCCCTATTAACAGTATATATCAAATAATATCAAAATGCATAAATACTAAATTTCCATCAAACAAAAACTCCTTGTGCATTTCTATATTGTAATCTCTTTGCAAAAAGATTTAGAGACCACACTTACAAACCTGGAGCTGACCCCCAGCTGGGAGGTGCTGCCAAGAGGAGAAGCAAGAGTAGAGTTTGAAAACATTGCAACAGGAGGATGAGGATTCTACAAACACGAGTGCAAAGTTCTGCACTCAGCAAGAAATCAACTGCACAGAGAAGAGTAATTGTTTTAATAAACTTGCAGAAAAGAAACCAGTAGGCAGAGCGGATCATAAGCAGAACAAAGCAAGTTAATGAGGTTGGAAAAGGCATCCACTCTGCTGAGATGCATAATCAGAAGAGTTGACACCAAGGTAACTTTGGGAAATTGTGAAAAGATTGGGTGGGAGCTAGAGGGGTACAGCAACAAAAAGTCTTGTGTTTCAGAACTGATTAAAAGAAAAGAAATAATCTATGCTTTTCATAAAAAAACAACACAAAGAGAAAGACTGAACAAAAATACAGTAAGTCTCAATTTGTGTAAAAGGATGCTGCAAAAAGAAAGAGAACATTGTCCCTATTCACTTGGAATAAATCAGCTAAACTGCAGCAAAAAGTATTTAATCCAGACATTCAAAAAAGGAGACTTAAGGACTAGACTGGACTGCTTGAGGAATGAGTGGAATCTGTGTTTAAGGGTTTAAGAACAGGTTATGCAAACATCCTTTGAGGTTGTTTTCATAATAGTTTATTGTGCCTTGAGGCAGGAGGATGACTGAGAATCCAGGTAAGGTCACTTTTGGCTTTCTTGGTTGCTTTTTATTCGGAGAAGGGACGTGTTAAGTGTAAAGCTTTAACATCTACATGACCTCAACCAACAAGCAATGAGGTTTAGGTATGTCAAGAAATCCCTACAAACCAGTGCAAGTGCTGTATTTGTTATCCCTCTCATCTTCTTTCCAGAAATGAGACACGCTAAACTTGCCTTCACTAAGACTGGAACCCACACAGTGGGTTTTGGGTGTATTTGCACAACAGTGTACCACAGCAAACCTGACGGCCCTGATTAAAATTTTGCTGCAGTGCTGAATTCAAGGTCATGTGAAATAAAACAGGTCTCTTTCCCTACACTTACAAAAATGTTTCTGTACTCTAAAGTTAGGCTAGCATTCATCTATTAACCTCAAAGTCAATCCTGTTCTATATGATGTTAATACAAATGTTGTCACAAAAGACAGCATAATCAAAAATATATAGTCTTATTTAAGATTGTTGTTTTTATAAAAATCTTGGTATCAACTGCAACAGCAGCATAACATAGCTAAGATGTGCATGCAATTACCAGTCCAAAGTGTGCTTTAAGACTTCTGTGCATGTCTGCTTTTAAATACATAGATTTTACCCTTTGTCAGCTGATTACTTAAAGAAAGTATTACTTCAGGTAATTTTGAAATGCACTTCCAAGTGCACTTTGAGAAGAAAAAAAGAGAATGGTGTAACAAATCTTTTAGGATTCAGAACTTAATTTGCACAAAATGTTGTTCAACAAAGATTTGTTAAATAAAACAAACATTATTTTTTTCATTTTTGTCTATATGTAATTTCTGAATGAAGAGACAGAATAAGAGGACTATTGTGACTTCAATTTATAGGTACTTAAATTCTGCCTCGTTTGAAGATTTAGTAGGAGCTTAACATCTGTTGTTGACAAAATAACTTCAAGAGTTTCCTACAGAAAATGAATGAAAGGGAACTAAGAGGTAACATCTTCCATTACCTGCTACAAGTACAGCCTATTAAATTATAAGAGGTACTTTGGTAAAAATTTAAAACATTAGTATTGTACTTCTGGAATACTTCCAATAACAAACTGTTACACAAACAATTGTTCATTTCCTAAGCTGCGACAAATCAGGGCCAGAACACGCAAGAATCACAGAAGTAGTTAGGTTGGAAAAGATCTGAGATCATCAAGTCCAGCCTGTGGCTGAACATAATGTCAGCTGGACCATGGCAGCCAGTGCCACGTCCAGTCTTTCCTTAAACACCTTCAAGGACAGTGACTCCACCACCTCCCTGGGCAGCCCGTTCCAGTGTCTTATCACCTTTTCTGTGAAAAAATTCTTCCTAATGTCAAACCTAAACCTCCCCTGGTGCAGCTTGAGGCCACGTCCTCCCGTGCTGTCGCTGTTCCCTGGGAGAAGGTACTGACCCCCAGCCGGCTGCACCTTTCTGTCAGGGAGTTGCAGAGTGATGAGGTCACCCCTGAGCCTTCTCTTCCCCAGGCTGAGCCCCCCAGCTCCCTCAGCCGCTCCTCACAGGCCAGGCGCTGCAGACCCAGCGCCGGGCTCTCCCCGCACACGGCGGTGCCGGGCACGGCGCTGCCCGCTCCCCTCACGCGCAGGGCGGGCCCCAGGCAGGGCGGGCGCTCCGGGCCAGGTGCGCCGCTCCGCGCCTGCGCAGAGCCGCGCGCCGGCCGCGCTCCATCCGGGCACCGCGCTCATTGTGCGCGCGGCCGCCGCGCTCGCCCGCCCGTTCTAAAATGGCCGCCGCCGCCTCCGCTCCCGCCGCCGCTGCTGCTGCGGGGGCTCCCGCGGCTCCCGCGGCGCCGCCCACCGAGAGCAAGAGGATCAGCGACCTGCGCGTCATCGACCTCAAGTCGGAGCTGAAGCGGCGCAACCTGGACATCACCGGCGTGAAGACGGTGCTCATCGCCCGGCTCAAGCAGGTGAGCGGCGGGCGCAGGCCCGGCCCGGCCCGCCCCGGCGGCCGCTGCTGCCGCCCGGCTCCGGGGGCGGGGCGCTGGCGACCCTGCCACTGTCCCGGTGTGAGGGGCGGGACCTGTCCCCGCCGTGCCGCCGGTGCCCGGGCCGGGGTCCACCTCAACGAGCCCCCCGCGCTGTGTGCCCTGTGGGCCGGGCTGGGCGCGGTGTCCGGGCTGGCGGAGCTCCCCGCCCCGGCTGGCGGAGCCTGTCCCGCGGCCTTGCGGCCCGCCCACCGCCACGGGCGCCGGAGCTCGTCGGGCGAGCCCCGGGGCAGGTTGTTGCTGAAGGGTGTCTGTGCTTCCCGCTGTCCTGTTTTTGAGCTGCCCTTAATGCCATTATGGATGTCGTTGTGGCCTTCTAGTGTTACGGTTCCAAAGAGAAGCGTGTGGATCCTTGATAAGCTGTACTTCCAAAGTGTCATTTTAACAGCTGAAACTCCCAGTCTTTATCATGACTGTTCCCTTGCTCTTCTCCAGCTTTAAAGGGAAAGGTTTAACTCAGAGTCTTTTGCCAAATATTTTTGAGATGCCGAAGGAACTGTTTGGCTTACAGACTTCTACTGAAGTCAAACTGTCCAGCTTTCCACGGAAAGCCATTAAAAATTGTGTTTTTATTTCTCATTTAGGCTATTGAAGAGGAAGGAGGTGATCCAGATAATATTGAAATAAGTGTTTCAGCTGACACACCCACCAAGAAACCAACTAAAGGCAAAGGTTAGGATCTATTGATATATTTTATATTCTTACCCAGGTTTTTTTTTTTTTTTTTAATGTATCACCTTAAAGAAGGACTGTGGTCTATATTTTGGGTGCAGTTGTGACTTTACTCCTTATAGCTTCTGTCATATAAGAAGTCCTTTGCCTTGCATGTCTGCTTTCAGTCACTGTACGTAGACAATGTATGGGGATGCTGGAGCAATATATATTGAGATATAGATAGATAGATGGAAAATGGCTGGGTTAAGAGATGTGTGTTCTGACGTAGTGGCTGTAGTGCCCACAGCTCCTGGAGAGCTGTGCTGAGTGCTGTGCGTGAGCTGTGAGGGGTTTGGCGTGTGCTCAGAGATCTGAACGTGGGGTGTTCCAGGTGCAGGTGGAGCAGGAGCTGCTGGGGAGCTCTGTGGGGAGCTGGTCCTGTCCACGAGGATCTGTGTGACAGCAGAGGTTCTTGAGCCATGAGCAGGTGCTGAACTTGGCTGGCAATGAGGGCACAGCAATGTGTGGTAGGGGTCACTGCCTGAAGAGGACCGTGTAGTGTGGGCGTGTTAGCATGGTCTCTATTGAAGACACAATTTATAAACATGAGTTTTCTGAATAGCTGTTGAAGCCTCACAGTGTCTAATTAAGAGGTTTTAGTGTTCCTGTTGTGAGAAGTTAATATTTAGATTTTGTGCTGATCTGCTTGGCAGTGATTTTTTTCAGATTTTTCAGCTCTGATTTCTTTTGCATGGGAATTTAAATACTGTTTGTGAGTTTGGAGTCTGGGGAATTTTAGACTGGGTTTGTATTTTCAGTTGTTCTGGGAGCATCTGTGATCTATTGGCACTGGGAAAGGACCTGTCTGCTTTATGCACAGCGTTTTTTGTTGAACAGACACACTAGGAATGTTCACAGATGTGCTACAGGGGCCTGTTTTGGATGTGAACAGTCTTATACCACTGTCTCTTGTCCTGGGATGAGTTTTGTGGTGAAAGTGATTATTCAATCAGTCTGGTGCTGTGAATGGTGAAATTAGTGTCTGCTTAGAAAGTTTGAATAACTTCTTTGCAGTTTTCACACATTAGAGAAGTGAAAGGAAATAAACTTTCAAATGTGGTTTTGTTTTTTTTTTTTTTTGCTATGACATTACTTTATTCCCTGCTTTAGAAAGGTAACTGCTACTTAAGATAACTACATGGAAGCTAAATAAGGAAACTCTTCCACAGTTTTTCATACAGAGATCTAAATGGCTCCTTGTTCTGCTGTGACAAACACTTCTCTTACCTACTGCTTTTTATCTTCCTAGTCTCCAAACTAATATCATGATATGCATAATGTTCTTGAACTGGCTTCTTGGGTAGTTAGACTGTTTTGCTTCTGCAGAGGTAGTTTGCCAACCAGTGCTGCTGCTGCTGCCTGAGGCAGGGCTTCAGTAGCTTTCCTGCCACCTCTCCTGTGCCCCAAATCCTAATGCATACATATGACATGTGTGTTCTTGGTAAACCTCAAAGGAAAGTTCTTATCAGTTCACTTTGCAAGCTCAGGAGTTTTTCCTCATTACTTTTTAGATTACAGAAGTCTTATGAACAAATTTTGTGCCAAAAATATGGGGAGTTCATGGTGGAAGATGAAAAATTTCACTGTTTAGTCTAGGGGAAGTATTTTTTTTATTGTATTGGTTTATTTCTGACTGTATGAAATAATACATTGTTTGATTTTTAACTACTCACTAAAACTGAGGTGTTTTCCCTCTTTACTGATTTTGCTGACAGATTGATCCAGGCCTTTTGCTAATGTTTTCCCCCCACCCTACAGCTTCAGACTAATAATGATGGGTCTTTAATTATTTTACTACTGGACAGCAGTAAAATTAATGACATTACTAGTTCTATAGTATTTTTCCCTGTGCTATTATTGCTGTACAAGGGAGAGTAGGAGTATTAGGTACTCATTTATAAGGAAAATACATTTTTAGGAAAGGCCAGGGAGTGGAAGTGATCATTAAACCTCCTCATAGCAGCCAGAAGGGGAAGCCAGTGGGAGGGAAGGAAGGAGGTTGTCCTTCCAAAAAGTCCCAAAGTGTGTCTGGCTGTAGGGTTTAGATCTGAAAGTCTTCTGTAACCAGTTTTACTGGAGCTCTTAAGGTCTGTGGAAAAAGTGTGATTGTGATTCCCTAGCACTGTCTGTTACAGCAGCCTGGTCTGGAATATTGATACAGGCCAAATTAGAGTGGGAATGGGGTGTGGGGAGTCAGGGGGGAGGGAATGATACATTTCTCTTTCCTTGCTTTTTTTGTGGGTATGTTTATTAAAAGGGAGAACAATACTCAAGAGTGGGACTTTATTTCATACGAATTAAAAAATGCTTGCAGAAGGATTCTGTAATCCAGCAAGAATCCTTGATCAATCCTCATGCAAAGTTAGTAGAAATTTAACACTTTTTCCAGATGCTGCTTTAATTAAATAATTAGGGTAAAGACCTGCAGAGCAGCTAATCAGAAGATTATACAGGTATATAGGTTAGATCAGTTGGTTTTGCCAATAAAAGTTTGAAAGGAATAAATGCCAAGTGCTCCTTTTCTAAGTGCCTCAGCTGTGCCTCTCCACCCTAGCATTTAGTAGCTATGGAGGAAATTCTCTTTTTGTGAAAAGATTACAGGCTTTGGAAAAAGCTTATCTTTTCAAGCCTGACCATTCTGCTGCCTAGTCTGGTCTCTAGAGGAAGTTACCTTACTAGTAGTATGAAATATTTTTCAAATGTTTCTGATATGAATGCTCCTTTGAAGGATCTGCAGTCAAAAATGTTGATGAATATTGAAATATTAGAGTTGGTAATTGAAAATTACTTTCCTGATGAGTTGTGGAATTAGTGTGGGTGAAGAACAGATTTTTTGGCTGCTAATTTTTAACTTTGGAGAATTAATGTGAGCAAAGATGGTTTTTTGCTGCTGTACAAGCTTCTGAGGCCAGTTATATACATGTTTGTTTGTGTCTTAAGTACCTCTCTAGTTTGCAACTGAATTTCCAGTTTGACAGTACTGTTTCTTGGATCAAAAGCTGACAGTGGCTGAATTCCTCACATGGAGGACCATGAGTAGGTAGAATAATCTTGTGCTACTGTAAGGCTTGTAAATAAAATGAAAGCTAAACCTGCATAATGTAAAACCAACAAAGATGTTCTAATTCTTTTACTTACTTATAAGGAGAATATTTGTTCTCTGTGTAATAGTCTGTTGCAATTTTATGGTGTGTAGCAATTGCTGTTGCCAGAAAAGGGATTGAGCATGGCTTGTAGAGGAGTGCCATCACTCCAAGGTAAATGAGTGTTTGTGTTGTTAAGCACCCAGATCTGTAGTGAATGCTGCATACACACTGACATTTTCAACAGCCACTGCTTGGATAAACCTGTACAGAAATGTGGGTGTTGACAGCTTGTGTGACTGGAGACCAGCTGTGCCTCTTGTCTGCAGAAGGTTCAGCTGTTCTGGCTCTGTTTGTTAACTTACCCTTTAATCAGGTCAACACTGGTCTGGAATAAGTTCAGAGAAGCAGTCTTTTTCTGTAAGGTGTGTGTTGCAATCTGATTTTAGTTATGAGAATTTAAGAGCCAAGTGTGCCTTTAAGCAGCCCACTATAAATGAGTGTCAGTCGGACAACTGTTGAATTTTTTGTGGATGCTGGATTTTAGCAAGTTATTGTATCAACATCTGAAAACTGTCTGTATCAGAACCTTGAAATGCCACTGTTGAGTGGCATAATGTAACTCTAACCAGAGCAAAGTAACCTGAAGCACAGAACTTGAGAGGGAGAGCAGACTTATACCACTTCCTGGCTTGAAGTTGAAAAGTGAAGGTCATTGTTCAGGTCTCCTTATGCCTTGGAATACCTCTGGTATTCAGAGTAAATGGGACTTGCTACAAAGACAACAGACATAGTAAAGAAGGGCTAATGAAATCATTACTTAATCTAGTAGCAAATAAAAGATAAAACAGCTTCATTACTGGATGCTGTAACTTGCTCTTGATGAGGACCAGTCCATAAAATACAGTTCTCTAGCTGCTATTGCATAATGGTGGGGCTAACTTGAGGTAGCTTTGCCATTGGTTTGGTTTTCTTTTCTATTGCCTATAAAATCTTGGTTCTAGCCCACCAGCCATATCTCCTTAGGCAAAATGATTTAAATGATTAAATGATTTAAACAGCTTTTGTGATAGTCTATGCTAGAGAGTTGCTAAATATGTTGAGCATCTGCCCTGTGTGCTTGCCTGTTTCTGTGTATGCTTAGCTGGATATGGGATGCAGGAAACACATGGTCTTTCAGGTTTAACACACAAACTGAAACGTGAGAGGGTAAAACAGAAAGCTGTGGAACGTGTGTAGAAATCCTTGCTGTTTCTCATTGCTTTTTATTTATGTTGAAGATATCTGGGATCTGTAGATTCTATCACAGAATGCTAAAAATCTAGCACAAAATTTGAGTTAGTCTTTGTTTCAGGCATCAGCTGTGATGCACATCAGAAACTGTCCTTTGTAAGTCGTCTTCCTGAGTAGAGCTGGCTTCCCTTAGCACCTGTGCAGGTGGCTTTTTGCACCAAAATCTCACAAATCTATTGCATTTAAAGAATAAAACAGGATTTTCTGTGGGTTTTGGGATTTTTTGTTTGTTTGTTTTAAGTGAAGTAAAATCAGCGACACTGACTTTAGATTTGAAAGTTTAAATCTCATATTTTGCAGTTGCAGAAATAGCTTCTGCCATGTGCCTTTTCCTGGAGATCAGTGTGTGCCTGTACTGAAACCAGCAATGTGCTTTTTCTAGGAGTATGGTCAGAGTGCTGCCTTTCAGGGAAATGAGTAAAAGCAACTGGAATCCAGGCAAACCCAATAGTGTGTACTTCTTGCCCTGTAGTAGAGTACTTTACAGCTTTGAAGTGCATTTAAGAACTGCATACGGAAAACCATGGAAATTAATGGCTGAAAAAATTGAGTATTTCAGCTAGCAGAGATGTCCATACTGTGTTGAACTTTGGCTTACGGTTTTCTTTTATATTCCTTTGGAATAACTATAAAATTAGTTTAGCCATTCATTAGAGGTTGAAGGGAGGAGGGAAGATTCAATGGCAAAAAATGAAGCATTAAGTGCTAATTATGACTGCCATCTCATTTGCATTTGAATTGACACTGAGTTTCAGTAGAAGATACAGTAAAGACACTTCCTAACAGAGCTGCTTTTGTACCTTGTGCTAATCAAAACTCTTGCATAGGCTAATCTTTGATAGACTGAATCAGAGAGACAGAACCTTCTTCAAAGGGTGTGTTTGTGTGGAGATGTTTCTGTCTAGTGTTCTTAGGTCTTGTTTTTCAGAAGAGTAAGGGAATGCAGTGGGTTCCAAAGGGAACTGTGTCTAGTCATCATCCCCACAGAGACATCTCTAATAGAGAAAAGTGTCTGTGCTGGAAGAGCAGAATTCCTCAATGGAACAGGCCCGTAATACAGTAAAGCATATGTAGAAAGCAGAGGTGCTGCATCTACTCAATTCTTCTGCCTCGCTTCATCCTCTACTGAAAAAGGTGGCTTGGAGAGGCTTGTAAGTGCCATGCCTGTGGATATTCAAAGATGCAGCTAAATAAAGCCCTGAGACATTCTATTGTCCTTGGAACTTCACTGTAATTTTCAGCAGGCAATTGGGTGACTAGATGACATTTAGAGGTTTGTTCTAACCTAATTTCTCAGTGATGTTAGTTATCCTCTAAAGCAAGACCTTTCCAAAGTCATAATGTCGAGTTTATCTCAGTAATTCTGGAAAGGTTTAGTTTCTAGTTCAAAGTTCTGCTGAATTCCATTATCACTCAAAATAGAAGGATGTGTATTAAGATCAGTAACTTGAATGTAACCACTTGTTTATTGAATAGCATTGATTGTTCATTCTCACTCAGCTGACATTTTATCTCCTTATCTTAAAAATTACTCAGTTTTCGGAGGGCTGTATTATAGTGAACAATCCAGCTAAACTAGAACAAGAAAGTAGAGAACAATAAAGTAAGGCCAAACACATAATCAGTATTAAAAGTGTGCTCTAGATAGCAGGTCTAGCCACAGCATATCCCATCATTTCAGGTAAAAAGCAGGAAGCTGATGAATTGACTGGTGATGCTTCAGTAGAAGAGGACTCCTTTGTCAAGGTAATAAAAGTATGTAAAAACTTTTCCTATTTTGTATTTAAGGTCAGTGTTTGACTTCAGTTAATGAAAAAGCTTCCATTTTCTTTGTGGTAATTTATGTGGAAATTTGGAGCATTTTTTTACTGTATTCACAGTGCGATGCCTAAGGGTATGAAGCTGGGGGGTTTTTAAAATATGATATGAACTTTATTATGAATGTGAGACACTGATCCAGCAGTGAAACACTGATTCTAGCAGTGATTTTTTTAGAATAAAGCTAATACTTTTAGTTACATTAAGTATTTGTGTTCACACCAAAAGGAAAATGAATTGGAGACTCAAGATGTAAGTGATCAAGATGGAAATGATGAATTGAAAGACTTAAAAGAATCTGTTGAAGATGAGAACTTGAATTCTAAAGAACTACCATCTGCAGAAAAGAAAAGATACCACAATCTGGAGCAAGTGGAGACAACAGAAGATGTGGAGAAGGATTCTGAAAGTCAGGTACTTGGCTATATTTTACATTAATTTTTCTTAGTGTTTGTTACTAGGAAGTCAGAGCTAGTTTTTCAATTTGTCCTGCTTATCTCTTAAAAGATAGGGTTTTTTCTTTTTACTCTACTTTACTCTTTTTCTTTCTATTTGCCTTGATTTGTATTTGAATAGTCCTGAAACACATGTGGCACTGATTGATAAAATTCTACTCTGTCTATACCGAGTTAGTTCCTAAGTGGTCCTTTTTCCTTGTACTAGCAGTGACTTGTGCCTTTCAGTTCAGTGTTCAGATTCTTTACATCAGGAGAACTGCTCATGGATGTTCACATTGTTGAGTGTGTATCCACTTAAATGTTTACTGATCTAATGGAATCTATTGACCCTCTAAATGTTTGCTTATCTTGTCCCTTTTCTTTTACTATAGGAAAATGAAGGTCCAGACATAGAAGATTACACTTTTCCAGCTGTCCATGTGAGTTCTAAATCCATTCTGTTAAGCTGATTTTTGTGTCTATTTAGTTGGAAAAGATCACTTTAGACTGGTTTTTCTGTTCCAGTGTGCATGTTAGAGTCAGATGATGTAAGACTATAAAGGTAAACTATATGGGAAGCTTTCATTCAAATACTCAGTAATGCAGATAATTGTGATACCAAGTAAGTTGACCTATTTAAAAACATAATTAATGTCTACAATTTGGGATTGTTCAGTGCATAGAATATTCACAAAGAATATGTCTTACACTCCCTTAAAAACATATCAGAGGGCTATGCCAGATGCTGTTGTAGTATTTACAGCCTGTACAGGAGTTTAGAACTTCTGTTTAATGTAGAAGTTTGCCCTTGGAGAATGTGAGGAGTGCAGAACTGGGCTTGGTTGTTTAGGGATGCTTTTTGGTGCTAGTACTAATATCTGATATCTCTAAGTTCAGAAATTCATTCTGAGTTACATGGAACTGATGTCTGGAAAGTGAGATCTCATACAACATCTCTTGCTCTGTGAAACTAATGGGAAATAAGTAAATACCTATCCAAATCAGAGTTTGATTTTTAAGTAGCTACTGGAGGGAGGCTACCTAGTTTCTGACTTCTCTCTTGAGCTTTTATAGCTAATGATGGACTGCTTGCATTTCTTTGAAAGCAGTTATCAGCAGCTTGACAGACATTCTGAAAGCTTTGCTAAGACATGGAATAGTTTAGAAATGTCCCATTGAGTTGAGGGGGTAAGACAATATCTGCATGTCCCAACCAACTGCAAACAGCAAGTGTTGTAGATAAATGCCAAGTTGTTTCATAAAGAAGTTTCATAACAGTTTTTAGAGATTTGACAAGGGACGTGCACGAGTTTGGTTCCTGGATAATCTTTGGAAACAGTTTTCAGTATTTGCCTTCATACAATAGAAATTCTATGAAAAATACAAATTGTTCTGCTTAAAGTTTCAAAATAGGAGACATTTAGTGTTGACTTCCTTTTCTTGCAGGATGGGGAAGATGAAGAAAATGAGAAAGGTATGTCTAAAGTTTAATAGAGTTCAGAGGTCTTACTCTGGTAGAGCAGGCAACTTTCTCTTGTAACATTCAATCTCTACTAATACTAGGCTTATCTCCAGCACTAAGTATCAGTTGTCTCCTCATTGAGCTCAGCACCTGGAATCACTGCAGTCAGTTTACTTCACTCCTAAGAGTTACTTTACTCTTAAGAGTTGGTTACAGTATACTTATCAGTTACTGTGGTGGATGTATAATATAGTTGCAATACTATGATTCTTAATAAAAACCCATAGTATTCAAGGACTGAATTTAATACACGGTAAGTCTTGATGCCAAAGCCTCCAACTTGCACTGCAGTAACTGATGTTGAGTGAAATGCTGCACTCTCACACTGAAGTTGAGCACCCCACAAATGTATGGATCATCATATGCTTGGCTTACTGTCACTTAGAAATACCAGTTGTACATAGGATGGTAAAACAAGTGTTTGAAAACCTGTGGAGTGGCTACCATTTTTTAAGCTGTGCTCATTAGTGAAACTATAGAAGGAATGTAATGCATTTGGGCAAACAGACTTCCTGGACAGAAGTCATAAGGATTCTACATTTTGTGGACTCGAAAGGACATGGAACACCATCACTTTACACAAGATGGAATAAACACATTACTGAAGCTACAGGATTTAACTACAGACTCCATGTTTACGAGGGACCCCATGGCCGAAGTGTCTCATCTGTGCAAATCCAAGAATACAGTTGGAGATGTCTCTGTGGGACTGAGATGGAAAATCTTTCCAGTGGATGAAGACTGAGACCATTTGTCTACGAACTCTGGATTAAGGCTCACCCATCCATGTTCTGCAGCAGCCTTGTACAACTCACTTGACTGCCAAGCAACTGCTTGGAAAGGAAAAGAACAGCGAACACCGATGTGGAAGACTGGCTGGAATTCTCCAAGACTGTAATTCTTTCGGATTTGGGAAGGTTTAGAAGTTCTGGAACCAGGAAGATTCAAAGACAGATTAAATCAAACTGTGAACATCCAAAGCAACTATGTTCTTCTGGAATACTAAATCCTAAACTGGAAAATGGATACTTCTTACGAAGAACGGGTATCTCCAGGATGGAACCATATTCTCCCTCCTAATGTTTTGGTATTTGTCTCTAGAAAATGTGTTTTGCCATGAAGAATAAGTGATCCTGGGTAAAGGATTTATATTTGTGTTAATACACCTTGTGTTTTTTCTAACCTTCCATCAGTGCTAATAACTGGCTTTGTATTTTCTAGGTCCTATTCTAGCTTATGCATATGAAATTGTTTAAACTTCTTGTTTTGCCATATTTATTCCTGTTAAATCCTCTTAGATAAAGCAGGTTCTGGTGATGGTACACAAGAAGTATCTAAACCTCTTCCTTCAGAAGAAAGCCTAGCTGAGGCTGATCACACGGCTCATGAAGAGATGGAAGCTAACACCTCTGTGAAAGAAGCTGAGGATGATAACATATCGGTTACAATCCAGGCCGAAGATGCCATCACTCTGGATTTTGATGGTGATGACCTCCTAGAAACAGGTAAAAATGTGAAAATTACAGATTCTGAAGCAAGTAAGCCAAAGGATGTGCAGGATACCATTTCACAGAGCCTGGAGAAGGAAAGCAAGGACTATGAGGTGACTGAGAACCATAAAGATGGTAAGAAGGAAGACTGCGTGAAGGGTGATCCTGTCAAGAAGGAAGCCAGAGAAAGTTCAAAGAAAGCAGAATCTGGAGACAAAGAAAAGGATACTTTGAAGAAAGGTCCCTCGTCTACTGGGGCCTCTGGTCAAGCAAAGAGGTTTGTTTTTCTATGTCAGTTCTTTACGATACTGAGTACCAGCATTCAATAAGATCACTCTACATTAAGGGGGTAGCAGCAAGAATCTTATAATTAGTATCCTATGCTCCTGCCTATAGGTTTTTTGACCGCCATAAGTTACTTTTTAAAATTCAAGATCTTCGTATAGACACTATGTCCTACTGATTGCATTGTCGAATTGTCAGCATTTATTTATTTTTTTTCAAATTGACGATTTTTTTAAATGTCCTTGTGATGATGGTAATGAACAGCTATCAGTTCTAAGAACACAAAATGAAGTCAAGTCCCCGTCCTGAAATCTGGAGAAGATTGCCATATATCCACTGAATAGAGTTGTCAGAAAATCTAGATCTTCAGGCATCTTGGGGAAAATCAGTGCAAGAATCCATAAGGGAATCATTTGTTCAAATATACAGTCTGGCCCTTTTTCATTTTTATTTTTTGAAATGTTAACTTGTCTGTTAGTGTTAGTAGTATAAAATGCAACACCAAATTCTGTAGTTTCAACTTTCTTCTGATTTTTTTAATTTGCTTCTCTAGCTCTACTAAGGAATCTAAAGAAAGCAAGACAACATCAAAGGATGATAAAGGTAACTATTATGAATTAGAGTAGTATTTCTTGAACTAAATGCTTTCCTGATTGAGAAATTGCTTGCCACGTAATAAATTGGCTTATATGATTGAACTCAGCCATCTATAGTAAATTATGCTAGAGGTACAGTAGTCATTTGCTATATGTATGTGTCCATATATTTTGTTTCTCCTTATGCCAGATTTGTCATAAGATCAAAAATACTTATTCTAAAGACTTGATGAAAATACATTCTCCTGCTGCAAAATATTTTCGGGAGCAAATTCATTTAACATTTCCCAAGTCTTAGTTTTGATGAGAAGCTATAATTTTCAGATAAGCATGCTGTAACATATAGCAAAACAAGCAAAAAATAATTTCAAGTACTTAAATGTAATGCCAATTAAATTTTTTTGTCTTGTTTGTAATTCTAGCTCATTTTAAAATAAACTGAAACAAGTACTATAGCTGAGATGCCAGCTTGCAAAATTGCAGTTGTGGCTGTTTAATGTATTAAATTTCAACCTTTTTTTTTGCCTTGGAGTTTCCACTTGTTTCCATAAAATCCTGTATTACAATGACAAATTTGAAGAGTGGAGCTCAAGAGCACATTCATGTCACCAGTTATACTGATGCTTCATGGTTGAACAGATGCATTTGTGTGAGCTCATGTGTCTCCTTATTTTACCTACTCCCTTTCTGCCAAAAATCTTTGTCACAGAATCTCTGGCATAATACTAAGGAACAAATGAAACTTTACCTGGTAAATGAATTTGAGAGGAAATTTTTGTCGCAGACATAACTGGGTCTTCTGTAGATGTGTCTTTTCATGACAGTTACATGCTTAAAATGAAACTGAGAGCACATTTGCTGTGTCTTCATTTATGTAGCATATATGATAACTGTGATAGTACCTGTTCAAGGCTTTCTTAATATATATACACAGCCAAAGGCAGGATAGTGGCTGTTTAATGGTATTTATTGATTGTCTAAGTGTATCACAGAACCATAGAGTGTTATGGATTGGAAGGGACCTTAAAGATCATCTTGTTCCAATGCCCTGCTGAGGGCAGGGACACCTTCCACTATTTCAGATTGCTCCAAGCCTTGTCCAACCTGGCCTTGGACACTTCCAGGAATGGGGCAGCCACAGCTTCTCTGGACAACCCATGCCAGAGCCCACAGGGAAGAATTTCTTCCTTATATATCTAAACATAATACCAAAATAACCTTAGTATGACCATAACTGAGACGTTGCCTTTTTCTCTTAGTTAATCTTGATGCATTGAAGAAACAAAACTGTCCTTTTTTTTCTCAAAATGGTTAAATTACCTTTTAAAACTCTGCATATCACCAGATCTTCCAGCTTCAAGGTGGAGATCTAGTTCTGGTCTTGCCTGTAGGACTGGCTACATTTTAACATATCCCAAAGCAGTTCATTTATTTAGCAGCAAACAACAAGCTGAACTACGTAACTGAAGACAAAAATATAGTGGGAATGAGATTACATGAGTCTCTTTTGAGTTCTTATCGCTGTGTTGTTGCAAAAATACCTAACATATGGGGTGAGGGAAGTATTTAAAGCACATAGTGTTTTTCCACCTTTTATTTAGTATTTCCTTTAGTATGTGGGAAATAATTTGGTGGGTTGAATCTAGTTCTACATCCAGTAGTATTTTTAAAAAACTGCTCTGGATGAAGCTAATACTTCAAGAAGTTGTAGAAATTGACCACATGACTCTGGAGGCTGGGATTATCCAAGTCTCCTGTATTTCCCTTTCTGCTGTCTCTGGTAACCTGAGCAGTATATGGACATCATGATGGAGAACAAATACTGTGTGCAAAACACCCCATTTTTATGGATGGTAGCTAATGATAAGAGCCAGATTTTTGAAGCTAAATGTACATACTGAAATGAGGAGTAAAGCATGCCTTTAACAAATATTTGTAATATTTTTCTGTCTCTGTCCTTTGGGTACAAGGTAGCCAAGCTGTTGGTCTCAATACATGGTTAAATGAATGAAATCTTATGGCATATGTTTTTTTTCTATAGAAGTCTTTTCAAGAAAGGTAACCAGATAAGCAATTACTTAGAGGTAACAGGCTAAGTTTCTCTTTTCAGCAACACTTTAGTTAAATATTCATGGTACCTCTGTCTCCTTAATTTTTTGGCTGTTTTGTAAAACTTGTTTCAGGAAGCGCGAGCAGTGTTAGTGGTAGCAGTGGAAGTTCAACTAGAAACCTGTGGGTTAGCGGACTGTCTTCCAACACAAAAGCTGCTGACTTGAAAAATCTCTTTGGCAAATATGGAAAGGTATTTTATGGGGTGTGATACCATATGTGTGGTGTGTGTCTATTCCCCCTCCTCTACTCAGTTACAGAAATTAATACTTGATTTAAATAAAGGTTTGAGAGGAATGTCTGACCAGTTCAATCTAAAGCCCCATACTGCAATAGTAAGAGTGTATGCTTACAGGAAGAACCATATGTTCATTTTATAAGAAGTGTTTCTTTCTGTGGAGGTAAGATAAGTACAAAAGAAATTTCACAAATATTTGTATAGTCTGGTCAGGACTGGCTTTCAAAATATTGATGGCTATGTTAATTTGTAGCAACTGTATTTAACCATGAGTGCAAGATAGTTTACTAACTGATAAAATTGTAATACATATAGTGTTTATAGAACATCCTGCTTTGGGGAGACTGTTTTGAAAATATGTTCTGAAGGCTTATGAATGGGAAAATTGGTAAAAATGTGACATTTAATGTATGATTCTTTAGGGGCTCTTTCAGTGATTTAATGATTTTTTTTTTTTTTTTTTTTTTTACAGTCTGCTTAAATTAAGTCTGTTTTCCCAATTCTGGTTAATTGAAACATACAAATTCCATAGAACAATGTGAAAATCTTGAAAGCTAAGCAGTCTTCTAAACCCAGGGTTCTCATTTTCCCAAAGGAGTTGCTGATAACTATGTGAATTTGTAGTGTTAGTGTAAGCCTGTGCAGATATGGCATTATTGTATCTTGGGAACTAGTTAGAACCTGAGCACTGTGACTGTCAAGTATGTATATTGATTATGGCATATCTGATGTTTCCAGTGAATTTAGTAGGTGATTTTATTTAATGCATTCACAAGTGTGGACACCTGACAGAATATTTTGTTGGAACTTCCAGTTACTTGGCTGTTTTCACTGTAAAGCTGGTTGGTACTTACATTTACATAGCTTCCCAGTTTTAAAATTGATTGGGAAATACTTCATGACTGTACCATGACAGTCTAGACTGCTAAAAAGATAAAACTGATGACAGCTAGAAAGATATAACTGTTGCCTTTAGAGTCTGACTTTGACAAAAAGACTGGCCCCAGCAGCCGTAGAAATTCTATCAAGGAGGAGGAGCAGAAAGATTAATACCTTCTCAAGAAGCAGATGTCAGAACTGACTGCTAAAATGGCTTAACTGACACACTTGCTAGATGACTTTGAAGAATTGACTCCCTTATTAAGTTACTACATAATACTGCTTATACCTTCCTGCTATTAATTGGCAGCTGCTGAGTTTTTTTGTGGGGGTTCATCTGTCAGAGATGAACCATCAAATTCAAGTCAGTGGTGTTTCTGTGAATGAATTTTGCCAATAACTGAAGAGAAGCATTTAGATAATGGGCATGAGGAGGTGACTGGTCAAAACAGGATGCAAGCATTAAAATGCCTTGATGTGCAAGTTGGGATAAAGTTCTCAAAGCTTTTGAGAATTTGGGAGTGTCAATCTTTCTAGTGGGGTGGGAGTTATGTTGCTGTTGAATTGGGGGGGTTGGGGTGAATTTATTTTGTTTTCTTATATACTAGGGTAAAAATGTTATTGGAATACCATAACTTCTGTAGAAATGTCTCTCTGAGAACCTGAATTCTTCCTGTTTGCATAGGTACTTGGTGCAAAGGTGGTCACAAACGCACGAAGCCCGGGGGCAAAATGCTACGGCATAGTAACAATGTCCTCTAGTACAGAAGTGGCCAGGTGTATCGCACACCTGCACCGCACAGAGCTGCACGGACAGCAGATCTCTGTGGAGAAAGTAGGTTTCATAACATGAAGACTTTTCCCAGAATAGACCATCTTTTACAAGAATCTGTATTAACCTATTTGCTTTTGAAAAAAAAAATAGGTGAAAGGTGATCCCTCCAAAAAAGAACTGAAGAAGGAAAGTGATGAGAAATCTAGTTCGGGTAGGAGCATAGGAGATAAGAAGACTGCATCAAGTGACAAAGCCAGCAAGTAAGGAATTTCACATCTTCTGAAATTGTGAAAATCCTCTAAGCTGAATTTCCCTCATTGGATTTTTGTGGTTTTTTTTCCTAATAAGAACTCCATCAACCAAAAAAGAAGAAAAGAAATCAGAGAAATCTGAAAAAAAAGAAAGTAAAGAAGCCAAGAAAACAGAAGGTAAAGATGAGAAGAGTGATAATGGAACAAGTGGCCCTAATCAAGAATCCACTAAAAAAACTGAAGAAAAGAAAAGAATAAGTATGCCATATAGCCATATTTCTTCCTGTTGAATCTGTTTGTCTGACTTGTCTTGGGGGCATGTTCTTGCTCTTACTGGAAACCAGACATTTAAACACCTGTTCTTTTTTAGACTCCAGTAACACATTTATTACTTCCATACTTTATACTAATATTTAATTACAGGCATGTTCTGGTATGTTTCTCCTACCAGTACCAGATCACTTCGGAGATTTAGAAATGTCATGAAGGAGAATTTTTAATAGGCGTATAGAGATAGTTGTGTGTGTGTATTTAAACCTTCTTTTATTTTTCTTTTTTTGTTTTCCCCCTTCACTAGGTGGTAAAAGCCCAGGTCAAGTTGTAGTTTTAGACCAAACAAAAGGAGACCAAGGCCACACTAGGACAGTTAGAAGGGGAAGGTTTGATAAAGTAAGTATCTATAGATTTGATGCAATCCTTACCTGATTTGATCCTACCTTGCAGTTGACTGAAGAGTCAATAAACTATCACTAACTGTTAAGCTTAGATAGAAGCTTTGTATGCTTTAGGATTGCTAAGTCATTAATCATACTTGAATGTAGCGTCCAGAAATCTCCCTAAATGAATGAGACTTCTGAAATAACCATTGTAATCTCTATCTATAGCCACAGATTTTGAGGAACAAAGAGCGTATTATTCAAGAGAAAGTGAAATTCAGGGAATACAGGGGTAGAAAGGATATCTTGCCTTTTGAAAAGATGAAGGAACAGAGATTGCGAGAACACATGGTTCGATTGGAAAGAATACGACGAGCTGTTGAACTGCGAAGGTAGTAATTCAACTTTTTGCTAAAGGCTATTGTATACATTAATTGATCAGATACTATATTTAGAAATCTCATCAGAATTTATTCTGTCAAGCCTTCTAACCAGATGTTAAAGTCTGGGACTCTACCTAACAGTATCTTTATGGGAATTAACAAACTCCAAAATTTTTGTATAATCTTTTAATAGCTATATGTGTACACACACAGCTTAGAGTTTGTTACAGTGGGGGGTATATCTCATAAGTGTTACTGCATGCCAGTTTTCTTTTTTGAAAAGTGAGAAGTAGACTAGGAGACAGGGCCAAAAATAGTGTTTGGGATTTGCTTGTTTGTTTGTTTTTAAACTGAGAATGTTGTATCTCTAAATGACAAATCAAGCATAATATAATACTGATCCTTTAAACAGAAAGAGCAAATGGCTACACTGTTATGTTCTGCTGTTTTCATATGGCCAAAAGCTTGCAAAGAGCAGTTAAATGAGCTGTGTTGTTAGCTGGGTTTCCCAAAACAAAGGGAAACAATTCCTAACCAAAGGAATTCCCAGCAAGCATAAAGCTTAAAGGAGAAAATGCCTTTTGTGCTTCCTCTAGGCTGTATTATGGGAGGTAAAAAGAAGAAAGCAAAATGAAGCCGTTCATGAGTGTACTCATGTGCAACTCAGAGTGGTCATGACTGGCTGTCTGTCTTACTTTTCTGGACAGAAAACCCTAAGTAAATGTTTTGTTGGCTTGAAGAAGAGAAGAGCTAAAATAGCATTTATTTTTTAGATCCAATCATATTCTTGGCTACTGAATACTGTTGTTACTGTGTGCCATGTGACAAGTGAGAAATCCAAATTAAGAATAAAATACATCAAGAAATTATTCTTGAGATAGCTTTTCCTATCAGTTGTCTGCTAATGGTTCTGTAGATTAGCAAAACCACTTTGGCTACTTGGGGCTAAAAGGAGTAGACTTCTGGTGCAAGGACTTCCGTGAAGAGCTTACTCTGAATTAGTTATTGAATGCCTATGCCTAAGGTGATGTTAGTTTTGGATGACAAAATTTCTCAGATGAATTTCTGCTACCTCTTATTTTTTTTTAGGCGAAGAGAAATTGCAGAGCGAGAGCGCCGCGAGCGAGAACGGATACGGATAATGCACGAGCGAGAAGAGTGCCTGCAGAGGGAAAGGGAGCGACTCGAAATTGAGAGGCAAAAGCTGGAGAGGGAGAGGATGGAACGGGAGCGTCTGGAGAGAGAGCGTGTTCGGATTGAACAGGTGGGCAGAGCTGGGCTCTGGACTGTGCAGGAGCTTCTTGGAGGATGGCCCAGTTCGCCCTTGCGGGGAATTTTGCTCTTCACTCTTCTACCCAGTCCTTTTTCTTTCATAAAACCCAGCCAAACATTACATAATTCACATTGTACAACAACGGGAATCTTCATCTTGTTTGCTTGGGAGTAATTTGATGTAAAATACTTGCTACTGTAGCAGCTATACAAGTCAGTCTCTAAACATGAAGTACAATAGATCACTTTGTCTATACCACTCTTCCATAATTTGACTAGATTTTTCCTACAGAATACCCCTGCAAACTTCAAGAAGTGTTTCTGGGTAATAAATACAATAGTAATACAAGAAATTACCTGGAGACATTTCTATGTAACAGCCAATAGCATCTCCAGAACCGTTGTCTACTTTTTGAGAAATATTCCCTGTGCTCTTTAATCTTAGATGCTACCCAAGGATGAATTTTATCAGATCACCTTTAGCAGAAAACTGACAAGGGATAGGTGTGTATCCTTGCTAACTGTTCTCTGGGTATCTCTAATAAAGACCTGCTCTGTTTGTGGTTCCTTTTGTGGCAGGAACGTCGGAAAGAAGCGGAGCGAATCGCGCGGGAGAGGGAGGAACTCCGGCGGCAGCAGCAGCAGCTCCGCTATGAACAGGAAAAGAGGAATTCGTTGAAACGTCCACGGGATGTAGATCACAGGTAATTCTCAAACTGGTCTTTTGCAGTGCATAATAAAAAGAAAGAGCTACAAGCCTTGTGTCAGATTTGAAAATTCATTTGGACCTGAAGCAGGTCTTCTTCACAGAAGAACTGGATTTCTGGTATTGCTTTGGTTTGACGTTAGTTTATGACAAACATGAAACACTCCTTATCTGTAGGACGGAGCTTTGAAATTAGAGAAGCATCCCATGAATTAATTCTTACTGTGTGAAAAAACACAATCCAGAGCATTTGCTGATAAAAGCTGTTCTGCCTTAATGGTTGAAGCTTCTACTTTAAGAATTCATATTTCTGCTAAATGGATGGTTAGTTTGGGGTGTTTTCTTAAATTATTTTGTCCACTACTCTTTAAAGAGTCTACCTTTGTCAGTGGCTTTCCAAAGGTCAGATAAGCATCTCCTAAAATAGACAACTGACTCTCAACAATTTTCTGCATATTAGGCCTTGATTTGGCTACACGTGACTGATGAGGGTTCCTTTGTTTTGGCTAAAGGAGAGATGATCCTTACTGGAATGAGAGTAAGAAGATGGCTCTTGATACAGATGCACGTTTTGGCCATGGCTCAGATTACAGCCGCCAGCAGAACAGGTTCAATGATTTTGATCACAGAGAACGAGGCCGATATCCAGAAGGTTCTTCTGTTCCATCATCTTCTTTTGATAGGTAAGTTTAGATAATGGAGCAGTTATTTGTGTGCCAGCATCTCTGTGGATTTCACTCCTGACTGTTCAAAACTGAATGTGGTGCTAAAGGCTTTATACAGTTCTGATATAATAGAATTCCAGTACTGTCCTGACATTTCTTGTGTCTTGAGGACTGGCCACTTTATCATGGAATCTAATCTGCTTTTCTCTGAGGACTTTAAATTAGCTACCTGGTGGCCTTTTTTGTGAGACATTTCAAAAGGATTTTTGCAATTATTCCTTCCTCTTTCACATCTAGTCACAAGTTCCTGTGGATTACCTGTGTAATTTACAGTGCAGTAAATGCTGGTTCCAGATGGAACTTCATGGTTCCAGTAACCACTAGTAAAGCTAAGACCACATAATTGTACCTTCTGGAATTCAGCTTTTAGGTTGCAGTGAACTAGAATTGTAAATACAATTCTGACTTGAGAAATACAGCATTCTCCATTTCACAGTGGGCAAAAAGGTGGCCCCATAGTTGCTTAAATCACACTGACCAAAATAGGAACAAATAAATGCACAAAGAAATGTTTAACTGGCTGTTAGAACTCAAGCTCAAAATTACAATTGTAGACATAAATACAATTTGGGGTGGGAAGGATTTCTGTTCCTATATATAGTAACAAACAACTAATACAAAGATGAGTGATATTTTATATCCTCATGCATGCGCTTACACGTGCAGAGAAAGGTGAAAATGGGAAACAAGTAATGACTCTTTCCTACTTTAACAACTTAGGCGAGATCGTTTTGTAAACCAAGGTGAGGCAAAAAAGACTCGCCCAACAGCACGAAGAGAAGAGCCGGGCTTTGAGAGATACCCCAAGACCTTCAGTGAGTCCAGAAGAAATGAACCACCACAGCCAAGAAGCGAACTCCGGGACACGGACAGACGCGAAGTACGTGGAGACAGAGATGAAAGGAGAACAGTGATAATTCACGACAGACCAGAAATACCACACGGCCGACATCCCAGAGAAACCGGTTCCAACCCACCTAGGCAAACAAATTGGAAGAGCGAGGGAAGCATAAGCACAGACAAACGGGACGGCAGGTAAATGTGCTGACTAACCAGGGAAAGTACTGATTCTTGTAGAATTCATCCATAGTAGCAATTCCTCAAGTATTAGTGTGTAAAGAGAGAATAGACCGTCTCCTCCTAAAGAAAAGCATTGGAAGGAATATGTAGGATATCAAATGCTAAACCTCGTCTAGGTTTAGCCGACTCCCAGCGGTCTGTTCTTAATCATGAGTAGCAGCACAGAGTTAAGGAGGCTTTTGTGTAGAATGCAGATGTAAACGAGTAGCACGTGAGCTTGAATTATTTAAAAAGCCACACAGATCTAAAGGAATGTTTCTAGGAAGTCAGCTGCAGGTTGCTAGGAACCACAGGAATCTCTGCTGTCTACATGTGCTGTGATTTGGTACCAATTCAACTATACTGAAACCAAAATTTTGATGAAAGCAATTTTTACAGAGGCGAGCGGCCGGATCGGTCGGGAAGGGAAGTGTCCGGCCATGTGAGGGGAGCACCTCCCGGGAGCCGCAGCAGCGCCTCCGGCTATGGAGGCAGGGAAGGAGAACGGGGCGTGATGGGAGAGAGAGGTGGAGGACAAGTGAGTCACCTTCTTGTGTTCGTGTGCATGAAGGAGAGGCTGGAAAATGCAGACTCATGCTGGAAGAATGACCATATAACATCATCAAAATGATTCACAAGCATTCTGCCTATTTTCAACTTAGTTTTCTTGATGTTAAAGGTTCTTTTTTAATAACCAAAAAAATGACAGAAAAATTGCCCTATTCTTCTTGTCTGGCATCTTTATGATAAGAACAATACCTGGGAGTAGATGATAAAGCTTTTGAGAATTTGTTGTCACCCTTTCAGGGTTTTAACCATACACTCGCTGCCTGCTATTTTCAGTGCAGTTTCTAATTTTAATGTGATACTGAGTGAAAATCCTTCTGCAAGACTTGTCTTTAAAGACTACAGATTAACTTACTCCTGCTGGTATTTAAATCCTGAAGTATTTAAAAAGTATTAATGTTCTTCTTCCTGAATTTTATGCCACTGATAATGAGATCAGGGCAGAATTGGGAGTAAAGTATGAGTTTGTGGAACCTCACTCGCTGCATACCCACACATTTGTCATTGTAACTAAGCTTCTGTTACTAGAAGTAACAGGAATATTGTAAATATGTGTGAGCAGCCTATGGACTGAAATCTTGAAAGACTTGTGTTTATTCTATCAGCTGTAAGCTTATCTTTCTTGACAGGTCTGTTTCTTGTAGCTCAAACAGCCTTTTTGTGAGAATGACTAGCTGTCACTTTCTCCCCAGCACTACAATGAGGACAGACATGTTGTAGAACGCCACAGTCGTGAAACTGGACCAAGGAAAGAATGGCATGGACCTAGTTCTCAAGGAAGTGGCTATCATGACACAAGGAGAATGGGAGATGGCCGTGGAGGAGGGGGCATGATGGCTCCACATGCAAGGTACAGAAAGCACTCCTTCCTCTCCATTCCCTACTGAGCCCCTGCAAGCTTTGGTGTTCTTAGGAAGTGCAGCAGTGTGGGTAGCAGCAGGGTGACTCCCTGTGCTGTCTGGCCAGCATAGGGCTCCCCAGGGGTGCTGCTGCTGGCACTGGGCCCAGCAGCACAGCAGTGAGGGACTTCTTGCAAAGTCTCTTCTCCTGCATGTTTTCAAGTCTCTTTTGAGACTTACAGTTTGACAGTTGACTGATAGGAGATGTAAGAATGTTACTACCTGTGCACCAGGAGTTTAGGTATGTATCATAACACTTTTTTTAAAACTTCTGTTTCCAGTAACTCTTCACCCATTAATAGAGTTGTACAGATCACAGGCAATTCCATGCAGAGGGGAAGTGGCTCAGGATTTAAGCCATTTAAAGGTGGACCTCCACGAAGATTCTAAGATCTACAGCTGTTTGGTTTCAAGATAACTTATTGAAATTTCTTGTAAACTTTCTCTGATTAAGAACAGGAAATCTTGTCTAGAAATCCTGGTTAAATTTTTTTAATTTAACATGATTATTTTCCTCTCAATTTTGGAGGCATTTTCATAGTTACGTTGTAATTTTGGATAGTTTTTGTGTATCTTTGATAAGCATTTTCCCTGAGGCACTAGAGCTGTGTAAAAAGAAATTGGAACCAAAATATTTGTTAATTCTGTACAAAAGGATAGTTTGCAGCTGTGTGCTAGTAGTTTGATTTGCCAACATTAGCGCTGTGGTGTCATGCTTTAAAGTTAGCTACTGCTCACAACATCCACAATAACCTCCATTTTGAAGGTTGTCCAGACTATTATCTCTGCTTTCTAATTTGTAGAGAAATAAGATTTGTTCTTTCATTACTGGGTATTATGTAACCTATTTTTGCAGAAGGTACTGTTACATTGAGTGCATTTATGTGTATTCTTGCAAATGTATTCTTTTGAAATAAACCTTCATATTCTGTATAGCTTCTAGTAAGTCTTTAAAGCAGTCTGTGGGGAAGGAAGGCAGAATTAAACAGACATGTTGGTATAGCAAATCAAAGCATGGGTGCCATTAGGTTCTAACTAAAACTTGTCTCCTTCACAGTTACTGAATTGAAAAACTTAGAAGCACATTTGCTCACAGAAGAAAGATTAGAACCAAAAAATAGCAAAATAGTCAAGCAAGGCCCAAAGGAATAATTTTCATTTGCTTTGTGTTTAGTAAAGCTCTGTGAAGTTTGAATCAACTGGGGTTTTACACCAGACTATCACAAACTCTGCTTATAGGGCTTGGGGACTCCTGCAGCTGCTCCTGATGTGGCCTTGAGCAGAAGGCTGCATCTTGTTAAGCCTTTTGGTTTGGGCCAGCATGGAAGGGTCTGTGTTAAACACAGGCCCAAATAGAAAATACCAGGCAGCCAGGCCAGGACTCATTTATCACCCAGCCAGGGTAAGGGTGGCTGTTCAGCAAGGGAGAAAAGCAAATGAATCCCATTTGGAAAAGCTGGGTGGTGGATGTACCCAAATGAACAGGGGACTCCTAGCAGAACAGTAGAGTTTAGGAAATAGTCCTTGAATAAGAGCTTGGAAGGGTTTACTGATCCAGATTGTCTGTGAAAGAAGGATTTAAGTTTTTAAGGCATGAGCCAGCAAGATGGTGATTTCTGCTTGCTGTGTGGAAGAACTGCTAAGCACCTGCAGTGTTCCAGGAGAATCAAGAGCAGAGCAGAGAATGAGTTCAACTAAACTGGTTTTGAGTAAGCAGCCTTTCAGGAAAGATGGAGGAGAGAGAAACAGAGAAACCTGCTGTGCAACAGCATTGTCTCTAATTAATCCTATATGGATATTCACATCTTACAAATACTTAGGATTAAACAAAAGAAATGCACTGTCTCAGCAAGTGTGTCACTTACCTTGATATATTTAATACATCTTAATCAATTCTTAAAAGAAAAATCTAGGAAGTTCAATTTACTGAGTTTTGCTGCAGGAGTTTCCAAGAGAAAGTACAAGTTCCCAGTGCTTTTTCAAAGGTATTTTTGCATTTGGCTGCAGTCTGTGCTTTATCAGATATGACAACACACACAAAACAAGTATCTGCTCCAAGATGAATTTACAGTGGCTAATGGATTGAATTTGGAAGTTTATAACCTTAAAAGACAAAGCTATAGAGAGCTACAAAAATAAAACTTGAGATGTTCTTAGTTCCCTGTAAAAGTCTAGATATGCATTCCAACAGTTACTTAAATCAAAAATGTGTTTGTGCAGGTGTAATCATTTCACTTAAAATACTAAAACAAACTCAGACAATGGGGAAAAAACTGATTGACAACAAATTGCTGAAACCTTAGAATTTATCAAAAGCTGAAGAGCACCAGAAGTCTGTTCTTTTTTCCAAAGTGAGGTTTTGTTGGGTTATTGTTTGTTGGGTTTTTTAAGTATATCATCCACCTTTTATTATTAGGAAAGAACTTAAATATCTAAATGAAATATTTATTTAAGTTTGCTCACTTAAATTTATTTACATACAATGAATTTCAGAAGACTGTTAACCAAAATAAATCTCAGTTGGGTAAAGACCTTGAACTAGAGAGAGGCTGATAGCAGGAGACACTATTTAAAAGGTAACAGAATTTAACAGCTTTGTGGTACACAAACAGAAAGGGGGTATTAAGATACAGAACTGGATTTCTCTGAACTATTTGTGTTCAAAATTATTGTAACAATTTACAAGGAAATGTTATTTCCTTATAGTCTTTAAAAACACATTAATACAATATAAACAATTAAGGCTTTTAAAATGCAAAACATTCAGTAGTTGAACTTGTAGATGCTATTACAGTGCTGGATAATGGTGTCACATGATGAAAAGCATTTCATTCACATACGTTGGTACAAATGATACTGCATGACTAGATTTAATTGTGTCATGCACCTCTAAAACACAAGTTAAAAAAAATTAACTTCTCCCCTCTCTTGGTAAATCCAGAGTCACTTGCATCAGCTTTACTTTGCATTTCCTTTTAAAGATATCAGGTAAGCATGGAGTGACTAACAGGACACAGTTGAACTGTGGATTTAACAGGAATTGCACAATTCTGGTGGCATCTTGAAGACATTACTAATCTGGAAGTATTTTGGAACATTACTAAAATATGTCAGGTTTTGTGGGGGAGGCTTTTTAAAAAAACATTTCATTGTAAAAAGACCCAGTCAAGGCAGTTACAATATTTGACTTAGCACTGGAGAACTTGGGGTGACTTCTGTAGGATTCATTTTTGTATGTTCCATCAGTCGTTTCTTCACTAAGCTTACATGTGTGTTAAAGGTGATTATCACAAGTTGTACAAATAAGGGCTATGCAGCTGGTGACCAGATAAAAGGATAATTGAAAATTATTTTAAAAAAACCAAAAAAAACTTTGATAAGAACTTGTTTTGCTGAAAGCTGTAATATAAACCAAAACTCTGTCATTTAACATTAAAGCTCTATCAGGCTATTGTGGGAAAACTGCTGACAGTATTTCTCACTCCCTTATAAAGAATTGCTGTAAGGAATTAACATAATACTGAGCAAGATGTAACAGATTTAGAATATATTTCTGTGGCACAGGACAAGTACTTGATACTTCTATAGTTCTAAGAACTGCTATCAAAGTTGTGAGACTCAACCTGTAAACAGTGACTACACACTGCAAAAACACAGGGAAAAACCATTCCCAGGTGCTATGATCTGTCCAGTACAATCTGATAGCAACCTGCATTAATTGGGGATGTTTTTGCAAGTACAAAGCCTATCCAAACCAGAACCCTGCTTATTTCATCAGTGTCTGGACTGTAACTCCCTCACCAGTCACACTTTTCAGCAGAATGTTACAGCACTAGTGATTTCAAGTGTTGTCAAAATGCAAGTGAAGAAACACTTGCTACAATAGGTTTGTCTTTTGAAATCATTGTACCTATGGTCACATTTTAAGGGGTTCTCTAAAATTATTTTTGCCTGCCAATCCCTAAGAGAAAGCAGTAAGAAATCCAGAAATGCAAACATACCTGCTGTAACCCAAGTATATGGAATGCAAACATGTAATTATTGCAACTATTCATCATAAAAATTACAGAAGCGGATTACAAATAGTTTAAAGTCCACAAGCAGGTTCCTTGGTTCCCTGTATCCATCTGCAGTGTCTTGAAGACACCACCTACTGCTATGCTTTTCCAGGCAATGGAAGGATTTTATTTCCACAGCAATACTTTTTTTTCTCTGTAGTTAACAGAAACCCTGGTAATATATACCCATGCAATTGGCCAAAATCCCCATACTGTTACCTCACAGAGAACCTGGTTTCAAACTTTCAGTGTGAAGGGCTTCACTAAAACTCAATTGTGAACACAACAGTAACTAAGATAAACCAGTTTCTGGCTCTGGTTAATCTGCAATTACAAAAGCCCTAAAATGAACAGACCTATTGCTGCCCTCATACCAAAATACAGGAGAGGAAATTGTCTGTTTTTGCAGGTATTTTGTAGTTCCCCAAAACAAAAGATAAGCAAACCCAAGGGTGTTCCCATTACCCAGCTGATTTAAGTTTTTAAAGTGATTTAAGACACACTGGTGTTTCTTCTAATTGCAACTTTGACCTTTTCCTTGGCATGTGCCAGTAAACAGGAACAAAAGCCACCACAGGCTTTCTGACAAAAATACAAGTTATCTCCGCTTTTTTGGAAACACATTCAGAAGAAATCTAAAAATGTTAAACTAAGGTGAAATTTTCCAAACTGCTTAGCGCATAAACTTAACTTTACAAAGTTACAGCTGAAGTTTTAACTCAGAAAGCCCATCCAAATTTTACTAAAGGCTTCAACAAGAGAACATGAACTTCAAGACAGACAAGTATGCCATTATTTCATCCAGCTCTGTGGAAGAGAACCTCAGTTTGTCTCAGCTAAAGGCTTTGGCTCATGGGACACTATTAGATCAATCCCCATATGTTTCACAACAGGTATCACTTATGGTCGATGGGACCTAAACTGAAATTGGGTCAGCATTAAAGGAAGTTCAAGAGAGTAATTAAAAAAAATAAAACTTAGCTGAGTTTGTGTCCCTGTCCACCTCCAAGGTCTCAGTAAATTTGGCTGAGTGTTTGACTCTATCAGACACCCCCCATTTCATTCACTGCTGGGAGGGCAGCATGGGCAGTGCCTGAGCTCTGATCAGAGCAGCAGCTGCCTTTGAGTTCAGCAGTGTTACACTATTTGTAAGCACTGTGTAGACTGACCTAACAAACTTTTCAGTTCCTTTGAGTGCTAAAACTTCATTTGAATCATTCCCTAGGATTTCCCAAAAATAACACTATTTTTGCTTGTTTTTCTATGCTGTTGAGGGAAACATGGGATCTTGACTTTCTAATGAAAATTAACTGAGTATTTAAAGATTTTAACCTTGAAAAACAAGGAATTGCCCATTTCAGCACATAAAGCTTCTCCCTGAACACAAGTAATCCTACAAACCAGAAAAGGAATGAGGAAGGCAGATTTCAGCAAGTTCTCTAGAGAGAACTCTCCAGCAAAGAGAGCTCAGAGTGACAGGAGCTGACATTGACCGAAACTGAACAGTAGGCAACTTACATTTAATAAGAATATTTGGAGCTATCAGAGGATCAGCACAGCTAGTCCTGACTTTAAAGCACAGTGAAGAGCAGTGTGTCCAGGGACAAACACTGCCAACCTGCCAGGAAATGAACCTGCTGGGCATTACCTAGGTGAGAAAATGTGGCCACTGCACGCTGTGCCACAGCTATTTGCATCCAAAAAACAGCAAAGCCTTAAACAATCTCAAGAGGTAGCATAGGGACTTTTTATATTCCAGCCTCTCTTTCCTCCTTAACATTCTCCTGTGGCACTTCTTCCCCATCAAAGCAGATCAGAGCTGAGCTTAAACCCACTGCTTTCCTACTGGGCAAGCTGTGAACAAGAGGGAGCTGTCCAGGAGCACTGAACATCAGACAGGCTCTGTACACGACATGCTGTGAGAAGGTGTCACTCACCTCTTCCCCTTTTCCCACTCAGCACTAACAGTCTCTGGCTAGTTATGATTAATAAAAAAGGATATGCACTTGTCAAGATGAAATGCCATTTTCAGGCCTTGCATGTGACATTTGCTATCCCTGGACTGAATGAACGTTTTTGAGAGTTGGATTTTCCTTGCTCCCAAGGTGTCCATCATAGCACAGATGGAAAAATGGGAGCATTCTACTGCAACCAAACTATAGCTTGTTATTTTTGCTTTTCTGTAATATGCTTTCTAATGAGGATTCTCCATCAATTAATGTGCATTTTCTGAGTCACCTGTTTAATGCTGCAACTTTTAAAAATCTACTTTTATATAAAATAAGCTCTTAATTCAGTATGTTGTACTGAAGGATGTAGTTTGTATAGATTCTCTAATAAGCATCCTAGTGCAAAGAGCTGATCCAAGCAATGAGCTGACTTTGTTACAGAACCAGTGGAGCAGGAATGAAGAATGGTTCAGTTAAAAATACATCAGCTTTACCTTTCACTTTAGTATTTCCTGCTGAATGCACAAGAAAATTCATTTCAAGAACTCAAAACTGCCTTTTATTACATACTGGAAAATTTTTCAAGAGCTTGTGTATACAAATTTGAAGAAACATGACAATAATGTGACATACCAAGTGAGTCAGAGCCTGCCTGGCAATCCCAGCAGAGCCTGTGCTTCCCTTGGAGCTCCTGTGAACTCCTGGGAGCCACAAAAGCAGCTCTGCAGAGAAACTCTGAACACTTCATTTCTTATATGAACAACATGGACAGCTAACAAAATGTAGTTTTTGTATTGTGTTTAAGTGAATTTTCAAGAATGCTGATTTCATTCTCTGGTGTTACAACCCTCTGGATCTGCTTTGCTGGGTTGCAGATTCCATGAGTGTCAGAAGAAGACTGGTGGATTTGAGCATTTACAAAGTGCCTTACAGAAAAACAATTATCTCTACGACAGTGCTCCGTTTTTTGCTAATCTTAAGAATACTTGTATGTAGCTTTTTTTATGTCACAACTATAATGCAACAACAAAAATTCTGTGATTCTCTTTTCTGTGCTAGCATTTATCTAGTGGAAAACAAGTCCTACTCTACTTTTCTGGACACTTTCATATATATTATGTAGGTATTTGGAGCATGTACATGCTAAGTTTTATAAATAGATGTATAAATCTATACCCTTTTGCCAGAACATGAGCTGGAGAAAAAAAAATAATAAAAGAAAAAAGGCAAATTAAGTAAACAAAAATAACAAGAGTAGATATGGTCTTCCTGGTACTCCAAGACTATATTGTGCAATATTGTTTTCCAAACTCACTTCATATAGATAAAAGCAATTCTGTTCAGGTTTTTCGATCCTCAGATACTGTCAGAGATACCAACTGTGACAGCTTTTGGAATGGTTACTCCCAGTAGGGCATACATTAAGCTTCCAGGTGAATTTCATTTTGCGTATTAGGAAGCTCAACTGTTTATAACTTTTGCCACTAACAAGTTCAACTCATGCAGTCCTAGATTTCAGGAAATCTTTACCTTTTTTTCCAAAGCTTCAAGACCTGTAAAGAAAAAAGGATATTAACAGAGGACTGTTTTCACAGCATGCCTTCCATCTCAAATACCCTGAAACCTTTACTCCTCTATTGAAAGAAACTGAATCATCTGGGAGTTGCAACTTCATGATGTGCACTGCATTTAACTCTTCTTCCTCTGTGACCAAATGACAATAATTCCTCTAACTACAGTATATTAAGTTTCAGGGACATCTGTCTGATTCTGGAAATGTTACATTTATTCTTCTAATATGAACAAGTATCTTAGGCAAAGAGCAACTCCATAGCCACAACAGCTAGATTCCTTCCAAAAGGAGTTAAAGTGGCAATACTGTCACTGAAAATAATAACAAACACTTAGCTTGACATATTTATTTCTCAAGGTCAATAAATAAATGTAAATACACAAATTTGGAAAAATCTTAGTAACAGAATGTTTTTAAACAACATTCTGGCTTAAAGTCTCTGTTATTGACACTATTGGAATAGTTTCTCATCTACTTAAAGTAGCTAAGTCATTATGTTGGTGATCCTCCATCACATTAATTTTTGAAGAAGTTAGGCTGCTGCAAAGGAAAAAAAAGACATCAACCTTTGCTTTGACATAGAAAATTATCTGAACTGCATACATTAAGTATTAAAATTACTTCTCTGGGCATGACTTTTCTAGAGAAGATATTTTTTAATTTACAGTTTACATATTAGAGACTTGCTACTGTTCATTACTTCATCATTATAAAAGGGAAATCGTAACAAAAGAGGAAGAAAAACAAAAGAGGAAAAGGCATGGAAGAAAATGATACAAATTGGCCCTTTAGTTGGTAAGACATTCTTCTTTAATCTCATTTTCATTTTAGGTTGGTAACAGATGTGTGTGATGACTGGCTGCCATCAGTGCAGCAAGTCTGCTTGAAATAATTGTGAAGTGGCTTTTTACCAATGGACTTGTGTTAGACACCCACTTTTGTAGACATTCTCCAAACACCTGGAAGCAGGAATGTCATATTCCACCTTAGCTTGCCCAGGTTATTCTGTGTGAACACTAAGGCTTAGAGCACGGATACAGAACTTGTCCAGGAGAAGCAGCCTTTTTCAAAAGTATCTACAAATCGCTAAATAGAAATTTTTATCAAAAGGTTCAGCAAGAACTAATTGTTATTGACTTAATGGAAGTGGAGGAAGATTTGTGGTTCCCTCAAAATTCATCAAGTGTTCTGTTTCTGCATTCTATAAATACTACAAGATGCAACATGTTTATTTGGTTCCCATAAATTAGAAAAATCTGGTTTCCAAAAATTCTAAATTAGTGATTTAAAAAACAAAATATTACACCTGACCACCTTTCAAACCATCTGAGAGGCAGCTTCACTCCTCTCTCACCCCTTCAGAAGTGTGCTTTTTTAAGAATACATGATTTATAAAACAAACAAAAAAGTGTGTTTTTAACTAGAGTACACTTGCTTAAATATACAAGTGGACATGTTAATGTCATGTTGAAGTTCAAGGTACTTCTGGATAAAAGGCAGATAGTTATTTTAACTCTGCATTCTTATATAGAATAACGATTATTATAGACTTTAGTTTCCTCTCATCATTCATCTATCATATGGAGAGGTCAATAAATAAAAGCTTATCTGGTCCAGTTTACCTACAAGAGAAAAAAAATAATAAAAGAAAAAGAAGTTACCTATAAAATTACTTGTTTAACCCTGATAACATCTGAGTTGCCATACCCAGTTTGTAGTTGCAAGAAAAGCAAACAATATTCATCTTGCTTTTTAATAAATGCCCCATTTTCTTCATGACAATTTTTGTATGCTGCCTATCAAGTCACATATTCTTGGGGCAAGAAAGCTGGCCAGGAGATGCAGTGATAGCAGTAACAAGTATAAATCTGGGTTCAAAAAAAGAACATACCAGATCCAGAAGCAAAGAAATCTGGACACACTGAGGAGGCAGTGCCCAGCTGTTATTTGGGCTCTTGTGTCGTGGAGACTATACCCAGCCTAAGATATAGTTTCATACTAAGGAAGTAACACAGAACTCCGTTGTGCTCGTGTACAGACTTCAGGAAAAAGCCTTACACAAAACGAATTACCTTTGTTTAGAGTAGAAGATAAAATAGCTTACTAACTGATGTAATGAGTAATGGATGTCACTATGACACAGGACTTGCCATGAGTTGTGTGTTCAGCTACAAGGTGCAATATTTCTTATGACTAACTCAAAGCACAGCCGCGTCCAACTGTGATTTGGAATTCCCTCTTGAGCAGCACGCACTATGACTTTGAAGGAAGTCTGTCTGATTGGTACAAAGTCATCCATCCTCTCTTGGAACATGAACAAAATCCATGGGGTAATCAGGCACAGGCGGCATGTAACAGGTTTGTCTTCCTTTTTACTCCTTGTTTTTGCTTCTGAGGACATGCACTTGGCTCCAGATGGAATCCATGTTCTGTTACAAGAGAACACAGCTGTTCTTCTCTTTCTCCCTCTCCTTCTCGCGAGGCTCTTTGCGTTTGCGTTCGTTACTCCCGGATTGTCTTGTGCTGGCTGGAGAGGCAGCACCTTGTACCTGCTGTGCAGGGAAAACGGGAAATAAATGGGAAATAAACCCAGCACCATTGCACATACAGCCTGAACTCTTCCTGTGTGGTCAAGCTCACAAACAAAAAGTTTAAGTATTATTAAGCAAATTAAGTAGAGTTCAGGTAGGGTTTTTGGTATACCTACTCCAGGATCTCCACAAAGTTGTGTATTTCTTGAAAATTAAGTCAGCTGAAAATATATTTCAAGTTTCATGTGTCCCTTCTGTTGTGTCCACATATACAGATCAGTAGTTTCAATAAAACATGGTTTCAAGCATTTTCTGGCACTTCTGTGTTATTATACTGGAATTTCTTCTTAGTTTCTCTTAGAAGTACATAATCCACATTTCACTATTTGCAGAGTCAAAATGCTGGTGTGGACAGCGAGATAATGGTAAGGCAGCAGCTTTTTGTGACTAGAAACTCTTTAATAATTTGGCAAGGGGGTTGGTATACAAAGACAACGTAAGTTTTGTTAATTCATCATCTATTCCCTCTGTTACCCATTCATAGCTGCAAATGAGCAGGCTTTTAATCCTGTTCAGCAGGTTCTTCTACCTTTGGCAGGTATGAATCTGTGTCTTAGCTAGGTGCTGCTGGTTCTATTAAAGCAACAAACAGTGCAAATAACACAACTTTTACCTGTCAAAATTCTTGTTTCATGCTTAAACTTATCAGTTAATGGTTCTGAATTACTTCAGGCCAAAGATGCAGGCTTTATATAGATTATTTCTTACGTATTTGTAAATAAAAGCAATTCTGAAAGCCCTCAGTGGTTAACAACTCTCTAAAAACAAAACCCCAACTTAAATATTGTCTCTGGCACAGAAGATTCAGTTAAATTTCATTTTTTGATAGACATGTGCATAAACCACATTTTCAGAAGATTTTGAAATCAGCTGCTTATGGGTACAGGATGGAAAGGTGTACTGGAGGAAACTGAATTGCCTAATTCAAAACAACAGAAGAGAGTCACATGAGATCACAGTCTGAATCACCTAAAAATGTACAGCAACAAACTTCTACAAGACAAAGACAAAGCTTCAATTATTATCAAAAAGTTTAGCTGAATGTTCTTCTGCAAGTAATGTAAAAGAGTAGCTAATACCATCTTTGTAACCTGACATATTAATTCATACCATCATTCCAAATTAAGTATAAATGAAACCCTAATTTAGAAGGTTAAGCCTGCTTTAAAGTATTTAAATGTCTGCAGTTGCCATATCTACATGCATACTCCAACAATTGTAGTGTATTCCTCAAGATTCCTATATTCACCTCAGGCTGAAATATGTACAGGCACAGATGTATCTGTGCAATTATTCATACTTTCTGAAACTGATGATCATATTCTGTAGTACTGTTTTCTTACCTGGACCTGAGCAGCTGCTTGTTCCTGTTCCTGATAGTACTGAGAAGCTCTCCTGTCCTCCTCTTCCTGGAGCTTCTTTGCTAGCTCTAGATCACTGATTCCTTCTGGGATCTGTTCCCAGTTAATCTCTTGATTCTGCTGCTCTTGTTGTAGAGACAATGCCATCAGGTAATCCTAAAGAGTAAACTTGTGAATTAATGCTTTTGCACAGAGAAAAGAGTCAAGTCATATCAAGTGAATTTTTCAGCATGTGCAGCTACACAGTACCATCACTTTTCTCCCAGCCTTTATCTTCAAATGGAGGTCAGGAATTTGTTTCAGAACCTGTCCATAGCCTCAACTGCAGAAAGGCTGAGAACAGGTACTTTACATGTCTGCTTTCACAGTGCCTAAGCTGCAGCACAGAAAACACAAAAACTAATTTAAAAATTTTGCTTTTAGGTTTAAATTCTATTACCTAGACAGCAGCAAATTATCTGTCAGATTTTTATTCTGAGAGAGAGATGCAGTGCTTCAATTTATTAAGAAGCATCTTATTAATTTTCCCCCAGTATTTAAAAAACATTCATGGTGATCACTATAAACTTGTTCAGAATGTAAGATTTTCAAGGAACTTAGTCTTGCTCTGCACTTGTACATTAACTGGTACAACTCAGCCCCACCTCAGACATGACTTCTGCAAACGCTGTGTCTCAGCAAGAATAACAAACACCCACCATGACACACAGTCTGCTGTGGGGTCTGTCCTACATTCAGCCAAGTGGGCAGCAGAAGTCAAAGTTCAGCTATGACAATCTTAATGAGCTGAAGAGAGTTTATGTAGGAAGAAATTCCACAGTCTGCTTCTGTTTCCATATACAAACGAGAGGTGACATTTCACCTGAGTGACGACTTGGCAGAAGTGGATTCTGAGAGATTAAAATCCCATTTTCCAAACTACTCAGTTGGTCTTACTTTTCCTCCCTCAAAACCATATTAATACATTCAAGTGGCACTTTCGGGAGCCCCAATCTAATTACCTAAAGGAGTTTTATAGTCCCAGATATGCATGAGTATACACACATGCATACACATCTGTGGAATTACACATAAATATGACTAAAAATCAGTACAAATTTACAACAGAAAGGCAGAAATCCAGTACCTGATCTATTTGATCCTGCTGCCCTCTGTAGACAGTTTCAGGGTCTGATGGAGGCCTCAGGTGGAATTCAGAGTCACAGAAATTCCCATCACCATCCACATTGTGTAAACTTTCCCACACAACCTTCTCTTCTGTAAGAAAGCCCTGGTCTGTCACCAATAGGTAAAGCTGACCCTATACAAAAGAACAAGGAAAACTTGTAAAACTAAAGAAAACCACTTTTTTACAATCTAAGTAGAAGAAATGATACAAATGTTGCATTCCAATAAAACATTCATTTAGAGTTTTAGCACATTTAGTAATTAAATAAATCAGCATACAGTATTAAACCACCAGACAGTAGTATTCACTGCTGAATTAACAGCCATTTCTGTATTCCATCTTGCAGCTCTTCATTCTTAATGGGAGCTCATATTGATTAGAAATTAATATAAAACATCTATATTACACATTAATGAATATATATCAAGCTATGTACCTTGATAGCTCCTTAGAAACACACCTAAGAAGAAGACTTAAAACCTGGCAACAAAAACATTAAATCCCAGGAGTAATCACATTAAATTCCAAAGGTAAGATATGGAGACAAAGGTGATCTTTCCAAACAATCCAAGAGGCATTACCTCAAAATGGCCACATCTCAAATTTCATATTTCATAATGAGTTTTGATAGAATTTGAGGTCTCTGTCAATTGAAAGCTCTAAATTTAAGATACTTGCTTTCACTTGTTACCAGTAATTGCTTTTGTTGGCATTTTAATAATTTTACAGTTCCATAAGGCCAAATTTCTTTATTTCAAAGTCTGAAATGATAAAATGGGCTGGTCTGGAGTGAAGGAGACAATGCTAACAAGTACAGATACCAAGGCACTGGAAGAATGAAATGCAAGCTTAGGATGAAGGAGCGGGAGAGGAGCTGAAAGCAAAGGGAAATAACTGAAGTAGGCTCCAAGTAAAAGGAGATGGTGCTGCATGTCTGAGGGACAGCAAAGCAGCATAAAATACCCGTTTAAATTTCCATTTAAATAAATCCATTTATTTCATCCTACCTTTTTTATCATCTTTCTAGGTTTATACTCCAAATCAAGAATGTTGTTACTGACCATAGAGCATATTAAGACTGAAGCTCCCATTAGTATGACTGAATGTACCAGATCAAGACCCTCAATACAAAACTTGTAGCAGTGGTTTAGCTGTAAAAATCAAGTTTATTGCGACATCCACAAAAAATTTGGTATTTGTATTCCAGCAGCACACAAAGGGTTCTCAAAGATTGCTGTGCTGAAGTTGTACCAAAGCAAGAGGCAGATCCTGTTCTAATGATTTCTAAGGCTAAACAGGCAAGAAATGGAAACTCTGTCCATACTCAACACATACAGAACTCCTCTGAAGTCATTAAATAACTTTCTAAGGCAGATGTTGAAATTCCACTCACGTCTCGTCAACCCCTCTCCGTTTACAGCTGCCCCTCCTGGGGCTGGGAGGTCACTTGACATAACAAAAATATTATTTAAAGACTCACATACATTAATTATTCCAATATTACCTAATACCATGACAGGTACTTATACACAAGGCCAAACAGAGTAGATAAAAAACCCAAACCAAAACCAAGCATGTTTTGTTCTACTGTATGCTCAAGCTTTGGAATGGGAGTTAACCAGCACAGGGGGGACTTCACAAACATAAATACAAGTGTCAGCAACAATTCTGATCACATAACACAATCTAAGAAATCATCTGTCCCTTGGAAACCTGCCTAAGAACTGAATGATACTCCTGTCCTGACACTTAAAATTACATGAAGCAAATAAAAGGAAGTAATTTCCCAACGTTTCCAGTTTGCACAACTCAAAACCTAAAAAAGGGGGTGGTGTGTGTGTCTCTCAGGTTTTCCTCTATTATGCCATACATTTTTCATTACAGCCCATAAACTGTGTAGCTTAGTAGTACTGAAATTGTGAAAATACTAGTTTTCCTATCTTCAAACTATTATAAGCTTAATTTTTCCACAAACAAATATTAAGGTATATCATTGCCTTCACAGAACTAGAATCTATCATTTAAGGATGGATTAAAGCTAACACTTGTTTGAAATAGAGACTTGTTTCAAATCTTAAATAAAATTCATACTCTTTGTAAGAATTTCTCAGTTGAACACTGATTATAAAAATGTCACGTTAGAGTAAATAATAAAAAATAAATGTAACTCAGCTCCCTAATGAAAGGCAATAAACTGTATTACATATCGCCACATTACCTGAACACCACCACTGCAATTCTAAGACAAACTGCACACCTTCAAACATTGTGCTTTACTTGAACAAAGCTTAGCAAACCAACAAACACAGTACCTGATAAGGGACAGTGTTCCTGGTCACATTATTGGAATGAAAGGAAGATGGGAAATCAGAGATCCAAAGTCATCTTTCCCTTATTTTTAACCAACTTCTCTGATCTCTACATCATGTTAGTATAGTTAAATTGGATTCCACAAAAAACCCCAACCAGGACCCTCACAATATTGCTAATATTCATGGAACCTTTGGCAATCATTTCATATAAAGTAAGAGGAGTTGGCTCTTCTGCTATGAGCTGTAATGTAGCCTCTCATCATGGGTTTGTTCTTCCACTTGCAACAAGAAAATAGAGGCCCTATCTACAGACAGGCTATGTAGGCACAGTTTTAATGCCAGGCACGTTCTCTTCCCAACGCTAAAGGCACAGGCCACGTTCAGTGGCACACCCAGACCCCGCAAGGATTGCCTGTGAGCCGAGAGAAGCCTTTTACCCTCCGACATTCACGCTGCCCCGCAGCCGGGGCCGCACCGAGCCAGGCCGTGCCTGAGGCCAGGAAGCAGCCGCCCTTCCCAGGCACTTCCACATCGCGGGCCGGGGCTGGCTGGGAGGGACGGGACACGGCCCCGGGGGACGGGACACACACACACAGCCCCGGGGGGACGGGACACACACACAGAGCCCCGGGGGGACGGGACACACACACACAGAGCCGGACGGGACACACACACAGAGCCCCGGGGGACGGGACACACACACACAGAGCCCCGGGGGGACGGGACACACACACACAGCCCCGGGGGACGGGACACACACACAGAGCCCCGGGGGACGGGACACACACACAGAGCCCCGGGGGGACGGGACACATACACAGAGCCCCGGGGGGACGGGACACACACACAGAGCCGGACGGGACACACACACACAGCCCCGGGGGGACGGGACACACACACAGAGCCGGACGGGACACACACACACAGCCCCGGGGGGACGGGACACACACACAGAGCCCCGGGGGGACGGGACACACACACAGAGCCGGACGGGACACACACACACAGCCCCGGGGGACGGGACACACACACACAGCCCCGGGGGGACGGGACACACACACAGAGCCCCGGGGGGACGGGACACACACACACAGAGCCGGACGGGACACACACACAGAGCCCCGGGGGACGGGACACACACACACAGAGCCCCGGGGGGACGGGACACACACACACAGCCCCGGGGGACGGGACACACACACAGAGCCGGACGGGACACACACACAGAGCCCCGGGGGACGGGACACATACACAGAGCCCCGGGGGGACGGGACACACACACACAGCCGGACGGGACACACACACACAGCCCCGGGGGGACGGGACACACACACAGAGCCGGACGGGACACACACACACAGCCCCGGGGGGACGGGACACACACACAGAGCCGGACGGGACACACACACACAGCCCCGGGGGGACGGGACACACACACAGAGCAGGACGGGACACACACACACAGCCGGACGGGACACACACACAGAGCCCCGGGGGGACGGGACACACACACAGAGCCCCGGGGGGACGGGACACACACACAGAGCCCCGGGGGGACGGGACACACACACAGAGCCCCAGGGGGACGGGACACACACACAGAGCCGGACGGGACACACACACACAGCCCCGAGGGGACGGGACACACACACAGAGCCCCGGGGGGACGGGACACACACACAGCCCCGGGGGACGGGACACACACACAGAGCCCCGGGGGGACGGGACACACACACACAGCCCCGGGGGACGGGACACACACACAGAGCCCCGGGGGACGGGACACACACACACAGAGCCCCGGGGGGACGGGACACACACACACAGAGCCGGACGGGACACACACACACAGCCGGACGGGACACACACACACAGCCCCGGGGGGACGGGACACACACACACAGCTGGACGGGACACACACACAGAGCCGGACGGGACACACACACAGAGCCCCGGGGGACGGGACACACACACACAGAGCCCCGGGGGGACGGGACACACACACAGCCCCGGGGGGACGGGACACACACACACAGCCGGACGGGACACACACACACAGCTGGACGGGACACACACACACAGCTGGACGGGACACACACACACAGCCGGACGGGACACACACACACAGCTGGACGGGACACACACACAGCCCCGGGGGACGGGACACACACACACAGCCGGACGGGACACACACACACAGCCCCGGGGGACGGGACACACACACACAGCCGGACGGGACACACACACACAGCCCCGGCCTGTGCACAGCTCCCCAGGCCGAGCTCGGGCCACTCAGGTAACCAATGCACACAGACGTGGCTTTCAAATGCCCCTCACCGAGAACAGCTGTCACGCTTTACAAAATGTTCCTACCCTCAGAAAAATCTTAACTGGCCACTTCTAGAGAATTACCAGATTATCGTTTAGATTTGTTTTTAAATGTGGGATTTTTTAACCAATACTCAGCCTCATGGGTTAACACTGCCCCCCAAAATACCAGCACGTAATAGACAGCAAAAATATCTACTACTAACTGTAGTCAACAGGGAGTAAAACACTCAAAGTCTCAAGTGTATAACTACTGTAGACAAAGTTTACTTTAACAAAGTTATGACTAATCATTTATCCTAAGAATTGATATTTAGATATTGTAGAGCAATGCCCAGATTTTGTAGTTTCACGTATAAAAACCTTGAAATAAAGCTGAGGATAAAGCAAGATTATTCTCTCAAACAGGGATCTCAGTCTTCTGGTTTGCACAAATAAACCCTTCTCTGAAATGCACAAATACAGCCTCAGGGGATGTTACTAGATGTCCTTTCCTTGGATGATTTCATAATCAGATTAAATAATTAATATTTTTAAACTGCTTGTTCTAATGCCAATTACCAAGTTTCCAGCAATTCAGAAAACTGAAAAAGAAAACCAAACACCTGTCCAATAGCTTCCTACAGTAAAGACAAACATTTTAAGCCTTATGTTTTGAATAGTATGTAAATATTCTCTTGGACTTCTGGATCAGATCCCTTTGTTTTTGTGAAGATGTTTTAAGTTGATGAATGAATGTTGTTTTAATTGTCTCTAATAGTTAAAATGTTCAGATATACTAATATTAAAAAGATTTTTTAAAAGAAAGTATGTACTACTGAATTCAGAGTAACCCTCAGCATAAGAACTGTACACTAAGAAATTGAAAAATAAACATGTTTTTAAGCAGTTATATTCATTGCCTCTAATGTGCCAATCTTAAATGTCCAAGGAAAAAGTGCAATTATGAAATACACTTTGTATTGGAATAAAAGTATCTGTTGAGTTTTGAAGCAGAAACACAACATTTATAAAGTAGGAAACACGCATACTTAAAAATCCAAACAGGTAAGTGTCTTGATACTTTCAGTAAAGAACACAGGTTCTATTACAAACAAGTCTGTGGGAAAAACATTCCAACTGAACTAAGTTCTTCTTACCAAACTGATCCCCTCTTTACAGTCCTGTTTTTCCTTGATCTAGGGAATTATCATTTGGTGTATTTATTATCTGCATAATGAAAAGCAAAGGCAAAAAAACAAAATCACATTTTTAACTGCTGAGAATTAAGACTGTACATGAGCCAAGACTATTAGTATGCAATTAAAGGGACAGGAAGTAGAAAAAAATTATTACTTGGGCAAATGGACAAGGTATGGAAATCCAATTCCTTTCACTAAAATATCAGCCTTAAAAAACCCACACTGCACTTAAAAAATTTATCCCCAGTGTACAGGTCCTTGTATCAGCTGTACATTAAAGCTGCCAAATAAAAGTTTAAGCATTAGCTTAATTAGAATAATAATCACTAATTACTTAAGCTGTGTTTCTAAAAATACACCGATTTTATTACATGGACATAACTTATTAAATGTGTCATTCCCTTTTGGTTAACTTTATAGCTGCTTTATTTAGACGTTTCCATGTATTGGTTTGGAGGGGAAGGAGAGAAAGGCAGTATTAGAGAAAGAAAAAATTACTGCATCGTTCTTGCCCTAGAAGTTCTATACCTCAGTTTTCCCTAGCATATGTTGTGTCTCCAGCTTTCCCACTGGATGGACTTTTCTCCATAGTCCAGTTACTGCTGACTACTGCTCAAACTGTGAGGAAACTCCATCTGCAGAGCGAGCATTAAACCCAGGAGATGGAAAGAGTGGAGCAGTTGAAAAACATCTCAACTCTTCAGCAGCAATGCATTTGGCACTCACATGAGTATCCTGGAGGGCCAGAAATTTCTGGATAGCTAATGTTGGCGAAAAGCCCACATTAAGTCTATTTCTGACTTGATACAAAAGACCCCCTAGACATATAGCTACTGCAAATGGCTGGGTAGGTAGGAGGCAAAAGAGGTGTTGCTGGCCTTTAAACATCAATTTAAAACTTATTTTCTGTCTTTATTAGAAAGTTTCTTGATATCTCAAATTCTGCCATGTGCCACTCAGCAGAAATCCAAATCAAAATGAACACTGTATAGAAGCAATAACCTCAGGAACTAAAACATGTAAATAACATGGAAATTAAACAATAACTACAAGGTCATTCCCCATAATGATGGTGAAGAACAAGAATAATGGCCTCTATTTCAAATTTAGCATTTCAGAATTCTAAGAATTCTCAAAAAGCACAAGATTAAAACCACTGTGACTTAGCAGCAACAAACCTTAAATACACAAACCACACTAATTTTCAAATATTTTAACTTTATATTTCTTAGGACTTGTATTTAGTTCTTACAGATAAAACTCAAGACACAGATTTTTACTCACTGCCATAACCTGTTCTGTATTATTGATATTGGCTGAGGATATTTAACTCATTGAAGTGCTGCATTTTATTTCTATAAGGAAAAAGCATCTCAACTGAAAAGTAAATGTTTACAACTATGAAGCTGCTAAAGCACAGACACACCAGATCCTACCCTTTAATGTAATACTGGGCTGCAAAAGACTACAAAGAGCCTATGTTTTACAAAACTGATCTGTATTTATAATCCACAGGTCAAAGTGATACTCACTGACTGTATTTAATACAAATACTATATTACAGGATTTAATAATGCACAAAAATATGTTATTTCCAGGAGGATTTATGGTTTTTATCTGGAATGGCCTTTAAACAAAGTAAAAGAGCACCTGCACCTCTAGATATCAATTGTACCCAGATGTTTAGGTTAGAGTTTATTCTTCCTGCCCCACCCCATAATGAAAATGTAAAACAGTGTACGAGCTGCCACCAGCTAATCCAAGAACTAAATTTAGAAAAGCAGAGGGGGGAAAAATTATACTCAAAATTGTGATTTAAAGGAGCTGTGTCAAGAAATACTTGACTACACAGATGTACTTCATAGCTTTGGGTTATTTAAATGGAAGAAGGGAGGAGAAAGATCCTTTTACCTGCCCTACTGCTTTAAGCGAGTGGCATTGTATACACAGATTTAAAACAGATCTCAGATGTACTCTTATCAGAAAATCAAATGTTACCTGCTTGTAGAGTTAATCAATATTTATCAGGACTGTTCAGACCTTTAGCTCAGCTTATGAGTAGTTACTCAAAATGCCAAAGATTAGCACTGACAGTCAAGATTAACAGAGGGAGGAAAAAAGGACTAGTAGTAACAAATGAAAGTGTCAGTCACATGATGTATATGACATTATCATATAATGGCAAAACCAGTGGTTTCTTAACTTTTTTGCATGTTACACACCTCTTCTTTTTTTGCTTTTATTACCATTATTCATAAGCACAAGTGTACATGAAATTAAAGTCTTATTGAAGAACAGATAACCAAAACATAATTTTAAGCTTCCTATACAAGGGTAAAACCTCTTACACTACCATCCTAGCAAAAGTAAAGTTGTTTTAGCATGAAGATGCTCCATAAATGAATGTAAACTTGCCAAACCAGATTCTCCATTCCATGGAGGAAGGAGTCCCAGAAGCACTAACCAAGCTGACACTTGCTTTTTCTATCCTGGAATAATCCTTTCACAACTGCTGCCATTTTGCTTCCCCAGATACAGATAAAAAATAATTTAAAGAAATTCTCTTCCCTAACAAAGGGCACGAATACTGTAGCTCATTTCAACTTCTCCAAATGTTTGGGATTTTGCATATAGACCTATTCATCTACTGGCCCAAATGTAATGCAAACTTTTACATCTTCAGAAACCAGGAATTAATTAAAGTATCTTTATCAGGCAAACCACAAACTGCAAGAAAATTTAAGCCATGTAAGAAGTGTACATAACTATACATAACTACAAAGAGTTAACATGGAGTAAACTGAACATAAAGGGAAAGGCTACAAGAAGATTTAAAGTAGTAATGGATCCCAGTGACTAAACCACTGTAATCAATAATTCCTACGTAACATTTGCTACAGACCTTACATTCACTGTAAGGCGTATTTATATTTAATTCTATTTCAAGACAGTGGAAAACTTGCTTTGAAACACAAAACACATGACTTGCTTTGAAACACAAAACACAGCAATAAAGACAAAAATGCTGGATGTACCTTGTATTTGGTCATGGTGCTAAAATGGTTGTTCCTGAAGAACACACAAAGCTCTCCCTCCTGGACAGCTGAAGTCAACTCACACAGTCCATGGTATGTTAATTGTGTAGCTGTATTATTGAGGAACTGCTCAGCTACAAACCCTACAAGAGCAAGACATACTGTTATGTGTGTCTATTACACACTGGCTAATAGAAGACCTGGTAACAATAGTAGGTTTTTTCCTATCTTCCCCCTACGTCCCCATATTGTCACAAGCCTTAGGGAACACATAAAAAGAGGGGACAACAAGTTTCAAAGTTCTAAAACCACAGCATTGTAAACAAACCTTCCCATGTTCAGAAATGCTATATTCACTTCTAATATTACTCATATTTTTCCTTGTTGTAATGGAGTATATAATTAATATTCCAATTATAGGAGATAATAGCTAAGTTGAAATCTGAATGCTGCTACAACAGGGGAAGCTCTTGCCAGCTTTTGAAAAAATGTATTGAATAGATCGAGAGCATGCATCAGAGAAGCTGAGAAGACAAGCACAGCGCTGCGTGCCTGCCCAGGGAAAGCAGCTCAGCACACAGAATGCAGCTCTTCCCACTTGTATCTCTACTCAGTATCACCCACATGGAAAATATGTAACTTAGATTTGGCAGGGCACATACTTTGATAAAATTCAGAAAAACATTACTTACCTTCACTAACCAGTTCACTGTTTTCTGACTGTTTACAAGAAATTATTTTCTCCACCAGCTGATTGTAACTGCAGTTACCAACTGCTTTTACTATGTCAGCAACCTGCAGCAGGAAGGAACAACATGGAGAATTTATCTTTGAGAAGAACAGAACACAGGTGTAAGCCAGTGGCAATTACTAATAAGACAATAAGAATTCAATAAAGACAGGATGTTAATCCCCTTAAAAAATCTAGGCCAAAACATTTTAGCCCAGAGTGTTACACATTTGGCTGTTTCAGATCCTATTTTAAATCCTTCAGTTAACCCTTAGCATCAAAAGCTAAGGCAGATAGAGAGCACAGCATGAGTTGGATCAGCTGGGCCAGGGTAAGAGAACAGCAACTCTCAACAACAAGGCATGAAAAGAAAAACTCTTTGGCATTATTATTCCAGCCAAACTCACCAGTTTCCCCCTAAGCAAACAATACCACTTTATTGTTTATTAAATAATTAAAAATAAATTACGTGTTTGCTAAAGATGTAGTTTTCTTCAACCAGTTCCACCATCCTCATTTCTCAATAGCAGTGACTAATAAATCAGAATTAAAAAAATGAAGAAAGTAACTTTGTATTCTTTCCAAGAGTTCTCTAATAAGCTTTCAAAAATGATGACTGGGACACCGTATCTGGGGCAACTTGCTACTTCCCTCAGAAAAACAGTTCTCCTTTACAGAGTCATAGAAGGCTTTTAAAGTAGTGTGACTATAGACCCAGGCTCTGCAAAGTTCCTGCACTAAAGAAACACACAGTCTGTATTCATGCCTCAATTTTTCTGACTAGATTTAAAACATTATTTACTGTATTCATTATTGACTTGTTAAAATTTGCAAATACCTCCCCTCCCACCAGTAATATTCAGAATAACTTTTTTTTTAATAACTGAAACGGAGTAAGTTACCTGAGGGTCCACTAACCATCCATGGTACAAGGGGATATCAAGAAGATCAAACACTATGCATTCAGGTGTGTATTCAAATACTCGGACACCAGTGAACTTCACATTGACATCCAGACCCGTCTGCAACTTATGCAGAATTGCCATTGCATCACTCATATTCTGCCAACAGAAAGAAAAGAAAAGAAAAGAACAGATGACCCAACAGAGCTTTGTTCATTTGGTGGTTACTCTTGTAACCCTTCATCATTTAGTACTCATCAACTCAACACTTAAAAAAAAACATTTTAAAGATTAAATTACCTAAACAAATGTTTCAATGCACATTCACTTTACACATTGTGCCAGAAGATATAGGAAATGTAAGAACCTCCCTCTAATCACCTCTGATTGTTTCTTCTTTTACACCCATCAACTAATTTGAGGCAGTTCTGATTGCTTTTAGGTCTATTTCCCAAAGCCACAAGCCAGATGTTTCCAAGAAATCTGAATAATAAGGGAATCTTCAAGGGACTTTTCTTACGGTTTCTTCTCCCCTTTTAAGCCTTCCCTTACAAGTCAGGCTGAAGTACTTGTCACTACATAATGAATGATCTACACAGACCCACTTGCCAACTCTAATTTCAGGGTTCAGGACTGAGAATCAGAGTCTTAATTGTTCACCACTTTTTTTCTTTAATAAAAAACAATTTTCTATCTTCTTTTGGGCATACCTTTAAACACCTTGTAGATGCTACTGTTGAAACAAGTAGCACTTATTATAGTAGTGATCCCAATGGAATCCTAAGGAGAATTACCAAGTGATGAAGTTCCAGTCACAGAAAGGAAAGATGAGCCAAAGAAAATGTGCTTTGTGAGACAGTTATCTTGAACAAACAGATAAAAAAATTCCCAACATGCAGGAAAAAGAATTTTCCACTAAGTGAGAGAAGTCCACAAGAGTACTGTCAGAAAGTCTGTGTAAAAGATTTGGGGAAACTGAGGCACTTCATTGTTTGTTTGGGGGTTTTTGGGTTTTGCAACATTCTGTTGTTTAAGAGGAATTCAGGCTTACAACAATGGGAAAATAGAAAAAAAGACCAGAAATACAGACTGGACAGGAGAAGGAGACAGTAAAGATCCACAGACAAACTACTGATGGTTAAAGACAGCTGCTTCTGTTGTTTTCTAATCAGAATCTGCACTCGAGCATGACTGCTACAAATTAGAGTTTTAATGCTTGTAGCCCTTTAATTGCCCTGTTCTGTCAAGTTTCCATGATCAGGAACGGAACAGCTCCCACTACCTTACTACATGTTGCTTCATCTTACTGACAACTTTGCTGTCACAAGGTTTAGAATTTAGCAAGATATTGAAGTAATTCTCACCTTTTAAATTTTTATCATTTCAAAAGCAAACCAAACCACCTGAACAAGAGCATGTCACTAGGAGGGACCAGATATCAAATATAAAAACCTGTCTATTTTGAAAGAAATTTTGCCATAATCTTACTCTGCTGAATGAATAAGAAGTCCACAGTAAGTCAGCACTAGCCATCCACAAATTCAGACCATACATCTACAGACAATAGCTGCATTTATTTTGCTAATGTTTACTTTGCAAACAAAGCAGGATTACATCAAACAGACCAGAAAACCACAGAAGTTTAACACTACAATTTCAACATTATCACTTCTACTTTAACTATTTCTGTACCTTTAAAGCAACTTAGAAGATTTCTAGAACAGAAGGCTTCTTTGAAATTACATGGTTAAAAACTTCAGGTATGTGACATTTATATAGTAAACCCAAATATCTGAGCATAAGAAAGCTATAGATTTTGTACTTGCACCAGGCATAATAGTTTTCATCACCCTCCTATAAACTGATTATAGCTATAACCTTCTACAACACAGAGTTGTGTGGAAAAAAATAGCCAGTTTCATTATTACAAAAGTAATTCCTATAATCTGATACAAATCAATCTCCAGTTACTCGATTTGGCTTTCAACACTGAATGAGAACAAGAAAAAATGACCTAAGAATAAACAGAACTACCTTGAATCCTTATACCTATTAAAAAATTCAAATGCACTTTTCCATGAGTAACCAAAAAAACCAGCTATGACTACAGACAGAGCTTGGAAATATATATACTAAATCAACAATTTTTAAAACAAATAGCATTATCTTCAGTACAGAAAAAAATCTGTGATGACATATAAATAGTGGCCAGTGCAAATAATATTGCCTTTCACAACACGGGATCAACCTCTTTTTGTGCATCATGATTAAGAACACAGATCTCTCTTACTCCATTTACATCCTCAGAGAAACTCTGGCAGGCACCACTGAACAGAGCAACCAAAGGACATGCAACAAAAGACTTCAAAAAGCAACCACCCTGTTATATACTTCTATTAGTACCTTTGTGTTACGCTTCCGCAACAAAACCCATTTTACTTCATTACTGTTATTTTATAACAGGGGGGAAAAAAGTGTCTTCTGTTAATAGATACTGAGTTTTTCTTCACTAATAGCACATATACAAATTTATTACTCTACATCAAGCCCAGACAAAAACGAACTACAAACAATGGTCTGTATGCTTCTGGCTTTTAACAAGGTGACAAACCTTAAGTGAGAAACATAGTTTTGGATTCATCAGACATAAGCAACTCTGTTTTAGGAGCAGCTCCTTACCTGCTCATAATTAAGTCGCTGAATTTCAGATATCTCTTTAGGTTTTGCGTCAAGAATGTAGTCTCCTAAAAGAAAGCAAAAATGAAATTAAATTTTTTCCACAATCAAAGCTTCAACATTTCTATATATGTTTCTGACTGAAGCTGACTGATAATGAATACCGCAACTGAAGTTTTCTACCAAATTAATGAGATCACATTGTTTTAGAACCTGAATTATAATTATTTAGTAAAATATGAATATAAAAACTTAGTAAGATCATATTAAGAAATAAAATTCAAATGGCCAACACTGTTACTAAAGCAACATTTCATAATCTCTTGCGGTATCATACCAATATCTTCGCTATTCAAAAACTAACCTCCCTCTGTTAAAATATAAAAAGGTCAAACTGCTCACAGTAAGGTATGTAATTCTGTACACAATTTAAAAAGACAACAGCTTATCCTGACTGATATTGTGAATGTTTTGCCATGTTTTATACACCAGTAAGTCTATAAAACTTGTGCTGGTTTAGACTGGAATATAGTTAACTTCCTTCACAGCGGCTGGTGTGGGGCTGTGCTTTGGATTTGTGCTGAACACAGGGCTGGTAACACCGAGATGTTTTTGTTATTGCTCAGCAGGGCTCACTCAGAGCCAAGCCCTTCCTGCTTTTCACAGGGCCACGCTGGTGAGGGCTGAGGGGGCACAGGAGGATGTGGGGAGACACAGCCAGGACAGGTGACCCCCACTGAGCACAGGGATGTTCCAGACCAGCTGACATCATGCCCAGAATATAAAGTGGGGGGAAGAAGGAGGAACACTTGCAGCGATGGATGGTGTCTTCCTTCCCAGGTCACTACGTGTGACAGAGTGCTCTCTCCTGGGGAAGGCTGAACACTTGCCTGCCCATGGGAAGCAGTGAATTAATTCCCTGTTTTGCTCTGTTTTCCCTGTATTGAGTCTTTAACTCAACCCACAGGTTTTCTGGCTTTTACCCTCCCCATTCTCTACCTGATCTCACTGATAGGGGAGTGAGCAAGGGGCTGCCTGGGCTTAAACCACTACACTTGTATTCCACCTTTGTCTACAACACAAAGGTAATAAATTAGTTAATAGTTAATCAACACACTGAGGTTCAAGATTCATAACATCTTTAGAGACTAGTATCCACTTTCCAGATTTTACTTTGATGTTTTTGTACTTATTCCCTTGCTCCATTACTAAACTCAGAAAAGTATCATTATAGGTTTCCTAATTATACTCTTGAGAGTGGTTGAAGGCTGTTTTGTTGGTTTTGGCTTTTTTTTTTTTCAGCTGTAGAAGAACTGTAACTGCTACTCCTGTTGAGTGAATAGGAACCTAAATAATTTGACCATGGTTTTATTATTCAATTTAGTAAGATAATTCCAGAAGCTAAAATATGCCTTCAAGAAAGAATACACATCTAGAGAACTGGAATTATGTAGTGACTTCAGACAGTATTGTGTCATCAATGCAATTAATAAGAAATGTTCAGACACAGAGAGCAAGATTTCTTATTTTTTTGGGAAAATTATGTAGGCAATTTTTTTCTTCAACCAGAAGAGTAAGCAATTTACTTCTGAAAAGAACAAGCTACTTTCTTTACAAGCAAAAAGAAAGAAAATATTTTTTCTCCTGCTTAAGAAAAATCAAACGTAGTCTATTAAGTTCTAACATTTTATATTAGTCAGGCTTCAAGGGAAGGAAAAGTGGTACATGCAGCCTAAGTACTATCACAACTGCACTTTTAACACCTGGATCATCAGGGTTATTAAAGTTCCAGCCTGTCAGATACAAAGAGCTGCAGTTTTACTGAACACTGAATATGATACCAGAGTAATACCTGCAAATGAGACCCCAATCACTGTGAGGACTGCATTAATTTTTCTTGTTATTTTAACTGGGTCATACTTCCAAGGATTAGAGTTACTACAGACAATTAAAGACAGAGTTGAATTACTGCATTCTGTCAACTATAATAAAACACTGTAAGAGACACGAAGAATTTTAAATCTGTCAATGTGTTGGTGCACTGAGCCATACCAATGGCATCAACTAGACCAATCACTTTGGAAAGCAGTGCAGAAAACTTCTAAAAATACTTAAGGAAAAGCATGAGTAACTGAATACTGTAAGTAGTTTTCTGGAATCAAATAAAGGGCAGAATAAAATAGTAAATACACAAAACAGTTCTATGTTATGCACTACAAAGTACAACATACAAGCGAAAGCCATTTATTGCAATTACTAACCTAAGTATTCCATCAGCTGTTCAGCCGTTATGATTTCCATCATCGGTGGCAGTTTAATCTGTCAAAGTAAAAGTATATTCTCTTTAAAACACCAAAACACTACCTTTTAAAAAGCATGGTATTTCTAGACAGAAGACTTCTGATTACATTTCCCTCACCTGTTTATAAGGCCATTAGCATACTAGACCTCTACTAAACAGCAGCCACAAGAAGAGATTAAAAAGGCACTTTGGTTTTTAGAAGAACCACACGCACACAGCACTTTCTCTCAGCTGCACCTCTCTGCATAGTGCTCCCTTCTCCCACCAGAACATTTCTCCACCATCCCCCTCCACTTCACAGGAGCTTGCACCACTCACTGCAGTGGCTCAACTACAAGCACTCAGAACTAACAGACTGGAAACTGTTAAGAAAACTTCCCCTCAAGTCTTTGACTCCCTACCTTTATTAAAATTCTTAATGGAGTATTGATTATTAAGAGTATTAATTTTGAATATTAGCTCAAAAAGTTCCTGTGTACAAAGTCTCTAAAGGATCTAGTGTCAGTAGCTGCTAGGACAGAGAAGCCAAAGACTTGTGCAGGTACAAGGAAATGACTTCCGAGCCTCTCATCCCATGTTCACATTCCAAGGTTTGACCATTTGGTTTAACCCTACACAGAGCGGACCAGACACACAGAGCTCTGTGGTGAATATTCTATTCCCTTCTTCCCTGATTTACTCCCACCATCATCTCATGCTAAAACCAACCACCCTTGCAGAGCTAAAAGCTTCTGGCATTCTTATCTCTTCCTGCATCCTGGGTAAACATTTTGGTTGAACACTTCCATTTACTGCAGGAAGAAATGCAACAGGCAAAGCACAAACACATACAAGGACATGCTTCTGGCAATCTGAAGAAATACCACAGGAGGATATAGACTTTAAACATAGTGCACTCAATTTTTCCCTGCATAAATGTGAATTTTATTTTTCTAGGGTTTGGGTTTAGTGTGTCTCAGGAGTTGATTTTTACACTCTCTTCAGTTTTTAATTTTCTCATCCCATCTCCCTCCAACATCTTGCCATTCAAAGTCTAGAAAAGGTATTTATTATATCAGGAATTTTTAAATCAAGTTCTTCAATACTGATCACTGCTGTCTTTGACACATATAGAAAGACATGACGTGAGACTGTTAACTCATGGTTGAGATTTAATAGGTTCCACCTACTTTTCTGGTTGTGTAAAAGGAAGAAGTAGAAAACCAGGAGATGGAAGAGCAATCTACATAAAGCCTTTGATGCAGCACCCCAAACTCAAATATACAGTATAGCAACACACCACTCTGTTCACATTGTGATGGAGAGGGTTTTCGGTATGAAAACTGAGCTATTTCAATAACTTTGCAAGGAAAATCAGCACTGCTCCCTCAACTGTTAACTGGGCTCCTGTGATGATTCTTTCAGGACTGAAGTTAGCTCTTTTTATTAGTTATTTAAACCATTTGTATCAGCTCAGCCAGCATTGCCTGGGGGAGTTCTGCTCTGCACCACATTTGGAACCTCTAGAAGCATGCTTACATGACAAACACCAACCCTAAAGCACAAAGCTCACCTATATTTAAGCTCTATGTACAAACAGCACAATGTATTATTTATATCACTGGTTAACAAATGGAACTTTCCCTCACAACTGTAAAGCTAACCATTTATTTTTTTACTGCAGAAAAAGCAAAGTGGTTTTACTCATATTTCCAGGATCTCTCAAAGCTGGATATTTTAGCAAGCTATATCTCAAAATTAACTGCTTGATTAAATGCTAAGCAAAGTTAATTGGTTACTTCATGGCATAATTTTAGGGCTGGCATGTGTAGTGGAACCTTGATCACACCTTTAAAGTGTGCTAATGGGGTTCCAACACAGTTCTAAGTACTTCTGAACAGAGCTGACTTAAGGATATAGAGAGAACATGACATTTCCCAGCTGTTCAGAGCTTCATTGCAAGTACTTAAGCAACTGGAAATGTACAGTGAAGAGGAAATGGGAGAGAAAAATACATTAGGACTTCAGGGAAAGTAAAACATCATACAGAACCACAGTCATTATCCAGATAAATCAACAGAAGAAAACAATGTAAGCAACAGTAGAAGCTGCCGTTGTCCATAACAATCTATTATTTTGAGCGACACATTTTCACGATAGGTCTCAATGTTTAGTTGCTAGATTTTACATCAACTCCACATTTTAGGAAAAATGAATTTCCTCAACTCCCACCCATTTCCTGTACCCCTCTACTGCAGTTTCCTGGTCCTTCGTCCTGATGTCTCTTTCTAACTCTAGCTACATTTTACTTCCTATGCTCAGGAGTAGGAAACTTAGTCCTTCTCACACAGTTACAGCATGATATACAGTTGAGGCATATTTTAATTAAAAGACAAGAGTAGTAAACAAATTTTCATATGGAATAGATTGTTTCTATGAATTAGACTACAAACTCCAAAACTACATAATACTAATTTTCCACTGTATTCTTCCACACTACAGAAGGGCTTAAAAAAATAAGTGATATAGTCATGCACAGAGGATAACACTTCTGAAAATACTATGAATATCAAAAGAGTCCAAGAAAATTTCTAATGGCTTACATAATAAGTCTTATATAAGACTTATAGTCTCAAAACATGTTTATCTGAAACATGCAACTCCTCTGAACACAGTGTTCCAGAGAGGTATGGGTAGCTTCAAGCAGCTTTGACAAAAAACAATTAATATTCTTTGCAAATCAGTGCCCCTGGCGTGGCAGGAACAGCTTCGTGAGCCTGTGACACGACAGCCCGACAGCGTGTGCTGCCACTCCAGGTCCTCAGCTCCCCCCGAGGCAGGTACGCTCCAGCCCCTGGAGCGGGCTCGCTGCTGTGCCCGGGCACGGCTCCAGGCCGGCACCTGGCGCTCAGCTCGTCCCACTGGTGCCGGAGGAAGGGCGGCTGCCAAGGCCCCGCTGAGCAATCTGCGCCAGCTCCGGCCATACGGACGGGCAGCGAGGGACAGCACACACGTGTGAAGGGCCAGTGCCAGCCCCCAGAGCAGGCACCACTGCAGCCTCTGACAAACCCAGTGGAGGAGATCAGCAGGAGCTTACTGTGCTCAGCGCCTCTCAAAAGGGCCCTTTTAATGAAAAACTGAAATTAAGACTTTCTAAGTAGAATTTTTTTACTCTACCTCTTCTCTGCATGTCAGTTTGGATACATTTAAGCAAGAAAATGGTTACATAACATTTACTTACATAATTGTTATGATACCTAAATAGGTAATTCACACAATTCTAAAAGTTTCCAAAATTTTAGTAGAACTAGGTATGTAAGGAACATGGCTCCTTCCATTTGTTGAGAGGATTATGACACAAAAAACTTTCAAAGACATTTTCAAATATGCAGTATCACTGTTCTCCTACATAGGGACGAGATATTCCATATGCACACACTTCTCAAGACAATATTATTTATATTCTAATTGTATGTTTTCCCTTTGCTTATTTTATGTTTCAAAATCTTCCCTGGACATTTCAGATATGTCATTTCTGTGCAACATGTTAAGGTTCAGAGTTCTTCAGCTACAAGACATCACATCCTACTTAAGAAGCACAGAGCAGAATCACATGGCACTCTCACTAAGCTTTTAGCATCTGATGATTGCCACATTCCCCCCACCCCAAATTACATTTAATGAAATGCCAGAAGTTATCAGAAAGTGTTGCATGAACTACATCTAACAAAGATTACAAAAGGCACTTAGAAAAGCCAACTTTGCATTGCTAAGTGTAACCACATAGTGAGCCACAGGCCTGAGCTAAAACTGAGCAATCTCCAGATTTAAATAAGCTGAAAAACGGTGTGCCACACTATTCTACATCAGAGGACATAACTCATACTTGTACGTACATTTAAAAATGCTTGTTTCAATCTCTACCTCTGCTTCATTTCCATCACACAAGTCTAAGTGGTTACAACACTGTTTTGCACAACAGCTGTTCAGCACAACAGCTACTTTTCCAAGTTGATATCATAGTGCTTTTGTTTTTCTTCTTAGAACATTTCTGTAACACTCCTGTAGCAGAACTCCTTGGCTCTCCCTCATATAGGCTAAACTGCAAGTTACACTTAGACAGGCAGACTGCAGAAACACTTCAAAAGAAAAGTAATTTCATAATTTTAATATTTAAAATACAGCTTCTGCAATCTGCCACCTCAAAGTTTTATGTATCCTTTGAAAGTAGTGGATAAAAGAGACGTAGCAGTTTTATCACAAGCTTAGTTCCAAAATCTGGTATGTTCAAAATGGAATTTGAACAGTCACGGTGCATGTTACTATTTCAGAATTTCCAAAACCCCAACTGCCAAACCAGTACTGCACTTAATTTGACTGAGACCAGATCTATCCACAGGATGACCAGAGCTCTCAACCCTGTCAGGACAGAGTTCTAAGAAGGAAAAATGATGGCTGATACAGGGTATAGAACCCAAAGCATAACTGTTTAACTTGTTATTCCCTGTTGTGAGTCTAGTTTTCTTCCTCATCTCCTTCTTATGATCTTTTTTCCCATTACATATAGCTTCTTTTCACCTAATATTTACTATGGTATTCTCAGTCTACTTTTGCCTGTTTTCATCTTTCAGTTTGCCTTCTTGTTCCCAAATTATCATTACTTGACCCAGTCTAGTGTTCATCTTGGTTCAGGAGGAGTGAGAAGGTGGTTGTCCATCCTCAGCCCTCACACATAGCAAGCTGCTCTCGGTGATATACAGATGAGCTGCCACCCCAACCACTGAGAACGTGGTTCTCGACGATGAACTGGGGAAAAGAAAGGCCAATTTGTACAGGCAGTAATTAGGAAAATCAATTACAAGCAACTACAATATATAACCAAATAACAGGAAAACCCTCAAGCCTGTAAATAATGACAGTTTTACCAGTGATGACAGTTTCACCAGTTTAGCTGCCTGTCTGCAACTCATGTAAATTCTGCTGAGGTTTTACATAGAACTATAGAAAACTTCCTGTAATCTGAGCAATAAGAAACAGTAGGGCACTCCCAAGGGGTATTTTGGTTTTTGCCTATTTATAAAACTGGGTATTACCTTAATTCTCACTAATGTAATATTTGATCCCAGCAGAATGTCAGTTAAAATTCTGGTTGGAGAGCAGCAGCAGAGGGAAAAAGAAAAAATGTTAAGGAACAAAACCTCCAAAAACTTGAATTCAAACAACAGCACCAGTGCTGCCCCACTTACATCTTTCATTAAATCAAAGATTAAAAAGGAAGATCCTGTAACTAACAGGTTTTTTTTTGAATGCCCCCCCTCCAAAATGATAAGGAATGGCAAGTTTTTCAAGTCACCCATAGTCGCTAAAGAGGGAGCACAGAAAGCAAGTGTTCAGTATTGAAGCCTGTGACAACATTCACACCCTCTTAAAGATAGCAGAACCTACATAAGGCAATACCTTAAAGTCACATACAACTTCCCTCTACTGCTTTTACTAATGCTTAAATACCAATATAACTATACCCAGAGTTTTCCTTCTGATGTCTCAGCTATTTTGCTCAGATAAATGTGTAGAAATTGTAACTCAACCAAGAGCATTAATCTTCTGCATCTAAACAAATTTCTTCTCATAACAAATTTCCACTTTGACCTTTTCCTAAGTAACCTGCCACACTGTGAACAACCGCTTACTTTTCCAATACCAAATTTCTTCCCCTTGCTACTACAACATAAAAGCTATTCCTGTAAAGCTTTCCTATTTCAGGACTCTATTCAATCAGCTCTTCTGGCTTCCGGGGCTGAATTGCCAGCAGTTCCTGAGACATACCCCTATCCTTGTTTTGCAATGCACACAACCTTACGGCTCTCCTCCAACAGATACTCCTTTCACACAGAAGTGTTAATAACTTAATTACTTAAAAGATTGGGGAAAAAATATTTTAAGACTATGGGAAGTCCCATCCACAATGGCTACAGAGCACAAGAACTTCCACGTCGCAAAGCTTACTTGATCACTACCTGATTTATTCATTAATTTAAATACAATCTATACTGCATAACTGTATGAATGTGTTCCTATTACTCAGGCAGTTACTCGTACAAGTCCGTATTTTGTACAATTCTGCATTTCGTACAACTCTACATATACTTTATTATATGAAACTAACCTATTTTCCAAAAATACCACTTATGTGCTTAGTGCTATAAATAGTAATCTTTACTTACTAGAAACCTGTACTATTATATGTTATATATTGTTCGAGTTAGTAAACAACATCTAGATATTCTATTTCTGTTTTAAGACAACGAAGTAAGTCTGTATGTGGCAGTAGCATTCAAGTAGTATATTGGCACCATACTGCACGGCAGTATTTGTTTTACAAGTTCTATATGTGAGACATGTGCTTAACAGCAGAAATAAGCCTGAAATATTTCTTGAAAGAATCACGGAATGGTTTGGATTGAAAGAGACCTGAAAGATCATCAAGTTCCAGACCCGTCTGCATGGGTAGGGACACCTTGTACTAAACCACGTAGCCCAGAGACCCAACAAACCTGGCCTTGGACACTGGCAGGGATGGGGCATCCACAGGTTCCCTGGGCAACCTGTGCCAGTGCCTCATCATCCTCACGGGGAAGAATTTTTTTCCTTGTATCTAAACTTGCCCTCTGCTAGTTTAAAGCCATTCCCCATTGTCCTATCGCCACATGCCCTTGACAGAAGTTCCTCTCCAGCGTTCTCGACAACGTCCTTGTCCTAAACAGCACAAACTTCCCGCGGTGCCCTCACGCCGCGACGGCTCAGCAGCCCCCAACGCTGCCGGCGCCACACGAGCCGCCCGCGCTGCCCGAGCGGCACCGCCCGCCCGGCCCCGCCATGGCGCCCGCCCGCCCGGTACCTTCCAGGCCAGGAGCAGCACGTTCATGATGGCCAGCAACGGGCAGGGGCCGTTCTCGTTCTGGGTGATGACGGGCGTGTTCTCCTCCTTCCAGCGGACCCACTTGATGTGATAGACCGACTGGCCAGGGAAGCGCTCCTTGGAAGTGGAGAGGAGCTGGGAGCCCGCCGCCGGCCTGTCCCCTTTGGGCTCCGGGGCCGGGCCCCCCGAGGAGGCCCCCGCCACCACCGCCTCGTCGGCGTCGCTGTTGAGCTCAGAGCTGCTCGGGCAGCAGGAGTGCAGGTTGGAGAAGGACTCCAGCGAGTCCAGGCTGCGGGACTCCTCCCCCGGCGGGCTGGGAGCGCCGCTGCTCCCGGAGCCGGCTCCCGCGGGACCGCTCTCCGAGGCGGGCGCCGCTCCGGGACTCTCCGGCACCGCCAGCGCCGCGCCTTCCGCCGCCTCACCACCCTCCGCGGCCCGGGAGGGGGACGCGGTCCGAGGGGCCGCGGCGGGAGCGGAGGCCGGCGGAGGGGAAGGGCTGCGCCGCCCGCCGCCCTCCTCGGCCTCCCTGCAGCCGCCCTCGCCCACCGCCGCCTCTCCCAGGCGGAGCCGGCTGGCAGCGCCCCCGCCGCCCGTCTGCAGCGAGCCCGGGGGCGGCGGGGGCTGCGCCAGGCTCTCCATGCCCGGCCCGGCCGCTCCGCTCTCTATTGGCACCGCAGCGGCTGCGCCTCCGCCCGCGACGCCATCACAGCAGCGGCGCCAGCTCCGCCCCGCCGGGGACGTGCGGGCGGAGGGGGAGCGGCCGCGGGTCACGGCGGGGCCCGGGGCGGGGGGGCCCCGGGGCGGGGCGGGCAGCGGGAAGGGGAGGGAAACAGGTGAGTCCGGCTCTCCCGAGGGTGCTCGGTGCTTTTCCTTGCGGTTTCTTAGACAGTCGTACTATAAAAAATGCGGCTGTGGCGAGTATCATAGATAACTTCAACAATTTGATTGTATAGACTAATTGAAAGAAAGGAAATTTAGGTTAAGTATTAGGGACTTTTTTTTTACTGTGAAGGTGGTGAGGCAGTGGCACAGGTTGCATAGAGAGGCTGCAGATGCCCCATCCCTGGAAGTGTTCAAGTCCAGGTTGGATAAGGTCTTGAGCAATCTGGTGTAGTGGGAGGCGTCCCTGTCCATGGCAGGGGGCTGGAATTAAATGTTCCTTAAGATCCATTCCAACACCTTAACATTCTGTGATTCCATAAGAATTAATGTGGGTGTATTACTCAGACATTACCCCAGTGAATCTCTCCTCTCCCTTCAGAAATATTCAGCTTTTAATCACAAATTTTAAATAGTCTTGGGATGATAAGGATATATCCTCTCATTTTATTGTCAGCAGCTCTCTAATTTGAAGTCTGTAAACACTTGCATCAACTTCTGCAGCCTTACCTGAGGTACATTCACTGTAATTTTACATTCCATGTGCATTTCCATAACACCTTTTCTCACTTGTATCAGTGTTCAGAGGGAAGTTGTTTTTTATTGACACAGCAATAGGAATAGAAAAGCACAAATATAAAGGGCTGACATTAAACTGAGAAACTTGGCACAAACTCTAACATAAAAAAATCTTTGAAGTGGCACAGCTGATGGAAGAATTAGCATTAGGACAAGCAAGGGAGGAAACATTTTGTTCAGATGTCTCACATTTGTATTTCCACGGGAGGATTTTCCTGTACCCTTGAATTGTGAAAGTTATTCAAGACAGTCTCAGAATGACAAGTCCCTGTTCAGTGGGGATACTGCAACACTTCACAACATGTCTCTACATCGGGAGAAGTCGGTGACCTAAAATAAAACTCTTGAAAGTAAGTTAATTAGTTTGTGCAAGGAAAAACTGTGTGTCTGGTAAAGGGATGAAGGAAACCAGAACAAAACTCGAAAAGTAAATTAGTTCTCGGGAAGGAAAAGCCATGTATCCGGTAAGGGGACAAAGGACAGCAGCTCGAGCGGTGTGTTCGCACTTCGGTGCGGTGACGGCTCCGTAGCGCCGGCCCGGGGCGCGCCGGAAGCGGCGGGAGAGACCCCGCCCATCCTGCGGGCCCGCCCCAGGGCGTGTCCACGGGGCACCGCCCCTTCCGCAGGGCCACGCCCCCTTGCGCGCGGGGCGGGGCGTTCCGCGCCCTCTGGGCGTGTCCCGCGGCCCCGCCCCGCCGGCGGCGTCTGGCGCGCGCGCGGGCGGAGGGAGCGGCGGCGCGCGGAGCGGAGGGAGGGGGGCGGCGCTGCCCGGAGAGCCGCCGATCCCGGCCGAGCCGCGGCCGTTCCGTGGGCGGGAACAGTCCTCCGGAGCGGCGGGGGACAAAGCGGAGGGAGGCGCCCAGCTCGCCCCTCCCCATCCCGCCCGGCGCCGGTCTGGGGCGGATGTGCCGTGGGTAGGCGGCGGCGGCGGGGCCTGCGCCCGGCGGAGATGGATCTGGCGGGGACGATAATCCTGCTGTGCTCCTGCGCGGCGGGCGCTGGAGGTGAGGAGCCGCCCGGCCTCGCGGGGCCCTGGTTTGGGGCCGTCTCCCTTCCTCTCTCCCTCCTTCTTCCCTCTCTCTCTCCTCCGTCTCCAGCGCTCGGGGCCGGGGGCGGCGGGCCCCGCTCTCCGGGGCGCCCCGGCGCCAGGGCCGCGGCTGGGCCGCCAGCCGGGCACCCCGTTCCGCCCGCCGCTTCAGCTCGCCCGGGCCTCTCCTCCGCCGCCCGGGGCCGGCCTGGCGCCCCCCCGCCTTCCCCGGGACTTTCCCCGCCGAGGACCGGGTCAGTTGCCCTCCGCTCTTCTCCCCCCCCTCAGGTCCCTCTCTCCGCACTCGCCTGTGTTTGTTTTCCCTTCCCGGCTCCGCTTCCTTCCCTCAGGACTTCCCGCCCGGTCCCGGTGGCCGCTTACCGGCTCCCTGCTCTCGTGGCCGCTTCTCTCTTCCCGAAACCAGGAAGGATGGGCAGGCGGAAAGTTCAGCTTAAGGAAATAAAAGAGGAGCCCGGGTTCTTCCCGAAGCGTGACCGTGACTTCCAGGAGGGTCTCAGCTCTCCCAGGACGGGGCAAAACTCGCTTGTGTTTATAGGGACGTGTAACTGTATCGGCTCCCGTTAGGAATTGTTTCTCGGCATTAGGAACTGGGCAGTTTCTGCACTGCGCCTGGTAATGTTTAATTGGTCAAATCATGGCAGGGAAAATAGTTTCGACTTTGTACAGAGAAAGAGTTTCGGAAAGGGTGAACTTGGGAGGGTGTTTCTAGAGAACTGTGGGTGGAACAACTGATAAAGACTTGTTTCCTCTGTTTCATTTGGCACCTCTGATTTATCTGGGCTCTGCCTCTGTGTGCATCAATATGTAGGTTTATTAACAAAGAAGCTAGCGCTAAATGCTGGTCTTCCACACATTCTCAAAAAGTAACATCAAACTATGGGAAACTTCAGTAGGTTCTGCTTGTGGCTAAGCCGTGAGATAAAAAGCAGGGTGATTTGCATGGTCAGAAGCCATCCTGTTATTTAGATGATTAGAAGTGGGATGCATCAAAGAATTTGGGTTTTTCTTTGTAAGTTCTTGTAAACTATTGAGATATTTCAGACTTAATTGTTGGCATGCTTTCAAGGCATCTTTGTTTTCTGAACTAAATGGTGCTGGCACAGAACTAACTCAAATTAATTAATTAACCAGTTGTAAGGGTTGTTTTCACTGTTTAATTCCAGGCAGGCCTTAAAAGTCGTAGTAAAAATGAAGTTTAGTCCCCTGGATATACAGAAGCAAGTTCATGAAATGTAATTTAGAAATTCCTGTTATTTTTTTAATTTGAGAGAAGAATGGGCACCTTCAACATTTCTGGGCACTAAGGAGCACACCTCACTAGCAGTTGGCAGAAGTACATGTCTTTGGTGTGTAGCAGTGCAGGTAAATCTTTAAAGAAAGAATAATAATGCTGGATAGAAATCGAGTGATAGTGCCAATACACATCTCTAAAATATCCAGTAGAACATTTTTGGTAAAAGTTTGAATGTAATTATGAAAGATTTGCCATAATTCTGTGTTAAATTAAAAATAGATTTTTAAGTTTAGAAAGGTCTATTTTACCTGTGTGCACATTTCTAGAGTTTCTTAGATACTGCAGATGTTTTTATTTATTGAAAAATAAGGTTCTTCATTTGTGTATTTTTCCTTCTAGGCAGGCATTAATATCTGTGCGGAAAGGACAAGTTCATGATTCTTAAAGAAGTTACTGTGAGACTAGTGCAAACTGGAAAGGACTGAAAAGACCCCAACAATTTACGTTTCATTTATGTACAGTGCATCTGGTCTCATTAATTTTACACAGATCTTGAAGCTAAGTTACATTTATCTGTAAAGTTCTCTGGTTTTAAGCCACAAAGGTATTAAATAGTAATCATTTTGGAGATTTCATTAATCTGCACTTTAAGAATAATTAGGGGTTTGCATGTTTGGTCTAAGACTGGAGTATTTTTATGGGATACCCAAGTTTCAACTCTTTCAGAATTATACAAGGCCTTGTGCCTGTGTACTGTGTGGACACTACATATTCTATTGTAATAGTCTTTAGATATAAAGGTATAGATTAACAGAACCAACTGTAATATTAGCTCACAGCTAAGTATGAATCATAAAATCAACTTCTAGAAAATGGCACAGCATAATTTGGATGGTTTATTTGACAAGTTTTAGTGAAGTCTTAGTTTTCTCTAAAAAATTCTTTTCAGTTTTAGTTTATATTGTTCTTAAAATTATGTGAAAGGAATGCAATCAAAAGCAATCAGTAGTGCTGCTGCACTGGTGAAATGTACTGCAGAGTCTGTCTTGGGCTGCTTCATAGCTTTTGGTAGGTTTTCTCTGTGTGGTTAAAGCAGACACATTATCAGAAGTTTGGCCTAATAGGTCCAGAAACATTCTTGATCAGGTTCTGGTATTAGATCACTTCTGGTGTTTTCTTCTGCTTTCTTTGCTTCCACTGCATAAATATTACCTTCATAAAACCAGTGGGTCCAGCAGGTCAGTTTGATTACTGTTTCAGTAGTATAAGAAGGAAAAGCCACACCATTTATTTTGTTTTCTTTCTGTTAGTAATTAGAGAAAGCTAGAATTTAGTTTCTGGTATATGGTGTCTATTTGAGACAGGGTATATGTACCCTGGCTTTTAAGAATTCTTTTTTTTTTTTTAAGTGAATCTCAGCATTTTCCCAACACCCCTGGAACTGCTTGGCTTAAGGTATCTCTTCACTCACTGGTGCTGTCATGAATTTTGATGTGTGTGAAGTGGTGCTTAAGTTGGGCAGTATTATTGGCAGCTGACTGCAGCATGCTTTCTTGCACGTGATGAAGATGCATGCAGGTAAATTAATCAGTACTTAATTATCCATACATAACGATGTTCACAGAGGAATGGAAATAACTAATTTAACCTCTCCTTCTACCTAAGGGTCATTAAAAAAAAAAAAAAGAGAAAGGGCAATAGCAAACACAAAGGAGAACTGTTGAGGCCTCTGACAAGCTTGTGTTTGACAAGAGTGACCACGCTTTGGCTAGGCTGATGAAATGCTGAATATCATTGCAAATCTATGATAAATCATTTGTTGTCACTGGTACAACATGCTCTTTTTATGTTGCTAAGACTTCCAAGTTGTATCTTGTGGTGCTGGATATTGAACTGCCTATTTCCCAGTGAGCCTGGGAGAAATTCTGCTTTTTTTCTGGACACATGGGGGAGTTGTGGGAAGGCATTTATGAGCTATCAGCATCTTGAGTGATTTAGTTGTGTTCTTACTATAAATTGAGAACAACAGTAGCCTTCATAAATATGGCAGCACTCAGCCTCCAGCATTTATTTGGCTTTTAAAATAAAAGCATTATGGCTAAGACAGTGCCTAGTCAAGACAGCTGTCAGATGGTTGTTTCAGAAATGTCTGTGGTAATTAAAAATAAATAAAATCAGGTGTTTAGGTGGTTGCTTTCAAATAGTGTTGCCCAAAAGCCTCAGACTGCAGCGTGTTTATACTTTTAAAACATCCAAAGGTTTGTTTTTGCAGTATGGCAGAGCCACTGTACTGAGTTACTGCTGTCTGGTGGTCCTGCCCTGGCCATGCACTCCCACCTCTCCTCCTGGCATGAGAAGTCAATCCAAAGAAAAAAAACTAACCAGTTCCTGCCAGTTGTGTAACTAGAGTTGCTTTATTGAGCAAACCCAGGCCTGATGGGGAAGAAGAACTGGGACTTTCACAGGGTGGAGGGGAAGAAGGTCAATAAAAAGCAGAGATGTGCTTGCACTGGTGTTGCCATACTGTCTGACTGTGCCCTAAATTGAGGTCTCAGTGAAGGGAAATGATCCTGACCTGACTTCTTGATTACATGTTCTTCTTTCACCAAAACCTCACTTGACCAGAAGAGAGAGAATATTTTTTTCAGCTGAATCTAGCACCAGTGCAAGAGAAGAATGGAAACAGAGTAGGTGTAAAGGGCCTGCCCTTCTGCTGGCAGTTTTGAAACAACAGCCTGAATAAATTCTTTGGAGAAGTCCAAGTCAGGAGGTATATGGTAGAATTTCTGCCTTGCTAAATCTGAATGCAGTGTACATTCTTTAATGTCCCATGTAAATGGAGCTTTTTTGTAAGATAGATAAACTCTATGTTGAAAACAACTTGAAGCAAAAGTTGCTTTATCTTAATTGAAATTATAATAATAATTCTCTACAAGATGTTTATCACATGCTGGCATTTTAAATCTGCAAATTAGTGATGATGCTTGCAGTAATAAGACTTGTCTGGTGAGTTAGCTTGGCTTCTAAACAATTTCTGATACTCTGTCAAGTTGTATTCTGTGCTTTTTTTCCACCCCACTAACAAACTTGAGTTGTGCTTGAGCTATTTGCATTTGTCATGCAAGTCTTAATCTGAGTGGTTTAATGCAAACATCATCTTTTAGAACATTGCATCTTTGATTTATCCTCTTATGGGAAGTTAAATGTTATTCTGTTTTATAATGATGTGTATAAAATTAATAGATACTTATATTTACATGGGTGAACTTTCAGTACTGTTTATTACTAGTAATTTTTTTGTGCATGGCGCTAGCTTTCATAAAAATGTGCTCCAGAATCTTCACAGACATTGCGATTAGTCTAACCAGCCTGTAATTCTCCAGGCCTTCCTCCTTGAAGATGAGGATGACATTTGTCAGGAACTCCCCTCTCTAACAGTAACTTTTCAGAAAGGTGATGGAAGCCTTGGTGTCAGCCAGCCCCCTCAGCACTCCTGGATGCATCCCATTTGATCCAGGTGGCTGAAGTGTTCCCTTGCTCATGTCATGTGCTGCAGGTGCTGCTTCTCTCCTGCAGACTGGGAAAGGTTTGTCTGGGGGGAGAAGCTCTTCATGGTTTTCTCTGGGGAAATAACCAACTGAAATCATTTAGCACATACCACCAAACAACTGGTACATGTGTCTGCTCACCTTGTGCCAGGAAGCTTACAGCTAAAATCACATGGGTGATCCAATTTAGCCTTTGCATAAGGCTGGTTAGAAGGTGAGAGTACATGCCTCAGACTCCATACCTGTCCAGTGGGACTTGTTTGTTCACAACAACAAGTGTAGATACTTCACAGCTCTCTAGGGATCCTGAAGAGCTGTATATCCTCGCACACAAAACATCTTTCACAGGGACTGGCACACTGAGACATTTGCCTAAATGCTCTGCTGGATTCTGTTTTAAGTCCTTCCTGGTGTTTGGTTCTTAGCTGTGAGAGTAAAGCTTCATTCCTGCAGGGAATTTGTCATAGGAAATGCCACATCTAGTTTAGCAAGTCTTTGGAAGACTATCCTGTCAAGTTCAAATGCCATCCCCTTGTCACTCTCTGATGTCTGTGTCCTAAAGGGTTTCTGTCTCCTAGCTTAGTGTTTAGGTGAAGTGTAATGTTGTTTTATTCCACCAGATTGCCTGGAAGGCATCATGCTGTTTTGTTTTGTTGATGGCAGCATGACACATGGCATTTGTAGAGTGGTTCCCATAAACTACACTTAGGTGTTCATGGTTTGATTCTTACTGCTTCCTGACTGTATCCTTAATTGAAAAGATCTTTGTCATGCAATCTTTGTTAAAAATATCCAAACTCCTAGTTTTTCATTCACAGAAAATAACGGCAGTAGTTTGTAACAGAGGTTGGGATCTGGTATGTGATATCATAATGATTTCTTGGGGTGTGCCACTTCCAGTTTCTGTGAAAGACTTCTTCCTTTTTATGCAGTCTTCTACTTACAGGAACTGGAGCCAGCAGTTCTACCTGCCTCATGTACCTCAGTGAAGTTTTCTTTCCAGTTTAATGAACTTTTGCTTCAGAATCCTCTATAGATTCTTACGTTACCAAGGTTGAGCAATTTATTAAGCTACCTTTGTAAAGAAGATAATCCCTTTTGATAGGTAGCAGGTTTGATTACAAGGAGAGTGTGATCAGTTGCAGACTTTGAATGCTATAGCAATGTTGATGTTATAGAGGCTTCTGGAACTGAAACTGTTCATTTTAAAGCCTTAAGCCCCTTTTTGGAGAAGCCATAATGCTCTAGGTGGTGTGCAGCTGCTCTGCTTAAGCAAGAAGAGAGCAGCAGGAGTGTTTGTGTTAAGTGTTTGCTATGAGAGTACTTAAAACATAAGGAGTTCTTTAAGTTTTGGAGAAGGGGAAAAGAAAGCATTGTTTCCCTGTGTGATCATACCAAGTGTATTATTTTTTTTAAGAAGAAAGATCTTTGCTTAAAACCCTCTGCTTTTCCTTAGCAGAGAGAACAGTTATAAAACTTCTAATGTCAGTAGTCTTTTGCTGTCTTGTCACAGTAGTTATCACTTAAAAACTATTCTTTGTGACTCAGTTAAATGCTGTCTCTCATCTTTTCACGTGGTCATGAGACCTGGATCGAGTGCCAAGTGTTATTGAGTCTTCAGTAAGTTGTCACACTTCAAAACTTTCTTTCTGGGTGCCTGAAGCTGTTCAAAGTGTATCTTGAAATACTGAGAAGAAAAATGGTCTGTAACAATTAAAGGAGTGCATTATTAAAAGCTTCCTACAAGCTTTCCATCCAGAAAATGTAAAGATGATTCTGAAGCACCGAAGTTTACAAATTCTGCAGTGTACTTACTGACTAGTTTTGATCAAGTTCTTAAAGCGAGTTATTAATATAACATTCTAGATTCAGGTTCATTTAGCTATTAAAACTTTTACATTTTAGCCTATATCAATTAATTTTTAAGTTTGTCTTCCTAAATGTTGACACTTCTGGGTCATACACCTGGAATTGGAAAGGATGTATCTGTAGTCAGGCACATGTATATTGTGCATGATCTCAGGCCAATTTGGTTTGGTTTATAGAAGTTCTTGGGTTGTAGGAGGTGTTACGGTTCATTTTGGAGGGATTATGTTGAAGTGATGAGAGAAACAGCAGACACAGACAATATCCTGCATCCTCAAAACTCCTGCTAGCTACTGAAACTTTGTAATGGTCCTGTGTCTTACTGGGATTAGAAATAATGTAGACTTTCTTGAACCACACATTTTAAACATTTTAAGATGCATAAGTCACTTTCCTTTCTGAAAAGCTGATTGAGAATAGACATGTATTTTGAGTCTAAGAGTGAGAGGAAATTAGAATGAAGTTTTGTTACTGGACTGTATTTGCAGTTAACAGTGAAGAGTCAACGTTTGCAGAAGCCTACAGTAATGGGAGAAAATTTGAATGTGATTTCTCTGCAGTATAGCATTAATTGAATTTTAAATAGATACAGCAATATCATCTTGTGCACATGGCTGCTAAATGCAAGCAATGCATTTGAAAGTATTAATTTACTTGGTCATCTTTTTAGGTATCTTAAGAAAAATACCACATGTAGTGCCTGAGAACTAACATTTAGGTTAGTTTGAAGTTAAATTGATTATGAGATAGTATTGTTTCTTCTTGCATAATTCAGAGTTCTTCTGGTTTTCTCCACAAGTTATATTTTGGGCTTTTTTGGTGATTAGTGTCTCTCCTCCATACTACATCACTATAGGAGGGTCAAAATCTTCCACATTTTCTGCCATGAACTCATATTAACATAAGTCGTAAATATTACCCTAGAAGGAATTGTACAAAATAGACTGAACTGAATCTACATCTCTGGAGATACATTTTAATAAAACTTTTCCATGTGGTAGAACATTCCATGTGACACAAAATGTGTTGCTAGGTGGCATGATTTGCTCTTAATTTCCCTGGATATTTCACATGTAGAATACAAACATTCTGAGCAGGTAGTGTGCTGTCATGACTGCAGTGTGAAGTTGGAAGCACAATTTCAGGGAACCTGAAAAGAGATAGATATTCATTCAGCTGTTGCACTTCTTATTTTGAATCAGGAGTGCTTTTCTAAAGCATCTCTCAAGCATTCCTGTTGACAGTGATGTAATTTGCATTGTGGGGTAGTTTTGGAGTAAATGAACTATACTTGTTTTGATTGAAATTCAAGTGGAAGATGCTTTCCAAGGCCCATCTGATGCACTTGTAGCTGCAGATTTTGTGTCCTGTCTGTGGGACTAGAGTAGAATGAATCTGATGTGTACAAAGGAGAAAAATAAGTTAAAATGGATATAATGTGAAATTTGGGTCCTTGTTACCAACTGCTTTGCACTACAGGTGTGCCATGCCTGGTAGTATGGCTATAACCTTGCTTGTCTCTGTTTTTCAGGCCAGTATGGAAATCCTCTAAATAAGTACATTAGACACTATGAAGGACTGTCCTACGACGTGGATTTGTTACACCAAAAACACCAGCGTGCCAAAAGAGCAGTGTCACATGAAGAGCAGTTCTTGCGCCTAGATTTCCATGCTCATGGAAGGTTAGTGATATTTTAAAAGTTGTTTGCTTTAAATATTTTATTCATGTGTTTTAATTGTAGCGAAATGGAAAGGATGAAATACAACCACCACAATAACATTAGCTAGAATACACCACATTGTGCTGTTTGCAGTTTCTATGAAGTATTTTCTCTCATGTCCAGTTTAGGTATGAAATGGTTACTTGCAAGCACTTCATCAAACATCTGATGGTAACTATTAATACATTTCGAAGCTTAAATAATGGAATCGTACTCGGAGCAGAATAGTTGTTGATTCTGAGTTTATAATGCACTTTTGTGTTGCATATATGTTTGTTTTTTTCTTTGTAGGTTTTTTTTTTAAGAATTGAGCCAAACTGCATTAGGAAATTTAATTGAGAAAAAGAAACATTTCAAATTGCATTTGAAGCTACAAAATAGGCCAAAAATGTTTTGTTTTGTGTGTACTGGTGTTATCTGATTTTTTGTGCTAGTGTGAAATTTAGAAATTATTTGACATAGGGAAAGATGATTTCTATTACAAGACACGTTTTGCCTTGTATTTAACATATAAGATCCAGTACAAACTTAGATATTTCATGTGACCAACTGAAGTATAATTTGTAGGTTCTCACTTAGGAAGATCTCATTGCAATTTGGAATTGCCTGCTTTTTGTATAACCCAGGAGAAAGAGGAAGAAAGTTAAAATATTTGTGTCTGTATCTTAGTTTCTATGACTCCCTCCTTTGCAGCACCACTCTTTTAATATATTTCAGGAATGTGTAATGCCCTTGTTTTTCTTGTTATTTCAGTTACAATTTAAGTATCTAGAACTTGATAAATAATTGTTAGCCAAATGTAGCACAAAAGAAGTTTAACAGAGAAAATGTAAACCTAGGTCTCCTGAATCTGTTTGGGATATTGTTTTTTGAGTAAGTGTTTTGATTTTGTGCCAGCTTGTCATTTCTTCAGGGAATGAAGTGCTGTTCCTGGAGGTTTCTGATGTAATGACTGAATTTCAGTGCGTGCTCCCAGAAGGTCAGCATTAGGGTTGTATTTCTAAATGCCATAGAACTACAACCCAAATCCTGAACTTTTCAAGTCCTGTCCTTAAAACCATGTTTTCAAGCGTGATTTTTAGTCCAATGAATTTTATTGTTTAAAGAAGAGTCATAGTGCTGCTATCTCTGCTGTAACTTCAGTGGCAGTCTCTAGTTTTCCCTTTTAAATTGTTCTAATAAACAAGACTGTAGAGTAGAATGCTTCAGAGGCTCCTCACACTGTAAACCTTGCTACTTCTAAATCTCCAGCAAGACTGCAAGACAGTGAAGTTCAGTTTGAGCCTAATGCTGCCACTTCTAAGCTGCAGGCTGGTGGATAATTTAAGCTCACTGAAGTGTGCACTGCTGCTGAGAGAAACATGCCTAACCACATTCCCAGCATCATCCTTGTGCTAACACTGCTAGTGTTAAAGCCATGCAAGGAATAGCATCTGGGAACTAATCTGTCTAAAAATTATTTGGGGAAAAAAGAATCAGTGTGACTTGGAGTGATAGAAGCAAGACCACTCTTGCTGGGACCAGGCCACATTTCAGGCCACTTGAGCAGTTTCATCTTGTCATTGGTAAGGATCCCATAATAATCTTCTGTAAGATAGAGCTGCTGGCTTAGTCTCTGAGTTCTTGTGGTGGTGGCGGGGGGTGAAAATCGTTATCCTGTAAAAATGGTAGTTGCACCTAGGATAATGTCTAAAAAAAATTTCCTCTCTTACTTCACAGAGGAAGACCAGACTTTAGTCAAATCTTACTAATGAAGAAAAATGTTGGTGTTTATATGTGGAATTGATCATAAATCTCTATGGTTTGAGGAACAAATCCATCATTAACTGAGGAGGCTGATTGGAAACTGACAGTCCATAATCTAGGATTTGGGTAGTTTCCTGTGGTACATCTAACACTTCCTGCCGAAGAGAGGGTAGTTGACAGGATGTAAATTTAGTCCAAAGCTCCTGTTAATCAATTTGGATATGTTTTTACAACATATTTTCATTTTGCTTTAAATATGAATTAGGAAGGATCAAGTGAATTGGGTTTTACTTCACAGAATCTGTTTATTTGCTTTGAAGGTGTAGCAGTTTGAGAAGCTGTATAAATAGGATTGGCTTTTGCAGTTGCAGCTGGTTTATTGTGAATAACTAAGTGATTTATGTAATCACTGAGAAGGACAAAAGTAAAACCTTTCTATCAAGTATTTGAGTTACTTTGTGTGAAGGTAGGAAATAAAGCTTTTGCAGAACACTTGAACAATGTAGATATAGGCTGTGGACTTTTAAAGTGCTGTGGCATTTAAAAACAGATGGTGAAACTTAAAGGTATTCAGTCAACATGAGAGTTGAGGTTCTGGAAACTTATACCTGATCTTTTTTGAATGACCTTTTACCAAATGGTCTGTTAGGGTTTGTCCAGGTGTAGTGGTTTATTGGCACACAGCTGTCCAACTTGCATCCCCTTAACTTAATAAAGACAGTAAACAGCTTCTACTTATGAGGACTGAAATGACAGTATTTTGATTTGGGTTCTGATGAAATGGCTGTGTTTTGTAGCCAGGAAACAATGGAAAAGCTGTCCTAATGCAAGTGAAGCTGGGCCACAGTGGTTCTTAGGCTGTATCTCTGTGACCAGTTGGAACTTCTAAACTTCATCTTTTGGTGTGTGCCAGAAGAAGCACCTGCTGCTCACGTGGCCAGTCAAGATGGGAAAATGATTTGGCTGCTTCTTTTTCAATGAGGTTAATTGGTTCTTCTGTTCAGTGTAGAGGCAAATTTGCTTTAAGGAGTGCAGAACTAAGCAGCAGTGGTGAGAGGGAGGATGCAGTACCAGCCTTTTCAGTGGCAGTGCTGACATATGCCAGATAAGCATTCATCAGACTTACAGTTTCATTGTCCAGAAAATGGCTGGCAGCTACCAGTATTTTAGGATTGTGTAAGTAGCATCTGTTCTTTTCAGTGGGCTGTTTAGATTTAAGAATTGTATCTTGTAGTACCCTTCTGTTGAAAAAGGAAAAAATAAAAACACAATTTAAATATTACGTATTTATTCCAAGTTAAAGGGACCATTTAACTATGGGCTAATAGTTAAATAATGAATTAGATACTGAAATGATGGAATTAAACCCAAAACTACCTTTTTTCGTTCCAGATTCAGTAATTCTACAAATGAATGTATAATGTGCCATCACTGAGAAACTTTCTCTGTTTAACTAACTGAAAGTTAGACACCACACAATATACTGCTCAGAACAGAAATTTTTCAAAATCTTTGTTGTTAGGTAATATAAAATACAATTTCTTAGGGTAAATGCAATGAACTAGATGGAACCAGCCACAGTATTCAATGCTGAAATACTAACTTAGTAGGACAATTACAATTGCTGAAACTGAGTTACAAATCCATATTAATTCTTTTTAATAAACCGTGTATTAGATTAATCACCATTATTGCTTCCCCAGTGGTGCAAAATGTGCCTATTTCTATAATGCTTCAGCTTGGAAGGAATATGAAGGTTTGAAATTATCTTGGTTGTGTGATCAGAGCTCTTCCACCTGCCAGTTCATATTGAGTGTTCTAGTGTGATTTAATTTAAGGTGCCCTATGAGTCCAGGGAAGGCTCACACAAAGTTAATGAATGCCCAGTATTAATACCAAGAACCTGGTTAATATAAAACAGTTTTTGAACCCACCCCACAGCCTTTCCCCCGCAAAAAGCAAAATATAGCACAGACTCCCCAATATACATGGATTGATTCAAAGAAGAACAATGCCTTTGGCACTGGCTTGAGATACAGTGAAGCATTTTAAATAGAGTAACTTCCTTTTGCATGTCAAGGTAATGTCAGTAGTTTCAAAATGAAGTTGGGACATCACTTAAACTGATGTTGGATTTTATACAGTTTGCACCTGATCACAAAATGTGCACTTGCACTTGTTTACTTACTGGACGCAACTCTTCCCCTGCAGAGAAACTGGAAAGTTTTCTTCCTTTTTTCAGTACAAATATTTGCAATATATGAATCATAGGATATCTTGACCTGAATTCCTGTCCACTGTAGAATGTCAGAAATATGCTGAATACTTCATAGTGATTTTGAGGACAGAGCTTAAAAAACTTGGATGATGTCTGATATTCTAACTGTAATTCTTTACCTAGTGACAGAACTGGGAATTCCTGACATGCTAATGCATTCAGAAGGGAAAAATTATGTCTGTGTATTGTTTAACTCTATTTTCAGTCAGCTTTTTATTTAATACATTACCAATAACTTATGCTTCCTAATTTTTTGCTTGATCCTGTTAATTGTCCATCCACACCCTCTTTCAACACTTCTAGATTAGTTGATGACTCTTGCTTGGGAAAGGTGCCCACACAACTTGAGTGAACAGCTGAATTTTGATGAGGTGCTTGAACACATGATAACACATGCTTATTATTAAATTAAGGATACGTCAGGAATTTCTTTATGATGTTTTACAGTTTAGCTATATTTTTTCTGTAGATTTTACCTAAAATTCTGGTTTTTAAGAAATACTGTAAGTTGTTCAGACATGTTTGTAGGAATGTATGGTCTGTACATAGTCCTTATAGGGAAACTGTGGACCACAAAATTTCAGTTCATAATTAAGTCTGTGTTTTTTTTTTTTATTCTTGATTCTGTAGTAATCTGTAATCATTCATATTGCCCTCATTACTCAGAGCTGGTAAGTGTGTTTAAACAACATCATTGTTGGCCATATTTGAGTAGGTTATGAAAACAAAGGAGGATACCTGCAGAGAAATACTTGATAAGCTGAATTTTAAAAGTGGTGTTCTGAGCATGCTGCCATGCTGAGATGGACTGAAGTAACTGAGCTAGTTACTCTTGCATTAAAGAGGACTTTATATTGTCAATTTAAGGTTTTTATTACACTATATGTTCTTTTTATGGCATTTAATTTAAGTACTTTTTAAATTGTCCATACAGCACAGTGCTCAATTCATGAAATGAGTCTGCCTTCTGTGTTCTATGAGCCTGTCAGAACAAAAAGCAGACTCAGTATTACTGGATTAATCTGAAAATGTATGTTGTGTCTCTTTCAATTCCATGTGCACTTAAACACACACCCCTAAACAGCTCAACTTCTTAGGTAGGTTGGTTCAACAGTCATCAAATAGAACCTACTGGTTGGCTTTGTGAGACTTAGGAAAATTATTTTCATGAATTTTACTAAGTGAATTTTTTGCAAGATTCACTTACTGCAACTCATTTTAGGCTGTCCTGAATTTGAAAAAGAAAAAAAAAAATTGATATCTTTAGTTCTTAATGTAGTCTTTGTAGTATTATTCACTGCTCTGTGGCAATTCTTCAATCATTACCTTTCTATTAGACCTTTTAAGTTATATACCTTGACAGATAACTTGTCAGACAAGACACCTGTGAATCAGGTATCACTTCTTACACTTGTTTTGTCAAAAAAAACCCAAAACCAAACCCACCCTATGCTGGTACTTGTAGGTAAAGCAGTTTTATCTTGCAGAGAACTGGGAAGAAGGGTCCTAAGTTCTTACACATTTTTTAACTGAAATGAAGTTAAAAAATTCTGGAGGCTGAAACTGCAGCTTAAATGTCTTGCCTTTTATGAGTTTAAATACAGTGAGCTGGATTATGTGTAGCCCTCAGGAAAAAAAAAGCATTTGATGTTTGCCTTGGGTTTGTCTGGGAGACACAATGGTGTTGGACTGGCTGGACAGCCTGGCCAAGGTGCAGCATTTCCACTGTGCTGCTTAAATTGGTATTAATGGTTTACAGCTCTACTCCCTGGCCAGCAAAGTTTAGTAGACACAGCCATGCTCTGAGAAAGTAATGTTCTTAAAATGTATATTTAAATGAATGTATGCAAGCTATGTGCTCATATATCAGCTAGTGGATTTATCTTCTGTGTCTTTACTTGTTTAACTAACAAAGCTTCTTTCCCAACTACTTTTATTGTTTGAATTCATGTAGTAACTTTGCTTGTGCTTGTATTCTAGTACATCTTTACCTGTTTTCTGATTTTTGATATCTTGTTTTTGTTAGAACATGGCATTGCATATAAATAGTCAACTTCATGTAAATAGAAATGGGAAGGTTATTTTTGCTAAGCAGGAAACCAGGAAGTCAGCTCTGTACTGAACTTCCCAATGAAGTTTTACTGAAAGGGGAAAAAAAGTCAACCTGGGGTAAAGGCTGTTCTGCCTTTAAAATCTGTACACTGTCCTCTTCAGGACAGGGAGATACTTTCTCAGAGGGAAATTAGCCAACATGTAGCTTCTTGTAATCCTACTTGGATGGTTTCTCTTAGCTGAGCTAGCTTGTGTTTGCAGCTATGCATATCAAGAGTAATCAGTGGCAAATGCTTTGCAATGAAGGCTGCACTCTCATTGTAGTGTTCTAGAATACCAAGTTTAGCAAGTCTGGCTTCTGAAGGTCGGGAAAGACATCTGAATAACCACAAGTGTCTCCTAGAGGTGCTAATGGAAAACAAACATAAGTTGCAAGCATTCTAGCTGGGATGGCTGTGTTGAAATACTGTAGAGATAGGGATTTACATAAACACTTACTAGGGGATGATTCTGTGTGCATCTAGGTGGATCAAAGAAAGAATGATAAACCTGGAGACCCTATCATGTGCTGCTTCAAAGATAAGTTTTCTTTCGTGTAAGTAGCAGGACTGTGGGAATTATCAATTAAGTGATAAAATATGTTGTGTGGGTTTAATAGTAAGTTAAGACAATGAAAAAAATCTTTGAGTGTGATGGTTCTGTAGAACTGTGGGTAGTATAAATCCAGTGTTAGGTTGTTAAGCTGCCTTCTGTTTACTATTGTTCAGAGCTGGAATGAGTCTGACAGTCTTGTGGGAACTGAGTAGATTGTGGGATGCCTCATGGAAGCAGTTAGAAAGAAGAGCTCAAGTTATTATCCCTGTTCATTTACAGACCCTCCCCCACTGCTTCCATTTTTCCAAGAAGAAAGTCTTTGAGTTCTTAAGTAGGAAAAGGAAGGATAAAAGACTTGCACCTTGAGCAGAACAGTATTTTCTAGATGCTAGCTTGTGAGGAGGCTGATGGAGCCACCACTGCAAGGATTTTTCTGGTTCCTACTGGGAAGAAAAGACTGTGAACCTAAAAATGGACTTGCCTTGTACTGAAGTCATGTTACATACTGCTGTCAACTCATCCCCTTCAGTTTCCTTTCCCCAGCCACTTCTTTCAGCTGTGGAGTAACTCTTCCATCTCCTTTTTTCCCTTTCTCTTTTCTCAACAACCTCCCCATGTCACTTAATGATTTTGTGGGCCTGTCACCAGGTACAGCAGTTTGACTGAGGAAAGGCAGAAAAGGGATAGCACCAAGTGCCATTTTTTTATGCCAGATAACAGCTTTTTCTGCCACTTGTGTGCAGTCTGCAGACTTGGTACCAACTACCCAATATACTGGACATTGCATTGTGGTGAAATCACTGATCTTAGGAGGTAACTCATATTAAAAAGAAATGGAGTCATAGATTTTGCATTAACTCTTGCATGTAAGCCTTTATATCCCCTTTACCAAATGTTAGTAGCATAAAAACATGGCTTGGTTTTTTTTTCTTTCTTTCAAGTACTTGCTCTGATTAGAGCTTAGGATAACATAACTTGAGCCCATGGGAAAGTACTGGGTCTTAGCTAAGTGTGATGCTCTCAACTATAACTTCTTCTTTAATTATGACTGAATTGCTGTGTTACTTGCAAACTTGACATAGTCTCCCTGAGGTAAGCTAAAGAGAAATAAAAATCTACCTCTTGATCGTCTTTTGGGTACTGCCATTAATATATAAGATGTAGTTTATTGTCAAAGCAGATTATATAATTTTATATGTGTGTAGATGTAAAAGTTTTACCAAAATTCGGTCTACAACCAAGTGGGCAACCATATAGTAACTAAGTAGTGTTTTCTTACCATATCAGTTTTCAGATCTGTGGAAAACAGAAGCAGTAACAAATAAGCAAGGTCAAAACTTGGTCTTAATTGATTTAATTCTGTTCTAGAGATCGCTACTGCTGGGAAGTGTCTTCTGTGAGGTAGAAAGAGGCATTATTTTTCTGAAATTAGTTTAATCTTCTGCCTGGTGTGTAGCTAGGCTAAGGAATAGCTTAGTTTGCACTAAAAATTTGGTGCATTGTAAATTGCAAATTATAATTGTCAGAAGTTTATTTGAAGCTTCTTGTTTCTTCCATTGTGGCTAATTTAGAAACCATATTCAGTAATTATATAGACAGATTCATTTAACTTCCCTGGAGTCCCCTGTCCTCAGAAGAATCATGAAATTAGTAGGTTTAAGCCAGGGTAGAATTTATGTTTGAAGTTTGGTGATGTGCTAAAGTTGTTAATTATTGGAAGTAGAGATGAATAGATGCTTGTTTACTCCTCCACCCTCCTCAGCCCTTTTCCTCCCCACAGTCCCAAGTTATCTCTTTCCTCCTTTGGTGGGGGAAAAGTAAAGGAATATTTGTAAATTTTTCATTATTAAGAAGATGAACAGTTTATACAGATTATCCTGTTCTCATCAAGCATGTTTGAATGACTAAGAAAAGACCTGTTTAAAAATAGCTGAGAGATTATCAGGTTATCTAATAGTTTAACTAAGTTAAGAAATCAAATAGAGAATTGTTAGTGTGAAGCACAGCTGAGTTTTTTTGAATTTGTAATAGTTCTCTAATCCTGCAAATAGAGCTGATTTTATTAAAAGATAGATAATCAGCAACAGGGGTTAGAATCTTTAGTGTTTATTATGTAGCAATATGGAAAGCAAGGAGAGGGTAAAAATTAAAGGAGCATAAATAGAGGCTTCCAAATTTTAAACCAGCGAAACTTTAAATTTGGTACATATAACTTCTAACAGTCCATTTTGAAGTGACATACAGGTAATGTTGAGGGAAAGGTATCCCACAGAAGGAACAACCATTCCCAACTTCGTTAAACTCCACTGAGCCCCTCTTTCCCCCAAAAGCAAGCCCTGGAGTGTCGGATGTGTAGGCAAAACTCAAGGCTGACCCTAAAGCATGGTTAGATGGCCACCAAGGGGAGCCCATGACTGCACCACGATTGTCCTGCTGGTTCGGAAGGGTGAGAGCAGCAGCTGAGGATACTCTGGGTGGCTGCACAGATCAGGCCTAGGGCTCGTCCATCCATGGTCTTGGGGTTACACTAAGCTAAGCTTGGTAAATTACCAACTTTCAGGCTGATATCAGGTCCTGGGATTTTTTCCCCTCACTTTGCCAGTATCGATGGGGAGTTAACACATCAGAAGCCCTGCATTCTCTTGCACTGTGTACTTCAAAGCCATACAAAATTGCTGATGCAGGTGGGTGTTAGAGACAACTTCTGCTCAGTTTTATTTGCAACATACATGAACACAACCAGAAAAATGTAGTTTTAAAGAAATGATGTATACGTTTCTGAAAGAAAAATGCTATATAGGGTGAGGGATTTTTCCCAAAAAACTTCCTTCCATGAGGAAAGATATGAAGTCTTCTATCAAATACTAGAGAAGGGAGAAGAGATTCTAATGGGTCCAGGATCTCTTTCCATTTCACTTCAGTTCAAATGCACTGAGAGTCTGATCCATCCTTGAGTGTGACAACTCAGTCACAAGGAAAGCTCAAAATGGAGCTCAAGTCTGTGTAACACCCTGAGCAGTGTATTACATCCAAAGTGAGTATAACTTTTTCAAGTATGTAAATGAAGTTTGTCATATTCTCATCAGTGTTGGTCTTAATTTCTTTCTACCTGTTAATTTTTAACTTCTGCCCAGGAGAGCCACATAAAGCGGCTTCAAGTCCCCACACTGCCCACCACCCACCCTCAAAAAACCTGTTGGGTAATCTTGTGGCATTCAGTCCTACCATGTGTCTCTGGGTTGCTTGTTCATGTTATTTCCTCTTCCTCATGAGCCTCTGGGTTGCCTTTAAAGGACTGTTGTGGCAGAGGTAGTAAAAAGATGAACGTGAAGAACAATCATTCTTATTTCTTGTCTCAGTGATGCCTGTATCCAGGTGCTCAAATGAACTCATCCTTCCTTTGTAACACGAGGATCTTCCTTGTAAAATACATCTCTACTAGAACTGTGCTAGGAGCACTGCTGGGCTTGGCACAAAGCCTGAGTCTCAGGGAATTGCAGAAGTTTAACCTTCCCATCTACCAGCCACATCTCAGAGTTTCATAACCTCGTAGTAGATACCTGTGACACGTTGCCAGAGAAGAGTACTTGCTTTGAAGCTTTATTAACACTGTGGTAGTAATAATAAATATAGTTTGATTGTGAAATGCTGTTTGCATACAGAATAGTCAACATGAGTCACCACAGCCCTTCCCAGGTGTTAAGTGTAGGCAAGACTTTTTTTTTGATCTTGAAGTTTGCATCTTAATGTTTCAAAATACTTATAACTATAGTGTCATATTTAATGTGCAGGTGGAAACTGAAGATACACTTTGTGTATGCTTCAGCTCATTAGTAAAAGGTAACTAGATTTAATCAGCTTTACACTGTGGCTCTTAATTGCCTGAGTTATTCTGTTGGTCGCATACTGGGATACTAACTTTCACTGTGAAGGTCAGCTCTGATGGTCATGGTTTTTAGATGAAGACTCAAATCCAAAAGTACTCAACTTATCAGAGTTACTTTTTGTGTAACAAATTGGTGATGTAACTATAATATTCCTTCAATTTCATCATTGTGCGGAGAAGGAAAAATATAGGAGGAAAATCAAGACTAAAACTGGAATGGTTGAAGTTTCAACAACTTTGTGATCTGTATTTGCACAAATGTTTATACAAAATTTAAGATAATACCAAATGAAATTCTGAAGCAAGCTAATGGTTGTCACACATATGAATTTGTATGTCAGGTATTTTAAAACACTTCAATTATGTTGCTTGCTTGAATGAAACTCCTGTTGTCATAAAAGCAAGCTGTTTCATATGAAGATTGGCAGTAGGATTTTCATTAAAGTATGCAGTGCTGCGACTGAACTCAATCATTTAATGAATAGAGCTGTTTACATACTTGTTCATGTAACTCTACCACTTTGAGTATATTTATTAGATATTGTTGCCCATATTATTTTTTGAGTTTCAGTTGAAACACTGATTAACTCACCTTTCATTTAAGTTATTTAAATCTTAAGTGCCATCAATAAATGTAAAATAAGTGAAAGCTGGTTTTATCTGTTCTGCTTCACAGTGCTGTAAAGTAAAATAGTTGCATTTTTCCTAAGCTACTTGAGTGTCTTCTGAAGGACTGGGAACAAGTGTATAGTCCAAGTCAGCACTTTAGAATTGTGTGTTTAAGTCTAATGTGTTTTCTGGCTTAAATCTTGTAAACTTAGCTACTTATATAAAAAGCATCTAAAGAATCTTGCTTTAAAAATCCTTCTAGGCTCTGGTCTAATTCTTGTACAGTACAAACATTTTGTACAGAAAAATCTTACAAGGCCTGCAAATTGTTTGCACAAAAATGTAGTTTTGAAGTACTTAGTGCTCTTGTAGCTGAAGCTCAGTGCCAATTTACTGTCTTGTTTTATTCATTTTAGACAATTCAACCTTCGAATGAAGAGAGATACATCTCTTTTTAGTGATGACTTTAAAGTAGAAATATCAAACCAAGTAATTGATTATGATACCTCCCATATTTACACTGGACACATTTATGGTAAGTATAACACTTTTAAATGGATGAAAGTGCAGCAATTTTAAACAGGAATTTTCTAATAGTATGTGGAGAAAATTAGTATCAGTATTAGATTATTGTTAAACTTTAATAATGCATCTAATACATTTAAACTCTCATCTGCTTTTATATATGAGTCACACTTAGATGAGTATTTTATCTAATAATTTTCATATCCATAAAACTTGAATTTCAAATCTGTTTGTAAACATTCTCTTCATAGAAGTCTGCATTTTAAAAAAAGAGAGAAAAGTTGTATACATTGAAGAAAAAAGAAATCAGGTGCCATTTTTAGTTTAAAGGAGTAAAAGGAATATAGTTACCATCATTAAGGGTAATATATCTGATTTTAGTAAATACAAAAGATAAAATTGATTAAAAATGAAAAAGAATTACAGAATTAAAAGCAGATGGAAAGAAGAAATGGATTAAGATTTACTCTGCCCCTCTTTGTACTGTTTGTTTGGTTTTCCTGAAGGTCTTTCTAAGCCATTTTCTGCAGTCTTGAAGTGAGCATTTTCAACTTTGAAATGTGATAAACACAGGGCTTCATATGCATCTAGGCAGACCAATTTACCAGTTATTTTGAGTAGGTCAGAAGGCTTTTTGATAGTGTGATTCTGAATTTTCCTCAATGGAAGAGTATATAAATACTGTTTGAGCAGAGTAATCTTTTCATCCTTTTTATGGGAAAGGCTGTTGGGATGCTGGATGTTGTAGCAGTCAGTGATTAAACTTTGACACTTGTACTTCTCCTGATTATGACTGTTTAAAATATAAATTCATTCTATGCCAGGTTTAAACCTAGCTACAGTTTTAAGACAATGATGCTTGAAGAGAGAAATGGATGTCTTGAATATGGGGAAGTCCTTCTTTCAAAGTTGTGTATATGCTCTGATTTCATTGTTTATTATTTCTAATTATCTGTATGACCGGATGTATAAGGACAGGATTTGATTGTAGAATTACATGCTGTGTATGTACCAGCTTTAAAATACAGAGTTGAAGTCTTCCTTATATGGTTTTTAAACATTTAGTTTATGCACCTGATTGGGAAGCTGCTGAACTTGGTGATTGTGATTTTGCTGTAACTGTTTATCTTGGTGACGGATAATCTTAGTCTTAAAAATTATTTTTGAAGGGTATAAAAAAGCTAATACACTTTGTCCCTTAACAGGTGAGCAGGGAAGTTTTACTCACGGGTCTGTTATTGATGGAAAATTTGAAGGATTCATCCAAACTCACAGTGGGACCTTTTATATTGAGCCAGCAGAGAGATACATAAAGGACAGAAACTTACCATTCCACTCTGTCATTTATCATGAAGATGATATCAGTGAGTACTTCCATTTTGTGCTACAGATGAAATATTTTTTTAATTAAATGTCAAAACCTGTATGCCATTTGTAAGCTCAAATGAGACTTTGGCTTTTGTATGACACTGTAAATCATGCTGTCCTCAAGTGATTCATATACGGTTAAGGTGTGAGAGAGATTTATGGCAAACCAAAGTCAGTCTTTATTCTGCCATTTGAAGAAATCCTTAGCAGTCAGGCTTAAGTGTGCAAGCAGTACATTTCCTACCCAATGGATACATGTTTCTTTGAAAAATACATTCTTAAAATGATATATACTGATTGTTCTTCCATGTGATCTGGAGAAGAAACGATAATTAAAATTCAAGTCACTCAATGATTACGTATATCTCATGAGGGTGACTTTTATGTGAAATAAAAGCTTCTCCTGCATGTGTCTCTCACATGTGCATTCAGAGAGCTCTTAAGAAGAGGTGGTGCCACCCAGTATGTCCCATTTTACACAACAGCTGATGGAAGGGTACAGAGGATAGTACTTAAATTTGACCAGAATAGCCCCAGAAATCTAGCTTCAGTTGCAAATGCTCAGAAGGATGAAAAAGTACCATTAAATACTTCTATGTCTTGAGAACTGATGCACCAGAGTTCTCCTGCATTTTACCTGCCTATTTATGTATGATCAGTCTTCAGATGTAATACAAATGAGTTTTGTTTGATGCTTAAGTTATATTGAACCTCAAAAGTACTGCCTCAGAAGTTACGGTTCCAAATTTGAATCCTTCAAGGATCAAGGAGGTATCAAAGGTAAATGTTAGCAGCATCAGTTTAAGACTAACTTTTGGTTATTGAAGCTAACAAAGTGTCTTTCCAGCTAACTTCAGGATGTCAGTCTTGCTTAAAAAAATCAATTTAAACCATAACTTCATTTAAAAATGTGTCCCATCAGGCCACTGTGCAAACCCTAGAAGACTTGAGGTTGAAATCTCATTTGAAATTGAATGAGGAGGCTTGCACTAGAAATTACTTGAACCGCTCTGATAATGATATATGTATAAACCATTTTCAAAGTATGTCATAATGAGACTACATTGTGAAAAGAAGTGTCAAAAGAATAGGAAGTTAGATGAGGAAAATTTCTGATTGCGATTTGACTTTGTATATTACAATTTTCTCGGTGCTGTAAGCCAGTGAAAAAAACAGGGTTATTGCATATTGCTCTCCTTGATTACTTCTCTTGGGTGAATGCAGTGAAGAGAAGTGATCTTTCTCCACGAAAAACTCAGCAAATTTAGGTGGTTTTTTTGTACTTTTCTTTCAGTGGCAGTATGTGTGCTGTCTTTGTGTATATTACAATTGCTGTGAGCTAGCAAATATGTTTGTCATTCCTGTTATATCATTCTGTAAATATGATTACTAACCCAAAAGCAAATAGAATTTCCATAATTTTAAAGAGCTTGTGAACGAAAGCATTTACTAGATTTGCGAACAGTATTTGTTTTCTGACTAAGTGTATGTTTTCTTGGTGTTTACAAGACTCATACTTAAGAATAATTTTATGGGATAACATTCCATATTTTTGATTCTCAGAAGGAAGCTGCAGCATGAGCTTCATTTTCATCTCTACAGAGCATTGCTGGTCAGTTCAGCTGGGGGGAAGTCAGTTCAAAGGGGAGAAGGCAGTTTTCCCTGTTAGCTGCAGTTGGAGTATTACTGGCTTTGCTGCTGTAGCAGGAAAATAGTGAGGGAAAAGTAATAAAAAAGTTACAAAAGTTTGGTGTGGAGCTGTAAGATACATCTTTCATAACATTTCTGTGAATAATTCACACATACTTTTAAGTTTTGTGTTGCATCTTATAGGTCTCACTGAACAGTTCAGTTCACTGCTTGATAGTGGGAATGTTGGACTTCCACTTATGTAGGACTTTGTGTAAATAAGTCACTGTCAGCTTCATAAAGGGTTTTATTAACTAACCCTTTTGTTGAAAAGAGGGGGAGGAGGAAAGTAAGAGACATAAGGCAGTGATGTGCCCAGTTTTCAAAGGTTGAGACAAGCAAGAAGATTGTCTCATGTCCCAGTTCCTTATGCTGTAAATAGTGAGTGACTAAAAATACTCCTCACTGTTATCGAATACTGACAGAAATAGCACTTGTGCCTTAAAGAAGCAGATAAATTGATTTTATGAAAGTTACTATTGCTGTTTTGTAGAAGTGGTCTCTGTTGGAAGAGTAAATGGATCATTTTGGGAACTGGAAAAAGTAATGTTGAAATTGCTTCTTACTAATGTCTTATAAAGTGAACAGGAGCAGGGTATGTTGGGTGTTTTTAATTATTCAGCTATTAGTATGTGGTATTGGTATGGCTTACATCATTTTTCCTCTTGGATCTAGTGCATCAAAACCATTAGTTAGAAAGAAAATCAGATTATCAGAGGGGATGGTCTAAATCTATTCTAATGAGGCACATTAAAGCAGCAGTGCAGTATGGCTTCCAAGTCGCCAAGTGAGTGAACATTGCTGCTTGCTCAGCAGGGTTGAAAATAACCCATCCTGGAGCAAAGTCTAAGCAGCACTATTTAAAAACACGTCACCCCTGTTGGTTGCTGCCAGCACAGTCTGATGTGCTTGTGTTCTGATTGTATAGTATCACTTCAGTCATTAGGATCATAGATGCCACTAGGATTTCTGTTGTCTGAAATAGCTGGAATATACAACTGCTTCTGTCTCTTTCTGAAGAGTGCTTTTGAAGCTACATTATTTTTGTCTTTCATGAGACCTATTTTTGCATTGAACTGCAGCTCCAAAAAACCTCAACAACTCAGAAAAGCTAAGCTTTGTAGTAGATTTGTTGTTAATTTGTTGTTACTGCTCTAATTTAAAGCTAGCTCTTTTGAAATAGAGTCAAACCACTACTGTCTTATGTAGGACAAAAGCAACAAAAATGATCACGTTTCTGACTCAGGAGAAACTGAGGTAAAAAGTCATCTTTGCTTTAATTTGGGTATTTTTTTGGTCACCCATGGTTCAGCCTTTTGAAACAATATGCTTTTTAGTGCTTTTCAGAAACCACAATGCAACATATGATTAGCATCTCAATGAGTTCTTTTTCAGTAGTTAAACAAAAGTTGTTTTGTAAATGGGGATTATATTGTCAACTTTATAAGGCAGCCTTTGTCTGTTACAGTGGATCTGGTGACCAGTGGAAGGCAGCCTTCTATTCATGACTTGAAACACAAGTTGAATGATTTTAGTTTCTAAACCAGTCTTGATAAACTGTTTTATAATTTACCGTTAGAAAGATGCAAATTGCTGTTTACATTGAGATATTTAGGAAACATTTCTTTAAGGGTGAAGGTATATTTACTTTATTTAAATCATATTTGCTTCAAGTGTATCCCTGAGTTCATACTGCAAAATACAAAATCAATATTTCTTCAGATCAACAGTATACAGGAAAATCCTGTTCAGATCTTCCAGAAAATTAACATGGCCACTTAATTGTCTTTATGATCTTGGAAGGGGCATACAACTGAGAACAGAAAGTGAAGTGGTTTGTAATTTTGCAAAGCCCTATCTGCTGAATAGGCTGACCATTGAAAACTGTGTTATTAATGACAACCTGGTTTCTTTTTCATCACATTGTGATGACAGTTGTCATGGGAGCACAGCATCACAAAGTGCTGCAAATTAAATCTGTAATAAGGATTTTTTCTTTTATCTGCTTACATTTGAGTTTCATTCTGCCATTATTGCTTTTGCTAGTATTGGGCAAATTTCTATGGCTGTTAAAGAATTGAGTTTTCATCATTTTTAATGGAAGTTTGATGTCATCCTTGCCCAAGATGCCTAAATTCAGTAATTATTAAGTGGTTAGCCTAAATGCTTAACAGATCATACTATTAACTGATAATTAGAAGAAGAAAAACCAAATGTTCAAGAATGTCTTTGTGGAAGGTAGTAATGCATCTTCTTGAAAGGAAAGAAATCTTATTTTGAGCATCTGGAGTATATATCATTAAAAATTATCTGCCATCTAGTTAGAATAAGACATTTTAGTTAGAAGGTATGCAATGATAAGATTTTGCAGGTGGTTTTTAGATCCACTGTTATTTTTTCCTACTCTTTATTATTTCTTAACATTCTGCGAGGATGTACAAAACCTGAAAGTGGACAGTACTGGAAAAGAAAAAGTTGGGGATTTTTTTTGACTAATGATTTTTTCTAGTTAGAAGATTGAACCTCTTCTACAGTAGCTCTGTTGGAAAATAGTCTTCTGTTTTCTCAACTCTGCATTCACTGTAAGCAATCATTTCATGGTGAAAGCAGGTTTTTTCCTTTTCGCTTCTCAGGGTTGTGGTAGGGATAGGCTAAGAAGCTCTTGATCCCAAAGAGCTGGCGGAAGGCTGCACAGAAAGCTGGCACATCTCAGAGCATTGCAAAGCTTCACAAGAGCATGGACCAGACTTGTGTCTTGTGGGTCAAAACTGGCCAAGTCATCTGACACCATGTAGTTCTTGCTTAGCTTCAGATATTTAAAACTGGAACTGCTGCAGGGGATGATGGAAGCAGGAAGTCTCAAAAGATGACGAGGGAACGGTGCCTTCACAGTTTGGGGGCAGTTCAGCATTTAGCAAATAAAAACTTCATATGCAACTTTCCCTGGAAGTTAGACACGGTTCCAAAGTGAACTATCCTGTATTACCTGTCTCCATGATTAGCAGGGTGGTTTCAAATCTGCCTCTGGGGGATTTGTCTTTTCCAGCACATGCAAAATCTTGGCAATTGCTGTTGCAGGCTGTTTTCTGTTCATTTTTTTGTAATTTTAACTGTCATGGCTTTAAAGTGTTCTTTACTAGATTATTACTTTTGAAGTGAGAAATACCTGAAGTGCAGGCAGTCAGTATAAAAAAATGTGTTAAGGGATTTCCTAACACCTTTGGGAAACAAGATAGAAAGAAAAGAGAGATCATTTTGTGTAATAAACTGAGCATATTTATTTCCAGTACTGCTCTGTCAGTTGTCATAATGCTTCAGAGTGGGGCTCCTGCAGGAGTTTCTTGCAGGGTACAGTGGTTTTCTGCAGGGGCAGTGTGTGGAGGAAAGACAGGATGGGCCATTGCTCCTGCCCCTGGGTAACCTGCTCTTGCAGGGATAAACTGTTGGTGGTGTGAAGTCAGCTCATAAGTAATGAAAATTTGCATTACACTAAATACAGTAGAATTTTTTATACTATAGTGGGAGGAAAAAAGGGTGGTGGAGATGGAGAAGGGAAGGACCATATCTACAGTCCTTTGCTCATAACTCCAATCTAGTGATATTAAACAGGATCCCCCAAAAGTAGAAGGTGACTCCAACAGAGAGTGGTGATATTGGTTAGCCAAGTCAGTGTTCCACTACCATGCTGGAGCAAATTGTGTGAGGTGACTTGCAGTAAGAGCATATTTTTCTCTTTCTCCATTCTTCTGGCATTGTGCTAGGGCTAATTGTGCTGGGAGGAATGTGATGAGAGAGCAGTTCAAAAATGGTATTTGTGTGGTGGTAGAAATTGAAATAAGGGAAACCAGTATGTAGAAAGTAATGAAATAAACTTACAAGGTAAGCTGTATATTGAAATAGTTCAGCAGTATCATGCAGTATGACTGTAAGAAACAGCCATAAGACTCCAAGAAAAATAAAGGCAGCTGTCAGATGAAACCATACAGAGCCCATACTCCAAGGGAGTACATCTGCTATGCTCCAGCTACTGCCAAGCCTTGACTCCACAGCCCAGACTAGATCTAGTCCAGGGCAAAATCACCTGAAATGCATAGAATGTGGGCATCAGGTCCTTGGTGCCTAGGCTTTACAGTTCTGCTCTTACATAGCTGTTCTTTTACTCTTTGAATTTGGATCTCCACTCTTTAAAAAAAAAACACCTCTTCACCAAACAAAAATAAAAAGACAAATGAATCAACCAACAAATCCCAGAACACAACAAACCTTGGTAAAGTTTGTACATTTCTGATAAAAGTGGCACTCGGTTGAGAAGGTGCTAAAACTGTGGTTTGCCCTACAGAAACTGACTTGTTAAGTATTCAGATCTGTGGCTACCATAGCCTGTATTCCATTATTTCTTACCTGGGCACCAATTTATGACGGGGTTGCATCTGCAAAGAAATCAAAGGGGAAGTATTCAGTATTTCTCATCTCCAGAGGAAGCTTCTGCAAATACAGGTTGCAAATGTGCAATAGGTACTGACAGCAAAAGCTAAGCACGTGTGCCTGAAACACGTTCCCTTGTGCAATGAGGTCTGCACTGACAGCTATTGCAAGAGTTGGCCTTGTTAAACAGGAGATTGTGGGATTTTCTCACTAGTTTGGATCTCCAGCATTTTTAACTAACATGTAGTGGTTAACTAAACCATGGTTCTATCCAATAGCATTTCCCTTCTTATGTCTTGGTAGTGAGGTGGCATAATGTGAAAACTTCCCAAAAATCAGTGGAAGATGAATAAAATAATAAAATCCTGTAAGAATGTTGGCAAGGTTTCTTTGTTTACCAAGTGGCATAAAAACCCTTTCTCTTACCCAAGAAGTCTTTAGTATATTTGATATCTAATAACTTTCCATTGTGATGTCATATTTTGATGGCTACTTTTAGCTGAAGTAAGTGGGTACAGATGTGTAAATAAAAGCTCTTGTTCTTACGTTAGGCACTGCTCATCATATTTTCTTGTGCTGCCTGAGAAAATAAGGAGCAAATGTCAGTTTTGTTCTGTTGGTAAAACTAAGAATGTCTTAGTAGAAATGTTTAATGAAAAAAAGCTGCATAGACCTTGCATCTTCTGCTGCTTCCCTCAAACCACATGCACAATATTGGACACCAACTGAGTAAGTTGCACTGATGCAGCCATATTTTGGACTTGTACTTGGAATTTGAAAACTCAACTTGGCCTTCCTCTTTTTAGAATATCCACATAAATATGGACCACAAGGAGGTTGTGCAGATCATTCAGTATTTGAAAGAATGCAGAAGTACCAGATGACTGGTATAGAAGAACCAACAACAGAGGTACAACAAAGGCTACTGGATTATGTTGATTAGTGCTTAGTGTGATAACTTCCTATTTCTTGTATGTTGTCTCTTACTTTTGGTGAGCTATCATCCCTCCACATTGTGAGATACTTAAAATTATTGCTGGAGGTTTCTTTTTAACATAATTTTTCTAAATTCTTTTTCTCATTGCTTCTGTAGCCCAGATGTGCTACTTATAGTCTTAATGAATCCTAAGTGATCTCAAATTTTTCAACAGTTAGAATTTTAGATGGATGTGGAAATCAAGCTTGAAATGAGGAATATACTTTATTGCAATTGAGAAGGAAGAGTTTCAAGATCCCTTGATCTCCAAGTAATACATTGGTTCTACAGAATAATAACTTCTAGATTTTCAAGTTATGTTAATGTAACACACTTGGGATATATGAGTGCTCTCAGTGGAGAAGTAAGAGGTATTGGTGGGAGAGTCTTCCTAACAACCCTGTAAGCTTGTGGGGGTTACAGCATGTTACTGCTGTGAGAGGTAAGTGTCCTGTGGCAGGAGCCTGTGTACCTGGGTGGAGTCCCACAGTGGGTTTGCACTCAGGTTTGCACCACATGTCACAAAATACTTTTTTTCTAGCAGCAAATTACTGAGTTTCTTTTAGGCTTAGCTGTGTTCTGAGCTGTTCAGAGTCTTGGCATAATTTTGTGGTGTCAGCTAAATACATACCCAGAAAACTATGCAATATGGCTTGTTAAATAGCATCAGCAACTTAGTTTATTTATGTTGGGACTCCAGAAATTGTCAACATTAATGCACTTTTCAGCATTGGTAACAATAGCATGCTTTCCCAAAAATGTGCTTGTAAAACTTGTTGGAGAGAGAGGGCCATAAGCCAGTGAGTGCTGTAAGGCCAATGTGCTCCTGATGCCTTGAGAGGCTACCTGCAAGAGAGGCTAGACAGTGTTAAAGGAATAAAGTAGGGTTTTGTTAAAAGGCCTTTAAAGGATGCACCTTGGGCAGTACAAGAGCCCAGCTGTGGCTCTACCCAAGATGGACTCTGAGTCACGAGTTTTCACACTTTTATAAGTTTTGGTCCATTTCCATATTGGGGTTGATTGTCCAGTTACAGCTTCAGGTTATGAAGTCCCATCTTCTCAGTTTGCCCTCCTCAGTTTGTTGCTGTTTACACTTTTTGGGTTTTGTCTGATTAAACTGTGAAGAGAACTTGCTAACACTTTATATGAAGTTCAGAGTTACATCCTAATGCAGTACAGAATCTGGAAAATGTGAAAGCTAAAACTTCAGGCATCACTACCAGATACCACTCTGCCTAACCAGTGTTCCTTTAGCTGGTTCTTCGGCGCCCCATTTGTTCCATGCTGAAGTGCTTAAACTTTTCTCTTTGCTGGGGTAGCTGACTAAGGTAATTACAGTTCGAAATAACTGGTTGTAGGGAAGGTGCAGTTAAGTCCCATCAGTGCTGATTTTTTTCATAACCAACTGTTTGTTTATCTTAGAAAAGGATTATAAAAAAGAAAAATTCCAAAGATCACATAAATAAAAAAAATCTTATGTAATGTTGACTGCCTTTTGTAATATAAAATGAAGTTCAGCAAAAGCTTTTGCTAAGATTACATTCCAAGTATTTGAAAACTGAGCATAATGCAGTTAATTCAAGATTCATGAAACTTTGCAAATTAAAGAAAAAGAATGAAAACCTGTTCGTATTAGTGGAGTATGTTTAGAACCATTGTTATTTAGGTAATCTAGTGCAGCATGTGGAACTGCAAAATTAATGTATTTCTTTCCTGTGCATATGTAGAAACCTGTTGAAGAGCCTAAGAAGGATGATCCACAGCTTTTGAGAAAAAAGCGTGCCACTCAGGCTGAAAAAAACACGTGCCAGCTGTATATCCAAACTGATCATTTATTCTACAAGCATTATGGAACCAGAGAAGCTGTGATTGCACAGGTATTTCCAGTCCCTCTGTTTTCAATTACCTGCTTTTATTTTTTGGGTAGTCTTGATAAATGTCATGTGACTTTTCTTTTTGCTTATTTACTGTATAATGGCTTGTTTCCTTCTTTAAAGCGCTTTTGACATAACTGAAACAGCATTTTTTATTTTGCTAAAAATATGCATTTTCTGTGACAAAAGTCCTGGCCTCCTTTAATAGCAGCTGTGGTGTGTTTAGCACCTCTGAGCAGGACTTGCAGTCTGACTATTTTCACTTCTTACTCAGAAAAATTATATTACCTGAAGAGTTCAGTCCTGTTTGACAGCCTGCCAAGCCTCTGTTTTAACATTTACATAGGCTTCCCTTTGAAATTCTAGCTCAAAACACCGTGAGCTAATAATGCTGAGATCTATTCCTGTAGTATCTAATATAGTGGATGGTAAAAAAGCAGTGGCAGCTAAAGGCAGATGCTTTTCATTTGTCATTATACTGTTAACTGGGAAAAGGGTTGATATGATTTAATGGTTTTGGTGATAATTTGTTAAAATATAGCTAGCATGTTAACATAATTCTGCTGAAGTCTGAAGTTTCAGTGCTGTTGCAGATCTGAATTTTACTATTTATTTATCACACTGTATGTAGGCAATTCAAGTAACATTTTTCAAAGATCTGGAGTTACCTTCTAGTCACCTTTTTTAGCTTTTTAGTGAGTTAGCCTTTCTGTGTGCTTTTACAAAAGGTAAATTACTAGTTTTTCCACATTTATGTTCTACCAGAAATGAAAGAATAAATCTGTAACAGGTAATTCTTTTTTCTCCAAAAAAGGATTACAGTGCTTTGAATACAAAGCAGTGAATAAGGGAATATTGCAAACAAATATCTGAAAGTTGATAGAATTATGTGTTAAAAAAAATCAAATGGCAAAATCCTTTAGTGGTATCTGGCATGGTGATGATGCAAGTAATGATTTATTTCCATTGTGGGTCATGATTTAATTCAAAAAGCCTACAAAAGAAGTTCCTACAGCACAATATCACATATTGTAGGAGTGTAGGCATTGCAGCTATTGCTGTTAAGATAAGCTGTAATGTAATTTAATGCGTGGATCTCTGAACTGTAGCTACTTTTGTTTTCAACAGATTTCCAGCCATGTTAAAGCAATTGACACCATTTACCAGTCAACAGATTTTTCAGGGATCCGTAACATCAGCTTCATGGTGAAACGAATCCGAGTAAGTTGGGTTGGAAATGCTTTCAGCTTCACTGATGCTGCTTGGAGGATGTATTCTTCAAATGTGCCATTCCTGTTCACTTGTACCCATTTATTGTTTGATAACAGTTCTTTAGCAGAAGTGTCTCTGCAGTAAATGGTGCCCTAAACCATTTATTTGATTTGGTTTTAGTGATTATTGTCAAAAGCCCACTACTGCTGTTATTAAGCTGTGGTCAGTTTTTCTATAGGAATCAATTTACTTTGTTTCAGCACCATTGTTGTGTGGTGAATAGACTATTGCTATTCTCCAATAACTTTAATACTAAAATAGAGAATGGCTATCCAGGTTGGGACTTCCTTGTAAAAGTGATAATTTAGGAGGATAAATACAAATTTTTGGGTACTGATGGAAAAAAACAGAAGGAAATAAGAGAATGGGGATTTACTACACAAATGCAATTCATCATTTATTGTAATGCTTTGTTTTCCAAATATTGGGGTGGTAATTTACAATCAAGGCTTTTAAATTTTAAACAACATCTTTAACTAGATAACATAGCAAGGTACTGACAACAGTGAGCCTCTTAGCTGGCATGTGCAAGTGGAAATGAATCCTGTCTTACCATTTGTTTCAATTTACTTTTAGATTAACACAACCATCGATGAGAAGGACTCTTCCAATCCCTTTAGATTTCCTAACATTGGTGTGGAAAAGTTTCTGGAACTGAACTCAGAACAGAACCATGATGATTATTGCTTGGCCTATGTGTTTACAGACCGTGATTTTGATGATGGAGTCCTTGGTCTGGCTTGGGTTGGAGCCCCTTCAGGTAATTCTATACAAGCCTTCAGTGCTATGAGATAAAGTACTGTAGGTAGACACTAGAAAAAAGGTAGAAACCACCTTTTAAACTGACAGCAAATACACAAAAATCTAGCTTTTCACAATTTTGGTTTGGTATGGTCTAATTTTATTTTTAGTATAGTGTGCCATTTCAATTAATCTTTATGTATTTCTGATAAGCAGGATATGAACAGTAAAGAAAAACATATTTATTTTATTATGCAAAGGTGATATTACTTGGATTGCTTTTTATTTTGGGTAGGTGTGAGTGAGCAGTAAAGTGACAGGTGAAACAAGTATTTCTCCTCTATATAAACAGAGCTTACAGCTATGAGAACTACACTGCAGAACCTTTAGGTTTTCTGGGTAGTATTGAAAGAAATTTTTTTTTTTTAAATCAGTGAGATCTTGTTCTGGGAGATAACAGAATAATTACTGCATGACTCTTCATGAACTGCTTCTCATTAGTTTCAGTCTAGTTGTGTATTTTGGGTCTAAAGTATGTCCTTTGATGTAAAAAAAAAATCTCAATCAGTGAGACTTTAATGAGAACATTATTGAGAGCTTTAACAGAATTGAATAATAGTGGAAGAAACATGAAACTGATCATATAAGGGGTAAGAGATCAACAGACCCATGACTGCAGTTGGTATGTTAGAGGCACCTGTGTGGACTAACCTTAGTGACTGTGGAAGAGCCATAGGAAATGTAATGCCCAGAAGGTGAATAGAAATGAGAAATTGGGTCTGTGATGACTGTTCTAGTGTATACACTGAGGAAGGACAGGATGAATTGGAATGTGCAGTCCATAAACACTGCTTTCAAAACTGAATTTAATTGAGGAAAGGTATGATCTTTGTCATCCTTAACACACATACTGACATAGATTAAATGGGATATGTCACTAAATCAAAATTCTACTTGAGAAAGGAAAACTTCTTTAGACTGGTCGTTAGACACCATTTACATCAGCAATAGAATAGCTGGATTTTAGAACATTATTAATGCTTCAGTAGAAACTCAAGTTATGGAAAAATTTGGTGATATTAAAGTCAAAATTTTGGGAATTTTCCAAACAAGAAGTATGATGCACTCGACTGCCAACCTTCTAAACATAGGTCTCATTAGCCAACACATCAAAAGCATTTTCAGCTTTAGGGTTTTTTTTTTTCTGACAATGAGATACACACACACACACATATATATGTACTTATTCTGACAATGACATTTGATATAAATGCTCTTGCTGTGAGAGAAGATCTCCAAATTTACCGTGTACTTTTTCACTTGGTGAAATCCAATAAGTTGTAGATTGAGGCTACTTCTGTTGGACATTGCGCCCTGCTAGTCTTGTACTACAGGTATGATGAAATAAGGGCTCATCCGTTCAGGGAGTGCCCAAAATAGCTCTCAAAAGCTATTCTAAACCAGCTGACTTCTTGTGTGAATGTGTCTAATCAGTGTTGAGAGCATTTGTGTGAATAAATCTAATCTCCCTTCAAGGTTGTGTTCATATTAATTATAGAGAGCTCTTAGTCTGTAAACCTGCGCAGGCAAACTGTTTGTTGCTCTGGATGTCAATAGACAAGTAACACAACACTTCTTTCCCTAAATGTGTGACTTGTACTTTTGTGTGAATGCAGGGAGCTCTGGCGGAATATGTGAGAAAAGCAAATTGTACTCAGATGGTAAGAAGAAGTCTCTGAACACTGGAATCATCACTGTCCAGAACTATGGCTCTCATGTGCCCCCCAAGGTTTCTCACATTACTTTTGCACATGAGGTTGGGCATAACTTTGGTTCCCCTGTAAGTATTACTGGTGATCTGTTAACTCACTCTCAGCCATTTCATAGGGTGTGATTTTAAAAATGGGGATTTTACTTCTTATCAACAAGGACAGCAGAATCCTGACTCGATGAGCATATGTGCACATACATGGCATACAAACTAAGGGATGGCAGCTGAGCCCTTTTATGAGTATTTGACAACACTGGTGCAACAGTTCATTTTGTGAATTGATTACTTATATTAGTTCAATCCCTTACAAAGGTACATTATTATTGTTCCCTAAATACTTCCCTGTCTTTATGAGGAGTAGGGTCACATGCACCTTGTTAAATGTATTGTACTTTATCCTGGAGAGGAGGAGGAAGCACTGCAAAATTGATTTAAAGATGACACTTTATTCAGCAAGTGGCTCATGTTTGTTAGATGATTTATACTTAAAAGTTTATCTAAGAAAATAGTGGAGGGAATTAGGATGCCAAGAAGAATGGTTTTGAGTAGAACTGTTTCACAGACATTCAGGGATGTTTGTGGTAAGCTTGAAAGTATGAGACTTTTTGTTTTGCCAGTGTGTAATGCATTTCATTCCTCATGCTGGATATTGTAGATGTAATCACTGGCTGACAGACTCCTGCTCTGTTTTGAAGTTCTCTTTGTACCTCCCTCAAAGCAAACAAGAAAGAATGGACTGTGGTTTCTGTTAACTCCTCCTGCTTTTATTCCACAGAATGCTGATTACACTTTTGTGATCATAAAGCCACTCTTTTTAGGAGATGGCAGCTTGTCCAAGTCAGTATTCATTCCAGGACATGCACTTGGGGGTAAATTACCAAGAATGCAAATAAGATGAAACTTAAAAAATTAGATACCTGCTACTGTTTTCTTGGGGGAAACAAAAACAACAACGGAACAAAGAGAACCCAAAATCAAACCTCGGGTTTACATATAGCTTTTGTATTGCAAAGAACCTAAGAGTGTAAGATGGTGGTTTATTTTTATTTTATTTATTCTGTGTTAAGGCTACCAAATCCAGGTTACTTTTGCACCTGCCGTGACTGAGATAATTGTAAAATATTTGTTTTGCAGCATGACTCTGGAATGGAGTGCACTCCTGGAGAGTCCAAGAACTTGGGACAGAAGGAAAATGGCAATTATATCATGTATGCAAGAGCTACATCTGGGGACAAACTTAACAACAATAAGTTCTCTATCTGTAGCATTCGAAATATCAGCCAAGTTCTTGAGAAAAAGAGAAATAATTGTTTTGTTGGTATGTATTTAATCCTCCTGAAAGCCAAATAGCTAAAATATTACCGCAATGCTTAATTAAAAATATTTTATTTATTTTTGATTATCTTATTTTTTAAAATTTACTGAAAGATTCTGCAAGTAAAGAATTGAATTTGAGACCTCCAGTACTCTGTCAGGTTCTGGGCTGGCCAGCACAGAAGCAGCAGGACATACTGGAGTCAGTCCAGCAAAGGGCCACAAGGATTATTAAGGGATTGGAGCATCTGACATATGAGGAGAGTCCAAGAGAGCCTGTTTAGTGTGGAGCAGAGAAGGCTGGGGGAGGCTCTTCTCTGTCTTTGTAAATGCCTGGTGGGAGGGAGTAAACAAACAGGGTCATACTGGTTTCAGTCATGCTCATTATGAAAGGACTAGAGGTAAAGAGCACGTATTAAACTGCAGAGAAATCCTATTTAGACATGAAAAAGAATTTTGCATGAATTTTTCTTTCTGGAGTCTGATATATGAGCTCTCACAAATTTTGAGAGCTTGTGCTCACATAGTTTTGCACATCTATTCAGTAAGTTTGGATTTTGGAGTAGCTCACCCCAGTACCATCAGCCTTTGCCTCAAGGTCCTCTGACTGTTAAAGGAGTGCAGGAAAGGAAGCAGCTCCCTGGGAGACTGAGCAGAAAGCTGGTTCTTACACTCCCACTCTTATCAGCCAAAACCTTTTACTCAGAGGCTTTAAATGCTATGAATTGTGGGAATGACTAAGCAGGGTGTCAAGCAGTAATGCAAGTTGACTTGAGCCCTAGTCTCATGTCCAGCTCGACTCTTTCAAGCTGGATGCTTGTTAAGGTTTATAAGTATTTGCATATTCTTTGTACTGCTTTGTACATAAATATACTGGCATTTTTCAGAGTCTGGGCAGCCCATCTGTGGTAATGGACTGGTTGAACAAGGAGAACAGTGCGATTGTGGATACAGTGACCAGTGTAAAGATGACTGCTGTTATGATGCAAACCAACCAGAAGATAAAAAATGCAAGTTAAGACCAGGCAAAAACTGCAGGTATTGTGCATGTGTTACACTACACTTTAATTTTGGGCATTTAGTGGGAACTTTAATGGGGATTTCAGAATCTGAATCAGCTTACCTGCATTTTTATAAAAGTACTGATTTTGTTTAAAATGCTTTATACAATAAGTGAGAAGTACATAAGCATAATTATGCTATGGGGAAAATTTTTTTCAAGTCACATTGATTAGGACAAATCAGAAGTTGGAGTGCTTGAGTAGGTTTCAGGGTGAATAGTTTGCTTGGAATGGTTCATGCTTTTTCTTGGCATCCACAATCTGTGCTTGTTTGCAGCCCCAGCCAAGGCCCATGTTGCACTGCCCAGTGTGATTTCAAATCAAGGACAGACAAGTGTCGGAATGATTCTGACTGTGCTAAGGAAGGAATGTGTAATGGTGTCAGTGCTCTCTGCCCAATATCTGAACCCAAAGAGAACTTCACAGTGTGCAACAGGAACACACAAGTTTGCATAAAGGGGGTATGGTTTTTACAGTCTTACGTAACTGCTAATGTGGTTTATTGCAGGGCACTGTATTGTGAATTGATACTGTTTCTGTACTTACTGCACAGGAGTGCAAGCTCAGTCTCTTTTTCTGTATAGATGTTTGATTTATTGGTGTCAGTCAAAATAACAGTGAAAGTACACCAAGGATTAAGAAGTTGGTAACAAATCCCAAGGTAGCAGTACTGTCTGAGAAAGTTACACTTAAAGTTTTTTGTAAAAGTCAGAATTATGAAAGTGTTTTATTTACTAGTGCCACCTTTTCACTTTTCTTCAGTCTTGGTCAATAAATCTGTTGCCTTAGAAAACTGGATATTCTGTCAGTAGAGGCTGAGTTTGGTTTACTGGCAATACACAATTTCTGCAAACATGTACCTATAGCACTGATGTGCAAGCATATGGAATTAGAATGATTCTGAACTGCCATTAGTTTCCTGGGCTAAAGAAAACATGGCAGTTGCCATGAAATATTGATGGGAAGTCTCTTATAAATTGATCTTTGTTTGCTTGGGAGCAAACACAAGCAAAAATCATCCTCTTTAAGACCTGTAACTAGTTTTGCTCTAAGCTTTTTTCCACAGTCCAGGATTTTAATCAAGTACTGCTTGTAATATTTTTCAGCTAATTTATAGCCATCTTAAAGATAGAGGAATTGTTTTCATATAGTTACTGATTTTGAAACAAAATTGTAAATAAACTGAATTTGGAGTTTGAAGAATCCTCACACAGTGAAATTAAATACAAAATCTTTTCTGCCACTAATTTTTATTATTTTCCAAGACAGATATTTGTGTATACATGTGTTAGATTTATTTTTCTAACCATGATTTTGAGTAGTCATGTTTCAGTGTGAACTATGGTGCTGTGGGCGTTTTGGAGGGTATTCTCAGGTTATAAAAGAAGATACTGTGTTAAAAAATAAAATCGGTAAATTACCTTTTAAAAAACTAGAAAAGATGCCAAAATATTGATGTTGAATAACTGTAATTTTTTGTTTATAAGCATCAGGAAAAAATTTGAAGCAGTTGATTTATTGATGAGCATCTTTAGAGCTATAATTACGCTTTCAGATATTAATTGTTAATACCTTTCCTAATGCCAGTATGCTTAGAAGTGAAATTGATTTTTGTGTTGCTGTGCTTTTGTCTCCCACAGCAATGTGCTGGCTCTATCTGTGAGAAGCACGGCTTGGAGGAGTGTACATGTGCTAGTTCAGATGGCAAGGACGATAGAGAACTGTGCCATGTCTGCTGCATGAGAAAAAGTAAGATTTACCTGAATCGTAAGTGTAAATAGAGGAGGAGGGGTCTGAGGAACCTGCTCACGGTGTTTGTGCTTGAGTTTTTGTCAGCTTTGATAGCATTTTGTTCAAATGTAGTTGCAGACAGGCATTGCGTTGTACTGTGTAAGAAATAAACAATACATTCTACATTTTTACAGATTATTAGAAAAGCATTTTGAACAATTAAACACTAGGGTGGGTATTCATGCATGGATGTTTTAATACATTAATGGTTTGATTCATTTGTATTCACTTTTCAGTGGACCCAGCTACTTGTGCAAGCACAGGCTCGAGCCGATGGCAGGAATACTTTCATCTTGAAACCATTACTTTGCAACCTGGATCTCCCTGTAATGATTTCAAAGGCTACTGTGATGTGTTTATGAGGTGTCGGCTAGTAGATGCTGATGGCCCTCTAGCTAGATTAAAGAAAGCAATTTTTAATCCAGAACTATATGAAAATATTGCAGAATGGATTGTGGTAAGTATATTTTTATATTACAAGTCTAATATGAAATGTTCTTGATAATCAAGATTCACAGTTGATAAGTATTAATATGCAGACTGCTTCAGCATTCTTCAAAGAATAATTAGCCCTTGTTTCACTAGATCTTCTGTAAGCCCCCTGGGTGCAACGAACAAGTTTGCTATATTGAAGGGAATGGAAACAAACAAATAAATAGGATCTGTTAATACCTCTGGTCATTCACATTTTTAATTTAATGTTTCTTCATGTTTTGACTCTTCATACTTGAATGCTCTAACTTCTTTTAAGGAACTCAATACTTTGATCTTTAGCATTCATAATTTTTATTGTGCTAGATATCACTTTAATAATGTTATACTGGAAGAGGAGCTAGAGTGAAACACCCTTGGAGAGCTGCATAGGCAATTCTGTGTAACCTGTTGATTGTTTTAGGCTTGTACAGCTCTGCTGGAGTGTATCTTCTGTGAAGTACCCTTCTGATACTAGAATGGAAGTATTGGGGCTTTTCTGTGGAAGAACTTTGAGGACATTTCTTTCAAATGTTAGGCTGGATATTCTTGATGATGTTTCAGAAAACTTTTTGATGACTTCTAAAACACAGTGAAAAGCCATATTCAATGTCCTCTGCCTTTGTGCATGTGTGCCAGCCCCTACACAATCTTTTTGTTGTTGTTGTGGTTTTGTTTTTTAGGCTTATTGGTGGGCAGTGTTGCTTATGGGAATTGCATTGATCATGTTAATGGCTGGCTTCATTAAGATATGCAGTGTTCATACTCCAAGCAGTAATCCAAAGTTGCCTCCTCATAAACCACTTCCAGGTGAGTAATGCAGCTAATTATAGAGATATGTTTTCTCCTCAGCTGTTTAGTTCTAAAGAGAAATTTCAGGTGTTTCAACCTACAGTTCTTAGGCTGGCACTGTGAAACTACAAATGGAATTAATACCAGTGAAACAATGAAAATCTAATTCTTGTCTTACTTTCCTATAACATAATATACATATCAAAAGAAAGCTTTAAAGACTTTTTCCAGCATCAGAGTTCCTTTTATTTCCTATTCCATGCTGCATTTTGTAAGAACTGGCCTGTTTAAGGAAGTGTTGTTGAGATACTGAAATGCAGTCTGTATGTCCTCCATGCAGTTACTCATCTAGTTAAAACTTTGCAGGTCTAAATCCAAAGCCTTCCAGAAAAATAGCTGTCTTTAATTTGCATGGCCAGGGCAACTCTTCTGGAAATAACTTGAGTTTTTAAAAATTAATTCTAATAATGGCTACTTTTCTTTGAAACAGGCACTTTAAAAAGGAGGAGACCACCACAAACCACTCAGCCCCCACAGCGGCAAAGGCCCCGAGAGAGTTATCAGATGGGACATATGAGACGCTGACTGCAGCTTTTTGCCTTGGTTCTTCCTAGTGCCTACAATGGGAAAACTCACTCCAAAGAAAACCTGATAAGTCATTGTCCCCAGTCTAACTCTCAAAAATTGAAGAGGGAAAAAAAAAAAAAAAAAAAGCATGATATGCCCTCAAAACAAGTGGAAGTGGTTAATTTTTAAAGAGAGAATCTTCCAGCTCAAAAAGAAGAAAAATGTTTTTCTTGAATATTTTTAATTTAGTGGCACAAAGTCCTAGCATATCATGATTCTTTCCCCCTTCTGTGCTCTTCATTGCTGCATTTTCTTCACTTGCAGGCAAATATGGCTGTAGTAAAACTTTTACTCAAGAATTGAGAAAAAGATATATTTTTCAACTGCCAGACAAGGCTAGGAAGCTAGACCACCTCAGCATTGGAGACATTACTTGTCAATGTATATACATTGTTATATGCAGACATGTATTTCTAACGTACACCCGTACTTGTGTGCAATTGTAAACAAGAGAATTGCAATATGGATGTTTCTTTGTATTATAAAACTTTTCCGCTATTAATGAAGAAATTACTGTTTAATTGACATACTCAGGATAACAGAGGATGATGGTGTGTAGTGGTCAAGGGTCCTGTGATGCTTTACACAGCAATTTTGAATTCAATCACACTTTTATCATTATCAAAGTTGTTTCAAGCACTCATTTCATCTTCATCCAACAGCTGTTAAGATACAACATACAAGCCTGGATGGTCTTAGACAGATTTAACAGGTGTTCTGCAAACTTTGCAAATGTCAGAATGTTTCAAAAATGTTTTATGTGTCTTCTTTGTAGCTCAGCGTAAATATTTTTAATTTGTCTGATTATTCAGTGAAATAATGAATAGTTAGATCAAATATTTCCATGCTTTATTAGAAAAATTTGCTTGTTATTCAACTTGTTTTAAAAATTGCAACCACTTTATTTGGGCTGTTCAGATATTCTTACAGTTTGGTAATCAAGTTCATGTTCTAAGGGATGTGGAAAGAAAAAAAAGCTGTCGTTTTTTATTTTATTTTTTAATTTATCAGGTGTTTGGATAACTTTTCAGCATGATACTGTTGATTGATAACCACTAAAGTAGAGTGATTTGCCTGGCTACTGTGGCAGAGTTAAAACTGTAGTTGGGACTACCAATTTTCCCACATTTATACCAGTAGTGAAGTTCAACAGCACAACGTCCCATTCCAGAGTTTTTATTACAAATGTAAATAATTGGCATTTTTGAAGATGAATAAAAGATGTCTTAAGGTGCTTACTGCTATGCAGGAGATGAAAGGGGGCATTACAAAATGTTTAAGCTTGTGATGTATTTATTGCTTGTTTTCCAAAAGCACCGAGCTAATTAGAGATGCAAATGGCTATAATTTTCCTGGCTTTGCTTAGGAGAAAATTTACTAAGGGTTGGACAGGCTTCCTTTGTTTCTCTTTTTTTTGTTTTGTTTTGTTTTTTTTTTAAGAGTATAAGGTTTACACAATCATTCTCATAATGTGACGCAAGCCAGCAAGGCCAAAAATGTTACAGAATATAATGGGATCTCTTCCTTGTAAACTTGTACAGTATGTGGTAACTTTTTCAAAATACAGCTTTTTGTACATGGTTTAGAGACAAATTTTGTACATGAAACCCCAAGTCCAATAGACTATATAAATAATTCTAAATGATCTTAACTAGTTAGAAGTGTATGTAGTTGCTTTTAAGTCATTTTAAATACATTTGTTTTAAGACTGTGCAAAGATTGGAAGTGGGTTTGCATTTCTAAAATGGTGACTTTTATTCAGCAAGAGTTCTTAGTAACTTCTTGAGTGTGGTAGACTTTGGAACATGTAAATTTTTTGCCTGTAATGTTATCCTGTGGTAGGATTTTGGCAGACAAATGCTGCCCTATTTTATTTTGAGTCTAAGTTAAATGTTTTTTGAAAACAGAAATGTGCACTGAACTCTCCACTGCAAGTCAAGATGTGGTAAAGCCGAAAGGAAGTTCAAGACAATGAAACAGAAATACTACTGTCGATTTCATGTCCACTGTGTTTTATACAGTCTTTTTTGTTCACTTTGGAAATTTTTACTAAAAAATGCAAAAAATAAAGTATTGTGCAAAGATATGTAAGGTTTTTTGAAACTTGAAATGCATTAATAAATAGACTTGATGAAATCATCTTCTGAAGATTCATTTACTTGTTGAGCCCTGAAAGCAAAGAGGAATACAGAAATTCCACTTTGCTTGATTTTTGGTTTTCACTGTCATGTCAAAATGTAGTTGTACTATCTCTGTCAAAGTGTCCCTCTCAATTTTAACATCCTGCAGTTATATATAAGAATAAATGTGTTTGTGTAACCTGTTCAGGGAAAACCATGAAATTAATTTTAAATTACTTACATGATCACAGGAATAAAACTTTTCTTACCTCCAAAATGGAAAAACTAGTTGCTGGTGGGATGTTCAAGCCTGGCATCATCGTTACTGATGGATACCTTTGGAAATATATTTGGAGAGGCATGTTGGAATTAATATGCAGTGCTCTGAATACACAGTTGGTGGATGAGACTTACAGAAGGAGCAAATGTGCTTTTTGCAGGGTGGTTTTAAAACTGCTAAGCCGGGTCTCTGGGTTTTTGTGTGTGTTGCATGGTTGATTTAAGTGATAAGACAGCTTTTCAAAGCCAGGTCCTGCCAGTGAGTCTTCCATTCTTAGGGCTGTTTGTTGAGAGTGGCCTGCTTGGACATCTGTTTCCCGAAGTGAGCGGGGTGGACTTTGATGTTATCAGAGCGTACTCAGAGTTCCTTCCTCACAATGCTCCCCCCACCACCCCCATGACTTTTTATAGAAGTGCTTCTCCCTGTGGCTAAATAGCACTGTCTGTGCAAAGGGCATTACAAGAAAATCCCTTGGAGCAGAGCCCTTCTCCAAATCCTAATAGAGGTGGTGGTGGTTGTGTTTAAATCTCTGTAAGAACACAGACCAGCGGGGTGGAATAATGCCTAAGCAGCTCAAATACAAGTTTCATGTATATTTTAAAGTATAAATGAAACAAATCAGTACATAATTTTTCTAGCTAATGTTTGACATAATCTTATTTGTACATATTAATTTATTCATCTTGCATTTTTTAATGTTCAGTTATTAAATGTATACATTCATCTAATGTAGAAGCATATATAGGGTAGTCAGAATGGTGTGAACAAAGGCATCAAAGTCCTCTTAAGCAACGAAACTTTATACCATACCATACCATTGATGTAATTTGGATTTTAATTAGTGTTCCAATATTTCTTTCGGGAAAAACACAAAAAGGAAGGCAGAGGCTTTTATTTCTGAACATTGGAGGTTCATTATTGCAGAGAGGTGATGAAAAGTACAGGAGCCATTCTATCACTCTGAGCTGTGTGTACTCTGACAGGAGGAGTAAGCACCTGGTGGCTTCCAAGGTCTCAAGTCAGCTGTATGGAGTGAGACAGGAGTACTTCCAATGAGCACAGAGTAAGGCACCACCTTAGGCACTTGAGATTGTAGGTATGACTTCAGTTTTTTGTTCAGGCATGGTGAGACTGAATGTATTACAGCTTGGGCTTTATTCCACTTTTATATCAGAAATTAGTGTAATGGCTGCCAAAACAGGGACAGAATTTGTTTGGGTATATGATTTGTGAAAAATGGCATCAGAAGTATCTTCATATCTGCAAGAGTTCACATACTGACTGTTCTTTTAATTTTCCTACTTGGCTTTTTAAAACCTCTCAAATTGTCTTATCTGAGGATATACCATCTTTGCTTAGTTGAGAACTGGAGAATGTTTTTTCACAAACACAAATGCCCATTTCTCGAGTATCGGCCCTATGTAGACACCTCTGACCCTTCTTCCACCTGCTTTTTCTGAAGTAATGCCTGTTTCTCCTGAAGTTTAGATCCCTTTATCAGCCTCCTTACCAAGAAAGTGATAGTAATTTGCAAGAAATGCCAATTTTGAGGTCTGAAACATTTCTGAGTGTAGTTTCTCTACTGTTGGAGTACAGCCTAATTCTTTTTAGCCTTTATCACTTGCTCTGTCATCATTCAACTTCTTCTGGAAAAAGCTTTTTTTAAGGAGGGGTAGGATTTGGTTCAGGAAGCTTAGAAAATTCATAGCTTAGAAAGTTGGTGATAACTGACATAAATGCAATTTCAGTGACACTATTAAATTCTCTTGTAAATGCAATTTCAGTGACACTATTAAATTCTCTAAATAGACACGTATTTTATGAAAAAAGAAAACCCTGAAACAGAAGTAAGTGGCAGGTCTTTAGTAGCTTTTTGCAGAAGCAACAAACAAGCTAGAGAGATGCCTAATTTGATTAGCCACACATACTTCTCTCTCTGTTTACTTTCATTTTCCATTGTGCTTTGGAACACTAAAATGGCCACATTGTCATTTGTTCCTTGCCTGTCATTCTGCAGGACATGGTTCATTGTAACTTCATGCTCCTAAAAATGCTCTCACTGGGTCTCCAGCAATTGAGTCCCTCCAGTGGATTATAGCTATTGCAAATGTAAAAAATCAACCAAACAAAAGGCCTTGGTGCTTACCTAACTCTCTCACATACTGTTGGCTGAAATTTCCTTCTGTGTATGTTCCTGATTTGACTCAGCTATTGTAATTAAACACTTGATTCTTACACAAACACAGAACTTATTACAGAGCTCTCATAAAATAATTATGTTGTAAAATTTAAATATATATAAATATATAAATCCCACTTTATTCCTGATAACATCTGGATATTTTGATTCAAAATTCATTGCAATATCTTGACATTAAAAAATACCCTTTGCTTCAAGTCTTAGCACTTTTTTTTACTACTTAGAGAACATTTAACACAAATTACATTCAAAATTCAGAGTTCAAGAAACCTTAATTTTTAATTAATCTTGTGCTCAGCATTAAAGTGATAAATGAATACATATATATTGATTTCTGTTTCAGTACACATAAACCATAGAATAAAAGCAATCTGAGACAATAATGCTCCTTTTCGTTGTTTATATTCTGACATAGGAAACAAGGGAATTGTGTATGTTTGACCTTACAAAGTTTGTTTTTATGCTTTGAAGTTGTTTGAAGGTTTAACCATTTTCATTTATTCTGGCGGTTTCAAGTCGTGCCAAAATCTGGTATATGCCAAAATCTGGTATACAGAGATTTAGAATCTAAAAAACTCAGACCGTACCTGAGTGGCTAAATATGATTTAAATGCAAAAAATTAACTGAACTTAGTTGTATTTTCTGTAGTATATTAATCATCATTCAAATAATTAATTTGCTAGTAATTTAAATCAGTTCTTTAATTAAAATAAATAGCAAAGCATTTTCAGAGAACAAGATTTATTATAGAATTTTTAGATTATACTATTATTGGGATTTTCATATGGTTATTACAGCTCAAGCATTTTATATTTTTATATCTATTTGGTAGTATTTTCTTTTATGAACTATTTGACTCTCCCTTCATTAGGAAATAATTTAGCAAAGTTTTAACTGATAGTCATAGCTATTAATATTTGCCATGAAATGAAGTTTCTTTTTTTGCCTTAAATCCAACAAAATTAAGTTTTTCAAAGGCTTATGACAATGATTTTGTCAAATAATGTTTTTATTTCTGGTGAGCAGATGTTTTTTTTTCAGATTTTAAACAGTTGAAAATTGACAGTTGCCTTGATGAAGCTGCTCACTGATCATTTTCAGAGTATGCTTCTACATGAACAAAAGCATATTTCAGCTTACTGTCAGATGACAAAAACTAAATATCTTAATGTATTTTTTTTACCACCTCTGAAACTGCTAGGATATTTGATGCAGCTGTGAATTTTTAAACATTTTACTAGATGTATCGTATTTTGAATATTTTGGCGAGGGGTTCCCTTTTGTGTTCTTGCTCATTTTCTGTATTGTCTCTGGAAGAGATCTTCACACCTCACAAATGTCTTCTCTTGGGATGGATGAAGGTGAATGTTGTCAATGCTCTGGGGGCAAAATGTGTTTCTGGAAAGAAAAGACAGCATGTGAGTACAATGTTGGTTAGTTAGAGTCTGCCATTCTTTAGCCAGTTCTTTAGGCTGTCTTTTACAGGAAGGTAGCTTTCTGTTTTATAGGCTTGTGAGGAAAGAGCTGTGTCTGCCTGCCACACCATAGGTACAGAGGAGAAGAGCAGCAGGCAGCTCCTGGGTACAGAGTGCACCGTGCCTGTGTCTCCCTGGTGCCACTGTGCATGTTCTTCACAGCACACCCTCACAGTCACGTGGGCTTTACTGTCAGTGGGGCACTGTTATTGTTCCAACTCTCACTGTTACCAGCATGGTTGCCCTGTTTGGGCTGCTGGAATACTGGTATTTAGCTGGGAGGTTGCTAAAAATCAGGTATGTAGGATGCTAACATCAGCAACTGCATATGCTACAGAAATATTTGAAACCAAATATTGGAATCGGGTACTTTATTGCTTGTAATGGTCTGTTTGTTAACTGCTTTTTAAGTTTATGCTGTTACATCTCAAGTCTTTGCCATTAGATAATCTAACAAAGGAACTTTCATCATGTGTACAAAGATAACAAACATCTAGAGGTAGAGATAACCTGGAGATAAAATATTGTCAACTGTTCAAATATTTGAGAAAGCACAAGAGAAGTCAAAATATATTTCATGTTTACTGCCTTTTTTAATTATTGAATTTCCAAAATTGCTAATTCTGTAATACATGATGTTTGGTATTCTGAGGAAGGCAGAACTCTACACACCGTTTTTTCTTTGAAGAAAATACTTTTCCTTGAGTGTCCTTTGTTTATGCTTTCAGAACCACCTAATAATCTTTCATTCCCCCCCTAAACATTAATGCAGTATTTCAGTGATAACTGAATGTCACTGCCCAGATTGCAAAGAACAAAACCCAGCACATAATCAGTGTCCACTAAAAGCTTGGCACAAACTGTTTCCACTTGCAGCAAAAAAAACTTCTAAGGAGCTTTAGGTACCTGAAGATACCAGCATTATTTTTTATCAGTCTAAGTGCCTCCCTCACTTAATAATTTGCTAGATAAGGAAAGTAGTACATCAGCAGGAATTAGCTTGTGCCAGGTTACTGGCACAGCTGCATTGGATAAGAGCTTCCTGGTTAGGAAAATGACTTCTCACCTTCATACCTTTTATCTCAAGGTAAAGGAACCTGCACCTAAACAGAGCTCCCTAGTTTGCAATGCATACTTTGCTTCAATTTGCTTTACCAGCTAGGTAAGTACTGATTTTGCGTCATGGCTTTTAAAATAGTAGGAGATGTTAGAGAAACTCCTTAGATTTTAATGCTAGGAGCACGTGCCAAGTGCCAGGTTAGGAACACACCTCAAAACACATTTTTAGAAGGATTCAACCCAGGAGAATATGATCCTTCCTCTGCCCCCCAGCACACACAGATTGTCTTATGAAATATCTCTTTAAATTGTCTAATTTGTTTTTTGTGTCAATATTAAGGAGATGCAGCTCTGCCAATAAGTGTTGTTCTGCAAGAAGTCTGCACCAGTTGTGGGCGTAAGAAAGGGAATGTACCAAGGAAAAATTGCCTTCTAGGACTGAGCCTCAGTTACAAGGTAAGGTGCTTTTCTCATTAACCTTAATTAAACTGCTCAGTTAAAATTTCTCAAAGGATTAAAGCAGTGAGAATCATTATAGGTTTTTTTATTCTGTCTTCTGGCTGAAATTTCTCTGTATGAGTAGGCAATTTCAGATGTGTTGTTAGCATTGTTGTTCGTAGAGAACAAGGCTGCTCAGACATGGTGATCCAGTTTCAATTATAAACAGGGGAAAGAACACCACAAAAATAATCAGAGCACTGTGTAGTACAGCATATGATCCTTCTAATGAGTATTTTCAAGAATGGTGATGCTGAGTTTCTCTAAGAAGTAAGTATTGAAAGTCAAATAATTAAGATTTGGCATATTTTTTGTAAGTAGGAATCTGACTATTTCACGATGTTAATGCTGGAATCATTATTTATTTTGCATAGTATCTTGTTTCATTGAAATTTCATCTGGTCCTTATGGAGTGAGGTAATTGCATTCATTGGTGTGACTGCTGGGGCTCGGATGCTTGTGTTTGAACTGGGATAACCTGGGTGCCAAACACCTGTGGAGTTACTGAGTGCTCTCATTACACTTACTTTTGCTGGGTTTCCCCTGCTTTCACTCTTATTTCCTTCACTATAAGTCCTGGTCGACGGGTGCCTTTTGTCCATGGAATTATGGTTTGAAATGTGTCCCAGATATTTCCCCAAAGTAGAGGTACTTCCCATTTGAACTTGATCATTATGAGGTCGCCAATATCAGTGTCCAGGGTGATGAGAAATGAGTAGGTCTTATTTCCAGTAATACCTTCAACTCTACAGAAAACAATATGAGAATAATGTTGTCTTAATTATTATGAATTAAAGTGAAAAAAACAGGATTTTTTTTCCTCTGAAAACCAGAGAAAGTACTATGTTTGCTTCTCCAAGACAAAACATTAATGTCTCAAGAATGTTCTTCCTCCAGGTGCAAAAAGTGATGAAATATGACAACATGCTAGGAAAGAAGCAGAAATGTCAGAAGTTTGAACAGCTGATGAAGCAGTAGTGGTTTCTGACAGCAAAAGAAAAAGTGTCCCATAATAGCATCTATGTTACAACTACTGCCTGCTAGAGCAAATGCTGAGCCACACTCTTGTCTTTGCGTTCGTTAATACAGATAGTGTCTATCGTGATAAATATACAAAATTCTTTATCCTAATTACAGCTGATTTTTTCATTTGTGTTTTAATTTATTATACCTCCCTGTCTTACCTATTAGATGGACCAAAGTAAGTGGACAGAAAAATTTCCAAATGTACTGTTTATATTGTAACAATTTTTTTCTGCACAAACTGCATCATCATTGTAAGAACTTGTGACTTTCAGGGAGTATGAGTGAAGAGAGGACAATTTCCAGTTCATGTTCACTTAGCTGTCCTAACCCATTTCCCTCATAGCATGATTATCAATGTGGTATGATATTACAAATTGTCACCTGCACAATTACACGTGATACAACACTCACAGTGGGATGTGCAGGTCTTTAGCATCCGCCTTAGTCCCTGCCAGAGACATGGTGAAAGCTGGGTCTGTCGGCTTGCCTTGGATTTCATTGATGATGTGGATCTTGAACTGATAATGATACACTGTAGGAAGGAAGAATTTGCAAAAAGTGGCAAAATGAATGGTCAAAGAATCAATAGATTTCTTAGGCAAAAGAATTCTGCCTTTCAGAGCAGAAAGTTGATGGTTATTCCATTTTATTTTTCAAACTAATTTGTTGAAATTAAAATATTGTCATTTTTTCTGGTTGTTGCAGTGCTGTGTAATCTGTTAGCATTTGTGGCCCTGTTGCTTTATTTAGAGGATGGAGAAAAAGGTAATCAGTGTTGAGTTTCTCTTTGGGATAAAACATTCTTCCATGGGAAGTATTTCAGCTTTTCTGAAGTTTAGTTGTCAGAATTTCTGGAAAGCCCTCTTATCTAGTGACCAGGCAAATCCTTGTGACTGGGCATGACTAGAGATGTATGATACAGATCAAAGACCTTATGCAATGTGGTCAGGCTGTTTCTCTGATCAACTGGAAAATCGCCCTGCAAAACAGATGACTCATAAACTTTCCTTGACTGCATAATGATATGTTGTGCTTAACACACATCTGTTAACAACGTCATTAATGCTTTAAGGTCTGGGGAGTTTCTAGAACACTGTTTAGGAAAGTCTGAACTGAGTATTGTCAGCATGAAAAATGCCTGAGAAGTCATCAGTTTGATATTTTGAAAATTATGAAAACGACATCGATTTTGAGTATGTGCATACAGATACTGTAAGCTACATTTGAATGTCCAGAACTCTTCTGTCTGGTCATTCTTCCAGCAACTTTCTAGACAGATAGATTTATATATGAAGGAAAGTTATTGCATGCTAGTTTTTGAGTAGAGCCTCTTTAGCCACTTCAGTTTTCACTATAATTGAGAATGGGTCCCCATACCACTAATGGAGTCATCTTTTTATGCACATGCACAGATTTTTTTTTTTTTTTTTTTTTTTTTTTTTTTTTTTTTTTTTTTTTGGTGCAGTTTAGAGTGCTCATGATGGAAAGTATTTGCTGGAACAGCTGTATCCTTTTATTGTTTTATAGTTGTTATATGTCAGTGAACAATGTATTTCCTTTTGAAAATGTGTCCCTCAGTAGAAAACAAAATGGCTGATTCTGTGCCTCAAACCTGATGAGGACCAAGGCAGAGAGGGCTGTTTACAGATCACTTTCATAACTAATCTGGCTTTCTCTGGGTTTTCTCTCTATGCAAAAACTGATTTTTCAGTATATGATCAGACACAGCCTAAGGTTTTGCTGTGATTATGGTGCCTACTTTTAGGAAAAATCATATAAAAATTCTGAGTCTCATCACAGCGTCATTATAAAAGTTAACTTCCGTGGAACAAACTGGGGGTTTTGTTTGAGCTGGACTGATGTATACTCCAGAATATAATGTCATTAACTTGAAAATTAAATGTTAAATTTTGTGAAGACACAGGGAAGACACAGAGAATTGTGAAGTATAATGTTGAGTTTCTCCAACTTCTTCTGTTTGTGCTTCTCACATGATCTTCAAACTTTTTTTTAAAAAGCGTTACAAAGATGACTTTGTAAGCACCTTGCCACAGTTGCTGCTTTGTTTGGGAACTTTTGTGAAAGGAGATCATTGTCTGGGGTACTTTATCAACATATGTGCCAAGGATGGTTTTTTATGCAAAACCAGTTCTAAGCATAAAAATGCAACATGTTTAATTGAAATCAAAGCCAATAGGACAGAGATATTTTACCCCATACTGAAACTATAGCTCCATATCCAGAGAGGAACACAACAGTGATCACATCTCCGTGTCCAGATGTGGGAGCAGCAGGCAATGCATCCCCAGAGCCTGTCATTCTCTGATTCTGATGAGGACCTGATCTGACTGTGCTGGAGCAAGATAACATCAGGAACTAGACACAGCCTCTAGAGTTTTAAAATCTACTCCAAGTATCTTCCTGAGCCATTTTAAACAGTATTAAGAAGAAATTCAGCAGGTTTAGCTGCTCTGAGTATCATTCAGGGCTCTGCAGATCCCTCTGGAGTCATCATGGAATATTTCACAGCTGTGCTAGTGGAGGACTTCCAAAATTATTTTAAAAGTACCTAATTACCTGAATTTTTGTTGGGGTTTGGTTTGGTTTGGTTGTTTGTTTTTTGTTTTTTGTTTTTTTTTTTTTTTTTAATCTATGATAATGCATCTGAGTAACCGGGCACTATGGGGAGACCAGCTATATAATGCAAGCAGCCTTTTAAAGCCTTTTCCTCATCCCTTCAGTGTTCGTGCCGGGCTGCGGAACACGCGAAGCGCTTCCCAGCGCCAAGGCCCAGGGCGAGGGGCAGGCGGGGGCAGAGCCCTCCAGCAGAGAGAGGCCCTGGCCCGGCACAGCCCCGGCAGCCGGTGCGGGACTCCCGTGGCCGGGGCTGTGGCGGGGACAGGCAGCGCCTCAGCCTGCGGGGAGTCTCCTCGGGGCGTGTGCGGCCTGTGCCTCGGCCCGAGCCCCCCCGCCGCCCGCGCCGCTGCTCCCCACACGCCTCATGGCAGCCGGGGAAGGAGTTGGTGAGGGCAGAGCCGGGCGCCAGGAGCTCCTGCACCGACAGCCCCTCGGAAGAGGACTGTCCCACGTCGTCCTTCTTGTTCTCACTTTAAAATGTACGTGAACCTTTCCAGTGGCGAGGGAACGATTGCTCAACAGCAGCAGTGGGCTCTGGCGGCTGAGTGTAACGGGGACCGGTAGGAAGGCCCTGCGCCCCCTGGCAGGCCATGGCCCCTCTATCTGATCATACAGCCAAATATCCACACTGACTCGATAAAGTAACGTAGTAGAGCTAAAACCAGAGTGCCAATCTTAATTTTAGTGCTACAGTTCAGCATGGTAAAAGTCCATGCTATTCTGTTCTCTGTCTGTTGTTTGGAAAGTAGTAATTTATATGTCATTTCATAGTCTAATTGCAGATAAAATTTGGGCACATGCGGAACAGGATGTTTTATAGGCCTCCCAGAGTAATTATGCAGCTCTTTTTTTGGCTTGGCTGTATGCCTGCATATGTTACAACAAATCTGCACAGTCCAGTTGTAGGAAAATCCTGCAGATCAGGACCCTGGGCATCTGCGAGCCCTCAGCTCCACAGCTCGCCTGGGGCAAGCAGGCAGTGTGCTTTTTCCCACCGAAATATGAGAGCCACGATCTTGATGAAAGAGCATCAAGATGGCCTACTGGGATTCTCAGTTGTCTCAGCAAATTGATTATTCTCACAGATTTTATAAGCTTTAATGAATGAGTAAATAGGATCACAAAGCTTAGGCTCAGACTTCCACTTTGTGATCAGTCTGGACACTGTAAAAAGTATTCCCACAAACCTTTGAAGGGCATATGCGCTCTTGTTTTCAGAAAGAGTCGTCTGCTTTTGGGCAGCCTTTCCTCCCTGATGTTGTAGCCCAGCGTGTTACACCGGTTCTTCTTACAGCTGAGGCACAGTCCTTTGTTGAAAGTGTTGATGTCGTTGCACCAGTAAGCTGTGCTTTGCTTGTCCTTGTGCAGCAGAGAGTCGATGAACAAATGAACTGACCTCTCATGGGCACATTTCACAGTTTGAGTGATGCCTGAAAAAATGCAACAACAAAATTTTACATGCCCTTGTTTCTTTTTATCATTTCAGCTGCAGAAAAGTGTCATAGCCAACTATAAACATTATATTGTTTCCCCCTACACACCCCTACCCTTTGCATCATGGTTTTGCCTCAGAAATCATACACTGTAGCAATTTTACTTTTAGGATCATTCAAAAATAGAATGGCTGAACTTCCATGATAATAAACGTAAGTAATTTTCTGCTTAAACTTCTCTAGCCTGACTGTATCACTTGATTTCAGTGTTCTGGTTGTTTTTGTCAACAGAAAATACAGCCTGAGTTGATGTGCAGTCTTTCAGATCATGCCACATTAAAGACAGCAGTCTCATTTGGAATTGCTGAATACTCTTGGATTTGGATGCTTAGGCAGCAATACCATATTTTTTCCCTGTTAGACTGACAGACTCTTATGTTGAATTTTTCTTGCAGTTACTGCTTGGAAAAAAGGAGCAAAAATTTTATTAAATGCAATAAAAATATTAAATAGGTCTGCCATTATGAGAAGTATCTTTTTATTCTTTAAGTGCTATCAAATTACAAAAATTATTTTGTACAAATAGGATGTATCACGACGGACTGCTTTATGTCTCTATTGATAAGCTTCGAGCTGATGCTTAGTTTCATATTTGTCATGATTTTATCTTCTAAGAAGTAAGGCCCAAATTTAGGGTCAAATACAATTGTATGAGGATAATTGAGAAATGCTTCTGCAATGCCATGTGCTGGGTGAGCAGGGCTCATTGGGGGTTTTCAGTCAACACTTCTGGTTGTCACTGCACATCAGGACCTTTTTCAGTATCTTGCATCAGTTTCTCTATAGGTTTATGTTTAGGTACATTGAAAATAAGCTTCTATAAATAAAAGCTAGCCTGGAACACTGGCACTCAGGTCCTAGAGAGAGCATCATCTGTGCCACCGAAGGACATGGAGTTGGGAAAAGGTGAGCTAAGGAGGTGAGTAGTACAGCCCTGTGTTTTATTTGATTTGAAATAATTAATGGCACACTAGACAAATCTGGCTTAATTAGAATAAATTTTCTCATCTCTCCTACTGCTGAAACAAATACCATTAAATTATTCAGAGGTGCTTGACAGCAGGATGCTCATGGCCTCATTTTCAGGAGTGCTAGGCAGCTCAATTCCTTGCTGGAGTCAGTAAAACCGATATGAGCTCAAGACATGTAAAAATCAGATAATTCATCTCTAAACAAGAAAATACCTTGCATGTAAGGGGTGATAATAATAATCCTTAGATACTGTTTAAGACCACCATTACGTAGTTTCCCAGACAGACTGAGTACAGCTGCCCCACTGCCTCCCACCATGTGCCATTGGTTCTTACCAGCAATCCCCAGTTGTGCAATGTGGTTGTACACGTGCAGGATGTGACAGCCGGGCTGGAAGGTGCCTCCGTTGGGGTAAAAGTCAAAATGAGCCACAGGCTGCTTGATGCCAACACTGAGGCCCATGTGCTGTTTAGTGAAGGTATGAATTGCATCCACAAAGTTTGCATCATCTGGAGATAAACGGTCTGTTGGTGACATTCCTTCAAACAAGGGACCAGCAGGGTCAAGGCCTGCAATAAAGCAAATAATCCCATTGTCATATAGTGCAGAAGGACTGTTCTACTGCTGTAAGTCTGTGATAAATGTCTGAAAACAGGCAGCACCTGGTACTTTACAAGGTCTTTCTCTGATGGAAGCAATAAGAACGCTTGTCCCACAGAGGGTACATGGTTACACCTAAAGCAAACACAGGCACTGTAACAAACACTAACTGGGACCTGCACAAGGACACAGGCCCAGAGCCAGACGTGTTTGTCAGAGACAAACTGTGCCTGCTGCCAGTGTCACTCGAGGGACCTTGATGTAATTTTGTTCTTTTGAACTCTAGAGGTTGTGTGTTTCAGAGGCCCTTCGGAAGTCACCAGTCCCACAGCAAGATTGACTTTTAGCTCACGTGTGGGATCTAAAACTTTATAAACCTCTAGTTATTGTTTAAAAGCCCTGTATGCCTGCTAAATTTTATTTATAATAATTCTTCAGCTTAAAAAATCTCCAGGGCAGATTATTGCAGTATTCAGAGAAATAACACTCCACTTAGGGAGTCTTGCTGATTTTTGTTTTATGAACTTTTTTGCATGGTGGTCTTCTTGGTTGGAAATTGATTTAGGAAGAGAACTTTGTGCTTAGTTTAAAGCTGCATTCAGCTTTGACGACAAGCTTCTAAATTTGATATTCTTCAGTTGGTATTGTGGAATAATATAGTTGCATAGATATAACCAGACAAGACTAGTAACACAGGCAGCAAGTAGGGAAGTCCCTCAAAGGCCCACATTTCTTTTTAGGTTCAATAACTTTTATCACTATCCATTTTTAGAACTTACTGTTACAAGTCTGAAAAGTTTTTGCTGAAGAATGCATATATCTGTTACAGAAAATAATGTGCTATAATTTTTTTTTTTTTTTGCTTATCCATTTTCAAGGTGTTATGTTCTCATAAGGTTTGAGTGAGCAGTGCTGGGGAACTGAAGTCCTTCAGTGCATACACTGGTGGAATATCATGACACATTTTGTAAAATCAGCTTCTTGGTGTGTAGGCACTGCCACAAGAACTGGTTGTGTAAGAGACTGTGGCATGTGACAATGAATCCAAGATCAGAATGGTGACTTCAAAGTACAGCCATGCGTATTCACCTCACTCCTAAGTCTGATTAAAGTAAAATGTTTTCTCTGATAAATTAAATGTAGCTGGTGTGGATCTTGTGTAAAATGCACTTCTGTTTTCATTTTGTTTTGGTTTTTTAAGCTGTCACTGTGTATTAGATATATATAGTGTATCAATAATATTATAAATGTATTTTCAGTACACTCATAATTAGTACAGTTACAAAGCATTACAGAAGGTTCAGAGTGTCACTAGTCAATCAAGTGTTAGGGTTAACTTTGTTTACTTTAAGCATCTACTAGGGGTACTCCAATGATACGCTTCTTGTAAAATGTAATCCAGAACTGTCATTTTTGCCACAGGAGAAGTATATGGGCACTATCCCACAACTGAAAGCTCAAGCACAGTCAGACAATTTCCTTAATATATTTTTTTAATTACTCGCTAATAATGAACAGTATTTTAATGACTTTGAGTCAAGACAGTGGCTAAAGATCCAAGGTTAGTGGCTAACATATAGCTTAAAGTTACTGGGAATGGATAAGAGATAAATTTAAGCAACCTGCAGCTTGAGTCTTTGGTTTATGATTTCTAGTCCCTATGCTTGTGTATTCTGTATGTCATAATTGGACTGAGGTAGGAAAGATCAAAGATAGAAATGCTATGAGACCTAATTTTCAAAAATATTTTAATTAAGTTTTCTAAATCTAATTTCTGAACCAATGAGAGGAAACTTCTAAACTGTGCTGAATATTGCTATTCAACAGCTAATTGCTGATATGACATTGATATGTCAAATATCTTCATAACTTGATTCAGTTGACTGTTACTTTTCTTAAAGGTATAAGTCTTTTACCTGTAATTCTTCCAATCTTTTTTGTACCATTGATAAAACTTCCAGCAAATCCTGAAACATGAGCTCCCAGGCTGTATCCAATTAGATGAGCATTGCTTCTGGAAAATTGAATGGATTCCTGGAAGATAGTGGAAACTTGATTTAGATGAAGAAATGTGAAAAGTAAACAGTGAAATATCTATTACATGCTAGGAATACTGTGAATTATAACACAAGAAATTTTTATGTTGATGGTGGTCAAATGAGGTGCATGAATCATTCAGTAAATTTCTATTGGTTCAGTGTTATTCCTTGCTTCTTTTTCATGCAGCAGGAAAATGCCACACATTTGGGCACTGCCGCTTATCTTCCATGCACAGGAAAACCGTCAACACAGTGGAATTTTTGCTGATGCTTGTTGTCAGTCATTTGATGCAGATGTTCACTGCCTTTTGTCAGCAGCATTTGGCTTTCCTATGATTATAAAATGGATATCTGTTCTTTAACTTCAGGGTAAAATAATCCCCTATGAAAGGTGTCCTGTTTTTTTTCCCTGAGATACCAGCACAAGCCAAACTAAAGGGATCAAAATATTGATCAGACATGTTAAATGATACAGCAATGATATTTCTTCTACAAAGATATGTGTCTGATTTGTAACAAACCTATTGAAGCAGAATTGCCCTTCTTTCTACCTAATCCATGCTATGTACGTCTTAAGCATTTCACCTGAGCTGCATGGCTCAAAGTTTATCTGACTTGTAAAGAAAAATGTGGCATATTTTGCTTGCAGGAAAGGCAAACCTCACTTTTAATTTCATTGTGGATGTTGCCTGTCCCAGTGGAGTGGCTGTGCAGTCTCAATACCAAACTCTTCTGAAGATGAGGTGAAACTTTGCAGACTTCTTTTGAGAGAGACAGCTCTTAGAAATCACAAGATCTGACCAATTTTCTTGTCAGGTGATGCTGAAATGGATGCTATTGAGGCTGTTACTGATCATGCCCTATTAATTCTTGGAATAAGAGCACTAATATTTACTTATTGTTTGTTCTTTATTAATATGTTGTGCCGGCACTGCAGGTTTTGTTACATCCATTAAGAATCTTTGAAATAATTATCTGCCTGTAAGCAGACAGAAGCATAGCAGAAAGATAGTTGTGGGAGTTGGAATGAAGGGGTTTTAACTGTTAAACTCTGGAGGGGTGCTTCTCAATATAAGGAACATTTACTGGTTGGAGACAATCAATGCTGTGACAATTTATGGTATATTTAAATTCTGGAACACAGCACAAGAATAACTACCAACAATACTAGGGCAAGGAGTAATTTATTCAAGCCTTGATTTGTTTGTTGACACTAGGAAATCACAGAATGTCTTTATTGTTGACAATGTGATATGTCCTCCTGAGAACTTATCAAAGTCCACCATTAGATTCATTCAATAATTAAACAGCTTCAAAAAATTACTTTAGGCTCCAGCAAGTTAAACAATATTTGACCAAGAGCTGAGGTTTCTTCTAATATCGCAATGAAAAATAGTGACTCTGACTTTCCTGCTTTCTCTTTTGTGCCTCTTCTCCCTAACTGGGTGTGGTATCTGACAGCTTCTCCTAGCCCTGTCATTCCTGCTTAGGCCTTTAATGGTATTTGCTACAAACCTTTCAGACTTGCAGTAAATTTCTCTTCCACCTTATGCCTCACCATATTTAAAGTAATGTATTCAGAAATTCATTGGTAGCTATAGAAGTATAATTTCATTTCAAATTTAGTAGCTTAATGTTAGAGATTGATACAATAAGAGTTGCTTAGAGTTCCTGGTTTGTGTGAGTGATTCTCATTCTACTGTTTGCTTTCTGCCTTTTCTTAAATTGTGCTGTGCAGTGATCCTCTGCAGACTTGGCTGCAGCCTTTTCAATCCAGCCATGGTTTCTGCTCCCCATGTAGCAGGAGTTTTGAGAAATAGTCACTGCATTAGCGTGGCTCTTTACTCACTGCTGCCTCCATGTCATCTGCTTTGTGAAGCATGTCTGTCCTCTTGAAAGGTCTCCCTTTACATTCTGGATCTGTAAGCCATTATTTTATCCTAATCTTTGGGAAACTGCAGCAAAAATCAGACACAGTGTCAGGATTGAATTCTGCATTAAAAATAGAAGTTGAGCACAGATAACAAAGTCATTTTCCTGTACTTATGTCTTGCAAATGATGATGTCTGCCTGTTTTTTACATATAGAACAGTGTCAGCTGCCTACACACATGCTAATGGAAAAGTCAAGTAGCAGGAAACTATCTCACCTCTAAAGATATATAAAAATATTTTCATAAACAAGACCCCTTGCTTTGATATCCTGCATGATGAAAGTTTTACGAAATCTTGAAAGAAAATATGAAAGTTTATGGAAGAAAAATGTGCACTTCATTAAAAAAATGTGAGTGATGGAAAAGAAAGCATTAGCAAGCACGGTGTTTCAGAAAGGTTGTGGGAATATAAGAATAAGTAAATACATCTTTTCCAGAGAAACATGCTGGTCTGGCAGTTCTCACCTCCAGCCACTCCAGGAACTGTGCTATCTCTTGTCCTGTGGTGCGTGTGTTCCGTACGGCAATGGGATAGTGCTGGTGAGCCAGTGTGAGCCAGTCTGCAATGATCACGTTCACTGGCTTATGATGAGACTTCAGAGCTGCTGCCATTTTCCAAATCCAGCTTTCTAATATCCCATCCACCTGTCATAGTTGGAAAAAAAAAAAACCCCAAACAATAAGAAAACCATTGTTATGGGAAAGCAGTCTCTGCCAAATATTTGTTGAGAAAAACATAAGGAAACAAAAGCACAATATGAACAGGGAGGGATTAATGCTGAGAACTAGATTTTAGGGGCCCCAGCCTGCTTCAGTGCTGAGAATCTTTAGGTTTTGGTGGACCAACAAAAATAAGAGTAATATAATAAGGGTATAATAGTGTATGTTTTGTAATAGGAACTCTTGTAAGTGAAAATGATGTCTCCAAATACTTTAACTCATCCAGAGATAACTGGTTAAAAAGTACTGGTTAAAAGACAGACAGAAATGCCCATCGTTTGAGGAGGGTGTAGGTTTTGAACAATTTTTTTTTTTTTTTTGTAAGGCTTGGCTTTTATTTACTAAGGGAGTTAAATGTATCTCTCTTATTTGTTAAGGGAGTATGTGCATCACAGAGGGTGTTCAAAGTTCCTCTGCATATTTGCAGATGTGCAAGGAAGATCCATTGTGCCATCTTACGTGATTCCATTGGTTCTATGAGAATGTAAGGATCTGTTAAAATTACTTTGTTTCTTATCCTGCCTTTTCTTTTGTTTCTTTTCCAACTAAGAAGCTGATGAAAAGTCACTCTTAGTATTGGCATGCTTTTGAGAAAGCTTTTTTTTATGGTGAATTGGTTTTTTACAGTTAAACTGGAAGCAGTTCAGTGATAATTGATGTTGATGGCTTTGCTTTAAACTGAAGGGGCTTGTGGAGAAGTTCTTTTTAAAGGTGTATCTGTGAGAAAGATGTGGGGATATTGTGGCCACTTTTCAAGAAGTCTGTAAATATCTGGCAGTGAACATATCAGAAAAATGAAACTGGTGTTCTGCTCTCCAGGGCATAGCACATTAATTCAACTACTTGTTCAAGCTCTGCTGGCTTTAAACCAGGGCTGAATTTAATCCTTGGCATGGGAGTCCCATGTGAAAAATTGACCATTCCTTCAGAATCTGTCGGGAATACCCACTTTGTATTTTTTCAAGCCATGATAGGTACCAGTGAAATCTATCATCTTTGTATCACAACCTTACTTCTGAAGTTGCTTCTGTAGCATGATGAGAAGGAAAGTATATCAAATCAGATGTAGTAAGAATTAAGAATAAAATGGGAGTTCATACCGACCAGCCATGGACTATCATCACCAGAGGAAGAGAGGCATTGAAACGGCATTTGTCAAGAGTCTCCAACTGATTAACAAAGATCTGGCAGCTGCTTTCAGTTCTATCTGTATAGAGTCGAAATCTGGTTTCTAAGTTTTGCTGATCTTTCTTTCTTGTAGTATGTTCACTCCATGATCCCAGTACCTCTGAAATGAAATCTGTGACAACAGTCATAATAGGAAGGAGTTGAAAACCTGAAGAAGTTACTAGTGCAACACAGTTTGTAAAACAGTAAATGAGCTTGGAATTCTTCCTGTGTATAATTGTTGCTTGTTCCAGCTGGGCCTAAGCTGTACATTTGGGGTCAAAAAAGTGATCTCTTCCAAAATCTGAGATAGTCTAGATGTGCCTCTGAGTCCCTCTATGTGAACAGTAACAGTTACACAGGAATAGTGATCTGATTGCTATGGGCCATTATAAATGCACAAGGATTGTAAGAGTACAGTACAGGTGTTATGACTTGACCATGGAGTGCATGCACAGACAGGAACATTCAGAGGCTCTTATCTCTGCAGAGCATTTCTGCTAATGTGCATTTGCTAGTAATTGCTGAGCAAGCATCATTATACTACAATAACCATTCTGTTGAGGGTTATAACTGCTTAGAGACCTAGGTGACTGCTTAAAACTATTAGACCACATAACACTTTTTTTTTTTTCCTCTGAAAAGGCAAGATGAAATGTTTTTATTTTAGTTGTAATAGTTTTGATTATTTTGTTTTTAGGTAAAGTAGCTTGGTGCATTTAGGACAGCATTTTCAGAAATGTCTGTTAAGTAAGAAAGTGGGGGCAGCGTGAACTGTGGTCTTACAACATCATAAACTTAGAAGGAAAAACATTAAATATTGCAGAAAAATAGAGTAAAATAAAGCAGAAGCTTACAAAAAGCACCTTGTGACATGCAAGCCTTTCTAGTGAGACTTCAGCATATTTATTTCGCTGAAAAAATGGGGATTAGTAGGAGAGAAGATGTGATGAACTAGGTAATAAAGAGGTTACTGTTTCTAGTATTGGAGAGGAAACATTTAGATTAGAGAGGTTTTACTGATGGAGTTCTTTTGGGACAGTTTTTTGGCTAATCTTGTTTTAATATTTCCATTAAAGAAGCAGCAGGAAAGGTACAAGACTGACAAAACATGAGAGGCCCTTGCTAATACTGTGAAGACCAAGCCATTAAACATTAAGAGCTAGATGACAGCTTGAAAATACAGCAAGAGAAACTGGTAGAAATTTCCTACTATGAAGTGCAGGGTCATATAATTGAAAGGAATTTCTCTGTAAATGGGACTCATAAATTGGAAGTGACACAAAGATAAAAAAACTTGACTGAAGTAATCAATAACAAAACTGACCTGGAGTCACTGCTACCATTTGACTGTGAGAAAGGAAAATATAATTCCAAGATGCATTAAGGTAGATGGTTTTGGTAGGAAGAGAGGATGTCAGTTGCAAGTAAAGGCAGTTGTTAACCAAATCCAGAACAGTGTGCATAGCTCTTGTTGCCAGGCACATCTGTGAGAAAGATGTGGGGAGATTGTGGGCATTTCTCAAGAAGTCTGTAAATATTTGGCAGTGAATATATCAGAGAAATTATACTGGTAGTTTCATTTCAAATGAAATTTGTGGTTCAGGTGTTACCAATTCCATCAATTCCAGCTGCTCACCAGCACCACTGAAATGGTCAGGAGGAGGCTTTTGTTTTAATTAGACCCAACAAGAAATGAAATATTACTGGAGGTGAAATCAAATATTTTATTCAATGAGAAGTTAAAATTATTTTTGTTGTAGCAGCACTGAAATTAGTTAAATTTCAGTTCTTATTTTTCTTGCATAAAAGTTCCTTTGTAAAACATTAATATCGGAAAGATTTTATTTTGTCTTCTAAGACAACACATTTCTTTTTTTTTGTTTTGTTTTGTTTTGTTAGTACATTGAAACTCTTATGTCTGTAGGTGTTTTTAGAAAATACGTAAAATCATAGGCTATTCATTTCTGTATTGTATCTGCAAATCTATCCTGTGGTTCTGTGATGTTGTATTGATGAGACTGTGGTAGTTTACAAGAACTTGTGATTCATTTACAGGGGAGTCTTTATCCTGCAAATGTGTGTTGTGACATGAACCTCTCGTGTTTGAATCTCTGCAGTAGTAGCATCTTGTGATGCACAATGCAAATAACCCCAGTGTGGAAGTGTTCTGGGTTTAGGTCAGACTGGGTTTTTGCCACGTCAGTTCTGTTACAGACATTATTCAAGGTTTCATTTCAGTGTAATGATAAGACATGATAAAACATCATATTTAATTTAAGTGTGTAGCAGTTCTGGCAAGAAGACTCCTAAACTGACCTGCACTGGATGTGCACTGTTTTCTGTTTGTTGCTAATTATTGTTCATTCCAGTGAACAGGCAATGTTATGTTTCACAGCTGGGAAACATTATTGAAGAAATCTATTCAGCCTTGTACAAGAGTTGGAATTTAAAAAGCTTCAAAGTTACAGAAGGTTTGGTTGATAAAATTCATAGCTTCAGTGTCTAACATTTTCCTTTCAGGACACTTTTAACTGCCATAGGACTAAGTCTGATCACTTCTCCCTACAATATCCACTTTAAAAAACTTCTGTTGGATTTTTTTTTTTCTCATGCAGAGGACTTAGTTTCTGAAATAAGTAATATCAGGAAAGGGTAAATCTACATAACTGAAAATTAGAAAGAGCTTTAATGATGTTGATATTCTTATTGTCTGGTTTATTCAGCCTTTGGTGAGTAGTCTCTACACAAAAATAAGCATTGTGTTCTATTTTTAGCACAAAAAGGAAAACAAACAAAAAAAAGTAGCTTGTGCCTGTTCCATTGTACACATCCTTTCTTTGTTTAATGCCTTGTTTTCATTTTCTTTTTGCTCTCTCAGTGTTTGTGCAATGCAAAGGCGCTTTGTCACTCTGTACTGTTTGTACATAGTACAGAAAACAAGTCTGATAAAAGCTGTTTTCTTTAGACACTGGCTGGAAAGTGCTGTGGTGCTTTAGTGGCTGAGTGTTTTGCTGGTAAATCTGGGAGAGGGGATTAAAAATACTTCTTGAACTTCTTCTTGGCTGTCAAAAGTTAGAAGTTCCTATAGGATCAGATGTGTTATTCACAAGGAACTGCTTCGATCTGTTAATTTGTGTAATGACTTGGAGAAGGAAATGGTGTCTGAAGAGCCTGGCTTCCACAACAGACTCTTGCTGAAAATGTCATGCCAGTGACTCAGTGACATGGCCGCAGGGAACTGGGAAGTTTCATAGGTCAGTTTGCAAAAACAACACAATTCAACTGCTAAAGATTTTTTCATGGTAATTACAGGTAAGCGTGCAGAGATCTCTCTGAGCCACCAGAGAGTTTTGCTTTGGAAAACTACCAAAGCGAGCGGGTTGCTGATTAATTTCCTTTTTCTCAGATCTTACTCTGACGTGAATTCTTTCAGCAAAGGCAATGCAGTGTGGCCACAGTGATCTATGTGTTTCCATAAATTACCTTCCCACAGAGCAGCGCAGTAATCCTGAGTGAGAAAGGCTATTGTCAATTCTTGACACCCTGAAGTAAGTTCAGCCCTTTACCTTTACTTTGTGTTAACAATATTTCTGTGACGTGCACTACAGGCTGAAGGCTGGGTTTGTAAACATCACTTCATTGCAACATAGATTCTTGTAAAATGTTTTTGAGTTAGTTTTGGGCAGACAAAGCAGAGCATTTTTACATTTGACCTCAGATAATCGTGTTTTCTTATTGAAAAGTAATGTGAAGAGAGATTCCCAGTTGAACAAAACAAGCAGGTTAATCCAGCAGACTGACTTGGATTGAATCACCCCAAAAGATAACAAGGTGTTCCTAAATATAGAATTTTGGAGATGCTTCTGAAATTTCCAGATGTGATAGCACCTAAACTTGTTAATGAAAACTTGTGATAGCTTTGAACTTGTTAATGAAAACTCTACCAGAAACTAGACAAAGGTCTAGATGCTGCCCAGGGTTTGAAACTATAAATATCCTATGCTTTTCTGGGGGAGAGATCCACAATCAAAATATATTTATGTATCGTGTCTGATCAGCTATAAAAATACAGCTGCAAAATATCTACTTCATAGCAGAAAAATTGCCTAAACATATAAAGTAATGAGGATGAAGTATAGCAGAACTATCTAATGTCAAGAGCAAAATTCCAGTATTTGCTAAGTCATACACTTTAAATTCATCTTACAGTACAGCATAAAAATTTTGAGTAAAATTGGCATTTCCAAGTAAGGAAAGTAGCTTTTCCGCTTAAGAAAAATAATGTTTAGCATCCTTCTTCCTGTCATGGAACTTGGGTTGAAGAGGATATTTCAGTGGCTCTCACCTAATCCCTAGACAATTGAAAAATTAATTAAAACAGAAGTTGAAATTTGGGCTTTTGGTGTGTTAAGGATACATAAAAATCACACAAGTCAGCATGTGAACACACACTGCTATTTCCAGGTCCTGGCTCCCTGTGACCCCAGCAGCAGCTTCCCTTCATGGTCATAAGTGGATTTGTCTGAGCCCTGATAAACTTTCTGCATCTTTTGGGTGGCTTTTCCTGCTTACAGGGAAATGTTTCCAAGAGTACTTATGTATTGTAATCATATTTTAGTGTCACCAGTATCCAGCATATTTCAGAAACAAGTGACGCAACAATTCCGTAGAACCAGAGAATTCTGTTGTGAAATTGAGCAAAGGCAGTGATGTGTTAATAATTTTTGTTTGTGCCATGAAAAGTGGAGTATATTACAAATCTCCTCATTTCCAATAGCAAGATTTTTTTGTATCACTTAAAAGAAGACCTAATGTCTTGTCAGTATTCAAGTCTCTCAATTTGACAAATACTTGTAGAGCTTTTCTCTTTAGTTGATTTTTATTGTTCCTGTCACTTCAAGGTTTTTTGATGTCATAAGCATTTGGATGTCATTGGTTGCTAATTCCATCTCCTGTAGTTCTTAGGGGAGAACTCTATAACATGTAATTTTCTTTTTGGGGTGGGGTGGGGAGAGGGGATCCTAGGCCTTTTTTAGGATTGCTCCTCAGTCCCAGTCAAAACTAAGGTTGTTGTGCTTAAATTTTTTCATATCCTCATATAATTCCTTTGTGTTTTCATTCTCCTTAACTTGCTCACCTTGCCAAATGAAAAGTAGGCATCATTTAGTAAAGAATGAATGGGAAAAAATGAGAAAGCAAGAAAAAATTTTTGACAATTGAATTAAACATTAGCAGGTCTGTTTAGGAAAAAGATGTTTTGAAAAAAGCTTCCCTTTCTCTTCAAGTTTAAATGAATTATGAGATTAGATATGAATAGGTATTAGATGAGTAATTAGATTCTCTGTCTGAAAAGTATTCTGAGCTGTCATTTCTTGCTCCTCTTGTCCTATGCATGTATGCAGGCATGCCAAAGGTGAGTTAAACTCACCATGAGTGTAGTTTGTACCCAAACAGCCACAGAGGGAGAGTAGACATGATTACCTAACTGTTGTTAGCCCTCTGGTAACACACTTTTAACCCTCTGTTGGGAAATCCAAGAGGAGAGCACATAAAATTGCACCTTTCATACTGAATGTCTTCTCTGTGTGTGTCCTGGCTTCCAAACCATCCAGGCAGTGCTACTGGGAGGTGGCATTAGTGAATCTTGACACTGGAGAAGGATGTGTCTGGAAAGAGGCCAGTCCAAAATCCACTGGAGCTGGTACTGAGGTTTTGTTAGTGAGGTAATGGCACCTTCAGGGGAGGTGTGTGAGATGCTGGTCAGAAATCAGCTCTGTGCTTATCTGGGATGATTCTGGCTAGCTGTGATTCTTTACCATGACAGCGCAGAGGATACCTTCTTGTTTTCTTTGAAAATCAGACCCATCCAATGTCTACCAGAAGCCAGATTTCAAATTCTTTACTAAAAGATGATTAACACTGGCAAGTCTCTATTTTCTGGTGTCTAAATACTGCTGATCTTTCACAAAGTCTTTATTATCAGGCACTTCTCTCATGTTTTGCAGCATAGTGGTCTGAGAAAATCTGTAAAATCTCATCCCACTATTGAACAAAGGAAGGGTTGTTCTGTTCTGCTCTTCCTGGAACTCCCAGGTCTGTGTTCTATATTTAACTGGACTGTTTGCAGGAGGGGTGGGGAATGTGGAAATTTGTCTGTAGATGTGAATATCAGCTACCTTGTTAGAACTGTCAGCAGAGATCCATACCCCTATCACTTTCTGGTTACTTTTATTCAGAATTAATTTCTGGTTGCATGGAATTGGAGAAAGAGAATTTGATGTTTTGTTCAGTAATAGCAGAATCATATTTTTAAAAAAGTTGTTAAAATGTTAATAAGTAGTAGACCTAGATGATATTTCTCCCTCTATTTAAAAAATTAGGATGCTTCCTAAAGGAAAAGTAATTTGAAAAAAAATACCCAGTATTGTGTTCATAGCATATACAAGAACTGCAAAATATATTCAGAGTATTCAGTACACATCATTGTTTGGTACAATTGGTTTGCTTGATGGTCTAAGACATAAAGGAGTGCAGCCTACTTTCAGAAGTTGTTTATATCAAAGAATTTGATAAAAGAACCTTGTCAGTTAATATTGAATTTTCTACTTATGTAGCTTGTGTTGCTGTTTATTTGAAATTGCCTCTCCTGGATGCATTTGGTCAGGTGGTAGAGGCAGGAACTGTTTCAGTTTCTCAGTGCCTTAAGTTGGGGTTATTTGGGAATCTGGACAATAAAATGAGAACATCAAACAAAAGTCTTGCTAGAAAACCTTGAAAAATATGGCAAACCAGATCAAATAGCATGGTTTGGTTTCCACTTGCTGTTGTGTGTCTCAACTATTTAGAGATATATCTCAAGTCACTTATGATTCAAATAATCCATTTCTATTTAATGCCTTCAAAAGAGGGAGAAATAAAATGCAGTGTAACATGTCCTTTAAGAGAAAAAAACAGCAGGTTTTCCTTTTGCTTTCCTCTGATTTATCTATTTATTATTTATATATATTAGAGCATTAGAATATGTATTTTTCCCTCTTCTTCCTGAATTTGTTTTTCTGTCATTGGTTTTGAACACTGGGTTGTTTCAAAATTCTCTAAAGTGCTGCCTCTTTTTGATTCCTGTGCCATACCATTTTACTCTTTCTCTTCCATGCAAAACCCCACTTGCTATGTGAAATTCCAAAACTTATTTTTCACATCTCCTTTATTTAGAATCAGGTATTGAAGTGAAGATTAGAACAGAAGGCAAAGAAATAACACCCACCCTCCAAACTGTTAACTGTGCTTTTGTCTTTATATATCAGGTGAAAACTTCATGGAAGAATGCTGTTCTCAAAACTATTTTATTGTCTGATTAAATTAGATCAATACATTTTCCTCTTTCCTATCCTTCATTGTGACATAATTTGTAAATATAATTTAAATCTCCACTAAAAACATGAGTGTAAATACAATAATCAATAAACTTTTGAGATTAATGTTGCAAGGAACAGGGAAAGCAGCAGTGCCCCTTGAGAGCTCAGGTCTGTCCCAGCAAGAAAATGCATCCAAATGTCTCTTCTCTCTTGAAAAGTGTACAGGAGGAGGCACCAGCCACACAATTCACATGGTTTGTGTGATGACAGACACACTGTCCTCTTAATTGTCTTATCCAAAGCCAAATACTTCTAAATATGAGCCCTTAAGTGTTATTTGTATAACACGGAATTCCTAAATTGAAGTTAGTGCACCAATGCTTTAATCTGACCTAATCTGAATTTTAACAAAAATCCTGGATGATGAAATAATTCTCCTTGAGACATGTAGTTAATGTGTGGAATTAACTCATTGGGTGTGATGTGGGAATGAAGCATTTTTATAAAGCTGCTTGGAAACTGGAAGTGCCTAAGAGAAATTCAGTGTTGATGCTGCACATCAACAGCTGTGCTTTGTCAGGAGATCTGGGAGCTGGGAATGGTTGTTGACCTGGGGGAAGTGCTGTGTGTATAAACTCTCCCTGCTGAGTGTGCACCTACTTTTGGCAGCCACTCTTGAGGGTTGAACTGGGAGGGCCTGGGTTTCATCACATCAGCTACTCTTACGTTTGATGTAGAACTCTACCTGGCATTAATTTTGACTTACATTTTGGCTGTTTCTTAAACAACTTGTGAAAAATAACAGCTTTTGGAAAATGTATCCATTGTAACCTTTTAATTCCTTTTCACATCCAGATTATCTGTGTTAATATTTGCTATTCAGAATTAGTAATTATCTGGAAATAGTTGTTCATTTCAAGTAACTAAAAAATAATGCTGAAATCAGAATTGACCAGCAGCATATTTAGGCTAATTTATGTTGAAATCTTTGAAGTTTTAATTTGCAATTTTATTGCTGTTAAATTTTTGGCTTTTTATCTAGTTTGAGCAGGAAAATGTTCTTGGGATATGAAAATATTATCCTGCTCAGCTCTTAAAAAGTCGAGTCAACTTTTACCCTTGAAGAGATGGACAAGAGGTAAACAGGAAATCTAGATCAAAGAATTCAAAACTCTGTGTGTATTTGCTTATAACATCATCATCTATGACATGGTTTTCCTCAGGTTTCTTTCCATGGGACCAGGAGAACACCTCTGTTCCTTATGTGCATATCCCTTGGAACCATTTCCCATGTGCTGATACTCTCACGACAGGTGTAAATTTTGATTTTAAAAAATAGACTGTCTTGCAATAGGTAAGACAGTTTTTGAGTTGTATTTTAGGGTAGCTATCCTGGAAGTGGGAGTTCATTTTCTTCCTATGGCCTTACTTTTTGTGTTGTGATCTTGCAGTGAAATCACTTTCCTGGTGCCAACTTGCTATGTCAGAAATTCAGCATGACTTCTGGATCACAGCATTCCATTTTATGAGGAGAAGTTAAATATATGCACCAAGAATGTGTGTTTAAAGTTCAGAAAAACACAAAACCAGAAGAATGAGAAGAGAGAAACATCAGCATCTTTAGAATATTAACACAGGAAGGCATTGCTGAGTAAAACTCACTTGCTGGGCCATGGGACAACCCTCCAGGGCAGACTGCTGAATAATAGATTTATTCCCTGGAAGGCAGAGCTGAGCTGAGGGGGGTGGGTGTACAATAGTCACATGTACAACCAGCCTTTTCTGCACAAAGTTAGTGAATTGAGGGTTTATTTACTTATTGTTTGGTTTTTGTTTATGAATTTTTGGTAGTGGCTATTCCACCAAACTCTCCTTGTGAATATTTATGCTTGGCAGCCTTCTGGTACTCAGAGAGACAAATGACTGTCTCAGTTTGTAGAAAGGCAGTGGGGAAAATGAGAGGTCAGTAGGGCCCGGAAGATAATTGAGTATTGCAGTGGAAAGGAGGTAGGAAAAAAGGGAAAGTGGATACTCAAGCCTTGTTAAGTGGGGGAATCTGCCTGGGTTGAGTATAATGAAATCTCAGGCTACCAAAGTGGCCTTTGTTCCATTCAGGGAATAAGACTAAGCATCCAGAAATCTCAGTCTGAGTGGAGACTTGGCATCTAGTCCCTTAAAATTTTTCTACTTCCAAGAAACCTGTGTCTTAGAGGAAATATTGGGAGAATTTTAAAGGATATGTTCTATTTTGCTTTAATCTCCCTCTCCTCCCATTCTTGTCTCCTTTTCTTTTGCCTCTCCAGTAAGTTCCTGGTTTTTTCCATTATGTCCTTTGATTGTTTTAATAATAATTTTTTTAAATAATAGAAATGTTTTGTTTTGCTGTTTCTGTCTAAAAGCCTTAGTTAAACCAAAATAACTGAGGGGAAATCCTGTTTTTGCAGCAGATAAAAACTTTTTGCTTTGACAAGCACTAGGTGTGTTCATCTAAGCAAGAGTTTGATGGTTTCACTGATACGGTATTAAAAGGCTTTGATCATTTTAAGTGTATCCTGAATTTCTCCAAACTGATATTTTACAGTAGGTGCCTGTAGATATTTCTTCTAAAGCCTCTGCAGTGCACACTGTTTACAAAAGTTATTTCCATTCAATTCTGTCTAGAACTTAGACTTTTTATCAAATACTGAATGAATTTGTTCTCAAATTAAACTGTTTAAGAGGAAGAATTTGCTGGGGACGTATTTTAAGTATGTTCTGTGTACAGAACTAGTCTTAGAACTTTTATTAATGCTGTCATTCAATTTTTGTTACAATTTTCCTTGTATAGATGAGGCCAGAATACAACAATTGCCATCACTTGAGCCATAGTTTACAAGGAACTTCTCAAATACATTTGTTTAGTGCTCCAGTAGAGTTCTCTCTTCTAGTAAAAGGGGCCTCACAATGATGTCCTACAAAGATTTGTCTCTGTAATTGGGGTGAGCCATTATTAAAATGGGCAAAGATGTTGCTGAGCTCTGCACGCCTTTCCTGGAGTCCCGTGAAAACTAGTACAGAAGATACCATTTTGTGGAATATTTGTGGAATACTTCATACTATCTGCATAGTACAATGCAAAGTGCTACTGAAAATATTAACAATACAGAAAACTTTTAATAGAAGTTTTATCCCTTTTACCCATAACGCCAGACACCTTTGTACATTGTGATTCCAGTCATAGGGAAAATATGTATAAAATGATAAAAACTGCTTTTTAAAAGTCATGATGCTAAGGTCCAGTGAGTTAGATTGCTAGACATGTGATTTGTGTCTCACTCAAAGCCTTAAATCTCAATTTCAAGCGAAATAAAGCTGCCTTTTGGCAGCACTGCAAGGGCACGCTGTGCTGCAATTTTAACCTATTACTGCAGTGACAGGGAGAATTCAGTTTCTGGGCCTCTGGCAATATTTGAGGTTTGCACGCAGAACTCCAAATTTGAGAAGGGCACAGAAAAAAAATACTTGTTTCATTTTGTTTCCTGGTAACTTCAAAATTTGTAGGTTTTTAAGGTGTTCTGGGACCAAAACTCTGGAAACCAGTAGAACTAAATATGTATTAGAGAGCAGCAAAGTAGTGCTATGTAATAGTATGATGCTGTGTTAATTTGTAAGATAATTATATAAATTACATAGCTATAATGGACAATTATGAACAGTTGTATAAAGTGCATACACACGTAGAAAGTGTATATTTTAAAATATATATACACAGTTGTTAAATGCTGTTTATAAATACTACAATGTTTACATGTACTTGATAAAGCACATGACATTTTCCTCATTATTACAGCATTTAATGTGAATGAAACATTACGTTGGGCATTTGTCTTAGAAGATTCAAGTGTTTAATATTCAGAGACCATATATATAAAACATCCAATTTCTAAATCTTTGCTGTGCATTCATGCATTGCTGAGCACTTTTCCCAGGCCCAGAGCATGGTTCTTAATGCAGATGAAGGACATGTGAGCCAAACAGCTGCAAGAGGTTGGATAACCTTCAAAATGCTTCAAGGCATAAGCCAACCACTAATTTTCAAGATATATTTAATTTTTTTTTTCTAGACCATTCAGTATTGATATATCTCTGACCAGATTTTTAGGGTGTCTCTGGTTAGATCTGCTATTTCAGTTCCTGTAGTCCTAGGTATTTGAGTTTTGCAACAATATGTCACATTGAAAGAAAATTTTTAATATTCATTTTCAGTTGGATTATTTTTTATTTGTATGGGCATTTTAGCAGTTGTATGGGTTGTATGGGTTTTTTAGCAGTTGTAGACTGACATGAACCAAACTGGGAAGATTTAAGTTGGTCTCCACATTTTGAAATTGATGAACAAAATCACGATGTTCCAAAGTGAACAACAGGAGGTTTGTTAATGTATTTGATTTTTAGGATATCTGAAAGTACACATAACTAAACCTATTGTGCTAAACCTATTGCCAAACAATTGGGAAAATCAGTGTATGATCTGCAAGTATTATTTGGAAATTTGGAATTCCTGTTCCAAAAAGTGTCTCCCAGTAATTTGCACTAAGCAGGAGTGGACAGCAGAATGAGTGAAAGCCAGGAACAGACAAAGTGTTCTGCAGGGGTAGAACAACCCAGGGGTGCTTCTATTAATGCTGGTTTTAGTCTGTGAACAGGAAATGTCAGTCTCCCAGTCAGTCAAACCTTTTTTGTGAACAACATATTCCTGATGCTAAATACTATAGTTCAAGCAAAAATACATATTCTCCCCCCATTTGATTTGTTTTCCTACTTGGGTTGAGGTTTTATTTTATAACTAGTTTCCATACTTTCTTATTTCATCAGCTGCCCTTGCTCATTCTCTTTAGGCTTTCCACCTTCACAAGTTTATGAATATCAGAAGAGAAATCATTCCCTGGAGTTTCTTTGATCTCTGCTTGTGATGTCTGGTTGATGAGAAATTTATCATAAACTAACTGAACTATGAATGAGTTGTTGAAACTTTTCACACATTAGATTTGCTGGTGGATGTTTAATGAAGCAGCCTCCTCTGTCATCAGGAGCTATTCAACAGAATCCAGCAGGGCAGCACCATGAAAGTGCGCTGAGGCCAAGTTTGCTTTGTATTGCAAAGCAAAATGGATCTGCTTTAGTGGAAAAAAATCAAAAAGCATGGGCAATGTTAAATTTTACTATAAGCTTGTGGTGGTTTAAAGTTTGAAGTATTAAACCTTTCCAAAAGGAGGGTCTGTTTTGCTAAATGAGGCCTCATCTTCTAGGAGTAGGGATTTTGATTGTGATATTTGCTGGGATTAAAACAGAAGAATCCTCTATAAACTTAAAGATGAGGATGGAATCATTAAACAATGGATATATTAAATCTGAAAGTCTGGAAAACACAAGCAAAGTCAAGAATTCAGTTGCCAGGTGCTGCAAGGGAAGATGCTCAGAATTGATCTTTCAAGAGTAACAAAAAGCCTGCAAATTTCTCTCTGAAGAGATTATTTTAAAATACTGTGAGCAATGTGAAGAAGAAATGGATGTGTTTATGCTACCTTGTTCTTCCTAAATGTTAATTTTTAGATTGAGCCTATCTATATTCTACTTGTGTTTTAAGATACTCATTTAACAAGACTTTCTGGACTAATATAAATAATCCATGTAATGTACATATTAGTACAGCAGAGTAATTCCTCTAAATCCAATAACTGAGAATTGTTACTAGCATTCTAGTTGTAGCTAGAGGCCTGTTCAGGATAGGAGCCCCATTGGGCAAATACTACCAACCATCCAAGATTAGGGAATCAGTTTTTGTTCCCCTGGGAATCAAAATGAGTTAGCAAAATTTTTTATGAATCGGAATTGTGTCATTTTAATGTCCTTAAAATTCGCTTCTGGGGTCTTTAGGTATGTGTTCCTCTAAATCAAGTTTATATTCTTAACTCTTGAAGTTTATCATCTTATATCTTTAAGATAACCTTATGTGTTTGGCTGACATATTGGGGCTAATTTAAAATGAGGATATGAGACTGGATGTTGCAGACCCCAGTGGGAGCAGGCACACAGGACTGAGAGCGGAGGCATTCACAGTGAGCCTCTGCTGTTCCTCAGGGTGCTGTGGGCACTGCAGCATTCCAGGGGCTGAGGATCCCTGCTGAACTTCGCTGTGCAGGGATGCTGTGCTGCCTCTTGTAGGGTGCTGTGACACCAAGCCTTGCCAGGCCCTGCACTGTCACACTTTCCTCTGTAGGCACATGAGACTCATGAAGATTTTGCTGGTGAGGGAGGAACCCCAGCTCCCAAGGCAGGGCAGGCCCTCCATGGAGTTGTACATCCATGGAGGTGATAATGAGAAATTCAGAGGACCCAATTCCCCATACCTGAGCAGTTCAGCCATGCACTCATTTGACTCAGTCCACTCAGCCAACATGTGAAAATGAATTTTTCTTTCTGTTGGGTTAGTTTGCTGTTGGTTAGCAAGCTAAAAAGACTTCTGCAGAAACTGCATAAGTCAGCATAAGGAATAAGAAAAGAGATCACAGAAGTGATCAAGCAAATTCTTGCAAAACCTCGAAATGTGAAAATCAAATGGAAGCAGGGTGCATCTAAAGACTAAAGCAAAAGCTTTGTCACCCAAAAGCAGTGATTGTAGAAAAATTTACATTTTAATTTACTCAAGATTGTTCTGTAAAAAATATCACAGCCCACTTAAACCTTTTCTTATTTTTCTATTAGCATAAGAAAAGGTATCTTTGAAAGTACCTGGAAAGCTGGTTTTATAATCCCTGTATTCATTTGCCTAGCACAGAGTATGTAGCTTCAGAAGTTAAAAATTCTCCAAATAGTTACAGACCAATTGTATTTGGACAACAGTGTGAAACCTCTATGAATTGTCTGAGAAAACCTAATGAGACATTCCTCTGTAGTGCTTGAGAGCACAGCACAGCCAAAAAGCCTCATGAATGCAGTGTGGGAGAAAGGAGCAGTTTGTTATCAGTCCAGCAATGGCCATCTCACATGCACCAGCCCAGAAGAGTGATCAGTGGCTCCGCTGAACAGCCAGATAGCCAGTTTTGCTGCTTGGTGAACAGCTGCCCTTGCTGAACGCAGCAAACCTACAAAAAGCACCAGCACCATGTCAGAGTGGCAGATTTTTTCCAGCCCTTCTCTGGAAAGTATGGATGTGACACGTAAGGGTGTCAAGTAGCTGCATTAGGGCCCACACTAGGAAGGGACAAGGCTGAACTGGGAGCTTGTGCCTGTAATTCTGTGGGCAGAGACGCTCCACAGGGTGCAGCAGCAGCTGGGTGCCACTGCAGATCAAAGTATTGGAACTCTGGCTCTCTGGGAATGGGGAGAGACAGCAGTAGCTGGAGAGCCAGAAACCCGAGTGCACAAATATGGAGATGACCTTTCTGCATTGTTCTCTTAGCTACTCGAGTTTGTCAAAAGCTGCTTTACCATATTGTGCATAGGTGGTGCACATAACACCAGAGCTCATGCTTCTGACTTTGGTTGGCATGTTTTATCTAGAATCTGTCATATTTTGTAATGCAAAGAAAGTGGAACTGCTATTCATATGCAAAGAATCAAAGTCACAAAATGGGAGGGAGTCTTGTGTAAAACAATAGTTAAAGGTTCTTCCAGAAGGCTTCTTTTTTCACTATATATAAATTCACTTTTCAGTTTAAAAACGTATTTTTTTCCTCTTCTTTAAAAAAACTTTTGTAACAATAGAAACAAAACTATTTGGATGCAGACTTTCCTTTGTATGTAAGAACTTAAATGTGCTTTAGAGTGTATTTAGATTATAGCACTGGCATCCTTGTCTGCATCCATCTGTATCAGCAAAGAGGTTACCACCTCCAGCTTTTTGTCACCTCCCACCTGCCAGAAATTACCACCCTTGCTGTTCTGTTGTCAGTGCTCCAATGTTGCCCATTTGCTGCAAGGAAAATGGGCTAGGTTACCTCACATCACCTGTTTTAACTGTTTAAACTGGTCTAATTTATATAGCTTGAAGAAATTTGGGCATGTTTATGTGAACTGATCTCCTACAGGAGTTGGATAAAAGTGGTAGCTGGAAATGATAAAAGTGGATGGAGTGCTACCAGCAGTAATCCTTGACTGACTAAGGACGTTTATTCATGGCCTGAGACACATACGTGCAATCAGTTGTTAACTTCTGGAAAACTGCCTTACTGATAGTTATTCTTCATTCTTACACTTTCAAATGGAGATCAGGTATATTGGTGTGTGTGTGATGCTCACTCAGTTTTACTGTGGACATTAGAATCTTTTCACTATAGTATAAATATACAGAAATTAGCTATAAATAGAGAGAACCCATGCATTTTATTGTCATCTTCTAGCAAGCAGTAATATCAATTTATCAATTTTTTGTGCCCATTTTTATTAAAACAACAGAAAGCTCTCTAATTATCCCAAGGCTTTCTTTCATCTCTAAGCCATTATTTCTTTCATGTCTAGTGACCAACCTGGTAGTACAGTCAAGAAGATAAACAGTATAGATAAACAGAATTATTTGCCTCTTCATGTCATGCCTGGAACATCAAGTAGGTAAATTTATCAGCCTTATTATTTGGCACTACATTTGAGTTCAACCTTGAATTCTCAGAGCTAAGTTTTTACATAAAAACAAAGCTATAATAGTCATAGTTTATGTGGCTAAGTCACAGAAGGTGATAATGTATTATACATTGCCAGAACATTTTGTTTTCCATGTCTCCTCTCTCCAGTTCTTTGCATAATTTCCTTTTCCCTCTGGTCCATCCCTTCAAAGCTCTGATAATATCCAGTAAACATTCATATCAGATCCTAATTTTTAAAAACACATTGTGTTTAATATTTGCTTTAGAAAATATAGCCTCCTATTGCATTGTGCTGTTTATATAGACTGAGAAAATCTGCATGCCCAGATAGACAATTCAAATCTTCCCTGTCATATAGCAAAGCAACTAAATGTAGCACAATGACAGGTGACATGCTGCACATGGGACATACATCCTGTCATCAGAACAAGTTCTAGAGCTGGAGACTCTCCAGCCTCTCTGATTGTCTTCATGACTCGACACTGAAAAACCAAAGCAAACCAAATCCATCATCACCTCTGCTAACTTCGTCAGTAAAGGTCTGCATGATGCAAGGAGTGATCTCAGAGTGGATACTGCCTTTTAGGCTGGAATAATGTGAACAGTTCAGTGCCAGCTGCCAGCACTGCCTTTGTCCACAACAGAGTCAGCTCCAGCCAAGTTTGTTCTCGTTCATGTCTGCATCTTGGCTGGAGAATGACATTTCTGGTAAAAAATAGGAAATAAGCTGAGTATCACCAGCATACTAATGAACCCCAAATTCCCTTGCAGCTGCTGGTAGGCCAGTGAATGCTGCTGAATGAACGCCACAGCACTGTGACAAGGGGGCATGTGCCACAGTCCTCACCATCCAGTTCTCAGGCTCTCCTGGGAGACCTCTGTTGAAAAATGCAGAAAAAAAATCTTCAGGAAAAGCCATTTATTCCAACAGGGCAACGGTTTTCTTGGGCTTATCAAAGGCTCATAAGTGTAACAAAACCAGCATGGACAGTTGGACACACAATTTTTAGTTAAGGAAATGTGCAACATCTGCATTCTGAGCTTCACTGACAGGGAATAAAGGTAGCAGAAATATTCTGCATCAATTCACTGTTCTTGTGCTCTTCGTATAGCCACGAGGAGAGGGATAATGTGCATCCATACTGATATCTGGGACAATGTGGGAATTAGTGATAACAGAGAGGCAAAGGTCTGTGCATCCACATTCCCTGGCACAGCATGTCAGACTCTTGTCTGTGCTGCTGAGTTTTTCCTCTCAAAGATGCACATCATGCACCTCATTTGTAATAACTATAACTATTTTCTTTCTATTCTGTAATGAGAAAAAAAATGAACACAGGATGATTTTTAGCCAGGCAGTTATGGATGTTGTTTTGTTCTCCTTAAAAGCTAACATAGTATGTTTAATTTAAGAAAAAATGTTGTTCAAGATCAAAAAAAAAGTAAAATTTTATGTAAATATTTCTCAATAGCAATTGAGAAATTATGTTTATTTTCCTGTGAATGAAAATGCTTCTGTATTTCTGCCAAAATGTTAGAAAGGTACTAAATTAGTAATTTCTATAATTATTTATTCTGTAGACCCTTAGTGATTATAGTGGCTTTACCTTAACCTAAAGAAAGAAAGAAAAATCAGTAACTTCAATCAACCACTGAGGGTGTGACAAGCCAGTGGAAAGTGCCAGAAGATGGTTTAGGATAATTTAATTATAGAAAGAAACCCTCAGTTTAGACTGAGCTAATTGATAAAGGGAAAGTCAAAGAGAACTTTACAACAAAACAAGCTAAAACACTCCCCCAACACCACCACTCCATCCCAATTTTAGTTCAGTGCTATGATTGTTGTCCTGCCTGTTTTGAGTGTTCCTGGTGCAACCTGGACAACGCAGACGAAGGGACGTTTTATAACCAGATTCAATATGGGGAACATTTTGGCTGCTGTCTTTTGCAGCAATGGGTAGCTACCTGTTCTGCACTTTCCAGGCATCATTTCTAATATTGCTGATGGGACATTGCTGTGATTGCATGTAATGATTAAATTGACTTTTTTTTTTGTAATTGTTGTTTTTGGTTGGGGTTGTTTTTTTTGGTTTTTTTTTTTTTGTTTTTTTTTTTTGGCCAATTGGGTTATCTTGTGAGGTTTGGGTTTTTTTTGTTTTTGTTTTGCTTTTTTTTTTTTGAAACATATCTCTCTGATAATAGATAATCCATATGCAACTGTGCTGATAGCTGGTGTATATTATTGCTTCTCAGGCCCTGTATCTATCAGCTGGAGATACATCACATGTTTTCCATGGGGGCTGGCTCCGTTGTTAGAAATGAAAGTCAAGCTCTTTGTTGCCTTTCTTATTCATTTTGTTTGCAGCACTGTCATAGGTTTTGTTCAGATTTATGGGAGACTGCCTAGACTAAACAACTTCCACTGCAAGCAGCAAAAGTCATACTCTATTCAGTTCATTTTGAATTAGAACCATCTATTACCCCTCTACAGTGATTTTAATAACTCCCATATTTTTCTGCTATAGATTCACATAAAGAGCACATTATTTTTAAAAGATAAATACATGTTCTTCTACCTAGACCTGACAAATCTATTAGCCAAACCTTCCATTAACAGAAGAAAGAGCTTCCTTTATTTTGCACAGGTTCTTTCCTAACCTTTAAGGTAATTAGCTGTAATTATGCCTCTGTGTAATGACAGGGCTGATATTCCAAGTATTCTGAATTGTAACTTTAAGCAGCAGTTATTCTAATTTCTGTGGTGCTGTGCAGACCTGAGGTAGTGCTCTGTGTTGTATCCACCTTTGGCATTACATTTGTTGAAATATGGGGAGAATTATTCCTTAAAATGGATATTCATTTTGTCCTAAGCATAGTTCTTAGTCTCTCAGCTTTATTGTTTCTTTTATTAGCAGCTTTACAATTTACTTAATCCTGGATGAGGGCTTTTTGGGAATGGAAGTAGCGATGTTTTGGCTTTTATTAACAAACCCAATACTCTTACACTGGTATAAGATTATTTTTGGGGACAGGCTCTTCTCCTGTGTTTTGTAGCTGCCACCCTATCTGGACAGAGCTCTTCAGGACAAGTAGAATAATTGGGTAACATAAAAGGTTTGCAGTTGTTTGTACAACCTCTGTCATAGTGGTTCATTTTATAGAACTGTCCTGAGAGATCCTCAGCCACCCTTGTCAGCTGAACTTTGCTAGGCTGCCCCACTTAACTGAGCTGCAATTTTCACATCAAAGTATTTTTATGTGTATTTCCTGGTGTATCAGACTGAACTTCAGAACATGCTGGAAGCATCCCAGTAATCATAAAAGAGGTCACAAGGGCAGGGTAGTATTTCTCACAGTGCTTTAGTATGTTTGTAGTTCCAACTAGAATTGAGTGGAAATGAAGTAACAATAAATTTATCAAAAATTTGTGACTTTTTAATTTAGTTTTAATTGTTCTTTATCTATTAGAGTCTAGTCAATGATTTGCAGAACATTCTCTGTTTTCTTCACATATGCAGAATCATTCATTTATTCCCAATAGAGTTGTCTGAGCTCAGTTTTTCCTGGCAAATATAGATAATAAAATGTTATTTATCTGAAATATATGCCTGAAATATATGTGGAAGAGAAAATATAATTTAAATTAAATATAATTTAAATATTTCCCTTCAAATTCTAGATAGAATTAAATTATTCCTTCTTATTAGAGAAGTGGAGAATAGGAGAACTATAAACATGCCATGAGAAAAACTTCTAGTCCACATTCACTTATCTCTTTTGTCCCTGACATAAAGTTGAGAGAAACAATCCTTGTATTAGGGATACAAGTGTCAAAAGTTCCCAGTGGAGTTCTGATCATCCATTTATATTTCTGCTATCCTGAAGTCCAGGTGGAATCAGTATAGTTCAAAGTTGGTTCATCATCTTTTAAAGGCATATTATTATCTACCTTAATAAAGAAGAGTCTCCAGGCTAGTCCTAGCTGGGTCTGGAATGGAAGTTGATTGGGGAAAACTATGAAAAAATCTTCATAGATTCCTCATTCTTTTTCTTGAATAGGTTATTAATAAAACCTAAAACGTGTTTGAGTTATAAATTTGCTATAGTTCTGTTTGGAGCATATATTCCTCTGGACACAAAGCATGGTCCATGGTGTGTCTGCAATGTGAAATCATCCCAAAGGGCAGAGACAGCCTAGGTGAGGTGTGGGACAGCAGCAGCCACCAGCTCCTACTAATTCCTCTATTCCTTCAGTCAGAGAGCTGCTCTGTTCTGTTCAGTGTAGTTTGGCAGTAAAACATACAGAGCTTACAGTGGCATCTCAGCCTAGGGCAGAGAGCTGCTCCCTGGCACTGAGGCACCCTAAACCTCCCAGGCAACAGGTTCGAGTTGAATCAGCCTTCTTCATCTTGTCCTTGGCTCTGCAGGATGGGGATGTGTCAGCAAATCGAGACTTTGGCCAGTGTGCAGGGAACATGCCCAGACAATGGGGCACACTTTGCATTTCCAGTGGATGTGCTGTAGGTGTGCAAACACTGATTCCATCGGAGCAGCTGCCCTGCACCACCTCCTTCCTTCCCACACCTACCAGGCTTGGGACTTAACTGCTGCTGTGCTTTGCTCTCTGCAGCTGGGAAAGATAACTCTGTCTGGAGGCAGAAATTAAAAGTCAGTGTAGCTTTGAGATATGTGTGAGAGCCTTTATGAGTTTAAATCCTGCTGCTGCTGTATTAGTTTGGGACTAGACATGCCCAGGACATGTTCTCTGAACATCATTTGTTTGAACGAGAGGCTGTAGTGGTTGTGCATGTGATACTAAAAGTGAGTATTTAAGAAAGATGTTGCTGACTCATAGACCTGTCTGATAAAAGCAGTATTCAGAGAGGACACAGTAGCTGACCTTTTGCCAGCTTGAATATAAAGTTAACTTTCAGTAGGACTGTGCAGACTGTACTGATAAGGAGGGCAGAGTATCTTGTGGAGAAAGAAATATGAAGTCTGGAGACAGAGACAAGCTTTAAGTGACTTATGGGATCTCTGATAAAACTCAGCAAATAAGGACTTTGTTTGGAGGATTCTCTATTTGTATTGTTCTGTTTGTCTTTTAATCTAACCGCAAATTCTAAAAATTGTGGGTAAAATGTATTAGTACACAGAGCAATTTGTCACACAGCACAGGAATTGTTAGCTGAGGCCCATAGTCTTTGTGGTGGAGGGGAAACCAACACCTTGGCCAAGAAGAGAAAGAGAGCTGGAATCTGAGTCAATATTATTGCAAAATGAGAATAAGCATCTCTTCAAACACCAAACCTTATGGAGGATGCCTAAAACTTGCCTAGGTGGCTGAGCCTTCCTCTAAAAGCTGTCTTGCAACAGATTAATTAAAGCAGACAAGCTTCATAGAATATGCTGAATTGGAAGGGACCCAGCAGGATCATTGAGTCCAACTTCTGGCCCTGCACGGAACCTCCAAGAATCCCACGTTGTCCCTGAGAGCATTGTCCAGATGCTTCTTGAACTCAGACAGGTTTAGTATCTTTTTTTTTGTTTTTTTTTTTTTTCTTTCTCTGGAGACAAACCATTCTCTTTGTAATAGCTTCTGATGTTCCAGACAGCCATTATGACAGGATGAAATACTTCTGTATTTAATTATCAAGTTTTTAATTTGAATTTATCAGGAGACGGGTTGAGTAGAGTCTGCAAAATTGTCAGGCAAAGGAATCTTCTAAAAATAAAATGTTGTTAGCAAGATACTCAGCGTGCATAAGATGAAGGAATTTATAAATAGATTTGGGAAGAATTGAGCTCATTATAAAATAAATCGAAGATAGATTTTTAGGGATATAGGCACGTTTCAAAGTTATTTTAAAGGAGCCTATATCTCCACTGTGGAGACTTTGTCTCATTCTTTCTCTAGCACCAGGTATTCTCCAGCCCTGCAAAGAAAGGCAATGAAAGGAGAGAGCCTGTGTGGCAGGAGGCAGGCACAGAGCTGTCTGCAGCAGCAATCAAGGGATCTCATTATTAATGAGCTTTTATCTCCTCCCTCCTCCTTTTTGCTGTTGTTGTTTTTTTGTGGTGGTGGTTTTTTTTTTGTTAGAAGTGTCCTAAGTAGCCTCCCTGGAAAGAAAAGTGCATCCATCAGTGGGGGTGGCTCCCAGGAATCTTCTGGCTGGTTTGTGGTTCAGAGGAGGAAGGTTTTGCAATGCAGGCTGCAGTGGGAGCTGTGCCTGGTGTGGGAAAAAGGAGGAGCAAAGAGATGGAGTCGATGTGAAACCATTCAGGTTTGTGAGAGCTCTGCTACATTTACCCAAACAAAAATTTACCTTCAAGGAGATGGAGGGGATTCTTTATAAAAAAAATTTCCAGACATACCAGCAAGGGAAAGAAAAAAGGAAACAAGCTCTACAAATTATTGTTAGAAAAAAGAAATTCTGTTAATGATAGTTTCTCAAATAATCTCACAGTGCTATGTATAACTGTATTGTATCCAATTACTTGCTGCTTGTTATAAGTTTCAGCCACAGTGTAAAATTTGTTTAGACATTGTAAAAAACATTTTAAAAAAGAACAAAATTATGTCGATTTGACATACCATGCTTTTAAAGGTGGAAGTCCTGCTCAGCCTGGCTGTTAGCCATTCATCTTAGCAATGAGACCTTTTAAAGTTGCTTCTGAATGAAAATATATCTGGAAATAAAATTATTATCTAAATTTAATTGCATTATTTCAATTTCCATTCCAAGACTCATGATTTACTAATTCCTCATAATTGGAACGATAAGCCTTATTCTTATGTTCTCAAGCCAATTAGATGGAAAGAACAAGTGTCTGGGCAAACAGTTTGTCTGTGTCATGAGAGGGGAACAGAGGCATTTTGCTCAAATGGAAGTACAAGTGAGATGCAGCTATGAAAGGTTTTTGTTCAGCCCCAGGGTGAGTGAACTCTCCAGGAGTGCCCTTCAAAGCAGCCCCTGATCTCCCCATGCTTTGGTTTGTACTGCGGAGTCATCTGGGCACACAAAGCAGGCTCCTTAAAGCTGATCCACACCAAAGCCTGTGCTTTTAGAGTGCAGCTGATGTGCTCCAGCTTCCCATGAATCCTCATCCCCAGAACGAGAGCAGAACCAGCCCAGAGTGCTTCCCAGCACTCCCCAGCCACAGAGGCCTCTGTGGGCTCACCTTGGTGTTTTGCACCAAATGTCTCACTGCTCAGATCTGCTCTTATTGCACTGCAGGACATCTTGCAGTGGCAGGATCTAAATGTGGTGAATTATGTAATTATAATCTATAGCAAGATTAATAGCTGCCAGTAAAGAAAAAATAGTAGTTAGAGCAAATAAAAAGTATTTTAAAGAAGATATACTAGATTAAATAAAACACACTTCTGTTGTCTTTCTTATACACGATATTCTTTTAGTGTTTAACTTTATACTCTCTTGGAAGCTGAGGGAGACCATGGATTAAATACAAAATTCTTTGTTCTGTTTTCATATTTGGTCACAATACTGCATTGGAATGTGCACCAAAGCAGAAAGAAAATATCTTTTTATTAATTGAATATTGGGGCCTTTTTCTTGCTTATCATATTTGGGGAACTTATTTTCAGTCTCAAGTGAGATATTTAATAAAAATTAGTTTTAAATCCAGTGAAGAAGTAAAAAACAAGAAGGAAATAAATCTCTTAAATTGCTTTCAAATTCCCTTGTTGGCATGCCATTTTCTGTTATTTTCATTCACATTTTGCTACCGTATTGCAAGCAGCACTGACAGCCTACCCTTACTTATTTTTTATTTGCAGTTCTATTTGAGAACATGAATATTTTATCTGACTACTTCACAAAGCAAGAAACTTCTTAGGCAATTGCATCATTTAAGAACTTGGTTGGGATGTTAAGAGTGTAGCTTGATTTCAGGGGCCTAATCTGCATGTAATAATATATTCAATAATTGTCTTTCTGCTTTCTGACTTACTGGTCACGACTGGAGATTGTAGGGAATGCCTATATTTTAAAAAACACCTAAATTTCAATCTCTTAAACAAATCTCTTTTTGTCTCCTTCCTCTGATGGGATTATTTTCTTTCCAGGAACAAACTTGATAGAAATGGTGAAGTTGCTGAAGTTTGGATTACATGTGATTTTTATGGAATGGAGCAAACTGCCAAAAATTGCTGGGTTTGAGCAGATTCAGAAAATCAGAGTGGTCACATAAGAATCCTGAATGTAGACTTTTATGTAAACTTTTATCTGCTGCTCTTGAATGCTTTTCTCCTGACTGTGGAAAGATACCTTGCTAAGAAAAGATTGTTGTAATTTATCAAGCAATTTGTTTTTGTGTAACTCCTAATAGGGAAACTGAAAGTGGTCAGAGAGAAACATTATTTTTGGTTTGAAAAGTAAGGAATTGGAACATTTGGTTTTAGTAATAGTGGAAACTGCAAACAATTCTTGCCCTTTAGGATCCTGCTCACCATCTTGTTCCATGATGAGTGGATAATGATCAGTGTCATTTCTTTGTATGGTGGCTCATATGTAACTGATCCACAGTAGATTACAATATGTGTCAATGCTGATGAAAACAGAAAACTGATTTTTCTAACAGAAAATGTCACTAAGAGCAGATAAGATTATATTCTTCTGATATAGGAGAGAGATAAAGCATTATTTTAAACTTCGCTACCTCAACATTGTTTTCCTCAATTTTGCATAGGTGATAAAGAAGACAAGCTGGTTATATATCTTGACATTAGAGATTAAGTATGAAAAGCAAAGTCTGAAGTTCTTTAATTGGTTGTTTTCTATGTACTTCATAATGCCCTGGTTTTTACCATTGCTTTTACTGTGCTGACCCTCCCAGGTCATCAGGAGATGTACTGGCTGCCTGGAAATATCAGGCCAACAGCAAAGTGTGCCAAAGCAGATTCTTATAGGGCCAGATTCCTCCTCTGAGATGGCAGCAGTTGTACTAAAGTATATTTAATGTCTTAAACATTTGAACTGATACATGCTAAAAGGTATGGGAAAAGTTCAAATGTACAACAGCAACATATGGCTTTCAATTTAGTGGAAGTGATTTAAAGTGAATAATCCTTATTAAGTGAAATTATGAGCGAAACTCTTACCAATGCTTATACACAACTTATTTGAGTTTGGTTGCTTATAAATATGCATTGTACATTTGATTATTTAACTTTTAAAGTTCTTCAGTGAGCAGGGTGGTACACATCCTTCTAGTCCTGAGATACCAGAATCACAAGCCCTCATGTCACAACAAACATGAGATTTTTGTTTTCAGTTCTCTAATTTTGCACAACTTTTTTGTTGAAACAGGGTGGAAAACATATATAATGTCTCCTCAAATAAGCACTGCCCTCATTCTTTGAATGTATCCAGCTCCTGTTTATTTGGTAAACAGAATCTCTACATGGATATCCAAGGCATCCCAGGACCCTGGTATATTGTCAGTGCTCAGCAACCTTTACTTGACTTTGCAACCTTATAAAGGATTTGTCAATGAGCCAACTGGGTTAGAATCATCACAATGAGACAGAAAATTATTCTCTTTTCCTTTCTGAGAGCTAACTATGAGTTAGTAGTGCTTGTTTCTGTAGAGAGGTTTGTCTCTGTGAGGTAAAGTGGTCATTGTACATTTGACATTGATTTCTGTCATAGCATTTAAAAGACTTGATTTTACTCAGATGTCCAGAGATTTAGTTCCAGAATTCCCATTATCCTAATTAGTTCAGCAGAATGAAACTACTCAATGCACTTCCAGGCAATTATCTTACCCTTCAGCTGCTGGCATGATACTAAAAGAAATGGATCACGTCATTTATGCATTCCCAAAAATACACCTTGTTAGCTGTGCCCTGGAGTCAGGAAATCAAGTGTCTAAATAATGAAAATGTTACAAATGTGCATTGTTGAAGATTAGGAAAAAAGCCAGATACTCTGTTGTCAGCGTCAGGTCTCAGTTTGTGGCACTTCCTTTTCAAGACAAATAAAAAAGCAGTGACCTTGATGAATCTTAATGGTGCTATCACTGAGCGAGTGCAGGCCAGAATTTTGATGCTATTTGTATATTAGTTTTAGAGGAAATGCATTGCTGTCTTTAGTGTGACAAAGAAAGTTATTCAGGAATGGGACAAGGAGGCTAAAAAGGATTTCAGTTGTCCCACTGAATACTCTCATAGTAGGCTTAGGGGGCTTTGGTGTTTAATTGAAAGCATAGATAGTAATACTGATCATGCTAAAATTGTGATCATTGATGTTACTGGTGTTTCAGAATTGTGCAGTTGTTTGTTAAAATAGTGAGTGCTACCTTAAGGATGGTATAAAAACCAAAGGAGCTGGCTGACCAGTGCAACCACAAAGCTGATGTGTTGTGTCATGTGGGAGGGACTGATGCATATCCTAGGGCCTTATTCCCAGCCCTGTAAGCTGACATTTGGCTGTATGAAAATGTGTGAGAGAGCATTGCCAAGTGGAGCTGGTGGGGAAGCTGCAGCCTCTGTGACTGACACAAACTTGAACACAGTTCAGAGTGACACAGGCAGCCCCAGTTTGGGTGACTTTGTCAGCTTTCAGCTGGTGGGTTGCATGTCCAGCTACTGAAGAGCTGCCACTTGTCTGTCTGCACTGAGCTGGGCCTTGGAGTTTTTTAAAGCAGTGTTTGTTCTGTGTTTCTCACTCTCTGCTTTTCACTTTGAAAGGATTGGTAGCTGGAGACACATCTTGCCTATTGTCTTTTAAAGCTTCCAGTTGTTTCCAACTTCTTGCCATAGAGAGGATAGTGACTTGTTTCTGGAGGTGAATACTTTAGGTGCCTGGTTCCCACATAGGTAGTTCTATAATAAATATTTGCTAGTTTTATTTTGGATGATATATTTGACTCCTGCTACAATTTTGCTTACTCTTTGTAGAAAATTTATCTCTAAAGGTCATACTGGCAGTTATATCATAGACCCAAAATAGCTGATTTTAACACATTTCTTTCTCCCCTCTTCCAAATAAATCCTGTAACTGCTCTGAAGCAGTGCTTTTGACTAATGAGGGCTATTGCCAGGCTTCCCTGTTATGACACATTGTTAGAAATGTGCCTAACATAAAAAAAGTGATGGCTCACTGGGCTTTCATCACTTCTCGGCCACTGTCACAATTAGGATCAGTGTTTTATTTGGAACTCAGTGATTCAGTTCAGAGCTCTCTAATTCTCAAGGGAGGCTGTCCACAAGGACAAAAAATCAGTTTTCATAGACTTGTCTTCAAAGTCTTACATAAAACACTACATTAAAAGAACAGCACTGTAACTGAGTGGGGTATGAATTGTCTGTAACCTGGTAGAAAGGTAAAATATAGCACCATTACATTAAGTAAGACCAGATGTCTTCCTTTTCTGACTAAGGATCTGTTTAGACATGTGTAGAATTCCTTTGTTTTGGAACAGTTTCATCATATCTCTCCTTCTGTAGATAATTCAGTACATGGATCAGATACAATTTTATCAAAGGCCTATTCACATGCAATAGAGCAGTCTCATGTTTCTAAAGAGGAGCAAGTTCTCTGATTCTTTCAAAGATGAGAGGAAATTCTGCACCATATTGAGTGCCCTTTGGCTGCAGGTGAAGAATTCAACAGCTTGTGGGAGTGCTAATTAGTGCTAATAATAACTTCAATGACCTGCCTTGGCTTTAAAATGCCTGACAGAAATTGCCCTGTCCTTGAAGGACAGAGATTTTGTTTCTGTGTATGTCTGACTGGGGACACTTATGCCTACATGTTTCTGTGTTTAGTGATCACACACAATTACCAAGTGAGTGCTTGTGTGTGAATAAAAAAGAAGTGGCTGGTGTGGGGGAATCAAGAGGAAAAAAAGGCAAAGAGACCTCCCAAAAATACTACACCAGAATTCCATTATTAAAGGGATTTCTCTTATAGTCTAAATAGCCTTATTAAAACTAGAAATTGTAATAGGAAAGCATTAGATTAGGAATTGGATTATTCAAAATTAAACCTTGTCTCTCTAATTTTGGTACTTTTTCTATGGTTACTCTGCTGAAATATGTAGGGTCTGAGGAAAATGAAAACAGTAATTTGAGCAAGTAAAAAAGCTCCAAAGTATGAAATTTTTATTTAATCTGGATAATAGGTTGCTGATGGTGCAGAAAACAATTGCATTTTCAAGGATATTGCCCTAGACCTTTTTAATATAAATTTTATTAACACTAGCCAGAAAAATTAATTACTTTATGAGCTGGAATGATAAATTAGGGGTTTTTCTGACTTCCCTTTCTTTTGCTAAAGTAATTTTTTAATTCAAGGCAAGGAAAGAGTCTTTAAAATACTAATAGGGGCTTAATTGGATGGTGGAAACATTGGTAAGGTAGCAGATTTATTTATTTTTTTAAATTGAGGATAAAAATTTGAAGTTAAAAAATGTGTGACTCAGTGTTTAGTTCCTAACTAGACATTTGGCTTCAGTGCTGCCCAAGCAACTCTAAGCAGACTTTTTCCTTATCCTGCTGCCACCCACTCACTCCTGACCTCCTGTAGTCCCATCATTGCCCAGCACAACTGGTCTCTTAGTTGCAGGGTGAACAACATCAGGGAGCTTATCCAGCTAAAAAATAGGATGACCAAGAAAAAATAGGATTGTTTTTCAGCTGGATCAGTTTCCAAGCTGGAATTGTGAATCCCTGTGTGGCTCCAGGGAGCTGTGCTGGCACAGTGGGGTGTGCCAGAAGCACCGGTGCAGTGGCCAGAGGGAAGGGCTGCTGAAGTTGTTAATGTCACCACGTGGGTTATGAACTCCAGTCTTTTCCATTACATTAAGATGTCTGCCATCACTGGACACTGGTGAAGTACAAAGCACAAAAAGTCAAGTATTTGAGGCCTTGCTTTTCCCCAGAGCTGCAAAGGTGCTGAATGTCTTTAGTCTCATTTTCATCACTGTTAAAGAGGATCCTAGAAATCAAAGAGCAAAGAATATTCACTTTTGATTGCCTTATTACAGTCAATTAAGCTTAGTCAGGAACACGTGTATTGAGGGACTAAGTTGCTGGACAGCAAGAGGGAAAATATTGGTTTACTACATTTTCCAACTTGCCACACCATCCCAGAGAGTGCAATATACAATCAGTGTGGAAACCCCCAAGGCAGTGTCAGCTCACAGAAAGTCTGTGGGGAAAGCTACTACATTTTAATGAAATGAAGAGATATGTGAAACAAGCAGCCTTCCATCTGGAGATTCTGGGGATCCAGAGTGTTCTGTAGTACAACAGGTTAGTTGTGTGGCTGTGTTGACTTTGAAAAACAGAAACACAGGTAGCCAGTAGCCAAATTGTGACAAGAGAAGAGCTGTAAAAGATCCTTCAATCACTTGTTATAGACACAAGAGTCATCTGTTTGGATTGCTCTGGACTTGGTCCAGAATGTCTGAAAGGGAGATCAGAAGCAATGAAGAGCTGGGTTTGCAGGGTGCTAAGTGCTGCTCTGATGCCTGTACTGTGAGAAATCCTTCTCAGCTCAGAGTACCCAGGCCCTGAGCAGATGTCTGAGAATCTGGTTTCCTCCTGCACATCAAGATTATCATATTCAAAGTATTCAAAGTGATTTTTTTCTAAAGCCAGTTTAGGAACTAGCATTGATACTTCATAGATGGAAAATAACTAATAATTTAAATATTTTTGGTAGGCCCATAAGTATCAGCTCTTTGATGGTATTTAGGGGAGTAACATTTTATTGAAATGAATGGCAAGAGACATCTAAAGGCCAAGCAGTTATCATCAGTGGAATTAATTGACTAGCACTTAATGTTCTGTAAAGTAGAACATTTTAAATAAATATACACAATCTTTCTAGAATAGAAAGAGTAGAAAGGGGCATGGGATCATAAGAGAAATTCTAACCCAAGGTCTAAATTCTATGAATTTACTATAAATCCAGAGATGAGTTTGGGAGAAGGGATGTGCAAAAATCCCTCTCGGATGGAATAGTACATCATACTCCTGGTTTTATTTTTATTCTCTAAGAATCTCAGTGGTAGTTGTGCTAATTTCTGCTACCTGAAATTTCAGATAGAACACAATGTATTCAGCAGCCCTTCCCATTGCCACTTCCTGTGAGTTGTGATTTAGGGAGATTAAAATAGTAAGCAGCACAAGTGTCTCCTCTGGGAGCTGGATCAAAGACTCTAAGTTTGCTCCAGGTCCAAATCTCCATCGCATTCTTTAAGATGACATTGACACTACCAAGCCAGAAAGTGTTGAGGGACACATTTCTTGGCTGAAGTTTCTTACAGAAGTTGCAGTTTCTTTAAATTAATGTATTAAAGTAAAAGATCACATTGTGGTCCATGTGAGAAGAGACTGAGGCTATTTAATGGCATACATCAGGATCAGGCTGAACTCCCTCTCCAGGAAACAGAGTGGAGATTGCTCTTGGGATGGAGGTAGAGCTCTGACAGAGAGGGAAGGCACATAAAGTTTTTGGAAAGTGTGAGTCCTGAAGGCATCTGTGCCCTAAGAAACATGTGGAAACCTCACAGTCTCTGTGGGACACACTGTCCTGGTGTAGAATGGAGGCAGCATAACAAGCAAAATCTCATGCTTAGCACACATTCTCTGTGTATTTCATGGTATTTGAAATGCTGTTGCCTTACTGGCTAGAGGATGTGGCAGCAGCTCTCTGGCCACAGAGAGCAGGCACAGCCTTTGCCAGGTGTTTTCCTGGGGAAGGCTGTGAGAAAATCAGAGAAAAGAACGAGAAACAATTCTTATCTCCACTTGTTGCACCTGCTGTTGTGTACATGTGGAATGTGTCATAGAGATTTGTTTACCAAAGGTTGATTTCTTAACTGGACACTGGATGTTGTTTAGATGGATTGACCAAATAGGTCAAAGCTGTATCAGACTGGGTGTAAAGGTTACCGAATTTCTTAATAAGTATCGTATAATATAGGATAAGATGATATAATAAAGCAATTGATCAGCCTTCTGCAATCATGGAGTCAATGCTAATTATTACCCAGCTGGGGGCCTGCAGTGACAAGAGGATGCTTTCAGGGTTTATTTTCTCTCTGCCTACCTTGGTGTGCCCCAAAGAGCAGTAAGTACAGGCCAGCTGGAACAGGGGAATTGTCTTTGTGGTGAAGGCCCAGCTGCTGTCACTGTTCCATGGCAGAGCACTGTAGTCAGCTGTGGAGCCTGGGGATAATGAGGCACTCACTGCCCAGTTGGAGGAGAGATGACTGAATTGCATTGTAGTGGTCAATGAAAACCAGAAGAGTAACTTCAGTACTGCTGACTGAAATGGTTTGTGTGGAAACCTTTTCAGAGCTTTATTGGGATTTCTGGTCAAAACACCTCCTTAGTACCTCAACTTTCATGACCATTTGATGTCATCTACTAAGAAAACAATGATTTCTGATGTTCCTTACAAAAAAACTGTTACCAATTAAAAGAACAAGCTCTACTTTCTATTCCTGGGTAAGCAGAAGGTAAGCATGATGGATAGACCACAGTAGATTTTCAGATGATGTGCCAGCTGGCTTTCTGTGTAGCTTCTAGTGCTGCAGAGATCCACTCACTAATGCTTTATGCTGGTAGCTGCATTTTTTTATATTTCAGTATTCTCCATTCCCTTCTTTCTTCCTTTTAGTTCTAGACTCTAATTCTACAGTCCACTCTGCTCATTTCATTACTGACAGTAGAGCAGGGCAGAGAATTAACTTTAATCCAGTCACAGTTCCCTCCATTTGCTCTGTTTCTTGAAAATATGCAGAAACTGCTCTGGAGTTACTTTCAAGTGTTCAGAGAAGATTCTAATTGTCTCCTGTTTGCTGTTGGTCCTTAACTTGAAAAGCAGATTTGGGGAATCCTGCACAGATACAGTCTGTGAAAGTCTTGTTCTTGAGAGTGAACCTCTGCTCTGGGTCATGCTTCATCCTGCTTACTCTCATTTGCATAAACACATTAAATGCAGTTAGGGCTGTCAGGTTTCCTTGTAGTTTAGCTAAGCACTGTGGTGTAGGTGGCAATTTATATGTTGTCACAGACAGCTATTTTAGTCAGGATCAGTTAAGAAATTGTTCAGATATTTGAAAGGTCATTAAGGTGCTGGCTGTAGTGACTCCCAGAAGAGTGATATTGAAACATTAATAGGGACCCGAGTCTAGGATGAGACATTAAAAAGGAGTTCAAGTAGATACTAAGGACTTGATTCAATACCTCTAGAAGGTTTTGGGGCATTTTTACGAAATGTAATTCAGTAAGAATGGTTTCTAGAGATGTATTTGGCACAATAAACTAAAGGTTGTGTCCTCGTGTCCTAAGAGCACTGCTAATTCATATTATTATTTCTTCCTCACGTTTCAGCACTGAAAGTAATATTCTGCTTCAGTAAATAGTAATCAGTTTCAGAAATGCAGTAGCTTTCATGTCTTTCTGAAAACAATGATGAGGGTTTTAAATAGTATCCAGTATTCTTCCAAATGAAACTTCTAAAACAATTTTTTGAAGATTGTAAGCTCTCTAGTGAAAGCATTACCTGGATAATACCACTCAAAATATTTTTTTTGTAGTGAATAAAAGTTGTCCAAACATTTCCTTCTCAAAAAGAAAATCAGAGTTTCTTCCACGTCCCTTCCCTTCCTAGTGCCAAACCCTAAAAAGCAAACCTTGAAGGCATTTGTACTGTCATCCTAAGTCAAAGTACAAGTGACATAAATATGAAAACTAGCAGTACTATTTCACCACAACACAAAAAAAAAAAAAATTAAATGGAAATATAATAAACCAAAACACTAGCCTCTTCAGGATGTATATATATTTTTAACAACTTTTTTTTTGTTAGAAAGTCCACATAATTTAATTATTTGTATTTTTATAACAACTCATAGAATTCCAGTCAAAGGTAGGTTCTGGACAAGTTTTAGTCTCAAGACATGATAATTACCAGTATACTAATTATACAGTGATTTGCCTGGTAAATAAATTAGAATATATTTTGAAAGTATATACATACATACATACATACATACATACATACATATATATATATATATATATATATATATATATTATGTATATATATAATATTTATATATATATATATATGTATATATATATATATACATATATATATATACATATATACACACATATATATATATATACACAACTAAGAAACACACATACACACCACTGCCACCCCAATTTGACAGAATCTCTAATCTGAGTGACTTTTGGAAATGCAGGTTGGCAAACATGGAGTTAAACCTTAATTGATGTCTTCCAACATCCCTTATGACCCATTGCTGCTGAAAGGGAGAAGAGTGGTGTTTGACAGAGTAAGTAAATTCTTCCCTCTGACACTATAGATTACTTTGAGCCTGAGATGCATAAAGTAGAGCACAAGTGATCTAATATAGACAAGATTTTAAAATGACAAATTTCCTCTCAGCAGTGTTTCTATCTAATGGTTTACAATGTTAGCATTAAGATATGGGAGAAGATCCCAGTGTAGCAGAATTTTAGGGCAGTTTGTCAATTCTCGACACAAAGCCAAATCAAACATATGTGTATGTTTTTATTTTTGTCCTTGGACCTGCTCTGTTATCATCTCCTCCATGGTTCAGCGCCTCTCTCTGTAAGCAATATACAAATTTAGAAAATGCTTTTCGGATCAAATATTTCAAAACAGCAGAAGTTCAAATGTTTGTCTCATAAAATTTGAGTTTTCAGATTGGACATGCTGGTTTAATTCCAGAGAGCATTATGTGTATAAACACCTTGTTTCCTCATATTCAGAATTTCTACATCTCTTTTTTTGTCATTTGTTGCACTCGGAGCAACACCAGGAATTCTGGAGGCCAAATAGGAACCCAAATATAAATAGTATTATTGAAAAAAGATTCAAAAGATTTTACTAGACTGGGCAAGCAAACCAGAGAATTTCTGTAATTTTAGCCAGCAACTCTGGTTTGTGCAACCATCTTGTTTTAGAAGCATTTCAGCACCATCAAAAGCTTTTGTTGGCTGATTATAATGGGTATGTGGAAGAGTGTGCAATCCTATGCAGTTAATGCTTTCTGAGGATATTAGCAACTGTAGCAATTTTTTAAATATTGAAAGGAACAAACAAGAAAGGTATCATAATAATATAACTTTAAAACCAGTATATTTTTCTCGAAGAAAGGCTACAAAGTGTGAAAGAGGTCATTTTAACTTGGAGCATAGACATTAAACAATTTTTTGCAAGAGTCATAATTCACATTTGGCCTATGGCCAAAGCAGTGAACTTTATCACCCAGTCTTGGCATGTGCAGATAGATGGTCCCTTCTGTCTCTTTTGCCAGTTATTGCTCATGTTGCCAGGAAATCTTAATCATACTGCTTGGAAGTGGCTGCTGGCCCATCCCCCTGCTGCCAAGCTATTCCACTGAGTAAGGAGTCCAACTCAGCTTCGGCAAACAGATTCTTAGCTCCATCTAACATGGGAAAAAAGGTCACTGTGCTAAGGCCACTCAAGGGGACCATATGGTGGTAGGACTTACATCATCACTATTGCACTGCTGTTGATGCAACCCTATTAATAACCCTGAAGTTCACACATACTTGGCATAACTAGGTTTTCTAAAAGGAAATGTGTAATATGAACCTAGAGTGAACCACAAAACAAGAAAAGAAAAATGCTGTCTTTAATAATGAGTCATAGAATGGTTTGAGTTGGAAGGGAGCTTAAAGATCATCTAGTTCCAACTCTCCTGCCATGGTCAGGGATGGCCCTCATAGGTCAGGCTGCTCAGGGCCCCATCCAGCCTGGTCTTGAACTCTTCCAGGGATCAGGCATCCTCAACTAGGCAACCTCTTCCAGTGGCTCACCACCCTCTGAGTAAAGAATTTATTCCTACTATCTAATGTAAAAGTATCCTCTTTCAGTTTAAAACCACTGCTCCTTGTTCTGTCACTATCTGCCCATAAAAAAAAGGTTCTCTCCCTCCATTTTATAAGTCTTCTTAAGGTACTGAAAGGCTGCAATGAAGTCTCCCTGGTGCTCTCTCCAGGTTAAACAACCCCCAACTCTCTCAGCCTGTCTTCATAGGAGAGGTGCTCCAGCCCTCTGATCACCTTTGTGACCTCTGGACCCACTTTAGCAGGTCCACATCTTCCCTGTGCTGAGGTTGATGCAGTATGCTTTTATTGATACTTATTTTCCATTGAAACTATGTATTTGTATTTAAAACTAATTCTAGCTTTCTCTAGTTTGAGAAAAAGGAAGACAATCAGTTAAGCAGTTCGATTGCAGTGCCACATTACCAAGAACGGTTCTGTATGTTCAGGATTTTCTAGTGCCATATGCAAGCACTGTTCAGGCAGCAATAGTCAGAAGAATGTAATGCTCAAGTCATACAAGTTGTAATCCATTGGTGAATTTAAGCTCCTCATTAAGATGTTCAGTTACTTGCTTTGGTAGAAATACTGAAAGTTGTTTTGTGCATGGGTAGCTCCTTTGTCAGTTAGGCTCTTGTTATTGTCTCTTTTCATGGAAAAGCAAAGGGCCTTCTGTTAGTTAAACTATAATTATATTTGGCATCCTGTAGTGAAAATTTATGTCTGAAATTATATTCATAGATTTTTCCATGTGACAAAGGGAAAAATAACTGGTTTAGATCATAGAAATTTAGGTAGAATTCTAAGACTCTTGGGAGCAGTGCAAATCTTAAACACAGCCAATCAGAAAATGGGAGCAAATAGTTTTGCAGAACTTTTCCTGAGACTATCACAACACAGATCATTAGTGTAACTGGTATCTGAACTTTCAAATTCCATGACCTCTTGGACCATTAGTTTTGTATGTCACAAAATTTAGTTCCTGAATGCCTGTTTAAGTGATCTAGAAGTGATGTGAATTTAAACTTCAGAGGTGATCAATAAGTCCATTGAAGTAAATAAGAAATACTAATGGTTTTCAGACTTGTTTCTATGGGCTCACTTTAGTTCTCTATCTCTACAGTTTAAATCGCTTTTGAATTTTCTATGCTTTTTGTGTTTCTAATAGTTTTTCCTATAGCTTCAGGTAGAAATTATTATTTTGGTAGTTTTTTGGATCTGATAGGGTATACCACACACACTGCATTTTGTTGAGGAATTTTATATAGACTTTGATATTTATTTGTTATACCAAACATCTCTTGCGTCTGTAATCCATTTGGGGAATGAAGAAAACATAACAGCTATTCAGATTTTTGCATAGTCCATTCCTATGGTCTGTGTGTAATACTAAGGTGATGATAACACTGCAGTACTTAAAACAGCAGAATTGGATGACAGCTAAGATGTTACCTTCTCTTTTGGGCAAAAAAAGTGCAGCTCAACTGCCAGCTGTGAGACTGTCAAGTAAGAAGTGCTAGTTCAACAGCATGCATTTTCATGTCAGCTACTATGTAACTCTGCTCTGCACAAGGAAGTGGAATAATGGAAAATATTCCCACCTACTTTTATGTTTACAGGAGAAGAATCAAAATAAATAAGAGCTTAAGTATTTTTTCACATGCTTGTAGAAAGAATCATCTTGGCTCAGTTTCAGGGATGTTATTTTTAGGTGCTTATTTGTCATTCTGGGATTCTGCTTTTAGATAATGAACCTTTGCCAAAAATGCCAAACTTCTTTCCTGCTATATAAATGTACAAGAAAACCATGGCACTTCAGAAACCCTCTGTGTTTTTTTTAAGAATAACCCTGTGTGTGTTTTAAATTTGGTGTTGTCTTTGCTTGGTAATGCACTCCATCTTATTCTACATAATTAAGTATAAAATAAGAACCTACAATATATATTTTTGTACATAACTTGATCAAAAATATTTACAAACACTCATCTAAATTGATTTACCTGCTGCAATCTAATTCCTGTAAGTTCTGATTTTGTAATGTGATTTCTTTTACTGTGTAGGTGGATACAATGATACAGAAAAAGAAATTGAAGCAGTTGTTTATTTTCTGGATACACATGAATGAGTAGGACTTTTACACAGTGATTGTTCTTTTAGAGAACAGCTCTTTCATAGGTAATTGCTTGTGCTACAATTATGTACCAGACACTCATCCCTGAGGAGGCTTTGCACTCCTGAGAATTGTGCTGTTCTATGCTGCAGTTCCTGCTAAAACAAGAACAAGCGAGCTCCAAGGTAGAAGGATGTCCAGGTAAAATAGAAGCAATGCTCATGGAAAGCTGTCTCCACCTGACAGCACTAAAAGGCCTCTTATGCAGCACTAAAAGCTTTGCTCCCTTCCTTAGTGTGAGGTGATGCCTTACTGTCATTTGCATCTGCTATTGTGGCAAATGAATCTGCCTCACTGAGACGTGAAATAAGGAAAATTACTCCCTGAGGTTACACAGAGAACAAGCAGAGCTTTGCTGACAAGTCAAATGGTTACAGAAATAAGGCAAGGTTTTGAGAACTGAGAATTATGTTATGTTCTGGCCAAGGTTGGTGTGGCTGAGGTTGGATAGGAGAAGGATACCAAGGGAGTGAAAGATGTAGAAATACTCATTCATGCAAATGGACAGCTGGAATTGGAATTGGACTGATCTAAAAGTGACAAGAGATGAGGGTCTTAGTTCAACATAATGGAATACCAGGGTCTTTAGCCTTGTCACTACCCACTGTAGCAGATCTAGTTAGGCTGTGGGGAACCTCTGGAAGAAAATACAGTAGATTTTTTTTGCATTTTTAGAAATAAACCTCTCCGCTTCTGGAATCAGTCTCTTGCCTCAGCATACTATGAGTTGGGCATATCTGCTAGTGCCAATATGACATGTGACCTGTTGTTTGTGGCCCACAAGTAAGGTTTTAAACTGCAGAAGCAATGAGCAAACAAGTGAAGTCCATGATACAGGAGTCCTAGGTCATGAGGGGAAAGGGGATGGAGAGAGTGAAGGGACCGACCTTGCTACAAATGGTGCCACAGGTCGTGGGGGTGGGAGAATGTGAGCTGCATGAGGCAGGACCTGTGACTGTGAAAGAACAGGGGGACAGTGACTTCCTCTCTGTGCCTTGTGTATCTCTGGGGAACTAAACTTTGACCACACAGTGGAATCTGAATAGATCGGAGCAAAGATGATGGGAGAAGCCTCAAACCAAAGTCAGTGCTCTTATTTTAGGTTCTCTCAAAAATACAGAATTGGTCAACTTTTCTAAATAGCTTTCTAAGGTTCGGTGACTGTGAAGGATGTGCAGGCTTTGCCTGGTAAACCAAGCCAAGTTATGGCATTAATTGAAGTTTCTCACAGTGTTTTAATTCAGGGATTTTACATTGTTCAAAGTTAAACCCAAGGGCAAATTTAATGTGCAGGATCAAAGAAAGGTGGTCCTGCCTCCTGTAGATTGAAATCACTATGCCTATTGCATATAAAGAATTTATGTAGCAAATAGTTTCTAAAACTGTTAATATAAATTAACAAAAATACAAAACACAGCTGCTGTAAGGGGTCATACTTCTCTGAATGTGCATATCTTGCTTTATTTCTAGCCAAGGAGAAAACTTCATTTATCCCCTCCAGACTTAGAGTATTAGAAATGCAGTTAGATAAGAAGGAAAACTAATGCTTGCTTTGTATACATCAATACTGAAGTCAAACATGGCATTGTCTTTGTCAATCACATTGGAGAGGTTTTAAGAAATGCAGTTGTTTGATGTCCTGTCTTGCTCAACAGTCACACAGATACTGACAGAATGTGTAACGTCACAAATGTGTAGGAAATACTTGTATAACCATGCCAGTGATAAAGACCCTTCACAGTACTGCTCAACAAAACCTACTGCAGATGGATCTCTTTCACTCAAAGATATTCATCCACTTGAGATGAAAGGCAGTCTGCATAAGGCAACTCAGCAAATGAAAGCTTAAACACTGTCAGGTAGCTGGGAATTTTCATTCATAGTAGGAGACTAAATCTGTCACACAGAATAATTCCAGCCCAAGAAGATTATAGCATTATCAGTTCAGTGAATATTTTCAAATTAATACATTTTAAAATTAGCTTCATCAGAAGTTTTGTTAAAGGTCAGATTACCTTAATTTTGTAGCCTCAACATGTATGGGTTCCCCCTGGGAAATATTTGTGGTAATTATAAGCAACTACATTTTCCAATAAATACAGACAGCTATAAATGCTACATTTTAGAGAACATAGCACCCAGACCCAACATCCTAATGACCAGTCTACACTATTCAATTTTTATAGCATAAACATTTTTTAAAAGTTCATTAACAGTATTTATATTTAATAGTATATTACCTTTTTTCTTTCCTTCATATGTATTTGCTGAGATGATGATACAAGAAAGCAATAAAAACGAAAGCCGCAAACTTCTCATTTTTTGTTTCTTTGAATGAGAGTACTGCTAAATTCTGCCAAGAGATGGGAAAAGGAAAGAATTAGCAAAGCTTTGCAAGAAATTCTTTGCCCATTAATCATTAACCTTGATTTCGTCTTTCCCCTGCTCCGGTTTTTCCTTTTATGGAAGGGAAATTGGAATTTGCCTATTTCCAACCTCTTCATTTTTATTTTATGCCACATGTGGCAGAAATAATTTGGAGCTGTATCCTCTTACCTTGCTCAACAGTACTCAGCTCTGAACACAGACTTGAGGGCATTTGTCCTCTGAAATACTGCTAAAGGCCAGGGTAACCAGCTTGAATTCAGCTGGTCGACAGCTCAGTCTGAACACATTGCAAAATAAGGGCAAGAGCTGCAGGTTCATCTAAATATTTCATTACCATAGGCAAATCCCAGCAAGGCAATCATCAAAATTTTATATATATTAAACACTTCTCTTATTTCAGTGATTCAATCAGTACCAGATTTTGGATAATCACAAAGTCTTTCCTTTCAAATCAAGTGAACAATTTTTAACACATAAGACATTAACTAATACAGCAATAATTAACCAATATATCTCCACTTCCAATAAAAGAATCATAAGAAACTGTAGGTTCTAAATGTAGGAGTCATTTCAGAGGAAAGGTTTCTACTAAATTAGTAGGTTTAAATAGTAAAATAGCATGGTTTATACTGGAAATCAGAGCAGAATTTTAATTACAGCACTGTGTGCATGTATGCAACAAGTAGGTACATACTGCAAAGCGTGAGAGGACAAAAATTGCTCTTGGATAGGCAGCAGGGATCACACCCAGCTGGATCTCCCACATGAGCAGGACACCATGCTGGCCTCTCCCGTGGTAGCATCAGTCTGCAGCATCACAGATTTGCCTCAACCAGTCAATGGTGTTGAGAATGCTCTGGCTCATTTTAAAGGAACAAAGTGCCAGCTAGGACACAGCCATGGCAGCACAGGCCTTGGCATGGGCTGCAAATCCACCTGCATTTCCATGGGTCACTGGATTGCCAGTTTATGTGGGGTAATGCTGCAAATCCCCATGGCTACCTGCACACCTGAGCTAAGGCATAATTACCCAGATAGGTGTATCATACCTCACTCACATGCTTTGGCACCATTGTGGAATTTTCCTTCGAAATCGGCACAGGAAACTTTCTCCCACACTCTGAATCATTAAGAAGCTCTCATGCACAGGAATGGGTGATAGTGTGAATCCTTTGCTAAACTTAGTTTATTACAGATTTGCTATTAGTAATAGCAAATGGAGACAAATTTTTAAGAATTCTAGTTCTGTGTCAAATTAAATGACTGAAACAGAGCTTATAAAGTTGAAAAAAGTATCTTTTGAGCATTCAGTGAACCCCAGCTTCTTTATGAAGCCTCTTATGTTAATTACTAAATCTAGAATACAATAAATTATAGCCATACCATCCCAGCCTGAGGAATTTTAATTTTTTCTGTTGTTTTTGTAATCAACTATTTTAAACTGTCCCAGATAAAAGAGTTTCCTCTTTTTTTAAGACTATATCTTGCATGACCGATATGCTATAGCAGAACTGACAAGTTAGGAAAAAAAAAAGTATTCTCAGCATGCTGTCTTGCTTGATGCATTGTTCAGGCATATGAGAGCATGCTTTGTGGGGAGGGGTCCATACTGCTGGATGCTGCATGAAGGCAGGAGAAAAGTGCAGATCACTTTCTTTCCTTGCTCATTCCAAGCAGCTGTGAGTCCAGGATACAGCAGACAGCTGGAAAACCCTCAAGCAGTCTCTAAGGTCAGAACACTCACTGCAGCTGGCAGTGATCTTAGCACAGTAACATCTGAAGCACTGTCAAGACTGATTGATTATGTGTGTGTGAAAGTATACTGGAAAAGAAGACATACAGAAAAGGGGGTGATAGGATCAAAATTACTCTTGATAAATGAAAAATACTGATCACAGCAGTATTTTTAATGAGCAAGAAAAGGAGACAGAAGATAGAACTTGGACAAGAATTTAGGCTATTGATGCTGGACAGGAAATGCTGTATTTTAGTGAAGTTAAAACTGGTGGAAATTACTAGCATAATTTAACACAGCCTTGCAGTGAACTTAGAATAATGTTGGCTGAAAATTATGTGAAGACGACAGGTCTGACTGACAGGTTGAATGGTGACACTAGGCACAGTAATCAAGAAAGTAGAGAGTATTTCAAGGAGAAAGATTGCAAGTTTCACTTTCTGCAGACAGGAATTGTTCTGGAACCAGGTGGTAGATCTGTCAGGGACAGAACTGGCTGTTGGATATTTGTGGAGATTGCCTGAAAATAAAATGTGTAGGGATCAATGTTTGGATTTACTTCTCACTACGGAACCCATGTAGGAAGCCAGGATGACATTATGAGCATTTTATGAAGGATTGCTTAAACTAGTAAAAGGAAAACTGGGAAAAAAAGATGGAGGAACCTTCCTTCCTGTGGCAGGTTTTACTTCATGTGGCAATTCTGTATCAGTTATTGCTGGTATTTATTAGTCTTTCCAGTATTCACAGAATGTCAGCACTAATGATGAGAACACTAAGCACTGTTGTGGGAATAATTGTACAGCATTTGAATGAGAGGTTTCACAGTGCATGTTGAGGATGAGTTTATGTAGCACTGAATTGCCTGCTATGGCACATTAGTCTGCAGAGAGCAGATGTGATTGTGTTCCAGAGGAAGGAGCTGCTGCCGATGGCCTTGACAGCATTGTCACACAATGTGTTTTCAGAGCGTGCGTTTGGGTTTCCTTTTCTTCTCCATTTGATTTACAGGAGTAATTCCAATTACCTTTATTATCTGCTCAAAGAGAAAAGAATGGGTCTTCTGCAAATGTAATGATCATTAGAGGTAGGAAACTCCTGGTAAATAATTTTCCTGTGAATCCAAATATTGAAATTATAACCTTTGCCATTTTCAACATGTTTATCTGGTCACTTGGTAACTACTTTGCTTGATATGCTCTTAGATGGGTTAATTGTCATTGGTATTGTTATTGCATGTATAATATTCTATGAATATATAACCTAAATTATTTTAGGAATTAGTTACCCTAATGCAAAATGCATAACAAGAAAGAGTCTGGCACATTATGAGGATAGAAAAAGTGGAGCCAGGTATTTACCAGAAGCAACTGTGCAATTACTCATGAAACAGTGGTGAAACTCGAAACCCCTGAGACACTCCCAGTGTTTTGCCAGAGCCTTATGAACTGTAAGGCTGCTCTGCTGCAGTCCTGCACCACTGGCAGTGACAAAATGTACAACACAGGTACCAGGAAATCAGGGAACAGACATCTCAGGGACTGTAAAGAAGGCTGGGAGGCTGATGTAGGAAAATGACACCTGTAATATGCAAGCTGTACTGCGTCCTGATGTTACTTTCAAGAATGAGTGGCAAGTTTAGGATTGGATATGTTTGCTACTCATGCTCTGGATAAGGAAAGTGGATAATTTGGTATTTGCAAAAATCTTGATTCTTAAAAAATGTCTGAATTTGTTTAAATTTAAGGTTTAAATATGGTTATGGTTAAATATGTTAATCTTAAAATTTAAAGGATCCATTAAAAAAAAAAATCTGTAGATACAATCTCTCTCTTCCGTAACACCCAGCATTTGTAATTACTTCATTTTCTGCATTGAAATCACTCATACCTACTGCAGTGATCTGGATTCCAAAGTTAGAAATAGATATTCCAAACTGCTGTCTGTGAAACAGACAGAACACCTTCCATATTGCATGGAGGCTGCTGCTTTGCCAACTTCACGTGAAATAGAATCTTTTCTTAAACACACAATGGTCAACCCAAATTTGTAGCTTATGTCAATGTGTTTATATGTAGTCTGCCTGCACTGTAAGGGGGCTTGATAACCTTCTCTCTTCTGCAGAGCTGCTGCTTGTACAACATATACCCAGGAGGTAGACTCTCAATCACAGTCCCCATCTGCTTCCTGGCTAATGTTCCAGCTACAGTTAGACCTCTTGCACATATTCACATCTAAAATAAAATTGATGGTTCACTATTGGAAGCAGCGTGTGACTAATGATGCATTGTACCAGGCAAGTTTTTGCTTGAATATATCTTTCTAATCAAGTTAAAGAAAAGAACACAGAGCAGAAATTTGTCAGGCATACAGTCCTGCTTTTTTTCTGAAACCACACTGTTCATCAAGATGCTTTTCAATCACCTGAAGACCTGTTATATTGTAGTACAAGATGTTCTTTCAGGTTTGGAAAAGATTTTATGAGCCAGAACTTCAGCTAGCATAAATTGGCTTCTGTGCAGCTCTAATGATTTTCACCAGCTGAGGATCCGCCCTGTGTTCCTATAATAACCCTAGCATCTGAAAAAAGATTCATGTGGTGGTTATGCTAATACATCTGAGGTTATAGAGCAAGAAAATTTTTATGAGGTTGAATTTTTAATGCACTTTTTAAATCCAAAATTTATTCTGCCTGTTTGATCTTTTCTAGGATTTTTTAATATCAAATAACTCTGAAGAGACATTTTTAGATGGACTTTTGTGTGTAGATTCATAGTCTATGTCAAACATACAGCAGCTGCACATGAGTCTGAAACTTCCTTTACAGCAGTAGCTATTGAGCCATCAGACTTTCCAGTACTGAATTCAAAACTAAATAATTGATCAGCAAACTTTGCTTTGTGATATAAAAGAAAACCACTAATTTGCATGAGCATAGTGTTGTAAAATATGAATTTCTCATACAAGATGCATTTCATAATCCATATCCCCTGATAAGGTAGTCTTTCTCCATGACTCATCACCCAGAATATGATCTGACTTTCCTTGGAAGCACATTTGGGACTAGGAATGGAATTCTTGCAGTTTCAAGTTTTCCCACAAGTCTAGAAGATTTTGTATTTTTGTGCCTTTCAATAATTTTTGCAATGTGATGCACTGAGTAATTCTTATTATAAACAGCTGTAAACAAAGAAGAGAACCCAAATACAATTGCCAAGCATAAATATAATTGTATAATAAGTGGGTCATCTACATCTACTTCAAACTTTAAAAAAAGGCACTTTTTGTTTACTTCAATTTTCATGGAGTGCTTTTCATAGCAAAGCATTACTTGTTTAATTGCCTTAGAAGAATGCTGTTTCTTCTGGGTCTGTCTGTCTTTCTCATGTATACTCTGTGTTCATGTGGGGCATGTCTCTGAAAGCTTGACGGATCAGAAAAGCACAGAATTGATGAACTAAATAAAAAGGAGGACAAATCCCAATACACCTGGACTGCCCATGCTCTTCCATTATGTGTAGAATATTAGGTGTTTGCATATCACCCCTGCCTTAAAACAGGTGAGGAGCTGGCCTACTCCCTGCCTCCCATTACAATTAGTTCTGTTCTTCAGCAGACAGGACTAAATTTCTGCATGATAATGCACTACTGGAAGGGGTAGTGCAGCTGCAGACCTTTTATCCACCTGGATTCTGTCTTGTTTTGGATATTTGCCGTTAATCAGTATCCTGTCTCAGGGATGACCTGTAAATGTTTGGATTGAATTTTTTGTTGTTAAAGCAGCTTTTACACAGAGCTGTAACACATAGGAAATTTCCCCCAGATCAGCACTGGGGTGTCAATAGATGTAACTGTGAAGAGCAGATGTGCTTTTTGGAAACCTCAGTGTGCCTGCCCAGGGCATTTCCCTTCACTGGTCTGTGTAAGAAACAGCCAAACACGTGCAACAAAGCTCCTTGGAAGACTGAGATCCAGCCCAGCCTCCTTCCACGCTGAGGACTGAGCTTTATGGTTTTAAGAAAAACCAACACAAGAGCAATGCCTTTTGAAGCTGCCTTGCTTGTTCACCTCCTCACATCAAACAGAAGCATATCTGAAACAGATGAATGCAGAGAAAAACCAATAGTGCTCTCTCCCTTGCTTTTGAGCTACTGTATTTAGGAGGGAGAATTTGTAACAACAAATAGAAATAGACTTGTTTCAGTTATTGATTGATGGCTCTTATGGATAAAGAAGCAGCAAGAACAAGACAACCAGGGCTTCTTGTAGGTAACATATTTGAAGAGGATACACATGAAGGCACTTATACAAAAGGCAAAGAACCATGCCAAAGTAAAGAAACTTGAAAGACACTAAACATTCAAAGGCTGATTGATGATGTCTCTTAGAACTTAACATGCTCACAGGAGCAAAACCCAGATCTCTGTGTAGCTGCTGCCATTAAAATTGAGTTTTCATGAAAAGGGAAGAACAACCAGACAAGAAAGCCAAAGGAGAAGAATAGGATTAATATAGAGAGAGTAGATGAGGGGGCAGCAGACTGTTTGAGGTGGTTAATTATCAACCCTAAATGTTTTGTTTGTTTCAGGACCTGACACAGCTCTTGCTAGTCCTAGCAGAACTTAGATGCTGGGTTGGATAGACCCTTTAATCTGATGTATTGTGGGAGTTCCTCATTACTAAAAGATTAGAGGAGATTATGAGAGAGAAAATTGGCTTAGTTGAGGGATGAAGAAGACTTAAATACTTTAAGCATCAGTTAGGATAAACATGCATTTAAAATCTTCTCCAAACTTTCTGAAAATCTGGTCTGAGAAAACTGCCTGAAAATGTTACAGATTGGTAAAAGAATTGTGGACTTTGTTCACAAAAATAGAAATGAATGTAGCCTACTAGAAAGAATTGAAATCATTGTTTCTGCGTTAGTTCCAGAACTTTGTTCCAAATCTTTGATGTCTGGATAGACCATAGGATAATTGATTAAATACATTGGTATTCTAAAATCCATAATTGTTGAAATTATTCAGAGCAACAAATCAGTCAGTATTAGGTTTCAAGTGACTGTGACAATGAGTTCAAACAATTTCTTGGTAGTGTCCTGTAAATACTGATGTTCCACAACTGAAATGGGAAGAGCTACTAAACACTCTATTTAGCACAGATGTTTCCTGTTATAACAAATCAGTAAAATTTCAGTGTTCAGCGGGCCTTTAACACCCACCCTCCATCTGTGGTATTCATTTTTAGCATTGTGGAATAGGCAAAAAAACCAGGCATATAATTAAAAAGAAACCCCATCAGGGTGTTTTCTCTAGCTCCATTTTCTTTTTTTTTCCTAGATGTGTTCCTTCATTTGTGTGTGGAAACATTTCATGGGTGGCAACATGGGTAAGACAAAGCTAGTTCTCCACCTGGGAGTCTCACCTATTGCAGCCAAGTGCACTCAAACAAGCCCTGGAGCACATGCTGCATCCATGAGTGCTAATTGAGAAAGGCTGATTACGTCAGTTGGGTAAGAATAATATTCTTTGCCAAATGACCAGTTTGTGCTTGTGGCTTTTAAGTAGCTGTGGTTCACCAAAGTGCTTGAGAAGTGCCTTTACTTTGAAGAGGAAGTTAAGAGAACGCTGGAGGCAAGCAGTGCTGAGGGACCGGATGAGCACTGTGGGAGTAACAAAGTCAGTAACCCAGAGAGTTGTCACAGGTCCACTCAAATAAAATGATGGTAAATCTTATCTTTGAGTAACTTGCTTGGGAGAAAAAAGGAGAAGGAAGCAAGCATTAAAGTGACTCTGACCATAACATGCATTGCAAAAACCTTCAAATTTACAGTGTATACCAACTTCTCAAGTTTCTTTCATGTATGTTTATTCCAGGTTGAATGTTCCAAAACCTTAATATGTGACATGTTATTTGTTGAATAACCTGTGAGACAGAGCACAGGTGTCAGTCTAGAGAATTTTCAGGTTAACTCCTAGGTTTGTGGTGACTGGGGAATAGGTAAGGAGTCTAAAATGTATTTACTATGGAGAAGAGCAGTGCCATTGCAAGGGCCTCATCCATGGGATGCAAACCTTGCTAAGTCCACACTGCCTGTGGCACACAGACCTGTACCTCCTTATCTGTGTGTGTTCCTTTACTCTGCACTGTGGCATGAAATCCAGGGCAGCCACCACTGCCTGCACTATCCTCACACCACCCTTAGGAAAAGCATAGAGACAGGCAGCTGGCCTTTCCATGGAGATTTAATAGCTCCATATCCTACTGTGTATTCCTTGGTTTTCTGTGTTCTAGCTTCAAAATTATAGCTTCAAAATTATTAGTAATTTCTTTTTAATTCCAAATTCCATTTGTCATCTTACATTGAAATTTCCTGCACAGAAACAATTCAAACTATTGGATAGAAATCTTTCTTGTCATATTCCCCCCCAGATGGTCCAATCTGCTCTGCAGTTCATGCCTGACAGCTAGTTAATCTGGCAGTGTAGGAACACACATTTAAAAATGCAGGTTCTGGCATCAGCCTCAGGCAAGCACCTCAACTATGTTCTGTACCCTGAAATTGAGGAATTCTGTCTCTGTTCTCTTTAAAGGTGTCAAGAGTGTGTTTTCCAGATGTAAGAAGATAACTCTGAAATTGAGGTGTAACTAGGAATGTTTGTGTTGTTGCAGAACACTAACAATGTTTTCATACTTACACCACTGACTTAGGGCCATTTCCTGAAAGTGACTGAGAAAAGCAAACCCATTCATGGTAGCTCTGAATTTGTTACTCATGGACTTTCATCTCCTCTAGAAAACAAGAGAAGGAAGTAAAAAGACTGATTGTTGCACTAAACAAAATGTATTTGAAACTTTGGCAAAGCATTAGATAAATGCTTTATGCGATATATTTGTTAGGTCAAATTTTGCTCTCTATCTGGTTAAACCATCTTTGTACAAAATTTATAAAATATTACTGAATTGCATTTAAATGTTTCTTATCATGGACTCTGGGAAGTCTTACAAAAACTGGAATAGAAGGCAGAATATATTCTGGAGGGTTTTGTCTTAGTGGCACATTATAGGAATCTCTTTCTTGGTATAACTAAAATGAAACTTTCCCAGCTTTCCCAGCTTTCTAAAAATCTTCTTACCTTTACTAATTCCCACATAGGAATACAAAATTTATTATAAATACAGCAATTTCCCTTTGATCCAGAAAATACAACAAATATGCACCTTTGCTCAGCATCATGAATCTTAGGTCAGAAACATATTTAGAAAGTAATTTGTGACTAAAAAAGTAGGATTCTTTTGTTTATTTACTACAGGACCATTTTAATCCTCTTAATTTTTTTAGATAAAGTAATTTTGTTTCTGGAAACTACATGTTGTATTGAAAAATGTGAAATGTGTCTTCCAGTCTGTTTGTTCCAAATTAGTGAAATTACTGTGTGAGATTCTACAAAAGTTATTGCACTTTAAATACATAAGTTTTTATTAATGCAGAAGAGATAAACCCAATTTTTCCATTTGCTCTGAAATGACAGTCTGTAAATGCCAGCAAACAAATTTTGCAAAATGCTACCTCTGTTTTTGCCTGTTCATTCTGTATGGTATTTGTCAAGAGATAATGCAAAAATTCATATAAGTAATTTACTCAAACTTTAAGGCTGAGTAGTACATTTAATATCACATTTTCCATTCCTCTTTGATGCAGAAATAAAAAAAATCAAGAAATGAGGATGAGATTGTATTTTTATAGGTCATCTATAATGTAAATTCTGAAATGGGTGCAGAACTTTTCCATAATTCTTTTTAGCAAAAAAAAGTCTGCTTGAATGCTTTTACAACTGTCCCTAGGGTTCCCAGTGAGGTGATGATAATTTTTGTTATGAATTAATCTTAGAAAATTTCACAGTAGCAAAAACTGTGAACATTTAAAGAAATAATGCAACTTTAAGAACAGTTCTGAAATATTTCAACTAGCATAACCTAAGGGCTGGCTTTCAAAGAAGCTGTATATTCCTGATTTTAATTGTCTTCTAATTCATCTCCTCTGGAAAGAATCAATTCCAAAGGAAGGAGAGGTTCCCCAGGTAGTTTTTACAAGAATCACTCATTAAGAGGAGCTTTAAGGTCATGCATAAGCATAAATCACAGAATCATAATACAGTCTGGGTTGGAAGGGCCCTTAAAGACCATCTTGTTGCACCCCCTGCCATGGTGGGTGTAGGGGGTTCCACCAGACCAGGTGGCTCAGAGCCCCATCCAGCCTGGCCTTGAGCACTTCCAGGGATGGGGCAGCCACAGCTTCTCTGGGCAACCTGTGCCAATGCCCAGCCACCGTCATGGCAGAGAATTTCTTCCTAATGTCTAATTTAAATCCTCCCTCTTTCAGTTTGAAGCCATTGCCCCTTGTCCTACCACTCCAGGCCCTTGAGCCTTGCAAAGTCCCTCTCCAGCTCTTTAGGAGCCCCTTTAGGCACTGGAAGGTGCTGTAAGGTCTCCCTGAAGCCTTTTCCTCTCCAGGCTGAACAGCCCAGCTCTCCCAGCCTGTCCTCACAGCAGAGGTGCTCCAGCCCTCTGATCATACTTGGGACCATCCTGTGGACTTGCTCCAGCAGGTCTGCATCCTTGTTTTGCTGGGAGCCTCAGAGCTGGATGCAAGTCTCTGACAAGAGCAGAGAGGGAGAATCCCCTCCCTTGACCTGCTGGTCCTACTTCTTTTGGTGCAGCCCAGGATATGATTGTCTTTCTGAGCTGCAAACACCCAGCTCATGTCCAGCCTCTCATCCACCAACACCTCCAAGTCCTTCTCCCCAGAGCTGCCCTCACTCCTCTCTCTGCCCAGCCTGTATTTGTGCTTCAATTTCCCCAGCCCAGGTGCAGGACCTTGCACTTGGCCTTGTGGAACTTTGTGAAGTTCATGCAGACCAACCTCTCAGGCCTGTCAGGGTCCCTCTGGATGCCAATCCTTCCTTCCATTTTTTTCTATTAGACTTAGGCAGGTTGGTCTAAGCCAAAGAACTGATGTATTTTCCAGATTATTTTTGCTTGAGCTATAGGTTCTTGATATTCTTTTTCACTTTCTCAAGGCTTTGTTTCATGCATTGTAATACACATTCCCTTTGAGAAGAACAAAATACATAATACAATTAAGTTCTTACTTGGAATTACAAGGAAAGTGTATAATTCTTCAGATTTCATAGCAAGGGGTATCTGGGCTGTATCACTGGCAAATCACTTCAGCTGTAGTCATTAGAGAGCCATTAGTACTGCTGTGGAGCATATCACATATAGCCAGCCTTCATCAGGAATTATGACAGCCCAAGGAAGACAGGTTTTGACATACCATATTTTGCTTGTATTATATTTTGAGCCATGTATCCCTGTATTTTGCTGACAGATTGTCAGGGAAGTGATTAGTCTGGATTACATGGCGATGATTTCATTTTATAAAACAAAACAAAAAAAGCAAGCAAAGAGGAATTGCTTTTGGCAGAAGATGATCCCATTACTTAGAAGAAAAAATTACTTGATGTTAAATTAAATGCTTATCAAAATGAATGCAACAGAACATGACAACAAATAATAGATGATAACTAGTTAATAACTCTGAAATAAGGATTTAGACAATATTTTCTCTTCATTCAGTGCTAAATCAAAGCCATGTAAGCAATGTTACATTGAACACTTGGCTTCATAGAAATAGATACTGGTAATGCACTACAGGGCCCAGCTACTACAGATGTGACAAAAGCTGGCAGTGTACAATGTTGGCAGTATCATAATGTATAAAATATCTGTGTATACCATAATTTCTGGAAGGAAGTGCTTCCCTGCAAGGCTGCTTATTTTCACTGAGGCCTTTGAATAGGAGTGGTGCTATTCTGTTAAGGAAGTTGGTTTGGCATTTTGTCCAGGGAAATTGGGTGCATTGAGACTAATGGGTGCAGAGAAGGAAACCTCCCAAAAACCTGACTTTTAAAGAGTTGACCCTGTGTCCCAAGGACTGAAGGCAATATGCAGCTGGAGAATTGTGCTGGAATGCCATAGGTGCAGCGGTGCTCCAATGCTCATTCCTCCTGGGAAGGCAGTTGATACCTGACTGCACCTCAGGACTGCAGAGCTCTGATCGCCTTCTTTCCAAGCAGCAGCAAAATGCCATTATGATTGTCTTCGGCAGCAGGCTGATTTATGAGGAGAAAAACATATAGTCCCAGAAGAAGGTAAATAAAGTTTCTTAAAAATATGGGCTGCCAAAAGAGGAACTACTAAAATACATATAAGCCATAAATCTATTAAAAGTGCGTGTACTGCAGTGGTTAGTATAGTGCCTTCTGGAAAATAGGGTTAATTTTTCCATTTCTTTCAAGACTTGTGCTGTTTTGAGTGACAAAAGCTCAGATCTATGGCAAATGGAACATTTCAGAAGTGAGTATGTTCTTTTCCCTGGGCAGGCACTCTCGGTCACTTGAAGGAACACTGGCCCTGCTCCTTTGGTGATGACAAATCAGATGGCATTTAAAAGTATTCCTAATCTATACTTCTACTGCAGACCTGCTAGGGAGTTGTTATGGTATGCTTTTCTAGATTACAGTGGCATAACATTCTTAAGTAAAGGCAACATAAACATCACATCTTTTAACTTCAACTGCTAACTTGAAACCAAAAAGCATCCTTTGAGAACAGTTCTTGGACTTTGTTCAGTCAACCTTTGAAGAAAGAGAATGTGCCTTTTGTATAAATCAGGACCAGACTAAACACATGGGGCAATTTGCTCACTGCATTTGAAGTTAAAATTTGACATAACAAAGGATATTACAAGAAACTGTGGTGAAGTTTAAAAAGATCAGTACTGAGCTAAGTTTATTGCCAGTACTGTTCTTGCAGATCAAGGCTATGCTAATGTGGTCTAGGGTTACTTTAATATTTTGCAGTCTCTCATTCCCTTGGTGCATGTTTTAAGCAAGCATATCACTCACTTTTATAATAAAATAACTTGATAAAACCTTCTGCTTTGTGCTGGTCTCCTGAGGTAAAAAGTCATAGATATGTTAAGTCTCACATTATTTGTTCCATCTTCATTATATTTGATGAAAAATATATATATCTTGGTAATATAACAGACAGTACTTCCTCAGTAACTGGATTGCTGTAAGGGAGGGCATTTTTCATCTGAATAATGAAATTGTATCCTAGTTATTTCTCTGGTCTTCTTTGTAAGGCACATGTAGGAGATTGACAACACTAACTACTATTGCACAGCATGATGGAAAACTTTGAAAAGGACTTTTGTCTTTAGGGATGGATGAGTGGAATCTTTACAGTCTTCCTGAAAGATGTACTGTGCAGCTTTTTATTCTCTGTGCAGGAAGAGGTGTGTGTATGTTCTAAATATAATTATGGGTCAGAGTGTAAATGTTAGGTTGTGTGAAGTCCATGACTGAAAGCAGACTATCAATTATGTCAGTGGGAGGTTACTGCCAAGATCAAAAGTAGATTATAGGCCTGGCTAAGGCTGTATTCACACAGCTTTGCTGGTGCATCAATGTCGATGTGCCATCCTAGCAAAGAGCATGGCACTCCTGTGGAGGCAGCATATTCTGGTTGGCTGTGAGTGAAAGGTGCTCCCTGGAAAAGAAATGCTGTCCATATGACTGCCTCTCTGCACCCAGCTTTTCCTGATGCAAATAGCCATGTGTCAGTTTGGTCCATGTTCATGTCTGAAGCACTCACAGCTCTGATGGGTGATCAGAGAAGCCTGGCCTTCAGCAGATGAACCGAGAGGGATGAGCCATGCCCTTGCCCTGCTCCATGGTGAAGGGGTTGAATAATCATAAGATTCTCTGTGTAACATGGGACAGGGATAGAAACAATTATTCACCTGGGACAACCATTTGTAATTCTAGGGCATCCAAATTCCCAGGGAGTCATCAAATTAAAATTAAAAAGGACCCTTTTCTTTTGATTCTTTGTTTTGGTAAGGAAGCAGAAGAAGCAGAAAAATCAACTCCTAGAAGAAACCTAATTTGGTCTAAAACCATTAGATGGAAAGTTCTTGATTTTCCTCATAGATATAAGACAAAATTATTAGTTTTAAAAAATCAAGGCTTTTCAATGTACAAGCTATATTTAAATTACTCAATTTTCTTCACTTTGGCCTTACTAACTCATGGGGTTTATAACTAAGGGATTGCAAAGCACTGAATGTAAAAATATTGAGACATGATGAATGCAGAATCTTTGTTACACAAAGAAGTAGAAAGTATTGATCAAAAAAATGCTCTGAGGCAAACCAATTAGAGACCCACTGACAGCAAAATGACCTGCTCATCCATTTTTCAAATGAAATTTAAAACCTAGGTCCACGTTTTTTGTGGCCATTTTAAACTCTTGAGCATTTTTACTGGAGTCTGAATGCTGTTCATTTTGGGCTCCTGGCCAAACTCCAAACTGAGTAATTATTCTGCTGCTTTCCTAGATTACAGCAGTAGCTTCATTAGGAACAAATGCATTCATAGTTTGCTGACCTAAACTGCTCTTATATTGCTATGCACTATTAACTGTTGCTACATTTCCAGCCGAGGCTGGCTGCATTTCCATGATTAAATGGCCTCTGGACAAAGCATGTATATCTTTAGCTTGTTTCAAAGGCTGTGGGACAAAAGATGCTGTATATATAAATGCTATCAAAGAAATAATTTTAGACCCAGAACATGCAGGTCTTGAAGTGTGTTCACTGAACAGGGGGAACTACTGGCATTCAGTGAAGTAGCTGGATGAAAGACAGAGACTATCTGGGGACAGAGGGTGTTTGCTTATGGGCTGGAAAGCTCATGGCCACTGATAATCATGAAAAAGGCAGTTTCATCGAGAAGCATTGCAAAATTACAGAACAAAATGGGAAGCAAAGGGAGAGTGGAGATTTACTAAAACCAGAGGCTCAGTGCTTTCTGGATATGTGTTTCTGGATAATGAGGTTAGCTAGCAAGATGCATGTTGGATTTTTTTCAGAAGTAAAAGTGATTAAATTGTTAAGAAGTCCAATAAGATATTCCAGACATTCTATTCATGGTTTCTTAAGGCTCTATATTTTGTTCTAGTTATGTTCTAGCTTCTTTTAAAAGGGTCCACACTGGCTGAAAGGTGAGGGAAACCCTGAAACAGTGTGAGATATGAGCAGGATGTTTTTACTGTCTTTATTTTCCTACTGTGCTGTTTAGCTACAGCATCACCCTTGCTTTCCAGTGCTATCATTGTTGTACAGCACCTGAATTAGTTGCCTAAAGTCGTTTTAACTACCAATTTAGTGGGAGATGCTCAACTGCACAGCTGTTCCTAAAAAAACCCAGAATAGTCTAAACACAAACAGCTAACTGCAAATGTTGTTTATGGGAAACTGTTCCAGCTGTGGGAGAATCACATGGCAAGAAAGCTCTCTAATCCACAGGACGGATACAGTGGCTGCAAGGAACAGATTTGAACCCCAAGGTCTTGGCTTTCATTAACCTTTGTCTCTGTGCTGTGAAGCAGAAACACTGTGTGATCCTTCCATATAGCCTGGAACCAGACTACACTGTAGGGCTGGGCAATTTTCTTTCTGTAGATGAGTTCAACAAGTACAAAGCAGAACTGTGCTCCCATTCTCCTAAGTGTAAGTGGGTTCTTTCACTAGGTAGCAGATTCAAAGTCAGGAAAAATCACAAATTTATTTCCAGCACAAAAGCTATTACTAAAAGATACTTTTATTGTCTTAGAAGTCAGAGCCTTGAAATAAAGGTGCTATATTAGGTGTGCTCTATGCAGTGTGCTATATTCAGGTGTTCATGGTAGACTAGAGTATGACTATTCAGTATCACCTAGTTGTTGTGTGACTGGTACCAGAACTCTAAATCCCTACATGTATCCTTTCCTAACAGTGAAACATTTATACCAGAAGTGTTCAGTTCATTAGGTAACTGAAATGATTGCAATCATGCTTCAGTACTTTACTAGGATTTATTCTTAGACTTCTTCTTTCTTCTTTCTTGTTTGGATGTATTAGTGCTATTTCTTTTTTATTTTCTCTCTTATGAACTGTACTGAAAGGATAGTGTTCTTTACAGATAGGAAAGTATCCATTCCCTCCAAAACATCAACATTTGTCATCAAGGAAAAGAACAAAAACTAGTTACTGTCGTGCACATCACCAATCAAAGCAACTTCTGACCATTGTAGATGGTCTCCTAATCTCTCTCAAATGAAGAAAAAGTGCATTTAGAGAAACTGAAGCATCTTTGAACAGTCTGCTATGAGTCAAACGGGTTTGTTTTGCAACAGATTTTATTTGCTATGAATAATTTGATGAGCCTTATTTAATTGGCAGACACAACAATAACCACTCATATCACATTTCCCATAGGCTTCAAATAATGTTTGAGCCCTTTTGCACAGTTAAATGGTTACTAGTTTTCTTCTTTCAACATCTGTTTTAGTCAGCCTTGCCAAGTATCTATTCATTGCTGTTTTAACAAGATGTTAAATATTTAGAATTACGGAACAGCTTTACAATTGTGTGTGAACATCTTTTAACTGTCTCACTTTGGATTTTGTAACTTTGTATATCATTTGCAGAACTTTAGGACAAAACACAGACATCTATTAATAAAAGAAAAAGGGAAACACAGCAAGTACATAATTAACAGTTTCAGCAGAATTACAGATTCTCACTTAGATTTCAGTAAAATATAGACATCTAAAGCACTTAGGAAAATCAGCATTTTTAAAAATCTGACTAGAAACAATCCACAGCTTTCTCCTGCTTTGCAATAATAGTCCAATGCACTGATGTTAATTATATTGGAAAACCTAGTAAAACCCAAGTAAACTGTACACATCTGCATGTCACTGTTCTGATGCGGTGGATAATGGAAACCAACACTGCAATATTTGAGTCACAGGATGAATCAGTTCTTTTTGACTTGAAGGACCAGCACTGGACATTGAGAATAAGAGTAGATTTCTAAACTTCTCATACAAACAAATTAGTCTTTTCACTAATATTCTCAGTCATAAGCAACAAGAGATCTTATGTTAATTCCAGTCCTTCATTCTAACCCCTCCGTATAAAAGCAGCTTAAAACAGAATTCAGACCACAATGTACTTCTCATTGTATACAAAAAACATGTGCTTACCCAACTTGGCCTTACTTGATGATATGTCCCAGTTTGGCATAAACTATTTTATAAAATGAAAATTGAAAATAGATGTTAATGACGACTCTCTCCTTAGAAACAGGGGATAGGTTATATCACAAGCCAAGAATTCTCAATTTTATACCCTCTTCCACAGAAGGCACAGCTCTGTCACATATTTGAATGGCTGTTTTTATTTCAAAATTGGCATGTTTTTCAAAATATTGCTAAATAAGATCATTGTGTACCACATTCTTGTGCCAAAATATACAAAATGTACTATATCAGTCACATCTGTAGCTAGGCATCCAGGACAGGACTCAGAACTGGCTTTTTTAAACTGTAAATAACAAGCTTCTATTATGACCTAAATGCTATTCTCTCTGTGAGACAACCATAACATTTATTTACCCAAACTCAGCAGAATGGCTTCCCTTAAATTATAGCAAACTGTCAGAGACAGAAGAGACAGAGAAGATTTAGGCCCAGATCATAGGCATTTTTAAATCCAAGGCTGATCTGTCATTCCCTAAGAGAGACCAGTATTTTGCCTGTAATGAGCAGTTACTCTGAAGGTGGCTTTGTGGCTGAGTGAAAGAATAAGGAATTGTGTGTGAAGGAGACCAGATTTCCTGCTATGACCAAGGATACATAAGCTGGTGTGTAAAAAAAGAATGTGCAAAATAGTCTTCCATATACTGGATCTTATACTAGAACACAGGTCCATGTAATTTGATATGAATTTTGAAGGAAATAAGATTCAAAACGAAGCCCTAACATGGGATTTAATTGATCAAATACACAGTAAAATACAAAACTACTGTTCAAGGAAAAGGTTTGTGTGACACCCAGAAGCAGTTACTGGGCTTGTTATCTTACCATTAGTTGTGACTGAGGATATGATAAGTTTATTTTGCAGGAGTTCATGATGGAATACCCTGAAAAACAGAATTTTGTGGAAGGAAATAATCTTGGGTTTCAGACAGAAAGGTTTTAACTCATTAGTTTTCTTGCCTTCTTCAAGGATACAGTATCACAGCTGCGGCTGGTGTGAGTGATACAAGGCACGTAATGCCCGTGCTTGTGGAAATAGAAGATATTACTATGTCTTAGTAATAATCGCAGAGCAGTAGAAAGAGCATGCAATGGATAAAAATCCATCTTTGGATAGGAGAGTGGGATTATTAAAAAATTGCATGTTTCCTAAAGGATATGTGAGTGAGCTCTTGTTTATCACTGTCTCTAACTACACAGGATTGCAGTATCAATTTTAAAGCAATAGCAGTATCAATTTTCAAAGAAACAATTGCTTATGAAACCAAAACTGAAGGTAAAGAAATTGCAGAATAATACAACTATGCCCTAGGACAGCTATCTATTTAAGATTATAGAGGAGCTAAAGGATCAGTCAAGCACAATGCAGACAAACTTAATAATCTCAAGTTTACATAAGTACATATTGCATGTGTTAAGAACATGTTCACAGTAAAACTGAGTTAGAGGATTTTAAGAATTCTGGCTGCTTGCATCTTGAAAAAAATCACTTGAGCAGCTGTGTCAGTGAGTTGGAGAACTGAACCCTGCAGAGGGTTTGAGGGGAAAAGAGGCTTAGCTAAAGAGTTTCTGAAGAATATATTTCCTAGCCTAGTGAAATAATACGGAAATTATACTTGTCAAAAGTCAAGGACAGTGATCTTGTGTGCTTTCCTGGGAGAATTTGTGTTTTGGGTTAGATGAGGGAATCCAGGGGTGTTTAACCACAGTTTTGGAGATTTTGCTCCAGTACACAATACTTACCTCGCTGAACTGCAAGCCTGACTTTCCACATCTCTTACAATTTCCCTTCTGTTAGGAGCCCAGTCTTTGTATGTTTGCAGAGCAGAATGTACTGAAGTCTCAACCTCTGAGACACTTTAGACCCACAGCTCTAGGAAAGACAATATTCAGAGCAGTGGTGAAGGAAATAAAAGCAGGACAAAATACAGTGATAAGAGGCTGAACAGAAGTGTTAAACTTCCCTCTGTAGTTTGTGGGGAAATTGCAGGCCACTCTACTCTGCAGACACAACTCTACCTCTCCAGACTTCATAAAGAGGCAAGAAAATCAGGCTTAGAGTTTAATTTGCATCCCTTCATTTTACTCCCCCACTACACTGCCCTCGTGTGGTCTTAGTTCCAGCACAGAAACTGTGCTGGAATCACAAAATAATTTCCCTTGAGGTTTTGGAGAAGTGTGAAGCAGTCACATCATGATGTGGACCTGATTCAGGATGTTTTAACCAATCCTGCCGTTCTGGACTAAAATCGCATGGTGCAGACGTGACTCTGTTGTTATTTCATTAGGACAACAGTTCCTAATCTGATTGTCAGCCCCTGTGCTCTAAGAGCACTATGATCTAAATGCCAGTTTCTTACCTATTTATTCTCTGAGCTTATGTCTCCTGGTTCTGTTGTGTGGCTTATGTGAAATGAGTGGGTGGTTTCAGACCTGTGCTCAGGAGATAGGTGGTTATATAATGAAAATCAGTATCTCCAAGCAAATGGCATAATTAGCACTATCAGATCTCTGGAACAGAGAGGGGAAGGCTTTGGGGATAGAGGCACTGCACCACTTTCTCTCAGATATGACTCCTGCACTCAAATCACCAGTTAAGTTAAAACTCCCCCTAACTATAGAATGTGCTGGATGTGTTTCACTGATCTCTAGAAGAGTCTTGTCTCTAATGCACGAGTCCTTTCCAGCTCTGAATTGTCTGGAAGCATAAAGGAAATGTGGCAGAAGGTGACTGTTCATGGTGGCAGTGCCATCCCAGAGCAATCCTGCGCTCCCTCCCACCCCAGCAGTGTTTGAGCAAGGTCTGACTGGAGCCCGCTGGAGCCTGGTCATGGCTCTCTGTAGGATTGCAGGCTGTTTTTCTCTCTTAAAAAGACAGGATTGCCTGGCTCTCACAGTCCCCTCTTCTTTCTGCCTTGTGCTCTTGGCTGGATTGCACCCAAGTGCTGCAGAAGGAAGATCCATGTTTTCCAGGGATCGAGGCTCACACTGCCTGCGGTATAGGCAAATGTAACTCTGATACAGCAGCAATGTGCTGTCTCATGCTGAATTGTGACCTAAATACTTCTACACTAGTGATTTGCTGGACAGAGTTTTGCTTTAGCTGCTGCCTTAACTAATGCTAAAATGCAGCATGGAGAGGGCACTCAGCCAGAGTCCTGCATTCTCTTCCTGGCTTGGCCACACTCATGCTCCTTCTGATTTGCTGGCTGTCACACAGGCATAGTAATACTGAAATTCCCTTGTAATGTGCTTATATAGCTACAACCACTAGGTACAGATTAATTATTATTATTATTATTACTGTAGAATTTGGGAGCCAAATTTTGACCTTTTCTTGCACTCATATGTCATCAAATTGCCATAAGCCTGTCTGAAGAAATAATTTACCCAGCAGGCTGTAGTAGAGCAAGGAGTGCAAAAAAATGCTCACATCACAGATCCAATTGAAGGCTGTTGTCCTGCTATCAAAACAGAACAGAAGAGATCTAAACAATAGCAGGTCTTGGGAACCACTTCCCACAATCCCTTCTAGGAGAAGTGAACTGATGGAAGTTCATTTGTGTGTAAAAAAATCTCAAGAAAAGATAGAGCTAAAAGAAACAAGAGTTGTGAAACTGAATATGATGAGGCCTGTTGGCCACGTGACCCTGGCTGTCTCTTTGAATCCTTTTTGCTTGTTAGTGACTGCCCCTTTCTTTCAGTTCAGGCACTCGTCTGTTTAGGCAAACAAGAGCTATGTAATCTTGTCTAGGATAGACAACTAGGAAAGCAGAAAGAACAAAAGTAACTTTTCCGTGAGAAACCACAGTTTGATCTTGAACAGGCTCTAGGAATTCAGAGAACAAAGCAGCTAATGCCTCTGCTACCAGGCAGAGTTCCTATAGCTTTACAAGAGGGAAGAGGTGTGGGGACTTTTTGGCAACTCACCCCATGCTCTGACTTCCACATTTGAGAAAAAGCAAAGGGTGCTGGTAGAATACATCATAGCAATACCCTTAGAAATTAGTAACAGAATGTGGAAAAAATCAGTTTCACTCGTGAGTCATGATTTCTCAACAGTGCATCTATTACACAATAAAATACTACCCAACATACCCTCATGAGCCTAGTTAATAACTGAGGAAACATTTTAACAGTAACAGAGAATTAAGGTACAATTATTTGAATATGATCTGATAATGACTGGTTTGTGGAAAGAAGGTTGGATATTGGCAACTCTTTCCAGAGAAGATTCCAACTGGAAATATATGATTTGCAAATAACCATGATCTGTACATTCCAATTGTATCAGAAAAGAAAGCATCTGAAATACATGGCTGTGGAAACAGAGATTTAAAAGCTCTTCTAATTGCTCTCCCTAATTTTCTGCGAATTTCACATTATGACCAGTGTTCCCCATTGTTGGCCCCAGGCCCTTTTCCCACTAGCACTCTTAAGTGTTCCTTATTGCTCCCTTCATGCTAAATTATATTGTGGCAGGTTGCCACAAGTTCTTCTAGCATCCTTGATTATCTAGCATCACAGTGATTATCAATAAATAGGAGAGTGGATTAGCAAAGGTTCATGATTAACGGGACACAGAAACGCATGAAGAGTGCAGGTAGCAGGATAACCTCCCTGCTCAGGGAATCTGTGTGGACAGACACATGAGATTTTGCAGCTAAACTATGCAGTGAATTATTGTAGAAGGTACATTTCATTCATTAGATGTGGAAATAATCTTGTGGTAAAAAGATTAAGAGTCTGCCATGCATTTTGGTGTTGCTTAGAATTTGTAGATATTTGTGGGTTGGTTTTGGTTTACATTATAGTTTCTTAGGTGATGTGTGTAAATGTGTATGTACCTTTACTCTTTAGAGATGGAAATTTGTTTTCCTCCTCCTTCCCACTAGCCACTGTCAGTGAAAATGATCTATTCTAATGTAAGAACTCAACTACCATGTATTAATTTTAGATGGCACCCCTGTGCCACATTGTGCTAAAGCCTGTCCTCATTGTATCTGGAGACTTTTTTGCTTTAAGACCTCTGACAGCAAAGCTTTTGACTAAATCCACAACAAAGCTCTGTTGAACACTCAGCAATCTGTTCTCCATTATCCAGCTGGACTATTCCTTTGGGTTGTGCCTGGAAGTTTCATTGCAACTATTTGGACCTAAACTAGACAACAGAATGGAAAGTAGACTTTGAGAAGGAAGAAGGAGCAAAGAAAGATTACTACTTTTATTCATGACAGAGGCACTTTTGTGTGTGCTCAGAAAGGGAGCAATTTTTAAATCCAGCTTTTCAAGGTGAAACTTTTCATGTTCTTTCAAATTTGGATCATACTTTAGCATATTTCTAGGGCAGTCCATCCCCCACTTTTAACAGAACAGCAAATCACTGCATTACATCCTGACTGTGCAGGTGGGAAGCTTTTCTGATGCTTTGTCCCAGTCTCACAACAAATCAACAAGGCAGGTCACAAACTGACTTTTAGCTGTGGCCCATGGTCCCTTCTCCTATCCCCCAGAGCAGACCTTTTTGTGAGGTGGAGCTTTGTGTTCCCCAGCATGGGCTTGCACTGAGCTGTTTTCCACCAGTGAGGTGATGAACTTGCAGGGAAGAAAATGTCCCAATACATTTTACCACTTGGACCTGGGTCAAATTTGCCTTGATTTCCCTGGTGTGAGTCAGAAATGGCTCAGTTACATTACTGTAAATTGGATAAGCCTTACTGGTGTCAGTGGAATGTCTGAATTTGGCCCATTGCTTTACTACTGTGCTATTAAAACAGTCAATCTTCTGGCTGCAAGGAATAATATTTAAAAAAATAAAGTTTACATATGTTGGGATGTGCTCTGGATAGCAGTGTAACAAGACAGAATATCAGACTTAATCATGTTTTGTGCCACAATGCTGACAGCATATGTGTGACAGCACTACAGAAAAAAACAGCCTCCTCATTATTCTCAGTGTGTTTTGCAGCACACCACAGCATCTGGGCAAGGAGACTCTCAGAACCATGTCAGGGCTGGAAAAAAAATGCCTGAAATGAGGTATAAAGATGAATAAAAAATTATTTCCTTGTTTTAGTTTAAAGAAATGTTGTTGGTTTTTTTTTAAAGCAGGAAGATAATTTGAAAAGATTTGCATCTAATGTGAACAGTTCCATGTATCCTCAATTAACATAAAAAATACATCAAAATTTATGATGAATTATGTGTCTCCTTGGTCCTGTTCACATTATACATACATCTGAAGTGGAACCAATGCCATTTATGAATAATTTAATTAAAACAAGTAGTATTTTTGTAGCATGGAAAACTGGAAACATTAATTAAATAAGGCTGACAATCATTAAATGCAATTTTAATTACTAGAAAATAGAATAATCAGCTGAACTGAGGCAAACAAGATAAGAAACTTTTTAGAAAGGAGTTTACAGCTGCTAGGGTGGAACTAACAGAAGAGTTAGCACAGTCAGTACTATGAAGCACATAATATTTTGAAATAAACCATTAAAGTAACCATAGGATCTCTTAATTCTGCATGTCTTTTGAATATTCTACAGCCCTCAGAGCTTCTCCCCATATTTTATGTTCCTGTTGTCTGCCAGCCCCACGGCTTAGCAGTAAATCTCCAAGCCAGCCCTTCTTCATAGTGGTGGCTGAGCAGTCATCAGGTGAAAATATGGAACAGATGATGCCCCTGGATCCTTGCAGGCATTTCTGTCCTGTTATCCCTCTCCTAGCTGTAGCTATCAAGGTCTGCTTAACAGTGAATAAAGATTCCTGCATCTTGCACTCTCCTGGGAGGAACTTCTCTGGCTTGTCACGCAGAAACCTTCTGGTTTCCTGACTGTCCCCTACTTTAAGATGGGGGCATTTTTTTCCAGCTTCTTCTCTGCTCAGGTTTTTACCCCTCACCCTGATGTGTTTAAAGAAAAAAAGAATACTTTTTGTACTATCAGGATAAGCAAAAAAGGTGTTGGAGCCTCCTCTTGTAAGATGGACTCAGCTTTCCCTTGCCTATTATTTCTCATTTGATTTCAGCTTTCTTTAATATTGGTACCAAAATTGTGCAAAGCTTTCTGTCTGGCTGTAGAGTGGAACACTTTTCAAACTGGGTCACCCTCTGCAAGGCTGAACTTTTACTCCAAGTTCAAAGTCAAAAGCATCAGAAAGCTCAGAGTTATCACCCTGAGGATAAAATGCACAGAGGTTTTAAACCATAAATGCATCTCTATTACTACAGCAAGCCAAAATGACACTGTCTGCTTTGCAAGTGACACTGCCTTTTTCTCTCAGTGTGTTAGTTTCTCTGCTTTTCAGTCTCTGGGTGCCTCAGTTCTAACTCCTCATATGAACTGAGCCAAGGAATGGGAACTGAGAGCTCAGCTTGGTGTTTTCCTTCCATGCTGCCCCTGCCCACTGGGATAGAGGAGTTTCCAGTTCTCTGGATCCAGAAATTGCAGCAGACCTACAAAACAAGCAAAAATGTGAATTGGGGGAGGAGGGGGGGCAAAATTCTGATCTCAAATTAGAAATGTGACAGACAAATTTTGACTGATTTACACTCTGAAGAAATGGAGTGTTTTAATAATAATTTTTTTAAGAGTTCGGATTTTTGAATATGGAATAATCATTAAATTAGATAAAATATTCGCCAGCTTCACCATTTTTTTTAAACGGTTTGAAATGAGAACGAAATGAAGAGGTAGTTTGATAAAAGCAATAAAACTCATGGACCAGCCAAAAAAATTCTTCGTGAGGTGCCACCTTGTGCCTGCGGAGCGCCATGGCCGAACCTGTGCGCAGGGCGGGGCCGGGCCGGGGCCGGGCAAATGCCGTAGAATTTGGGTGGGAAAAAAGCCGGAATAGGGCTCCAAAAATCTCTGTGTTAGCTGGCACCTGTCTCTCAGAACACAGCATCCCGGAAAGGGAAGACAAGTATTCTTAAAACAGTTAAACCTAGTCTTTCTCCCTCAGAAGTGGTGCATTTGAACAGGCTTGGGAGGGGCCAGTTCTGATTTCCCAGCTGTCCCACGTGCTCAGATGGCGTTTGTGAGCCAGCGTCGTTCCTTCCTTTCCTTCCTTTCTTTCCTTTCTTTCCTTTCGCCTCCCTCCCTCCCTGCCAGCCCGCAGGAGTGCGAGCAGTGCCCGCACGGGGACTGTGCCCAAGGGCGCTGTAAGGACTGAGCCGCAGGGGCATCAGCCAGCACATCTCGGCACACATGGACTGATGAGCTGTTCCAACACTCACCTGCAGCGACGGTGCTGCTTCTCTCACCAGTGCACAGAGCGGTGGAATGCTGCCGGGAATGGGAATGCTGCTCATCTTTGTAGTCTGCCGAAAAAACATTTTCTTTTGGGTTTATTAAAAATTAATTTTTATGGTTTTGTTTTTAAAGCATTTAGCACAAATTTGGCTGCTCTTGGCATTTTCTGTGTGTATCAAAGTTTCCCTTCTCTTTTTATTTTGTGATTTGTATTTTCTAGAAAATAAAGTTTTTTTAATGAAATTCCAGCCTCGGGGAATACAAGAAGAGTAGAATTTGGTGACATGAAGTGCTGAATTAGTACAAATTTCAGAAATATCTGAAATGTCTCCTTAGTTTGAACATATGGGATCTTTATTAGGTTTTATTTCATTCTATATACATTAGTCAGTTCAGAGTAACTTCAGCAGTGGCAACTTACCATTACTAAGCCACATTTGCCAGGAGCACTGATGTTTGTATGCTGTCAAGAGAAGAAGATGGATATACCAGGGCTGTTAAACAACTAAAAATATGACTATCACTTATTAAATTTGCTGCTTATGTATAACATAACTATATTTGTCTTGAAGATAGTTTCTATAAGAAAACGCACGACTTTTTTCCTAGAAACCAAAATATTATCGAACAACCTTGCATACTAAGGATTACATTAAAATTTCTGGTGGTTTACATGGTACATCTCTTATTTTAAAAAAGTAGTATTCCCATAGTGAGTTTCAATGTTAGTCAGTAACGTCTGACAGTAAGTTTTAAGGACAGAAAATAGAGCTGTGCCTTTATATGGACAGAGAGCTGATTTCTTGATAGTACTGATAAGCTTGTATTTGTACAGAATTTATCAGTAATTAAATCCAGACTTTGGCTCAGTTTTAAATGTTTTATGCAACTGTGAATCCATGGCGTTTTGGAGGTAAGAATGTAGGAATCAGAAAAACACCCACTCTGCAGAAATGAGAATCCAACTTCTGTGGACTTCTGTTTGCAAGTGTGAGTCCAAGAGAGATTTTGGTTTTCCACATTCCCATTCTTCCCCAGCTCCTTCTCTTTCTCTCTGATACTCATCCACTGTCAGATTATAAATGGAAACAAAGGCTTCATGCTGAGTCTAAGCAAATGCCCCAACCCCTGTTCTTCAAGAAGTCTGGGCAGGATTTTAATTCTTGGCTCTGTCCCATAGTTTGGTGTGTTTGAGTGTGAAGTGACCCATTCACTTTTAACAAGTGCTATGAACACAGGGCAAGGGGATCAGTTTGCAAAGACTACCTACAGAATGTGCTATTGTGGTGGCCAGAGAATAATCTAAGGCTGGAAAACACAGAGAAATCACTTTCTAGTTTACCAGAAGTCGTTTAAATATTGCTGTAAAGCAGAAATTCAATGACTACTGTGTTAAGCAGAAATTCAATGACTACTGTGTTAAGGACTCAAAGCATGCTGGCAAATTGCCTGATAGGGCAAGTAAGGACATCTCACAATCCAGGCTTCACAATCCATCTTAAACAAGAGGGAGCAGCAATTTCTTGCTTTCTGTCATTTGGTAAATATGCAGTTCTCAGATGTAACAGTACTAAGTATTTTATTGAAACTTTCAGACATCAGCCTGCACTCTCCATATGTTCAGGGTTTTACAAGCTGTTTCCATGACAAAATGAGATTGATTCTGGAGCCAGATAGTTAATTGGTTAAGTCCATTTTATTTACCAAAAAAGGTAGGCAAAATACTGTTTTCTTCAATACAGTAGACAGATTTCTTTTTTATGTTTCCAGACCTTCTTTTCCAAAAACTACTCTGTTTATAAAGCTTTCTCTGAGGAAGATGGTTCCTTCACTAACTTCTTGTTGTTGTTTGTTGTTTCTGGTTTTCTTTCTTAATTACATTTCATTCATTAGGACAAGAAGATTTTTTTTGCCATATAGAACAACCTTTTAAATCCAACCTTTTAAAAAACTGTTCATTTCTGCTGTCTTCTGTAAGAGTGAAACTCTTAGGTCGCCTATATTTTGCATGAGATACTAAGCATAGATCAATAGAGAGAATAATGTCTACTCTCTGTATCATTCATGCACATGTTGGAAAGTTGCTATAATCAGGAGAATGTGTTAGTGATTTTTGTTGTTTGGTGGGTGTTCTCTTTTTTCCTTCAGGATGAGTAAGACAGGAAATACCTATCCATCCCCTGACCAAGTGGTAAACTAGAATATGCTTCACAAAGGGATAAGTATTATCCAGGAGTTTTATGGAGGGAAAAGCTGTTTGTAATGAAAGGATCAGGACACTATCTGGCCCAGCTGCAGTTACTCTTCAGAAGCGGAAATTGCTCCGTGTATTTAAATTGTCACATCTTCATAGATCCACTAAAAGAAATTATATTTTAGATGTGCAGCTAAAGTCCACACATTTTAAATTGTGTTAGTTGATGCTGAGAATCAACATTTGAGTTGTTCCCTGACATTTTGGTGGCAGCAGCTCACTTACATGACAGTAGAGCCAGTGAAAGAGATCAGTGCAGGGGCCCGGGGCCGTGCCAGGCTCTCAGTCACCTCGGTGGAGGTAACGTGCAGGGCTCTGCCTGCGCACACAGCCTTTCTGTGAGAGGGGCTGCTGGACAGGAGAGGCACCTGCCTTCTGTGTGGCTTAGGTGGGCTGTGCCACTGCTGCTATTGGTATCCAAAGCAGCTGAGAGAAAACCTGGACTGCAGCTCCTGCAGTCACACTTCTTGTGGGCATTGTGGAGGAACCAGGACGGAGCAGCTGCCACTTACCTGCCCTTCCTAAGCAGCAGCGCTGCATCACAGCCTGCGTTTAGCAACTGCTGGGAGACAGGGACAGCAGGTACAGCAACTTAACTTTAAAAAGCACAGTTATGTGTGAAAAGCCATCTTATTTCCCATTCAGAAAAAGAAATGAGAATTTCCTAATTGCTGAATATTTCTTGTGGAGCAAATCTAAACATAAATCACCCCATAATTGATCACAGTGGTGTAATTGCTATTGTGGAGAGGTTAATTTTGGATTATTTAAAACTGAAATCATCTACCCTCTTTGACTTTCCAGGGCTTTATAACCAGCAGACACAGAAGTGAATTTCAGGGAGGTAATTTTTCACCCATGCTGTTTTCTGTGAAGCCCAGATCAAAGCCTGCTCTGGAAAATGGAGTAGGCCAAAGCCGCAGTACCAGCTAAGGTCTTTTCTCAACCCCTTTTTACAAAGTCCGCTTTGAACACTTTTTTACCTCATCTTTTTTACCTCATCTTTTTCAGTGTGGGGCACTGGAACAGGTTTTCCAGAGAAGCTGAGGATTCTCCATCCCTGGAAGTGTTCAAAAGCAGGCTGGAAGGAGCTCTGAGCAACCTGGTGAAAGGTGCCCCTGCCTATGGCAGCTGTTTAGAACAAGGAGATCTTTGAGGCCCCTTCCAACCCAAACCATTCTGTGATTCTATGAAATACAGAACATTATTTACCATTCTGGTGAGCAGTATTGTATCTTCAGACTGCTTCTGAAGAATGTCTCCGTGACTTCTGGAGCTATAACTTTGCCCTGCAAAATTTGAAAAGAATAAGTACTCTGGTGTTTTTAGTTTTTAAATCAGTACCTGATGCTCCAGATAATCTAAGTTCTGCATAAGATACTTCTTTTTCAGTAATTAATAATGGACTGTGATATCTAACTGGCTGTTAGAAATCCATTAATTGAAGTAAAATGGTTACACATTTATCTTAAAATTTAGGGAAAAATAATGTATATCTTGGCAGAATTTTAAATAATTAATTCTGTAAAAGAAAAAAGGGAAGACAGAGAGTATAATCATTCCTTTAAACTGACCTCTCCTGGAAAGTTCTTTGCATCACCATTCAGCTGATTGGAACTGTGTGGGAAGAAAGTTTTTATTTAGAAAGGTGCAGCTGAAGGCTCAGTTTATGTGCTGATAGGTGTGTAGTTTTATTGAAGTGAAGGCAGCAGCTTCTTAGACCACTGTAGCTCATGTTATTTCCCAAAGCCTACAGAAACCCCTCCATCTTCCACCCACTGTGTGCATTACAGATCAGGGAAAGCAAACAAAAAGTGCCTTCAAGTGGTCAAATCCTGCAGTATTTGTTTGCAATAGATGGCCAGCTCCACATCTCCCAGCATAAGTTATTAAAATTATATAAGATTATATGCTCCCAAGTAAGGAGCACCCAGTTCTTCACAGGTCTGCCACTGGCTCCAATGATAATCTACAGAAGGCCACACTATATGAGATTTTCCTGCTCTTTTTTTCTAATTCAAATGGAAAAAAATAGTTCGTAATGAATATAAATGTTTCTGTGGATTTCAATGGTGTTTAAATTAGGAGCTTGTTGTGTAATCAAATTCAGTGAGGATGAGAAGACACATGGTAAGCAAAATGGTTTTGTCTATAGCACAAAGACTGAATTAGATTTTAAAAAGAAAATCTGGTTGGCAGTTATGTAAGACTGTTTTATGGTGTTTGTTTATGACTTGGGAAAGGAGCAGAGTTTGGCAAGGAAATGTTTTGTCCTAAATCCTGGCAAGCATATTCATATGCCAAAAATGCTGTTTTGTCTACTTTTCATTTTTCTGAATTCTGTAGACAGCAAAAAATTCTCAGAGGTGTTTATGGACATTTATTCTGTTGTGACAATGTAGATTCACCATGCGAATATGAAATCCAAGGATTACAAATTAGGTATTGCAGCTATTTCACATGTACATGTTGGAAACTTAAAAGTATTCTCAGTATGCATTCTGAAGAGAAAAATGCACAATTCAGTAGAAATGCTGTCTTGATTTTCCTTTCACTTATGTGAGTTTTGCATTAGTGTAACCTTAATCCTTTCATTGGGCTTACTCCTGATTCATCACATTGCAAATCAAAACAGCATCAGGTCTATATGCTTTTGCAGACTTTCACTGATTTTTGGTAGGTTGCTGACCTAATTTCAGAGCCATAATCTTAGGAGAATACTAATAAAATTATCATTTTCAAAAGTGTCTCAGTTCCTTAAAGACATTTTGCATAACTTATTTGGCACCTTGGCTGTTTGGTGCTGTGGGTTACAGTCTGCTGTAGACTAATACAAATGGTCTGCAAGGAGGTGGAAATTAGGGCTTTTTAGAAATTTGAAATTGTATTTACCAAAGATGATTTTCTTAACTGCCTTTGCAAATACATCAAGAGCCTCATGATAATGAGACTAAGCCTTACCATGGTTTTCTAGATGGCCATAAGCAGAAGCTGAATTGAAGCAATTTTGTCTCTCCTCGAGCACCTGTAGCAAAGTTCAGTGAGAATGACTCCTAAGGCAGATCTACATAAACAGTTTTAAACGCCTTCCCATACACTGTATGAACAGCTGCCCCCAAGAATATAGCACCAAAGTTATCAGAACAGGTATTTCTAAACTATCACTACTTACATTATATTTTTGTTTTATGTTCTTAAGACATGAAAGAAAAAGTCCAAATTCATAGTATAATAGGGGCTGAAAGAAATAACAGGTCCTTCACAAGCAGTGCAAAACTTTGTTAGAACATTTATACTTCAAATCCTAACAGCATTTGGGGGACATCACATGTAGGTTAGATAGTTCACAGTCTGAGGTCTAAAGAAGCTGGCAAGTATCCTTTGAAGATGGTTTTAGTGCATAACACATCTCAACTAACCAGGCTCAGGGGCACAGGAATTTTATGAAGTCCTGGCTGCTTCTTCACCACTTGAGTTGCAAGAGCATTTGCAGTGTATTTCATACTGATGGGCAGTGAATAATTCTGTCCTCTGCTGTAGAATTCAGTCTCTAGTAGTGATTTTGTAGTGAGAAATGTCCAGCCTTTAGTATGCAACAGTGAAAATTATATGCGCAAGTATTTTAACAGCTTGTGTAGCAGGTGGCAAATGATGTGTAGGAAGGTTTGTTCTCTTGTCAACGTATGTGCTAAATACTAACTGGTTCCCACCTTTTAAATATGAAATACTAAATAATGGAATTTAAAGAAATAGAAGCTCTTAGGAAAAATGTGCTTTTGTGTAATATATGCCTCATATTTCATTATGCAATGAGGATACACCTCAAATGTCAAGACTGCACTTAAAATTCATTCTTCACTCCCACACAAGGTATCAACTTGGACTCCATGTGAATCCAAGGGCTTTCAAACATATTTTGAAAAACATTGGCTGGCCAACTGTCTGTAAATAGCAAAGGAATTGAGTAACACATCAGTAGTAATAAAACTCCTATCAAATATTTGTATTAATCAACTTTAAACTTTAGCAAGTACACTAGTCCTGTAGTGGAATCCCTAATAATTACTTTCTACTACATGGACAGGAATTATGAAAATAACTTTTAGTGCATGGTCTAAATATTTTAGTACCAGTAAATAAGAAATGTAGCAAACAGAAGAAAGTACAACTCAAGAAGCCATACCTCTAAATTGAGTTTATGATGAAATAATTTTGTATCAAAGTAAATTCTCATGCATTTCCAAAGGGAAAAAGAAACAGCCCACATCCCGATTCTGTAATGGATTATAAATGGAAAATTCTGAAATTAACATTTCAGAATTGCTTGTGTTAAAAATTTAAAGCAATTCATCATTGTATAGAGAATACAGAGTTTCTAATAAGTTCTTTTACAAAACATTGAATGCAGAAATCATTCAACGAGAGTGTTTGCTAATCCCCAAAATGTGCCTGTGTGAGCTACACCATAGAGGTGTGCCTGTTTCAAGCCCTGTTTCCTGCTCTTCCTGAACACTCGTTTGGATTTCCTGGACTGACTTTGGACACAACTTTCTCCTTGCCTTTGTCTGGCAGTGTCTGGCCCATTGATGGAACAGCCACTGTCCCACAGCTCTGCTGTGCAGGCCCCAAGAAGCTGCCATGGGGCCCAGTCCTGTCTGCACTGTGGCTGCTTACAGCTTTCTTCACTAAGCATCCCTTCTCTTACTGCTGACAGGAGATTCTCAGAAAAGACTTAGGGAATTTCTAGAAAGCTGGAAAAAAATAATTGAAAACGGGGAGAGAAGTACTGGAAAGCACCAGGAATATCCCCAGAAAGCAGCATGTGAATTCCTAGAACACTCTCTGAAAATTGTCTAGGAAAAATTCCCAGAAAACAGACAGGACGTTCCTAGAAAGTATTTGAATTTCTAAAATGTAAGGGAACCTTTAGAAAGTAGTGGGAAAATTTGTAGGAAGCAGTGAATGAAATGTTAGAAAGCAGAAGGTGAAATCCTAGAAAGCATGAGGAATATGGATAAAATGGACTGATGTAATTACCAGAAAACCCTAGGAGAAATCAAGAGAGCTCTTCCAGTGTTAAGGGTTTTGCTGAAAGCTGCAGGAAAAGTGCCAAAAAATACCAGCATCGTTTAAAGATCCAGTTATCCTTTTAAATCTTCAGAAAATATAGTTTTTATACCTTCAAGCACCATGTCTTGCTTGTTTTGAAAACTTGATGCTTCCTTCTGGCCTTAAACAGTCTTCCTTTTTATTGTCGTATTGCTAATGTTCTCTCTTTCATCATGAGGAATTGTAATTTCACAGTCAGCAGCTTGTGGTCTTAGATGAAGGAGAAGAAATTGAACATCAAGAAAAAAATAACCTTGCTGTCATCCAAATCTTCTTAATAAATAAATAACAAGGAAGAAGGAAAAAATACAGCCTCTCAGAAGACTCAGTGAGAGTTTTCCATGAGAAGTTACTGATTCTTAGTGAATCACATCAATCTATTAAAATATACTCTCCCTTTTTCAGTGTATAATACCCTGGCTTGCATACAAAGTACATGACTAGTCTGATTTTAAATTATTTAGGAGGATGCCAAAAGAGTAGTCATGTATAGATACATCTGAAGGGAAGATGAATCTCCAAAGTAGTGCCTGCCAAGACCTGAATATTTGTGTCTATTTCTATGCAAGTTCATCCCTGCCTTTGCTATCCAAACTCCTGTTGGCTGAAATGTTTTTCCCTTTATTCCTGCATGACTCAGCAGCTTGGGCTCCCTACCCCATCTCTGCCAGGCCCTGCTCTTGCTTGTGCTGTTCCAAGCACGAGTTTCCCTGGTGTGGCAGCACATTTCTCTCTCTCTCTCAGGATTTTTCATAGAGCAGCACAGAGAGAAAGAAAGAGAAAACAATTTCTATTTCTGCTCCATGTTTTTCCCATGTGGAATGTGTTTGGAGAATTGTTACCTGGGGTGATTGATTGATTGGATTCTGGTGAGGATTGTTTGAGCCTGATGGCCAATCCAATCTGCCTGTGGCTGGACTCTGGAGAGATGGTCAAAAGTTGTTAGTAGTTAGATATGGTAGTTAGAGAAAGTAGGTATGTAGGTTTAGTATCTTCCTTTATATAGCATATTAATGTATTATACCATAGTTATAATAAAGAAATCATTCAGCCTTCTGAACTGATGTTGGACATCATCATTTCTTCCCACTGGGTTCGCCTGCATTTTACAATACCCTGGCTCAGTTTACCTGTCTGCTTTCCCTTTTACCCAGAGCTCCCCAGCCACTGGGGAACACTGGGAGATTTGGGAGCCAAAGCGCTGAGTACCTGGGGATAACTAAACAGGAGGATACCTCCTTCAGGGAGAAATCCATTTCAATAGGTTTTGTACCTGAGCAGGCCCTGCAGGTTATGCTGATGGGAACATTTCATAAATACATATTTATTGGCAAATCTGATAATCATATTTTCATACCAATGATGGATGAATGCACCATAGGGCTTGACCTGGCTATAAGCTTTTAAAATATTGGCCATATTGAATAGTTAGAAGCAAGCATATGAATCTCTTGGGGCATATTCCTTCTAGATAGGAAGTTCTCCATTATAAATGGTTTAAATGCTTTAAGGCACCAGACTTTGAATTTAACTTTTATAGCAAATGCATCTGGTTAATGTTAAATTAAAACACCCCAGGAAATCTATACTTTTCACTGTATTTTTTATTTCTGCAAATTTTTGGAGAGCATCCATTGCTCTAAAATCAAGTTAATTGGAAACAGAGTAAGAAGCATGAACACAGTCCCAGCAGAACATTCTCTGTATGATGCCGAACTGTTAATTTTTATTATTTTTTCTAAGACACTGTCCAGATTCCCATCCTGTGAAATCTTCAGCTGCCAGATGAAGGCACAGTCTTTTACACTGAATCTCATCTTTTTTCCAAAGATTATTCCTCTTCAGCAAATACTATGTAAACATAGTAAGTCAAGTTGACATGAAGCTAAATCTGTGCTCTGGTGACTTGGGGCTTTGGCCTGCATTTGCAAGGTTTTGGGGACATTCAGAGTTCATCTAAGGCCACAGATCTCTGTTGATTCACTCATCTATGGCCCATGGAATGTGTTTCTCTAAAAAAAATTACAACCTACCAGGCAGGTCTGTTGCCTCTCTGTGATGGTTCAGTGATGCTGAATTCTGACCCAAGGCTTTGTAGATTGCTCCCAAATTTAATAATAGGATAACTCACTACATGAGACCATTTTCCCCACTGCAGATTTGTGTAGTTTTGTCAAAACATTTTCCTGCTTGGCTGAAATTTGGCTGAACTTCTTTCAGCAGAATGGGGCCCAACATGTTTGCCCAGAAAACAGCATAGCAGCATCAACAGCAGGCAACCGTAGCTAAGGATACAGAGAATTTTAAATTTACTAGAATTTAGAATTTACTTAAATCACTGAGCTTGCTTTCAGTGGTAATAAATATCTCTTGGTTATTTTTTTCCTCCTTTGGGTGAAATTGCTTTTTCTACACTGAAATCTTTTGCCAGACTAGATATATTGGTTTTAAGTTCAACAAATACAGGTTACCTGCCAGCATAGCGAGGCCAGCTCTAGCTCTAATGTTGTGCACACCTTAAGCACAAAGGTAACCAGCTCTGTGTGCTCAAACTGGTGCTGGGGTATTTTGCTCAAGGCAAATTCAGGCAGAAAAACAAGCCTGTGGCAAGGGTTTTTGAGGACTAAGATCTCCTATGTGTAATGTGCCACTCAACTAGCAGTATTGCTTGAAAATCTCAAGATTCTCTGAGACAAACCAAAAGTTGGTTTTAAAGCATCATAAAGTTTCCCTTTAGTAGGCCATGGTGATGACAGCAAGGAAGGAAGTTTGGCTGCAGGACTCCTGTGACAGTTTGCAAAAGCTAATTTGCAGAAAAAGCAGATTTCATGGGAACGAGATTTATTTGCAGATAAGGGCTTTTAGTCTGTGATACTGGTTTTGAAATCTTTGCAGGGCTGAGACCTTCCACATGCTGGAATCAGTAATTACTCAGCCTTCAGTTGCTTAATCAGAAATTATAAACAGTCGTAACAAGTAACAGGATTTGTACTTTGTGATGGGAACAGAAAAGTTACCTCAGGACAGCCCAGCCCCCAGCTGGGGCAAAAGGCTGGTGTGGACAGGGTGCCAGCAGGTGTTCCTTGGCCAATTAATTGCAGCAACAGGTGGGGCTCATAAGCCCCAGCTGCAGCCGTGTTGATAAGCCTGTGTCACTGCTGAGACCCAAACGAGTGTCCTCAGCCAGGTGTGTGAGGAGTGTGGTGTTGTCTCTGGAGAACTGCAGCTTTCTGTAGACAGCAAATCCTGCTCACCTGCCTGAGGAACCAGGTATGTGCATTCTGCCAAAGGCTTTAGCACTTCCAGTTTTAAGAATTTTTGCTCCAAGTTTTCTTCCCTCCCTTTTGGCCATAGCTGAGTCTTGTTCCCTTTGCATTTTTTTAAGTATGGCTGGTCAGGCTGGAAAAGCAGAGAGGGGGTCCCCTGATTTCACCAGACAACTGCCATGTCTTATGGGGGTGTCTGTTCTGCGTGTCCCTGGGTTTGCATGGCCTCATAGCTCTTTCAAAATACATGACAGATTTTGGACTTTTTCTTCAGAAGCTACCACAGTTTTAGGGATCCCTTTCTTTCCGGCTAGGTCCTGCAGATTTTACCAGGCACCTGACTCCTTTTTGTGGCTTGCCTTCTGCAATATGGGCACTCAAACATGGAAGAGACATCTCAATTTTCTTACCCTTGCTCTTGGATAACAGGTAGGCCTTTAAAAAGTGTCTATGTTACTTCATTTTTAATCACAGCTTGGGATAAACTTTTCATTTCATGTAGATCAGACAGGACTTGATTTGTGGTCTTGGCTTTTGACGAATTTGAAAGAATTCAAGAGTAAGCTATAGGCTAGTCTTTAGAAATCAATTCAAACTAGGAAATGAGATATAAATTTGTGTCACTTGTATTTCAAAAGTGAATTAATTAGGTCTCTTGAATTTGAACTCAAAAAGACCTAAAAATTAAAATCAATTCATAATCCTGAAAGTACTGGTTGGGTGTTTTCCCCAACGAGAGAGTGAATGTGGTATTTGAAAGTGTCTTGGAGGAGGTCAAATATGGTTTACATATATAAGAGGAATTAAGTATGCTGTGTCATGATTTTCTGCAACATATTTCACTGAGACTAAAACATGTCATCATGTCCTTATGGGCTGATGTTTATAAAACAAATACAAATACTTTCAAGTGAGGGCTATCTGCTGAAGGTTAGCTGTTAAAAATGTTTCCCTCTCTGTTTATAGTTTTCGAAATCTGGCTTATCAGTGGGAATGCTGGCAACTACTCTAAGTATTGCACATTTCCAAGGAGTTTGACTGAGGCACCCTGTTCTAATACATTCTTTACTGCTGACAGTGTTGGCTGTTACCATGAGATAAACAGATTAAATATTGACTCCATAATTGTAGTTGCCATGATTATAAGCACACCACTACTGAAGTATGCAAGTAATTCATGTGAGTCTAGATCAAAACAATCTAGTAGGAAAGGAATGATCAGTTATCCTTGAAATGTGTAAATCCCCAAGAAAGTGCAGTTATATCCTAGCAAGTATTGAGATAGATAAAGTAGGTAGATGTTTTATGTGTGCCCAAGGAGAACTCAATTCAAAACTTGCTAAAATCTGTGAGCTTGCTTTCAGTGGTAATAAAGTTCTAAGTTATTGAACTGTATCGATTTCTATAGCAAATAGGGGCATAGTCAATAAATCGTGACTGCCGTTCAAAACCATCACTCTACAGTCAGCTCCAAATGGTTGGGCAGATTTTAGGGAACCTAAATATTCTAATGCATGTCTCTAATTTGGGGATATACTCAATTAGATATGACTCAAGTTCTAGAGCACTGTTTTTATTTTCTGCTGTGAACTTCAAACCATGGATAAGTGTATTTTTGATAACTTGTAGAATTCAGAGAATTTTGGAGTATGTTTTCATACTTTTATATGTACTTCAAACCATGAATGTTTGCTTTTAATTGCTGTTATAAAAGTTAAGGCAAATTTGTGAGAACGACTGTGATATGATTTGAGTTTTAGGTCTTTCTCTGAACATAAGGCAAACCAAAACAAACTTCTGGATCACAAATATGCAGGTTGCATTGCACCATCATTTTCAGCTTTCCTGGGAACTCATTAGTTTCTCATTATATCTTTTGTCTAAACATAATTTTCTATCAAGTAATTAAGTTGAGCATGATGAGCTTGCTTGATATGCTGCTTCTCATGAGCATATGCTTAAGTGTATATATAATTCTCTGTTGGTAGAGGGGACTGTGGAAATATTGTTCTGATTAAAAATCATGAACTGATAAAAAAGGAATTAGAGTGACAAGAAACTTGTGGTCCCACAAGATCAAATACCATTTGTAGCAGCATTGGGCGATGTGCTAAGACTGTACATTTATATACAGATTTTGGTATTAGTCTGCACAATCGGGCCACCTTTTCTCATGGTGTAATTAAGTCTTTTGCTAATATTTCATGTTTATAGTGCTCCAAAGATGACAGGGACATAGAATGCATGTCTCAAGTGATCTCTCTTCATTGCCTGGTTTACATAATCTTTATTCTCTTTCGTCTCTGGAAGTTTTCTGGCCGTGAGTTGTTGTTTAATTCAGTGACTTTTTGATGGGCTTGTAACACCTATATATAAACTGCCTAGAAACCAGAAAATGTCAATACATTGACATATTTTGAACAGTTTGTCCTCCAAAGTGGAGAACACATGTGGTGTTCATGTTTCCTTTACTGTTCTAAGGCAACAACTTCAATACTGAGAAGATACAGAGTTTGCAAGGCTGGTGATGAGGCAGTTAATAGGGGAAAAGTGTAAAATATCGTATGGTATGCTTTAATTCTATTTTCAGAGGCTCAAAAGAGGAAAATTTGACCACATTACAGTTGTAGTATTCTCTTTTTGAAGAATTGAACAGGACAATGTTTTGGTTTATTGTGGAGCTTTCTAGTGAATAAAAGACATAGAATTCTGGATGAAAACCCAGTTTTAAGTCATCTTTAGCAGAGCCCATAATTTTGGCCTAGCTATCATTTAAACAGTCATGCTTCCATATACTTAATTCATGCCAGCAGCCTGCTTTATTCCTGCTGCTTTGTATTTAGTCTATTCAGAATGTGGTTATACAGAAAAACATCACTCAGGGTTCATTGGAAAGTGCTTTTTTCCAGAACAAATCTTGAAAAAGAGGAAAAAAATCATGTGTAAGTTTCTATAACTTGGCTACCTAATTCAAAGTGTCATTGCAATTTGTCTGTGCCCATTAGAAATCCTTATCACAGCTCTGCCTGGTGGCTGTCTCCACCATTTTGTGGAGTACTTTTGCAGTATTCTGGATATGTAAGTCATTTTAAGGGGCTGTTCTGTTTTTCATGGGCGCAAACCTCGCCTCTCTAACTTTCTGGCCCTTCAACACTGCAATAGGAAAAAGTAGTTATCCCTTAGGAAAATCTCAGATATTGACCAAGGAGAGTAAACCATTAGCTCAGGTCATTGCTAACCTGAGATATTCTGATGTGCTCTTTCAGCAATGAGCATTTGCTTTGCTGTCAAGACTTTATTAAGGTTCCCAGGAGGACAAAACAACCAATCAGTTCAACAAGGAGCTCCCCAGCTCGCTGAGGAGCATTTAGGGTTCACATTCCAGTATGGGTCACTTTGCCATGTTTTGGCTCCTTCCCTGCAGCTCCATTAGCTGGCAGCTGGTGGTGTAGTGGAAGCAGCCTCTTGCATAGAAGAGAACAGCTACCTTTGTATCTTTAAAATACTTCCAAACTGGTGGCACTTCTTTATATAAACACAACAAATAACCTAAAAATAGAACTGTAGCTGGAATGGGAGCTATTCAACATGAATTAATGTGTTTGTTAAAAGTCTAGGGATTTTTGATGGTCTTGTGAGATACACATGACCTTTTCATGATGCTCCCTAGAGATACTAGTCATCCTGTCCAAAAGCAGCATGAAGTTTTTCAGGCATACACAAACAATGTAATTAGGGCACTTTGGGCCTAGTAATGGGGTATGAACACTGTAGTCCTGCTCAGATGGCCTTTGCCAGTATACCACAGTTTTCCAATATTGTAACTATTGGTACAATTAGTGCAAGGGTCTTATATCTCTGGATATAACTACGTTTTGTGCTTTCAGTGTAAAATGTAAAGAATAATTTTCTTCTTTTAGTGAGATTGTGCTACGTGCTTCTCCAGGTAACAAGGAACTGAAACTGCTGGGAGCACAGTGATCTCCATTTACTGTAAATCCATCCAGTCACCAAAACCAGCCTTCACACTCAGCATTAGTTATAAACTCTCTTATATTAGCATTCTCAGAGAGATCAGGGACTGCACAAATGGTGCAGGTTAATATAGCTCCCCTACAACAGAGGGCTGAGTTCAGGATCAAGGATTATGATGGGGTAGCACAGGAAAGCTGTGGTCATTATCATCCCAGGACTATGGGACCTCATCATTGTGCTTAGCATGACACAAACACATAGCAAAAAAATGTCCTTACATCCCAATTACTGTCCTTACTCTTGGGCACAGAGGACCTGAGTGACCCAAGGGTGCCATTCTTATGTGTCACTCCATTTCACACTTACTCTGCTGCTGACTACAGAAGCCACACTTCTGTGAAAATACAATAGACCTTACTCTTACAAATTACTTTTTTAAGAACTGTTAAGATTTTCAGAATGTCCTAATTAAGACAATCAAATAAGCAAGCAGCCAGATGAATACATAGTTCATGTATTCAAGACTGAGATAAAATGTTCAGAATTAATGTGATCTTGCAATACTCATCACACTTACAATGTATATTTTATGTCAAAATAATATTTCTCTAGCATTTCTAGCACTGTCACAGTCTTGAAAAAATAATACAGTAAGTAATGGTGATAAACAACATCCTGTCCATATGAAACTTAAGAACAGGCTTTGCTTAAAAAAAAAAATCTACTAGTGACTATGGGGCTATTATTAATTCTTACAAGTGCTGTGGCTTTTGATGCACAACAGACAAAATAATCTAGATAGTGCTGCAGTGTTGATACTCTGAGAAAAGTGTTCTTTAAAGGGCTGCCTTTCACCAGGAACTGCTCTTTGATGGGTAAATGCTTATGGCAACAGCCTTGACAGCTTATATTCACCTCTTCTGTGTGTGTCTTAATACCTGTCAGCCAGAGATGCTCAGCAGACAAGTTACACGCCTGAGGTGTCTCCTTATGCTTAAATGCTACAATAGATTTTTTTTTTCAGTCTAAGATTTTATCTGGCTCTCAGAACAGCTGGACACCTTTAGTCAGCACTGAACCCCTCCTAGGTAGGCTGGTGGTCCTCTTCCTCCATAGCAGTGAAGCTGAGGTAGCACTAGAGCCTTTGTGCAAGACACTGCTTTTGATAAAGCTGCCCTACAGAATAAAGGGTTGTTCTGACAGTGAAAAACTTCCCAAAGTCACTGTAGGAGAAAGGTTTGTGGGATGAAGCCCTCCAGAGCCGACTCAACTGCAATTTTTTAGAAGCCTGGTGTGTGGCACTTTGACTCCCACAGCCCAACACACCACATGCCTGTGGGGAGCATCACTGTGTATACCAGAGCAGAGGAGGGAGACAATCATGAAGGAAGATGTGTTTATTATCAGACCAAATAAGAGCACACAGGAAAAGACTTCCTTTGTGTTTATTTAAAAATAAATATTGTAGAGTTGGAACAGAGGTGAACACCTTCAGGGGCATCAGTGAAATGATGACAGTAGCAAAGTTCATAGCCAGACACTGTGATATTACAAATCTATTAAGAAAAATAAGTTTGAGAGTTAAACAAGCTAGTTATTTTTGAGTATGATCATCTCAGTCATGGTAACATTAAAACACCACCAGAGAGGCTCAGGTCATAGTTCTTTTACAACTTTTCACTTTTCTAAGCTGTACACAGCTGCTATTTGGGCATGAAGTTAAGTTTCTACATGTGAAGAGAGCGTCTGACACTCCTTGTTCTCCCTGCCTGGCTGTACTCTGAAGTTCACTTAATATCTTTTAGGAATATATTTGCCTCTGGCTTTTTAATTACTAATGAAATTACCTGAAGCCAGATGTACAAAGAAGAACTCTGTTCAGCCTAAACGCTTTCTTTTCCAAATCTAGAAGGCAAGCTGATTGTTATTTATGCATCATATCCTGTAATACAGTGTTTCTCAGGGTCAATCTTGTACAACAAATAAAATCCACCAATACCTGAACTATGTCTCTTGTTCTAGGATTTCCCTAGCAGGAAATCCAAATCCTGTGTACTGTAGATCTGCCCTAGTGAGATAATTATTGTTCTGCCAGGTTGTTGTAAGCAACACATCTGATCAAAGGCAAGGGAAAGGAGTGTAATTGCCATGTGAATTGTTGGAAGTTCAGTTTACTGGCAGTATATGTTTTGAAATTGCATGGAACCACATATATGTTGAAATCTGCCTCAAAATTGATTTTTTCTTCATGTAAATGGAGTATTTTGTGTGGGGTCTGATGCTGAGTGGATGTGAAAGACTTATGCAAGACAGGAGCCCAAGAGAGAACCAGAGGCTTGCTGCCAGTTGTATCAGAAAAGCAGGTGAAAAACTTGAAAGAAGAAAAGGCTATAGGTCCATTTTCAGGTGTGGTGAATATTTTAGGTAGATTTTAGTTGTTTTAAAAATGTATGGTTGACTTCCTGTGTTGAATTTCAAAGAACCGCCTGTGATAGCAAATGGGGCTTAAATTGGCTTCCATTTTAAGGAAGGGTTTTGTCTTTTTGTGTCAGAACGGATTGAAATGTGTGTGTGTTCATATCCATATTTTGTTCAGCCATCATGTATTTTCTTGGGTTAGAAGCCTCTGAGGTGCTAAGGGTATTTGCATATATGTTACATTTGCAAATGGCCTGTGACTTTGAAGCATTCATAGCTGTGAAGCCAATGTGGTTCTAAATCAAAGTTTTTCTGTCCTGCTTTCTTCCTCCAAGACTTGCTGGAGGAGCCTTTGCACTTGCTTTATCCCCTGAGATTCCATGGCAATCTGGCAGCTGGATTCAAATGTTTTTATTTGTATTTCTGATAACTGTTCTACAATGCAATCATCTTCAGAAACACGTTGATTCTATACCCTCAAAAACATGACCCTCCAGGGGAATACACATGTATGGAATGAAATTCCTGCTGCACTGGAGGCAGTCAGGCTTCCTGCCTTTGGTGGCAGAGTGGTTGTGTAGCAGAAGTCTCCTGCAGAGTGCAGCCATCAGTTGCTAATGTCTTGAACATCTGAGATGGAAGTATTTATCTTTATATTGTGCAGCTTTAATGGAAAGGTCCATACTGCCTCTTTTGAGCAGTTGCAGCAGAGTTCACAGGTCTGGAAATTGAGTGAATTACTACTGTGCTTTCCCTTTTCTCCACTGAGATCTCCATCTTCCCCCTCTCCCCCACCCTTGATTTTCTCCCCTTGTTTCAATAATTGAAAGATGTTCAAAACATCAAATTTTGTTCCTCTGCTATGGAAAACACCACCACCACAATTTAGTCCTTTTATTCTAAAATGAATTAATTTTGTAAGACTACTTAAGAGGCATTAACAAAACACCTGCCTCTTTAATTTAGCAATGCTTGCTGCCAAGCATGTGCTGCTGCTTGGGCTTCATGTTTGTTATCTGATGCCTCAGTCATGCTTCAGAAAGTGTTGCATCTGTTCAGTTCTGGCTGAGATTGTTCATTTCCTTCTATTCAGATACTGACTTTTCAAGTCTTAACATATTGTTTACTTTGCTGCTTTTTCATTCACAGCCGTGTTTATAGTGGGAAGGCAGGCAAGGTTTCCTGAGAAGAGTTGTGCAGTGAAACAAAGTACTGTTATTTCTTCACCTATTAGACTTATCATGTGCCTAATGCTGAGGAAATAATAGTATTAATGTTCTTAAACTGGTCCTCTTAAAGGTACTGAGAATGTCAGAATTTGCACCCAAGATATACATGTGTGTCTGATAGGTGATCAGAATTCATTGCTGATATAAGCTGCTGGTTATTCGTATTCCCTATCTTAGAGACACCTTTGGAAGGACGTTGTGGTCAGCAAAGAGAGAAAAATGATTATAAATGTGTCATATCCAGCTTAGTACTATATGGATTTCTGTAATATTTGATTCAAAGATACAAAGAAACGCCAGTAAAAATATTTACCTTCTACTTTTTCCTTTGAGACTGTGCTATTAGACTGTGCAAACAAGCAAAGGCACTAACACTCACAGAACAGTAATTAGATATATTTGTTTAACAAGTTGTAAGTGCAAAATAGAAGACAAAAATCCAAAGTAGTAACTGATGGGTGCTGCATTTTCTTTCCTGGATGATCCCGATTTATTTTTAATAGTGGTATGAAAAAGAAGTCTTTTTAAATTGTGCATGTTTTAAAGAAGTATTCTCTGATGCAGAGGATTGTACTAAGCAGAAAAAAGAGCAGCTGTTACTGGAAGTTACAGTTAATTGTTGTATTTTCCAGCACAAGGTTGTTTGGTGGGAACAGTGGAGAAAAAAATGCAAGCAACTGCCAAAAAAACAAGCATGTGAGGTGAAACTTGAATTTGCTCTCATGAGAACTTTCTAAGATTCATAAGTAACTGAGGAAAGCAGGCTGTATTTAAATCTCTGGAGATGTATGTGCTGTATGGAGACACAGCACAGCACACAGTGTTGGCAGGAGAAGGGAAGGAGAACAGAAGGTCACAAAGACTGATATGATAGGCGGGTAAGGCTCATCAGGATAGTGGATAGTGGATAAAATGCCTGCTGCCACCTCATATACTTTAGCTGGGGGTTTGTGTGTTTGGGTTTTTTGTTTATTTTTGTTTTATTTTTCTTTTGTGGCTCTCAGAGTAAATTTGAAGCCACTATCCTTTCCCTTGCTCCCACAGCACAGGTTTTCTTGTGCTTTTTAAATGGAACAAGAAAAGCATGCCTCTGTTACAAATCTGTAGAGGAGTAGTTGCATATAAATTAGCCAGGGGCATTTTGTGAGCCCTGCAGGCCAAATTTGATGTGATATATGTATGCCTAAGAGCAATCTCTGAAGAGGTACTTCAGCAAAATACCCCAGCTGGGCTCTGGCTGTTGTTAGAGCAGTGGGAAAGCGGCAGAAAGTGTCTCTGGGCAGGCTGAAGGGGAGAAGGGCCTGGCCAGGAGGCCCTGGTGGTGTGGGTGCCTCCTGGCCTGGCACTGCCCACTGCTCTGCTCTGGCACTGCTGCTGAGCCACAGAGTCTGCCACAGGGGCTGTGCTCTGGGAATCCAGCTTGTTAGTCCATCTGTTCTTCCAGCACAAGGCTGTAAAACGTTGTAGGTCATAAGAGGCAGCTATTTATTTCTTAAGTCTTTAGGTGCCAGAGGGGAGATTTCTTTTATATATATAAAAATAGCACTGGAATGCATTTATTAGGAATTTACTGTATTTATTTTGAACCACAATATTTGAACATCCAGATCCACAGACAAAACTCCAAGAAAGTACAATTTCTGTCATACTCTGAGCTCAGTTCTCTGATCACTTATCCTTGCCTGTATTGCCACCCATTGTGAATAATTTCACTGACTTCAATAAAACAACATGCAGTAGCCAACTTTTAACTCAGTACTATTTGCAGCTTTCCCAATTACTCCAGTACTAAGTTTAGCTCTAAAGAATGAACACATTGCTCCCAAAAAGGACAAACCCAAAATGAAAGTTGAACAATACCCTGAAATTAATTTCTTTCAACATTAAAATCAAGACTGATTACTATTAACTCATTAATCAAAACATCTTTCAGCTAGAAAATTTGTTGCCAACTGTTATTATTACTAGTTTAGCATAAGTTGGCCACTGAATATCAGTTGATATTAGGAAATTGCATAGTTCATGCAAAGTCAAAATACTGTTTTGTTTCTTATAAAACAGCTAATGTCTATATAAGTTTATGGAATGAGGTGATTGTTATTGTTCCCAATACATTATGGAGATACTGGTCATGGTTTTATAGTAAAGAATCAGCTGAGGTTTGTCCTGAAAGCAGGAATTCATTCCTTGAAATTTAAATTGTCAATCAGAGACAGGTCTATAACATCTTGTTACTGAATGAAGTTCTGGCTTTTGTGAATCCAGGATGAATTGTGATATTAATACCACGTGTTTCCAAAGAATTTACAAAATATTGATTAATTAATTAAAATTTAAATTCTTTAAGCAAACACAGAATTGACAACAATTTGAGAGCATATTTAAGACATTGTTATGCTATCACACTAGTGTGTCACTGCTTAAGATTTGCATGTTAATAACTTCAGGCAAGCAAATGTCACTCATACAGAAACTCTGTGCTTAGGAATGGCATGAGTAGGAAAAACAAGGTTTTATGTTTTCTAGGCAGAACATGTTGTGATCAAAAGGATTTTGAGAAAATGAACAACTTTATGTACCTTGGCCAATGCACAGGCATACAAGCGAGTGTGGGCTAGTCCCTGAGTAGGCTGTATGAATAAACTGTCCTTTTCTCATTCCTGACCTGTATTCTCCTTTTTCCCATGTTTTCCATGGTGGATCAAAGAAGCAATATAGTGACGCATATGGAGCCTACTGACTATGCAAAATTCTAACACAAGTGATAACCTGCCCCTACCGTTTTGGATAAAATTGGTTACTTTTGGTTAATTAGCTGTTTGTTTTCTGCACAGATATTTTACATTAGATGTTGCTGTCAGTGGAAGCAGCTTTTCAGAGCTGAGGGCAGCCCTCAGACTGGTTCTACCTCTGTAATCCTTCTGCAGACATAGAAGGTTGGCAGCCACCTGGGAGTGCTCATGCCCAGGGATGGCCAAAGGGTGAGAGACAGCACTCACTGCAAGGGTAGGGTAAAACAAAGGATAGTCTGCAACTGCATTTGCACCCCATCTTGCTTTATGTGGTGCAGTTCATTGATAGACAGGACAGAGGATCTAGCTTGTCTCTGCTGCCAACAAAAGGTTTAAAATTAGGACTAATTTTCACATTTTGCTTTCGAATTTTCTCTGCTCAGATGGAGAACTGTTTCTGTAAGCTCTCCCTTCTTGTTCCTGAGACTCTCTAGCCAGTGATACAAGGATGCAGTCAAATGTACATGGATATAGCAGAATTTAACCCACAGCAGAGAGACACTGAATTAAATGAGCATTTTGCAAAGGGCTGATATGTCTCTGGGCAGCCTGAGTTCATTACAGTTATGTAAGTTTTCTTAAAAACATAATTAAAATTGGAATTGTACTCCCCAAAGTGTGCTGCAATATCTGACTTGGAGCTGCAGGAAGCAGAGCTTTGCCTGACCTGCTATTTCTGTCCCTTTGCTGCTGTGAATTTGGCGTGGCATCCCAGGGAGTGTGATCAAAACAAGCAGTGACAAAGGCCTGATTGCCCCAAATGCTGAGGCAGGTTCTGACCACGGTATTTTGTAAACATCTTCTGCAGATACTGCACAGAAGTGCACAGGCTATTAGTGGCAGCACAGAGGGCTCCTCACTTCAGGAGTGAAATCAGGAATGCAGTGTGGAATTTGAGAGAACAGAGTTCTAGGAATCCAAAGGGAAGAACATCCTGAAATAAGTTAATTGAATGGTGCTCTGAAGTTTAGCCATGAAAGTAGCTCAGAAGCATTGCTGAATTGGATGTCTGTTTATTCATGATCACCACCACCAACCATGGATAGATGTATGCATAATAGAAATAAACTTTGCTTTAACTGAATACATTAGATTCACAATGATTAAGCAGAAATAATTTCATTTTCAAGGCTGGATATTGAGAAAGGGGTATATGTCCAACTATTTTTCTTTAGTGAGAGGTAACCCACACATCAGAACTCTGATGTGGATCTGGTCTTCCTTGGGGAATTCAGATCCAGGACTAGCTCTGAGACCAGTTTCTAATTTTAATTACTGCTACCACATTAAAAATTGCTTCCACAATGCAGATGAAGTCCACCAATATAAATCATCAGCAGCAGGACTCTTTAAAGCTCATACAGACATAGGCTTTGTGCTGACCTCTGCACAGCATCAGCCTCTTGCTGGGCCATCTCCACAGGAATGAATTGTATCCAGAAAGCACAGCGGAAGAGATTCAGACTAGTATTCTACATAAGGCTTTTAATATTGGGTAGCATAAAGGTCAAGTAAATAATCTAAAAATAACTAAGCATTAATGCTATGAAGACCCTGTGCAGAAGTTACCCTTTGTCTCTTTGGTGCTGATCTTACAACAAGCAGTTTTTACCTTTTGTGATCGTATTGTGAATTACTGAACCTGATCACTGAGGAGTTGATTTCTTGCTGATCAATAGTGGCTCCATAAACTTTATTAAAAGTTATTTTAAACTGTTTCAATTGGCACTTAGCCAATTGAAATTGGGTATTTTTTTAAATCTTTAGGCAAGCCATTCTTAACAAGTGAGTGATGCTCTTGCATATTAATTCAGCACTGAACCCATTAACTAACTATGCACGCAGTTTTGTGTCAATATCTCAACTATTTTCAGTTAATTAGACAGCGTGATTAAGATCATATGAGTTGAATTAACAGGTCAGTGCATCATCTCACTACAATTGCATCTAGGATAACTTGGCCTAAAAGTCATACAAAAAGGACAATTTAGCCTTCTCATACTCAAGATAGCAATTTTGAATGTGATCAGCCCAATGTTTCATGGAAAGACTTCAGTTTTGAACTTCTGTATAGAATTTCTGCTTTGAAAGGTGAATTTCTAATCGAGACATATGGGTGTCATACAGGGGTCCAAACAACCATTTGCATAAAAACTGCACAACGTAATGACAGACAAATTTCTTCACTTCTTATGCCATATTGGTCAATTCATATTTAGCATGCACATCATTTTCTTCTCCTGACTGAGGATCTGAGTGATGAATTTCAATAAAAATGACATAGATCATTGCTCCAAGTACACCTCCCAGCAGAGGTGCAACTATAGGAACCCACCACCAATTATTACCAGCCCTGTAAGACAAAAAGAAAAAGAATTAGTGTTATTTGTTACTCTGGTGAACACCTTTCTGTGAATTAGTCACTGAACAGAGTCAGTGCCACTTGCTATACTGTAGACCTTTCTATTTTGTCTCACGTTTCTGTAAGTGGTGACACCCTCATTTGCCCTGCCCAGGCTGGTTCTGATTGAAATGATAAATAACAAGCACCAGACATGTTGGTCTGTGTGCTGTACTTGCATTTTGGAAAATAAGGCCTTTTTACTGCATGTCTGTGTGGGGACAGAGGATGATTTCTCCCTTGAGAAAAGCACATTTCACTGACTTGCAGTGAAATGAGCAGGCACATATTTATTGCCCAGCAATCTTCACTTGTGCTGTCCCCAGATGCTTGTGAATAGATTTTCAGGATGTTACAAAAGTGGCTTATTTCATCTGCATGGAAACTTGCAAGTTCACACCTGCAATAGTATATGCCATCTTGCTCTTGGCAAATGTAATAAATTAAACTGAATTTTGAGTATATTTACCTTAAGCAATGTAATAAAACACAGTGACTGTAAAGTTGATTATCCTTGACTGGAGTGGTCAAGATTCAAATTTCATGAGGTAGAATCTTATCTCTATGTTTAAAATGTGGTGTCTTTCAGCAAGAGGCAAATAAATGCTTAGAAGTTTTATACACCTAAAATTTAATCTTAGAATTTTTGTATTCACTTAGAAAGTCCAGCATGCTGATTCCACTGAAATGCTTACATCTGCACAATTACTAGGATTTAATTTTTAATATGTAGATTTACAGGCATATTTATAGTAAGACTTCCACCATTGAACTGTATAAAACAATAAATAACAACCTTTTTATGCAGGAATATTGGGCTGGTAGAATTGCTCTCCTTTTCCTAGAGGTCCACATTCAGACAGTAAATAACTGAGTATCCATGTCAGAGCACAGAGTCTCTTCACTATACTGATGCATTAAGGTGTTTTTATTTGATAACATGCTGTATTTATTGAATGTGTGAGTCTCCAGTGAAAATCCAGCTACCTCAATTTCATGCATATTGAAAATGGAGATGTTTTTTGTCTCCCAGAAATACAGATGGACAAATTAATCTGTAAGAGGAACTTTACAGGAAGCTGCAGGGGAACTTTTAAACTGTCAGGTAATTATTCAGCACTCAGTTGTATAGCTTTATGCAGAAATGAACTTGTGTTTGTCACAATGCAAGAATAGACCTGGGAGAATATTTGTGCCCTGTTGATTATACTCTTACTGCTTGTTCAGAAATGCCTTGCATGTGTATTTTTTACCTTTGGAATTATTTCTATTTTGCCCTGAGGATATAAAGTAACTTCTGATGTTATTTTACTGACTTGATAAATCTGTTTGTTTTTGAATCATGGATGGTTGTTGAGCACTTGAATTTCTGGAACAAGCATGGACTTAGCTTTTATTGAATTAATCAGCAGGACAAAAGCTACATCAAGTACTTGCATGTATTCTTCTGCATGATGTGTTATACACGGGTGTGTAATGAAGGTGTTTCATGGCAGGTTTCTCTCAGCTTGTTCCATGAACTGGCCTGTGCCTTGTCAGCTCCTGCATGACCTTCTCCAAATCATGGCCTGTATTTGCAGCAGCTGCAGTCAGCTGTGCGTTGGATACCCTGTGCTGAGACGCTTGGTGCGAAGCCTTTGAAGAGGCTGCTGCCAAAACTGCAATGAGGTCAGTCAGGACCCGGCCGAGTTTGTGACACTCAGTGCTCTGTCATTGGCACAGGAGCAAGAACTCGCTTTGACAAGCACAGGCGGCCAAAGGCCCCTCGGTGCCCTCAGCCCCTGGCTGTGCCCAGTGCGCTGTTTGCTGCCGGCTTAGGAGCGCACCCAGCCCCGCCTCTGCCACCGCGGCTGCTCGGGGCGCTGGGCGGGTGCTGCTTGTGCGGCCTGGCAGCAGAACTGAGCTTGGCTGCGGGAATTCCCGGGAAACTACAGTGTCTAAGCTACAGGGACTGGGAACTTGGGCCCATTTAAACTTGCAGATACACCTTTCACTAGCCAGCTGCTGCGGGAAAGGGAGATACCGCTGTTCGTGAGGTAATCCGGGCTGCAGGGCTGCATCCCGGCAAGAATGCTAAATGCTTCTGAGGCCGCTTTGCCATCCAGATGCCTGTGCAGACAGGAGATTCGCCTCCGGACCTTTCCCGCAGTGCAGTTCTGTTCAGTGCTGCCGCCTTGTCCCCGGTGCCGGCGGCCACGAGGTGTCAGCGTTACCGCGCCGAGCGGCGAGAGCCGCGACGGACCGCGCTGGGGTATCCCGGGCTACCTTCAAATGCTGGCACGAAACACTGCTCTGGAGAGCCCTACCTCTCTCTCTCTTATTGCTCGGTTTTGCTTGTCAAAATGCAGTCTGGTATTTGGACTTAATGCTCTGGCTGTTTTCTCACTACAGACAATACTTGGCTTCCCAAACTTTTCTTAAGCTTATCAGAGTATTAGGCATGTGCTTAAGAAAGACTCCTGCTTTTCTGATGGGAGCCTTTAACCAGAACAAACCATTTGCATGGGCTAGGGAAACCACACCATAGCTTGTGTCTTCGGGCTTGGTTTTGGGGAAAATGCTTCTTAGTTGTGCAAAATGTACTAACAGCAACAGTTGGAAAACCCTCAGTGCTCAAACCCAGTCCTGTCATCTGGACAATTCCATGGTCCAGCAGAAGGGCTCTCTAGTCTAGTTCTCTGCCTGAAAATATGATAAAACCAGTGTTTACTATACCTTCAAGCACAAAGGGTAGAGGGGATTTCTCTGCTGCGAGCCAAGTCTCAATGTCTAGAGCATTTGCTTGGGAACAGTGTAGAAGGTCTTGCTATTCTGTATCTGATCTATTCCAAAGTGAGGCTTTCCTGGTGGTCCAGGCTGTTCTGTAGGCGACGCTTGATTATTCACTGATGTGGACTCAATTGCCTTGGGAGATGCTTCCATCCTCCCCCAAAGAATGTTCAGTGTCTCCTGAGTATTTCCTACTGCTCTGTTTGTACAGCACTCCCCTCATGTCTCTGTGGAGGTTTCATGCTCAGGTCCCAGTTCCTGGACATGCCTTTACTAGAGAGCTTAAGCACCTGTCTCAAGGTTGTGAATTCCATTTAAAAGAAGATATCCAAGGTTTATTTGTCAATTGATGCTGCACCACTTTAAGTTGCTCAGGTACAGCAGAGCATCAGGCAATTTAGGATTCTAACTACAATCATTCAGGCTTTTCCAGTGGTTCTTCCAGCTACCTAACAAGGCTTAGGTTCCTCCCATGTCTCACATGGATCTGTGCATATATAAATAAATAAGAAAATATTCCTGTTGTATCATTCCCTTGGACTCGGTTATAGCTATAGCCTTTTAACTGAAGGCCAGGAGGAAGAATTCTTCCTCAGTTTTTCAAGTCCCTTATATTATTGTAAGTTCTGGCAACAATCAGAGATCTTGTATGTTATTATGTTCACATTTTAAAATTTCTTAACAAGGTATATACAGTGGGACTGCATTCTCTTATATAAAACTTAAACTACACTAGGAAAGAGTCCATATTGGTATAGATGTAGAGTTTTCTTGTAGTTTTTTTCATGTAAATGAGTATGACCATACTTTTAGGGAGAAGGGGAGTTCACAGGTATTCTGTAACTAGATCACCATACAATCAGGCTTCCAAACTTTCAGGAATGTAATAGCTAATTTCCTAATACATTACGGATTATAGATTGACACCATGGCTAATACCACAGCTACCAACTAGTTGTGATTACACAGGTATGAGAGAGGAGAATCCTGAGTGTGGGATGTCACTCTGTGTGTCCTTTTTTCTAAAAAGAGTGCAGTGGTAAGAGCTACTGGGGAGTAAAAGTTTGGATGTAGTCAGACCAATGAGCTGATCTCCCACCAACAGCTGACCAGAGCTGGGCTACATCCAGCCTTGGCTCTGACCTGTGCTGTGGCTGTGTGCCTGTTTCAGCTATGCCATGCCTGGCTCCTTCTGTATGAGAAAAGCTTTGCAACTGCTTTCCTCAAATAAGGTACATGATTTGTGTGAATACAAATAATACTGAATAAATAGAGATTATTTGTGCTTTTTATTTCTTGCTAAAATAAAATCTCTACTAACCAGAGCTCTCCAGTGGCCTACAGTACTACTGGGGATTCCTACTTGTAAATAACTGGGAAAATAAACAATACAAAAATAAACTATCTGCTTCCTGATGACAGATTACTCTTGCTTAGATACCCTAGAGTGCCTCTTACCCTGGACACATGTAAGATGTGGATTTGATGTGCAGCTAATTAGCTGTGCATAGGGCCAGCCAAGAGCGTGTGCATGTGCACACGGGGATTTGAGAGGGCTCTGAAATGTGGGAAAATGAAGGGAGCTTTTCCATTCACTCCTTCACTCTCAGCCAGGAAGTCAGGCTTTTAGATTGCTGTATATTTCTGCAGTAACTCAGAAGTAATCATAGGCTAAATCAATCTGATATGTCTGGGTTTTTTACAGCACCCAATAAATATTTCTACCTAATTCTCTCCTGATTTTTTTTTCCTGAAAGCTGTAGGACACAAGACGAAAGCACTCATATTTTCAGTGACCTCTAAGAAGCTCTAATATTTTGGGAAAGGTCTTCTTGAAACAATGATTGATATTAGAGATTATGCATGTTTGATTTGCCCTAGGAGCAGGAAATCCTTTTTAAAGCCCAGTTCCTAGAGGATATCTGGCTTAAAGTGCATGAATAGCTGCTTCTGGTATGCAAAGAATTACCTGTATGTATATAAAGTATGACTTGGTACCATGTTGAATCAGGATCTTACTTTCCTAGAAACAGTTTTAGCCAGGAGCATTTGACTTCATCTCCAGGCATACTTACGTGAATACTTCCATCCCCCATCCTGCAACGGCTGTGAAGAGCCTTGGGCCAAGATCCCTGGCTGGGTTCATGGCACAGCCACTGTTCATTCCCAAGGAACAAGTAAGAACAATTATAAGAAGTCCTACTGCAATTGGCTCCAGGCCCTTGGGTACGCTGTTATTTTTGGTGTCAAAAATAGCAAATATAGCCAGAAGAAGAACAGCTGTTGACATCACCTGGCCAAGGCAAAGAAAAGAATATTGAATAAATAAGTGTAGATTCTTTCCAATAATGAAAAGGGCAGCAATGGCAGCTTTATGGATTGGAGTGGCTTAGAGCTGGTATTTAGTTTTATCCCCCTGTATGGAATAGCAAAATTTGGAACTCGATGCCTTTCTACTTCACAGTAATGAGAAGTTTTGATATCTGTGCTGAAAGACATGAAAGACAAAGACAAGAAATATGCTGAGGAAATTAGGAAATTAAAAAAAAAAAAGATGGGGAAATTTTGAAAAAAAAAAAAATCTGCAACAATGCCAGAGGATTTAAATGGTATCTCCTATGTGAGGTCTAATTCTTTGTTTCCACGTTTTTTTTCCTGTCAATTTTACACTTGGATTCAGTTAATTCTTAGCAGTTCTGCTACTATAGCAATGCAATCAGTTCCATTGATCTAGAAATGTTTTATGTGACTGTAGCTTATGCTGATAATTTAGACTAGATGTGCTTCTTTTTATCCAGGTATTGTAAAACATCAGAAGAAAAAGTGAAATCTGTCAAGTCAAAACTGAACAGCTAAAATTATAAGTATCAAAAAAAAAAAAGTATCCAAATTAGGGTTGCATGTATAACTGTACCATGAACTTTGTACTGCATATGCTAATTGAGCTGATGAAGGAAATTTTCTTGGAATTACTTCAATGCAAGTACAGCTCTGCTTAAATCAAATGCTTTGTCAATGTTGATTTTGCTAATAATTAACTTGATGGGAAAACAGACAGAAGCTTCAGCGATGTCAAAATGTTCAATTTCTATACTGATTTGAAGAAGCTTAAGTTTGAGGAGTTTAAAAATTATTTTGTTTTGTCTGCTTTTAAGTTTGTTTTGAAACATGCATTGCTAAAAATATCTTAGGGAAAAATCTGTTGACTGATTCAAAGATCAGAACTGTCTTTCTTACAAAACTTCAAAATAATGTTTAGATTTTTTTGAAGCCAGATTGCACAATCTTTTACATAATTAAGTTCTGTGTTTGTGCCAGCCCTTTTTTTTTCATACCTTACTCATGCAGTATTTATTTCTTGTATTCCTGAAGAAGATGGGTAAGTTGATTAGAAGTATATAAAAGACATGAAACTTCATTTTTTGCTGTTGCATAAGTGGAATTAAAGGACAAAGCTTAGAACTGAAGTTGAGGATTTTTCAGATTCAGTCATTTGAAAAACAAATACTATGAATCTATCTGCAGAAATAAGGTTAGAGAGGAGGCTTGTGGAAGCAGAAAACTCAATTGTTCAGGGTATGTTAAACTGCTTAAGCATTATTTAAGGAATAATAGGTCTACAAAATAGGCTGGATTTTGATGTAAGTGGACATGACTGCTGAGATTTATGGAGAAACATTGATTTATGCTGAGCAAAACCTCTTACATATATTGCTTTAAAGACATTTTGAGTGCAACAATTAACATGATGTATGAGGAAGAACAACTTGAAATTATTTTGCTTGTAAAATATTACTAAAATATAACCCCCTGCAAACAGCATTGCATTCTCATTGTATTGGACATCTGGCTGAAATTGTGAGATTTGGCACACTTTTTAGATCTATGTGGTTTTTTACTCCTTGGCTTTGCATTTTTTTTTTATGTTTAATTTGTGGAATTAAGCAAATGTACTTACCTGATCTGCAAATCCATTTACAAGGGACAGATAGGGAGCTGGATATGTTGCAAAGATTTGTGCTGTTGCATTTGGTCCTGTGACTTCAAGTTTTCCATCGCTATACTCCATAAAGGCATCTGTAGAAAAAAGCCAGCAACTGCTTGCACTTCTCCATAAACTTTTCTAGGTTTTCTAGGACTAGAATATATGTGATAGGTCTGTACACTTCACATTCTCAACTGAAACTGATCTCTAAGGTCCCTTCCAACCCAAACAATTTGGTGATTCTCTGATGTTTTTTTTCCTAGGAGCACCATTATTGGATTGGAGGTGATGTATTCCTCATACCTTCCTGTCTCATTTTTCCTCCCGTGCCTTGAAGTACTCATTTTATGTACCACAGCTTTCCCTGTTCTTCCCCTGCTCATAGCTCCAAACTCAGTGCCAAGGAACATTTTCTGATTCTCAATACAAATGTGTTACTCTGCAAGAGGTGCTACATTTGTCATGATGACCCAAGAAATGCACAGCATCCTGATTCTGAGTTGTGGATTCCCAGCCACCAGGAATTAGTGCTATTCCATTTGACAATTGTGCAGTTTTAGAAATAGGAAGATATTAGATGGGGTACTCAAATCTTCATAGATGGATGTGAGTAACAAACTCGAATCCATTATTTTATTAGTGGATTTGGTGATGAGATGATACTTGTGAATAAAGAAATAGCTCCCCATCTCCCATCGAAGTCATTGTGAGGGTGATAAGCTCCTCCTGAACCTAGCAGACAAATCTATTTCTCCTTGTTTCTGGTGTTTTTTTTTTTTTTTTTCTGTTTTGCTTAAAGTCACAGCATGAGTGCAGAGAGTTTACTTGGATCAGGCTCTCATTTGAAGTGTCAGATAATTCTGTGGCATTTAACTATTTAGGGGGGTTAAAAAAGGGATGATCTCCTATGTCTGTTCTTCTACCAGTGATTACTTTTCAGTGGACATCAAAGAAAGAGTACATGAAAGTCCTACAAGTTGCAGGAAGTAAAAACTACAGAAGAGGTTTTGAAATTAATTAGAGCAAGAGGAGGACTTGAGCAGAGATAGGGATATGAGAAAACCCTGCACTCCTGAATACAAGGAAGATGTCCCTAACCTAGACCGAAGCTTCCTACTTTGGGTTCCTACCCTACTGCTGCCCTTGTGGCAGAATACAGTGACTCCCCTGTCAACCCTATGTACATGTTGACACACTGCTGCATCCTGGGCACAGCCCTAATTCTCACTGTTAGGCTTGAGGAAGACTTAAATTCAGATGAAAATCCTGTTCCAGAATTCCAGTATCCAAATTCTAACACTAACCTTAAAAAAAGTAAACAGCTCTTCCCAAAACAGTTCTCATGGTTCCTAAAGATTTTTGTCTTAGGGATTACTGTGGGTACTGAGCACTGAGCTGACATATGAGGGGGCATTTCCATTTTTGTTCTTCCTCTGCTGCACCTAGACCCAGCACAGTCTGCAGACGTAATGCCCACAGGAGAGAGATGCTGGAGGAGATGGACTGGGCCAGTGGAAGCAGAGTTTTGAGGTAGCGGGTTAAAAGCAAGTGATCCGACTGAGTGGATTCAGTCAGTCAGTTACTGTTTTTTCCTTTTCTGGCACACTGTGTAAAAAACCCTGTGCCTCAAGGATAGGGGGATTTTTTTTTTCCCTGTCAAATATGTGACCTGTTTATCACTGTACCTGGAGTCGATTGCCTTGGAGAGTCACCTCTCAAGGGTGGTCTGATTTTTGGTCAGGAGGGACTTGATCTCATATCCTGTACCCTCAATGAACGATGTTGGTGATTCTTGCCTACAGGCACTTGTAGCAGTTCTTTAATGTTTCTAATTTGCCTGGAAGATGGATAGCCCTATATCCTGGCTATTAAGTAATTTAAAATCCTTACTAAGAAATACATGATCTCAGAGTATCTGATTTCCCATGAATAATTTTTTAAATATCAGAACATTTCCTGGAGTATTAAGTGTTTCAGTAAATTTGTAGGGTACCTGGAATGCTCAAGCCATTGTTTTTCCTGTCAAACTCTTTATGCTCCTTCATTTCTTCTTTTGTAGCTTTAGCTTCATTCTTGCCATTAGCCCTGTGTGAACAAGAGTCCTCTGCCTGCCTGACATTCATTGAAAAATTGGGGCCTTAGAGACTGCGTGACCTCTAGTTTGTCCTGTGAGCATGTCTAAGGTGTACTCACTGTAATAAATCCCAAAGACAGCCGCTGCTCCAATGAATGCTCCCAGGAATTGTGCTAATATGTAAATTGGTAATTTGGTCCATTTTAATCTTCCAGTCACGCACATGGCTAATGAAACAGCTGGGTTTATGTGACCACCTGAAAAATAAATCAAAAATTGAGTCATGTGGATGACTCAGATACATGAGAATAGGTGAAGGATTTGTAAAAATGTGGGCACTTCTGAACACCAGAACAGCACATGGTTTTCTGGATGTTATTTTGCAGTTAAATGCTGACTGCAATTAGACTGAAACAAGTTGGTTGAAATCAGAGGAGAGAGGGCAAAAGCCACTAAGATCCATCTTTAGTCATGATGCTTGTGGACTGTGCTCTTTGTCAGGCTGCTGTCCTGCAGTATGTAACTTATAGACAACTTTTCTAGAAAAATAGTAACCTGCGCCATTGGTTGTGATGGGAGGGTCCCTTATTCTGCACATATTCCCTCTCCTCAAGGCCTTTGGCTTTTTATTTTTAGGAGAGAACTGGGGTGGAAGAACATTCCTGGAGTCTCCCAAGCACAAATTAGGATTAAGGACTGTTACTGGCTTGAGCATGTATCTTGAGACAGTTCTGGAGTGCCCTGGATTTAAGTCATGTTTGCGTCCCTCTCTTCAACCTGGGGTTACTTAGGAACTCAGTTTTCATGGAGACAAAATGAAATAATGTTAGGGCTGTCCAGTTTCATGTTGGCTGTTGGTGAGCTGTGCCTAGATGGGATCTGGGGGCAGCAGTGAATAGTCCTTCACCGTGTTTTTATCTGGTTCTTGTGCTTTCTGGAAAGGTCCGTAATAAGGAAACTGATAAAGCAGCTGTGCTGAAACAAAGTTCAGTTTCCTGTGGAACTTCCTTCCTTTTTTTATTCAGGAGTAGCTACATCTGAACTCATGCATGAAAAAGATTTCAGTAACATTGGAATTCTTCATGACAATTTTAGTTTCTAAAATACATTTGTTATGTTATATGGTCTCTTCCCTCAACATCTTTTGTCAACAAAAAAGGTGTTGTATGCTCTAGGAAAATTTCATTGTTTACAGGTACATGGTTGCTACTTAAGAAATACAAATGGCTAAATAAATGAACAGGTACTTCTTTTAATAAGTACTGAATAATAAAACCCCTAAGTTTTGCAAGGGCATAGGATCCTTTGCTTATTTTCCAGATAAGGTCTCATTTCAGTCTGCATGAATATCAGGAAAAAATAGCCTTTGTCTCTGGTAAAATACCTGAAAGAGTATGTCCTTTATCTGTCAAAGGTTAGTGATGGAGAAAGGGCCTCTATGTACAGTACAGTTTCTGTGTTTGTTTGCACTTCAGGTCAGTGAGTCATTATCTTATGAAATCCAGGCACCTTTGATACATAATGAACTGACAAACACAGATAACAAGCTGGATAAAACCTTCTTTGTAGCATTTCCAAATGCTGACCTAGTACTACCAGTCTTGAATTAAAAGTTGAATTCCTCAATTCTTCAGCACAGAGCAAATAGATAGACGGCAACTAATGTAACAGCCCTCCATGTGAATTTTGATTAATTGTTGTCTTGTCTTTTGTTTCCTGCTCTGGCTGGAATTAATAATTTTCCTTTCTTTCAACACCTGATTTTATTCCCCGCCTGTATATAATACAGAGTGACTATGATGGCCAGGACAAGTCATAATAATATTACAGAGGGCTGATTAACATTGAATATGAAAAGGAAAAGTCTTATTGAAGGCTCTCATGCTGACATAGGGAAGTTACAAGATTCTTGGTTCCTGGTTAAAAAAAAAAATGTTCACTTTGGACAGTATGTTCCTCCTTCTTTTGTAGTTGCAGTGATCACAGTCATGGCTTTGAAATGTTAAATTGGATAAAATAGTGGGAAATTATCTAGATATTGAGGAAAACTGGATGGAGGAAAATTAAAAAGAGGAATTTTCCTAAATAAAAAAAGCTCAAATTCACCAAGCATGCAGACTGTATGTTTTGTTAGCATTAATTTAGGATTACATAAAGAACTAATGAAAAATGTTATAGCAGTACTTAAACATGAGACTTTGGCCCACAAGCCACAGAAATTGCTAAAAAATTCTACATAGGAACTTGTATTTTGAAGTGTCCACTAGTAATCATGTCTTGGATAATAATAGCCTGTTGAAATATCTGTTCCTATTTTTTCACAGAGAAAATGCACTGCATGCAGAATCCTTTGTCATGGGAAAAACACAGGAAGCACAATACTGCAACATCTGCAACTGCTCTGCCCTGCTGGGATTGAACTCTAATTTTCTACATAATGATGGAGATGAATATCCCTTAAAGGTGCAAATGTAGGACAGGTCTTCACAGGTTTGTTTTCATGATACTGCATTAGAAGAGTTTAGCTACCTCCATGTAAACCAAGAGCTGTAGTTAAAAGTTGTTCAGATAATAGGAATGTGCTGCTGAATTAATTTTGTGTGATATTAAGGAGCAGTTCTGGTTTGTGTCAATGACAGCGACAAGACTGCCTGTTTTTGTAGAACCTGGAGTACTTTCTAATGTGAGACTTTCTAATGGAAACCTTCTGCATGGTGCCTCTGCAAAAGAATTTGTAAAGAGAAGAGAAATGGCCACAGTAATTTCTGTTACAGCAACTATTTCTAATGTCCTAATTATACTTAAAGAAATCTGTCCAAACCAACTTGACCCTCTTATGAAGAGTAAGAAATGCCTCTATGAGACCTGGAGTACAAGGGCACCATGTGCTTGAAAGGCCAATATAAACTCTGCATGCAACACAAACTATTGTGTATTTTCATGGATAGCATTGTTACAACCCATCATTTTCTGTTTTAAAGGAAGATTTTAATTGTTAAAAAGCAGTTATGCTAATATTACTGATCTTAGTTTGGCCAAATTGAATGGTGGAACTAGGAGACAAGGCAGCATCCAATATGGCACTTGTGGACACTGGTTAGTTAGCCCAGCTAACTCAGCCCCAACTACAGAGAGAGTCCTGACCAGTACATGTTGAGCAAGTGTTACAGCAGAAATAAGGGGGAAAGGACAGTGCACTGACAGTGTGCCATTGAATGTATCTCTGGTATTGAATCTTTCTGCTTTCTGTTTCTGCTGCTTCTGTGAATAATCAGACAGGAGCAGACTTGCTATTGCCTGTCATAGGACATGAAGAAATAAATTGTACTCTGTAAGGAGAATCCTGTTCATTATACCCATTAGTGGGTCATTTCTGTGTAGCTGGCCACCATTTTATCTGGTGACTGCTGAATTGCTCTTTGTGATTATTTCTTTAAACAGGACAGTGCCTGTCCTGCCCAGGATCGTCTCTGTTGACAGAATTTTCAAAGCAACACCAAGCAGATTTCTGGTTCGCATAGAACACTTTCCATAAACCCCAGAGATCTGTCAAGGTTTTCACACTGTAGTTGAGATCAGAATTTGGTGGGACATTTTGTCAAACACAAGAATAGAAGGAAATAAGAACACACAAGATTTACTCGCAAAACTCTGCTGCGGACTCTGCTGTCATGGTGCTTACTGTTGCTAATTCATGATGGTTTATACCATGAAGTGGAAGCCCTTTAACAAGGGAGCCTTAACACTGTAGCAATAAATGCTATATAAGAAAAAAAGTCACTTACCAGAAACCCCTCCGGACACGTACACTGCTATGGTGACTGCCATGGCAAACCCCACTGACACCGTCATGGGCCCTCCATGCGCTCCGCGGCTGAGCACGGCCTGTCCCACACACCCACAGCCAAGAGCCTGCATTTGGAAAGACAAGCGTAAAATCACAGGTGTGTCTGTCAGATGTCACTGCTTGTGAGTTCTGCTGTCCTGGTATAGCTGCAAATGCTGTTCAATGCCAAAATAGTGCTGGAATTTGTCATGTGTGCCATTGCTGCCTTTGCTGCAATGCTTATTTGCTTTTTATTTTCCTTGCCTCTGTCACAAGGAAGAATGTCTGCTAATGAGGACCTGTCTCCACACAGAAGACTCTTCTCAGGCACAATGAGGGGATACTGATCAGAACTTGGAGCGGAGCAAGATTGCACTGCCTCTACAACAAAACTCTGCATCTGAAAGTGAAATTAAATCTGTGAGGTAAGTTCTCAGCTCCAGAATGATGTGATAAGTGATGAAAAATTTACTGTAAAAATTATGAAAGATAGCTCAAAAAGCTTTTAATGTTTAGTGCTGAAACTATGGATTGAGACAACTTTCTGGTATTTACATTGTGTGTTATTGTTATGCTGATTTTATATCATATATTGCTCTAGCAAAATATTTCACTGGCTCTGCAGCTTGACCAATTAACTGAAGTGAAGATATCTAAATAATTCACATTGAAGAATTCTAAATGGATTTAAACTAGGTTTGGATTTTTGTTGGTTCTCCTCAGAATAAAGTTCAGTAACAGGTTTAAATATTTGCTTAAGATGATGTTTATTCAGTTCTAAAGCCTCTGCTTAGCTTCAGGCATATGTTTAGCGCCTATTAAAGATGACAGGAAAGATATTCAAAGAGACAAAAACCTTTTCATTTGAGATAGACTGGCTGATCCATTTCTGTGTCTTTGAAAATCTGCTTTTAAAATATATGCCTATGAACTCTGCTGAACAAGGAGCCAATACTCTGTGGAAGCTCTCAAATAATTTCTATAGTCTGAAAACTTTTGCTTTTCTGTAGCTGTAAGTGATGTGAATAATACAGTTTCTGGGATGTGACTAGATACATGTTGAGCAACCTGATTTTCAGTTGCAAGGCATTTGAATTCAGAAACTGCAAAGTAATGGGAAAATCTCTTTTGCCTTAGAAATAAACTGTACCAAAATGATTTGGTGATAGAGGTTTAACAAGCAAGTCCTGCTAGAATACATGCAATTTAAACAGGAAAATCATACTTTTGTTTCCATTATTTCCCCAAGGGTTTTAGCTAATACCAAAATGTGACAGAAAAGCTCTCAATAAAATAACACTCTTAACCAGCTTTTTAATGCAGACAGCATTCCTAAGTGCCCCAAGACTGTGTCATATGCCCAGGTGTAGCTCTTGCCTTGAGGTCGTAATCATGTAAGCAAACAAAACACTGACTGGTGCCAGAGTGTTGCAGCTCTGGTTATGTAAGGGTAGGGTGGTGTTAGATAGCCACAGTTTATTGGACTGTATAATTAAAAGCTCCAGGACACAATGCAAGCTCCAGTCAGCTGCTGTGCAACAGATGACCCACGCTTGCATTAGCCATGCTCTCACCTAGCAATGCACATGGTAAGCAGAAATGCACATACAGATAGCAAACCAAAATAAAATAGATTGGTGTTGTTCACAGCTGAAATTACATCTTTTTTTAAACTTCATATGAGACAATTCATAATGTGTTTATATGATTTATTTGGAAAGAATGGGTATGCTGGAATTCATAAGAATCTAGAGGAGGTGGAATTAACATACTCTAGTCATCACTTTCCAGATTTTTTGAAGGGAGTATTCCTGAAACTGCACCAAGCAAGATTTTTGGGAAAGATATGGCTCAGATGAGGAGGAAGTTCAGTAGGCTGCTCTGGGCCCCTGCTCATACTGGTGGAGGTTGAATTCAGGCAACCAGCTCAATCTACAAGTATAGTGTGCACTTGTGTTCTGAAATGGCACAGGCAAGGTTTTTCAGATTCAAAGGCCATTCTTTTGAAAACATTACCTCTTTCTGTAAGGATGACAAAAAAAAAGAGAACAGGGTAGAGGAAATAGTTATAGAAAAGGATAGGGGATAGCAATATCTGTGTATATCAACTACAAATTCACAAGAGAAGGGAAGGAAATAATGGAGGGAGGCTGTGGCCTCCTTACCTTTATTACCAGAACTGAGGAGAGTCATACAGAACAGCTGTGTAGTCCTCTTATATTGTAGCTCCTGCTCTGCAGGTCTTAAGGAAATACACAACTACAGCTGTTCCATTTCTGTGCTAACCAGTCTCTCTTCTACAGAGAAGACACATGAGCCAGCTGGAACACAGCTGCACTCGATGGACCTGCTCACGTACAATGACTAAATGCTACTGCAGGCACAGTCAGTGTGTGCCCATCCAGGGATGGGAACACTGGGAGCTGAGCCTACAGGTCTGAGCTGTGTCACTGTAATACTTTCTCCATTTGCTGACCTTTTAAGAAGGAGAGAAAAAAGTTGCCCAATACCTACTGTAGCTAGGTTGGCGCAACTGGAAACTAACACCTAATCATGTAATTACACAAACAGCAATTTAATACCTTGTAAGTCTTTGCTTGACTGAGTTAAGACCAACTAGATCATTGAGTTGTAATTAAATATTCTAAGATTTTAGGCCAAGCTCAGCCATCAGTTGTGCCCAGAAAACTCATTGATTGAAGCACATGGAGTAAATGGGAGTTTAATTTACGTAGGATATAGCCAGATCTCTTTATCTTATCTTGTCTATCTTATGTTGCCAGGTTTTCCTCTTAGCAGTTGTCTATAGCCTGATCTGCATAAAATTACTGGAGTACTTTCAGCACTGACTTTCTTTTCGTTCATAAAGTCATTAGATTACTGCCCGGAAGAACATGCTTGGGTGTGGAATAGCTGCCTGAACCTTCTCTACCAAAAAAACTTGCTTCATAGCCCATTAGATCATTCTCTTTGTCTTGGACAACAAGGCTAATGTTAGGAAAGGAAAACAACTGGCCTTCAGTGAGTGTAAGGTCCTGTTACTGTCTGGAAGCCTGCAGGACTTTCTGTATCCTACTCATCAGAGAGACTAAAGATCATTTTGCCTCCATCTTACTATTTCCAGGATTTTTCCAAATGCTTGTAATAGCATTTTTTCAGTGTAAATAGGATTTCTGCAAGATCTGAAACCACAGTTTTAGGGAATCTATTTTTCTACATGGCCAGTAAAGTTTTAGGCAACTTAAAGAATGCTTATATTAAAAAGCCCCCTTCTTATCACACAGTCCTAGAAGTGGTGTACATTTATAGGCAGACCCTCTGACTGACACATTAAAGAGGCAGCCAAACTTTTTAGCAGTGTGGAGGCAATGAGCTGTGCTGGACTCTGTACAGCCCCAGCTCCAGCTGTGGTGAGACACACACCTGCAATGGGCTCCACAGGTGTCCCTGCAGGCAGAGTGTGGTCTCAATGGCTGCACAGCTGATGATGCTGTGCATGAGTGCAGGAACTTAGTGTGTTATAAGGAATACAGTCAGCAGGTGCAAAAAAAAAAAAAAATTGTCTTTAATCATAAACTGCTCACTTCAATCATGAAATCCTAGAAAAATAGTGGCTGCATTTGCCCTTCTCTGCAGGTGCCTCTGAAAACTTTACAGTGTTCTTCATGGTGTACTGTAGTCTTGTGCAGTTCCCCTACGCAACATTAATATTTCCAAGTAGGATTAGCTACTGAAAGTGAAAGTAGTAAATAATCTTTTCAGTTTGAGGTGTGCTAAATTGTTGGTGTCTTCCTAAGGGAGTGGGTTTTAGGACTCGCTTTCATCTCCACCCCCTTCATTTACAAAGCAAGTCTGCTTAAGAATTTACCTATTGTATTTCATAATAAGATGTTTTATAATACTGGAAACTCTTTCCACACAGAGATGTATTTTTGCTGTGTATTACATAGGATCTTAATTCAGACAGGGTTCCTAAGCATTCTTTCAACAGGGACAGTAATGCTAAAAGCAACAAAAACAGAGACATGTTAGATCTTCTAAATTTCAGGGCATTAACTCTGCAAGAACTCAGGTTACAGGAAAACCCTTTCAGGAAAGACCAGTCCTCATCCAATCTAATGTTTAATATTTGCTATATTTTGTCAAATCAGAGAGTACTTAAACTTTTAAAGGTGAGAGAAAAAAATACAGCTTACCAGTCACAACTCTTATTTTATTATTAATGAAATGTTTTGGTGGGGTGGGGAGGATTTCTGTACGTTATGATTTAATCAAGCTTAGAGCAATAAAAAGTCACTATATCCGTTTTCCTGGTGTTCTTCTGGGAAACAACCAATATCCTCTTGGGTTCAGATGGATTTTAATTTTTTTTCAGACTTGCTATCTCATAAATAAAGGGTGCAAAAACCCCCAAGCCCTTACATTTAGTTAATTAAATAGTATAGACATAAGCCTTAAAATTATTGCCATTTTGAAACCATTTTCTAGTGACAGAAAGAGACATTGCTACTTGGAGACATGATTGTAAATTTAATAAAACTTTGAATGATTTGTGTATATAAAGCTTTAAAAACATATAAATATCAGGTTCAAATTGCTTTGTGGGAAAAAAATAGTGAAAATATTGAGGGACAGACTATGCTGTATTATATAAACTGATGCTTTTAAATTTTATGATTGCTTTTGCATATGCAATAGGAGACAAATAAAAGTTTGAAATCACCTAGAGAGAATGCAAAAGTCTGCATTTTCTCATATTTTATTATGATTAATATTGCACAATTCATCCTGAAATGCTAAATGCTTTTCTTTCCTGATTTATAGAGGGCAACTGATTTTAGTCAGTTTCTTTGATGAAGACTGTTTTTATTTTCTTACTAATTTTTAGAAATTCAGGAAAGAAAATGAAATGTAATATTCAGACACAAACTTTCAAGAGTGAAACATTGCCTGTTGTATCAGGGCTAGGAAGAAAAGGCCAGGCAAAGGAACAAAATCTCACCTAGAAGCCTTGAAGAGAAAAAGAACCTATTCAGGTGCTGCTTCCCTCCCACCTTACTCATTTGTTCGTGAGCTGTGATGCTTTGCTTCCTACCCCAACTGAAAAGCTTTAAACCTTTCTAAACTCTTAAAATATGTTTAGTCTCTGCATCAACTTTCAGGGAATTGTACAATTGAGAAAGTGTGCAAGAGTGGGCACTGCAGACTCTGAGAAAGGAGGTTTTCTGTCCTGTTTTTGGAGTATAAGGGTGCCTGTTCCTTTTCTTTACTCCTTCCTTTGGGTGCAAAAACAGGGGGGGCTGGATCTCCTGCTCTCTGACCATGAGATCTCTGCTCTCATGGTTAGAGGTATGTGGTTAGGAGTAAGTAAAGCCTAAGCTCTTTGCTGTTGGAAAAAAAAAAGAAAGAAAGCTGAATGCTTTTAATAGTAAAGAAACCTATAAGGAAAGGATAAGAGGAACTGAGTCACATTTGCCTTTAAATTGGACCGTGGATTGGAGAGCTCCCTAGAATTCACTTTCAACCAGAATGGTTTCTTGAACTGTTGAGATCGTAAAGATATAAACTCACTGCAGAGCACAAACTACATTTATTGTCTTTTATTCTGTTCTCCAACTGTTTATGACAGCTTTAAAAAGTTATTACTTTTATTACCTTTCTTTTATTTGGTGAAACTTTTGAAAAAACACCTTGTAAATTTGTGTCTGTAAAACATAAATTCAAGTTTTGCACTCACAGTTGAATGCTGGAAAGATGCAAGTCTTCTGTAAGTCTCAGGCAGAGGTGCCTATGCTTCAGTCCTATAGATGCCAACTTTCTGTGGAGAAGGGTATCCACAGAAAAAGGTTTTGGGAAATTAAGTTCAACTTACTGAAACCTCTTGGTTAAACAATGAGTGTTGAGTTACGTGCTGGGGCTGACATTGCAGAAATGAAGATAATTTTCTTCAAAGCTTTCATGTAACACAACATCTGAGTCACCTAAAAGTTTGAAATGTCATATACTGGGAAACCTAAGTTTGGATGGAAAACAAAATATTCCCATGATTTTTCAGAATTTTTTGCCGCCATAAATATTTTGGGGTAAAAGAACAATTGGCTAACCTTCCTTTCCAATTTTTCACACTGCTTAATATTCAGCTGAACTAAAGAATTACTTCTAAAACAGAAGGGCTGTCTAGAAAAAAAACTGATTCTGATAATAATAAGGTTATAAAAATAACAACAGTATGCAAGAACACCTCCTTAACTTCAGTACAACTAAGGGTCTTTGTTACCCCTTTGTCTTCTGTTTGCAATGCTGATTTAATACAGTTTGAAAAAGAAGAAGAGTTGGTATGTCTTCATCAGAATCATTAGCAAAATGTAATGCCGTCAAAATAGATACAACTGTATAACATTAGATTAATAAGTGACATCTATTATTTATTGGTTGTACTGTATTTTTGCTGCTAGAGACCCAGATGTCTCTAGCAGCAAAAATATAGTACATCTCTGACATAAGAGCTGGTTTTCAAAGTGCAAACATTGCTAAGGCTCATGATATTTGTAGCATTATGTAATATTTTAAAAGCTGAGAGACAGATCAAAATACCTATTATAAATAAGTTTTAATACCCTCTTATGTAGCTTTGACAAACTTAAGTTCACTAAGAGTTAATTATACAATATTCTGTAGTCCAGGAAATGCATTGCTGATGGCAAACAAGGCAGCTGTTAGAAGGTGCTGATATTTGATTTTTTTTACGTTAGAAAAATCTTGCTGTAATTTTATCCTATTAAAAAAAAAGTCTCCCTTTCACAAAAATTGAGGACTTTGAATTTATCTTTGTTTAAAATTTCTAAGTAGTGGTTTTGTATTAAATGTTAAACACTTATTTAAGGAGCAAAGGATCAAAAGCTATGTTTGCTTTCATGTAATAACATCATGTAATGAGAATTCTACTGCATGTTTAGAATAAGGGATATATGTTACCCTGCAGTATTGTAATTAACATGCACTGGAATGTAGGGCCACAAAAAGTAGATATAGAAAAATTGTTTAAATTTTAATCTTATGGACTTATGCCAATCTAGAAGATTCTTTTGAAGAGACTCAACTCAGCAAGAGAGCAGGAGTGATAACTTGCATAATGAAGTGGTCAGAATATGAAAACAAGACTAAAATATTTTGATGATAAATAGCCTTCCTCCTTAGCTGAACTATTTCAGGGCTGTCATGTATTCAGTTTATGCCTGTGCCTTGAATCCTCTAAGCACACACAAGTATTTGCTTCAATGAGAGTTGCAAGAGGCTCCCCACCTCCAGCTGGAGACCAGGCTTATAGGAATATGTACATAGGAATACATACAGGTATATATTAGGAGCATATATCCTCCCCACTTGTATTTCTATGCTAAATGGAAGCCTGTGTTTTGTCTCAGCAAGGAAGTGAATGCTGCTCTGGCCTCTGGAGATCCTGGCTCCTGTGCAGGTCCTTTCTGGGAAACTCTGTTCGGTAAGATGCTCTTGAGAGTGAAAATGAAATAGAAACTGTGTTAGGTGAGCAGTAGCTGTTAAAGGAAGCCACATGGCCTATTTGGCATCTCCTTTTGGAACTGTTTCAATTCAGATATACTTAATGGCGTAAGTCAGAGTAAATCCCATTTTGGTTGAGAGCAATGCAGTCAAGCTCCAAAGAGGAAATAGGGAGAGGAGCATGATTAAAAGCAGAGGCAGTTGGATAGGTGAATTCCAACCAGACTCACTAAAAAGCCACATAAACTATCTATCTGATGCAGCATGGCTTCCTGACTTTTTTGTGCTAGCACACAGGTGTTGTCCCCCAGATTAACTCACAGAAGTCCCAAGAGGAAATGTACTGAACCAGGAAACATGGTGGAGAACTAAAAGCTCCTTAGAGAGCTCTTCCTCAAGGGAGACCTTGAGGCCAGTCCCAGCTGCAGAAGGCTGAAACTCTCTGAGGCTGGGCTCTCAGACACCATGGTGCAAACAGGTAAGTGTTCTCCCACCTCAGGATGCTTCCAGACTCCTGGAATGTTTCTTACTGAAATTGTGTGCTTTGCTAAGCAGAAAGCATGGCTCATGTGGGCTGTGCCTGTATTATCAAGCTGTGTAATGTAAGCACCTGAGAACCTGACTATGGATCTCTCAGGAGGGATTACTTATTTGGAGCATCTCCACTCTGATTCACTGGATTGAGCATCCATTAATGGTCAGCACATTTCTTGTGATTCTGGAGCTCACCTTCTACTTTACTTTCACCTGGAAAGAATTTTGTCTACGTGCTCTGAGTCCATGCTGCAAGGCAAACTGCAGCATGCTAAGTAGGGCTGACCAGGAGATTTTATCCAAACTGTGTGCCCAGTGCCTTCTCAAGGCTTGTTGTGTCAAATCTGTCTGACATTGCAGGCCACACCCTGAGGTGAAGGCTGAGTTTTTGTCTGATGAGTGATTCCACTTTCTAGATTTCCTGTTTGGAAAACAATGTTGCAAGACTAAGAGTTACCAAAGATGGTAGTTTAGGCTCCTATTGGTATGTGGCCTCTGGTGTTATTCTCCAGAAAAATTAGAAATAGGTGATTTGGAGGGACAGAATTTCACCCGGCTAACTCCCAGAAGTGGTTCCCAGATTTAGGTGTGGTCAGTTAGCACTGGCTTCCAGACAGAGCCTGTGGCTAACAGAAATGCTGTCTCAGCCTCACTCCCTGGCACAGGTGCTCTCCACAGTCTCTAAACCCCATCACAGCAACCCGAAATGGCTTTCAGCAGAGACATGAATCAACTGTGCTGTAGGCCGTGAACTCTCCTCTCCATTTGTAACAGCTTTAACACATAGTTCTTACACTATCCTATTACTCCAGCTTCTTTTGCATACATGCTGTTTTTCAAAGATTTCTGTCCTCTGAACTAACCAGGGTGCCTCTTTCATTAGCTCCAATTTAAATTAAGGGTTTCATATTTATCTGTGCTTTAAGTGCTTATTACCTGACAAAGTTTAAAAGCAACAGCAATAAATAGAATCACAAAATCACAGAACAAACTAGATTGGAAAAGACCTTTGAGATCAAGTCCAACCTCTCACCTAACAACACCTCAACAACTAAACCATGGCACTGAGTGCCATGTCCAATCTTTTTTTAAACACCTTCAGGGACGGTGATTCCACCACCTCCCTGGGCAGGTGATTCTAGTGCCCACTCACTTTTTCAGTGAAGAATTTCTTCCTGACATGTAACCTAAACTTCCCCTGTGCAGCTTAAGGCAACAGCAGAAAAGGCAGTTTCTTCACAATAAACACTTGCTACTGCTGCTAACGTGTGCAGTCTAAACACAAGCTGAGATATCCAAGCACTGAGAAAGCTGCAGTTTAATCCAGGTGAGGCTCCTTCTGCTTTAAAACAAGACTGAAACTAGAAAGGGTAAGAGAAATGAGAAACTCAGATTGTCAACAACAATTTTGTAGCTTCATTTTCTACTGCACTCATATGGTGAATATACTAGAAAATAGGATCTGGGTTTGCATTTCCTTTCTAGCCTTGTGCAGCATAATATTAAATAATAGCATTTGCTAGTCTAATCTGCACTTTAATATGTTTTCTTCTCTTGCTTAATTTTATTAATGGAAAGAGGGGGAGGATTTTGTGGTGAGGACAGAATACTGGAAGTCAGGTGATGTGGGTTATATGCAGAGTTCTGCCACAGGCTTCCTGTGCAGGCTCCTGTAATCAGGTTTGCTAATATACAAAATGAAGATAATGACATTTCCCCTCTTTACCAGGGTGTTGTGACATTTAATTCATTAATGTTTGTAAAGTGCTCTGTGCTCCTTGCTTCTAAATGTGCTCCTTACTGTAATAACATCTTATGGGTGGTATTAAATTTGAGAATAATGTTATTTTAGTGCCAGTGCACTTCAGTTGGCTGAACTGTAGTAAAGACCATAATTTCCAGTATTTTATGAGCTACTGGAATTTTTAGATGACTTACTTGAAATTTAGCTAATATAGTCAAAGTTATAAAACCTATGTCAGTACTTTGCCTGCTATTTTTTTTTTTTGCCTTTTCACTATGATGAAATATTTAGCAATAAGCAAGACTGTGTTGTCCAGACTAAAAGAAGAAAGAAAGAAAGTTTGGCATAAATAGTCTAGCTGCTTGACTTCTAGCTCTCCTACATAGCCTGCTCTCTCCCCTGGTGAGTCACAGTCCCAGTGCAAAATGCACAGAAAAACTGAGCAAGAAATTATGTTAAAAAAAAAAATCTGGGGTCATAAAAATGGGAAATTTACCTATTTCTCTAAGTTTTAACTGTACTACAGGACCAAGCAATATATGTATAATTTATGTAGTACAGTTAAAAACAAAACAAAAAAAATTTAACTTAAAAAATCTCCGAAGGTTTGGCAATGCAACTCCCAATAAAATCACTACAAATCACAAAGCTAAATTCTTATATTACACAGGAAAACGACTCAACTAAAATTTTTGAAACATGCAGTACAATATGTTTGTTAATGTGAACAGAATTTGTGCATAAAATGAACTGCTGAGTTTTTAAAAAACAGGAGAGTATTAACAACATTCATTGTGCATATCTGGATTGTTCAGAATGTGCTCCTTCACTGAAATTCCACTCCTAGATGAAATCTAATGCCAATCAGACAATTGTAATACATAAAACAATCTGGTTTTTAAAGGCAGTGATAATTACATGGGGTGAAGAAAGGAATTACAAACTTACCATCATAGGAGCAATTCATTCAAGCTGTGCATGGTCAGGCTGTAACCTCGCTGCTGGCACAGTACAAGAAAAACATACATGTCCCCTTACAAGCACTGTCCAACATTAGATTAGTAGGAAGAAAGGAAAGCAGCTGACACTTACTATCAGTATAAAAGTTCCCAGGAACTCTGAGAGGGCTTCTTTAACCAGGCTGTTCTTCAAGGAAAATTTCTCCTTTAAACTCCTTTTGTTTTTCCGGCTCATTTTGGCTTCTTCTATTGCTCTGGTGCCCTAGTTACAAATACACATAAAATTTGTTCTGCATTCGTCCCTGCTCCAGCTGAACTTTGACACTTTTACTTAAACATTGAAATATGAGATTTCATCTTGTACAGCCAGTGAAATCATCTGACTGCAGGCATTGACAGAACCAACTCAACATGCCCTAACAATTCATCATGGGTTTGTCATTCTATGCCTTCTCTGAGTGCACTTCTATTTATACTGGTTAGATAATACCAGTGAGTTCACAATCATATTTCTTCCTTTTTCTTACAGAATGGATTAATCATTACCTTTCCTGTGTTTCTTTTTTTTTCTTTTTAATCCTAGTAAGAATGAATAAAATGTTGTTTCTATCATCCTGATCAAAAAGAAAGGCAAAAAGATAAACCATGAAGTAAGGAACCAATATGTAGTTGCAAATTTCTCTCTGACCTAGATTGGGATTTAAACCATGACAACCATTGGTTGTCAAAGAATTTTTCAAGAGGAAGTTGTAAAGAGAGCAAATGCTTGGGAGAATGCTGTGCTGTACCCTGCACACAAAAACCCTTAACTTCTGAGACATTTAAGTGGCTAATGAGGAATCTTACCTTGGTGGTGTGTGTTGAATTTGCATATTCACTCACAATGCTCCTTTTGGGCTAAATGCCTTGCTCTCTAGTGAACTTCCCTGTTTACAGAAGAGCAATGAGGCAGAATAAATTAAGAACATTTAATGAAATCTGCTTTGGTCCAGTGGCTCCCTACAAGACAGAACTGTGAAGTTCTGAAGTGAAGCACTGAATTACTATATATTTCCTGTATGTTTAGCTTAAAAGTGCATGGGTGCTATAATATGGACCATTATAATGTTATTTTCCATGGTCTTAAGACTGGAAGTTGCCAAATATCTCAGAGAACTGCGCCTCCTAGAGAAAAATATTACACCTTTATTTCTTCAGCATCTTGAACAGTTTTATCAGATGTGATACAGACTTGACACTGTCTCGTTGATTTACAAGTGTTTTCTGCTGTTTGACTTGACACCAGAACCTCAGCCCAGTTCTGGTAGATTATTTTGGCATGTATTGTAGCTGCTCAGTGCAGCTGAGGTTTGTATCTGTCCTAAGCAGGGCAGAGCCTTACAGGGTTAGGGAAATGTGCCACTTCTGTTATCCCATCAGTGTTCCTCCTAGCCTCCAGCTAGGTCCTGCTGTGTGTTCCCTGCAGCACCACCAGCTTCATCCCTTAACTATCCAGTTCTCCCCCACCACCCAATTTTAATCCTTAACTGCTTTTCTGTGTTCTTTTACTCACCTTTCTCTACCTCTGCATCCAAAGAGCACTGTGTCCTCAGGTGGTTCCAAAAACGCTGGCCTGTGGAGCAGCAGGGAGCTGATGCAGCAGCAGATGGCAGCATCTGTGCTGGTGCTGCCTGAGCCGGGGACGCCCGTGCAGAGGCGGTGACACTGAGCAGGACAGCTCCAGGTCCTGCTCTACAGGTCCTGCCTGTGGCACAGGCAGCTGGGGCCACCTCTGGGGAGCCCCTGAAAATAGCCTGTGTATGGCAGCTTGAAAACCTTTACTCCACACCACTGAGAAACAAACATATTATTCAGGACCTTAATTATCACAGCGTGCTAGAGTGTATGTTTGTTATGTCTGTGAGAGAATTCTTCCAGAATAATGTATACATTAGAACTGAGGGAGGATGCTTGGGAGGACATTCATTACAGAAGGAATGAGATAAACCACTTCCTCTCTTTCAGGACAATGATAAGTAAATAAAGAAACAGGTTTTGCTCACCTAGTAGTATGTAGATACCTCTGAGTTTGATCTCATAGCAGGTATGAAGCCATTAATGCTATTTTTCAACTAATAGTGGGATAATAACATGTCAGAGACAGAAATTCATATTTACTTGTTCAGATCATTTGTCTTCCTTATAAGAATTTTCTGTCTTTGTAGGGTGGAGAACTGGCACAAAAGCATCTATTTCACATTTGATCCTATCATATTTTCTTCAATACTTTATAAAAATCATATGATTTAACTCCATTAATAAGAACTGGGATGTGAAGTTAGACCAAAGGTTCTCCGCAGCTCCATAATGAGATTCAAGCAGGTGCTCTAAGAAAGTATTGAAGAACAGAGTACACAGGGGATGACTGCTCCCTTGGTAAATCCTTCCAGCTTTTGACACATTGCAATTTAAAGGCACTGCCACACTTTCCAAAGAGAAAAGGGGGCAGCTCAGAACACTTGAATTAAGTTTCTCCTTTTCTTATATTTAGAAAGAGATTCTAAGACATTTATCAAATCTAACAAATATGTATGTAGAATTTTAAGAAAGACAAGTAAAATGTAAATATAAACACCATGAAAGCTTTGACTTTAATTACTCTCTATTTGATTAATCCTCTGTTTTACTGCCTTTTAGTTGTATGCAATGGAACATCTGGTTGAAAAAGGGAAAGAAAATGCACTGTGATTACTGTTTTCTACTGCTCCCTCACCTGGGCCCTGCTCCCAGAGTCAGAATGATAAGGATACTTGGCAGTGCCACTCATAAATATTGAAACTGTGTCATCTGAGGGAAGAAAATGAAGACATTTTCCAAAAATGGAAGTTATATAAGTAAGTAAGGAACATACATATTAAATGTAGAACCACAAGAAAGGTCACCAAAAAGATTTTAAGATTTTGCCAAGAATGTGAAAGTAACAGTCTAAATGTTTTCAAATTCCATTACCAGAGGAGTCCTGTGAGACTGTAAGTAAAGCTATGGAGGATGGAAGCACAGAAGAAGCATTCAATGTGGCTATGTCCACAGCTAAAAGAATTATTTGCCTTGCTAGATTTGGTAGGCTGAGTGTGAGCAACTGTTCTAAAATAAATTGTCATCAGGAAACACTTCAAGAGAAATTGATAAATTAACCAGTAACTGATTGCTGGAGCTGTGCAGTATTTCTACCAAGAGATTAAAATGCTCCACTTCTCAACTGCTAGTGCCAATTGGTTGTTTTTTTGCTGATCCTGATCCTAATGTCAGCAAAACAGAATATAGAAGTTATACCAGTGATCTGCTGGTGTTTCAGGAGAGTCCTTCAAAGGTGATCATAGGAACTACAAAACTGTCAGTGTGACTTCTGTGCCAGGAAAATTAGATGAACTGCTGTAAAAAGTAAAATCAATAGACGCACAGATAAAGCTGGTGCTCTGTAGAAGCATCAAATGGATTCTGTTAAGGGAGGTTATGCCTCACAAATCTGCTGGCATCCTTTAAAGACATTAAAAAGCACATTGATATTATTTTCAAGCTTGAATGTGGGATCAGTGTAACCTTAGATTGTAAGACTAAGACTCTTGAGACCCTTACCCCTGAGGCAGTCTGGTCTGAGCTATTTCTTCTCTTCACCTGGATTCAAGCAGAGCAGGAATTCACATGATGTATATAACCTAACCATTTTTATAGTAATCTTCACTCCTATAGAAATAGCAAAGTAGAGAATAATGCACATAGCTCCCACAGTTTAAATCCCATGGGTAACAGTATATAGTGTACTGAATTTTTAATAGCACATTATTCAGAGTATCACATAAATTGTTATTACTGATGTAATAAAACCTAAACCAACACAGCTGGAGAGACCAAGGTTGTAAATTCACCATATATTTTTTGTATTGTAATAATATGGGCCAAATTATTTTAAAGTCTGCTGATTTTAGTTGAATTAGACTAACTCTGACTGTGTACCTCTAATTCACATCCCTGGTCAAATGCCTTTGCCTAATTTATATCTCAATTTTCATACAGAAATTGATGCATGGTACATAAGGGGCATTCTCTGTTTTATGGATTGGTTCTCTGGCTGGGGAAGTCAAAGAAAAAATTCAGGTGAGGAAGATCTGAACACACTGTAATTCAGCATTCTAAGTTTTTTAGTGCATAAACCCTCTATTTCTTTATTTCTTTTATTTCCTGATCACCCCTCTCTCTCTGCTGTAGCCCCTGGTGAAAAAGTGCTCAAGGTGAGAAATATTTGCAATGTGCAGCTCAGGTTTAGCTAAGCCCTCCTCGGAGAAGGGGCGTGGTGCGCAAGGGGACTCCTTAAGAATTTGTTCTTTCTTCTCTGTGATCTCAGTGTCCATGAATATGAGATCAAACCCTTACCACAAATGTATACTTCAGGCCTTTTGCTTATAGTCTTTAAGGCCTGACATATATATGTCTGCTCACTGATTTCAGGGAGAACTAAACTGGACTTTCTCTAAAGCAGGACCCAGGATTTTCCTTTGTTCTTGACTGCTGGGCACACCATTAAGCCTCAGTGCATAACTGATGGTACTACACACATATTTGTTATGTATAGTTGTATAAATGATGATAGTACATTTCAAAGCTTGTTGTATGTGTAGCACAGGTCCTGCCTGAGAGTTTCTGAGCCAGTTTAATCTCTCAACAGCCTTGCTGGCACAGAGGGGCACAGATAACATTCCACTGCAGAGGGCCCTGTGACAGGGCTGTCAGTGCTGGCACCACATGGAAGTGTCAGGGCAATGCTGGACAGATGCTTACGTGCACCACTGTTATCAGCTGCACTGGGCTGTGCTGCCTTCTCAGCTCTAGGAGAGGCTTATCTGGTAGGTTATGGTATGAACAAGTCTTACTTTCTGAATGTATCCAGAGAAAGACTGTTTCAGTATAAAAAGAATTTTGCTTTTAAAGCATAGAATAATTTAGTATAGAATGCCTTGTTTTAGCCAATTCCCTGTTCTTTTTTTCCTGCATATTCCCTATTCTCAAATAGCTTTGCTATTGAAAACAAAAAGCTTCTTGCTATATATATATTAATGCAGCATGAAGAAACCCTCACAGTATATCCAGTGGACTTTGCAGGGATCTAAATCCTGTGTTTTCGTAACTGGAATGGGATACGTTATCAAAACCTTTCATCATTCTGCAGGGCACAGGTTCCCTATAGCAGCCCTGAGACTTATTAAGGCTACTTGTAGGTTTGTGAAGAGGAGGAGATCTGAGCCTACCTAACTGATAAAAGGAATGTAACATGAAAGCCAAAGATAATGACAGATTTGACTCTACTGACACACAAAAGCAAAGTCGTGCATTTGGCAAATACAGGGAGCTAACTAGGACAGTTGATTCATGGTTCTAAAATGTAATTTCTACTGGGAAAGTGAGAGTATTTCCTGTACCTGACTCACCAACCCACCTACTTTCACCTGTCTCCCACTCTACTTGGCCCTCCAAGGAAGCCATCCAGCCACAATCTGACCCTCTGGTGGAGAAGAATATTGTGTAAGAGCTGCTGCTCCCAGTGCTTTGTCCCCTCTCTCCCACAGCAAGAGCATTTGTTTGTTGTTGCACTCATCCCTCATCCTTTAGTGGATGAGTTGTCAGTCTGCCTGGTTTTCATTCTTTTGATGCCCTTTCATTCAGAATTATCCACATTTGATTGTTTAAATACTCTGTCTTTCCAGATACAAGTTTTGCTTCTATTCCTTTTATGTGTTAAATATTTAGAACATAGATGATACATTTATCTCAGGCCCCTATATTAAGACTATTAGATTGCCAGGCCCAATTCCTTTGAAACTCCACAATCAAGACCTTTTAATAAAAAAAAAAAAAAAAAAAAAAAAAAAAAAGGTTCATGGCTGACCCTTTGTAGGGTGTACTTGGGAGCAGACCCAGCAGCAATCTTTTGTTACTTCTGCATGGTATCTATGTTCATTAACGTAATGAAGCTATTAATTGAATATGTAAGTTCAGGTAATTAAATACAAGACTTATTTCTTTAGTTTAAAGGGTAATAATAAAAAATTTAAACTTGCAAACTAGATCACACATTTAGTGATGATGAATGTGAGCTGGAAAGTGCAATATTCCAATATGAATTAGTTAATTGCATCCATTCATTAGGTGATATACATTAGCAGAAGGTCAATCCATTTGAAGCTCAATGTGTTTTGCAAATAATAAATTTCAACAGGTAAATTGAAGAGAAATTCAAAACAAAGTTTTTCTAATAGATTTAAATTCAGAATAAAATCCCTTCATCCAAGAACATGTTCCCTATACGTTCACAGTTAGCAGCACATGCTCTTTGCAGCACTGCTGAGGTCACTCTGGCCAGTGAGGGACAGGTGACATTTCAGCTGCTGGCTTAAGCTAAAATGCTAATTTTTAAAATTGACCCACTTATAAAGTGAGTCAAACATTGAACTTTTTCAAGTATTTTCTGCTTTATCACTCTCACTGAATTATTTGAAGCTTGCTTAAATCCTTAAATTTGCATTTCAGTTTTGGACTAAATTTACCAAAAAATTACCAACAACTGGTAAATTTACCAACTGTATCTAGATCCCTGTTGCTTGAACAAATTATTTTGCCCTTTAGACCTCTTAAATTTTGTAAATTTACCAATTGTTCATTTTTCCAGCATGTAACAGTTCTAATGGATATAAAATGGCCAATATGACAGGTAAAAAAGCTGATCTGTTTGACTCATTTTACTAAAAATTATCCATTTGACTAATTTTTAGTAAGAAAAGTGTTAAGTTTTCTTCATTAAACATTTGTGAATATTCAGTAATAAAATTGATATCAGCATTTTTTTCTGGTGTTAAAGGTAATGTAGAAATAAGAGAAGTAAAAGTAGATTTTATTCTGTTTATTTATAACTTAAGATATATCCAGACTCAGTTATTAATAATATTTATAATTTTAAAACAATTGATTCACTGAGATACATGAAAAATTCTGAAATAATATTTTGGAGGCTCCTCACAGCATTGTGGGTGTTGCTTCACAGGTCATATTGCTTAGGTTTATAACAATACCTTTTTACTTTCTATGTATAATATAGCTTTGTCTGGAGCAAGGACTGCTCCCATCCTGAGCACACAGCTCAAGGGCCATAATTCTTAAAGAGGTTTCAACCAGTGAGCCTTTTGCAATGGTCAGGCATAGAGACATTTAGAGAATTGATTCAATTAACCTAGAGGAAAAAAGTGCTATAATGTGTGATTTATGTTTGCAGATAAATTAAAATACAAGTATCTCCTGAAAAGCATTTGCTGCCCTCATGGTCGGTAATGAAAATAGCAGGCAATTAAAATAGAACACCTGAGGTTGAAGCTTTAATGTATATATCAGAAAATGAAGTTCAGATTTCCTAAGTGGAAGTCTGAGCTGAAAAATAACTTAGGGGAAGTTTTTACTCAATCTCTACTTTTCTTCCAAAAGCAATTTATAAAGCACACAAGAAATAGGAAGAGACATTTACTGAAGCAGGAGGCAAAGGGTACAGAGGAGTGGGATCTCTCAATCAATACTGAATTTGTATGAGGAACCAGGAATATCCTTGCTAAATGGTAGTGGAACAGCTGAGAGAAAAAGTTATATATAAAAGAACTTATGGGTCATATTGAAATAATTTTGGGATAGATTTTGCAGTTGATCTTGAGAGGAATCATTGGAAGTGTCTGATAGAGTGATGTGACTCAGTTCCTGTGTGTGACAGTGCTTTCTGGAGCTTACTGAGGAGCATGAGAAATGTTCATGGACTAGAAGTAGTGAGAACGAAGAGCTCTTGCTTGGATCGTTGTTGGAGTTGCTGCATCCACTGCCCATTTCTGTGGTGTATCCATATGTGCTTTGGCACAGCTAATCTGCTCAAAACACGTTTTGAGATACAAAGAGTTTCACCTCATCCTCCAGTTTTATAATTTCCATTAGACAACAGGTAGCATAGAGCAGAAAAGTACCGTACCAGTGCTCTGACCGAGAAACCCAGGAACGCCTTGATTACATCTGTATTGTCTTCAGCATTGCAGCTTTGTCTTTTGCACCCTGTCTGGCTACCCCAGGTCCTGTTCCCATCAGATGGTGTTTGTATAAGGCAGGTCTATATCCTTATCTATAAATAATACCAGCTGCTGGGGATGGGTAGAGAAATGGAGGTTTCTAAATGTAACAAAGGTCTATCTTCAAATTAAACATTCAGATTGCTCCAAATATAAAAAACAAAACCCTCCAGGAACGATTTTGATGTTGGCTGTATACTAGCTTAAATTCTAAGACTGAAGCAAAAAACAGAGTCACTTGATTCTTCATTTTATTGACAAGCATTTCATTACAAAGTGTGAAGACTTTGTCATTGCAATCTGAAAGATAGCATATTTGTTTTCTGATTTGCTAAGTAAAATTTTAATTAAAACCCAATCATGTGAGAGAAAATAAGACAGTCAGACTTGACAGTTGATTTAGTTTTGCAAATTTACCCCAAAAAAAAAAAACCCAAACCCAAACCCCACGCACACACACAAAAAAAACCCAAAACCTCAACAAACCACCAAAAAACCAAACCAAAAACTACAGCACTGCAATAAGTGATTTTCTGTTGTATAGAGGTGTTTAGGGACCATTGGACTGAATCCTGGGTATTGTTTCTGGTCTTTATTTTCTTTTTTTTTTTGCTTCATTTTTTCTTTTACAAATTAATTCATTTCCTTCTGTATTAACTGTTTTTACTGAGTTATTGTCCTAATGTCCAAGGCAATCCCCTCCACAGTAAATTATTTATTAAATGTTAAACATTTGCTTGCGTGTTTTGAAGCCACAATTCGATTTGCTGTCATAAAGTAACTAGTGTGGTGCTGACTCTGGAAGCAGCTCCCCAGGCTGGGTCCATCAGTGTCCCCAAAATCTCTAAGACCTGATTCCTCACTCTGCTTGGCAGAGCTGCTCTTGTCCTTGGTGAGAGCCCACCTTGGCCTGGGCACCAAGGGCTGAGGCATTGGTGTCTTCCCAGGTGGTGGAAGAGCAACTCCAGTCAGTCCCTTGCCGTCTGGAAGAGCAACAGGACTTGTGTGCCACATCGTCTGGGGAGCCCTGCGAGGGTGGCTGCGCACCAGGAGCCTGTGGAATGGAAGTGCAATCCCATTCTCCATCTGGGAATGCCAACAAGCCCTTGGGCTAAAGGTCTCCAAGGGCTTTTGCAAACTGAATTGCTTTGAGATGTAAGAGGAATGTGGTTTTTACAGCATAAAGTGGATGAAGGTCACTTAAGCAGCTCCAGATTATGCAGGTTTGAGCTGCATCTCCACACATACTGGAATCCCTTCTCACCAAAATCTCCTGAATTTTATTGATCTGATAATGAAGCTGTCATACAGTTTCCTCATTCCTGAAACTTGTTTAAATGCATTCTTTTTTCGAAGGCGCACATCCCCACTCTGATTTATTTTAAAATGGCTTTTAGAAGGTGTCATCCTTGTGATAAAGTGTTAGGTCTGTGTTGCCAGTGTGCCATTAAAAATTGAATTTCTGACGTTTAAATGTCTCACTCATCCCAAGTGTCACAGTTTGACAGCTCTGCATGTCACATTGCAGCAGAATATTATGAATCCATTTCCTCTGTCAGGTCAAAAAAAAAAAAAAAAAGACTGAAAATGAGAGAAAGCAAAATCTGCAGTCTTCTTCATTAGTGAGATGGAAATTTACAGAAATATACATGTTAACCCTGAAATTACTTAACTGGCACTCTCTACCTTATGCTGCCTGTTTGTGCCCAAGCAATCTTCATCCCATGCTCCTGTACAAATACTAAGAGAATGCTGGGACAGTCTCTTCAATTGTCTGCAAACTTGTCATACATAGAGTGAGGAATATAAAGGGCATCAACAAACACATACTGTTACAAAATCAAAACGTGGGCCAGATCCCATTGTTTATTCTTGACTATGTCAATGAAGAGGTTGTGAGGTGTATTTCTTGTTGCTTTGTTTTGCCCAACTTTAGACAGCTGTAGCTTTGGTGTCCTGTTTTTGTTCATCTATCTGGTATATGATGACTTAAAAACATGACATCTGATTAGGCTCAAAACATTGGGAGTGTTTGCATCAGTAAGCAGAACTTCACTGATTTTGCCTAAAGTAATGAAAACGGCCTGAGCTTTCTATGTTTTCTGTCTGCAAACTTTGACCAGGGAACGTGCAGGGCTTTGACAATAAATTTCTGATGCCTATCAGCTCGTGGATGTGGCTCCATTTGGCCGCTGCCTTCCCAGTAACCTGCTGTACGGCACTGCCCAACCTCTTCTCTTGCACGACGTGGCCTCCCGCTAAGAGGGCCCCCCAAAACTAATAGCTGGCATCAGGTGGCTGTCGCTTGAACAAATTATTCTGCTCTGTAAACCTCTTCCTTTTGCAGAGAACTTTCAGGAAAAGCGCGGCCGCGGCGGGCCTGCCCTGCCCGAGAGGCGCTGCTGCCGCGCGCTCTGTGGCGGCGGGCGCGGCCGGCAGGGGGCAGCAGGCGGCCGGCGATGGCGCTGTGGGAGCGGCAGGTGGGGCCCGCGCGGGGCCGCTCGGCTGCGGGGCACGGCGGGGCGGCAGCGCCGAGGGTCGGGGCGCAGCCGCTCCGGCGGCACCGCCGCCAAAGGAAAAGAGGGTCGGCCCGGGGAGCAGCGGCCGCGCTGCGAGCACGGCTGGCGGGGACTCTCGGGGAGCGCCCGTGGGCGGGAGCGGGGCAGGGCGGCCGGCGGCCGCCAGGTGAGGCGCGGAGCCCCCGGCCCCCGGGACAGCAGCGGGCGGCGGTGGCCGGACGGGGAGCGGGCGCGGACACGCTGCCGCTCAGGCTGCGCCCTGTCCGTGCCTTCTCCGCACCTCCGCCTGGGTCCCGTGAGGGTTCGCCCGCCCTGCCCCGTCGGCTCCGCGCCCGAACGCAGCCGCCGGTCCGGGGCCGCGCTGCCGGGCTGCGCCGCCGGCGGGGCACCGTGCCCCCGTCGCCTCGGCCCGACTGGGCTTCCCCAGCGCAGCCCGGTCTCTCCCCCTACGCCTCTCCCCCCGCCGCGGCCGGGGATCCCCAGCCTGTGTCGCGCTGGGGCTGCCCCGGGCGGGGCCGGAGCCGGGACTGGCCTCTCCCGGCCGCGGCGCCTCCCCGCCCGGCCCGGGGGAGCCGAGGGGGAGCACGACCGTCCCGGTGACCCCGCTCCCCGCGGCCGGTCCCCGGTTCCGCTCCTCGGGCGGCGGGCAGCGAGCCGCGCCCGGGAGCTCCGTGCTCCCACGGGGTGCCGGCAGTCCCCGGTCGGGACGGGCCGGGGCGCGGGGCCGGGGGGCCCGGGGAGGCTGCGCCGCAGTGAGCGGGGCTGTGCCGCTCTCGCCCTAGGTAGGATGGACCTGCCCCCCTGCCTCTGCCCCCATGTCCAATAAGAAGAGACCCGGCTTGACACCTGCCTATATACAGAGGAGGAGAGCAACATCTTCAGCGCTGGGCTTTGGAGGGGGGGGACCAACCCAAAACACAACACAGCATCAGGGCAGAGCGGGGGGCTCAGTGGTATTATAAAACACCCCCAAGACTATGACTTCCAGTAAAATTGAGATGCCAGGAGAGGTGAAGGCAGATCCTGCAGCTCTGATGGCATCTCTGCATCTGCTGCCTTCTCCCACTCTCAACCTTGAAATCAAATACACCAAGGTAAGTTGTGTTCGTTTGTTCTGGCAGAGAAATTCATGGTTTTCTCTCCAAAGGAGGGATTTTGCTTAAAATCAGTTTCATTCTGCCCTACCCAACGTGAGTGTAGAGATAAAAACAACTGCTAAAAGACTGGATTGAATCTGTAATAAAAGAAAAAAAATTTAGCACTGTAATCATCTGAAAAACCACAGGATAATAGAAAGCAAATTAGATCTGCTGAGACTGGTTTTGCCATTTCTCTGTAAATGTACTGTTTTCTACGGAGCTGTTGGGGTTTATTTTCAGTGCAAAATCAGTAGTTCTTGGGTATGTTTTGGTTGCTTTTGATGTACTTCAGAGAACATTACTATACATACCTGAGTATCTCAATCAGAAAATAACGTTTTCTTTCTTGAATTACCCTGTGTGCCCAAGGGACTGTTTTACATTTCCTGGAGGACTCTTAATACTACCAGGTTGTTACAGCACTGGAACAGGTCTCCAAGAACTTCCGTAATTCTTGAATACACCCTTGAACAATATTGTGAGAGGGCATGTTTTTCCTACAAATCTTTTAAGAGTGATTTTCATAAAGAGAGGGTTAAGAACAAACCCACTGTAGAAATGTAGAAAAATCTGCAGGGTTTCTGTGGTGTCTTATGAGACTAATTTGGTTTTGTTGATTAAAATGGGCTTTAAAAACAGTCATTTGTTTGTAAATGCATTTTACATTTTAAAATTCGTTTATATATTTTTAATCTTTGCATCTTCAGTATCTTTAAAGAATGTTTTAATTTCTGTTGGAGAGGTTTCAGATCTATTGTATAAATAGATTACAATGTGTCAGACTTTGTTTCTAATTACCAAGTAACTTAATAGGAAAATAAGCACATCAGCACTGGAAGAAGGTGATAACATTTTTATCTACTGGAAATACAACTTCAGGAGCTTTAATGCTGATAGGAGACTCATTTTGGCCGATGCAGTGTAATTTTTTCTTCCATATCATCACTTTAAAAGCTTTTCATCTTTTCTCTTTTTTTTTAGTGGGTGCCAAAATTAATTTGTCTTCTAATTTGTTACAGCAATTCCTTGTTCTAGAAGAATGTTTCTGAGGAAAGTCAACTATTTTAAATTTCACTACATTTTAATGCAAACTGCAGTATGCAAATCTAAAAATGCATATGGTTTCTTGCTCATAATTTCTTTTTAAATAGTTAAATAAGTAAGGAATGCAGTTATTGGATGCTGTGTAGTGCTACACCTCGGGAGCAATCATACCATGCAAAGAATATTTGGCATGAATTTTGTTCATTGCTGGTTTCAGTGTGAACTGTGCTTTGGGAGGGTTTTGTGGGAAATACTTGAGAGTAGTATCACAGCCAGTTTGCATCATGAATGTACTTGCATTTCTCTGTTCTAAAACTGGAGAATTGTTTCTGAAAACCTTTGAAAAGTACAGCAGTCATCAGCAATCATAGCTTTCTTTCTGTGAGAATGTACAGTGACCTTTAATAAATCAATACATAATTCCATCATCTCAGATCTAAAATGTTACGCATTTTATACTAATGGAACAATTAAAAGAAAGTTGTTTAATCTCAACATTAAGCCAAAAACAATGGCAACGTGTTTCTTCTAAACTTGGGTTTGAGATATCAGGTAACTCCTGGATGTTTTTGAGAAAATTTTGGTTTAGGACAGGTATCAAATGTTTCACTTGGCATATCCTCTGTCTCTGTTTTTCTGTCTGTCTCGCTCTTTCCTCCTTTTTCTCTTTCTCTGCAGGAAATTCAAGTGATTTATAGATAATTGGAGTCTTCAGCTTGGAGTTTTGTCTTGGGCAGGACTTTTATCCTGGATCCACTTTCCCACCTATTACAAAGAAAAACAATCAAAAAATGAAATAATGGATTGTAACTTGATTCTTTCTTTTGAGGGAGTGGTCACTTCATGTCCTAAATGACAAACAACTTCCATAAACAATAAATAACATTAGACTAAAGCACTTTAGCAAGGGAAAAAAAAAAAAAAGAAAACAACAACCCCAGACCTTGTAAAATCAGACATCTGTAAGCATTCTTAGCAGTCTCTCTCCTGCTTGTTAGCTGGGAATTTTAAATGCACAACCAGGACACAGAATTCTTGAACTCTTTATTACAGGTGTCTATGAATGTAAAAATGTAACCATTTGGGAGTTAATTCTTTATGCAAAATAGAAGCATCTATGAACATTTAAACTTAGTGAAAAAAATTTAAATCTATTTTGCCAATTAAATTATATTTCTGTAATTCTAAAGTTGTTAAATAGGCTCTGTGTTAAAATGTTAACATTCCAGGATTCCCTAAGTGAGTTTTGTTAAAGATTTGTAATATGTACTGGAAAAAAGAAAATTATTAATTAATCTTTTAATAATTTCATTACCCGTGGAGTTGCTATGAAAATACCTTCCAACTACATAGATGAAACAAATACACCCATGTAATTCTCATTTATTCAATTATTTAGCAGAATTATTGAAACTTTTGAAATATTGGTAAGTTTACTGAAATAAGCAGAAAACTGTATGTGAAGTCCTTCTGATCCATACACCTGACAGAGCACCCAGAGGCAATTTGCGTTTGGATAGGTCAGAATATGATTTAGTGATGAAAATTACCTGATGCCATGGTTTTCTGTAAGACTTGCAGCAGTAGCTATTGGGACTTCAGTATTGGAAGTCAAGTCAGCCTGTGCTGCCTTAAAAAAACTCAATCATTAGAAATGTTTTTCCCAGTTTTTTAATACCTTGGCACAGTCTGTGAAAAATAAAGTGTTGTAGATGTGTGTAATAAGAACTGGTGAGCAGGATGTGAACCAGACATGCAGGTGAGTGTTCAAGCACACAGGGTTAAGTTTTGTGTGGCTGGCAAGTACTAGAACTGCTACATTTGGGTTTATCTCTCTTTTCACTGTGATGACTCTGTAAATCTTTACTTTTTAACAGTAGCATCTGGGGAGAGATTGCATCTGCAGAATAGGGCATCTTGGAGTATTGCACGGAATTAGGTTGTTCCACAGCCCTGTGGCACAGCAAGCCCTCCTCAGGCTTGTCAGGAGCATGCTGGCAGTGCTGTGCTCCATATGTAAGGGGGCTTATAGGTAGGAAGGGGATCCAGCCCTCCCCCTGGGAATAAGTCACGCTTCTACAAAAGTCAGCTTTGTGTCAGAAACTCTCCCAGAATGGCTGTTCCAGAAATATCAGATGTGTGAGAGAAGCAGCAGCGTAATGTCTGCTAAGGACATGTCATTGGCATGTTTAGTATAGGGAGCACAGCCCAGAGAACCTGACAGCTTCTGAGGGTGGTCAGAGAGTTTGCACTGTTACACTGAGGCCTCTCTCTTTTAAACTTTTATGAAACTCCATTTTCCCTCCCGAGACTGTCTCCCACGTATCTGACAGTAGATATGGAATCAGCCCAGTGGATTGAGCCCTTTGCAGCATTTCCCTCCCACCGTCTCCATTTGAGGAGCTAAAGGTGTTTCTGCAGGATGTGGCTGTCCTTCCTTTGTTATAATCATGTTATAATGGCATAATCACATCTGCTTTACAAAATATTTTCATTGTGGTTTTAATAAATTATGTTGACTCTTTCAAGGACAGCCTGGTATAGAATGAGGACCCCAGGGCTCTGTCCTGTCACAGCTCTGTCACTACGTCAGGTAGCTGAGTGAATAAACGTTCTCAGTTTGCATCATGTTGAGCACACTAATCCAGATGGATGTTTTAAGTTTTGTTTCTTGCTTGCCAACTGATTTAAGTCTGAGCAAGAGCTGAACAACTTTAGCATAAGGAAAAGCTGAAGAATTGTGGTTTTGAGAGCTTTTTAGAAAGAGGTGCCCTAAAGGGATGAAGTTACAGCTCACTGGCAGTGAGGAGGTACATGGAACATTTCTCTATTAACAGCTTATGATTTAGCTGACAACCATATCTTCTTTGTCCTGTCTGTGTTTGCCTCTACCCTTACACCACAGGCTAAAATCTGTTCAGTTTCTACACACAGGCCAGGTAAACTACCCAGCACTGCAACAGAAAGCTGTATACAGGAGTTTGTATGAAGTATAGGCAAACTGCTTCTGGGTAGACAAAAGATAACAAATACATCTCAAATTTTCATATGTTAAGCATCTGGGTTTGAAGTATTTTATTGCGAGGTTTCAGTATATTCATTCCCATTGCGCTTCCTTGGCATTGCCCTTTACATTAAAATTTCCGGCACATTTTCCAGATAAAATTCTAGACTGACATTACAGTAGAAGGCAGGAAATCTATTTTATTTAGATTAATATGCAGAATCTTTGTTATTTTTTGAACAGAAGACAAGCTTTGGCAAAACTCAGGTAAGTGAGGAATACATGCACTTTCCCATATGTCTTTCCCTGAATGAGCTACTTTGGTGCCTTTTGAAGTCAGATCCACTGAGCCATGCCTGAAAAAAACAGCTTGGCTTTTGGGTCACCTATGTGAGCACAGTTCTTTTACAGAAGATGAGGCACAGAAAATTAGAGAAGTTTACATGAAGAGTAGACAAATAGAACAGCTACTTTACCCCTTTACTTTACACTTCAGCATCTGAGGCAGACACTAGGGATGCTGTTCTGTATCCTCACATATGATGTTTCAGTGTCTATACTGTATGTACAGATTTACTGTTGTTTAAATCTCCAGTTTGAATTCTCTTCCAGTCTATTCATACTTTGTTTTTAGTATTACAATCCATCAACTTAGACAGTGATGAGAAAATATGTATGTAATTCCTTCCAATTAGTAACCCGAATATGGGATTATTCTTTCCTCCCAAATCTTTATGGTCTTCTGCACAAACCCAGTTTACCCAAGTTTTGCATGAGGTCACAAGAAACAAGCATAGCCTTACGTGTATCCAGTCCCTGCCCTTGCTTATTCCAGTACGGCCACAACAGCCATGAGCCTTAAAAACACAGAAAGCACGGGGCTGAACTGGCCCCAGCTAGAGAACTGTGGCAGACTGCTGTGTTACTGAGAGGTAACTATGGCAGCAGTGATCTCTTACTGTGCTGAATCTGCTGGATCTTTAGGGAAAATGCACCCTCGTTTAATGCATCAAGCTGTACAATTATATATTGCTGACTCAGTCTGGTTGGTAGGGTCAGATGATGCACTGAAAGACTTTCTCATTGATTTTCTCATTGCAAAAAGTGTTTAACACTTCAAGTATTCAAATGCAAAAGACCCATGTATTTATTTGCATACCAAAACCAGAGGGCCAGTAATAATCAGAGCACTTGCCTGAGTTGAAAGGCAGACAAATTCATACCCCTGCTCTGAAGCAAGCAGAGCAGAAAGTTGAATATGGATCCCTAATTTCTCATGGGGAACAGGTCCAAATTTTGCCAACTTTGTCTGTATTTGGGAAGAATTGCATGGTATCTGCTGTTGGATAATTCACTTCTAAGTATTTATGAGGTCTCAGACATCAGCTTGATAGCCCAGCAGGCAAGACTAATGAAGGAAAAATAGGATTCATGTCTTTGCTTCAAGAATAATCGTGATGCTGGACAAGAGCAATAAATAACACACGCACTCTCACACTCTTACTCTTTCATTCTGACAAAAAAAAAAAAAAATCCCTCATTAATTCTCTGTTTCATCCTTCAGAAACATTTCCCACAGAAGCTGACCGATTCTGGTGCATTTCCATATTACATTTCTATCCTGTAGATCTGCATTTTCTGATAAATCCCACTGTCCAAAAATTGCTGATGCAGCCTGTCCATCTCCCTGTGGAGATGCAAAATTGTTCCCAGCAGATCTTAACGGGCTTTGCCAGTTTGAAGTTATTCACTGCCATAAACTGCCTGGGAGGGCCACACCATGGAACCACCAGGTTCACTTGTTCTCTTTTCTTTACAATGCACGTGAACAGTTCCCTTCAGTGAGCTGTTTATGGACATTGCAAATCATGGCACAGAGCAGCATCCAGAAATTGTCTGAACCCTTCCTTCCAAGAGGCTTGGCATTTCCTGCCTTTGGCAGATTTCATCTCCCTTGAGTTGCCCAAATGTCATTTAACTTCAGCCCCAGTAATATTTTCTACAATACTCTGATTAGCCTGAACATTTTTATCTACAAATTCTGTACCTTACTATTAATGATCTACAAAGGCAGGTGAGCCAAGATATTGATTGCCAGTCACAGTAATGAAGGGGCACCTTGCTATTAACCTCTTTCCAGGGAGAATTATCCGTTTATTTCCAGTCTTTTTATCTTATCTCTTAACCACTTTTTAATCCATGGCAGGACTTTATCTTTCACCATATGGTTACTAACTTTCCTTAATAGCCTCTTGCTAAGAACTTTATCATCAAAAGCCTTTTTAAAGTCTAAATAAATTGTATCCACTGATTCATCTCAGCTCCTCATTTGACTAACTATCTTCCAAGAAATCTCACGCGTTTACAGAGATAAATGACAAAAGATGAGTTCAGTGGTCCATATAATAAATTCTTGCTCAGGTCATGCATAAAGTCAGATTTCTTCTTTTACAGTTTTGCAGCTATCTTTTGTAAGGCTGGACTGTGGCATTTCTCTATTTTTTGAAAATTCTTTTACTCTCCCCAGTTATAAAAATCCCCACAGCTTTTTATCTGTTTGGGGTTTTTTTAGGAGTAGAACTCATTCCTTGAAACAAATAACCAATATATCAAATCTACTTCAGCTGAAAGAAACGACAGACAAAAAATGCAATTAAACAAAGACAAGATCATAAGGAAGCTATGTAAACGTAATATAAGCACAGATGTGTAGAGGTTTAAAAAATCTTCAGAAAGCTGCAGTTCTATGCAGTTCTCTAGTGAGGAATCCTCAGACAAGCGACAAGACATCCCTACTTAAAGCACAAGAAGTGCATGGATAGCTGTGTGAAGATTTACTACCAAGTGTTATGCAGGAATGATGAAGTCTAAATATTTATTGTCATCCAAGGGCTCAATCATTCATTACTGTTACGTTTAGCAAATGAATTGCTGTTCAAACTGTTTTTCTTTTCTGTTTTTCTCCAAAACACAAGTTCCCTATTTCAGAATTTGTCCAAAACCATATTTCTATCCATCAGTCCTTTCTGTAAATAGCGATCTACCTTTGTGACATAAATATGACACATCAATGCCAAATCACACAGTGAACTGAGGTTTAGGAGCACTTCATTACTAAAAGTGTGATACGTGAAGCCACATCAAAGTGTTGCTGCAATGGCATTGCTGCAATAGTCTCCAAAATGAAAAAAGAAAAAAAGAACCTAATCCTTGACTACTTGGAATCAATGCCTTTCATAGAGAGCCTAGTGAACTATATCAGTGACTTGAAACATAATGCATTCCAGCTTTGTTGGACTGAAGTGGGAAAATACTGCGGAGAACCAACCACATCATGTTCTGTGATCCAAGTGAAAATGTTTAAGGTCAGCTTAGTCTAAATTGGCCTCATCTGGAGGCTAAAACACTGGGACCACACTGACCACTAGAGTATATAGACCTTAATCTGTGAGGGATTCATAGGTAATGAAGACTTTGAATTGAACTCAAAATCTAAGGGGATGCTGTGGGACAGCTGTGAGGGGCCTAGAGCAGGTGTGTGGTTACAGAAAGGATATGTTTGCTAATTTCCATGTGGATTTATAGTATGCCCTAATTTAAAATAAGTGAGTTACAAAAAAATCCATTTGGAAAGTCACAAACATACCGGAAGTGTTGCATGGTAAAACAGGCTGCAGCACCTTTGCTGAACTTGGAAAGAGGATACCAGGGGGACACTGCCCTCTTACCATGCTCTGGTCCTGTGGCAATGATTACACAAAATCCCTTGGGTTTTACTCAGAAACTATCAGAAAGTGCCTTTCAAGACAGAAATTCCAGAGACATGTATTTACACAGGTAAGGTCTTATCTCTAGATGAGACTGATTTCTTTCCAAAGCAGAGCTATTTACCATTCTGTGTAAATATAGGTATTTTTATACTGTCTTATAAAGACTGATCTTAGCCTTCTGTGAGTAGGTCAGCATGCCTTAAATTTGGCCCCAAGTGACTAGAGCTGGTTAGAATGTCAGGTGTGCATTTCATCTGAAACAGATCTCTCCAATTGGAAGATTCTTCCAGGTCTGTGCTGTGGCATTGTTTTCTCATGCTTCATGGGAGAAACACCACTTAATGCATCATCATCATCCTCCTCATCACCCCCACCATCACCCTGGTACACTCTAAGTGGCTTTTATGCAATTCCTGATGCCTTCTGAAAACTAGAAGAACTGATGCAGTAGATTTCAGGATGCATTAGCATTCAGGATTTCTTTTTATTTCAGGAATTTTATTTCAACTCCTTGCAGCATAATTGGGAGTGAAGCAATGGGCCTGTTCTGGACTCGGCCCTTAAATGATTTTTGGTGTACTGCTGGTGTTAGATTTTTAGTAAAGATGATTCCCCAGAACAAGTATTTTTACCTGTAATTTTCCAGTCTTCCAACTAGTGGCTCTGCTTTTCTAATTTTTGAACAGAAATATAATATACTTTGGGATAGCCAAATAAGAATCTCCCCAAAATAAGCAGCTACCTCTGGAAATATCTTCAGTCTCCCTTCCTAGCCAGGTTGTTTTCAGAATCCAGTGACCTCCCACAGACCATATCTGCTTATTTATTTAGGTTTCTCTTAGCTGTTTTATTTGTGTTGCCTTTCCAGTAATTTTCTTCAGAATATTTAGTATGTTTAGTAGCAATTTTTATTTTTTGTGTTTGCAGTCTTTGCGTTTTCCAGCCTACTTTCCCTCTCATATCTTCCTTCTTTGCCACCCCGTTTATTTTCTTGCTTGTGCTTCCCATTTTTAACCTTGGGAATGCAAATCTTTTTTGACTCTTTCACATTCTTAAGCCTCCATGCTGATTCTATGGATTTTAATTTCCGAGCTTCAAGCAGGGAGTTTCTAAGTTACTTCCTCTTTAAAAAAAAATCTGCTTCTTGAAGTTTAGTATCCCAGAGAGTATGGCTTCTTCATGTGTTTCTCTCCTGCAATGAAGCTGGAATTATTTACATGGTAACTATTTCTCAGGGGTTCAGACACAATTTTTAGTCCTTGACAGGACTATGTCAAATGTTGTTTACATTAGGATACAGAAAACTCTGTTCTCTATGCACTATTTCAGTGCAGCTTTCACTGAACTAATACGGATTTATTTTGGCTCCAGTCTTAACTGCCTTCATACTCTTTTTCCTCTTCAGTACCACTTCAATGTCACTTCAGTTGCTCTTATTTTGAAGTTAGTACCTCACTCCAGCTATTATCCTTCACGATCTACACTGCTTCCATATCCGTGGGTCCACATTTTGTGTTATTTCTCCCCTCCAAGCAGTGCCCACGCAAAGCGTTGCACACAGAGCTGCTCCCCCCTCTGCAGCCTGACTTGTCCTCCCTACACAGCTTACACGTAAAAAGTGTGGTGTGCCTCTGATAATTCTCATCCCCTTATGCTCAAAAAACACTGTTTTTTCCTCTCTGTGATACAGTCCAGATCACCCATTTTCACACTCGGCTTTCTTACGCTGGTTTATAGGCACTTGTGCTTTTATTTCCCAACTATAAGATGACCTAGATGAAAACTGTGATCTAGTTAGTTGAAAAGCCCTGTAAAGTCTTTTCAGCTCAATCGTAAAAGCACTTCCCATGACACTGCGCCTCACTTTTATTTACCATTCTGCTAGTGTAAAATGTCCTTAAAATAGAATTTAATTTTAAACTGGGTTTAATACTTCTTTATATTGTCAAATTGATTTGAGAAGGCATTTATGTAATTGACAGGTGGATATATAGATTTCTTTTTTTTTAAGGAACCACTTCATTTTGTTGTCTGAAACATATTTGGAGTATATTTTAAACATTCTTTGCACCCAGACATAAAAGCACTGTCCTGATTCCACTGGATATTTTCAAAGCTTACCATAACATACACATTTTACATTTGCTTATGTTTTTTTTCAGCTGTAACAGAAATAGTTTATTCTTGAGTTTGTCAAAACTAGCAAGAAATTACCACCTACCTTCCAAATCAGGGAACTTTTTATTTTTTCCAGTTGCTTCAGTTGTGACACACTATTACACAGCAGTCCTGTACCAGAACGGCCTGCATGGACCTTGAGAAACAAGCACAGCTGTTTTTCAGAATATCTGGCTAAGCCTTTGCAGCCTTTTCCATCAGTGCCTGACATTTTGTTGGTCTTCCTCTTTTTGTCCTTGTCACACTTTCTTTACCACGGCTACTTAACGTGGTACTTACTTCTCCTTTGTGATGTTTATTGGATACTGTTTTCCTGAGAGGTGAAAATCAAGCTCTTCTTTTTTCACTATTAATTTGAAGTAGTGATATAAGACTAACACTAAATGTGCTATAGCTGTGCTGATGATGGCCTAGGAGTCTTGGTGGTCCAACCCTTTGATAGTGGTTTTTAAATCCATTTGTTACATTACTTAAGATGCTTTTAGCTGGTATCACTCAACTGCAAGTGTTAATATTCTGCTCAGTCACATCTTTCAGAAGGCATTAATTGATTCAGCCTCACTGTAAAACTGTGACAAGGTTCCTTCACAGATGGGGGAGTTTAAATTTGTGGGAGTGTAACCATGACTAACTCAGACAGTAGGTCAGTGTCAGAGGCAGGATCTCTTGCTAAACCAGCCAGACTATAGGAAGATCAAGCCTCTATTTTTGTACACAGTATTCTGGGAAATGGCAATACAGATGAATTTTGGAGCTGGTGTTTACCTGTGGATGCATGTCTGCATTTCTGTATGTTAATAATTGCACACTTCTCTGTGTGCTCACTATACACACACAGACAGTATAGATGAAAAGACCCCTTTCTTTGTGCTCTTTGCTCTCTTTCATTAGGAGTTGTCTCTGTTGCTGTTCCTCTGAGTGTTGTTAGGGAGGCAGTGCCCTCCTTGCTGCAAGATCTGCATAATGAGTTCAGATGAAGCTGAAGCTGGTGATGTTGTTCCCCTCTGTACTTCTCTTTAGGAGGAGGAATATTCCATCTGCGCAAAGCGGTGACAGTACTGGAACTCCAGTTCTGGTATTGCTTCTATTCACGTCTCAAAGGTTTTGTTTTAGTAAGGCACTCCAGCATGGAGGGAGAAGGAAAGCCCTCCTATTTAGATGCCAAGCAGGAGCCCAGTGCAGAACATGCCCACTGACTGGTGCAGCACAGCTCTTCCTCCCATCAGCTAAGACAATTTCTTTTAATGTCTGGATTCTGCATGCAACACCAATGTGTTCATGCTCTTGCTCTCTGTCTCAATTCATTTCTTTCCTTGAGGGAGCACAGGACAAATCCTTTGATAACTTGTTTCCTGGTTAGAAGCCTTTACCTGCTTTCCCGGAGTGGTTCCCTGTGGCTGGGAACCCTTGTAGTCAGCTCTTCCAGCTGTTTGCCTAAATGGTCTTTAGGGAGACTAAAAGCAATGAACCAGGAATAGCAACATTTGACTTCAGCCAGGTCCCATGGGAATTTAGTTATT